>NC_064643.1:636291085-637541085 GCF_023864345.2 Schistocerca serialis cubense | reverse complement strand
CAGGTAAACTGTCTCAGACAGCTCCAGTGGAATGTGCTTCACGAACAGTATCACCAATAAACTTACTTCTATGGAAGTAGGTGTCACAGAAAGAAAACAACAAGAATTCTTATGGAGAAAAAAATTATTTATTTATTTGTGAGCCATTTTAAAAGTAGTTTTACATTTTCAGATGCTGACACAAAACTATTTTTTTCTTCTTCACACGTTCACTGTCTAAGTTGATGGCTGGGTGGACAATCGTAGTATTCCAGGTCCTGGATAGCCGCATATTTGAAGATTCGACGCAGCCAGCTACTCTTCTCATCGCCTTTAACGTAGATTAATGTCTCCTTGTGATCAAATACTCTCAGCAATTGCAGCAAATGTTTGTAAGAGATGCCAGGGGCGTCCCACTTAATCCCATGGTAGAATCTTGTTAGCCACATCGCGCTTCTGACTGTCTTATTGCACTTGACGTCTTTAAATGGTTTCGACGATTCAACTCTTGATACAAATGTTCCTATTACTCCATCACTTTTCGTGAATGCTATTAATGCACAGTCTTTAATTATGAAACGCCTGCACTCATCATAGTAAAATCCTTGAACGTCAGCTACGATCCTCACACCTTCAGGTAACATCGTGATCTACGCTAGAGCTAGCAGAGTGCGTATTAATTTATACAACTCGTTGCACTACACCAGTGAGCGGACAGTAGTTAACGACACGATCATGCAAAACGAGAGCATATGTCGAAGTCTGATCAGGGAAGTTTGCTGCAGATTCAAATTCAATCCGTACATCTATAGGTCCTGATTTAATTATCTCATTCTGTTTTGAACAGTCAATCACGATTATTGGCGCTAGCTTCTTGAAACTCTGTGGGCTGAGTAGGCATCCTTCATTTTCAACACCTTCGTAGTAAGATGCTCGGAATCTCGCATACATGTTATGTAGTGTTGGCAGAAGAGCCAACACTGTTTTTCTAGAGGAGGCCGAAATGCACGCGATTAATTACGCGCTTACTGGCGTGAGGTCTGGAACAGGACAATATCTTGAGAATTGCAAATAAAATACGTAGTTGATATAATACTTAACTTTAATCCATAATTGTAGAACATCTCTCGTTACGGTACATGCTTCATAATATTAATCATCAATTGAATACGGCGCCTTGCTAGGTCGTAACAAATGTAGCTGAAGGCTATGCTAACTATCGTCTCGGCAAATGAGAGCGTAGTTGTCAGTGAACCATTGCTATGAACGTCGGCTGTACAACTGGGGCGAGTGCTAGTACGTCTCTCTAGACCTGCCGTGTGGTGGCGCTCGGTCTGCTATCACTGACAGTGGCGACACGCGGGTCCGGCGTATACTAACGGACCGCGGCCGATTTAAAGGCTACCACCTAGCAAGTGTGGTGTCTGGCGGTGACACCACATGTTAAATGCCAGACTGTATACATTGCTGTCCCACTGTAGATGTAGATTCTCATATGGGTAGTATTCTGAATTCAAGTAGACTCTGCCGTTCGTTAACTTGCAGTGGTCAAATTCAGTTGAGTCCTTTGATACATTAGCACGCCTTTGAGTTTGAATCGAGGTGCTTCCAGCTGCACTGATATTTTAATAGCCCAAGTATGTGTGGACGCTGTAGGTAGGACTGGATATTCAAAAAGCTCCCATGATAGGAAAGTTAATGGTAGGTAGGTGCCAGCATTCAGAACTTTTAAGAGCTTCAAGCGCTCCTCGTCGGCAACGGTGATGTGAGGCATTTTCCATGATATGCTCATAATCTTGATTTGAACATTCTCTGCAGCTGTTTGAGAGAATGAATTCGCGTCACTTGCACTTCTCACCAAAATAAGTTCCTATTTAGCGTTGATAATTATTTGCTGCATATCCTCACAATAACCCATAAGCATTTTTAGTGGCACGCACGCGGTAAATCGGCTTTGTCCACCCTCCCCATCCGCTGCATCTATGAGCCACCCAGCATTTTCCAAACTGTTTGAATCAGAGGGTGAGGCTGAAATGTATGTCTTAAGAGCTGATGTACTGCCAACATTTCTAGTTCGGTCTATTTCAGTTCCGTTGAGTTCATAGCGTATCTCTTGAAACAGGAATGTTACGGCATTTCGAGTAAGCTTCGAGAGCCCTACGGCAACCCCGTCATCTTTCTTAAATGTGTAGTCCAGATAGAGGAAGCTCTTGCTAGGGAGTGTTACCGCGTCCTGATGCTGGATAACAATCCTAATTTCATCATTTTTGTTAAATGTGCTTGAAGCGTAGGGTTTGTGTGAGTGGTATTCATGACGAATAATTCGGTCACCATACTCTACTAACTGAGTTACGTTGAGTGACGTCATTCTGCGGCTTTAAACCTGCTGAAATGAGGAATTCGCAATTAAGGCGTGTTATCACCTTGCCCTTCCGCGTTGCACTAACGGGTTGTGAGCTTGGTGTGCTAGCTTTATACCTTATTCCCATCTCGCCTTAGATGCAGGCGTACAATGATCTCTTCTCCTCTAAAGTTAACAAGCTGATTATTCTGATCCACAATACGCAGTTCAAGGTAGTCCAGTGCCTGAACAGTCACCGGGAGATATATAGCGTTTGTGGGGGCTTGAACTATTTTATACCCTGTGCCGACTGTAGGAAAGAATCCGTAAATTGAATGAATCAATTTATCGTTCAGGTATGAGTTTGTAGCAATATTACACTTAACGTGGATTGTACTCACTGGGAGTATATCTACAGCATTATCTGATAGGTAAAATTTACTTCCGTCCTTCACCAAAACACGATCCTTCGCAAAACCTAGCAGTAGACTAATTGAATGTCTCTGTGTAAAGTCGCTCGTAGCACTCTCTGTCCGTATTTCAGATTTAAGGGTATTAATGTTTGCCCGTAGTTCAATACCTTTTTCTGACTGTTTTAAGAGTTCGTTTAAATCACCAATATCGTAGGCACCAGGTTGTATTTGTAGAATCTCCTTCCGGCCGTCAATTTCAAGATATAGTTTATTGTTGCTCTGTGTAATATTTGGAATGCTGTTATACGTCTCTAGACCAATCAGTGCAATACTCCAGTCCCCTGCACTTAAATCAATCGGCGGAAAGTAATTTGCGCGTAATACTGATCCTCGCTCAGAGTGTACGACATTGCATCACTGCTGTGTTCAGTGACAGCTTTTTATATATCGCGCACATGATCTGACGATGACGCATTCTAGAGGGGGTTCGCCGTCGCTGTGATGAGGAACATAGCGCAGAGATGACCACAGAGATATGTATTAAGGTCCTGATATCACCGGACGTTGTAGAAGACGCGTCTTTTGCTGGTGAACTAGCGTTATAATTCTTCAGGCGGCTGTAAATCGCCGAATGAATCGAAATACTGAACTGTATTTCGACTTTTCTGAACATACGCAACCCAATGGGTCCCTGGACCCCCAGCAACATCTAAATTTACAATTCCGCACTCATTAGTCCGCCACATGGTCTTCGGTAATGTATTCCGCGTAAAGACGCCGCGGAATCCACGAATGTGAAGTTTTTGTTTAATAATTTTAACTAGATCTTTATTCGTGAGTGCTCGGTCGGGTAGGATAACTAACGGACCTTTTTTTATGAAGAGACCTAGTCCTTTCCAGTATGGTTTCAAGTAGACCTTTTCTGATAGCTGCTGCCTCCATAGCGCCATTATGTCTTCTGGCTTCCTCTAGTTGGGTTTGTGCATTCTGTGCGTTTTTGACCGTTTTGGCTACAACTGCGGCACCGCCTGTGAGTGAACCTATAGCGGACAGCGCAGCTAGGGCTGGAACGAGGAACGGGATAATTCCGCCCGAAGTCTTTGGTAGCGGTAGGACTCTAGGTGGTTTAATTGAAGTCGTGTTTTTCTTCTTGTTCCCACCATTGACACACGTTTAGCTGCAGACATCGAGGTGAGAATACAGTTTTTCAAACAACCGCCTTTGTTGTTCTTCTTCCTGTTCTTCTTCGATCGCAAAGCTGTTCGCGCTGCTTTCATGATTCGTTTGAAATTCATCACACGCAAGCCCAACTTAATTTTTCCACGCATGGTTTTATCAACCACGAATGCAGCAACGCGTTGACCTATTCCGAGATCTTTTCTTCGTCTTATTTGCTTGGCTTTATCTGCTAATATCCGGTCAGCGACGTGGCGTGCTGGGAGGTCCTTATTTGCTGCGTATGCGAGGTCGTGCTCAAAGCAGGCTTCGTCCAGTAGGTTAATACCTTTATCGCCTCGTGCCAGGCACTTCTGAAGCTTTGTTCCAGGCCCACAGAAGTTATATCCGGGAATGTGCAATTCAACAGGCAACTTGTCGAGAACACCACCTCCACCTCTTATGATGTGCCTCCTATCGTGCATGGTACACTACTGAGGAGATAGAGGTCTACTCTCCCCGTTATATACTAACATGTCAGCTTCGATCCAACTGTTTTCTGATGATGGAAATCCTAGCCATTTAACCAGTGCTCTATTCCCACGACGTCTTATCACCCGCTCGATGAGAAATACATCTGGTTCAGAACTCTTCTGCAATTCCTCCGTGTAAAAGCATCCTGCAATTTCTTCGCCCTTGCCGTCTTTAAGATATATGTCCTAGGGTTGGTTCGCTGCACTTTGGGTACTGTGAATATCTCAGCCGACCAATTTGGTAAGTACGATTTCTCGAACGCGGTCTTGTGTTTTGAAATACGTACTGAGTCGCCTATATTGAACCTCTGTTTGCGATGGTCGAGCATTTTAATCCGGAAATATACTGTGTCCATGAGTGAATTATCGCGTACTTCGATCGGTCTCATTTTTATTGTACTATGTTTGGTTCGATTATACTTTGCAATTATCTGTGGGAGGATATCTACCCACTTGTACGAACCGCGAAGATTAAACTGCATCCACACGTGAGCTTTGATTGTTCTGTTCAACCGCTCGACGATACTAGCTTTAAGGTGGGTAAACGTGGAGTAGTGGCGTATGCCATACCGCGCAATCACAGTCTTGAAATGGTCATTGTAAAACTTCCCACCGTGATCGGTTTGAAGATTGGTCGGGCATCGATTCGTTCCTGTCTGCAGCAGACGCTCAAACACCACAGCAATATCTCTACCGGTTTTCGTTTTCGCAGGTAATGCCCAGGCGAATTTAGAGTATGTATCAATAACCATTAAAATGTATTTCAATCCATTATTATGAGGTGAATATCGATTTATATCTACAAGATCAGCTTGCCAGAGGTCATCCAGCCCTTTAATCATGACATGTCTACGAGGGTATGTTTTGCGTGCTGACTTGTGCAGTTCTCGAACCACGGTTTCCATACTTACTCGATGATACCTCTCTCTCGAAGCTCTGAGATTATGGATACAACCTCATTCGAATGAGCTGTATTGCCCGCAGCAGCCGAAGCCATCAACAGTCGAAGTCTGTCTATTAGTTCATCTGGGTCATCGTGTATATGCTGCGGGACTTGATTGCTCACTCCTTTATGCTGAAAGTCTACACCCTCACCGACACTTTTAGTTTGCTCATTGAGTAAAGGTTGTATAATGGTAATGTATTTAGAGTTTTCAGGCTTTTTCAGTGTTCAGCGGGGTTTTTGTACAGATCAGTCAAGTTAATTTTTCCCGATAGACTTTGCGATCATCGGCTGAATATTTTAAGTTTTTTGATGGCCTTAGGAAGATTAGATTCATTAAGCCAGGTGTTCTTTTAAACTCTGTATCCCCGATGCGTATTGTGCTATCAGATAAAGTTATAGTTTGAGAGCCCAGCATGTACGGTCTGCCCTGCTGACACTAAATGTTCCATCTATCTTAACGGTTGGTGAATTCTGCGATTGGGTCATTATTATACAAAGCTATCTTGGTGATAAATTCGGTAACAGGTTTAAAAGTTTCATTTAGGGTTTTCTCGCGATCTATATGCCCCAACTTCAGCAAACGTAATTTCTCTCCAACTGCTTTGCGCGCCTGAATGACTTTATGCTTTGTCGACATCTCGAAGGATACTAATCAGAGCTCTGAATATCACGTGGTTTTATATATGCTTTGTTGTACTTATTCTTCTCCTTTTTTCCTACGCCACCTTCTTCAATGACAACGGCCTCGGCTTCTATCACGCCCTCAATTGCGCTGATTCTGTTCTCTATCCGGTTTTGGTTAATGGCAAGAAGTTTCTGGGTGTCCTTTTATTCCCTTACAACTTTAACTAGTCTGGACTCAAGATTTTTAAATTTGATGTCGGTGTATATTCGGGGACTCTGTCTTTGCACACCTAATCTCTCAGACTGAGCGTCCGCCATGCGTGCGAATTTGTCCATGGTGAAATGTTAACTGATGGGATAAGGTATTTTCGTACGTTTATATATGGAGAAAGTCTTGGAAGTTCCGGCTCTACCTACCGTCATTTGGTTTTATCAATAATGAGAAAGCCGTATTGTGAGTGGTTCCAGCAATCAGCACATATCTTTACAAATTCATTGTATGACATGTCGGTCCCTACGTGAGCATGGTAAATGTGCTTTAAATCGAGGTTGTCTTGTTTGAATTCTATAATGAGATTTGCGTTGTCCCTCACCAGCTGTTTTGGGATCCTGGAATACGTTTGACTCTGATAAAATACATCAACACCCATATGACGGCCAAAGCAGAAATATTTACGGATTTGATCTTGCTTTTCAACAGCGACATCGTCAAATATGAATGCTGTGTTAGGCTTTACCTCTTCAGGTGGGGGGACGTCGTCGCTTTCACTGAAGGCTCTGTACGTTACACCGTCTACTCCCTCTAATATTTTCTTCAGTAACTGGTACTTGGGCTGAAAGAGTGTTTTGGAGAAGACGGAAAGGTGCTCGAGGCTGACTCCGTCTATGTGCGTTAACAGAGCCATGAGGACATTTGTCTTACCACAGCTGGATGGACCTACAATTATAGCTCGTATGCTGTCGGGAAGGAGTGGTCCATTCTTGTTGGTCTTCTGGTCTTGGTCAGCATCACAGGACCAGAGACCTATAACAAAGCCCTTGAGGCGAGGGTGTTTCACCCAGCCCGCCATGATACCTACTGTGGTAGGTCAAGGTGTGGAATTCGCTTTTATATGATTCAAAATATGTGTTTGTGTGTAGTCACTATAGCGCAGTCACCTTACCAACTGAGCTACAGCGGCTACACAATAGAATGAACTCGAGGTGGTATATTTAAAGGGAAGGCAGTTATATAGATTAACGTAGGTGACATTTTGTGTTGACAAATAAAAAACACGCAATGACAAATTTAATATTATAAAATAATATATTTATTTATTAAAATATTTACAAAGATGATCAGCATGAGAAAAAATCTGTACATTCGTTTTTAAGCGGTGCAGCAGAAATACAGTATTTGGAAAATAGCTGCTTCTTGTATGCTTGAAATTCAGCACGTATATCTCGTAATGTTATGGGTGAATTGTAATAGTCCGGTATTCCATCAGTAAATTTGAGTTCGACGTTTTCAACACTTATTCCAGGAATAGCACAAGACTTGGGCACTGGTGTTATCCACATATTAAACAATGTTCGATATCATCTATGTGAATGTTACATGTGTGAAGGAGCCATGTCTAAATTGAACAAGTTATCAACAGTGGGGTGATGCATGAAAATACTATAACCATCAGCACTTTTAATTTTTAGTGTAGCATCATCATACATTGATAGAATACTCACAGTTAGACTGCCACAGTACATGTCCTGGTAGAAGTGGGATAGATAATATTCGGTAGTCATATGATTCTTGATTTGTGTTTTTAAACGACACAGTTCATCCCACTCGTAGTCAGAAAATTTCAGTTTAATATTTTTGAGCACATTTTCCAGCACTAGCACAGTTGAGAGGCTACCGTATGGATACGTTTTGAACTACTAACTGTTAACACATAGCTTGAGGCGAATGAGGTGAAGCGGCGGTCGGTATCTTCTCATCCACGACATCAACACCAGCGCTGTTAGCCTGCTGTTCTTGCACTGATGGCGGGATGTCCCTTGTGAGATTATGATCAGTGGACGGCGCGTACGAAGGAGCCCAGTACTGTGAAGCCCCGTCAAGCGCAGCCTCTGGCACCGACATTAACACCTGGCTATCCTGCTCCAGCATGCTGAGAAGCTGAGCTACAGGATCCTGCGTGGACGAGTCCGATGCCTTCATGTGCGTGGACCGGGACGTGCTGGGACCTGCTGATGCTGGCGTCACGGGCGGAGCTGCTGGAGGACCAAGACGAATATCCATAAGAAATGATGTGATGTTGGTAGAGAAATAATAATAATAGAGGCCTCCGGTATGTTCTGCCAGTCGTAAAAGGCGACGAAAAGAACAAACCACTAATAGGGCTAACCCCCCTTTTAGTGTGATTAGTTGGTTCAGGACAGAACTAAAGAAGCCTCGGACAAGCGCCGTCATGGTCGGGGACGACGCTTGAACCCTATCCCCGCCCACAATGGTAACGACACTGCTAGCCAACTGGAAAATGATTTAAATCCAAATAGAGGTGTTTTGCAGGATATGCTTCCTGCAACCACCCTAGAAGGAAAACAAAGACAGAATATGAGATGGTCAGATGAAGTTAATCGACATCTCATGTTCTGTTATTACCAAGCAACAAACCTAGGAAGCAACACAACTGGATACAGATCACAAGTATACACAACATTTATTACCAGATACCCAGAATTAAAAATTTTAACAGAACAACGATTAGCTGATCAGATCCGTGTAATAATCAAAAGTAACAGGATACCCCAGTCAGAATTAGAAAACATCAAACAACAAGTACAACAGATACTGGAACAAAATAATGTGCAATCAGAAGAAGAAGAAAATACAGTAATGGACTCAAACATCCCAGAGCAAACAAACAAAGAACAACACGCATCAATTAAACAATCAGAGGAAAACGAAATCTTAAGACAGCCACCAAAACAAGCACAAATACAACACGAAGTGACACACATGTTAGATTTAGAAGAAAATTTTCAGCTGACATATATAGAATACAAAGACACAAATACAGACATTAGACCATTCTTGCATAGACCACCAAATAACCCACAAGTCGAAACAACAATAAAAACTATCAACGCAATCATACACAACAAAATAAATGAAAATACAACTATGGAAGAGTTAGAACTACTGGTTTATATAGGAGCACTCACTACACTAAATATACACACTAGGCAGAGATCAGAACCAACCAACACACAGAAGAAACCCACAAAACCAGCATGGGAACACAGGCTACAGATCAGAATAGAAAAACTGAGAAAAGACATCGGACAGCTAACACAATTTATAAGAAATGAAATGTCAGAAAAAAAACGAAAAAGGTTAGGTAAAATCTCACAACAAGAAGCGATAGAGCAATTAGATGAAAAGAAGCAGAAATTACAAGCATTGGCCAAACGACTTAGAAGATACAAAAAAAGTGAAAATAGAAGGAAACAAAACCAAACATTCAACACAAACCAAAAGAAATTTTACCAGACAATAGATAACACACACATTACAATAGACAATCCACCAAACATAACAGACATGGAACACTTCTGGAGCAACATACGGTCAAACCCAGTACAACATAACAGGCATGCACGGTGGATACAAGCAGAAACAGACACATACAAGATGATACCACAAATGCCTGAAGTGATAATTTTGCAACATGAAGTCACCCAAGCAATTAATTCTACTCACAATTGGAAAACCCCTGGAAAAGATAAAGTAGCAAATTTCTGGCTAAAGAAGTTCACCTCAACACATTCACATCTAACTAAATTATTTAACAGTTACATTGCAGACCCATACACATTCCCTGATACACTTACACATGGAATAACTTATCTGAAACCTAAAGATCAAGCAGACACAGCAAACCCAGCTAAATATCGCCCCATAACATGCCTACCAACAATATACAAAATATTAACTTCAATCATTACACAGAAATTAATGACACATACAACACAGAACAAAATTATAAATGAAGAACAAAAAGGCTGTTGCAAAGGACCACGAGGATGTAAAGAGCAAATGATAATAGATGCATAGGTGACATATCAAGCTAAAACTAAACAAAGATCGCTACACTATGCATACATTGATTACCAAAAAGCTTTTGATAGTGTACCCCACTCATGGTTACTACAAATATTGGAAATATACAGAGTAGATCCTAAGTTGATACAGTTCCTAAACATAGTAATGAAAAATTGGAATACCACACTTAATATCCAAACAAATTCAAATAATATCACATCACAGCCAATACAGATTAAGCGTGGAATATACCAAGGAGACTCATTAAGTCCTTTCTGGTTCTGCCTTGCTCTGAACCCACTATCCAACATGCTAAATAATACAAATTACGGATGCAATATTACTGGAACATACCCACACAAAATCACACATTTGCTATACATGGATGATCTAAAACTACTGGCAGCAACAAATCAACAACTCAACCAGTTACTAAAGATAACAGAAGTATTCAGCAGTGATATAAATATGGCTTTTGGAACAGACAAATGTAAGAAAAATAGCATAGTCAAGGGAAAACATACTAAACAAGAAGATTACATATTGGATAACCACAGCGACTGCGTAGAAGCGATGGAAAAAACAGATGCCTATAAACATCTAGGACACAGACAAAAAATAGGAATAGATAATACAAATATTAAAGAAGAACTAAAAGAAAAATATAGACAAAGACTAACAAAAATACTGAAAACAGAATTGACAGCAAGAAACAAGACAAAAGCTATAAATACTTATGCTATACCAATATTGACCTACTCATTTGGACTAGTGAAATGGAGTAACACAGACCTAGAAGCACTCAATACACTTACAGGATCACAATGCCACAAATATAGAATATATCACATACATTCAGCAACAGAAAGATTCACATTAAGCAGAAAGGAGGGAGGAAGGGGATTTATCGACATAAAAACCTACATTATGGACAGGCAGAAAATTTAAGAAAATTCTTTCTAGAACGAGCAGAAACTAGCAAAATACACAAAGCAATCACTCATATAAATACATCGGCTGCACCACTGCAATTTCATAACCACTTCTACAACCCTTTAGATCACATAACATCAACAGATACGAAGAAAGTAAATTGGAAAAAGAAAACACTACATGGCAAGCACCTGTATCATCTAACACAGCCATACATCGATCAAGACGCATCCAACACATGGCTAAGAAAAGGCAATATATACAGTGATTACAAAACAGGATCAAACAATAAACACCAGATGTTACAGCAAGCGTATTATTAAAGATCCCAATACCACAACAGATAAATGCAGACTTTGCAAACAACAAATAGAAACAGTAGATCACATCACAAGCGGATGTACAATACTAGCAAATACAGAATACCCCAGAAGACATGACAATGTAGCAAAAATAATACATCAACAGCTTGCCTTACAACATAAACTTATAAAACAACACGTTCCCACATACAAGTATGCACCACTAAATGTACTCGAGAATGATGAATACAAATTATACTGGAACAGAACCATTATAACAGATAAAACAACACCACATAACAAACCTGACATCATACTCACCAATAAAAAGAAGAAATTAACACAACTAATCGAAATATCCATACCCAATACAACAAATATACAAAAGAAAACAGGAGAAAAAAATGAAAAATACATCCAACTGGCTGAGGAAGTCAAGGACATGTGGCATCAGGATAAAGTTGGCCTTATACCAATTATACTATCATCTACAAGAGTCATGCCACACAATATCCACCAGTACATCAATGCAATACAGCTACACCCAAACTTATATATACAACTACAGAAATCCGTAATTATTGATACATGTTCAATTACCCGAAAGTTCCTAAATGCGATGTAACATATACCATACGGTTAAAAGGAAGTCACGCTTGATCAAGATCCGCGTCACTTTCCATTTTTGACCAGACATAACGTCTGAGAAAAGAAAGAAAGAATAATAATAATTATTTGAGGACTTACTTTTCTGGTGCTGCTTGCTCCTCCTCCTATTCTGCTGTGGTGGTGACTGACGCTTCATCGTGACCGACAAACAGAGATGGAGGAGCTGATGAGTCCTCCATATATATAGAAGCCAACTACATCATCATGATGCTGTGCTGCTATTGGTTGAATAAGGTGAACACGTGACCTATCGAAGTGCCCTCTATTGGAGAACTCATGAACTAGATCAGTTTGTCGCTCTGCTGGATCGGAGGCAGTCGTCTCTTGTTGGCTGGGAGCTTATATGTGGGCTTTAGAAAAGGTAGACAGTTCCAACAGTAGCAGATGTTTCCATGAGATGGGTAAAGCATTTTTAAAGCATTTCGTTGGAGAGAATTTATTTGGAGGACTGTGTTCTTATTCATATGTTCCAGGATTAATGCACGTTTCCATTCAGCATGTAGGAGGTTATGGGGGCAGTCCTCGGCTGTATGCTTGCAAACTACACTGCTGTTAAACTCATCGCGGTCAAGCACCAATAGCTCATCGACTGAACACTTTCTGGAGGATGGGCTTCATTGGAATGTACGTTGTATACGAATATGCTTATGCCAAAGCGAATTGGCGTCAACTGAATGTCTCTTGCGATTTGGAAGCGTGAATGTTTGATGGTAAATAAACCTGCAGTTTGCGCATGCACATGAGCATATGCTGGATACGGGGTGCATCCTAGCTCCATCCCTCTGCATTGCCGAAATCTGCTGAACAGAATTCTTGTACTTATTGCTCCGACACTCCTCCATTATCATACGCTTCCTCACCTCATGTAGTGAACTGTGGCTACAGTCCTCCCTCGAACACGAATGTCTACATGAAATGCAGTTATTGAAGGCTGTTCTATCACCCACATCCATCTCTATGATCGAACACATGGCAACGACAGCTCAGCGAAGACTGAATGTGCAGGAGAACGGTAATGGTAGTTCAGTGGAGGTAGCACAATTGGCTTTCTTCCCGCCAAAATCATCCATCTTTAATGACGTCACGGTGGTGCTCTCTGGTGGCAAGGGCATGAACAAACACAGTTGGATTGTATACACACATGCATGATATAAATAATAATAAATGATAATGAATGTTAATGAATGATAATCAATAATAACAAAAAGACAAGTACGGTCTTTGCATGCATTATCCTGTTGGAATTCAAACTTTCCGCCATTATTTCTTCTGGACGCTTATGTTAGTGGATGTAGCACAATTGGACTATTTTCCCGCCAAAATTCAAACTTCCCGCCATTTTTTATGGAGGCATGGGTTAGTGGACATAGCACAATTGGGCTATTTTCCCGCCAAAATTCAAAATTCCCGCCATTTTTTCTGAAGGTTAGGTTAGTGGACGTAGCACAATTGGCCTATTTTCCCGCCAAAATCCGCCATCTTGGATGAAGTCATGAGCTGTTGCCAAGTCTACATGCCACCATCTTGAATAAATTTGGCAACAATGGAGAGTGGGGTGACACGCCCCTTGTCCCCCTACTATGGGAGACTGAAATGCACTTGTAGCGGAAGGAGTAGAAGAAAAGGTTAGAGGAGAATATCGGCTTCGGACAAGGAATGAGAGAGGAGAAACACTTATTGAGTTCTGTAACAAGTTTCAGCTAGTAATAGCGAATACTCTGTTCAGGAATCACAAGAGGAGCAGGTATACTTGACAAATGCCAGGTGATACGGGAAGATTTCAGTTAGATTACATCACGGTCAGACAGAGATTTCGAAATTAGATACTGGATTGTAGGGCGTACCCAGATGCAGATACAGACTCAGATCACAATATAGTAGTGATGAAGAGTAGGCTGAAGTTTAAGACATCAGTCATGAAGAATCAAAACGAATATTCACATTGGTGTGTAGAGTGTATGGGTCTGGCGACATACCATCTGACTTTCGGAAAAGCATCATCCACACAATTCCGAAGACGGCAAGAGCTAACAAGTGCGAGAATTATCACACAATCAGCTTAACCGCTCATGCATCCAAATTGCTTGCAAGAATAATATACAGAAGAATGGAAAAGAAAATTGAGGATGCGCTAGACGACAATCAGTTTCGCTTTACGAAAAGTAAAGGCACGAGAGAGGCAATTCTGACGTTGTGGTTAATAATGGAAGCAAGGCGAAAGAAAAAACAAGACACGTTCATAGAATTTGTCAACTTGGAAATAGCGTTCGACAATGTAAAATGGTGCAAGACGTTCGAAATTCCGAGAAAAGTAGGGGTAAGCTGTAAGGAGAGATGGGTAATATACAATACGTACAAGAGCCAAGAGGGACTAATAAGAATGGACGCCCAAGAACGAAGTGCTCGGATTCAAAAGAGTGTAAGACATGGGTGTAATCTTCCCCCCCCCCCCCCCCCCCCCTGCTATTGCCAGCCGCGGTGGTCTAGCGGTTCTAGGCGCTCAGTCCGGAGCCGCGCGACTGCTACGGTCGCAGGTTCGAATCCTGCCTCGGGCATGGATGTGTGTGATGTCCTTAGATTAGTTAGGTTTAAGTAGTTCTAAGTTCTAGGGGACTGATGACCGTAGATGTTAAGACCCCTAGTGCTCGGAGCCATTTGAACCATTTGAACCCACTGAAAGGGTACAGTATCGCCCGACATTGAAAATAGGTACGAAATACTTCATTATTTTTGTCAGAACAACACATTTTTTTGTAAAATAACTCAATTTCAATTAATACAGCGAAGCCGGATACCACTGCGGGAAAGAATGACAATTTATTTACTTAATTGATCACATGTGCACTCCCACAAAGTAAATCCCTACATCCAGTTTGGTGAGATCTGTGAAATGAATGAATGTATGGTCGTCTGCTAACCGCAGATAGTGAATGTGAATATATGATCATCTTTGAGTCGATCCTTTGGCCACCTTTGGTGGGACCAAAGAGATGAAATTTACCAGAGCTTTGAGCGCCTGAAATGTGGCTGACCAATACGATAGCAAGGTGCTTCCCCCACCTCGACAGAGATGGGAGAGAACCTCAGGAACGGCCATGTTTCAGCACTCTGCCGCTGGATCTTGTGCTGTTAAGACCTATTTTAGTTGTGCTCCGTAATGACGAAAGAGTGGAGACATGGTATGCATGTGGAATATTTAAGAGTAGTTTGAAATAATAATTTCTCTATTTCAGGAACTTTTGTGGGGAGAATTAAATGTCAGGCAGGTAGTATTAAAGGGATTGTAGTAATCTTCGGAGGTGACCTACGGTCACAATGAAACCACGTGTAGCAATAAGTTGAAATACTTCCGTGTGCTTAAGTTAAGCTGAATTACTAGCGTGTGTAAAATAAGTTAAAATATTTAAGAAATAGCGTGTGTACCATAAGTTGAAATATTTAAGAAATGGCGTGTGCAGGACTTGAAATTAGAGATGAGTACTTCCACGTGGTGAGTACTGTGTGAGTCTCAATCTGTGTATGAGACAAAGGATAAAGAGAAGTACTCGTCCATGGTATCAGTTGAGGACTCGCGTGTGTGATGTTCTAAATATTACTTTGCGTGATATGGATTCCATGTGACGCTAGATTCAAACTCTGAGAGAGAAGCAAGGTGAGTCGGCCATCTATCCAGCAACGCCACTTGGCTTGCATTGCACAGGAAGACGTGCAAATATCTCCAGAGTTCGTAGTAGGAAAGTAGAATTACAAAATGGGGCAGTGTCATGTGAAACTGGGATAAATAGTTATTGAAGTGGGAAAGCTGAAAGTGATTTTGTTGTGACTATTCTCTGTGTAGTATTTCATGTTGTAGTGTGGTGTATGTCATGTAATTTGGGTATGTGTGGTTTGCATGGGAGAGTAGTGAGGTAGTTTCAAAAGATTAGTGGGTTATGCTTGTTCCTTCGGTACCGCTCGGTCTGGAGGAAAGTTTAGTGATGATGATTGTAGGAGCCTAGGTGTGAGGTATAATAAAAGATCCACCATCCTATCGAGAAAGTGCATTGTAGCGTTAAAAGTAATTACGAGACCATAATATAGAGATTCACCATTGTAAAGCCATGCCCACTGGGCGGAATTTCTTATGTGTTATTGTTGTAGGTTGTAGAATTTGTGTGTTTAGGTTAGAGAATTTATCGGAATAAATAAGATAGTGAAAAGAAAAATATTGGTGTATTTTTCCTTCGAAGTGTATGTTGTCGTAATGTCCCGAATGTATAGTGTGTGCGCCATTCATATTCAGTGCGCTGGCCACGTGTTGACAAAAGCCGTTAATTAAAGGACAAAAAGAAAATGTGGTATTGCCAGTGCGTAGTGTACAGTCAGAGTTCTGTAAATTACTGATAGTCAGACGCATGTTTCCGTTGCGTAGTAATCATATAGAAAGATAACTTGTAACTTAAGTGTGTGTACTAGAGTTCATGTTACTATATAAGTAAGAATGAATCCACTCGCTTGGCAGACCACTCATCTTGCAGGCCTGACTGCTTGATGCCACAGTATAAGCAAGGCATGTGGGTGCCTCTCATAATTTCGACCCTGCCAGGATATTATTTTGCCAGGATATTTTGCTGTTAGGGTTTGCTGTTAAGATTTTTTTTATGGAATGTATTGTGATAGCGCTAAGAAGTAAAATTTTTTCTGTTTGTAATTTCTTTCTGGATTGGTGAGGATCTTATATTTTTTTTGCGTAATTGATTGCTATATCGTCCAAGGCTGAAAGATCGTGGTATAATTTTTTTTTGCGTAATGTCCATAGTAACTAGGTCGCTGTCGAAAAGTGTAGCCACCATGGAGAATAGCGATTCTGGGGTGAAGGTAGCAGTGCAGCAGGAAGTAGCTGTTGATCTTGGGCTAATGAGCGAGAATGACAAACACTCAGAAGGGGCTGAATTGTTCAGCGGACCGCGGCTAGGTGATCCTTTATGCGGCGGGCTTTGTTCACAATTGGGGGCTTTTCCCGACGACGCGGGCGAGCCGGGACTAGGTCAGGTATGCAGTGAATGTGCAGCTACCCTTAGCGAAGCTACAGTATCTCAGGCGAACGAGGTGAGCGCACCGAAAATAGCAAATGACTGTGTGCTACTGCAGTTTTTACAGAGAATGGATAGAGATAATAAGGAAAGATTGGAAGCGATGAATAGGGAGACTAAGGAAAGACTGGAAGCAAATAAGGAAAGATTAGAAGCGATGAATAGAGATAATAAGGAGAGAGATAGGGAGAATAAGGAAAGATTTGAAGCAACTAAGGAAAGATTGGAAGCAAATAAGGAAACTGGAGGCAATGGATAAGGGAAATAAAGAGCCAATGAGGAAGCTACTCTCAGTTATCGATGCGCGTCTGTCCGCAGTTAATAATCGGTTAGATGAGGGGGAGAAGAACCTGGGTGCGTTGAAGCAAGTATGTGACGCCGTGAAAGAAAAAACCAATAATTTGGAGGTACGAATAATTGCAATAGAGAGGGATATCACAGAACGTAGGGACGTGTTGCTGGATGAGCGAATCAAAGAGGTAGTGGAGGACTTACTTGCAGATAAACAAGGGGCATTAGACAGCGTGGAAGCTCAAGTCACCCAGCAGGAAGTGGCGCTAAATAAATACAGGGATGAAGTTGCGGAGGTAGTGGTCAGAATGAATACAATTAGTGCAGAGGTAGAAAAGGTCAGTGTAAGAGGTGAGACAGGCTCTGACAGCATGCAGCGAGAAATTTATGCCGAGCAGGAAGAGGTACAATCACTATTACAGTTTAAAGAGGCGCAATTAGAAATAAATAGGAAACATAGGGAAGAGCTAGCACAGTTGCAATTAGCATGCAGTAGCGGAGGTGACACACCACCAGGTAGATTGCAGAGGGAGAGTGAGATAAATTCAAAAAAAGAAATAGGCAGAAAGAGGAAGACGAACTCAGAGAGTTAGAAGAACGGGTATGTCGGATAAAACAGGTGGCAAATCCAACTGGGTATAGCCCAAGGTCAGAAAACATAAATGCGGAAGAAGAATGTAGGAGGCACTTCGTGTCGGTACAAAAGTTCACTTGTTTTCCGGATCCTGGTCACTACCAACATCCATGTCTGTGGCTGTCTCAATTTCAAGATTCATTACCTGCATCGTGGGGACCGCTCCTCAAAATGAAGTTTGTGTGCAACCATTTGAGGGACGAGGCTAGAGCGAAAATGCAGGAAGTTATTAATGACTGTAGTAGCTACAAGATATTTTGTGACAAGTTTTTAAATGAATTCTGGTCGAAAAGTAAGCAGGACCAGGTTAAGCAAAGCATATTGATGATACCAAATTGTAACGAAGGTAGTATAAGAGATCCAGTGGCGTGCTATCAGGAAATGCTGAGACGAAATAGATATTTGGATGTGCCATACGAACCTGGGGAGCTCATTAGGATCTGTATAACGAAGTTGCCAGTGAGATTGCGCAGAGACATAGCGACAGCAGGCAGAGGCTTAGACGGTTCTGCGTCATTTCAGCACTTGTTACAGGAACTGAGTAATGAGAGGAACATCGTGAATGGAGACACGACTTGTAGGTCAGACTGAGTCGAGGATAGGAACGGCAGAAACTATCAGAATGGCAGGAGAGCATGGAATCAGAGGAATGACGGGAATGGAAGATGGCGAGGAAATAGGGGGCAGAATTCATGGGAATATCGACCGTCAAACCGGGAAAATAGAAGATGGGACAGAGGTGGAAGAAGAAGGGAAAATCAAAATGATGGGCGAAGAGAGGATAGGCAGTCATTGCATTCACGACAGGACAATCATTGTAACAATTGAGACGATCAAGGGAAAACAATCTCGTGGGCTTCATCACATTTCCAACATCAAATTATGGAAAAGTTAAGGATAGATCTAAAGTAGGCAATTTGTGGTAGATAGTCAGTGTATTTATTTGTGGTGTGTAATGTTGTGCAGGGACAAATCGAACATAAGAATTTTCAGGTGGGATGTCAGGAAGTATGACGGAATAGACTGGTCAAATGAGTCATGAACAGGAGTCGACAGAGTGATGTATGTACGTATTTTTTGTCATATGAATAAGGATCACGCAGAAACGACGTGATGATTAATGAGTGGATAAAGATGGTAGATAGAGAAGCGACATGATAAATAGTAGTGGATAAAGGTGATATTTAAGGAAAGAAGCGACGTGAAGCAGTGTGATTAATAAATAGAGATTCGACGTTATGAAACAGTGGTAAATAAAGGTGAGTAGAATTAATAATGTGGAGATGTCTTAGATGTATGTTACAGAGAGGCCTGTGTATGCTGCAATAGAGATTGATGCCAATGGCGAAGGAAGACCAGGAAATGATGGAGTAATGGACGGACGGAAAGCCGAAATACGAATGAAGAGATGAGGACAACTGCACAATGTGAAAGGACATAAAGGGAGTATGAGATCCAGATGGTGAACGTTGTGGAATACTGACGTAAGATGTAATAAAAGTGTAGATCTAATTCTTAGCATAACATTTGCGATTTGGCAAAAATAATATTTGTTGTTGTTGTTGTTGTTGAAGCCTGGTACCAGTATAACTAATCAAAACGGTACCAAGAATGTGTACAGTTATTTTGCAGGTTGAATAATTTGTGTATTTTTGTTCTTAGATGAAATGTCGCAATTCTGAAGTGATATTTAGCAGGCGGAATAGTCGGTAAAGCGAATGCAGAGGTAAGCCAATGGAGAGAGGTGCCAGAGTGAAAGGACGAATTCGGAGACTGGAATGCTATCTCTGAAACAGCTTCATGTGTTATGTGGCTGAGTATAAGGGAGCAAAGGTATGGTATGTTGTGAGTGTGGTGGTGTTATGAGTATAAGGGAGCAAAGGTATGGTATGTTGTCGTGAGTGTGGTGGTGTTAAGGTTAGCTGACTTCTAGACCTATTCTGTTAGTGTATTAATGGATTGAATGAAAAGGAAAATGTGATGTCTGGTGAGTGAGAGTTGTAGAGTAGTGTGATCAATGCGCACACTCCTGTAAAGGGGATGCTACCGATCTGTAACTAAAACATTATTGTGTATTGTTTGATTTGGATGAACCTCGATGGCAGGTCAGGATCTGACATCATGTGGATGGTACATACGTGTCCTATAAATGTTGTTATATATAATTAAAAAAAAGGTAAAATATGTAAAGGGATACTAATTTCAGTCTGTCACAAGCACAAAGGTGCATTGTATGTTGTAGATTTAGAGTCACCAGTTTCTAAAATGTTTATTGTGATAGGATGTTAGAGTAGTCTACTATTTTATATTGTAATTATGAGTTGTATAGATTGTTTATTATTCCTTTTGTTTTTTTTTTACACTTTCATGTTTTGTATGAGGGACGACAGGTACAATCAATAGCGCAAGTGTGGGCTGTATATAGAAAAGAGATAAATGTTGATGTATGTGTAGAAAACTAGGGTGTATAGTTTTATGTTTTTTAGAACAAAGATTCTTTTATTACCAATGTATCTAATAGATCATACATGTAATCAATGAGTATTTAAATATATCCTTTTGTCTGTAATGTTGCGAGATGCACGGAAGGGTCTGACTGATTGGGTGTCGTAACGCCCATACTGCTAGCGGACCGAGCTGACGTAGCCATGGCGATGGGCGACAGAGCCGCGGCACTCCCCACTCCACTGCCGGACGGGGTACACTCCACGCGCCTGCTACAGCAGGTCAACGGCCTGGGGCGACATGCACGTACCACTGGCCATTCATAAGTTCCGCCACCCTTACGACTGGGGAAAGTATCCCGCGGAGGCAACAGCTGGTGGTTTCTTCTGCTCAATGGCGCGCGCAGCGGCGCCACGGCAGAAAGGACGGCGCGGCAGGGCCCAGCGGGCATTTGTTACCAGCAACTATTAACTAGTACTGGACTGTGGAGCCGTGAAGCAAGATGACTGCTCGTATGTCTCCATAAGGTGGAAAGTGAAAGACTGGTGTTCCCACGTTGTGAGTGGTGGAAAAGATTTTGTCTTTAGCAGACAGGACGATCGTTTTGTTTTGTCTTGACCACTGAACGGTGGGATCCATAAACTTTTGGCAGTGACTTGTTAAGTGTGCTTTGTGAATTGCATGTGGGACGCTTGGTATTCTTGAAGAGGATAGTTGTCGTTTGGTGACTAATTATTGTATGAACGCAAGAAACTAGAGTGGGACATTGACATTTGCATCTGTAGTAGGAGACATTTCTTTAATTGGTGTGGGAAAAAGTGCTGTTTGTTGGAACTTACGACTTTTAATTACACCATGAACTGAAAGGACGGAACCGTGGGTAATAGTAGTTGTAGGGCCTTTTCTGGACGACCAGATTCGTGTGGATGGTACGCTGAGTGTGACTATGACATTTGTGTTTAATGTGAGATACAGTTTACTGTTCAGTGCGTGTTCAAAATGCCGATTTGAGTGACTTAAAGACTTTCGTCCGGGTAACCGTGGGAGAGCTTTGACACCGAGACAGTGTTTCTAGGGAACCTGTCAGCAACTTTTTAGACCCCAAAGAAAATCACAGAATGAAATGATTCCGTGTGACTTGCAAGATAGGGAATAATGTATTTGTAATTGTGTAAATGTTTTTTTTTTATGTGTTTCATTCCTGAAGGGACAGCAAGTGTAATTGTATTTTATTAACATTTGTGTTTAGAATGGTTAGTGTTTTATTTGTTTGTTCTGGGTTATCAAGTTGACGTAGCATGTTTATTAGAATATTTGGTACAATGATGCTTTAATTATTAGCCAGTGGCGTAATACTAACGTAGCGGCCCTTGTAGCATTGATCAGTAATATTGTCACAGGGGACAAGAGTTTGCATTGCACAACAAATATCGGAATTAACTGATGCATTTTGATGTCGTGGACAGTAATGATCGTGTTGGTGTGTTGACTGAAGCCACTTATTTTCATTATCACAGTGGTGATATTTCACATTAAAGTGTAACGAAGGCTAGTCGAAATGCAAGTTCTTGTCATCTAAACATGTAACAATAGAGAAATGAGCAGTAGAGTAAGATACGAGAGCTACTGGTGGATTCCAGCACTTATTGCTAACTATTTATTGCGTGTATTGATATGGAGCCTGACTTCTACGTGTAACTTGTGTACGAAATTTTTTCTTTTGTTGATTTTGTTTTGTATTTAGACATTGCCGTCTAAAGATTATTACAACGCAATTTATGAGTGTCAGATTACTTGTTCTGTGTTTGGACGGTGAGCTACTTAAAATTTCATGAGTACAATTAGTATTTTTTTTATTTGTCATAGAATTAGTGAAGTTTGGATTACACATAAAAATAACAAAGATCCCGGTAACTAAGCCAATTTTTATCTCACCATTATTTTTTATATGTATGATGTGATGTTTTATTTGTCATTTGGATTGTTGTAAATATGTATGTGTACGTTACTCCGGATTGTGGAGAGTACAATAATGCAACAACTGTGTCAATAATTTGGTAAAGTAACAGCATTTGGTCGTCTATTTGAGGTCACCAGGGACTAAGGTCACCTCCTGGTTATTTTGATGACTTGCTATGTTTGTGCTAATACAGTTTTCTTAAAAAAATGTTCGGAACTACCCTCGCATTGCAAGGATAGTACCGTGCCATTTTTTTCTGCATGGGCAGCCGGTGGTGAAAGGGTACAGTATCGCCCGACATTGAAAATAGGTACGAAATACTTCATTATTTTTGTCAGAACAACACATTTTTTTTGTAAAATAACTCAATTTCAATTAATACAGCGAAGCCGGATACCACTGTGGGAAAGAATGACAATTTATTTATTTAATTGATCACATGTGCACTCCCACAAAGTAAATACCTACATCCAGTTTGGTGAGATCTGTGAAATGAATGAATGTATGGTCGTCTGCTAACCGCAGATAGTGAATGTGAATATATGATCATCTTTGAGTCGATCCTTTGGCCACCTTTGGTGGGACCAAGGAGATGAAATTTACCAGAGCTTTGAGCGCCTGAAATCTGGCTGACCAATACGATAGCAAGGTGCTTCCCCCACCTCGACAGAGATGGGAGAGAACCTCAGGAACGGCCATGTTTCAGCACTCTGCCGCTGGATCTTGTGCTGTTAAGACCTATTTTAGTTGTGCTCCGTAATGACGAAAGAGTGGAGACATGGTATGCATGTGGAATATTTAAGAGTAGTTTGAAATAATAATTTCTCTATTTCAGGAGCTTTTGTGGGGAGAATTAAATGTCAGGCAGTAGTATTAAAGGGATTGTAGTAATCTTCAGAGGTGACCAATGGTCACACTGAAACCATGTTTAGCAATAAGTTGAAATACTTCCGTGTGCTTAAGTTAAGCTGAATTACTAGCGTGTGTACAATAAGTTGAAATATTTAAGAAATAGCGTGTGTACCATAAGTTGAAATATTTAAGAAATGGCGTGTGCAGGACTTGAAATTAGAGACGAGTACTTCCACGTGGTGAGTACTGTGTGAGTCTCAATCTGTGTATGAGACAAAGGATAAAGAGAAGTACTCGTCCATGGTATCAGTTGAGGACTCGCGTGTGTGATGTTCTTAATATTACTTTGCGTGATATGATTCCATGTGATGCTAGATTCAAACTCTGAGAGAGAAGCAAGGTGAGTCGGCCGTCTATCCAGCAACGCCACTTGGCTTGCATTGCACAGGAAGACGTGCAAATATCTCCAGAGTTCGTAGTAGGAAAGTAGAATTACAAAGTGGGGCAGTGTCGTGTGAAACTGGGATAAATGGTTATTGAAGTGGGAAAGCTGAAAGTGATAATGTTTTGACTATTCTCTGTGTAGTATTTCATGTTGTAGTGTGGTGTATGTCATGTAATTTGGGTATGTGTGGTTTGCATGGGAGAGTAGTGAGGTAGTTTCAAAAGATTAGTGGGTTATGCTTGTTCCTTCGGTACCGCTCGGTCTGGAGGAAAGTTTAGTGATGATGATTGTGAGAGCCTAGGTGTGAGGTATAATAAAAGATCCACCATCCTATCCAGAAAGTGCATTGTAGCGTTAAAAGTAATTACGAGACCATAATATAGAGATTCACCATTGTAAAGCCATGCCCACTGGGCGGAATTTCTTATGTGTTATTGTTGTAGGTTGTAGAATTTGTGTGTTTAGGTTAGAGAATTTATCGGAATAAATAAGATAGTGAAAAGAAAAATATTGGTGTATTTTTCCTTCGAAGTGTATGTTGTCGTAATGTCCCGAATTTATAGTGTGTGCGCCATTCATATTCAGTGCGCTGGCCACGTGTTGACAAAAGCCGTTAAATAAAAGACAAAAAGAAAATGTGGTATTGCCAGTGCGTAGTGTACAGTCAGAGTTCTGTAAATTACTGACAGTCAGATGCGTGTTTCCGTTGCGTACTAATCATATAGAAAGATAACTTGTAACTTAAGTGTGTGTACTAGAGTTCATGTTACTATATAAGTAAGAATGAATCCACTCGCTTGGCAGACCACTCATCTTGCAGGCCTGACTGCTTGATGCCACAGTATGAGCAAGGCATGTGGGTGCCTCTCACCCCTGCTATTCAACATGTACCTCGAGGAAGCAATGATGGAAATAAAAGAAAGGTCCGGAAGTGGAATTAAAATTCAAGGTGAAATGATATCAATGATACGATTCGCTGATGACATTGCTATCCTGAGTGAAAGTGAAGAAGAATTGTATGATCTGCTGAACAGAATGAATAGTCTAATGAGTGCACAGTATGGACTGAAAGTAAATCGAAGAAAGACGAAGGTAATGAGATGTAGCAGAAATGAGAACAGCGAGAAACTTAACATCAGGGTTGATGGTCACGAAGTATATGAAGTTAAGCAATTCTGCCACCTAGGTAGTAAAATAACCAATGACGGACGGAGCAAGGAGGGCATCAAAAGCAGACTAGCTGTGGCAAAAAAGGCATTCCTGGCCAAGAGGAGTCTAGTAATATCAAACGTAGGCCTTAATTTGAGGAAGACATTTCTGAGAATGGGTGTGAAACATGGGCTGTGGGAAGACCGGAATAGAAGAGAATCGAAGCATTTGAGATGTAGTGCTACAAACGAATGTTGAAAATTAGGTGGACTGATAAGGTAAGGAATGAGAAGGTTCTACGTAGAATCGGAAAGGAAAGGAATATGTGGAAAACACTGATAAAAAGGGACAGGATGGTAGGTCATCTATTAAGACACGAGGAAATGACCTACATGGCACTAGAGGGAGCTGTAAGGGCAAAAACTGTAGAGGAAGACAGATTGGAATACATGCAGCAAATAATTGAGGACGTAAGTTGCAAGTGCTACTCTGAGATGAAGAGGTTAGCACAGGAGAGGAATTCGTGGCGGGCCGCATCAAACCAGTCAGAAGACTGACGACCAAAAAAATAAGCGCCACTTGTCGTTGGAGTTAACTTACTTTATTTATCATCAGTTTTTTAATATTATCCTTATTATGCTGCTTACGCGCACTTATATTTTCGTTTATGCCTTATTACAACTACAATGGTGCAACTTTTTCTTAATTTTATCGTATTTTTATCCCCATCCCCCGCTCCCCCCTCCCTCTCCCGAGACCAATCTCAGGATATCCATGTCATTAGCTGATTAATTCCAGTTCTGGCACAATATCTGCTTCTTTATAACATTTTCGTACAGGCGCTATGACCCAATGTAAGCGTTTACGAGTTCTTTTTGTATTAATGGTTTCATGATTCTATTTCATATTGCTCTAGTACTTTTTAGGATCACAGCAACATGCTGCATGAGTTTTATTTTTTACACTCGGAAATAATAAGATAGTTGTCAATTAGTACCCTTTTTGTATCTTTAGATAAAAAAAACGTAATTTTTCGTTCTTAAATTTTAGTTTTCTTATCTAACTTCTACTTAATTGTGAAATATGTTACGGTACAGCCTTCAAAAGAAGAGCATTAGGTGCCTGAAACCGGTTACAGAAATAGAATTTCTTTTGTGCAACTAGTTGCTCATTATTTCAATAAATAATCGCATCTGCCTGTAGCACCCAGAAGACAGCGTTTTATTACCTGACTGTCCGCCTGCTTAGCTGAGTGGTTACGTGCTTGCCTCCCATGCAGCAGGCCTGGGTTCGATTCCCAGCCGGGTTGGGGATTTTCTCCGCTCGTGGACTGGGTGTCGTGTTGTCCTCCTCATCATTTCATCCTCGTCACTTGCACGCGTGTCGCCCAATGTAGCGTCGATTGCGATAAGACTCCGAACGTCCCCTGATGGGGCCTCCCGGCCGGCAATGCCATACGATCATTTCATATTACATGACTGGAAAATTATAATACAGGCGAAGGATGAAGTTTACGTCAGTGTGACTAGGAAAGTGAAAGCACAAAATCACTCTATCAAAACACTTTGAGATGAAATAAGATCCTTTCTTTAGTAATATGCACGATCTTGGACATGTAAACTGAACAAGAATGAACATTCGCAATAGGACAAATAAATAATAAATAGCGATATCGCATGATTTGGTGGGAGTACCACAAGACAGATGTTGAGCCCCCTGGTGCAAGCCTTTCCAACTAGTCGCTCGGCGACTTACACGGATCAGGCAGAACATTGTGATCACCGACCTACTATCGATATTAACCCCTCCAGACGATGGCAGCGTCACTGACGAGGAATGGCTGCTAGTCAGACACACGCGCGGTGTATGTAGTGCCAGCGAGCGTGCTGCTCGTGTGCAGAACGGGGAGGGCGCGCCATCTATGTGAGTTTGAGCGAGAGCAGATTGTGATGGCCCGGAGGCTCGGCACGAGCATTTCGGAAACTGCTGCACGACTTGTCGGGTGTTCGAGGAGTGCTGTGGTGGGTGTCCAATATGTAGCGAAACCGAGGTGAAACCACGTCCAGACGTTGTCCGGCCACACCTGATTACAGATGTCGGACGTCGTAGGCCGGGCAAATTGATAAAACGGTCAGGCGGCGAACTGTGGATGAACTAACATCAGATTTTAGTGCTGGGCAAATTACAAGTGTGTCTGAACACAGTGCACCGAACACTCCTAACGAAGGGCCTCAGCAGCCGATGACCCAAGCGTGTGCCAATGCTACCACGACGGCATCGGCAAACACGACTGAAATGTGTATGTGACTGAAATGTGTATGTTGGAGCACTGGCAGAGCGTAGCGTGATCTAATAGATCCAGATACCTTCTTCATCATTCGGATGGGAGGGCGCGAAACAGTCGCGTTCCGGGGGAACACTGAAACGTCCCTAACCTATACCTTTCATGAATCACTTACCTCACAAAAATCTTCGTTACTCAAACTACTGCAATACAGCGAGCGCCAATACTGCCAGCTAAATAAAAGATTCTAACTACTCAAGGCACTAACTAATGGTAGGCATAGTTAGCAAATGAAAGATTTTGATAGAGAACAAACAATGTATTTACCTTAGTAGTGTTAAAAAGTCATAATATATATATATACATCAGTTCATGACATCCAGTCTTACAAATTTACTGTCTCTGATGGACACACGTCCAGATCGTCCGCTCTCAAAACTCTGCCACCTCTCTCACCACATCCACCACTGCTGGCGTCCTACCTCCAGCTGCCCAATGCTACGCGCTGTTCACATCCAATTGCCCAACACTACACAAGCGAATATTCCAACAATGAGTCCAACCATCCACAGACTGCACCCAGCACAGTCAGTGATTTTCATACAGAGCGCTACGTGGCGTTGCCAACATAAAAACCTAAACAGCCTACTTACAACACCTTTCAAATGGTTCAAATGGCTCTGAGCACTATGCGACTTAACTTCTGAGGTCATCAGTCGCCTAGAACTTAGAACTACTTAAACCTAACTAACCTAAGGACATCACACACATCCATGCCCGAGGCAGGATTCGAACTTGCGACCGTAGCGGTCGCTCGGCTCCAGACTGTAGCGCTTAGAACCGCACGGCCACTCCGGCCAGCTACAATACCTTTACTGCGGGACGGAGACAAGCTGGCGGCGGCTGCATTATGCTTTGGGGAACGTTCACGTGTGCATCTGATGATCTGGTAGAGCTTGTTCAAGGCACCATGACGGCCAAGGAGTCTCGTACACTGGTTGCAGACCACGTACTCCCCTTTATGACGATTATGTTTCCCGACGGCAGTGGCATTTTTCAACAAGATAATGCATCATGTCGTAAGGCCGGGAGTGTGACAGAGTGGTTCGAGGAACACAGTAGCGAGTTCCAGTTGATGTGCTGGCCCCCAACTAGCCACGTCTGAACCCCTAGCCAACAAATCTGGGATATGATTAAACGTGGCGTCAGAGTTCATCGGCCCCATCCCCGGGATTTACGGGAATTAGGTGATTTGCGTGTGCAGATATGGTACCAACTCCCTCTAGCGACCAACCAAGGCCTCATTGTTTCCAAGCCACGATGCGTCGCCGATGCTATCGGTGCCAAAGGTGGACATACTGGCTATTGGGTATGTGGTCATAATGTTCCGGCTGATCAGAGTTCGTGCCTGCGGGTAGATCGTAGTACGTGCCAGAATTTACGATTACCATAAATAAGGAAGGAGGCGGGTACATCTGCGTCAGCTTTATTAGTCAACACAAATACATGGAACTCCCTCGGACCAAGACTCAGATCGCAATACTCTCTGCCTCTCTCTGCTAGTCCAAATATCGTTCTCTGTCTTTGGCGGAGGGCTTCTGGAGACTGCATCGAGATCGATCCTCCCCTATGCCGTTTGAAGCTTATGCACTTGTACCCAGTGGTTTTCACCCTTTTGGGCCACGTTTCCCTTGTCTTGAACGTAGACACTAGCGGTTCCTTTCGCCCATGACATCCGACTCGGAATATGCAGTAAATAAGCTTAACCCCTTACCACTTACTGAGACAGATATGGCACGAGCCACTTTTCTAATTGTGAACTCGTATTTGAGGTGTGAAAGTAGCACATGCCATCTATTGAGACAGTAAATATTTACGTGGTGTGAATCTTTGGTTTATACTGTGAACTGGTTATATCCAATTTGATCATACAGACAATTGTATTTGTTACAGTAAACAACTCATTTCAATGTTTTTGTTACTTCTAAGGAGAAAAGGACATCTGTGAATATTTACAAACAGGTTCGTTTATACACTACTGGCCATTAAAATTACTAAACCAAGAAGAAATGCAGATGATAAGCGGGTATTCATTGGACAAATATATTATACTAGAACTGACATGTCATTACATTTTCACGCAATTTGGGTGCATAGATCCTGAGAAATCAGTACCCAGAACAACCACCTCTGGCTGTAATAACATGGGCGTTGAGTCAAACAGAGCTTGGATGGCGTGTACAGGTACAGCTGCCCATGCAGCTTCAACACGATGCCACAGTTCATCAAGAGTAGTGACTGGTGTATTGTGACTATCCAGTTGCTCGGCCACCATTGACCAGACGTTTCCAATTGGTGAGAGATCAAGAGAATGTGCTGGCTAGGGCAGCAATCGAACATTTTCTGTATCCAGAAAGGCCCGTACAGGACCTCTCAACACGCGGTCGTGCATTATCCTGCTGAAATGTAGGGTTTCGCAGAGATCGAATGACGGGTAGAGCCACGGGTAGTAACATATCTGAAATGTACCGTCCACTGTTCAAAGTGCCGTCAATGCGAACAAGAGCTGACCGAGACGTGTAACCAATGGCACCCCATACCATCACGCCGGGTGATGACGAATACACGCTTCCAATGTGCGTTCACCGCGATGTCGCCAAACATGAATTCGACCATCATTATGCTGTAAACAGAACCTGGAGTCATCCGAAAAAATGACGTTTTGCCATTCGTGCACCCAGGTTCTTCGTTGAGTACACCATCGCAGGCGCTCGTGTCATTGATGCAGTGTCAAGGGTAACCGCAGCCATGGTCTCCGAGCTGATAGTCCATGCTGCTGCAAACGTCGTCGAACTGTTCCTACAGATGGTTGTTGTCTTGCAAACGTCCCCATCCGTCGACTGAGGGATCTAGACGTGGCTGCACGATCCGTGACAGCCATGCGGATAAGATGCCTGTCATGTCGACTGCTAGTGATACGAGGCCGTTGGGATCTAGCACGGCGTTGCGTATTACCCTCCTGAACCCACCGATTCCATATTCTGCTAACAGTCATTGGATCTCGACCAACGCGAGCAGCAATGTCGCGATACGATAAACCGCAATCGCGATAGGCGACAATCCGAACTTTATTAAAGTCGGAAACGTGATGGTAGACATTTCTCCTCCTTACACGAGGCATCACAACAACGTTTCACCAGGCAACGCCGGTCAACTGCTGTTTGTGTATGAGAAATCGGTTGGAAACTTTCCTCATGCCAGCACGTTGTAGGTGTCGCCACCGGCGCCAATCTTGTGTGAATGTTCTGAAAAGCTAATCATTTGCATATCACAGCATCTTTTTCCTGTCGGTTAAATTTCGCGTCTGTAGCACGTCATCTCCGTGGTGTAGTAATTTTAATGGCCAGTAGTGTATATTTGCCCATTAAATACACACAATATTCAAATATAGGTCTGTGACGCATATGGCACAATATGCAGTCTTGGTAACCTAGAGTAAACATTCAACATAATAGAAGTTCTCCTACTCTCTTTTGAGCTGTGTTACGTCAATTAATGCAACATAGTTTTACGGCTCTTCTGCCACAATAAGATGTATAGAGGACGGAAATGTTAGCGAAGATCCTGAGCTATCAGATGACAGGAAACAGATTCGCGAAATGGACTTCTTGTTTTTTGTTCGGAGTCAGATAGTGATGATATTATGCCTAACTGTTATAATACAGGAAATAAAAAAAGTGTGGTACCAGAAACGGGATTCAGAAACAGAATACGAGAGCGAGACTACGGTCTAAGGCGCTGCAGTCATGGACTGTGCGGCTGGTCCCGGCGGAGGTTCGAGTCCTCCCTCGGGCATGGGTGTGTGTATTTGTCCTTAGGATAATTTAGGTTAAGTAGTGTGTAAGCGTAGGGACTGATGACCTTAGCAGTTAAGTTCTATAAGATTTCACACACATCTGAACATTTTTTGAAGAGCGAGATTAGGCCTGCTGATGATTGTGACATTGACAACATTCCTCTTGCAGACAGGATTACGGCAATGAAACGAAACTCAGAATCTTCGACTAAGGTGGAGTAAACTGCAACACAATATAATCCAGGAATTTGATTAGAGGGGGTGATGAGACAAAATTAGCCGGAAGTACTGTCCTTCCTCAGGAAACATTGGAACTTGATCTTCCAGCAGAATGGTTGCAATATTTCTTTGCTAAAGAGATAGACGAACAATGTAATTTCAGTTCTATACAACGCACACCCAATAAATGTGTAAAAGTCAGTGCAGGAAAAACTAAAAAATTTATTGGCACGGCCTTGTTTATGTCAGTAACTCAACTTCCAGCATCAAGCCATTATAGGTGTAAATACATTGTTCACCCATCTGTTAGTGACATAATTAGTTGTAATCGATGGGAAGGAATAAAACCTTTCATAAACTTCTGCGATGGCAGTAATCTAGTCGACGGAGTTGAGCCCATCTCTGACAGACTTTTTAAAATTCATACAATGCTAGACCAATTGCGTGAATGATTGTTACACGTACCAAAGATGAATTCTCAGCTGTGGGTCAACAGATTATTTCAACGAAGTGCAGCTCTTCGCTTAAGCAACACAACCCTAGTAAATCACATAGATGAGGGTTCAGAGCTTTTTTCCCAGAGGGGTGTCTGAGTTCAGCGATGATTAACGAAACCTTTGCTGGAGCTCAGACTAATGTTACAACACCTGTTGCCGTGGACCCAGGAGGTAGCAGCAATATTGCAGTGCGTCTTGCACAGACAGACTCACAGTTCGGATCATTCGGGTACCTTATTGCATTTGGCCCAAGGAAGCAGAAATGAAGAAGAATGGTCGAGGCAGCATGGAGAAAAAGGTAGTAACAACAGGTGGCGTACAGTTGTCAGCAGTCTCGTTGTTTGACAACGGTGTAGTCTACACTTTGTCAGCGTGTGTTGGATTCAAACCAGAAGGCGAAAAGAAGAAGCTTTTCAGGGGGGAAGAAGAATACAATTTTTCCGAGTGTATCTCAACGCATACGGGTTGACTCCGGCTTTTCACATAATGAGCTGGCCAACGCTTGACATGATACCAGAACAGATTCTGATGTCGCGGTTTTAGACATAGGTTTTACAGAAATGGATGCAGGTGTGACAGACATCTCAGCCTTGGAAAGGTGAACATTATGGAACAATCCCTCTCAGAACCACGATTTTCCCTTATGCAACAAACCAGATTTTACAGCCATGACACGCATCAGATCGAGTCTTAACTGTTATCCGTCGCATTTCTAATGAATGAGAATTCTGGTGCTCTCTTATCACGAAGAATACAGAAATGAGATCGTGACCTCAGTAATGAACTACTGGGTGCTCACGATCTGATGGGCATCAGTCCAGAGTATATAAGGCCTCAATCTACTTGTGATTTGTCACTATGTTCTTCACTTAGTCACGGGTCAGTTTTTTTTTTTAAAGAAACATCTGTTCATCTGTTACAACCAGCCATGGAGGTTGTACACGGATCAAATTTAAACATCTACTTTCCAACAAGGCTATACTTCAAACAGGGAGGGAAAGGCTATTTACAATTTGTACAGAAACCAGATGGCAGTTATAAAAGTCGAGGGACATGAAAGGGAAGCAGTGGTTGGGAAGGGAGTAAGACAGGGTTGTAGCCTCTCCCCGATGTTGTTCAATCTGTATATTGAGCAAGCAGTAAAGGAAACAAAAGAAAAATTCGGAGTAGGTATTAAAATTCATGGAGAAGAAATAAAAACTTTGAGGTTCGCCGATGACATTGTAATTCTGTCAGAGACAGCAAAGGACTTGGAAGAGCAGTTGAATGGAATGGACAGTGTCTTGAAAGGAGGATATAAGATGAACATCAACAAAAGCAAAACAAGGGTAATGGAATGTAGTCTAATTAAGTCGGGTGATGCTGAGGGAATTAGATTAGGAAATGAAGCACTTAAAGTAGTAAAGGAGTTTTGCTATTTGGGGAGCAAAATAACTGATGATGGTCGAAGTAGAGAGGATATAAAATGTAGACTGGCAATGGCAAGGAAAGCGTTTCTGAAGAAGAGAAATTTGTTAACATCGAGTATAGATTTAAGTGTCAGGAAGTTATTTCTGAAAGTATTCGTATGGAGTGTAGCCATGTATGGAAGTGAAACATGGACGGTTAATAGTTTGGACAAGAAGAGAATAGAAGCTTTCGAAATGTGGTGCTACAGAAGAATGCTGAAGATTAGATGGGTAGATCACATAACTAATGAGGAAGTATTGAATAGGATTGGGGAGAAGAGAAATTTGTGGCACAACTTGACCAGAAGAAGGGATCGGTTGGTAGGACATGTTCTGAGGCATCAAGGGATCACCAATTTAGTATTGGAGGGCAGCGTGGAGGGTAAAAATCGTAGGGGGAGACCAAGAGATGAATACACTAAGCAGATTCAGAAGGATGTAGGTTGCAGTAGGTACTGGGAGATGAAAAAGCTTGCACAGGATAGAGTAGCATGGAGAGCTGCATCAAACCAGTCTCAGGACTGAAGACCACAACAACAACAACATCGAAACCAGATTGTTGTGAAAATAGGATATTTTAAAAATCACTTACAGGAGACAAACTAAATCATTTAAACCCAATTAATTAACTGTAATTAAAACTTTAAGATTTTCCACTTGCAAATGATTAGCATTTCAACACAACTGCGCAGTGTAGGTGGGGGTAACACCATCTGCATTCTGTATATGAGCACGGTGCTTCAGCTGCCCCTATCGCTGTGCTTTATGCAGCCCACAGTGCCCTCGAATAGCACACGCAAGATTTTCATATTCTCTCGCTCGCTACGCTCGAAATATTGGTCTTACAAAAAAAAATTAAGTGGACCCCTTTTGTAAGAAACTTAATGTAGTTAAATTTTGTACTGGAATATGTTTTGGCTGGAGGCTACGGTTTTCATTTATTCAAGAGAAACGCATTTGAAGGTCATTTTAGTACGTTTCTATTGAAGCCAGTAGGCTAGATATTTTAACTACATTAAATTTCCTACAAAAAGTCCTGTTCATTTTTTCTGTAGGACTAATAGTTTGATCATAGTGAGTGAGAAAATAACATTTCATAAATTTTCAGCTTGTTCTTCATTTAGAAATCATGTTTAAACCTTGTTTGTTTACCGGGAGATCGTGTCAATTCTCGAGTAAGAAGGAGAAATGTCAACCTGCACGTATCAGAATTCTCCAGTGGCAGGATCGTGGTCTATTGATATTACATGTTACTGTGAAATCGATGCTCCCGTCGGCCGGGATCCTGCAGCTGTTATGCTAATATGGAATCAGTAGGTTCAGGAGGGCCGTACTCAATGCACTAGCACCCTACATGATGGACAGTTTGTAAACCAAACCGTGCAGGATCGTCCGGTCTCGTCACGTATCACGAAGGGGCAAATGGGTTTGTGTGCAGTAAGACAAATATCCACACGGACAGCGCGACGACGTCTATAGCACCACGTAATGTCAGCATGGCGATCGCAGTCGTGGCTTCCCTTCACGCGGCAGTAGATATACGCACCAGTCTACAACACTACACACACGAGGGGAAGTACATCGTCTTTTTAGACGATCCCCGATAATGTGTACGGCATCGCCACGGACGTATCCATGTGTGGAATCTCTGAGGAGAACGAACGCTGTCAGATCGGATTCGTTATTGCCATAAGGTCTCAGCACCTGCCGTCTTGTTAAATGGTGCCTTTGGACGTACAGTCTGATCACCTGTGATCAATATAGCAGATCATTTGGGAGTTAGCCGTCAGTCGTGACCGTAATGTCGTATTTCAATAAGATAACGCAGAGCCGCATTTTTACTGTGCTGTCTTGGTGGTAAGTTCCCATGGGACCAAAACGTTGAAGTCATCGGTCCCTATGCTTACATGCTACTTAATCTAACCAAAAGTAACTTACGCGAAGATCAACACCCACCCACCCACCCATGCCCGAGGGAGTACTCAATCCACCGACTGGGTGTGTGTGTGGGGGGGGGGGGGGGGGGAGCGAACCATGGCAAGGCGCCTGAGACCACGCGGCTACCTCGAGAAGCAATCCATGGTGTCTTGACCTGCCTCGATGGTGTAAGGTGTTTGACTATTACTGGCGTTATCCAGATCTCTCACCCACTGGCAACATTTGGTAATAAGTAGCATTTATCAGTCAGTACCATTGATGTACTCTGACGTAAAGTTGAAACAGCAGTGACTGATATACCTGTATCTGTCACCCAAGTGCAGTTCGACTCGACTCGCAGCGGTATTAGAGCTGTTGTTGCTGCCGTAATTGGCGGCTCTGCGTACTACATATCGCACTTTATATAGCCAGAAGTCACCTACAAATATATTAATATATTCGTCCCGCACAAAAAATAAAAGTTCTTTTTTCGCTATCCTTCCTGGTTTTGACATTCTGATAGCCAGCAGTGTGTATCGCTAGCATAAATCTTTGGTGAAATAGACGGCAGTATGTTGGGACTTCCTGTAGACATTTCGATCGGGGGTTACAGAAGGAAGTGTGTAGGGGGAATTAACAGTAGTGATAGAGCTCATTAGTAAAGATCAATACCGTAAATCTAGTAAAGGTTTAAGTTGTGTTCTCCTGTGCAATGGTTCAAAAAATGGTTCAAATGGCTCCGAGCACTATGTGACTTAACTTCTGAGGTCATCAGTCGCCTAGAACTCAGAACTAATTAAACCTAATTAACCTAAGGACACCACACACATCCATGCCCGGGGCGGGATTCGAACCTGCGACCGTAGCGGTCACGCAGTTCTAGATTGAACGCCCAGAACCGCACGGCCACACCGGCCGGCCTGTGCAATGGAAGTCATATTCTGTCCACTACAGTAAGTATTAGTCAACTCTCCTTTTGAAGAATTACGCACGGCGTGTTTTTTTCTTATTTTTTACAAACTGGAGGTTTAGTGGGATTAAAGACGGAATAGCTCTCCTTGTAAACACAACATACTATCTGCATAATTTAAAATCTCGTCCTTGTGCAATGTCTCGCATTTCTCATCCAGGGGTCTAATATCCTACCAGCTTACTCATACTTTTACCAGTTTATTCAACTGCTGGCGATGTTTTACGTAAGCTGCAATTAAAAATGAGTGTTATGTGTAGGATACCTTCAGACACCATCTAATGTAGCTGCGATTTAAAAAAAAAAAATCACTGTGTGCAGTATTTAAAGCAATGGGAAAAATAAACAGAAACCAACTTCGATACAAATTCGTTATCTATCGATCTGATGGAATAGGTGTGTATACAGGGTGTTTCCGTAAGAGCGTGCAAAAAATTAATAGGACATAGAGAATGCTCCATTGAACAGTTTGAGATAGGGAACCTGGGGTTGTGGAAGCCATCTTAAGGAGATAATAGGAGTAAAATCACATTACTGTGTGAGCCATGCGTGGCTCGTGTTCCTGCCATCTTGTATTTTACACCCTGTTATTAACGTACTTCCACCTCACTAAATTACTACTGTCACTGAGTTGCTGCTTTGCCTGACCATGACCAGAGTTAGCAGCACGTATCGATATATCCCCTCTCGTAGTATCTTTGCTCGACTGCTATTACTTGCCGGTCGTTGTCTGTCGTAAGGAGTTCACGTTGTAAGTTTGGGCCTGCCAGTCTGTTGGAATGTGTCTGGAGCGCAGTCCGGACCTGCCAGTCGGGAGTTGCAATGTGGCACTCGTGCAGTCGAGTTGGAGCAGCAGAGAGGTCTGCGTCGACATTGCTGCCACGCATCACTGGAGCCGGGCCACGGTCTTGGTGGATCGTCGGTCGGTCGTCCTACTGGACGACGCGATTTGGCTCGTCGATCGTTCACGAGTCGGCTGTGTGTGTGTGTGCATCGACTCTCGATTTGTCTTCGTGTGTGTTTAGTTAGTGTTGGGTATCGTTCAGGTCTTCGTGCAGTGTTTGTCAAGTTGTGTGTGTAGTTGGTGTTATTTCCACTGACGACTATTTTGGATGCTGTCAGCATTCTGAGAGAAGTCGGTCGGCTGTTGCGGACGAGGGAAGATTTCTCCGCGCTGTGCAGTCGGCTGGGGCTGGGTCCGCTGGCAGTCCCTGCGCTGTTCAAATGGCTCTGAGCACTATGGGACTTAACATCTGTGGTCATCAGTCCCCTAGAACTTAGAACAACTTAAACCTAACTAACCTAAGGACATCACACACATCCATGCCCGAGGCAGGATTCGAACCTGCGACCGTAGCAGTCGCGCGGTTCCGGACTGAGCGCCTAGAACCGCTAGACCACCGCGGCCGGCTCCCTGCGCTGTGTCGGAGCGTGTGTGGAGATGTCCGATGGCTACGATCTTCGTGGTTCACCGACCCAGGACGTCAAAGTTGAGTGTGGTTTTAAGTACCCAAGCCTCGTCCATTCATTTTGTGGTTCAAATGGTTCAAATGGCTCTGAGCACTATGGGACTCAACATCTTAGGTCATCAGTCCCCTAGAACTTAGAACTACTCAAATCTAACTAACCTAAGGACATCACACACATCCATGCCCGAGGCAGGATTCGAACGTGCAACCGTAGCAGTCCCGCGGTTCCGGACTGCAGCGCCCAGAACTGCACGGCCACCGCGGCCGGCTATTCATTTTGTGGTTCGTTTCGCTGGTTCACTGTTGGGAAGTTTTCCCTGTGAGAAACGCCGAGTGTTTGTACACATTTGACTGTGGATAATTACATCCGCAACATTTTGTGTTTGAGTTCTCATTTACCGATTGGTGGCAAGCAAGTCGCTGTGTCGGTTGGTCCGTGGCTGTCCCGTGGTTTGGTTCTGACGAACCAAGTGTAGTTGGGCTCACTACCTTTCTCGCCTAAGTGAACGAGGGCAGACCGACCTCCCTGGAGGCGTCTGATTGCCGTTGTCTTTATTGTCTTTACCACCGGCGTTTAATTATCTGTTTTCAGCTACTTAAAATTTAAGGCTTATGGTTATTTTTTCTTTTTTCTTAAAAAGTTTGCAAAATGAATTGTGGGCTTTCAGTCTTGCAACCTTAAGGCTCAAACATTGCGTCCTTTGCCTTTAAATGATTATGGATATATTTTAAAAGTTTGAAACTTAATTGCGGCCTTCAGCCATTGGTATTGCACCCTGCATATGTTTGTTCTATCTTCTTTTCCTTGAGGCTTTCCATTTAGCAGTGATATGTTTTTTGGGTTTTATTTTATTTGACTCTTTAATTGCATTTTTATCTTGTTGATTTTTAAGATTTCTAGTTTTTAAACATCTTGGCCTTCTGCCTTTAGAAGTCTATGGTAATATATTCTAAAATTTTGAAACTTAATTGTAGCCTTCAGCCGTTTGTATTGCACCTTGCATATATTTGTTCTATCTACCTTGCTGTGATGTTTTTTTTTTAAATTATTTTATTGCTGTTTTAATTGGATTTTGATCTTATAGATTTGTTAATATTTCTTGTTTGGAGGCCTTCAGCCGTGAAAGAGTTGCATTTGGTAAAGGTCCGGCTATGTGCCGCTTTGGTTGTAAAAGTGTTATTAAATTACAATAAATTACAATTAGAAGGTGAAACTGACCCCAACCTTATTTGGCCCTTTCCACAATCCTAATTGCCTGTTCTACCCAGCGGGTTTAGCGGGCGTATCACTATGTTCTTCTTATTTACATTAGTTACATTTAACTGCAAATACCACCACTGACACAATTAATGTACCATTTATACTGTGTCTTACAAAACGTACTGTAACTGACGACTATCAACCTCAATGCAAGCATAACATCGGCGAACAAGATTCTGACGAACAGTGACAAACATCCCTGGTGTGTTTCGAATCATATCACAGGCAACTACAATTCGGGCAATTAATTCCATCTCCGTATCCACTGGGGCCTCATACACAAGTGACTTAAGGGGATTCAGGTAACGTGACCTCGCAAGCCGTAGAATACGACTTCCAATACAACCTCCCGTCCCAATCCAGCGACCAGGAAATACAGAATTGAACGGTAACGGACCTCTACACTGAAGTGAGGCGGTGCACCGTCATGTTGTACCCACATCCTCTCACGAACAGCCAGGGCTACGTTCTCCAACAACTCAGGCAGAACTCTTTGCAGCAACCTCAAGTATAGGCGGCCATTCAGACGGCCACGTAGAAGATATGGCCTAATGAGACTGTTGCCTACAATGCCGGCCCAGATACATTCATGGTGTGACTCTACTACAGCGTGAGGGATTTCCTCGTCCCACACACAGCTATTCCTGTTGTTCGAAATACCGTCCCGATCAAATGAGCCTCGTCAGTAAACAGCACGATTTGGAGGAAATCTGATCGATCAATCCATTGTTGGAGCAACCATTGACACACTGGGACCCTTGGTGCAGCCAGTCACAAGCAGTGCATGGACTCGTTGTGGACGATATGGGTGTAATTGTTTTTCGTGGCGTACTCGCCACAAGCTAGTGTGTGCAGTGCCCATTTCACGTGCAGTGCAACGAATACTTGTAGTAGGGTCCACTGCAACACGTTCGAGTACCTCCTCTTCAAAATCTTGTGTGCGAGTGGTCCTAAGGTTGCCTTTCCAATGAACCAGTCTCCCACATCCTTGGATCGAGAGAAACAAACACTCGTTCAAAAAAAAATGGTTCAAATGGCTCTGAGCACTATGGGACTTAACATCTATGGTCATCAGTCCCCTAGAACTTAGAACTACTTAAACCTAACTAACCTAAGGACAGCACACAACACCCAGCCATCACGAGGCAGAGAAAATCCCTGACCCCGCCGGGAATCGAACCCGGGAACCCAACAAACACTCGTCTGAAGGGTGATGCCTATTAGGAAATCGTTCCCTGTACAGCGTTTCAGCAGCGAGAACATTGCAACGTACTTCCCCAGACATAAGGTGCGTGTCATTGAGTCCCGCGAAACTGTACCGGTACTGCTACATCGTACTGTAATGTGCGGCTCTGAATAGCACGTAGTAATGAATGGGTCCGTCGTTGATTAATAGTACGTTCTGCCATGGGACAATGTAAATACGATACAACAGAGCCACCTTATGGACAAGTAAAGTAAACAAAACGTGCATCATGACTTCGTAGTAATCAAGCTCGTCCTCCTTGTTTCCTTACAGCTTATAAAGAATGTACATGTAAATAAACAGCATAGTACTTGTAGACCTGTAAGCATGTTAGTTGTAGCCGGCCGGTGTGGCCGTGCGGTTAAAGGCGCTTCAGTCTGGAACCGCGTGACCGCTACGGTCGCAGGTTCGAATCCTGCCTCGGGCATGGATGTGTGTGATGTCCTTAGGTTAGTTAGGTTTAATTAGTTCTAAGTTCTAGGCGACTGATGACCTCAGAAGTTAAGTCGCATAGTGCTCAGAGCCATTTGAACCATTTGTTAGTTGTAAATCAGATGGAAAACAGTAATGCTAGACAAAACGGTAGACAAGTTTACTTGCCTATCACCTTAAGCTGGCTTCTCCGAACCCAAGTTCCCTACATCAAATCGTTCAGTGGAGCATTCTCTATGTCCTGTTGTATTTTTTCACGCTCTTACGGAAACGCCATGTATATGATATTTTCTGTTACCAGAAAAACGATTTCTGAAGATAGTTGTGTAACTGTTGTCAAAGATGTACACTTCTTAAATGAAAGCGAAACACTAACAAGATGTTCGGCACCTTAGCTGAGTGCTCAGCGCGTCTCACTGCCAATCTGTGGGCCGGGTTCGGTGCCCCGCCGGGACGGAGATTTCCTCCTCTCTGAGACTGAATGTTGTGTTGTGTCGTCTCATCATTTTATCATCGTCTTCACGCACATCGCCCACTGTGGCGTCACCTGACAAGACTTGCAACTCGGCGGCCGATCTTCCACAGGTGCAGAGTCCTGGCTGTGAATGCCATATAATTTCATTTCACTGACAAGATACTGCGAAATTCAGCAGGGACGTTGATAAGCATTTAAAACAGTCAGCACTGATAGCGGGAGGAACAGACACGGATCCTGTTCAGAGAAATGTACTGCATGGAATTTTTTTCTTGTTTTTTTGTTTTTATAAACTGTAGCCAAGAAATTAAAGTAGTCCTACATCTGACAACAAATTCTCTCAACGCAGTATGAACTTACAGGTTTCTATTGTTAACTAAATTAAACTCTAAAACGTCTGTCTTCTTATATTCCAATTATTAAAACTAAATATTTTACTGTTTGGAAATGACCCGCCAGGTTATCCGAGAGCGCTAATACGCTGCTTCCTGGACTCGGGTAGGCGCGCCGGCCCCAGATCGAATCCGCCCGGTGGATTGACGACTAGGGCTGGTGTGCCGTCCAGCCTGTATGTGGCTTTTAGGCGGTTTTCCACATTCCCCTGGTGAATACTGGGCTGGTCCCCAGGTCCCGTCTCAGTTACACGACTCGCAGACATTTGAAAACCGTTCGCACTATTTCATGGTTTACACTAGACGCAGACAGCTGGGGTTCACTACTAATTCCGTCCCAGGGTGGTATGAGGTGGCTGCAGGAAGGGCATCTGGTCACCCCTTGAAGCCTTGAAATTAGCTGTGCCAAATCCGGTTTAACCGCGCCGACCCTGCGCAAAGATGTGCGACAAAGGCGCTAGTAAAAACAAAAGAAGATTTTACTGTTCTGAAATAAACATACGTTTGGAAAGATGCAGAGAGACAGAGAGAGAAGGAACTCCTGATTTCAAATTTATGTCTACAGTGTAATTTGTAACTACAGCTGTATCGATTCTGTGCACTGGTCGTCGTTTTCACGTTCCACAAGTGCTACCCAATACCTTTGAGATTTAAATAGTTCTCTACCTCAGTCAGTGAATGTTTCTCAGCAGCTTTTCGTGTACCTGCACATGAGCTCTTAATTTTAAGCAAATTGTATACATCCACTGCTTTAAGTTCTCACGTAACTAGCGGCACGTTCCCTACACGATTGTTGCATGTTCAAGAGGTTCACACTGACAAAATGGTTCAAATGGCTCTGAGCACTATGGGACTCAACTGCTGAGGTCATCAGTCCCCTAGCACTTAGAACTACTTAAACCTAACTAACCTAAGGACATCACACACATCCATGCCCGAGGCAGGATTCGAACCTGCGACCGTAGCGGTCTCGCGGTTCCAGACTGCAGCGCCAGAACCGCGCGGCCACTTCGGCCGGCTCACACTGACACTTCGTATCTAGTAACAGTTTGAATGAGTGCAGATTTCAGGTCTGCGCCACATAATCTAGTATATCATTCCTCGTGTCGGTTTCTCCTTACGATCATCGACTTCTGAAAGTATCTGATGAGTGTGTGTATGTGTGTGTGTGTGTGTGTGTGTGTGTGTGTGTGTGTGTGTGTGTTTGGAGTTTACAGGCGCTCAATGGCGAGGCTATGATAGCCCTTATCAGTATTAAAAGATACGATTGTGGAGAAAATGGCTAAAAATTTTGTCACACAATGAGAAATAAACCTACAAAATGACACTCGCTCACTCTCACCTCACTCGCATTGACCCACACAATCACTCTATCTCACACATTGTAAGACAACGGAGGAAGGATGAAAGGTGCTATAATTGAGATTAAAACATAAGTAAAATGACAGATGATGACGACAAGATTTTGAGGGCGCACGGAAATGACAGAGTAGCTAAAAAATAGCATAGGGAAATGTGACTAGCTTACCACTTACAAAAAACAAGGGTGACCAAGGGTGACCCAGTCTGTCAAGTGCTTTAAAGGTGCTAAAACTAAAAGCCCAACAAGAAACACGAGAGAAGAGTAAAACAACAGCGTAGGGAAATGTAACTGACTGACCACTTACAAGAAACATGGGTGGGTCAGCCACTTCTTTAACCCATTAAGAATATATCTTTAAAATTTTAAGGAACAAGTTGGGCATCTCACAGACCATAAAAGTCTAACCATATTCGTTTGAATGTAACCTGGAATAGAGGGCAGATCTGTCGGCATATCTGCCGCTGCCCTCTAGTCTGAAAATATCACACAGTCTAATAAAATGTGATCTGTCCACCATAAGCACCACGTATCGAAGGGTCCTCTCGCCAGAGCAAGAAACCATGCGCCAAAGAGCCGTGCCCTGTATGAAGACGAGTGTGGAAAACGTCATCCCGCCTGCGTGACGAAGGAAGTACGCTATGGCTTCATTGTGGGCTTTATCGGATGCAGCTTACAGCTTATTGTCTGTCACTCCCAGCCGCTTTTCTTCCCACCCACGCATGACTCTGGACCTCAACAGCGAGGCTATATCATGCAGGGAGGCGACACACTGAACTAATTGAGGTTCGCGACACGCCTACTTGGCTGCTGTATCCACCCTTTCATTTCCCGCAAAGCCCATGTGTCCTGGCACCCAACAGAAAGACACCTCCTTCCCCAGTCTTTGTAGTTGGAGTAGGGCGTCGTGGATATTTCGGACCACTTTACCTGCTGGGTACAAGCGTTGTAGAGAATGAAGGACTCTTCGTGAATCTGAACAGATACGGAGTTTAGCACTCGAAAACACATATTATCTGCAGCAGTGCCCAAAAGATCGTGTATAATTCCGCGTGAAAGACAGTAGTCTTGAGGCAGTCGGATCTTGAGGAGACGATTAGGGTAAACAACAGAGCAACCAATGGAGTCCCCCTGTTTAGACCCATCCGAAAATACTGCTACCGAGTTGTGGTGCCCAGTTAAAATGTTATAAAGAAAAGTACACTCATGTTCAGAAAAAAACGACTAGAGATAGGACATTCATATTCACAGGAGATGCATTTAAGTATGTTCTGTAGAAATAATTAGCATTTCAATCACCTCGGTTCAGTATGTGTCTGTTGCGTAATAGGCACAAGGTCCGCCATGGGCCCTGATGTTCCATGCGTGAAGGCATCGACGCGCGTAAGGTCCGAATGGTGTCCTCTGGTAAAGTCATTTATGCTCCATTCACCTGGTTCCGAAGTTCATCTGTCATGGCTGGCATTGGGACACAGCATACACCCGTCGTTTCACCACATCCCACAGATTTTCAACTGGTGGCAAATCTGGTGATCTGGCGGAACAAGGCAAAAGGCTGACACCCTGTGACAGAAAGAAGGCACGTGTTCGTGCAGCAACATGTTGCAGTTCATTGTCTTGCTGAAATGGCGTCTCGAGTGTTGTGGGAAAGGGTATGGCTAAGGGTCACAAGATGTCATTCACGTATGTCACACTGGTCACACTGCCATGGGCACGCACCAGTTGTGATCTATGGTTGTACGCAAGAGCACCCCACACCACAAGGCCTTCAGTTGGCGCTGTATGTCTTGCGCGAATGCAGTCACTGTGATGCCGCTCCCCCTGTGTACGGTGAACCAAAATGGTGCCATCATTTGCAAACAGACAGAACCTGGATTCGTCCGAAAACAGTATTTGATGCCATTCTGTCCCCAGTGATGTCATTCCATACATCATTGTCGCCCAGAAAGTTTGTAAACATTCGTCAAATGGAGACAGAAAAGTGGACGACGCCCACGTAACTCGTGCCGTAATAAACGGCGTCAGACTGTCGCCAGACCCGAGGAGGACGTAGATCTGTCCTGCAAGGTCATTCGGATGAGGTATCGATCTTCTCGGGGTTGGTCTGGGTGTTGCGACCTGACCCATCTCGCCGTGTTCTACAGTCTTCCGTGAACCATTCTGCACACACTCGTTGCACTGCCGAAACACTGCGTCCACAGCAGCAGCAATTTCCCATATGGATGCGTGATGTCAATAATGTTCCCTCTATATCAAACTCACTGATCTGACCGTACAGTTCGCGCATACATCTGAGAGGCATCCGGCACATCTGTTCAAGTCACACTGCTCACTTAACTACGGTTCATAGCGTCAACGAGAGCCTCAGTCACATTTTATCGGTAGGTGGTGTTGCACGACGATATCGATGTTGACCTTGAACTCGCGGTTAGACATGGTTCAAATGCTAATCATTTCTGCAGAACACACTAATGTGCATGTCCTGTGAATACGAACGTCCCAACTCTAGTCGTTCAAGGTGTTCTCTTTTTTCTAAACTTGAGTGTATAAAAAACTTCTCCAAGAGTGCAATCTCTCCTGTACAGCATTACATCTAAAATCACTCTTGGCCTCTGCAGTAACCATGGTGACATGTAGTTAAAACCTTGGATTTGGGCTGCCCAGTGGTCAACACCAAGGGAGTCCAGTACACACTTTGCTTGGATCGGAACGGCCTCATTGCCCGTGGACGATTGATAAAGAGGCATTCCATAGCTGAAGGAGAAACAGTATGGTGTACTGCTGAATTGGGACTAGCGAAGAACTTAGTCGTCTCATGCCACTATGAGGAGCTGCCGCCAGGTGGTAAGTGGCGGTCCCCAGTCTCAGCAAGGAGACTAGGTATGATAGGGATGGTCTATAGCACCCAGGACCAACCTGATCCGCTCCTAGTGTATAACTTCAATAATCTTCAAGGCCTTGGTAACCTTTACACTGTGCACCGATAGTCCAGCTGCGACCGCATGAAGGCCCCATAAAATTGGAGCAGACGCGCCCTGTCAATTCCCCAAGACCTGTGACTGAGACACAGTGCCTTTTGGGCCCTTGTCTTCAGATCCTTTACGTGTGATAACCACAACAATTTGGAGTAGAAAATGAGACCCAGAAACCTCACAGAATTTTTAAAAGTGAGAAACTTTCCCACGTAAGCAATTCAGATAAAGCAAAAAAGAAGACGAGAATGATTAAAATGGGCACACACACGCTTCTCTGCAGAAAAAAATGAAACCAATCTTTGCAGGCCATACCTGCATCCTCTTCACCGTAAGTTGCAGTTGACGACTCGCTTCTGCAGTACTGGAGGAACACCAGAAGGCCACAAAACCGTCCACAAATAAGAAGCATCGAATAGGACTCCTTATTATGGACGTTATACTGTTGATGGCTATAGCACAGAGGGTAACACCTAAAACACTGGGTAACACCATTCTCCTGCACAAAACTATCTAACAGTACGTTACCAACTCTGTACCTAAAAGGAGTCTGAGAGGGAGTACCGAATGAAGATGGGGATGTGGCCACAAAAGACCCATTGCTGTTGCTGAGTAACAACATTGTGCCTCCAAACAGCGTCGTACGATTTACCGATGTCAAAAAGTACCCATAGAAAACGCTGTTTATGTAGAAAAGCTTGCTGGATTTCCGCCTCTAGCAGGTTCAGTTTGTCAGCAGTTGATCAACATCTCCTGAAGTCACACTGAGAGCAGCTAAGGAGCTGTCTGGTCTCTAGCATCCAAACCAGACAACTGTCGGTAATGCGCCTTAGGTTCTTTGCTACACAGCTAGCTAAGGCGGCGCTCCAGCAACTGCTGGGACACGTTCGGTTCTTTCCTGGTTCGTGGAGAGGTACCAAAATTGGCTCTCGCCATGAGTCGGGAAATTGGCCTGACAACCGTCTCGAACTAAAACATTTAAGAGGACCTCCTTTAACACTGTTTGCGAGTGCTGTACCAGATCTGGTCGTGGCTGGATCCCGTAAACGAGCGTCAACTTATAACATCCACGATATATATATATATATATATATATATATATATACACTCCTGGAAATGGAAAAAAGAACACATTGACACCGGTGTGTCAGACCCACCATACTTGCTCCGGACACTGCGAGAGGGCTGTACAAGCAATGATCACACGCACGGCACAGCGGACACGCCAGGAACCGCGGTGTTTGCCGTCGAATGGCGCTAGCTGCGCAGCATTTGTGCACCGCCGCCGTCAGTGTCAGCCAGTTTGCCGTGGCATACGGAGCTCCATCGCAGTCTTTAACACTGGTAGTATGCCGCGACAGCGTGGACGTGAACCGTATGTGCAGTTGACGGACTTTGAGCGAGGGCGTATAGTGGGCATGCGGGAGGCCGGTTGGACGTACCGCCGAATTGCTCAACACGTGGGGCGTGAGGTCTCCACAGTACATCGATGTTGTCGCCAGTGGTCGGCGGAAGGTGCACGTGCCCGTCGACCTGGGACCGGACCGCAGCGACGCACGGATGCACGCCAAGACCGTAGGATCGTACGCAGTGCCGTAGGGGACCGCACCGCCACTTCCCAGCAAATTAGGGACACTGTTGCTCCTGGGGTATCGGCGAGGACCATTCGCAACCGTCTCCATGAAGCTGGGCTACGGTCCCGCACACCGTTAGGCCGTCTGCCGCTCACGCCCCAACATCGTGCAGCCCGCCTCCAGTGGTGTCGCGACAGGCGTGAATGGAGGGACGAATGGAGACGTGTCGTCTTCAGCGATGAGAGTCGCTTCTGCCTTGGTGCCAATGATGGTCGTATGCGTGTTTGGCGCCGTGCAGGTGAGCGCCACAATCAGGACTGCATACGACCGAGGCACACAGGGCCAACACCCGGCATCATGGTGTGGGGAGCGATCTCCTACACTGGCCGTACACCACTGGTGATCGTCGAGGGGACACTGAATAGTGCACGGTACATCCAAACCGTCATCGAACCCATCGTTCTACCATTCCTAGACCGGCAAGGGAACTTGCTGTTCCAACAGGACAATGCACGTCCGCATGTATCCCGTGCCACCCAACGTGCTCTAGAAGGTGTAAGTCAACTACCCTGGCCAGCAAGATCTCCGGATCTGTCCCCCATTGGGCATGTTTGGGACTGGATGAAGCGTCGTCTCACGCGGTCTGCACGTCCAGCACGAACGCTCGTCCAACTGAGGCGCCAGGTGGAAATGGCATGGCAAGCCGTTCCACAGGACTACATCCAGCATCTCTACGATCGTCTCCATGGGTGAATAGCAGCCTGCATTGCTGCGAAAGGTGGATATACACTGTACTAGTGCCGACATTGTGCATGCTCTGTTGCCTGTGTCTATGTGCCTGTGGTTCTGTCAGTGTGATCATGTGATGTATCTGACCCCAGGAATGTGTCAATAAAGTTTCCCCTTCCTGGGACAATGAATTCACGGTGTTCTTATTTCAATTTCCAGGAGTGTATATATATATATATATATATATATATATATATATATATATATATATATATATATATATATATATATAACTTATAATGTGACGAGTGAAATATTAACGTGTTGAAAATTACGGAACTCAATAATATTCATTCAGTTATGTAATTATTTCTTAAAAAGATGATAATTATGTAAAACAGAGAATATTTGTCTCACATTCATTGTTAATCTATGTCATTCTTTTCTTTTGTTTTGTACCCTTTTGTCGTCTTCTTCTGATGTACGTCGCCGACGCAAGACGCGAATCGATCTGAGGTCTGTTGAATGAAAAACATTTGACGTAAAATTATTGTAGTTTTATGTTCATTTGCTGGTAAAAAACAAATAGAGCCAAATGCGTTAAAACTATTTATGATTAATTATTGAAAAATTACTTCATCTTTTAATTATAATTTTGTATTAATTGTTTTATCATAGCTGCCAGAAGTGCAGCCATTGTTAGTTGCGATTATATAGCAACTGCGTCTGTACTTCTGGTCGAAATATCATGGGTTTGTGTTAAACTAATTTGCTAAAGTATTAATAATTTTTATTGGTGGCATCAATTTAAATGATTATTTATTGAGCAAAGTAAAATCTTAGTTAAAAAAGAAATCCTCTATCTTTTGTCGGCTGCCATCTTAACTTTTATCTCAGCAGCAAATTTAAATTACTTGAAACTGCAAACAATATTGCGATGTGTAAGAAATAAATGTGCCCCGGTGGTACTGAACTCTATTTATAAAAAAGAAAAATTAATCGAATCAGACTGCATCTTCTAAGAACAGTGCTGATGGTATTTATTGTTGAACAAGATTTCATTGCTGATGCATGAGGCCAAAATTAAACTACGCACGAATCACGGAGAAAAATATTGCTGGTAGCATACGTCAGTGTTGTGTGCGGGTGGTATTCTGTGGTTCCTTTTCATGATCAATTTGCTAAGAATAATCAAATCCATCGAAGACAAAAATTATAAAAGCTACGATGTACGATCTGTAATTTTAGTGATATGAACACAACTTACAGCCAACATTATTACACTACGTCAGGTGGAATTCTTGTGCAATTTGAACAAAATAATTATCCGGGAGAAGTTGTAGTATGAATATTGCATTATACATGTGTATAATATTGTCAGTATCATTTACAAATCAAATCAATGCAACTGCTAAATCTCAGAGTGAATTCAAACCGCAGAATACCATTATCATATCATCCATATTCATTGAATTTGTCTATGTTGATGATACGCAAAACCACCAAAAACTGTGCGGAATCCAGCTCGTACAAAAGGGCAGTTGTACAATTTCGAATTGGTGGACAGAAAGCCCTATTCGATCCTCTCCTTGGTGGACGGTAACGACTGAACGCTGGATCCTGGCTGGTAGTGGCAGTAGTCAATTCAGAATGCTCTGCCATTGCCTGTGCGATGTCTGCAGGTGGTGTCTGAAGATACCCCTGATTCAACGACGTCACTATAGGTTAGGTAACCTACTGCCTTTACTGCAAATCCTCCTGATGGCTTCCCACACCTTTGTAGAACATGTGGAGTGGTTTAACGAGTCCAGAAACTCTTACCCTGACACTTTATTGCTCTCATTGATGGCGTATAGAGCGTTCGCCTTCGCTAATCAAACGGCTGCAAAATTTCCCGCCGTTGGGCGGCACTTAAAGCGTCGCAGAGTTGCACACCTGACCCAGACTACTGAACGGTACTCATCAGTCCAGCAGGGGACACGTTGCCTCCTAAGACGACCTGAGGACTTCGGGATGAAAAGGTCATCACTCGAGCGATGTGGTCTACCAACTTCTGGATACTGTCGAAGCGTTCAAACACAGCTAGCTCGCTGAACAGCATCATCCATCGTGGCTGCGTTCGTTCAGGAAGAGCTCCATCCAGTAGCTCAATTCCAGAGTTGAAAGTGGTCACTCAAATTAAGGTCATCAGTGACGTCCATGAGGGTTGGAGAGCAGAAAGATTGATGGCTGAGGATGGCCCAGAAACAGCACACAAACTATTAGGAATGCCTTAGTTGAGAATGCACTGCTGGTGAGACGTTGACGGCTTTACCAAACCCGAGCATGATTGTAAGTAGAGGCCGAGGTCCACAATACATTATGTGTATTGAAGTTTCCCAGTACGAGATATGGCCGAGGAAGCTGTTCTGTAAGATTTATGAGAGCCTCCGAGTCTAGCGTATGTTGTAGAGGTAAACACACGAACAAACAGTGATCCTTTGACACACACGAATTTCAGCTGCAGCTGCTTGCAGGTCAGTAACCAGGGGAAGAACAGAGGAGTGGTACGTTTTATTGTCAAACACAGCAACCACTCCCTTGGCCCTTCCCGCACTCAGGCTATCCTGGAGAAGGAGAATATAGCCCCGTAGTACAGGGACATCACACTCTTTAAAATGCGTTTCCTGCTAATAAAAGCACAGGGGTCGTTTCTTGTCAACTTCCAGAGTATCACAGATCTGCTTGCTATAATGGAGAGTCCAAGACATGGAAAGAATAGATCGCTATTCGTCACGTAGAGGAGACGGTCAGTCGCAAACAAACACAACGAAGAGACTTTTATACATTTAAGCTCTCGGGCAAAAAACGTGGCCAGATACAGTGGTCATGGTTGTATGTGTTACGCTTGTGTGAAGGTGAGTGTGCTGTCTGCTTCGGAAGAAGGTCTTTTGGTCGACAGCTAAAGTGCATAGCAGTCTTCTCGTTGTGCCTGTCTCCAACTCAACGTCTCCTCTGTATGGTGAGTAGCAATGATCATTTCTTAATATTGTTAAGAGATCTGCTTCCATTACTTGTACATGCAGTTGCTTAGTTATTTTTGTTTTGGTTCTTGTCATTTCGTCTACGTCATTTTTGTGTTATTTACGGAGCCAAGGATAACAGGATGTAAGGTGATGACCACTATAGTTGAATTCTTTTATCTTGGCGGCTCGCGCATGCCCGCCCAGACGCGGGAGATTGCTGCGTTGCCAGTTGCACGCGACGCACGCGCCAAGAGAAGCAGCGCCATAGTATAGCTTAGTTCGCAAACTTACGTTTAGGGGGGAACGTGCAGTACGTGAAGTAAAGCCACCACGGCCGCATTAACCCTTTCGCTGCTACAAAGACGTGCTCCCTGCATTCCGCGCTGTGCGCGATTTTGTCACTGCACTGCTCGCCTGTGCAGACACATGGTGTTCCGACTGCTTTGACACTCTTATCATTCGATTCCACAAAAACTATTTGGCCCAAAAATTAGATTTTTACACATCTCCTTGACTGATACCTTCCCCCCATAAATGACTTAATTTTGTTTCGATGTTCAACGCAGTTATTATGCAGCATTAAATACAGTTAACCATTGCATGAAATTTTGAAGAGTTTGCAGAGGTAAAAGTTCATAGAGTATACTTTCCGTATGGTTGATTTTATTTGCCACAATGTTGAGAATGAAATGTGGACAAGATACCTAAATTTTATATAAAATTTACTATATAACAATATCTCATTTAATTTAAGTACCACATAAGTCGCCGGCCACGGTGGTCTCGCGGTTCTAGGTGCGCAGTCCGGAACCGCGCGACTGCTACGGTCGCAGGTTCGAATCCTGCCTCGGGCATGGATGTGTGTGATGTCCTTAGGTTAGTTAGGTTTAAGTAGTTCTAAGTTCTAGGGGACTGATGACCACAGCTGTTAAGTCCCATAGTGCTTTGAACCATTTGAACCACATAGGTGTCGTATGTAATATTGAGAAATATTCCATCTTTCGCGAATGTAACAAAAGTTTTATTTACACCGGGCACGTCTGGCTTTATTTTAAAGCACTTCAATCAATCAAAAGGCAGTACACAAAATACAAAATATTTCAAATGGCTCTGAGCACTATGGGACTGAACATCTATGGTCATTAGTCCCCTAGAAATTAGAACTACTTAAACCTAACTAACCTAAGGACATCACACAACACCCAGCCATCACGAGACAGAGAAAATTCCTGACCCCGCCGGGAATCGAACCCGGGAACCCGGGCGTGGGAAGCGAGAACGCTACCACAAAATACATTAAACAAAACTGTGGACTTACAAAAACATTAGGACTTGAATATACTGTGTATCAGTGAAGTCCTCTGAGCTATGTCAAATATAATTTTTGTGTGTGGCACACACAAACAACATTTATTTGCTAAAACACTGATCAGCCAACACAAACGTTGAACATTGTGTTACCGCAGCACAAAACTACGAAATGTGACTTGGCAATGGAGGAGACAAAATACTGTCCACTGAAGATGCTTCAAAAGAGAGATACGCGTCTGGTCTAAATAAGTCGCTTATTACAGTTGCAGAAGAGGAATATATTTCAATACCATTGGTAAAACTGCGACTGTGGAACAAAAACAAGAAAGAGAACATGAGTACCATTGTGTATGTGCCATACCTTTCATTGATTGAAGTGCTTTAAAATAAAGCCAAATGCGCCCGGTGTAAATAAAACTTTTATTACAGTCGCGAAGATGGAATATTTCTCAATATTACGAGGGCAGTTCAATAAGTAATGCAACACTTTTTTTTCTCGGCCAATTTTGGTTGATAAAACCGGAAATTTCTTGTGGAATATTTTCAAACATTCCCGCTTCGTCTCGTACAGTTTCATTGACTTCCGACAGGTGGCAGCGCTGTACGGAGCTGTTAAAATGGCGTCTGTAACGGATGTGCGTTGCAAACAACAGGCAGTGATCGAGTTTCTTTTGGCGGAAAACCAGGGCATCTCAGATATTCATAGGCGCTTGCAGAATGTCTACGGTGATCTGGCAGTGGACAAAAGCACGGTGAGTCGTTGGGCAAAGCATGTGTCATCATCGCCGCAAGGTCAAGCAAGACTGTGTGATCTCCCGCGTGCGGGCCGGCCGTGCACAGCTGTGACTCCTGCAATGGCGGAGCGTGCGAACACACTCGTTCGAGATGATTGACGGATCACCATCAAACAACTCAGTGCTCAACTTGACATCTCTGTTGGTAGTGCTGTCACAATTGTTCACCAGTTGGGATATTCAAAGGTTTGTTCCCGCTGGGTCCCTCGTTGTCTAACGAAACACCATACAGAGCAAAGGAGAACCATCTGTGCGGAATTGCTTGCTCGTCATGTGGCTGAGGGTGACAATTTCTTGTCGAAGATTGTTACAGGCGATGAAAGATGGGTTCATCACTTCGAACCTGAAACAAAACGGCAATCAATGGAGTGGCGCCACACCCACTCCCCTACCAAGAAAAAGTTTAAAGCCATACCCTCAGCCGGTAAAGTCATGGTTACAGTCTTCTGGGACGCTGAAGGGGCTATTCTGTTCGATGTCCTTCCGCATGGTCAAACGATCAACTCTGAAGTGTATTGTGCTACTCTTCAGAAATTGAAGAAACGACTTCAGCGTGTTCGTAGGCACAAAAGTATGAACGAACTTCTCCTTCTTCATGACAACGCAAGACCTCACACAAGTCTTCGCACCCGAGAGGAGCTCACAAAACTTCAGTGGACTGTTCTTCCTCGTGTACCCTACAGCCCCGATCTCGCACCGTCGGATTTCCATATGTTTGGCGCAATGAAGGACGCAATCCGTGGGAGGCACTACGCGGATGATGAAGAAGTTATTGATGCAGTACGACGTTGGCTCCGACATCGACCAGTGGAATGGTACCGTACAGGCATACAGGGCCTCATTTCAAGGTGGCGTAAGGCCGTAGCATTGAATGGAGATTACGTTGAAAAATAGTGTTGTGTAGCTAAAAGATTGGGGAATAACCTAGTGTATTTCAATGCTGAATAAAACAACCCCTGTTTCAGAAAAAAAATGTGTTGCATTACTTATTGAACTGCCCTCGTACATACGACACCTATGTGGTACTTAAATTAAATGAGATGTTGTTATACAGTAAATATTATATGAAATTTAGGAATCTTATCCACATTTCATTCTCAACACTGTGGCAACTAAAATCGACCATACGGAAAGTATACGCTATGGACTTTTACCTCTGCAAACTCTTCAAAATTTCGTGCAATGGTTTACTACATTTAATGCTGCATGATAACTGCGTTGAACATCGAAACAAAATTAAGTCATTTATGGGGAAAAGGTATCAGTCAAGAAGACGTGTAAAAATCAAATTTTTGGGCCAAATAGTTTTTGTGAAATCGAATGATAAGAGTGTCAAAGCAGTCGGAACACCATGTGTCTGCACAGGCGAGCAGTGCAGTGATGACAAAATCGCGCACAGCGCGGAATGCGGGGAGCACGTGTCTGCAGCAGCGAAAGGGTTAATGAAGAGACAAAGAACTAGAAATTTCGAAAAATTGCATTCAAACGAATAAAATTTGTTAATTATGGCACTTCAATATTGTTTTTAAATAAAGAAAATATTACACACCTCACAGGGATTGAACTCATATCCTTTCTCGTAAAAGCCAAACACCTTCACCGTTACGCTAACACAGCTCATCTGTTACTTACTGCTTGAGAAGTATAGGAAGTGACGCAAAAATACTGACAAACGCCGTTGGTATGACTATGGATATTCACGCTTCGTCGAAGTACAATAAGAAATAAACAATTACCGCTGTTCTTTATTGCGAAAAAGCGGTTCGTGAGATTGATACAAACACCTTTCCTTGCTATCGCCTGAATTAGGAGTGTTATTGCTTGTTTTGTTTAATTAATTAATAGAATATGAAGCAAATGGTATAAAGAATGCTTTTTCCAAACCTTCTATAAAAGAAAGTCTGCTATCAAGACATTGCTTTTGTTCTATTACTTTATTTATGACTGAACGTTTCTAAAACTGAAGACACTCGTCCATGCTCTGCACTGCAGTTGAGATCTGTGTTTTGTGACGTCAGATGCGCAGAACGAACCTAAACTCGGCCGCCAACATAAATGATGCGCACTTTAGTAGATCTTCTGTGGGCATTATTTTGCAGGTTACAGTGAGCATTTGTACACGGCCAAGTAACATTAACGTGACCACCGCCCATGATCGACGCCAACGTACAATAACCACTCATAGAAGACAGGTGGCAGCACTAGCAGTGCTGGGTGTATAAAGCATGTCGGGAGGGGGGGGGGGGATGCGGAAAACAGTGCAGTCGTCGTCGTCATGCGGAAACGGAGCTATTCATCAGACGTCCAAAAGGGCAGGGTTGTTGGCCTATGGCGGAAGCATTTCCGAGACGTCAACGTTTGTAAACTGTTCGCGTGCCGCTATGATTAAAGTATATCGTGCATGCCAAAAGGCGCTTTCCAAAACTGGCGCCCAGGCTGCGGTGGTGCAGCAAGGGCCATGGGTGACAGCTACGAAAAGCCGGCCGCGGTGGTCTCGCGGTTAAGGCGCTCAGTCCGGAACCGCGCGACTGCTACGGTCGCAGGTTCGAATCCTGCCTCGGGCATGGATGTGTGTGATGTCCTTAGGTTAGTTAGGTTTAAGTAGTTCTAAGTTCTCGGGGACTGATGACCACAGATGTTAAGTCCCATAGTGCTCAGAGCCATTTGAACCATTTTTGAACAGCTACGAAAACATGTACCGGCAGACGTGCAACTGTTGAGCAACTGACTGCCCAGATGAACTGAGGGCCTATCAACGGTGTTTCTTGAACGACCATTCAGCGACCGTCGCTGCGTACGGGCCTCTGCAGGAGGCGCCTGGTTCATGCACGCATGCTGACTGCCGTACGTCGGTGACCAAGACTAAAGTTAGCACGCCTATACCGCAACAGGACAAGCACTGAGAGGCGACAGGACACCTTTTCAAATGAATCACGCTTTATGCTCCACCAGACAGATTGCCATTGTCGTGTGCGGCCTGACACGTCTGAAAGCCAAAATCCTGAAACAATCTTCGGAAGGGTCCAGGCCGTAGGGAGGGAGCGCTATGGTTTGGGGAACGTTTTCGTGGAATCCGCTGTGCAATCTCGTCGTTTTGGAAGGTACAATGCGTCAACACAAATGAAGGATCCAGGCCAGAGGGAAGGAGCGTTACAGTCTGGGGAATGTTTTCGTGGAATTCATTGGGCGATGTTGTCTTTTTGGAACGTACAATTATCCTTGCGGACCATGTCCACCCTTATGCGCAGTTTGTCTTTCCTCTGCAGGATGGCATTTACCAACAGAATTGTGCAACGTGCCGCGCTGCTCGAAGTGCACGTGCATGGTTCTTAGAGTGTCAGGATGAGTTTACCATACTCCGCGGGCCAACAAACTCCCTGGATTTAAACCCAGTCGAGACTCTGTGGGATGTTCGCGCCATGGGTACTCAACCTAGAAACCTAGCGCACCTGGCCAGGGCGCTGCGGTCGGCACAGCTCCACATCCCTGTCTGTACCTTCCGGAACCCTATTAAGTCTCTTCCTGGACGACTGCAGTTTGCGCTGCATAAGACGGTTATTCAGTCCGTTGACAGATGGTCACATTAATGTGACTTGATAATATTCAACTTCCCACTGTAGCCTCCGTAAGGCTTAGAAGGGCGTCATTCGTCCAAGTCTGTACACTCCATTCAAATAACTTAACCGTAGTGACCCTTCGACGCTGTACGTGGTACCTAAAACTGACTGGTTGTGCAGGAACTACTATGATCCAAAGATGATCTGTAACTAAACAAAATCGGTTATCATTGTAAAACATAACACTTTAATAAAAGATGTTTCAGTTAGTGCATTGAGAGCTGTGCAGGATGAGCCCTCTTCGAGAGACTCAGATCAACGCTAAATCACACAACAGACCGCACAATTTCATTTAGCAAGCTGCATGTTACAAGGCAGTATTGCGGTGTAATGTGCTGCTTCTTTAAGCTTACCGAGCCAAGTAGCAGTTTTTGATTGCGACTCGGGATCAGTACTGAACGACAATAAGAAGTGCATGCCGGACAGGCAAATGTAGACATTGGAACTGTCTGAGGAGCCTCTGTAGCGCTGCTGGCCTGGTTGTCACACAGTAAACACTCAGAGCTGCAATCACACATCGGGAACAAGAGGGGAACAACGCTCGTCCTAGCGATGACTTCACGCGGAGGTGAGGCAATCTGCGACCTGACAAAGCGAATGGCTCATAGTTCTACAACGGAGAGGTTAATTGTCTTAAAATACCGCTGCACAACGCTACCAAACATGGTGCCTTGGTGACTTTGCAACCGCACGCGATCCCCGCAGTAGAATGTGATTAGTCGCCAGGACCAAGAGCTTGTATTTATTTATTTATGTCTGCGTACATGCCACGTGACGAGTACCATATTGCGTAAGTGTTGCACATGATGATCAAACGAAATTTGTTTAGGTGCATACAGAGAGAACGAACAAGAGTAGTGTAGGCAGTCTGATGACAAATTATAATATCATTGCTATAGGAAATTACTATGGTTCTTTTAAACTGTTTAGAAAAAAAGGTAAAGAGCAGTAAAGAGGCACTAATTTGTTCTGAGGTTATGCTGCCATATAATTCTCTGGTTACACGATGGATCTGAAACGGTAAACAATGCGTTAACATGGCACTTTAGCCTGATAGAGAATCCGTGGCATATTTCAATTTAACTTTGTGATTGTCAGATAGCTTAGGTATTCATTGTTACAGGTTAATTTGTTCCTGTAGTTTTTCATATTCAAATACGCAGTCAGATAGCTTATCCAAAAGTTAGCTTTAAGTTTTTCACGTAACGATCTTTTGAGGGCTTAAATGACAGTGAAGCTGGCACTCATACAACACCCACACAGTGTTAGGCAGGTTAGATTCCGTTTACTGATAACTCGGGTTGCTTATCGAGTCCATTTTCACTGAAGAACATAGGCATATTTGTTGTAGCTACACACATATTAGTTGTATATTTGTTACAGACTGTCTGACAAATTGGAAAGCTTCGTGATAACCATTGCCTCTTATTCTGAGGCAGAGAATATAGATATTCTGCTTGGAGAGCACGACAAAAGGAGGCGCCACCCACGTCTGATTATTGATACCTTTGACTCACCAGAGAATATTCTAATCGCATATGGCCACTGCATTCGCACTACTATCTTATGTTAATGTTTAGCGTTTCACCTTTGACGAGTAGGTGTATATTAGACGAATTGAGTAACTGAGGAAGAGGGATTTCTGATTCGTCTGGTCAACTGGGTACTAAGTAAGCGTTCCTGTGAAGTAGCAGTCTCGTGCTTTTTGTTTCAATAGCGATACAGATAGCCGTACCGTAGGTTCACCCACAACGGAGGGGTATCTGTTAGGCCAGACAAACGTGTGGTTCCTAAAGAGGGGCAGCAGCCAATTTAGTAGTTGCAGGGTCAACAATATAGATGATTGACTGATCTGGCTTTGCAACATCAACCAAAACGGCCTTGCTGTACTGGTACTGCGAACAACTGAAAGCAAGGGGAAACTACAGCCGTAATTTTTCCCGAGGGCATGCTGCTCTACTGTGTGGTTAAATGAAGGTGGCATTGTCTTGGGTAAAATATTCCGGAGGTAAAACAGTTTTCCATTCGGATCTCCGGCGGGGATTACTCAAGAGGATGTAGTTATCAGGAGAAACAAAACTGGCGTTCTACGATCGAACCATGGAATGTCAGATCCCTTAATTGGTCAGGTAGGTTAGAAAATTTATAAAGGAAAATAGATAGGTTAAAGTTAGATATAGTGGGAATTAGTGAAGTTTGGTGGCAGTAGCAACAGGACTTCTAGTCAAGTGAATGTAGGGTTATAGATACAAAATCAAATAGGGGTGATGCAAGAGTAGGTTTAATAATGAATAACAAGATAGAAACACGGCTATGCTACTATGAACAGCATAGTGAACGCATTATTGTAGCCAGGTACACAAGGTCCACGCTCTCCACAGTACTATAAGATTATTTGCCAACAGCTGAGCAGATGATGACGAGATTGAAGAAATGAATGATGCGATAAGAGAAATTATTCAGATAGTTAAGGGAGCCGAAAATTTAATAGTGGTGGGGGACTGGAATTAGATAGTAGGAAAAGGTAGAGAAGGAAAAATAGTAGGTGAATATGGACTGGGGGAAAGAAATTAAAGAAGTCTGCTAACACTTGATTTAAGAATCATAAAAGAAGGCTGTGTACTTGGAAGAGGCCTGGAGACACCGGAAGGTTTCAGATTGATTATGTAATTGTAAGACGAAGATTTCAGAACCAGATTTTAAATTGTAAGACATTTCCAGGGGCAGACGTGGACTCTGTCCAAAATTTGTTGGTATGAACTGTAGATTAAAACTAAAGAAATTGAAAAAAGTTAGGAAGTTAAGGAGATGGGATCTGGATAAACTGATAGAACCAGAGGATGTTGAGAGTTCCAGAGGGAGATTTAGGGAACAATTCACAAGGGCAGGGGAAGTGAATACAGTAGAAGAAGAATGGGTAGCTTTGAGAGATGAAATAAATGAAGACAGCAGAGGATCGTACAGGTATAAAGACAAGGCCTAGTAGAAATCCTTGGGTAAGACAAGAGATATTGAATTTAATTGATTAAAGGGTAAATTATAAAAATGCAGTAAACGAAGCAGGCGAAAGGGGATTCAAATGTCTGTAAATGAGATTGACAGGAACTGTAAAATGGCTAAGCTGGAATGGCTAGAGGACAAATGTGAGGATTTTGAAGCATATATCACTAGGGGAAAGATAGATACAGCCTAGAGGGAAATTAAGATACAGCCTAGAGGGAAATTAAGGAGGCCTTTGGAGAAAAGAGAACCACTTGAATGAATATCAAGAGCATGGATGGAAAACCGGTCCTAAACACAGAAGGGAAAGCTGAAACATTGAAAGAATATACAGAGGGTCTATACAAGGGAGATGTACGTGAAGGCAATGTTACAGAAATAGAAGAGGACGTTGATGAAGATGAGGTAGAAGATAGGATAGTGCGAGAAGAATTTGACAGAGCACTGAAACGTAGACTACATTCCGTTGGAACTACTGATAGCCTTGGGAGAACCAGCCAGAACAACACTTCCATATGGCGAGCAAGTTGTGTGAAACAGGCGAAATATCCACAGACTTCAAAAATAATATAATAATTCCAATTCCAAAGAAAGCAGGTGCCGACAATTGTGAATATTGCCGAACTGTCAGGTTAATAAGTTATGGTCGCAAAATTCTAACGCGAATTATTTACAGAAGAATGGAAAAACTTGTAGAAGCCGACCTCATGGAAGATCAGTTTGGATTCCCGAGAAACGTAGGAATAAGCGAGGCGTACTGACCCTTCGGCTCATCATAGAAGATAGGTTAAGGAAAGGCAAACCTACGTTTATAGTATTTGCAGACCTAAAGAACGCTTTTGACAATGTTGACTGGAATACTCTCTCTTAAATTCTGAGGATAACAGTAGTAAAATTCGGGGACAAAAAACCGTTTACAACTTGTACAGAAACCAGACGGCAGTTATAAGAGTCGAGGGGCATGACAGGGAAGCAGTGATTAAGCAGGGAGTGAGACAGGGTTGTGGCCTATCCCCATGGTTATCCAATCTGTACATTGAGCAGGAAGTAAAGGAAACGAAAACACAAATTTACAGTAGGAATTAAAGACCAGGGAGAAGCAATAAAAACTTTAAGATTTGCCGACAACATTGCAGCTCTCCCAGAGACAGTAAAGAACTTGGAAAAGCAGTTGGTCAGAATGAACAGGGTCTTTAAAGGAGGCTATAAGATGAACATCGACAAAAGCAAAACAAGAATAATCAAATGTAATCTAATTAAATCAGGTGATACTGAGGAATTAGATTAGGAAACGAGGCAATTATAGTAGCATATGAGTTTTGCTGTGTCGGTAGCAAAATAACTGGTGATGATCGAAGTAGAGAGGATATAAAATATATACTAGCAGTGGCAAAGAAGTCATTTCTGAAGAAAATTTGTTAAAATCAAGTATAGATTTAAGTGGCAGGAAGTCTTTTCTGAAAGTATTTGTATGCAGTGTATGCATTCAAAGATCGGCTATAAATAGTTTAGACAAGAAGAGAATGGAAGCTTCTGAAATATGGTGCTCCAGAAGAATGTTGAAGATTAGGTGGTAGATCACGTAACTAATGAGGAGGTATTGAATAGAATTGGAGAGAAGAGGAGTTTGTGGCACAACTTGACTAGTAGGACATATTCTGGGACATTACGGGATTAGTACCGGTCGGAAGTGTAGGGGGAAAAATCGTAGAGGGAGAGCAAGAGATTTATACAGTAAGCGGATTCAGAAGGGTATAGGTTGCGGTAGTCACTCGGAGATGAAAAGCCTTGCACAGGATCGAGTAGCTTGGAGAGCTACATCAAACTAGTCTTCGGACTGAAGACCACGACAACTTATTCTGTCGAGATAACATTCTGTCACATCGCCTTACCTCCGTCTTCAACGTGCTGCACACAATACAAGTGACAGGGATCCTCCCCTTCAGTCCCGTCTGTCGAACATTCAGATGAGCAGAAATGTCTCTACAGCTACTTCTCGGTCTGTCTTCAATTTCATAATATGTTTTATATCTACATCTACGCTCCGTAAATGACTGCAAAGTATCTGGCGATAATTTTGTGATATTGTATGTTAGGGTGCCAACGGCCTTGCCTCATTGGTAACACCGCTTCCCATCAGATCATCGAAGTAAAACGCTGTCGAGCTTATCTAGCACTTGGATGAGTGACCGTCCGGGCCTGCATAGCGCTCATTCCTTGTTGTAAGGCCAACTGAGGAGCTACCTGAGTGAAAAATAGCGGATCTGGCCACGAAAATTGACACCGGCCGGGAGAGCTATGTGCTAGTTATATACCCCTCCATATCCACTTTCTATGATACCCATCAGCTGAAGATGACACGGCGGTCGGTCGGTACCGTTGGGCCTCCCGAGGCCTGTTCGGAGGTAGTATATTAAGGGTTCCTCTCGGGTCACCTACGGATGGAACTTGGGAGCAAAGACTGCTTGTACACACCTGTGCTAGCTGTTTTAGCCTAATTACATATGCAAGTTCTCCAGGACATCCAAGCGTAGAGAACTGAAGAATATTTATAGATACCAGAGTGAAATATGGTTCTTAGTGTTCTGTGAGTAAGCTTTCGCGAGGCGATATTCTGTTCATTTCTTTAAGTCAGACAGTTCTTTTTTTTTTTTTTCGGCATCACTATTCCATGCTCCTTCCATTCAGCTGTGCCTGTTACTTTCCGCGGCGTCCTCTTTTGACCTGACATAATTGCACAGACTTGAGTAGTGTGCAATATCAGTCGATCGACGGCAAAATATACTTACGTACGTTCATGGCACAAGAAACACATGCAAACAAGTGAAATTACATCCGTCTTTCTGGAGAATGGGTACGTCTATTCAGAGCGCTATCAAATGGCGTGAAGTTGACCGCTGGGACAAAGCTGACGAAAAGTTCGAAAAACATTTTATTTTAAATAACTACACACTGGTGATGAATATTGTTTTATTTTATCACAATATTTACTGTTCGAACGTTCGTAATACGTGCCAATATGTAAATGTGTAGTATTCTGAAGCTCTGTCTGAACACTAACCCTTTTCAGAAGGACTGATCTTTTTAACTTTTCTAATGAGCTAAAGCTTTTATTCATGTGTCTAGGTATTACGGATGACACTCCACAAGGACAACTAGAGCAATAACAAACTTTTATTTGTTATATTTACATGTTTGCAGACAAGTAAAGTAAATTACCAGTTGGTGGATTAGAGGTGAAGCTGGCCACCTGAGAAACTTGGAGTGAAGTTGATCGTCTTTTTTCGAGTGGCTCTTTCATGAATACAAAAATTCGTGAATGCGGCAAGAATATGACCTAATGGCGGAGCAACAATGTGACACACTGGATGCGGCGAAAACTGTCTTTACCAAGGTAGTAGTGGAGTAAAGAAGTCATTGTCGCAAGTCGATGTCTCGAAAATGCAATAGACACCAAAATACCCGGAAATGGGGTGAATTTGACCACTGGAATGAAGTTGACCGAAGAGTTCAAAAAACATTTTTTTAAATAACTACACATCAGTTATGAAAATCCTTTTATTGTAGTTATTATATTCACTGTTCTAAAGTGTTTACGAAATTCCAAGGACCGCTATGTGTTAAATTTATTTTAATAGAAGTGAGTCTCAGTTTGTGTGGTCTGTAATTGATGACAGACACAACCAAGGTTTCAGATGCAAAAAAAATTCCACATGCAGTAGTTGAAAGAAGGGGGAATTTTCTTTTTTTTAAGTTGACATATCAGTGTTCGATGTAGAGGGAATACGTTTTTTGTGTGTATCTTCGGTATTTCTTAGAAGAAATATGTGATCACATTTTTTTGTCCTTGAACAAACTTTGTATAAGGGACAGTCAAATGAAAACGAGACAGATGGCAGAAAAGTCAGTAAACAGTTTATTATTTCAAAAGGAATAGCCATAATTGTTAACAGATTTATACCACTGTAAGACAAGACGGTCAGTGTATTCATAGAAAAATGTTTGCGGGTTCCTACGGAACCATGAGTGTACGCAGGCTAGCTCAAACAATCGACACACCGGCTTCGGGAAAGTCATTATAACACTTTTCTGTGACTACGAGTGCCTGCTGCTCAGTGACTTTCTGAAATATGGCATCACAACTGCCGCACAGCGAGGCGTTGAGATTGCAAAAACTGAAGCGTGCCATCGAGTCGAAACTCCCAGGAGTGTTAATGAACAGCATCATTCTGTTGAAAGATAATGTCGGTCCACATGTTTGTTTCGACTGTGCTACAGAAGTTTCGCTGGGAAGTTACTTCACGTACTCCGTACAGCCCCGATCTCCCCCATGCGATTCCCACATTATCGTAGCCCTGAAGAAAGACATTCGTGGCTGTCGATTTGCTTCTGACGAGAGGGTGCACGCCCGGGTGCAATCATGGTTCCGTAAGCAACCGCAAACACTTTTCCACTGAGGCACTGAGTGTCTTGTCTCACATTGGGGAAAATGTATTAACAGTTAAAATGATTACCTGTGAAATAATGTACAGTTTGCTTACTTTTCCACCTGTCGCGTTTTGAGTTGACTGTCCCTTAAATGTTACACCTAAATTAGTATTAAAATTTAATTGTTATTCCATATTTATTTTTCAAGTGTTGATAAACTTTAAGAACAATATTAATGTCACATTAAAGTCAAAAATAATTCAAATTTCCACTTACCAAATATGGGAAAATTATTGAGAAAGAGGATTTGGAAATGAAAAGCGAAATATCGTTTAAAGGTTTAAATAATTTTTTAAGATTATTCTGGAATACATTATCGGATAAAGGAGGGGTTTCGGCTATCAGAGCAGTCACTGTAGCTAATGGAGGAAAAAACTGAACAAGAACATTTCGTTATGAATACATAGATATAAAAATAAAAATACGGTCTTGCGTTCCTCCTTGAAATAATTTCTTATACCTCCTCAACGCTGTGATGACATGTTGGTGTTTCCATTATTACTGATGCCCTTGCAGGTCCTCACGATCGTCCAAACATTTGTTACAATGTACTTTCATGGATTAATAAATAAATAAATATTGAAACAACTTTTTAAAGCTGTACTGAACACACAGCCTTTATGTAATACATTCGCCGGCCGTTGTGGCCGAGCGGTTCTGGGCGCTTCAGTCCGGAACCGCGCTGCTGCTACGGTCGCAGGTTCGAATCCTGCCTCGGGTATGGATGTGTGTGCTGTCCTTAGGTTAGTTAGGTTTAAGTAGTTCTAAGTCTAGGAGACTGATGACCTCAGATGTTAAGTCCCATAGTGCTCGGAGCCATTTTGTAATACATTCACAAGATTAATAAAACTTGGCGTGTGTACATTTGTTAAATATGCGTCTAGTCTCTTTCAGACCTCAATACAGACAGAAACCTACTAATTCATTATTGCACTCTGGATTGCTCGTTAATCTCTGGCCTTGCTATCTTTCTTCTTTGTCACAAATGCTATCGATATCTAGCGGTCAGAGAGGGTGACTTTTAATCAATATAAAGATTACCGCCATATAGATAATTTGTAAAATTCACCCCCAAGTATGGTGAAGTTAAGCAGCGCTTTATTATTTTTTTTTTCAAATTTTACGATCTGTTAGAGCAAAAGATAATAAAGACTAACAATTTTATTACATGCTCTAAAAGAAAAACCATTTATTTTATTGATTTCAGATATGTTTAAGTTGGAAGTCCCAAATTGGTCAACTTCACCTCATTTGGCGGAACTGAAAGTACCTCAAGCGTTCTGCAAAAAGGTGCCACCATTGTGCTATAGAGTGAAATGGAGGCTTACCTATAGAGCCGTGTACGAAAATTGCATCAGGCTGTGATACAAATCTTAACACAATAAACTGGTAGCCAAGATCGCAGGAATTCTTTTTATTCCATGATTACCGGTTTCGGCGAAACTAAATCCGCCATCATCGGATCTAGGGAGGACAGAAGACACTATAAAAGTGGGCGTGGATTCCACTTACATAACATGTATACGTATGAATTTAGTTACATACCTTAGGACACATACAGGTTACAACATCAAGGCACACAATAGTGATATTAATAGTTACCTGTAACACGCAGGCCTTACAAAATTGTCGTGAGTGGCACATATATATGAGCAGACGTGTATGTACTGTGTAACCCTGTAATGTTCTTAAAATTTGTATGTGCTCTCGGTGGATTTTGTATATCCCCAGACTGATGTGCTATGTATAACCCTGCAGACCCCATGGGATATATATGTGTGGTCGCGTCTTATTGCGTATAGGACCAGACAGGTGTACATTTTCGTAATTCCGCAGTTCTCATGAAATTTTTTATTGCTTTTCGATATGTCGTATATGTGACCAGGCAGATGTGCAGTTGTGTAGGTCTGCAGCTTTCATAAGTTTTGTATATGTTTACGTGATACAGTAATCTCTAGAATTATGTACAAGCCCTCATGACGTAGTGTTACCACACACGCAGAGCCTGTTATAACGCGAGCTGCGACATTCAGTGGCGCCTCTTCTGCTAGCGCCACCTCGCGACGCGGCCTTCAGTGTGAGAACAGAGCCGGGGCTGTGGTAGTACCTAGCGTGCGCTTGTAGGTAACAACATGTACAGGGTGTTTCAAAAATGACCGGTATATTTGAAACGGCAATAAAAACTAAACGAGCAGCGATAGAAATACACCGTTTGTTGCAATATGCTTGGGACAACAGTACATTTTCAGGCGGACAAACTTTCGAAATTACAGTAGTTACAATTTTCAACAACAGATGGCGCTGCGGTCTGGGAAACTCTATAGTACGATATTTTCCACATATCCACCATGCGTAGCAATAATATGGCGTAGTCTCTGAATGAAATTACCCGAAACCTTTGACAACGTGTCTCGCGGAATGGCTTCACATGCAGATGAGATGTACTGCTTCAGCTGTTCAATTGTTTCTGGATTCTGGCGGTACACCTGGTCTTTCAGGTGTCCCCACAGAAAGAAGTCACAGGGGTTCATGTCTGGCGAATGGGGAGGCCAATCCACGCCGCCTCCTGTATATTTCGGATAGCCCAAAGCAATCACACGATCATCGAAATATTCATTCAGGAAATTAAAGACGTCGGCCGTGCGATGTGGCCGGGCACCATCTTGCATAAACCACGAGGAGTTCGCAGTGTCGTCTAAGGCAGTTTGTACCGCCACAAATTCACGAAGAATGTCCAGATAGCGTGATGCAGTAATCGTTTCGGATCTGAAAAATGGGCCAATGATTCCTTTGGAAGAAATGGCGGCCCAGACCAGTACTTTTTGAGGATGCAGGGACGATGGGACTGCAACATGGGGCTTTTCGGTTCCCCATATGCGCCAATTCTGTTTATTGACGAAGCCGTCCAGGTAAAAATAAGCTTCGTCAGTAAACCAAATGCTGCCCACATGCATATCGCCGTCATCAATCCTGTGCACTTTATCGTTAGCGAATGTCTCTCGTGCAGCAATGGTAGCGGCGCTGAGGGGTTGCTGCGTTTGAATTTTGTATGGATAGAGGTGTAAATTCTGGCGCATGAGACGATACGTGGACGTTGGCGTCATTTGGACTGCAGCTGCAACACGGCGAACGGAAACCCGAGGCCGCTGTTGGATCACCTGCTGCACTAGCTGCGCGTTGCTCTCTGTGGTTGCCGTACGCGGTCGCCCTACCTTTCCAGCACGTTCATCCGTCACATTCCCAGTCCGTTGAAATTTTTCAAACAGATCCTTTATTGTATCGCTTTTCGGTCCTTTGGTGACATTAAACCTCCGTTGAAAACTTCGTCTTGTTGCAACGACACTGTGTTCTAGGCGGTGGAATTCCAACACCAGAAAAATCCTCTGTTCTAAGGAATAAACCATGTTGTCTACAGCACACTTGCACGTTGTGAACAGCACACGCTTACAGCAGAAAGACGACGTACAGAATGGCGCACCCACAGACTGCATTGTCTTCTATATCTTTCACATCACTTGCAGCGCCATCTGTTGTTGAAAATTGTAACTACTGTAATTTCGAAAGTTTGTCCGCCTGAAAATGTACTGTTGTCCCAAGCATATTGCAACAAACGGTGTATTTCTATCGCTGCTCGTTTAGTTTGTATTGCCGTTTCAAATATACCAGTCATTTTTGAAACACCCTGTAACATTTATAATGTCATCTGTCTTGGACGCCTATGTGCTACTCACGACAATTTTGTAAGGCATGCGTGTTACAGGCAACTATTAACATCGCCACTGTGTGCCTTGATGTTGTAACCTGTGTGTGTCCTAAGGTATTTATCTAAATTTATGTGTATACATGTTATACAGGGTGAGTCACCTAACGTTACCGCTGGATATATTTCGTAAATCACATCAAATACTGACGAATCGATTCCACAGACCGAACGTGAGGACAGGGGCTAGTGTAATTGTTTAATACAAACCATACAAAAATGCACGGAATTATGTTTTTTAACACAAACCTACGTTTTTTTAAATGGAACCATGTTAGTTTTGTTAGCACATCTTAACATATAAACAAATACGTAATCAGTGTATAAGTGGAATCCAAGCCCACTTTTATAGTGTTTTCTGTCCTCCCTAGATCCGATGATGGCGGCTTTAGTTTCGCCGAAACCGGTAAGCATGGAATAAAAAGAATTCCTGCGATCTTGGCTACCAGTTTACTGTTTTACAAGCATCTCGATCGCTCCCACATGAGCACAATGCCCTCTCTACAAATCTTAACCACAGTCGGCAGTCTTGTAGGTGGCAGACGCTCCTCTTGCACCGCACATAGCCAGATGCTTCCATCTGTGGAGTCTCGAGGTGGAGAAACCCTCCACCGAGAGAATTATAGATGCTTCACACGCTAGTGGACGCGCCTCTCAAATTTATGTAACGAGTGCAGTAAATTCAGAGCGCAAGTCGTTTCTAAGGTCTGTGGTCCATAGAAAGCAGCGATCGGAGCAAAGGAGCAAATTACGACTTGCAGGTGACCGTTGGAAATTACCTGCCGTTAAGCGAATGCTGCCTGTCAGGCCGAGAGGAAAGAACCCAGTTCATACGTGTTCGTCACATTCCCATTTGTCCAGTTAATATAAGACGTGAGGCAAGTGGGAAGTGCTGCTGCTAAGCAGCAGAAACCTCACCACTCAGAATATTATTGGAAACCAGGTGAGAAGAGCAATAATTACCCTCAAAAAGTGAGACGGACGTCAAATTCCGAAGAGTCCTTTACTACTTAGGCACACTCGTTTCAAAAGGAAGGAACGAAATAAGGAATAAGTCATAGAGAAAAGTAAAGCACGGGACGGGATATCCGCCGTTTTCATATTACGGGGATGGTTCAAATGGCTCTGAGCACTATGGGACTTAACATCTATGGTCATCAGTCCCCTAGAACTTAGAACTACTTAAACCTAACTAACCTAAGGACATCACACAACACCCAGCCATCACGAGGCAGAGAAAATCCCTGACCCCGCCGGGAATCGAACCCGGGAACCCGGGCGTGGGAAGCGAGAACGCTACCGCACGACCACGAGATGCGGGCATACTACGGGGATCCTCCCGGCATGTGCGTGAAGTTATTTAGGGAAATCACTTAAAATTTAGATCTGGATAGCTGACCAAGGCTTTACTGCGCGCTACCCGGGTGAGTTCAGTGTTAATTCCCTTGCTCGGGGTTACGTAAATTGCGAATTGTGTCGTTATGGAATGTCAGTTCGTCTTTGAAAAAGATGAAGTAAAAGTTGCGAAAGAACTCTGTTTACCAGTAAGAAATATCAACAGAACAGTCGGTGACCGTATAGAAGGATCACTCAAAGGTGTCTCGCCAAAGCTATAGCCAGTCTGTAACGCCGTTGCTGAATGTAACATGGAAAAGATTGTATCGGCCACAAATAGCGTTCCAGATGATTCCAAGGTACAAGATTTATACACAGTCTGCATAAAGACATCAAACTAGATTTACATTAAAATACACTTGTATTTTCTCAATGACTTAGGGTATAAATATCGTGCAAATTTAGAAAATTTTTCAGCTAAGAGCTTACGCTTTTATTGGCAAAGCATTCTGAGCAGCGATTCTGAAAACATTTGGAACAGGTAACCCTTTTCAGTATTTCAGCAACTGTAGAGTTGAAATATCGAAAACCTTCTGTTATGGAAACACCCAAACGTCCCTTCCTCCTCTCCTGGTCCACCCACTCAGTACACCTATTAGCATACTTCACTTTGACACTTCCTGGAAGATTATAACTGTGTGTTGGGCCAAAACTCGAATTCGAGACCTTTGCATTTCGCGGGCAACTGCTGTGCCAACCCAGCTACCCAAGCACGTTCCATGAGCCGTCCTCACAGCTTTACTTCCGACATTATGGCATGTAGGAGGTGAGGCACAGCTGTGAGGTCACATCTGAAGTGTGCTCGGGTAGTTCAGTTGGTAGAACGCTTGCCCACGAAAGGCAAAGGTCCCGAGTACGAGTTTCGCTGCAACATACAGTTTTAATGTGCCACAAACTTTCGTATCAGCGCACAATCCACTGAAGAGTGAAAAATTCATTTACAATTCTTTCCTTTAGGGTTCCAAGTAACGTCCGCCTCATCCCTGTTTAACTCTTTACAAATTAAAACAGCAACTACGGAAAACGTTATAAATTCAAAAGTGACATAACGCAGGAGAAACAAATTAGTATACAACACAGCAATGACAGCAATATATGCACAATAACAATGCTTCTTGTGTGATCTTAGGTATAGAAAAAGTTTTTCAATTAAGACTTAACAGCACAAACGTACCAATTTCACTTTAAGAGTAAATATGATTCTAGAAGTCGGAAAAAGTTAGCAGGGTATTCGCAGCTCAAGTATTTGACTTCAACTAATCCTTATAAAGCAAACAAAGACCAATTATCACCACAAGATATGAAGGGACAGAGTGTACGTAAGCTGTAAGAAAACAACATCGCATTTTGATGTAACATTGTATTTAGATGGCGGCTAAAGTGGTCCTCGACACGAACGCTGGTTTGAACATTGCAGTGCTTTCTTCACTGGGAACAGTCCCGTCAGGTGATAATTTTTCTCACTTAGCATTATAGGCTTAAGACGGAAAAAAGCGAAATCATAACTGTTATGACACCGACTGTGAAAAGTGGCCACCAAAACAACTGCAAAGAGAAAACATGCGACACTTAATTTCGTCCAATGAAAGGCATTTTTCTAATTCATTTATATCTAGTCTCACACTCTTATCACATTTATCAGGTTGTATGGATTAATGAGAACGGCCTGCAAACATGGAAGCCAAAAATATTCTTCAGGCACTCTCGTATAGCAGTTATAAGCTTGTGTTTGCAATATGTAGTGCTAGTACAGTTTTCATTCCAAATTATATAGACTTGCGATGGCAATAATGAACAGCCTTATATAAATCATTCCGGCCAGGAGATTTATAATGAACGTTAGGAAGCTATGTAGATATTAATAGATACATATTTAATTCTGTCTATGATGTAAATAATCTGCTTAAATCGATCCTACATCTGATTTACTGTTCTCTTATTCAAGTTACAGCTAGTAATATAATTGTATTCCATTGTTCAAATCGAAGGTACAAAAAATTATTCTATGACTGCTCTGGTTTGAATGATAATCAACTTCACCTTTACGCATAACGTTTCATACATCTTGTTCTTAGGACAAAGTACAAGTCTCACTGAGATGATGAATCGGTAAAAAAAAATTAAAACATTTGAGCGAGCAGCATAGTAATAACGTGCTTATTTACAATAAACAGTGTTAATATACTTATATTTAACTATTTGATGCTGGCCGGTGTGACCGAGCGGTTCTAGGTGCTTAAGTCTGGAACCGCGCGACCGCTACGATCGCAGGTTCGAATCCTGCCTCGGGCATGGAAGTGTGTGATGTCCTTAGGTTAGTTAGGTTTAAGTAGTTCTGAGTTCTAGGGGACTGATGAACTCAGATGTTAAGTCCCATAGTGCTCAGAGCCATTTGAACCATTTGAACTATTTTAAGATTTGTATTCTTGATGACTTCTAAATTTCGAATCCTTTCAAACAACATATTTGCCAGGTGTGGCACAATTGTTTCGTTGGCCCATTGCTCATTTCATTTAGTATAGCATAAACTATTAAAGAAAACTGTTAAAATACGCAAATGTTAGCACACGCGAGATGAATTATTAAGATGGAGGATCCACTGGAAAACAGCAGTGGAGAAGGTTCCCACTTTTTTCGCTAATTGTGTAATACACCTTACCACAAAGTAACGTGACGTCATTTTAACGTTTGGTTAAATGTATAATAAATATTGTAATTATTTATTTATTCTTAACCCCCTTCATTTATTTGATGTTTTAGTATGAATAAAATGTAATGCATGACATGAATTTGTTGTATTATCTTATGTAAATTTAATTTTATGAAACGTAAATGTTGTCTGTACGTGAAAACGCTTTGGTCTGGTAGAAAATATTACTTCTGTAAAATTTAGCAGAAAGAGAAGGACAAATAACTTTAGATAACGTGGCTGGAGATAAAAGAGCTATCTACTGCAAATTATCAGTTAATGAAACAGTCAAGATCGCGAATAAATATTTATTTAAAAATAATGATCTGTTTCGGCCTTTATGCGGGCCATCTTCAGATCTACGGCTTCATATGTCTAAAGTTGACGGTGCACAGGACGGTTGCGTGATGACGCTGTTGTTACTATAAACGCCGAAATGGTCACCATTTTTAAATAAATGATTATTTGCGATCTTGACTGTTTCATTAAGTGAAGACAAATGAATATGGACAGTCTAAGGTGGAACTCAGAAGTGTAAAGCTTCGTGGAAGTGACACGTCTGTTAGCAGAAGAATCCGTAGCGCTTTGGAAGAAGAAGGTGTTTTCTTGTAGTAATGAATGGACAGAGTCATGAGGAGAAGAGATCTGAAAGTTAGTCTGTGCTTAGACGAAAACCTGGCTTTAATTAGTCGTAAAGTACTAATTTCGCGAAAGGAGAAGCGATTTTCATTGTGACGGAAGTTGGAGGACTTCAAGAAGAGAAGGGCGGTATTGTACGGAAGTTGAGAACACAGAATAAATGTGTGGAGATGGACGGAACATAGAAGTTTTCCGAAAAGTGTTGCATTTACGTTGTTGCAGAAAAACACTGAATTTTTGAATAGAGGCCTGATTTTAAAAATTCAGTGGAGAAGAGGAGTCGAAAGAGGGCAAAATTTGAAAGAAAGAAGAAAAGCAAGAAACATGATTTTCGAGACAGGAGATTTATCAGGAATCTACCCAGGAGACAGTGGGGGTTCAGGCTAACAATACGTCGTGAAGCAGAGGCCCTGATGCAGTCTCAACAAGAAAACTCGAGTATATTTTTGCCTCATTGTGGCAGAATACTGGATAGTATCAGATTATTTTGAGGAAAAATGATGAGTTGTGCCAGTTCTAAGGAGTGTGTTACGAAAAGTGGCTGTTATTAATTATTTCGTATAATAAAGGATTGCAGTGTGAACAAAATTATCAGAATTAAATCTGTTTAGTACAACGGCAGAAGTGTACTACATTTGAAGGTGAAGACTAATAAAATTACGACTCCCTAGTCAAATATATCGTTATGCGGTCGTCCACTGTTGATCATTTATAGAACAGTCTCTGCGTTTTATCCCAGAACAATCCAGTCCCACGCCCCGCTCCAGAGTTTAACAGCGAGAGTTACACAGCTGGACGACGGCGGGGATTTGCTTGGTATTTTTTCGAAATGGTTTTCATTGACAAGATGTCACCCACTATCTTGTCCTGATCCCGCGAATCATCAAATATGTGCCGCAATAGCGGCGACGCCAGATGAGACAAGAGAGGATTCCAGTGGTTTATCTGTGACGCCTAGCTATCGTTTTGCAGTTCAGTGAAAATAATCTCATTGCAGACTTTTTTGTATGCATTTATATATTCAAAGGAAGGTGGAATCAGATCAATTAACCAATAGGAACAATTGAAGATTTAATATATTTTATTTTCTAGTAGCTTAAAACTTCCTCGCCGTTAAAAGTAGTAATCACACTACTGACGTGGACTGTGGAAACTTAAATGCAAAATACCAAATCGAACAGCTACTACGACATATAATAGAGTAATTACCGAGTTGTTTGTTTCTCTAAATACATTCATTCACAATACATCAGGTTCTCTTGTAGTCAATGAGAACAGGATTAAAGCTATACAATACCATAGCCTATGACAGAAGGTCTGCAGCAGATATTTTAAGTTACTGTTTCGTCTTTGAGTTTTAAAATTTTATACACAAATGGTTTTATAAATTTGAACAAGACATGTTTATTTACACATCAGTGACTTTCTTCTAGTAAAATTATGTACATTTATATGCAACCATTATTTTGACAGACAGCACTTATTATTAGCCTCATTCAGAATATCGTATAGTATACGTATTAATCAATATACATTAACAGCTCGTTTTTGTTTATATTATCTTAGTTACACACCACGTAAAGCATACACAACGACATTTTTCAGAGGAATCTAGAACAGCAGTCTACCTCTGAAGTAGTTCGTATATACATAGGGCGTCCTGATTTTATATATCTATATTTGTTATTTTTCATGCGTGTGGGATGTGTGTTACATGATCGGTTTCAGACCAACGTAGAGTTGAGGCTAGTAGCGAATAGATTCTACAGAAGCAGCCGCCTGCGTTAAATTATTTCTGTGAGACTAAGGCAAACTAAAGGTGTAGGATTTTGATATTCCGTTCTGACACGGAGTGATCGGCAGCAGCATTGTAGGGTGCTTACGTCCAAGCAGTTAGTAAAGTCACGCCATATTATAATCATTTTGGCTGTACTGACAGTGAAGAAGTGTCATTATGATTTGTGATCACTGTCAGCAGCTACAGGCAAATGTCAGAGGTATTCAAGAGCAAGAGAACAGTACAGTAGAGCGCGTAGGCAACCAGGTAGTGGCAGTAGATTACGGTATCACATCATAATAGTAGTAATGCAATAAGAAGAATCGGGAGGCCGTTTTAACTCCATCCCTTCAGGCTCCGGCTCACCACGCAGAGTCATGTCGGGAATGTAGTGCCAGGACGATTCTGGGGAAACGGCCCCAGCAGTCAGAGACAGCAGCCGTGTACGACCGAGTGTCGGTGACGGCGATCGCTGTCGACTGCCGCCGATTTTACCGGTGGGATCACAGACCGCAGCAAGCTCAATTAACTGCTGGACACCAAATACCAATGAGCAGCCGGACCATCCAAAAGAATCTCCTCTCTACGAAGTACGGAAGGCATCGGCATCAACCCCGCATTTGTGACGGCGGCCAGCGCGGGTCACTTGCCACATGACCGCACGAGCATCGGTACTGGACTCTCGAAGGTCGGAAAAAGGTTGCGCGGTGAATCGCCGTAAGCAGTGAACGAGTACATCAAACACCTAACCATGTGACGCTCCCGCGTCCAGCAGAGGACCACTGAGGCAAGTGCTGGAAGCGTTCACGTTTAGGCCACGTTCAGATGAGATGCAGAGTGACTTCTCATATGGTCTGTCGTGGTTTGTCACCAACGAAATATGTACAAAACCTAATGTCTAATCATGTGCATCCGTTTGGTCAACTACCCCACCCAGCAAGACAGTACCACGTTCCACACACTAACCCACTGCAGCTTTACAGGACACTTTGTTACGTATCAAATAAATATTCGTCGGATTGGAGGTTCTGTCTCTAGTTGTTATAAAAATTATTTTATGTTGATTAACATGACTAATCCACTGTCAGATTTTGTGTGTGAGAGAGAATGTATCAATCCGAACGATTGATTTGGTTGTCTCTCCCAGAGAGTCGAAGTAATACGAAATTATCCGGTTTCCAAACATGTGAGGCCCAATGGACAAGAGCGATTTATTATCGCAAGGTCGCAGCGTCATTTTCTCGCGCGTTTCATAGTGCACGTGAAACAACAGACCCGCGCGCGCATACTACGGCAGTGACGCTGGAAACCACACGCGAGAATGCTGCGAGAGAATGGTTTAACAGGGCTCGCCACACCCGCTACGAAGCGCGGCAAAGCAGCAGTCGTGCGTGGCTGGGGCAGTGCACACGCGTACACATCTCTAGCAACAGCTGCCGTCAACCACCGTGTATGCGGCAGGTTTGTACGTGGAATTTTTCACTTAAGGGCCGAAAAAATACCCTGTAATATAAGACACATCATGATAGAATTAAGGTACCCGCTTGGTTTCAAGTGAATGTGAAGTTTTATGAGGGTTTCGCTGAAGAGATATGATACAGGTAAACATCACTGTTAAACTATTTTGTGTTTGTGTTCTAGAGGTAGCTGTTCCAGAGGTGGCCTTTTTGCTCGACTGTGGCCATTTAATATTGTCTTCAGAAACCACCCCGAAGTCTCATACCAATTCCAACAGCCGAAACGCCTTTCCAGCGTGTTGGGATTGACCTCCTTCGATAATTTCCAACGTCTGCCAGTGGCAATAGATGGATTATTGTTTGCACTGATTATCTGACGCGCGATGCCACTACAAAAGCCGTGAAAACAGCCGAGGCATTCGAGGTAGCCAAATTCATCGTAGAAGACATTGTATTAAAACACGGTGCCTCAAGGTCGTTAATTACGGATCGAAGGAGGGTTTTTCAATCGAATCTTGTGACAGAGATAAACTGTCGGTGCAACATTACTCATCAATGACGACTGCCTACCATCCGCAAACTAACGGGCTTACTGAACACCTCAATGAGACCTTGGCCGACATGCTATCAATGTTCGTCAATGTTGAGCAGAGCAACTGGGACGAGGTGCTACATTTCGTGACGTTTGCCTACAACACCACCAAACAAGACAACACAGGATTTCCGCCATTTTTCTGGTGCATGGGCGTGAGGCGACTACGACGATCGACACCGTGTTTCAGTTACATCCTGATGACGTGGACGACGACTACATCGGCCAAGTCTTAACCAGAGCTGAGGAAGCTCGGCAGTTAGTCGACTCTGCACGCTGCAGGCTCAAGAGAACGATCGCCGAACGTATGACGCGAGCAACCAGCCTGTTGTCTACCAGCCTGGTGACCTCGTCTGGACCTTCACTCCTGTTCGGAGTTTCTGAGTCTCTGAGAAGCTCCCCAGGCTCTACTTTGGACCTTATAAGGTTGTAAGACAGTTGTCTGATGTTAATTATGAATTTGAAGATTTCGACCCCGACACAAGACGACGAAATATCAGAGATACGGTCCACGTCCTTCGAATGAAGCCCTATAAGGATTCTGCAACCCAGGGTAAATTCGAAGCTCCAGCGGCAGGCAACAAGCGGAAAGGTGACGAAGAACGTAGCGGCAAGGGAAGTTCTAAGAAGATCACCGCCAGGGCGAACATCAGTCATCGGGAGTCGGAGTATGCAGGACCGATAACTCGTTCCCGGACTGGAACGTAACACCGAGATGCTGTTCTCTTAAGGAGGGAGCAATGTCGCTGATCAAGCTGAGTAGCACAATAGCTATAGTGTAGTGTTTATGATACTAGACTGCTGCATGGAGGGTGGTGAGTTCACAACTCACCTGGACTGTAAAACTTTAATCTCTATATTCGGTTAGAGTACATTCCGGAAGTATCCACAAATGGCGAGAATCATTGTACTGGAATGTTCTGTAGCTGTATATATACCGTATGTCTTGTGGCCGGGGGCAGTTCGCTCCGAGGTCTTGTATATGCAAGTACTGAATAAACCTTCGTTAAGTGAAGTTAGTGTTTGTCATTCATCTACTCACACCTTCTTCTACGTGACAATATTTGAATTAGCGGCATGCAGCAAGTGCTTTACTCCCTGGAGAGAGCCCTTTTATCAGAAAGAACGTATCTTCAGTTAACAATAACAGTTTAAAATAAATTCTGTTACCTTGGCCCGTTCAGTGTAACCGCCACAAAACATAACTGCAAATATTTCAGTAATAATGTAAACTGAAAAATCTTTCACGATCGGGATTAAATTGATTCTGTGTTCACTACGATTATAACCGACCAAATGCACATTTGTCTTGCCATGATACTTTGCCAGCATTGTCTGTAAAGAACTCGCCGAAAATATTTCTTCTACTCGTAAGTGAACTTCCTCTTTGGGTTGAGAGGATTTCATTGACCAGATCACACAGCAATGTCTTTCAAATCCCCCGACATTTTCCAACCCTTTTATACTGTGAATTTCGATGTGCAGGACTTCCCACATAGATTTACACTTTCCTTACTACACTGAAACGCCAAAGGAACTGGTATAGGGATGTGTATTCAAATATCAGAGATATGTAAACAGGCAGAATAAGGCGCTGCTGTCGGCAACGCCTATATAAGACAAGTGTCTGGCGCAGTCGTTAGATCTGTTACTTCTGCTGCAGTGGCAGGTTATCAAGATTTAAGTGAGTTTGAACGTGGTGTTATAGCCGGTGCATGAGCGATGGGACACAGCATCTCCGAGGTAGCGATGTAGCGGGGATTATCCCGAAAGACAATTTCACGAGTGTACCATGAATATCAGGAATCGACAAAACATCAAGTCTCCGACATCGCTGCGGCCGGAAAAAGATCCTAGAAGAAACGGGACCGACGACGACTGAAGAGAATCGTTCAAAGTGACAGTGTAAGCCTTTGGAAAATAACTGCAGATTTCAGTGCTGGGCCATCAACAAGTGTCAGCGTGCGAACTATTCAACGAAACATGATCGATATTGACTCCCGGAGCTGAAGAACAACTCGTGTATCCTTGATGTCTGCACGACCCAAAGCTTTACGCCTCTCCTGGGCCCGTCAACAGTGACATTGGACAGTTGATGAGTGGAAACGTGTTGCCTGGTCCGACGAATCTTGTTTCAAATTGTATCGAGCGGATGGACGTGTGCGGGTATGGAGACAACCTCATGGACCCTGTTTGTCAGTAGGGGACTGTTCAAGCTGGTGGAGGCTCTGTAATGGTGTGGGGCGTGTGCAATGGGGTCATATGGGACCCCTGATAACATCTAGATATGACTCTGACCGGTGACACGTACGTAAGCATCCTGCCTAATCGCCTGCATTCATTTATGTTCATTGTCCTTTCCGACGGACTTGGGCAATTCCACAATACGACACCTCACACGTCCAGAATTGTTACAGAGTGCCTCCAGGAACGCTCTTCTGAGCTTAAACACTTAACGCTGGCCACCAAACTCCCCAGACATGAGCATTATTGAGCAAATCAGGAATGCCTTGAAGGTGCTGTTCAGAAGAGATCTCCACCCCGTCGTACTCTTGCGGATTTGTGGACATCCCTACAGGCTTAATGTTGTCAGTTCCCTCCAGCACTACTTCAGACATTAGTCGAGTAAATGCCACGTCGTGTTGCGGCACTTCTGCATGCTCGCGGGGCCCAACACGATATTTGGCAGGTGTACCAATTTATTCGGCTCTTCAATGTATTTTACATAATGCGTAAATTAATTAGAGCGCAGCCACTACCCAGATATCTGGGAAAGATGAACACTTGATGATTAGCCGTTCTTTTACTGTTAATTCATCAAACGTCTATATACTCACTCGAAAATAAGGAGTTTACTTTCATCTTTTCTGAAATTCGTAAAAAACTGTCGCGAACCTCCTTCCAGCAGCCGTGAACTAATCATTACGTGAGTCCAATATCTTCTGTTGAGTTTCTCAGTGTATTCATAAAGGAAATAAGCAAAAACTGCCTGCTTTCTCCTGCCTACGTGCATACTGGTTGGCTACGATCTCGCCCTGCGTGTACTGGAACGATTTCTGACGCCACGATCTCGATGCGAGCACGCGAGGTCATTGCTCGCTCGTGTGCATCGAGCCTGAGAGCGCCATAATGGCGCGACATCTTGATGACAGAACCTACTAGCATCTTCACCGGAAGATCATGAGTACGGCACACATCGAAATAGAGACCTGTAAGCACAAGATACTTATATTAAAAGGGTCAATCATAAAGTTTTCGTCCGAGGCCGTTGCTGCAGCGTATATCCAACACAGCATGACTCCGATGCGGGTATATAAGCTCCGACATGCAGGCAAGGGATTAGTGTGATATTCGTGTCTTTTCGATGTGAGTGCGGCAAATGCGGAAACGCAAACTATGGAGGTGTTATTAGAGAATTCGTGCTAATAGGGCCAACTTGCTTTTATTCATTTCTTGGCTGCAGAAGGACAAAGAGAGATAGCTACCCATTGGAGCATGAAGAACGTGTATGAGGCAGCATGTCTGTCGAAAACCAGTGTCGTGGAATGGTGTGCCGAGTGCCGCGCTGGTCGAGACTCGACACAAGACGCCGGTCGACCCCTGGCAGTCACATACCTCGACTCGGGTGGGAGACGCTCGAGCACATGTCCTGTGGTCCTGATCTCTCCGTTTTCGGTTATCACGCCCTCCGTCCGTTATCCTTTTCAAATCATCTGGCTACAATTGTGTACATTAACTTTTACTGTGCCTTAGCTGCAGCAGAAGTATTTTTTTCCCAGTGGAAAGCTGGGGTACACATTTCTGAATGTTAAACGTTTTCATCATGCGCAATTGCTGCCAACTGTTGGGCACCACTATAAATAGCAAGTCAATGTAGCAGTCGCAGCAGCTCCTGACCACCAGATTACACACAATTGGTTGTACAAAATATTCAAATGTGTGTGAAATCTTATGGGACTCAAATGCTAAGGTCATCAGTCCCAAAGCTTACACTCTACTTAACCTAAATTATCCTAAAGACAAGCAGGCCAGTGTGCCCGAGCGGTTCTAGACGCTTCATTCTGGAACCGCACGACCTCTACGGTTGCAGGTTCGAATCCTGCCTCGGGCATTGATGTGTGTGACATCCTCAGGTTAGTTAGGTTTAAGTAGTTCTACGTTCTAGGGGACTGATGACGTCAGATGTTAAGTCCCATAGTGCTCAGAGCCAATTGAACCTAAAGACAAACACACACCCATGCCCAAGGGAGGACTCGAACCTCCGCCGGGACCAACCGCACAGTCCATGATTGCAATGCGTTAGACCGCTCGGCTAATCCCGCGCGGCACACACGTGGTTGTTTCGCTGTATTCCACCGTATAACTGAATATTGTTGTTCTTGTTTTGCATGTTAATTTTTGAATGATCATTTTACTATTTATTATAATAGAGAGTATTTCGTAATTGCTTATTGTAGTTCATAAAATATTTTGGAAACGGTAAATATTTTTGTACAAGTCTTGCATCTAAAATCATAAAAAAACGCTAAGACCGTTACCACATTAAGAAAACTTATCCTTCCTCCCGAAAAATTTCAGATCTGAAGGGGTTTTAAAAGGCCTTGAAGCGTCGACGACCCCTTTCGGACTAGGATGTACAGTGGGCAGTTCCACGCAGCAGAACACGGTGTTTAACAAAACGGGTGTCTTCAGCCTGGTGCGTCCGCGGGACGGTTGCCTCAATGTTCACGGCGATTTTGCCTGACTGGCGTACCGGTTCTGTACTGTACAGCCTTCGAACGGAAACTTTTTGAGTGCCCCTTATAATTTGAACCGTAGGTAGAGTGAAAATTACATTCTACATCATATTCAATTATTTTGCTACGAAGATCCCTTTTAGGTCAATGTAAGCTGTAGATGCGATCGCTCAGATGCGATTCTGGAAGTTCTGCGAAAATTACATCTACGTATTGTGTCATCGTAAATTCTTCATTGGGTACAAAATGTTTCCCAATAACAAATTTCTTCAACATGTTGGAATAGATGCCTGTCCTCATCTCGCTCCTCTTCTTCATCAAGTTGCTCCACACGACAGGTTTAGCATGTTAATATGGGGTTGTTTTCCTCTTTGGAAGGTGATCAATAAGAAGAACTAAAACGCTGACCGTAGTCGTTCCTAAACAGTAGGTCAACTTCGCTGTTTTCTGGTGCTGTGCACCGTCTACGAACCGCAGTTGTGATTGTCGTTTCGTTTCTGGCGTAACGTAGTGGGCTTGCATATCACCCATACTAACGTTGTTGTTGTGGTCTTCAGTCCGAAGACTTGTTTCATGTAGCTCTTCACGTTACTCTGTCCTGTACAAACCCCCTTCATTTGCAACCTACATCCATCTGAACTCGCTTGCTGTGTTCATCCCTTGGTTTTCTCTCCAACTTTTACCCCCTACACACCTCCCTCCAGCACTGAAATGATGAGCCCTTGATGTCTGAGAACTGGACCTATAAACCATTCCCTTCTTTTAGTCAAGCTTTGCCACAATTTTTTTTCTCTAATTCGATCCAGCACCTCCTCATTAGTTACATGATCTATCCACCTAAGCTTCAGCATTCTTCTGTAGCTTCAGTTCTCTTCTTATCTGGACTGCTTATCACCCACACGCGCGACTGCTACGGTCGCAGGTTCGAATTCTGCGTCGGGCATGGATGTGTGTGATGCCTTTAGGTTAGTTAGGTTTAAGTAGTTCTAAGTTCTAGGGGACTGATGACCTCCGATGTTAAGTCCCACAGGGCTCAGAGCCATTTTATTACCCACATCTCACTTTCATACAAATGTACGCTCCAGACAAATACTTTCAGAAAAGACTTCTTAACACTTAAACCTATATTCGATTTAGTAAATTTATCTTTTTTCGGAAACTCTTTTCTAAACATTAGCACACTGTATTTTATATCCTCTCCACTTCGACCATTATCAGTTATTTTACTACCAAAACAATAAAATTCATCTTCTGCTTTTAGTATCTCATTTCCTAATCTAATTCTCTCGGCATAGGCCTATTTTATTCGACTACATTCCATTACCCTTTTTTTGCTCTTGTTGAAGTTCATATTACACCCCTCTTTCAAGACACTTTCCAATCTATTCAACTACTCTTCCAAGCCATTTGCTGCCTCCGACATAATTGCAATGTTATTAACAAACCTCAAAGTTATTTCTTCTCCCATACCTTTAATTTCTTCTTCAAATATTTCTTTGTTTTCCTTTAATGCTTGCTCAATGTACAGACAGAATAACATCGGTAACTGGATACAAACCCTGTCTCACTCCCTTCTCAACCAGTACTTTCGTTCCATGCTCCTCGACTCTTATAACTGCTGTCTAGTTTCTGCGCAAGCTGTAAATAACCTTTCGCTCCCCGTATTTTACCTCTGCTATCTTCAGAATTTCAAAGAGTGTAGGTTTGCCTTTCCTTATCCTTACATGCTAAGAGACGTCGTAAGATCAGTATTGTTTCGCGTGCTCCTACATTTTTGGGGTTCCAAACTGATCTCCCCCGAGGTCGTCTTCTAACAGTTTTTCCATTTTTCTGGAACTAGTTCGTGGTAGTATTTTGCAACCATAACTTTTCAAATTGATACTTTGTAATATTCAAGCCTATCAGCAACTCCTTTTTTTTATTTGGAATTATTACATTCTTCTTGAAGTCCGAGAGTATTTCACCTGTATCATACATCTTGCACATCAGGTTGAATACTTTTGTCATGGCTGGCTCTCCCAGCAATATCTGTAGCTCTGAAAGAATGTCATCTACTCGACGGCCCTTGTTTCGACTCTGGTCTTTTAGGGTTCTGTCAAATTCTTCTCGCAGTATCATATATCCCATCTCATATTCATCTACGTTCCTTTCTGTTATATTTCCTTCAAGTTTATATCACTTGTCCTCCCTCTCTATACATTCCTTCCATCTTTGAGCTTTCCCTTCTTTCTTTAGCATTCGTTTTCCATCTGAGCTCTTGATATCCGTATAGCTGCTTTAGTTTTCTCCAAAAACCTCTTTAATTTTCCTATAGGCGATATCTATCTTTATCCTAGTTTACTCGTATATATGCTATTATAGCCTTGAGTTTCTCTTCTAGCCATTAGCCATTTTGCAGTTTCTGTCATTCTCATTTTTTAGTCGTCTTTAGTCTCCTTCTCTTGCTTCGTCTTCAGCATTTTTATATTTTCTGCTTGCAACTAATAAATTCAGTATCTCTTATAATATCCAGGGATTTGTAGTGGGCCTTGTCTTTTTAGCTATTTGGTCTTCCTCCGCCTCCATTATTTCATCGCCCAAAGCTACCCATTCGTTTTCTACTGCATCTCTTTCCTCTGTTGCCTAATACCCCTGTAAAACTCTCAACAACTGATTCTTTCGATTTATCCAGGTCTCATCTCCTTAATTTCTTGTCTTTTTTGCAATTTTTAAAATTTTAATCTACAGCTCATAAACATTAAATTGTTGTCAGAGTCTACATCTGCCCTTGGGAACGTTTTGCAGTTTAAAATCTAGTTCCGAAATCTCTGATTTACCATTATATAATCAGTCTGAAACCTTCCGGTGTCTCTAGGTCTCTTTCACATTTGCAGACTTTTTTTATGATGTTTAAGCCAAGTGTTCCCGATGATAAAATTATGCTCCGTGCAAAACTCTACCAGGCGGCTTCCTCTTTCATTTCTTTCCCTCAGGCCGTATCCTCCTACTACTTTTCCTTCTGTTTCTTTTCCTGCTATCGAATTCTAGTCGCTTTAACAATTAAATTTTTCTCTCCCTAAAAGACGTTAATAATTTCTTTATTTCATCATACATTCTTTCAGTCTATTTATCATCCGCGGAGCTGGTTGGAGTATAGACTTGCACTACTATGGTGGATGTTAGTTTTGTGTCTGTCTTGACTATGATAATGCGTTCACTACGGTGTCCATAGTAGTTTACCGGCGTTCCTGTTATCTTATTCATTATGAGACTTGCTCCTGCATTAGGCCTATTTGATTTCTTATTTATAATCTTCTACTCACCTGACAAGAAGTTCTGTTCCCCGTGCCACCGAACTTCACTAATTCGCGCTGTATCTAGCTTCAGCCTATCCATTTGATTTTTAAATTTTCTAACCTACCTGCTCTATTAAGGGATCTAACATTCCACGGTCCGACCTGCAGAATGCCATTTTTCGTTTCCTGGTGACGACATCGTCCTGAGCAGTTCCCACCCGGAGATCCGATTGGGATACTATTTGAAACACGTATGTAACATAGCAGCGATGGCGAGGCATTGTAGCATCTGTGACCAGAGAGTTTGCGCTTGACCGCGCGAGTGTTACGAGCGGTTCTCAGTCTGTCAGTTAGTCGTTGCGAGTCTGTAGCTCTGTCTAGTTGAGAGCAGTACTCTGTCAGTAGTCGTCGCGTGCAGTACGCTAATAGTCGTCATGCAGAGCGGTCGGTCAGTAGTAGCAGCCCAGTGCGGTTGTGTGATGTAGGCGGTCGGCAACACTGGTCAAGATGGTGAATGAGGTATACTATTAATTAATATAATCATTAGATAATGTAAAAATCTATTTATTGTAATTATTCTCCAACAAGTCCCCCAATAATAATTTTTATTTCAAAAGCATTTTTTTCAAAAATTTAATTTTTTATTGAACTAAAGATTTCGTTGCACTTCCCATTTCATTCCACTTCTTTTGAAGAAAAATTTCACTAAAATCACAAAAAAAAGGAGAATATTATTATTATTTGCAATGCAGTTCCTCCAAGCCGTGCGGAAAGATAAGAGCAGAAATTTGACATCCAGTTATTCTGAGGTAAGACTTTAATTGTGATTGTTTTACACAGGGCCAAAGACCGATGTTTCGGTTTAATTGAATTTTCTTATCACTGAATAGACTTTAATTTTTTGTGAGGAATTTATATTTGAGTCAGATTGCGAATTTCACATTTTTGTTGCCATTGTCAGTACATTTCATTGTGGGCAGGTTACGCATAGAGCAGTGTCCATTAGCATTCATAATTAAAGATTGTCATATTTCATTTTTCTTTTAAAATTACGGTGGGGAGGTTACACTTGGCGACACCCAGTCCAGGATCGAATTTCGTTGAGAGTCTTTTGAACAACAGTCAGATATCTGCTCTTATTTGCTTAGATATAATTAGGATTTGGCGCTACGCTTTTACTAATTTTGTGACTTTCTTTCTACAGGTCAACGGCAATTCTTTGCTCTGTTGTATTTGTGTGTTGTTTTTGCATTGTGCTTATTGTTTTGTGAATATTGTGACTACTGTAAAAATGCCGCGAAAGACTGTGAATAGTGTATCGCGAGGTATTACGAACGAAACTACCGATTCAAACAACTTTACCGATAGGACATGTGACACGCAGTGTAATGATGACAATCCTGCGTTCACTAACAATCAGTGCATTCCAACCACTAATGATGACTTTTACATTAATGATGAACAAACGAACTCAATTGTCTCGTCTGTTAATTTGACGACAATTGATGACGCGGGACGCTCTATTGTAATGAGCGCTGCCGAGCTTAACACACCCGATTTGGAAAATTCAAGTAACGTACAGACAAATTTTTTTAATGAAAATGAACAAGGTACACAAAGTACGCCGGAGTTCTTTAATTCCGAAATAGTGAATGAGAGTGTACATTTGACAGGGAAAGCCTTTTGTGAACCAAAGAATGACCAAATGGTCACACAAAACGCGACAATTGCAAATACATCGTCAAATAGTACAGAGAATGGAGTAGATAATGTTACATTGGGTCAAATTATGGCAATATTGCTACAAAATAGTAAAAGACTAGAAAATAATGATGAAAATTTCAAACAACTTAGGGAAGATAACAAACACTTAAATGAGAAACTTGACAATAATGACGAAAATCTCAAACAAATTAATGAGCAGGTCAAACAACAGAGTGAAGATTTCAGACAACTTAGGGAAGATAACAAACAAGATAACGAAAAACTCAAACAATACTTAAATGAAAAATTAGACGACAATTCGAGACAGCTTAGTGAACAAATTAGAGCCGTTGCTGCGCAGTGCCATGACACTAAGGAACAGTTGCGCGTGGAAATTGAGGCTTGTTCAAAAAAAAATAGCGAAGAAATTAAGTCTGTTGCGCAGAAATTAAGAGAAATGCAAACAGCCGCAACAGATACACTCAGAGACGAAATTAGCGGAGTCGCTAAACAATGCTCTGAAAAAGCTGCACAATTACGGGACGAGTTTAAAGCAATGACGGTAGAACTTTCGCGCACTATGGACGCAAAGATAGACGCGAAATTCGAACAGCAGAACACTCAGATTAACGAGCGCTTTAATCAACACATACAGAACAGTGATACGCGTTTCCGCAGATTTATTCAGGATCAAAACAAAGTAAAACGACAAGTCATGGAAACAATCACTGCACAAAGACAAGAGGACAAACGTAAAATATTCGCGAAAGCGAAGACGTATGTAGACAATAATATTACTACAGTGTCCGACAAAATTAATACCATAGAACAATTGAACGCGGAATTACGGGATGAAATTTCTGACCTTAAATCAAAAACAGATACACACACAGTAAATATTCAAACAGTGACAGATAGATTCGAACAATTAGATCTAACACAGGATTGTGATGTTATCAAAGCTGATGTTAAAAAACTGAGCGAAACTACGCGCAAGTTGCAAAAACAGATTAATGCGTCTGATTCTAAAACCGATGATCAGGTTAAAATACTGACTGAAAAATGTGATGAATTGGCCAGTCGTATTGATGTTATCGAAAATACTAATGACAATAAATCAGACGATACTGCACCGGTTTCATTTATCCAAACACCTGAATTTCAAAATTTACAGCAGACAATTAATGAGATCGATTCATCTAACAACACGTTACGTAGGAAGTTATCAAATTTACAACAAGAAGTAACAGAGATGAAAAACATTTCAGTTAATAACATACCACAACAGACGCCACTTTATGAACATGTGTCAGACTCACGCAGCGCGTATAATTTGGGTAATCTGCAGAGAGTACGGGACTTAGATTCCGAACAACCACAGTTCAATAGATACTCTTACGATCCTGAACCTGTTGCATCACACAGAGATGATAATTTCGATTACAAACATTTTCTGTCAGTAAGAAAGTTCAAAATATTTAAAAACGATAGAACGCAGATTCACCCACTGGATTGGATTCAACAGTTTAGCTTTGCTCTTCCACCGACTTGGCCTGTAACGCATAAACTTGAATTTATTTGCAGTTTTTTGGAAGGCGAACCGGCAACTCGTATGAGACCGATCGCGAGGCAATGCTATTCAGTAGAAGAGTTTCAGAATGCTTTTCTATCTGCGTATTGGTCGAAGACGACACAGCGCGGAATTAAAGATCAGTTAATTAGTTTGCCGAATTACGAGAACTCAAATTTTCCCAGTGTAACGCAATTTTTTGAGCATATGGTCCAACAAAACCAGTACCTAAGTGAGCCGTTCAGTGAATCCGCACTTATACAATTATGCATTTCCAAATTACCACGGTCATTACGAGTGTCACTTCTAACAGGTCAGCAAAAAGAAAATATTTCAGCGTTTAGAGATCTTTTACAGCTCTTGGAAGTACAGCAATCTGATTATTCTTTTGTAAACAAAAACTTTTCTTATAATAACCAAGGTCAACAAAAGTACAGCAATTATGATCAGACACGTAATTTGAATAGGAAAGATAACAGACGCTTTAGGAACGACAACTACCAAAATTCTAATAACAGCCAAAATTCTAATTATCAATATCGTCAAACTTTTCAGCAACAGGAACCGCACTTTAGTAACAATAGAGGTATTTCACAACAACAACATCAAAACCAGCCGGTTGGCATACCTAACCAACAATGGAATGCACAAGGTCAACCAGGCTTTAATGTTTCGCCGCGTGGACGTATAGTCCCTGGTCCAACAAATAGTAATGCACGGCAGCAAGGAAACAACTATGTACAAAGAAGACAGTATTTCAATTCCCATCGCAATACACCGTATAGGAATGACTATTACGACAGACGTAAAAACGATGAGCACAATTACCAGCGTACATATAATAACAGTCGGTCTCACCAACAACAAAATTATCCGCAAGAACATATTCTCATGAATGAACCCGACAGTAGGTACCATCCAGAGCGTAACACGTCTGGAAGAAGTAATAGGACAGTTCAAATAGTAGAAATGCCACAGAATCCTCCCAATAATAATAACACGTCAGATAGAATCTGACTAAATACTGCACATATCGCATCTTCCAATAACACAAGCACTACTTCAGACACGCAAAATGTTGTTCACGAAAATGTAATTACTTTTGACGACATACGAGACACTCTTTTACAAGAAAGACCAGTTGTTCAGAAAACTATTTCACATCCTGTTATCGAAATCAAAATTGGTTCATCGAAATTCTCAGCAGTAATTGATTCCGGCTCACCGATATCAGTAATAAATGAAGAAACTTTCAACGAGTGCAACAAAGAGAATACTTATCCGACATTACCTTTAGGCAAAACAAAAGTGAAAGGAGCAGTATCGAGTAAAGGTGTAGACGTTAAATTACAGACGCATTTATCATTTTGTATTGGAGGTCATACTTTTCACTCTAATTTTTGGATTGTTCCTTTATTGACAACAGACGTTATTTTAGGTACGAATTTTCTGGTACAACACGACGCAGTCATTGATTTTCACAATTCTTATTTAATGTTGAAGGATGAAAATATACAATTTGCTATAGAATTTCAGCACTCTTTATCTGCGGAAGAGCAAACAATTAACCGCACAGAGGTCATTTCCGCAACACGTAACATAGACTGTAATCCCACATTGTTCACGGATACGTACGTACATAACTATAATACTCCAGACGAAGCTGACTACGACGTTATGCAGTTAATTTCTGATAAGGTTAAAGAAAGCAGTGCAACTACAGACGACGAACGAACGCAATTACACGAAATTCTTTTACAGCAAGCTCCAGTTTTTGATAACATTCCTGGTACTATGTCCGGATTTATGTATGAATTTCAAGTCAAGCAGCACGATACATTTAAAGCTAAGCATTATCCTATTCCGTATATTCATAGAGAACAAGTTAAAAAAGAATTGCAGGATATGCTCGACCAAGGAATTATAGAACCAGCAGTTAGTCCGTACATAAACCCACTACATATTGTTAAGAAAAAAGATGGCTCACTTCGCCTTGTACTTGATTCACGTCACATTAATGACATTATTATTAATGAAACAGACCGACCACAGACATTAGAGGAACTTTTACAGAAATTTCACGGCACTGCTATTTATTCCACATTAGATTTGAAATCGGGATTTTGGCAAATTCAACTTCATCCGAATTGTAGAAAATATACAGCTTTTCTCTGTTTTGGCGACTGTTATCAATTTTGCAAATTACCATTCGGCTTAACTATTTCTTCTGCAGCTTTTATTCGCGGTTTGAACACAATACTTCTGACAGAAATTAAAGACAGAATTACGACGTATGTAGACGATATTCTTATCGCAGAAGCTAACTGGTCTGAACACAATCTGATTCTTGAACAACTGTTACAAACTTTTCATGCACAAGGACTTACAGTTAATCTTAGTAAATCGCACTTTGGCAAAACTTCCATAAAATTTCTTGGACATGTAATTTCAGCAGAAGGCATTGCACCTGATCCGGAAAAACTTCAAGCTCTACGTGACATTACTGTTCCTACGACAAAAAAGCAACTACGCAGTTTTTTAGGCTTAATTAACTTTTTTCGCAAATTTATTCATCACTCTGCTTTAGACACGCCTAGACTATGCCAATTAACAGGTAAAAACACTATTTGGTCATGGGATAAGCAAGCACACTCTGAATTCATGAACCTGAAACATGCTTTGTTGAATGCTCCACTTTTATCGCACCCGGATCTTAGTAGAAATTTTTCCATTGCCACTGACAGTTCCAACACCGCTTTAGGCGTACACATTTTCCAGGAAATCGAAGAAGACGGTTCTACAGTAATTAAAAGCATCGCATTTGCAAGTCGCATTTTGTCACCCGCTGAACGAAATTATTCCGTTACAGAACTGGAAACATTATGTGTTGTATGGGCTTTTACGAGATTTCGGCACTTTCTTTATGGCAGACATACCACCGTTTACACAGACCATAGAGCTATACAATTTTTGCTTTCAGCTAAATTTACTCACGACAGATTAAGCAGATGGAAACTATATTTACAGGAATTTAATATTACAATAGTTCACATTCCCGGCACGCAAAATGTTATAGCAGACGCACTATCGCGTTCTCTCGGCAACAATCAGCAAGACGTAGCAACCAACTTCTGCAAAACAAATTTCAGTGTCATGTACATTCAACAAGTTGCATTTGAAAACTTTATTTCATCGTCATTACAGGACATAGCAAAAGAGCAAAATAAAGACAACGTGTGGAAAGAAATTAAACACCTTTGGCAAGATAGGAATAATGTTACGATTAGAAACCATTACACTGTACGCAATGACATTCTGTTTCGCCGCTCTCATCCTGACAGCAACAGCTGGTTATTATGCATTCCTGACGAACTGGTTAACAAATTAATCTGGTACACTCATTTAAGTTACGCACATTACAGAGCAAGAAAATGTTTTCTTATACTGAGACAGAACTGTTATTTTACCAACATGGAGAAACGTATACGACGAGTTTTAGCGTCTTGTAAAATTTGCCAGAAAGCTAAATCAGACACCACTTCACATATTCCTCCGTTATATCCCATTATACCTGTTAAATTAAGACACATGGCCGCAGTAGATATTTTTGGTCCGATTCCGAGAACTAACAGAGGTTTTTGCTACATCTTTGTCGCTGTTGAGCTTACTTCAAAATTTGTTACTTTCACTCCATTACGCAAAGCTACTGCTAAAACTGTTTCGAAAGCATTTGTAAAACATTTTCTATCTCATGTAGGGCATGTAATGAAAGTAATTTCTGACAATGGATCTCAATTTCGTAGTAGCGTATGGACACGCATGTTACGAGCCAGAAACATTTCTCCGATCTATATATCCAAGTACCACGCTTCTTCGAACCCTTGTGAAAGATTAATGAAAGAAATTGGTAAACTGTGCCGAATATACTGCCACAAAAGACATATTGATTGGGACACACACATATTCTCATTCCAAGATGTAATTAATTCCATTCCAAATGAATCCACTATGCTATCTCCGTCTGTTATACTGAAAAATGCTGAACCACCTAACAAAATTAAAGAATTAATAACATTTCCTACATCTCGTCGATTACGACACCACGAAATAATTGACATTGCGCTGAACAACATCAAACGTGCCGCAGAGCGCCGGAGAAGACAGCAAAAACAGGTTTGTACACGCCGCGTCTTTCACGTTGGACAGAAGATACTAGTACGTACACACTATTTATCCAGCAAATTAAAAGGTAAGTGCAGTAAATTTGAACTTCTATACGCAGGTCCATATCGGATTCGCAGCATTCCTCACCCCAATGTTGTACATGTCGAAACTTTGAGAACTAGAAAATCGAAAGGCAATCACCATATCTCAAACATTAAACCGTTTATTGAGTGAAACCACTGTATGATTCAACACACTATGATGCCATCTACTAATGCAATTATTTCACCTGACTAATTACTGATGATTATCGTATTTTTTCTTGGCAAGTGCCCGGCAAGGTAAGGTTAGCAGGTCGCTTTTCTTGTCGTTACGCATCAGACATCAGACCGTGCATATTTTTTCATACTTACGTATTTTATGACTAATTATGCAATGTTAGCTAATGACGTGTTAATTTCATTACATTTTTTTTTCATTAAAGGCTTTAATTCTCGCCTCTATTAACTACACTACATACAAGCTGAACACAACGAACGTCACATTTGTCTTTTTATGTACGATTGTATTCCAGTTTTGTTTATATGCACTGTGAAATAGTTAAGATATAACACACACCAGTCGACTTTGACATTTTTTTTTGCCTTATGACATCTCAAGATCGTGACTGTTTTACATTTTTTGCTGCTACATTGTGATATTCTGTGTACATTTTTGCATCTGAACACTGTCAATGTCTTTGACATATTACGTTTTCTGTCATGTTATGCTGTATGCTTAAGTATGTTACCATCAACCAGTCATTATTTAGTGGGTATATGATTTAAATGCAGGACATTAATCCTTGTTCATGAATTTCAGAAAGAAATGATGCGTGTAAGAGATAAATTCAACAGAAATGGGAATTTCACCTAGGGAATAAACGAAAGGAGATGCAATAACTTTATGAGGAAGAGTAAATGGATCAGGATTGGCAGGCATTAACAAGAATATACAATACTCATCACAGAATAGCAGTCTTAACTAATTTTTTCTTTCAGAATACAAGGTGATTGATGCAGGCTGTCAGACTGAACTACACATCTTAGTTTTAGTGATGAAATATGTTAGAGATAACGAATAGTTGTATAATGAGTAATGAAGTGATTTTTTGCAGATGATAATGAATACTGATGAATAAGGATGAAGGATATGGTATTATGGATAATGAAGTTTTTCTTTACAGGTGATGATAATAATGAAGTTATGGTAATGTGGATAATGAAGTGATGGATAATGAAGTTTTTTCTTTACAGATGAGGATAATGTTGAAGTTATGTATTTATGCTACGTAGTTATTTAAGTATTTGTTGCAGTTTGCTTTGACAGCAGGTGTTACATTGCATAGTAGGATGACAGAAAGTTTTGGAAAGGACAGCTATGGAGCACATTTTATACACATTTCACTGCCTGTTAATTCGAAGTTCACTACTTTTCAGCATAGTGTGCGTTTCTTCTTTCAGGTCAATAATCCATTTTGTATTTTTTTTCCAGGAGAAGCTTTTCATGATACTTACTAAACCTGTTACTTATTATACCTGTTCTAGTACTTGCATTTTTTATTTTTTACCCATTTGTGTCTATCATTTATAAATGTGATCACATATACTGCCTTGTTACATAACCTTGGTACAGCTGACTCATGACGAATGACGTTACCTATCCTCATTTGCAGCAATAGGTCAAAAACAAATAGTGTTATGCCTCAGCAATCAATTATCGATCCCAACGCAATGCATTGCTAACAAAAAAAAAAATGTATTACCAGTCGCAAGTAGTGATACCAGTTTGAGAAAATTCTGAATAATACTGATTAGCTCTGAATAGTATGTCGCTTGAGTAATGACTTCTTAATGAGACAAAAAAAGTATATATTTAAAATAATGCTTTGTCACTAGCTAATAACTGCCACTGTTTATTGTAATGATACTACTTATAATGCCTGTGATTATTAATGATTTGACTGTAATTAACTGATTTTAATAATGACTTTGTAATGATCTGAATACTACTGAAGGAGAAACACTGTTTATTGTAATGAGACTACTTATAATGCCCATGATTATTAATGCTATGACTGTAATTAACTGATTTTAATAATGACTTTGTAATGATCTGAATACTACTGAAGGAGAAACACTGTTTATTGTAATGAGACTACTTATAATGCCTATGATTACTAATGCTATGACTAATTAACTGATTTTAATAATGACTTTGTAATGATCTGAATACTACTGAAGGAGAAACACTGTTTATTACAATGAGACTACTTATAATGCCTGTGATTATTAATGCTATGACTGTAATTAACTGATTTTTAATAATGACTTCGTAATAATCTGAATAATACTGAATGATGATTCTATTCAATACTTGCTGGCCACTGAGTGCCAATAATTAATGTCACTTGAAGAATTGTTATTAATTATGCCATTAATTAGCCCTTTTTTCCCATGTTGAGTTTTCATGTTTTGGTTAATGGCCAATGAGTGCCAATAATTTGTATCACTCAATGTATTATGTTAATGCTAGGTGAATAATTGACTCTCCTTTTCAACTAAGACTTCTGCTAAACATTATTCTGTCATACTAAATATACTTTGTAACTGGCCAAGGACCGCCACTGTTTATTGTAATACGATTACCCATGATGCCAGCTAGTGATTCTTAATAGATTGGAATGACACATAATTAATTAACTATGGTACTGTTTAATAATGCTTTGTAATTAGGAGAAGACTAATAATTCTTACTATTGGAATGACAAATGATTAATTAACGACAAATGATTAATTAACTGTAATTAGACAGATGATTAATTAACGACAAATGATTAATTAACTGTAATTAGACAAATGATTAATTAACGACAAATGATTAATTAACTGTAATTAGGAAAAGGCTAATGATTATTATTGGAATGACAAATGATTAATTAACTGTAATTAGGAGAAGGTTAATGATTCTTAATTACACTCTGTAACTGAAAAGAATGCGATTATTTAATAATGCTTTGTAACCAGGAAAAGAAGGCTACTGATTCCATGTAAAACAATTAATGAACATTTTTCTGTAATACTACATACTTGGTACAGAAATGTTCAATAACTGGGCTATGAATGCCACAAACTAATTAAGTCTCTAATTGTCAATATTATGTGACTTGATGTCCTTCACCTCATAAGCTGACTACCCTGAATTATTGCAATGTCCATTTGTCCTGTTTATCCTAGTGATCATGGAGCACTATATTTGGTTTTGCACTAATTCTACGTTGGTGCGCCTTGTAAGAGCGTGGTGTTGACACGACATGCTGTCCACCACCGTGAGCGATGAAGACATTATTATGGTCCCACTGTTTGGTGTACCTAATGTACTGCCAAAATGAAAACCTGGAACATTACTACGACAGTTCAGTGTCTTGGCTACACTGATAAATTCTGATGGGAAAAGAACTTCAAGTCGTGTCACTTGGTGTTGCACTTCTGTGGAAAGATATGGACTTTCAGAGCAGCTGTGTGCAATCTAAAGTGCTACAACCATGATGCAATCCTTCCCTTTCCTATCCTAATTCTTGTCACATAATGAAAATCATTTTTTTGGTAACATCACTTCTGTTCGTAGGTTATACATTTTTTTCGATTCGCTGAACTCCAGTGCGAGTACACTTATGTCACTGGTCGACATGATGTTTTGCCATTATGTTTATTTGTTGTGAAAATGCTAAAGACATTTTTCAGTGCGTGTGCACTTTGGACATGATTTTTTTTTGCCATTATGTTTATTTGTTGTGAAAATGCTAAAGACATTTTTTCGATTTGTTCTGAAGTACAGTATATGTACACTCTTGTCTTTTATATTCTATATATACATTTTTATTGTAATGATATGTTCTGAACTACAGTGCATGTGCACTTATGTTAGGTGTTAATATGTTTTCTACTGAACTTCAGTGCCTGTGCACTTTTCTCATTTTTCAATATGATTTGTACTATTCTGTATATTCAATACTTAATTGCGTATGCACTTATGTCATTTGTTACTAATTGTATATACATTTCATCATTTACTGATATGTTCTCAACTGCAGTGCATGTGCACTCATGTCACTTGTCAACATAATATTTTTTGCCAGTCTGTTTATTTGTTCTGAATATGCTAAAGAATTTTCAGTGCCTGTGCACTTTGTTATCTGTCAAATAATTTGTATATACATTTTTCTGATTTGTTACTATGTTTTGTACTCACATTTTGTCTTTGTCTGATATATTTTGTACTTAGTGCGTGTGCACAACATTTAAATATTCTGTAAGTTGTAGAATTTTGTTAATTAAAGAAAAATTTTGCCGCGCTTGGCAAGTCCAAATGACTCACCATCGCTGCCAAATTTTTGCCCCCCCAGTGGAGGGTTATGAAACACGTATGTAACATAGCAGCGATGGCGAGGCATTGTAGCATCTGTGACCAGAGAGTTTGCGCTTGACCGCGCGAGTGTTACGAGCGGTTCTCAGTCTGTCAGTTAGTCGTTGCGAGTCTGTAGCTCTGTCTAGTTGAGAGCAGTACTCTGTCAGTAGTCGTCGCGTGCAGTACGCTAATAGTCGTCATGCAGAGCGGTCGGTCAGTAGTAGCAGCCCAGTGCGGTTGTGTGATGTAGGCGGTCGGCAACACTGGTCAAGATGGTGAATGAGGTATACTATTAATTAATATAATCATTAGATAATGTAAAAATCTATTTATTGTAATTATTCTCCAACAAGTCCCCCAATAATAATTTTTATTTCAAAAGCATTTTTTTCAAAAATTTAATTTTTTATTGAACTAAAGATTTCGTTGCACTTCCCATTTCATTCCACTTCTTTTGAAGAAAAATTTCACTAAAATCACAAAAAAAGGAGAATATTATTATTATTTGCAATGCAGTTCCTCCAAGCCGTGCGGAAAGATAAGAGCAGAAATTTGACATCCAGTTATTCTGAGGTAAGACTTTAATTGTGATTGTTTTACACAGGGCCAAAGACCGATGTTTCGGTTTAATTGAATTTTCTTATCACTGAATAGACTTTAATTTTTTGTGAGGAATTTATATTTGAGTCAGATTGCGAATTTCACATTTTTGTTGCCATTGTCAGTACATTTCATTGTGGGCAGGTTACGCATAGAGCAGTGTCCATTAGCATTCATAATTAAAGATTGTCATATTTCATTTTTCTTTTAAAATTACGGTGGGGAGGTTACATATTTTACCTCCCGTATACTTTACCCAATGGAGTGTTGTCATCATTTAACCATACGGTAGAGCTGCATGCCCTCGCCTTGCTTCATCTGTACGTATTACCGGCACAGCGAGGCCATATTGGCTGATGTTACAAGGGCAGGTCAGTCAATCATCCTGAGTGTTCCCCCTGCAACTACTGAAAAGGCTGCTGCCCCTCTTCACTAACATACTGATGCAAAGTACCCCTTGGATCCTACTTAAAATCGTGTAAGCCTTTGCTGGGAATCTGGGTTTCGCATCTGCATTTGTTAGTGAACAATAAACACGGTACCTACTTTCCTCAGAAAACACAGTTAATTCATCAGTTTCTTTAAATACAGTGAAGGATTCAACTACTTAATACACCTTTAACATTACAATACGGTCTAGATATTTTCATCTGTAGCGAGAGTTTTTGGACGCGCTGCTGATCGATCGTCTTCAAGAGACACACAATACGTGATAATCCTGTAACACATTTTCTAACTGCTGGAAATTTAAGGGCAGACTGCTTATAAAACATCTTCAACTTTGGGTGAATTTCCAATGGCGATACAGGACCCAAAACAAAGAACTTTATGACAGCGTGATATTCTCGTTTATTCGCTTGAACGAAATACAGGTACATACGACACAACTACCTTAAATAGCCATATAAACAGTCCCGTTCCGATCATCAAGTAGACAGTTTACTTACGTTATGGCACAAAACATCCCACAGTAATATCACAGCGTATATATATATATATATATATATATATATATATATATATATATATATATATATATATATGTGTGTGTGTGTGTGTGTGTGTGTTAGCCCAACTTGGCAGGCCGCAAAATGTTCACCTTGCGCTGCAGTCGGCCTGTAAATGGCTGAAAGAAGTCGGTCCGCAGACCCCATTGCTTAGGGCACACCGTCTCCAGTTGGGCCGTGCCTAGTTTAGTATTCTAGGGCTAGCGACTGCTTCCTTTCGCTGTGCCATCTAAATTATCTCTGACATAGAGGACTTGTAAACTGTAATCACTAAAGACGAATTCTTAGAATCACCCCTTTTTTATAATTTCACATCTATAATTATGTATAAATTGCCTCTCATGTAACGGGCAAAGTTACTTTCAATCGGGCCTTCTTAATAAGCTACAATTTCAATTACTCATGGACAATAAAATTTACGGCAGACATGAAACACGAACTGCATAAACAGAATTCAAATATCACTACGCTTCCCTATTCTAGAATGAGCTCGTATAATAACAACAACAAATTAATGGAATCACTCACGTCACGTGTCTCTCCGCTCTTTCAAAGTTCACACAAGCGAGTATTGTCGGCAGTTTTCCTTTCGCCTTTGTTCGTGTTCTGTTGCAGGAACTTCTGAACTTATTTTCTATCATTAGCAGATAATTTATATTTTAGTAGCCTACAGTACACAACAAAAGCCTGCCGAAAAAAGTTTGATAAAATTAAACTTCATCTTACATTATATCTACAGATGTATCTACATTCACGTATGGAACCCCGAGAGAATCTACAACTACATGGATACTCTGCAAATCTCACTTAAGTGCCTGACTGAGGGTTCATCGAACAAACTTCACAATTCTCTTTTCTTCCAATCTCGTACTGCGCGCGGAAGGAACGAACACCTATGTCGTGCTGATCGTTCCTCCCTATGTAAATCAGTGTCAACAAAATATTTTCGCATTCGGAGGAGAAAGTTTGTGATTGGAATTTCTTGAGAAGATTCTGTCGCAACGGAAAACGCCCTTGTTTTAATGATGTCCTCCCCAAATCCTATATCATGTCAGTGACACTCTCTCCCATATTTCGTGATAATAGAAAACGTGCTGCCCTTCCTTGAACTATTTTCATGCACTCCGTCAGTCCTACCTGCTAAGGATCCCACACCGAGCAGCAGTATTCCAAAAGATGACGGACAAGCGTAGTGTAGGCAGTCTCCTTACTAGACCTGATACATTTTCAAAGTGTCCTGACAGTAAAACGCTGTCTTTGGTTAGCCTTCCTCACAACATTTTCTATGTATTCCTTCCAATTTAAGTTGCTCGTAATTGTAATTCCTAGGTATTTAGTTGAATTTACGGCCTTTAGGTTTGACTGATTTATCGTGTAACCGAAATTTAACGAGTTCCTTCTAGCACTCATGTGGATGACCTCACTCTTTTCGTTTTTTAGGATAAGCCGCCTATTTTCACGCCATTCACATACCTTTCCTAAATCATTTTGCAATTTTTTTTATCTTCTCAAGACTTTATTAGTCGATAAACGACGGCGTCATCTGCAAACAACCAATACGGCTGCTCAGATTGTCTCCCAAATCGTTTATATAGATAAGGAACAGCAAAGGGCCTATGTTTTACTCGATGACTTTCCGTCAATTACTACGAACTGTGAGCTCTCTGACAGGAAATCACAAACCCAGTCACATAACTGAGACGATATTCCATAAGCACGCAATTTCACTACGAGCCGCTTGTGTGGTACATTGTCAAAAGCCTTCCGGAAATTCAGGAATACGGAATCGATCTGAAATCCCTTGTCAATAGCACTCAACACTTCATGTAAATAAAGAGCTAGTTGTGTTTCATAGGAACTATGTTTTCTAAGTCCATGTTGCTTGTGTGTCAACAGACGGATTTATTCGAGGTAATTCACAATGCTCGAACAAAATATAAGTTCCAAAATCCTGCTACATATCGACGTTAATGATATGGGCCTGTAAATTAGTGGATTACTCCTACTACCTTTCTTGAATATTGATGTGACCGTGCAACTTTCCAGTCTTTGGGTACGGATCTTTCGTCGAGCGGACGGTTGCATATGATTGTTAAGTATGGAGCTAATGCATCAGCATACTCTGAAAGGAACCTAATTGGTATACGCTCTGGAACAGAAGACTTGCTTTTATTAAGTGATTTAAGTTGCTTCATTACTCCGAGGATATCTACTGCTACGTCACTCATGATATCAGCTGTTCTTGATTAGAATTCTGGAGTATTTACTTCGTATTCTTTTGTGAAGGCATTTCGGAAGACTGTGTCTGGTAACTCTGCTTTGGCAGCACTGTCTTCAATAGTATCTCCATTGCTATCGCGCAGAGACGGCGTTGATTGCCGCTAACGTACTTCACATACGATCAGAACGTCTTTGGATTTTCTGCCAGGTTTCGAGACAAAGTTTCGTTGTGGAAACTATTATAAGCATCTCGCATTGAAGTCCGCGCTAAATTTCGAGCTTCTGTAAAAACTCGTCAATCTTGGGGATTTTTCGCCTGTTTAAATTTGGCATGTTTGTTTCGTTGTTTCTGCAACAGTGTTCTGACCCGTTTTGTGTGTCATGGGGGTCAGCTCCGTCATTTGTTAATTTATTTGTTATGAATCTATCTATTGCTGCCGATACTATTTCTTTGAATTCAAGCCACATGTGGTCTACCCTCATATTATTAATTTGGAAGGATGGAGATTGTCTCTCAGGAAGGCGTCAAGTGAATTTTTATCTGCTTTTTTGAATAAGTATATATTTCATTTATTTTTGGAGGGTGTGGGGATTACAATATTCGATCTCGCTACGACAACCCTGTGTTCACTAATCCCTGTATCTGTTTTGATGCTCGTTATTAACCCAGAATTATTGGTTGCTAAGAGGTCAAGTGTGTTTTCACAACCGTTTACTATTCGCGTGGGCTCATGAACTAAGTGCTCGAAATAATTTTCAGAGAATGCGTTTAGCCCAATTTCAGATGATGTTTTATGCGCAAATCCCGAATTAAACATGTATTTTCGTCAACATATCGAGGCTAAATTAAAGTCCCCACCAACTATAATCGTATGAGTCAGGTATGTGTTTGAAATCAAACTCAAGTTTTCTTTGTACCTTTCGACAACTGTATCAGCTGAATTGGGAGGTCGGTAAAAGGATCCAGTTATTATTTTATTCCGGTTGACAAGAATGACCTCTGCCCATACTAACTCACAAGAACTATCTACTTCAATTTCGCGGCAAGATAAACTACTTCTAAAACCAAGAAACACGTCACCGCCAACAGTGTTTAGCCTATCCTTTCGGAACACCGTTAGGTTCTTCGCAAAAATTTCGGCTGAGCTTATCTTCGTCTTTAGCCAGCTTTCAGTGCCTATAACGAGTTGAGCGTCAGTGCTTTCTATTAGCGCTTGGAGCTCTGGTACTTTCCCAACTGTTATACCGATGGTTCCTGTATCTACGTTCTTCCTGTGTTTGGCCTGCACCCTTTGTGACTGAAGCCCTTCTTGTATTTTCCCGAAACCCTCTAACCTAAAAAACCGCCCAGTCAACGCCATGCAGCCCCTGCTACCCGTGTAGCCGCCTCCTGCGTGTAGGGGACACCTGACCTATTCAGCGGAAACCGAAACCCAACCACCCTTTGGCGGCAGTCGAGGAATCTGCAGCCTATACGGTCGCAGAACCGTCTGAGCCTCTGATTCTGACCCTCCATTCGGCTCTTTACCAGGGGTCCGCAATCGGCTCTGTCGACTATGCTGCAAATGGTCGGCTCTGCTTTCATCTTGCAAGCAAAACTGGCAGCCTTTGCCAATTCTGTTAGCCGCTCGGAACCAATCTAATCTGATCCAAAGTGACACACATCATTGGTACCGACGTGAGCCACCACTTGCAGTAGGCTGCTCCCTGTGCTCTTCATGGCATCCGGGAGGACCCGTCCCACGTCTGGAATGACTCCACCCGGTATGCACACGGAGTGCACATTGGTTTTCTTTCCGCTCTTGGTAGCCATGTCTCTAGGGGGCCCCATAACGCGCCTAATGTTGGAGCTACCAACCATCAATAATCTGACCCTCTGTGACTGTGCGGATCTTGCAGGCTGAGAGGTTTCCTCTGAAACAGGACAGGCGACGGCATCTGGCTCAGAGATAGAGTCAGCTGCAGACAGTACCTGGAACCTGTTTGTCAGACAAACCTGGGAGGCCTTATGTGCGGTCGCTTGGGAAGTCTTTCGTCGCGTGAATAAAACGTTCTCGGTTTTCCAGCCGCGTCAATTCGAATAAAATCCTCGTGAAATACTCCGAGGACACATATCTTTCGTCGCCTGCTACGCCTCGGGGCGACCTCCCACTCGACCGCAGGTGAGGGGTCGGCCTCAGTGCGAGCGGTAACTGGTCTGACCACCGGTGAGGACCGATCGGAGGACTCGGACGTGCTGGACGTCCGTTGGATCCCCACGGTCGGCCTACAACAGTGGTGCCCATCTACTGCAGCCTCAAGCTCTGCAACCGCAGCCATCACAGCCTGGAGCTGAGAGCAAAGTGTCACCAACTCGGCTCGCATCCGCACACAAAAATCGTAGTCCCTGTCCATACTAAAGACCGTGGAAAACTAAACTATGCAGATAAACGGACTATCGGCACGCGTTGCGCAAGTCTACTGTAGGCACTGACGAAAACGCATGAGCTGTGTCTAATAAATTAGATTAATACGCAGAGATTCAAAAACGTAGCTACAAAAGCTCAGGTGAAAAGTAAATAATTCGTCTCAGATTAGGAATTTGTAATATGTCACAAAATCGGTTTACTTTCCGACCCAAACGAAAAGGCGACAACTGTGGCTATCAGACATTAAATTAACACGCAAAAACTCAAGAAACTAAACTATTAAAGCACACAGACTATATTATAAAATTCGCTCCTGGTTAGGAACTCGTCAAAGTCACAAAATCGGTTACTTCCCTGGTGCTGCGTTTGCCTCGGTCGGCTGCTGCTGCTGACTGTCTGAATGCCTCTGTGCGTACAGTAATTATTCTAATCTTATGCTCACGATCCGTAATGAATGATACGTCGGGGGCTCTAGTGTATTCCTACAGTCAAAATTTAAAGCTGCTTCTTGAAACTTTGTTAATATACTGTCTCGGGATAGTTTACGTCTATCTTCAAGAGCCTGACGGGTCAATTCTTTCAGTATCTCCTTTGGATGAAACAAATCTGTGACCATTCGTGCTGCCCTTCTCTGTATACGTTCAGTGTCCCCTGTTAGCCCCTCTGGTACGGGTCGCACACATCCCCTGAGCAACATTCTAGAACCGGTCGCACGAGTGACTTGTAAACAATCTCTTTTGTAGACTGATACTTCGCCAGTTTTTACCAATAAACGGAAGTCTCCCACCTGCTTTACCCTGGACTGAACCTGTGTGATCATTCCTTTTCACATCCCTAGAATGTGTTACACCCTGGTATATGCCCGATTCCAGCAGCGTGTCATTGATATTATAGTCATATGATACTTCGTTTCTTCGTTTTGTGAAGTGCAAAATGTTACATTTCTGAGCATTTAGAGCAAATTTCTAATCTCTGTGCCATGTTGAAATCTTATCAGTCCATTACAGATAACTGCATCATCTGAAAAAAACCTGATTTTACTATTATTAATGTCGTCTGCAAGGTCATTAACATACAACATGAACAACAAGGGTCGCAACAAACTTCACTGGGACACACCCGATGTTAGTTACATCTGACGATGGCTGTCCACCCAAAGATAAGTGCTGTGTCCTCCAACAAGTCTCAATCCATTTACAAATTTCACTTGATACCCCATATGATCGTCCTTTTGAAAATAAGCGTAGGTGCGGTACTGAGTCAAATGCTTTTCAAAAATCAATTTGGCTGCCTTGATCCAAAGCTTTCAGTATGTCTTGTGAGAAAATTGTGCGTTGGGTTTTACATGATCGATGTTTTCGAAATCCATGCTGGTTCACACTGAGAGGGGACATTCTGTTCAAGATGTTTGAGCTCAGAATATATTCTAGGATTCTACAACAAATCGATGTCAAGGATATTGGGCAATAGTTTTGTGGATGACTTCTACTACCCCTCTTGTAGACGGGTGTGACCTGTGCTTTTTTCCAAGAACTTGGCACGGTTTATTGTTCGAGTGATCTACGATAGATTATAGTCAGAAGAGAAGATAACTCCACCACAAATTCAGTATAGAATCTGCCAGGGATTCCATCGGGGCCTGGAGCTTTGTTCGGTTTTAACTATTTCAGCTGTTTCTCAACACCACTGACTCTAAAACTTATTTCATTCAACCTCTCAGTGGCACGAGGATTAAATTGGGGCAATTCTCCTGGGTTTTCCTTTGTAAAGGAACATTTGAAAACGGAGTTAAGAACTTCAGCTTTTGCTTTGCTGCCCTCAATTTCAGTTCCTGTCTCATTCGCTAGTCACTGGACACTAACTTTGGTGCTGCTAACAGCCTTTACATACGATCAGAATTTCTTTGGGTCCTGTGAAAGATCACTTGACGGTATTCTGCTACGGTAGTCGTTGAAGACACCACGCATTGCTCTCTTGACAGCCAAACGCGTTTCATCTATAATACATTTGTTATAAACTCTCGTAAAAATAAATGCTCAAGTGGTTATGATGCAACCAGTAGTGAAATAACGAAGTGTTTTTCAGCTGAACTTAGTACTATGTTGAGTTACTTAACTAACGAAATGTTTCACAGAGGTACTTCCCCAGAGAGAATTAAACACGCGTTATCAGATCGAAAGAAGAAGACAAAATATTAGTGAATCAGTATCGATTGGAGTCATAATGCCAATATTTTCCAAAATTGGCAAGAAAGTCTTGTACGACAAACTTATTAATACTTAGTACAAGAAAACATGGTCAGTAACAGACAATTTGGGTTTCATAAAGGATTGTCTAGTAAAGAGGCTACATTTACGTTCACAGATGATATACTAGAAGCAGTGAGTCAGAAATTACTACTACGGAGAATATTTTGTGACTTGGTGACGTCTTTCGATTGTGTAAACGTAGATATTCCCAGGACAATGTTAAAATAATCTGTAACTAAAAAAAAACAAAAAACGACGCACCACGAAGAAATTATGCAAATTGATCACAAATTCATGTTCATACAGTACCGACGAAAAATGGAAAATTGGAAACTTTGGCGTCCGATGGATGCGTGAGTGACTCTGCAGCGCAATTTCACCGCGCAGCTGATAAGAATAATAGACAGGGGACATGTCGATACCTCGTCATAAAGTCTTTACTAATTTCATTGCGTGTACTCTGTTGCACAGTAACCATGCGCTGCATATAGGCGTGTGGACAATATACGCAGATGTCGGCTTTTGAGAGAAACGTATAGTTGGGCTCTAAGAAGCCGGTCGGAGTAATCGGCAAATCGCTCGACACTTGAATAGGAGCGATGCCACTATTCGACGATGTTGGCAGGAATGGGTGAACATAGCGTCAAGAAGGACGCTGTCAACCTAGAGAGACGACAGAAATTGAGGATCGAGCGATCGTCAGAGAGGCACTCAGAGCCCAGGATTCATCATTATCTTAGATCCGTCGTGTAATTGACACTTCAGTGACCACAAGGATCATTAATAGGTGACTCACGGAAAAGGGGCTGAGCCGAATGTGCCCCTTGCGCCGACTGCCATTGGTTTCTCTACACCAGCAAGCCCGTTTGCAGTGGTGTCGGGTACATTCGGCCTGTAATCTCTTTGACTGGACTATAATATTGTCTTCAGTGACGAGCTCCGCTCCGAATGGAGCCCAGACGACCAGGCGGAGGCGTGTCTGAAGGCGCCCCGGAGAGCGCCGGAAAACCAGCGTGACTGTCGCCCGCCATACGGCTCGACGAACAGGATGGTGGTCTCGGCTGGCATTTCATTTCACAGCAGCTGTCTGCGGTATCCTTACAACACAGCGACACGCCCGCGATATGCTACGCCCCTTTCGGTTGCCCTTCATTGCAAGCTGTCAAGGGCTTACATTTCAGAAAGATAATGCCTGTCCGCATACACCAATAATTCCTACTGCTTGCCTTCGTACTTGCCAGAAGCTGCCTTCGCCAGCAAGATCGCCGGATCACTCCCCAGCTGTGGGCCCTCCAACCACGCGGGATTTCGACGATCTAACGGGCAAGCTGATCAGAATATCGCACGATAACCCTCAGGAGGACACCGAACAATTCTATCAATCAATGCCAAGCCGTATTACTGCTTGCACAAAAAACAGAGGTGGACCAACACGTTAATGAAATGTTAAATTTGTGAAGCTTCTTCCTCAACTGAATCATTCAATTTTTCTGAAATTGTAATCATTTGTATGTCGGTGCCGGCCGGTGTGGCCGAGCGGTTCTAAGCGCTTCAGTCTGGAACCGCGCGACCGCTACGGTCGCAAGTTCGAATCATGCCTCGGGCATGGATGTGTGTGATGTTCTTCGGTTAGGTAGGTTTAAGTAGTTCAAAGTTCTAGGGGACTAATGACCTCAGATGTTAAGTCCCATAGTGCTCAGAGCCATTTGAACCATTTTGTATGTCTGTACATGTACATCACATCTACCAAATCCGCCCTGTTTAGATAATTTCTTCGTGCTGCGTCGGTTTTTGTGTGTTAGGGCGTATTATAGAATAGTAGGCACACCAAGTTCATCTCTTTTATCTCATCTGAACGACAGAAAGGAATCACATAACAACAGACACTCTCTGTTTGAATCAATCAAAGACAATGTATGACAAGGTTCTGTTTTAGGTCCACTGTTGTTGCCTGTGTACATAAATGATCTTCCACTTGCAGTTTCAGAAGGCACAAATTTTCTCATTATTTCTGGTAATACAGTTAAAAGAAGAAAAAAGTATTACATGTCCTCTTACTAAAAAGGTAGCTGATCAAACATTCGAAAACATCAGCAGATGGTTCAAGGCAAATGGATCCTTACTGAATTTTGACAAGACTCAGTAGACGCAGTCCAGTACGTGTCGCAGAAGTCCACATTCTTTAAAAATACGTTCCTCAAACAATAAAATACAGGAAAAAGAAAGTGTTAGGCTTTCGGGACTACAGATAGGCGACTAGTTTAAGTGGAAATTTCACTGCCTAACATTAATGGCCGCGCGGGGTAGCCGTGCGGCCTAGGGCGTCTTGTCAGGGTTCGCGCGGCTCCCCCCGTCGGAGGTTCGAGTCGTTCCTCGGGCATGAGTGTGTGTTGTTCTAAGTTAGTTTAAGCTAAGTAGTGCGTAATCCCAGAGACCGGTGACCTCAGGAGTTTGGTCCCATAGTCCTTACCACAAGTTTCCAATTTCCTACATTTATGACTCGCCTTACTGCACCTACGTTCTCAGCACTCGTCATTACTGCTGTGGGTGATCTAAAAATGAAGAAACTAGTTTATTCTGCAAATTTCCATTCACTAATCAGTTTAGAACCCTTTTCTGGGAAACCCAACCTACAGGGAGAGTTTTTTTAGACACGGAAGAATGTTATAGGAATTATATTTTGTGTTGATAATAGAATATATTCATTACTGCCCAGTGCCATTACCCATATTCCCTTTTTCTCAAAAAATAGCGAAAAGCTTGAAAGGTCTCTGTTGGATTCCTTTCATGTTTGATTTCTTAAATCTGTTGTCATTTATGGAATAAATTCCTCTTCTAAATTTACTGTGGCGTTTCTGACTATCTGGGAGGAGACTGAGTAGTGGAACGTGTTACTTTTACACGTAAACAAGAACGATCTGTCACACTACTACACTTTAAAACACAGTTTATATGTAATTCATGTCACACAGTCTCATACGGAACCTACATCCGCTTTCTGTTATATACTGTATATGATAAGATACTGTCATCCCCCTTCCCTTCTGTGTGAGAGGATGAATGATCAAATGTGTTTGTAGTTGCATGCTTGAGGGTAGCAGACAAGGCTGTCTGCTAGAGAACAGTAGGACCAACGTCGGAACAGGTAGCTACGCTTTCTTAAAGCAGAGAGGTTTCTATCCTTAGTATGGTTCTGTCCGTCCCTTGTCATGTTGGTATAGGAAGCTGCCCCTCAGGCCACTTCCGTTTGTCTTTGTGAGCCACCCTCAGGAAGCACGCTCGGCAGTAGGCAGTTGCAGTCTGGCGGTGGCGAGCGTCTGAAGTGGTAAGATCTCCGGCTAAGCGCGTGTCTGTTAAGCCCGTAGGACAATGGATTTCTTAAGTTCAGCCTAACTGAACATTTAATCATCTTTATTTCGGGTTTAGCTCTAAAATATCTAAGGTTATCTTAAATTGCAGCGTAGTGTAATTCTCGTGTGAAGTTCATATTATTTTCCGGTTGTTGCTTTGTTACTACTTTGTGAGTAAAGTGGAACCACGTGTTGATCAGTAACTCTAACTAAGTTCATCAATCTTAAATGTGAATGCTTGTGTGATGATAACGTCTCGTCTTGACAATATTTTACAATATAGCAACTTTTCTTTATGCTTTTCTTTATGTTCAACCCACGTGGAGTGTACTTTGCGAGACCAGTACCACGTGCTTATATAACTGTTTGACCCATCAGGTTAATAGTAAGACGTTAGTAACCAGTTCAAGGTTTTTCTTTTGTCAATTGCTTTTCGATCGAATTTATTTTAATTATCAAAATTACTGTGGAGTTATACGCTTTCTGTAAACCAAGTTGACCACGTGGAGCATGTGGTGTAATCATCAAAGTAGCCTTCAGCTATTCCTTTTGGGAAGATTTTACAAAGAGTTAATATGAATTTAGTATACCAGTGTGTGGTAATTACATGACGGACAGGATTGTGTTACGAACGTAATTTCTTTGGGTGAAAACTGAATCTGTTGGTTGTGGTTAATTTCTTCTTGCTTATGTTTCAACGTTCTTTGGGTGTTGTTTTGTGAATGCAGTGTTGTAGGCAGTCTCCCAATCTTGGCTCCATATTTGATGTGTTCCGTAAGATTAAAATCTCACATTTTTACAATCCTTAAACAAGGCACCAGCTCAGTTATAACTCACGTATAATATGCTGAAATTTCAATGAACAATCTTAAAATAAATTTCCAAATATAAACTGATTTCTTTCTTTTTATTTAAATTCTCCTTTTTATATATAGATATATTACCAGTTGTTGTATGACTGTAAAAGATTATAATCAATGTTAGTCTGATTGGTAATGTGGTAAACCTAGACTAGTTACCTGGTGAAACAGTTGCCCAGTAATCCACGGTTAACGTCCCCAGACAGATCACGGATTTTAACCCGCTTTTATTCTAATATTAGCCCCGATTTCAGCATAGCAAATTCATGTAGCAATATTACACATGGCGACCCTGTTCTGTGATTCCGCTAGACTCTGGAATCTCTGAGACGTTAGATTGCAAGCGTTGTATAATATTAATTTTTTTTCCCTACAGCGCTCAAACAACTTCTGCGTTGTTTCTGAGGAGACTTTCTAAAGATTCACTGCGTTGTTGAGCGGCGTTGTGTTGTTGGTCTTGTTGTTTTGTTTTTTATATTTGTGTGTTTTATATGTCTGCGTGTTTTTTATTCTCGCTTGTAAATTCCACTGTTTCGATCAAAGATAAAAATTTGTTTTGCGTGTGAAAAAGTGAGTACTAGGTTGGGTACCTTTCGTGTAACTGTCGAAATTTTTGGGGGATACATTTACTGTGATTAGTGTGTTGCGTACTGGGTATAAATTGAACTAATGCAGACACGTAACCAAACTAAAAGTAAGCGGTCCGACAACTTAAGCAACATGGACCAAGGGGATAATTTGATTTCGAATGTTAACGCGTCGGGCGGTTCCGAAAATGCACTGGGAAATACTTCAGACGAAATGCAGAACAGCACGAACGGGCTCACATCAGAGCCACAAATTAATTTGCCTCCTACTAACCAAAATGATTTGGCAGAACTCATGAAAGCCTTATTGCAACAAAATAAAGAAAACGCACAGAAATCTGAAAAATCGTTCCGAGAACAAAAAGAATCATCCGAAAAATCGATCCGCGAGCTAGGCGAACAAATAGACGAAAAACTAATCCAGCAGACAAATAAAGTCGACAAGTCGATGCAGAGAGTGTCCGATGATATCTCACAAAGAATAAACAATCTGGCAAGTGAAATAAAAAGTGATATTATGAAAGAATTAGGCCATACATTTGAACAAATCGATGATCGTCTGCAAGCCTTAGAACAGAGCAAGCGGAGTCGCGATGCCGAATCTAAAGAAAGCGAAAAACGGCTACTTAGGAATTTCCAAGAGCTGAGGGAAGAATGCCAAAGGGAACATCAGCAGGTACTCTCGAGGGTCCAAGAGGCAGAAACGCATTGTCCCACGTCCGTTAGCAACACAATAGCGGACAACAGTTTAGCGATCCACGCGTTGGAACAGCAAGTAGAACAATTGAAGCAGACTGGGGCGGAGGACAAGAGACAAATAGATGATAAGATTGCGGCATTAGCGGACATTGTAGGCACGATGAAGCTGGCGGAAAGCGAGAACAATACTACACCGGTAGCGGCCGCAGAGACCGAAGAAGTGCGTTCGCTTCTGAGATTTCAGAAGGGACAATTCGAAGTGAACAGGCAACACAAGGCTGTAACCGGCGAATTACAAGAACGAGTGGCGCATCTGGAAAACCGCATGGCGTGTGATTCCGAACTCGCCAATAGCACAAAAATAGCCGTACGAACAGTGCAGAGAGGAACTCCGGCCACGAGGGAGATTTTGACGACAGGGAAGAATGTAATTTGAGGGGCAGACATGAGAAAAATAGAAACATTCAAGGGCCTCGACAGGAGGAAATGCGGGGATTTGATTTCAAACATTTCCTTACGGTAAGAAAGTTTGAGATATTCCGAAATTCGCAAAAAGGAATACATCCACGAGCATGGCTCGAGCAATTTGAGTTCTGTCTTCCTCCCGACTGGGCAAGTTCACATAAGATAGAATATATGTGTGGCTATTTGGAAGGCGAACCGGCGATTCGCATGAGGTCGGCAGCGCGTCACTGCAACTCCACTCGGGAGTTTCGACAAGCCTTTCTCTCCGCCTATTGGTCGGAAGCGGCACAAGATAGGGTCAAACATGGCATAATTATGCTGCCAAATTTGAACCAGTCTGGTTTCGGCAGCCCTGCACGCCTATTCGACCACATGCTGCAGGCAAATCAATTTTTATACGACCCATACGGGCCTGCGGAACTAATTAGGATATGCATCACCAAATTGCCGATGCACTTGCGGCACGTCATTCTTGCGGGACGATGCAAAGAGGACGTGGAAACGTTTAAAACACTTCTCCAAGAGTTGGAATATAATACAGCAGAATGCCCGCCTAATCAGGCACAAAGTTATTACGGGGCACAGCAGCGCGACCGCAGTCGTGGCCGTATTACTAATCAACGGCGTGACTGGTCGTCGCGACGCGAACGAAACAATAATCGGGACCGGCCGTATAGAAACTGGGGTAACAGTCGCGAACACAGGTGGAACAACGGAAATGATCGAGGACGTGGACAAGATCGTGAACGCTACAGGTACGGCAACCAGAATCGATATCACGGTAAACACGGTGGGAATAGGACTGTAGGCGGAGCACCTCATGATGTTGAAATTCGGCCGGCTAACCCTAGACATAATCCAGCAAATAGAAATGAGCAAAACCGGCAATGACTAACGATCAGCGCAGAAGGCGCCCAATCGGAACAAATGAGCGACATGGCAAATGTGTAGCAAGGACAGTGAGAAGTAGAGAGGACGGTGAGGAGAAAGAATTGATTAGTTTAAATTTGTGACGTATGCATTTTGAATAATATGTTAAAAAAAAATAATGATAAAGATTTTTCTATGTGATTGATTGAAGTGATGATTTTAGCTTTTTTTTCTTTCCTTGTGCAATTAGGATTTAGTTTGATTCAAACGTAAAGATAAAAGGTTTCCTTGTGAACGAGTGAAATGCTGTTTATGTTTTTTTTTTTGTGTAAATTGAAAAGAGTCGCTCCTGAGAGAACCAAGATCTGTGTTGAATTAATGCAAAACTCAGGGGAATATCCGATCTGTGGGTATTATGGGTCTGGCAAACCCAGGTCCCCAGCTGTTAGTAGCCTTGTTTCCGATTTTCTGCTTTCAGTGCTACTATCTATCTATTACTATTCTATATCTGTCAGTATAAATGAGGATCTCTTACTATAGTATGCGTGCTGTATGAATATTTTAAGATAGGAGAACTCTGAGAAAGGAATGAGTAAGTTTGGAATCTTGAAAACAGGATGCGATAATACGATTGTTTAACCATTGGCTTCCCAATATGCGATGATATGTTAATATTGATGATATATGTATTTTTTGTTCTTTATAGCTGAGTACGTAAAGTGCTGTCTGTGGATTTCGTAAGTATATTGATTCCCTTCAAGGTGAAAGAAGAATTGTGGTTTGTGTAATTTACGTGGCTCTGAAATATTATAATGGCAGTCAATACGAGCAGTTTTTCAGCAAATGGAGAATGATACAGAAATATGGATCCTTTCTGTAGTCTTGATTGATGTTGAGCCAAAGCCTAAAAAAAAAAATTATTCTGCGTTAATACTTGTCCTACAAAAGCGACGTTTATGTGTTTTGCTGATGCTGTGAGCATTACAGCTTACTGTTTTCGCTGGTGCGGGATGCACTGCAGCCTATATGATGTGTACTGAGGAAATTTCCCTCTTGAAGGTAGAGGATGATTAAATAATTTTGATTATGGGACCGAAGGAAAGCTTGGTTTAAGGTAATAAGGATGAAGCAAAACATTTGTCATTTAAACTACAGGAGGATTCGGATCTTTTGTGTCTGTTGTAAGTTCAATATGTTAAGATGATACTGTTTTACAGAATAGAGGTGACCACAATTTTGCCATTCATGAGAAATGAACCCAGAATAACCACCACAGGCGAAATGACTGATTTGGAAGCGAGAGGTAACTTAAAGAAGGAACGAAATCGCAGCAAAATGGGTAAGAAAATGTAGTATAACCTGTATAGTGCAGACATTTTTACCGTTCTCAGAGCCATCTGTGTGATTAATTCTTGTCATAACGTAATTTTAGATGAAATTTTCTTACTGTTTTATGTGTGAATATATGAGTATGATAAATGTATAATTGCGAGTCTCCTTTCAGGTGTGCGAACTGGTATAAATGTTTTGGTGTGTAAATAACCATTGTTCTTTTTACTGTGTATGTTTAAGGAAAGTTTCTCCATATTTATCATGTGACAAGACGTATGCCGCGAGCGTCAAGAAGAGGACGAATTAGCACAATGTTGTAGTGGTATATACACGGTGTCGAAATAGCATTGAAGTAGCTTGTGGGCTTAACTAGTAGTGGAGTGAAGTAGAATTTTGAGTAATGCATGTTTACGGGTAGTTAGTTTGTAGAATAGACAACAGGTGTGCATGTGTGTGTGTAAATAACATGTGAACCCTATGCTGACCCGACCTATACTTGCACAAGGCATAATCCTATTCATTTTAGTGAATTAATAAGTAGCATTTGATTTATTAAAACGTAAGTGAACCACATTAGTGATGTGGATTTAAATATTATATTGTCAGTTCATTTAATTCTTATTTTTTTTACATTGTAAAGTCATTTCATTTTTATTCTTTTACATTGTCAAGTCATTTAAATTTTATTTTATATTGTCGAGTCATCTAATTTAAAAAAAAAAAATAATAATAATTAAGTCTCACGTTTGTTCTTAAAAATTGTGAAAGACAATACTAAGTGGTATTATGTATGACATTGTGTAATCACATAACTACGATCAAAAAATTTTCTGTGAATGCAGTTGAGAACGTGAAAGCGAACCGGCTAAACTCTTACGAGACAGCGGGAGCAAGCCGGACTAGTTGTAAACTGGCGGGTTTCCCAGCGGGGGACGCTGTCAACCGGGCCACTTCGGGAGCGCGGTCGACCACAAAAGAAGGTACGCGGCAAACACTTTCCCTTGCACCTGGAGCTAATGGGCGGCCGCCCCGGGCGACCCTTCCTCGAGGCGATGACCTGAGATGGGCGAGCGGTCCACCGCGCGGAAATCCATCTGCTGGCAACGCACCACACGCACGCGACCGTGACGAGACGGCCGCGGAGAAACAACACAAGGGGCGTGGAGCCTTTTGACAGGTACTGTCCAGAGAAACTTGCAGACGTCAACGACGCCTATCGACATTTCATGACGGATGCCCACTGTCAAGCGACAGTAAATCATGGTTCGATGTTCTCTGGTCGCTAAGGGTGGCACCAAAGAAGAGCCACTAAGTGCCATCCTTGCCCAGGAATATCAACCTGGCGTGTCAATCGAGGATACCGCACGAATTTGACAACACAAACATGGAACCAAATCGAGATGTACGTGACACAGACCACCAAGAGAAACTTCATGAGAGGGCAGAGACGGCGGGATTGCACGCAACAGATGGATAAAAATCCCTACTGACAGCTGCGGCGACGAACCCCCTCCCCCACCCCTTATACTGTGCCTCGGAACAGTGGAACTAGTGAGTGTATCAGTGAACAGTGATTATACGGTTCTTAGTTCAATGCATATACGTGTGTTTCTGTCACAGAAACTTTGACTCGTGTGTTTTGCAGGGATTCGATTTATTGGTGTTTACTAGACTGACTCTTGTATTTTGCAGGTGTTCTATTTATTGTTTATTTTAGACTTTGACTCTTGTATTTTGCAGGTGTTTTATTTATTGGTGTTTTTTATTAGATATTGACTATTGTACTGTTTTATTGATCAATGTTTGTTCTTGTGTGATGTATTAGATTTGTGTTATTTTGTTTCGTAAATTCATTCATGTGGCATTGCTTCGTTTATCAGTCAGATTGCTATTCATTCTCATTGGGCTGTGATCGATTAGCCTTTGCATGGGGCATATTTATAGTGAGGAACCCCTTAAGGGTAACAATCACATAATTAATTGTATTTTCAGTATAATGACACAGTGCTCATTGTTTGCTAACTAACTGAAATATAGTAGAGTGATTAAATTAATGCCACATAGTTATGTTAATTCTACAAATTATTAGTTGTATATGATATAGAATTTTTTTGGCGATAACCACTTTGTAAACCATGTTTTTTTCTTATCAATTTTTGCTTTTGCGGATTGTGCATTGTAATGTTCTGCTTTATAATACTGATGTTATTTCATGTTCTTTTTTAATTGCTGTGGCACCTTTGGTATCTTCATAAATTTTTCTTGTTAATAAACAGTCATAAATTTGCCTGTGATCAGTTGGCTCTTGCAATGAGCAAATACTGGTGAACTCCATAAGGGTAACAACCAGAAATTGTTTTCATATTAATGACACAGGAACCATTGTTGTTACTTGCTGACCGAATTAGGTCTACACTATCTTTTAAATAGGTGTCACAGATTGTGTTTTTTTTTTTTTGTTTGAAATTAGTAGATTTTAAAGATTTGTTGAAATTATTGTGTTTTAGCAAGTAGCTAGTGACCTTTTGCCTTTTTTTTACATTTTTGGTTTAAGTAGGGTGTGAGAAGCCTGCTTGGGAATGTCCTAGCATGGCCAGAAAATTCCCTGCACAGTCTTTTCCCGGAGCGTTGGGGTTATGAAAGGTCTCTGTTGGATTCCTTTCATGTTTGATTTCTTAAATCTGTTGTCATTTATGGAATAAATTCCTCTTCTAAATTTACTGTGGCGTTTCTGACTATCTGGGAGGAGACTGAGTAGTGGAACGTGTTACTTTTACACGTAAACAAGAACGATCTGTCACACTACTACACTTTAAAACACAGTTTATATGTAATTCATGTCACACAGTCTCATACGGAACCTACATCCGCTTTCTGTTATATACTGTATATGATAAGATACTGTCATCCCCCTTCCCTTCTGTGTGAGAGGATGAATGATCAAATGTGTTTGTAGTTGCATGCTTGAGGGTAGCAGACAAGGCTGTCTGCTAGAGAACAGTAGGACCAACGTCAGAACAGGTAGCTACGCTTTCTTAAAGCAGAGAGGTTTCTATCCTTAGTATGGTTCTGTCCGTCCGATGTCATGTTGGTATAGGAAGCTGCCCCTCAGGCCACTTCCGTTTGTCTTTGTGAGCCACCCTCAGGAAGCACGCTCGGCAGTAGGCAGTTGCAGTCTGGCGGTGGCGAGCGTCTGAAGTGGTAAGATCTCCGGCTAAGCGTGTGTCTGTTAAGCCCGTAGGACAATGGATTTCCTAAGTTCAGCCTAACTGAACATTTAATCATCTTTATTTCGGGTTTAGCTCTAAAATATCTAAGGTTATCTTAAATTGCAGCGTAGTGTAATTCTCGTGTGAAGTTCATATTATTTTCCGGTTGTTGCTTTGTTACTACTTTGTGAGTAAAGTGGAACCACGTGTTGATCAGTAACTCTAACTAAGTTCATCAATCTTAAATGTGAATGCTTGTGTGATGATAACGTCTCGTCTTGACAATATTTTACAATATAGCAACTTTTCTTTATGCTTTTCTTTATGTTCAACCCACGTGGAGTGTACTTTGTGAGGCCAGTACCACGTGCTTATATAACTGTTTGACCCATCAGGTTAATAGTAAGACGTTAGTAACCAGTTCAAGGTTTTTCTTTTGTCAATTGCTTTTCGATCGAATTTATTTTAATTATCAAAATTACTGTGGAGTTATACGCTTTCTGTAAACCAAGTTGACCACGTGGAGCATGTGGTGTAATCATCAAAGTAGCCTTCAGCTATTCCTTTTGGGAAGATTTTACAAAGAGTTAATATGAATTTAGTATACCAGTGTGTGGTAATTACATGACGGACAGGATTGTGTTACGAACGTAATTTCTTTGGGTGAAAACTGAATCTGTTGGTTGTGGTTAATTTCTTCTTGCTTATGTTTCAACGTTCTTTGGGTGTTGTTTTGTGAATGCAGTGTTGTAGGCAGTCTCCCAATCTTGGCTCCATATTTGATGTGTTCCGTAAGATTAAAATCTCACATTTTTACAATCCTTAAACAAGGCACCAGCTCAGTTATAACTCACGTATAATATGCTGAAATTTCAATGAACAATCTTAAAATAAATTTCCAAATATAAACTGATTTCTTTCTTTTTATTTAAATTCTCCTTTTTATATATAGATATATTACCAGTTGTTGTATGACTGTAAAAGATTATAATCAATGTTAGTCTGATTGGTAATGTGGTAAACCTAGACTAGTTACCTGGTGAAACAGTTGCCCAGTAATCCACGGTTAACGTCCCCAGACAGATCACGGCTTTTAACCCGCTTTTATTCTAATATTAGCCCCGATTTCAGCATAGCAAATTCATGTAGCAATATTACAAGCTTTACTATAAGGCTGAAAGGTGGCTACACTGAGCCACAGCGCCAGAGATTGCGCCAAAGAGTTTTTTTTTCGCCGCCTCCACTGGCAGTGCTTGGGGAGAACTCGTAGTGGGTAGTGTTTGTTGAGATGTGCTAGTGAAAAGTGCTTGTTGAGAACTCGTAGTAGTCAGTGCTTGCTGATATGTCGTAGTGAAAAGTTCTTGTCGAGAAGTCGTAGTGGAGAGTGCTTGTTCCATGTTTTATGCAGTTGTTTGATGGGATAGATGGCAGATGTTGTTCTAATGGAGATATTGTAATGATCAGAGTGCTTTTCGTCAATATATATGAAGGTAACAAAATTCTCTGTTTTTTTTTAATTATTTTAATGTCGTAAATAATGCGTCATTACAGGTTCACTCAACAAAGCATCTGGCTTGTGTTCTTGTATTAGAGTGTAATTCTGGTTTTCTTGCGCAATTATAGTATTTCTATTTTCTTTTAATTAATTCAGTATAAATGGTATTTAAAATTTCTTGTCTTGTTGAAGAAGAACCGTGCCAGATGTGTACGTTGAATCACACTCCCACACACAGAACAATTACACTTGTGTTTTGGTTTCGTAGGTTTTATAGTTGCTGGGGACTTAATTAATTAATTGTGTTAACGGAAATTTTCATTTCATTCTTTGTTGTTGTTCTATGCAGTCAGATTGCGTACAAAAACTAGTCAGGGCCAACCGTTTACGAGACTACGTAATCGGAAGACAGATACGAGAAAACTAAAAATTATTTGCATTATATTTAATTAAGCCACCATGCAAGGCTAAAAAAAGACCCTTGCAAGCAGTTTTTCAGCTAATCAGCAGAATTAGCACGGTAATACATTGGTCTTTCGTAATGTTCCGCAATTTCACTGTACCGCACTTAATAAAAATTAAATGTACATATTTGACTTCTTTTTAAATCCCAGAATCCACTCTCCCTGGGACCTATGAAATACGATCAATGTAACGTAATGGCGACATGAGAATGTAACGCTCAAATTGCTGTTAGTGTCTCAAAAGAGGTCTCCGGCTCTGGAAAAAGCTATCGATGAATAACTAGCAAAAATACAACGGAGCAAACGAAAGTGCAAACGGAAGAGCTGTGTTCGCCATTTCAGTCTTCTTGGTGTATTCTGTTGGCGCCTCACGCGGCCGTGTTGCTGGAGACGGGGCGTGCGGATTCGGGGCGGCTGCTTAGTTATTCCGGCCTCGGCATATAACGGATCCAGCGGCCTGCTTCGTGTTCACTGTTAAGTGCTTCGTTATTTTTCGCGCAATAATTCCTGCTCAGTTGACTCCCTTTCCCACTGTCACTTAGCAAACATTTATATGCGTGGTCGTAAAGGTACGTGGTCCTTCTCTAAAGCTCCAGAAGTCATTCGTAAATACGCGCTCTCTTCCTCCACCATTTTCACAGTTAACCCAAATTCCGTTGCAATATTCTTTTTAATTTTCAGTGCTATATTTTTAGCATTTAATTTGTAGCATAGTGGTTACAATCATGCGATCGTTTCTCCTGTAACATTTCAAAGTTTCGCAGTCTGTGATGGGATCTCTACTTGCTCGGGGCACTTTGACCAAAGTCAGCGCTGTATTAGTTTCTGTGAAAAATAGTGCCTTTAGTGAGAGTTCTTCATGTGTTCATTAGTTCTGTAGCCGCTGCCGAGCACACGTATTGCCGTGGAACACAAACTTCCGATACTGTTTTGTGTCCTTACGAAACCTGTGTGGGAAAATATAATCGCGTTCATAACGTGAGGGACGGTGATAGTGCGTACGGCAGATGGTATCCTGGCACTACTGTGACGCATACACTGTGATCAAAAGTATCCGGACACCCCACAAACATACATTTTTCATATTAGGTACATTGTGCTGCCACCTGCTGCCAGGTACTCCATATCAGCGACCTTAATAGTCATTACAAACCATGAGGTAGCAGAATGGGACGCCCGCGGAACTCACGGACTTCGAACGTGGTCAGGTGATTGGGTGTCACCTGTGTCATACGTCTGTACGCGAGATTTAAACACTCCTAAACATCCCTAGGTCCAATGTTTCCAATGCGATAGTGGAGTGAAAACGTGAAGGGACACGTACAGCACAAAAGTGTGGAGGCCGACATCGTCTTTTGACGCCGACAGTTGAAGAGGGTCGTAACGTGTAACAGGCAGACATCTATCCAAACCATCACACAGGAATTCCAAACTGCATCAGGATCCACTGCAAGTACTACGACAGTTAGGTGGGAGGTGACAAAACTTGGATTTCATTGTCGAGTGGGTGCTCATAAGCCACACATCACTCGGTAAATGCCAAACGGCGTCACGCTTGGTGTAAGGAGCGTAAACATTGGACGATTGAACAGTGGAAAAATATTGACAATCTGAGCACCCGTCTTAGGTTGTTTGCAGATGACGCTGTCGTTTATCGATTAGTAAACTGATCAGAAGATCAAAACAAATAGCAAAACGATTTAGAAAAGTTATTTGTATCATGCGAAAAATTGCATTTGACCTTAAATAAAGACAAGTTTGAGGTCATCCACATGAAAGCTAAAAGAAATCCGTTAAACTTCGGCTACACGATAAATTAGTCAAATCTAAAAGCCGTAAATTCAACTAAATACCTAGGAATTACAATTACGATTAACTTAAATTAGAAACAACACACAGAAAATGTTGTGGGGAGGGCGAACCAAAGACTGCGCCTGAATGACAGAACACTTAGAAAATGTAACAGATATGCCAAAGAGAGTGCCTGCACTGCGCTTATCCGTCCTCTTTTGGAACACTGATGCGCGGTTTGGGATCCTTACCAGATAGAATGAACGGAGCACATCGAGAAAGTTCAAAGAAGAGGAGCACGTTTTGTCTTATCGAGAAATACGGGAGAGTGTCACTGACATGATGCAGGATTTGGGGTGGACATCATTAAAACAAAGGCGTTTCTCGTTACGACGGGATCTTCTCACGAAATGTCAATCAAAACTCTCTCCTCCGACTGCGAAAATATTTTGTTGACGCCGACCTTCACAGGGAGAAACGATTATCATAATAAAATAACGGAAACAAAGTCTCGCACGGGAGGATTTTGTTTCTTCCGCGCGTTGTTCGAGAGTGGAGTAATAGAGATTTATTGTGAAGGCGACTTCCATTAATCGTCGCCTACAGACTGGGGCTGAGCTGGTGCTAATGGTTCGTTGTCGATTTATCATGGAGATTCTCCTTAGCCCACAGCTGAAGACTGGCGATACCGTCTCTCGCAAAGGTAGCCTCTTCAGTGAAAAAACGGATGACCGAAATTCCGGCACCGCGGTGGCCTGTGCGTCGAATCAGCGAAGGCAAGTCCATAGCTAATAAGGCCTACACGGGTTGGAGGCGCGGTCCACAGTGAGGCGATAGGATACGCGATATGATCAGTTTGCAGTGAAGGTCGCGCGACGCGATGCTTATCGCCGCGACACCCGCGATCTCGCTAGGGCGGTACGATGTGCGACAGGACAGCAACGCGAGTCAGTTACGCAAATCGCGGCGCGTGGTCGTAGCGTCGAGTTGGCGCTTCGTAGGTCATCGCGGCCAGATGCGAAAATGTATCACGCATTTACTCGAGACTGGAATGAGGTACGGCTTTTCTTCCAGCGTTGAAAACAATTTGAATATGTTATCTTCATTTCTTACGCATCAGTGTGTGCCGTAAAATGCACCAACCGTAATCTGGCCAGCGACCACATTTTTCACTGCAAACTTTTCAAAACGTGCAACGTGCTGTACTTTACTATGAAGTACATTAGAGTGTCTATAATCTGAAACTTCGCTAGTCCGACATGTCCAGTAGACCGACAGCTAGCCGACATCATGTGACGTGGCCGGGCGGAGTCACTGCAAGTAAAGAGTTTAGTAAAAAATATGTAGTCAGCTACCAGTTTCTGATTATTGCATACATTGTGCAATTGAATTAGTACCTTCTTTCACTTGACTGTGATAGTTGTAACCTACCCCTCGCTTATCGACCTTAATGACAGTGAGAAATTAAACCGCGGGTACCTAATGAAAATTTGGGAAAAGCAATCGTCACCGAAGTCAATTTGTCGGTAAAGAGGGAGGAAAGGGTTACACTAAATGAAAGGAAAAATGCAAATGAAACTGGTGGAAATTAATTTAAAAAGGTTAAAGTTAGTAAAGAAAGTAAATGTGCGGCCGTTACATTATCAATTAAATAGCGGTAATTAGATATTTGAGATTTGGGGGAAATTACGGTCGCCAGTCCTAACGACAATTACTAAAGTAACCGAAAAAAGAAATGTTATTACACATGTAATTAGCACCAGAAGCGTGGCAACTGAAGGTTGACACGTGTAGTGTGAAAACTGAAAGTTTGTCAGAAGTAATAAATTTCGCTACACTCTGACTTAATTTAGCAAAAGAATTAATAAAACCGGAAAATCGAAAGTTAATTTAGTGACTGAAGTTAATAGTGAGCTTTCTTTCTGAAGTACATCGAAATTCAGTAAAATACGGTTAGTCTTGGACTACCTCAACAATCATTTCAAAAGCTACTTGAATCTACGCAATTTAGAAATAATAGATTTAACTTTGAACTTGAATTAAATGATTCTGAACAATTAACAATAGTAAAATTTAGTACGTACCAAGCTGAGCTGCGGTCACAGCTAACTAAAATACGGTAACAAAACTCGCACTCTTAATTTGTGCTTGTGCAATCTAAATATTGTAGCCAGCTATGAATACCTTAACTGAACTTTGAAATTAAAGCAGTGAAATCGAATGATGCTGGCGTTTGAATTTCAACGACACTCGGGCTCATTTCGGTAAAGGAAGGGACCCTGCTTGGCAATGCAATTGGGACAATGAGCAACAAAGGTTCATGCTAAGTTGCTGTAATTTTGTGATGCAACAATTTTAAAAGTTTGAAAAGCTGAGGTCTGCCATACAGTTCTAAAACTTTACGTGCTTCCACTCTTCCTTGTTGGTTGATTGACAGTTGAAAGGCGTCGATCGAGGAGGTGGCGACAGTCACTCATTGTCGGCCGTCGCTGTTGCAGAAGCTAGATGTTCGCGCGCCTTCTTCTCGACACGGTCACCAGACGAAACGGGCTCTTGATGTGCGCCAGCTAATGCTTCCCGTCCGCGACACCGTGTCAGAAACTATCATCGCAAGTCGAGCGCAATTACATGCTGCCAAACCCCGAAAGCGCGGCAACTCGCGGGAGCTTCACACAACACACCTGCTCCACTGCACCACCCCAGCCAGACTCCCTCTGCTCTGCCCGCGCTCCACGCGGCAGAGTTAACACTACCAAAGATCCTAAACACTTTGGTTCTCCACACGACCTATCGATGTAATGGTTCGATAGCATAGTTTCCCTAGGCCAAACCCAGCGTAAAAATACAAATAATCCTTACACAACAAACCAATTATACATCGACATAAATGCATATATATATATACAAATAGTAAAACAATTACAATATACAAAGACACAGAAACGTCATATATTCAGGTAACAAAATAAGGAAAAATATTATAGCACAATAGATGGAAATACGAGGACATGCATTTCCGGCGTTACACGTGCCCCACATTGTCTGAGGATGTTCGTGTAACCTAAACAGATTCAGAAAATGTCCCAAAAAAAAAAAAAACAGCGGAAATGCATATACTCAAAACATCAAGAAATTTTAGCATTAGGCTGATTAACCATAAACCAATTTTTAGACCATAATAATTGAGTGGAGACACTCCTAATCTTATTCCACTCTGTCATCTTACACAAAAGAAAACAGGTTGACAGCATATTAAAATTCATAGAAAACATAGAAAATGGTTTAGCTATTCTAAAATCGTCAAAATTCCTAACAATATCAAGAAATGGAATACTATTTACAAAATTAATCAGAGTACATGGTCATAAAAAACGGGTATATCAAAATACGCAAATTAATAATTAATAACATAGAATACACATTTTATATAACCTTTTCATAATTAATATTCTCGTCATGAGAGTCCACTTAACGCTAAACTAGAAAATAATATACAGCAGATCGAAAAAACATAAATATTGACAGCAGAATTCTTTCACATCAGCTGTCCGGGAAGAAAAACAATTCTGCCTACCGTACCCGCAAGTACAAAGAATGCCGACAGCGGCACAAGAGCCGACAGCGGCTCCGCCTCGCCAGTATTGTTGCACCCGCCTGTGCGGCACGCTTGATCTCTCACGCCCTGTGTAACGGCATCTCCAGAACGTCAATTTCACTGAATTCTTTCGGAAAAACTCACTCCCGAGTAATCTCAAGGCGTCCATTAACACTATCACAGTGGATAACTCAACACTGTCCATCATCACACGCATGTACTAGCCTGAAACCTAAAACAGCGTCTAAGTACATCGGCAATGACTAGTAAAACACACAATTCATGAAATCTTACAGCTAGTTACAAAATCATATTTACATTCCTTAATCTACTGTGACTCAGCTGAAAACTCAAACTAGCAGCTTGGATTTTTCGATAGATTAATAATCACTCTCTCTTAAATCATTTAGTAAAATTTAATTACTTGTTAATTACAACTTCTTTAATGTCCTCTTGGTCAGGCAAAAGCATGGCAATCTAGCAAACCTTAAATTTTACGCTCTATATTTACATACTGTACAAATTACCCATTCTCTGGTATCAATCAATCCTAGGTTGGTACAATTTCAAGTCTACAATGTTCCGTATACCTAATAGTTTTCCAGAGCTTGGATACTCTAAGCAATAAGCATTTGTGTGAGGTATACCAATGACTTTATATGGTCCATTATAAACAAACTTAAATTTCGAGATTTCACTGTCTATGTCGCTCGATTTCTCATGAGCTTTTATAAGTACTAAGTCTCCGATTGCAAAATTAGCAAAACGCGCTTTAGCGTCATGACGACGTATGCGAGCATCGGCTTTTAGCTTCATAACTTCTCGCAAACGATCTTTTTTTCACACCAATACTAATGTCAATCCGTGGAGGGAATTTGATTATCTCTTACACTAAACTTTCCAATTCACTTTCTACACTATTGTCAATGCCGAGCTTCCTCACATTACAGTAGTTCAAATTCATACCTACGTCAATACCATCCGGCCAGTTAACAATGTGTATAGGCTGGTATTGCCTATGCACACCGTCTCCTACCTCGTCAAAACTAACTACTATTGTTTTGTTTTGTGACGTACATGTCAAAGTTTTGCTTTCGCAATTAATCACTGTACGGTACTTTAATAGCCAATCCAACCCGATAATTACTTCCGTAGTTAGGTCTGGCACGACGACAAACTCTTGTTCAAATCGTGCCCCACAAATCTCGAAGTTGACAAAAATCTGTTTCGTGACCGGTTTACTGGCCTTCCCAGTAGCACCGATAATTTTCACTCCTGTTACTGGCATAACTACGATGCCAGGTCTGTTTTTCAGTAACTCAAATATTTTCCCAGGTACAGCACTCAATTCTGCACCGGTGTCAATCAACACGATTAGTTGTAGGTCGTGCATATTAACAGACACTACTATCTGTCTACACTTGTCCTCGACTGTTTCTTTATTTTCCCACAATAAATCCTCGTCTATATCCAGGTCATTCCAGAAAAAACCATCCGACTTTGATCCTAAATCCTGCTTATCTGGCGGCTTTTTCAGCCTCTGTTCACATATAGTTTTCATTTCAACACGTTTGTCCTGAGGCTTAGTCTGTAGCTTCGCCTCCAATACCGAAACCTTTTCCTGTAACTCGTCAACTAGTCAGTGTTGCTTTGCTATCACTTCACTAATTGTCACCTTCGTTGATTCCACTTTGGTCAGATTGATCTCATCTGCCAATCTACCCGGAGGAATGTGCCCAGTAGTATCTGCAATTACTTCCTCTGGATCTGCGCAACCCACACTGCTACCGTCTGACCGTATAACGTCAGCTCTAACCTCATACACGCTGTAATCTACGTGCTTTTCTACCAATCGTGTCCGGCTATCACTAAAATTTTCGTAATCTTTCTCCTTAATACTCTCGCAATGTTTAAACTGGAGGTTTGCGTCGGATGGGTCGGCTACTTCTACCACTGCAACTTTCGATAAGGTCCGCCGGTTAGGGCCAGAACTTTCCGTTACTACTTCAACATCTAACTCCTGCGGGACGAAACACGACGAATCTTGCTCGTGCACCCCATTAACATCAACTGTTTCTGGTAAAGTCTGTTGGTTAGGGCCAGAACTTTCTATCATTTCACAAACACTATCGTCCTGCAGGACAAGACGCGGAAAATCCTGCACGCGCTCCCCATAAACACATCTCCCATACGGGCCCCTATAATCTCTTAGTTTGGTCGTATAAGCGACCGAACTGCCTTAACCAGACCTCATCCCTCTCTGCATCCCCTCGCTCGATGACGGACGTTTTATCCGACATCTGATCTTCTCTCAACACTTGCGAGTCATTCTTAAACTCAATCTCCAGTTCCGCTGTGGGTATTGCAGCTGCCACTTTATAATCGATTTCCGGAATACTACTTAAATTGTTCTCACTGACAGTGAATGTACTTTCTACTGCCGTGTATACAGCTGATCTACTACTTGTGGGCGCACTCCTTTCTCTTAACACTGGCACACTCTCCCGCCGTTGATTATTCCATACGGAATTTTCATAACGACGACACCTGGGTTTTCTTCTGTTATTGGGCCGCCAAAATTTCTCCACGCCCGGTCGGCGCCTCACCGGCGCGGCTAGTGGTTTCCCTGTCTCGTTCCAGCAGATACGCTCCCCAGATACTGCTGAGGCGGCTGGTCACACCCTCTGGCGTTATTACTATTCTGTGAAGCCTGTATCACGTTAGTATGATACTGGTTTCCGTCATTCCTGTTATTATTTGCATTGTACCGATTGTTATTACGGTCCGAACCATTATTGTTATTGCTGCCATGGTTGCGGAATGCATTATTCCCATGGTTATCGCTGTTGTGGTTCCCGTTGTTGTTACCACGGCCTCTACCACTGTCGCGATTATTGCGCCAATTATCCTCGTCCTCAACTCTTTCCAGGAAATCATTGATTGTCTTGTAATTGCTTCCTACGTAGCGTTTTGTATCATCTGGAAGCTTCTTGTAGAGTTCCCAGACTATTTCGGATTCCGTGCGGCGATCACGCAAATATTCCAACTTGCGGATCCAGCCCTCACAAAACTCCTTCATCGAGCCACGCGAATTCGCATCGAAAGGCCTCGATACGACAAATTCGCGCCAGACACTTTGCTGTTTTTGCTCTGACCAGTATTCAGCCAGAAACAAATTTTTAAACTCGTCAAAAGTCAGGTTCGTAATGTTGAGGTTTAAGCCCCAACGCTTGCCATCACCAGCCAACACATCAATAACCGCATTAATTTTTCTCTCATTAGTCCATGATCTGGGTAAAACTCTTTCACAATTTTTAATGAAATCCGTCGCGCGTATATCGCCTTTTTTCAAGGGGTCGAACCGCTCCTCTTTCGTCAACAATTCCGAACTATGTGCATAGATTAGCACATAGCTCTGTTTTTCGTCAAGTTTCTTTTCTAATTCCGACACTCTCGTAATTACTTGGCAAGTGGTTGTCGCAAGCGTTTCTACTTCCCTTTTTTTCTCTTCGCAGGTATTAGCCTGCTTCGTCACTTTGGTATCTACTTCGGATACTAAAGCATTTAAAGTTTCCACCTTCTTTTGATCCTCTTTTTCCACTAATGGAATTTGTTCCGTCACCTTATTCTCGATGATCGGAGCGACTGCTTCTCCTACACTTTTCTCGATTCTGCTAATTTCGGAATAAAAACGAGTATTTATGCTAGCAATTTCCGCCTGAACGCCTATCGTTTCCTGTTTAAGATCACCGATTTCAGTATTAATCACAATATCTTCTTTGATTTTATCAACTTTTGTGTTACTAACTCCAACATTGTTGTTAACAACATTAATAGCTTTGTCTAGCTTTCGTTCAATTTTTTCAGACTGAGCTTCTGGCTTGGCAGCCTGAGCTTCTTGCTTGGCAGCCTGATCTTCTTGCTTGGCAGACAGAGCTTTAATTTCTGCCGATTGACTCTTGATTTCGTTAGTCAAAACATTCAATAAATCAGTTAAATTCCCGGAAACTACCGGTTTCACTTCCGTAGCGGCTTCCTCTTTAATTGTCCCCCCGTATTCGTCGTCAAGGGATTCAGATTTGATTTTCACTTCCGATTCCGAAACATTTTCTAAAGTTTGGAATTCCATTTCTGCTCTTTGTTGCGTTTCGGCGGTCGCGTCTTTCATGCTAGCCGCCTGCCCCTGAACAATGGCTACCGCGGTGCGCGTTTCCCACTGTTCGACCGATTGTTCCGTATCCAAGTCTACCAAATTTTGGCAATTGTTGCCTTCACTCATTTTAATAATTTTCAATATTAATGCAAAATCTCAAATCTAATTAGGATTCCTCACACTAATATTCTCGCTGACGTATCGACCATTTCGTAACCAGTACTTTGTTACGAGATTTGCACAATGCAAAATTCGTGTCCAGAACAACTTCAAATCTGAAGATTGTCCTGTCACCAGGTCGCCACGTGTAACCTCCCCCTCACTTATGGACCTTAATGACAGTGAAAAATTAAACCGCGGGTACCTAATGAAAATTTGGGGAAAGCAATCGTCACCGAAGTCAATTTGTCGGTAAAGAGGGAGGAAAGGGTTACATCTAAATGAAAGGAAAAATACAAACTAAACTGGTGGAAATTAATTTTGAAAAGGGGTAAAGTTAATAAAGAAAGTAAATGTGCGGCCGTTACGTTAACAATTAACTAGCGGTGATTAGATATTTGAGATTTGGGGGAAATTACGGTCGCCAGTCCTAACGACAATTACTATAGTAGCCGAAAAAAGAAAGGTTATTACACATATAATTAGCACCAGAAGCGTGGCAACTGAAGGTTGACATGTGTAGTGTGAAAACTGAAAGTTTGTCAGAAGTAATAAATTTCGCTACACTCTGACTTAATTTAGCAAAAGAATTAATAAAACCGGAAAATCGAAAGTTAATTTAGTGACTGAAGTTAATAGTGAGCTTTCTTTCTGAAGTACATCGAAATTCAGTAAAATACGGTTAGTCTTGGACTACCTCAACAATCATTTCAAAAGCTACTTGAATCTATGCAATTTAGAAATAAGAGATTTAACTTTGAACTTGAATTAAATGATTCTGAACAATTAACAATAGTAAAATTTAGTACATACCAAGCTGAGCTGCAGTCACAGGTAACTAAAATACGGTAACAAAACTCGCACTCTTAATTTGTGCTTGTGCAATCTAAATATTGTAGCCAGCTATGAATACCTTAACTGAACTTTGAAATTAAAGCAGTGAAATCGAATGATGCTGGCGTTTGAATTTCATCGACACTCGGGCTCATTTCGGAAAAGGAAGGGACCCTGCTTGGCAATGCAATTGGGACAATGAGCAACAAAGGTTCATGCTAAGTTGCTGTAATTTTGTGATGCAACAATTTTAAAAGTTTGAAAAGCTGAGGTCTGCCATACAGTTCTAAAACTTTACGTGCTTCCAGTCTTCCTTGTTGGTTGATTGAAAGTTGAAAGGCGTCGATCGAGGAGGTGGCGACAGTCACTCATTGTCGGCCGTCGCTGTTGCAGAAGCTAGATGTTCGCGCGCCTTCTTCTCGACACGGTCACCAGACGAAACGGGCTCTTGATGTGCGCCAGCTAATGCTTTCCGTCCGCGACACCGTGTCAGAAACTATCATCGCAAGTCGATCGCAATTACATGCTGCCAAACCCCGAAAGCGCGGCAACTCGCGGGAGCTTCACACAACACACCTGCTCCACTGCACCACCCCAGCCAGACTCCCTCTGCTCTGCCCGCGCTCCACGCGGCAGAGTTAACACTACCAAAGATCCTAAACACTTTGGTTCTCCACACGACCTATCGATGTAATGGTTCGATAGCATAGTTTCCCTAGGCCAAACCCAGCGTAAAAATACAAATAATCTTTACACAACAAAGCAATTATACATCAACATAAATGCATATATATACAAATAGTAAAACAATTACAATATACAAAGACACAGAAACGTCATATATTCAGGTAACAAAATAAGGAAAAAAATTATAGTACAATAGATGGAAATACGAGGATATGCATTTCCGGCGTTACATAGTCTTAGGGAGTGTTTCGTCTCTTTCGTTCACTATGTCTCAACCAGGTAGTGAAAAACATAAACACCTTGACTTTGGTTGAAAAAGCAGAAATTATTAAAAAATTAAACGAAGGAGAAAAAACATCGATTTAGCTTCATTTTATGGTGCAGAGCATGTTACCATTTACGACGTTAAAAATCGTGATAATATTGAGGGATTTGTCCACAGTTTGAAGTGCAAAAGCAGTGGCAGGAATGTGATAAAAACCTGTGAGTACACATAAACTGAAGACGCTTTGTACACATAGTTTTTTCAGGAAGCGAGATTTTTCTATAATGCTTGATAAGTTTAAAAAGGGACAAAGTATCCGCTTGCTAACCACAATAGGAAATAAACTCTCCTGTGACTTCGAAGTTGTAGAGCCGTAGAAACAAAAATTCGAGAAAACTTTAGAAAAGTTAAATGTTTTTTCTGATCAGGTTTACAACCTGAACGAAAGCAGATTCTTCTAGAGACTTTTGCCCAGCAAAACATTCGTCCACAAAGCAGACGTAGTAGGGTACGGTGTCCTCTGTGCAATTTTGATATCAAAATGATATAAAAATTCATTAAATTGATCAATTAATCACCCCGCACCCGCCCGACCCCACCACCTTACACACCTCCGCCCAATCTCGACCACCCACAACGCCGCCCCCAGATGAAATCAGGTGTTTTTCTCACACTGCATGTGGGCCCCAGCCCCTCCCCTTCCCCCACCCCCAACCTACCCTATTGGTGGAAATTTTGAATTTTGGTCTAAATTTCGAATTTTGGTGGGAATTTCGAATTTTAGCTGGAATTTCTTTGTCCCAGGACTGCACTAACATCCCACCTCACCCTCCATCCAAGAATTGGTGGGAAATTAAAATTGGCGATTCCCTTTCCGAAACTCGAAACCTTGTCCTCCAGGTTGGAAAGCCCAACAACTACACCACCAGAGGCCTTGGAACTGACAGGAAATTAAATAGGCGGTACCATTTCTGGGACTGGAACCGTGGTACTCCTGGCCAGAAAGCCCAAGTGCACCCCCCAAACACCTAGAAACTGTCCAGATGCAGGAGAGGAAGGTTAGGTTAGTGCACTTTATTTATTTTGGTCGGGAAATTGACGCAAGATCGGTAAAATTACGTAATTAATCATAAAGATCGGGCCTAATTACACAAACATATGCATAGCGCTACACAAGGACGGCATAAAATCGCAATACAACTCAAAAACTGATGATGCCATATAACTGGTGTTATCATACTGGGAAAAAAATTCGCAATACCACTCGAAACTAGTGACTGACATACTTAAAATTTACCCCACACCTACAAGCTGGTGGGGAAAAGGTAGTGGTGTGAGGTACTATCTTTATTCTTTTAGATGGCAAATATATTCAACTGATGAGGTGTTGGTTTTCGACAGAGAGAAGTTTAAAAAGTCTATTACCAGTAAGCATACAGTATCTCTCATCGTTTGACTTTAGAGTTCGCTACAGCCACCTACTCAAAAGCTACTGTACAGCCCAGGTAATCAAAGACAACACACGTTCTCTCAACTGATGGAAAAAATGCGTCACAGCTCTAATTACACTTCGAAAATGTCATGAAAAAACAAGAAAAGAAAACCAGCACTTGTAATGAACGGATCATAATGCAACACACGTACTGGGGAAAATCGTCATCCTAAAAGACTGCAGAGGGGGCGGTAGTTGGACGTGCGTTCTCGTCAATTTAGAATCACAAACTGCCAAAAACTGAGGCCCTCTCACCTCCCTCACGCCTTCCCCTCACCCCCTGCCTCCACCCATCCATCCATCTATGGGGAGGACAAATGCTTCTTAAGGCCAGATGCTCTGAAGAGCATCTTGCTCTCCCGTTGACCACCCTTTGCTGAATTTCTGCCGACCTGTCTACAGCCGCAGGCCCCATCATCCGCACCACAGTCAAGTCACTCGCGATACGCGGCATGCCTTGAGGTGACAGTGCTAGACAGCACAAAAAGGAAATTCACCGCCATAAACCCACCCATCCAAAGAATGGTCCAGATGGTCCGCAGCACTCAGCTTTCCACCATCAAGGCACTGCCTTATGGCGATGCTCCTACGCGAACACAATAGCATGTATAGTCAACTAAGTAATAGGAGATAAAAGGACAGCCGCCTCAACTGCAACCTGTTCGTCTAAAGTTGTAATTTTATGTGTGTAACTATTATATGTTTGAAATAACTTCCGGGAATTCAGCCAGGTAACACTTTCAGCTACCGCCGATATTTCGGCGGGAGAACACCCCGCCACTTTCACGCCCAGCCATTGGGACAGTGTTATTAGGGAGGCAGTTGAGATTAAATTAGCGAGCAACCTCGTTAACAGGGATGGAGGTTTCTGTTTAAACTCTGTTTGGAATCCGGCTCTCTCCCTTGTCAAAAAACAGAGGGACAGAGTCAATGCTACCTCACCTGCGAATTCATAGTCTCATTATCGATAGCTCTGACTTTGGTCATCTTTGGTGGCGCTAATGTTCAGTGTGTGTGTTATCTTTCCTGCTTCAGTCCGAGAACCGAGGTTTTAAATTTGCATGTACGCCGCCTGTCCGTTGCAGTTTGCCTTGAAAATGGTGAGATGTTCTCCCGCCGAAATATCGGCGGTCGCTGAAAGTGTTACCTAGCTGAATTTCCGGGTTTAAATAATGAAACTTTATAAAATATGCCTGTTTATAAAAGAGAAATTGTTTGTAGAAAACTGGTTCATTCTTAGGGAAGTTGTATTATAAGGAAGGAAAAGGTGTAGGGAACCTCCTCCGCCACGGAAGGGGCTTGACGAGTGGGAAAAGGTGGATCTGGCGGGCAATCTGGGCGGCAAGAGAGAAAGCCCACACTACTCAGTCAGCGGCCAGTAGTTGTACAGTCAGCACCGCGGGTGCCAAGTGAGGCATTCAGAAACCGATTTATGATGGAATGGCCTCGGATGTGGTTTCGGCTGTAAAATGGTGCTCTCGCATTTTGAAATGGCTCTAAATTGATTAATAAGTCGCCAAGATGATTTGAATAGGGCGTGAAACCGCCAGAGGTGAGACCAGATAGCCGCCACATGCTTACCACCACTATTGCGCCACAGCTTCACCAACTTTGGAAATCAAATATGTATATCAGTATGAACCAGTATGCTTGTGTGTGAGTGTTTTTCAAAAATAATTACAGTGATAAAAATTCGTGTTTGAACTCTGAATCTGTCCTGTTCATGAAACCAAGCAGGGTCCCATCCTAAACGTGCTAAAGACCGATTATCCTGCTTATGAAGAACCACTAACTTGTTTCTATTTGAATGTGCCTAAGTTTCAGTGTTAAAGCATATAAATGTTGCAAGTTAAATTACGTGTTTCAGAGGCAAGGAGAGAGGCATATAATTTGGAACTTATAAAAAACTTTATTTTGCTTTGAATTGTTTCTTCTTCGAATGTGCCAATGTTTTAGTGCTAAAGGGCATAAACGTCGTTAGTTAAAATCACTTGCTTCACAAGTAATGAAAGAGGCACACAATTTTGAACCTACTTGAAAATTAACTTTAACTTTATTTCTGAAGTTAATTAAGAATATTGTGAGTGTAAATTGCTATAAAGCATTGAAAGATAAATAACCTCAAGTGGGGTTGGAAATCAGTATTAGTGTGATGCAAATTCTTTATCAAATGTGTGCATAGTTTGCTTATAAAGGAAGTGACTGTTTATGCATCCCCACTTTAATCTTTTCTAGTACGAGAAAGTTAATCTAAATAGTAGTTTTTGCAAATGAAATATGAAACATTTCCACAGCCGAGTGAATATAAAAAGTATATGTACAGTGTCATTTCATTGCATTAGTGATGTTTGGGTGTTAGTTAAATCAGGACTCTGTTCATGTTCAAATTGGGTCTTGTGACGCCTTTGATAAAATTTGGTACTGAATCGATTAATGGTTGAGATGATAATTATTGTTAATAGATGCATAGGGCCATGTGTCTTTCTGTGATGGCCAATTAGACGAATGATGACTACTGCTATCTGGTGTTCAGTTTGTTTGGTAGTTGTGTGTGTTCATTGCACTTTACAAAGAAAGAAATATCGAAAGTTTCCTTTCGTAAAATTATAGTTAAATTCTTTGAACTGAATATTCTAAATTATTATGACTAATTAGGCTGGTGACCGTATATTCAGTCTTTTACTTGAGTTTAATTACTTTCTTAACTTCCAAAAAGTAAAGTCTTTCAGTTTTTCTACTAACTACAATTTGTACGAAATCATAGTTCAATACCCTCTGTCCACTAGATCAACATGGTCAAACTACGCAAAATTCCTCCCAGAGGGTACCGCTATTTGCAGTGAAGTGTTACACTTAACGCGGAATAGTAGAGCACGCATTATATGCATTATACCTGGTTTCCCTGTGACAGGACTTGAAGTTCGGTTAACTGGGAACTTAAAGGTTATACACGACTTGCAGCTGTTGTGGTAGTGGATGTCTCGGTGTTCCATTTCAAAAAACATTGTTCTTTCATTTTGTAATGATGTACATGATTACTGTTCCAGTGTTGACCATCGCCAGAAGGTGCTGTTCACAACACGTATGGGGTAGTGCAAATAAAGAGGTACTGTCACCTTATTGGTGAAAAATAAAAACATGTGGAGGGCATCGCAGCATATGAAAATAGGACCAGTCTGTTGCATTGAGAAACACTACCAAACAACTGTACGGAGGCGACGACCTCTACATTTAATCCCATGCTCCACAGCAACAAGTGGTAGATATCCGGTGTTCCGCCAAGTCTCCCTCCATGTCAGCCGAGTGGTGTCAGTCAATCATTACGGGGTAATCATCAGCCAGTGGACGGTTGGGATGAGAAAGGCACTGTTGATATGGAACGATGTACTGTAACACACACAGCTGTTGATAAAAGTCAGGAAGAGCTATATCTACCACATTCTGCAACCCGTGTAGAAACAGAGTGAGCTGGGTTAATGCTGTAGGACCATGATGATGCATTCTAGACAGAGGAACATGTCGCTGTAGTTAATTTAATCATTTTTTCCATCATTGTTTCGTGATGCATCAGTTGTGTGACATAACCTGCATTAAAGTCGCATACAACTGCACGTTCTGTGTGTGACTTAGAACACTGTCTACTTCCGATCGTTAACACTAAACCTCTCGGTCTTCATTGGACTTCCATCCTGTTTCGACACATTCCTCAAGACGAACGAAGATTTATGCGACGTACTCCATCCCCCTGCTGCATCTTGGGCACAAAATCGAGTCTCTTGATAGATGTTCTGTTTACGGGGTTGGTGGCGGTATTACGTGTAATTTCACATGTCAAACACCGCTGCTATGCGTTTGTCTCTTTCTTTGTAAGAGGCATTCTCCGTTACTAACAATAATTTTATATAGGACTGATGCGAGCATGGTATAATTTCTTAACCGTGATCAGATGGAATAGTACGGGGCTATACACCTACGGAAAGCTATATTGTGCCGGCCGAAGTGGCCGTGCGGTTAAAGGCGCTGCAGTCTGGAACCACAAGACCGCTACGGTCGCAGGTTCGAATCCTGCCTCAGGCATGGATGTTTGTGATGTCCTTAGGTTAGTTAGGTTTACCTAGTTCTAAGTTCTAGGGGACTAATGACCTCAGCAGTTGAGTCCCATAGTGCTCAGAGCCATTTGAACCATTTTTTTGAAAGCTATATTGTACATGTGTCACAAGGAATCGACGTTTTAAGAAAATAGTTTTTCATTTTCCCTGTTTATCATCATAGTTTATCGTAGAGAAACCTAACAAGGAGAATGTATGTCATGCTCTGGAAATATATTTCTTACATTGGGATAGTAACATCGTTGCATTCCATACGACTAATAGGTCGAAAACCGCAACAATCTAGCATTATAGCGTGTTTTTAGTGCAGAACATTGTAGCCTTAGGACTGCATGTGTTTATGTTCTCTCTCACCAATACCTTCTTGGTAATAACCCCAGACACTAGAACAACACTTTAAAATTAAGAATATTGCTATAAAGCATTGAAAGATAAATAACCTCAAGTGGGGTTGGAAATCAGTATTAGTGTGATGCAAATTCTTTATGAAATGTGTGCATAGTTTGCTTATAAAGGAAGTGATTGTTGATGCTCGCATCAGTCCTATATAAAATTATTGTTAGTAACGGAGAATGCCTCTTACAAAGAAAGAGACAAACGCTCCATCATGCATAAAATCCACCCCTTTCTTGTTCTTAACTGTCATATCTACTATATACCGATAAGGGGAGCTAATCTCCTCGACATTCGCGCATCTGGAGAAATCTTGTGCTCTTGGATGGGTGCGGCACAGCAGTTACAGCCTCGGTTCGCACTGTTCCTACACGAAACATGGAAGGTAGCAGTCCACTTTTGTTCAGCTACAAATTAAATCGCTGTCAGTACTGCAGGGGGCGTTGGTCAAAGACAACGATGGAGACCTTTCGGTCTCTAACTTTATCCTAAGGTTGCGAGAATGCTCTGTGACTCCCATCCACATAGAGAAAGATCGTAAATTATTCACTATGATCCAAGTGCTAGAGATATGTAGGTCGCTGTCTGGTATACTTTTGTGTGTATGATCGAGAAATAACAATGAATGTACGTACCACACAGACATCTAACTTGAGGACAATGTTATGGAAATGGAAGAGGATGTAGATGAAGATGAAATGGGAGATACGATACTGCGCGAAGAGTTTGACAGAGCACTGAAAGACCTGAGTCGAAACAAGGCCCCCGGAGTAGACAACAGTCCATAGGAACTACTGACGGCCTTGGGAGAGCCAGTCCTGACAAAACTCTACCATCTGGTGAGCAAGATGTATGAAACAGGTGAAATACCCTCAGACTTCAAGAAGAATATAATAATTCCAATCCCAAAGAAATCAGGTGTTGACAGATGTGAAAATTACCGAACTATCAGTTTAATAAGTCACAGCTGCAAAATACTAACACGAATTCTTTACAGACGAATGGAAAAACTAGTAGAAGCCAACCTCGGGGAAGATCAGTTTGAATTCCGTAGAAACACTGGAACACGTGAGGCAATACTGACCTTACGACTTATCTTAGAAGAAAGATTAAGGAAAGGCAAACCTACGTTTTTAGCATTTGTAGACTTAGAGAAAGCTTTTGACAATGTTGACTGGAATACTCTCTTTCAAATTCTAAAGGTGGCAGGGGTAAAATACAGGGAGCGAAAGGCTATTTACAATTTGTACAGAAACCAGATGGCAGTTATAAGAGTCGAGGGACATGAAAGGGAAGCAGTGGTTGGGAAGGGAGTAAGACAGGGCTGTAACGTCTATCCGATGTTGTTCAATCTGTATATTGAGCAATCAGGAAAGGAAACAAAAGAAAAATTCGGAGTAGTTATTAAAATCCATGGAGAAGAAATAAAAACTTTGAGGTTTGCCGATGACATTGTAATTCTGTCAGAGACAGCAAAGGACTTGGAAGAGCAGTTGAATGGAATGGACAGTGTCTTGAAAGGAGGATATAAGATGAACATCAACAAAAGCAAAACGAGGATAATGGAATGTAGTCGAATTAAGTCGGGTGATGCTGAGGGAATTAGATTAGGAAATGAGACACTTAAAGTAGTAAAGGAGTTTTGTTATTTGGGGAGCAAAATAACTGATGATGGTCGAAGTAGAGAGGATATAAAATGTAGACTGGCAATGGCAAGGAAAGCGTTTCTGAACAAGAGAAATTTGTTAACATCGAGTATAGATTTAAGTGTCAGGAAGTCATTTCTGAAAGTATTTGTATGGAGTGTAGCCATGTATGGAAGTGAAACATGGACGATAAATAGTTTGGACAAGAAGAGAATAGAAGCTTTCGAAATGTGGTGCTACAGAAGAATGCTGAAGATTAGATGGGTAGATCACATAATTAATGAGGAAGTATTGAATAGGATTGGGGAGAAGAGAAGTTTGTGGCACAACTTGACCAGAAGGAGGGATCGGTTGGTAGGACATGTTCTGAGACATCAAGGGATCACCAATTTAGTGTTGGAGGGCAACGTGGAGGGTAAAAATCGTAGAGGGAGACCAAGAGATGAATACACTAAGCAGATTCAGAAGGATGTAGGTTGCAGTAGGTACTGGGAGATGAAGAAGCTTGCACTGGATAGAGTAGCATGGAGAGCTGCATCAAACCAGTCTCAGGACTGAAGACCACAACAACAACAACATGGTATTCGTAAAGTAGTGGAGGGGCTGTTTAACGATAATACAGAAATTGTTACGCAGGCTGCCGTGTCATTAGTCGGTGTTGAAATTATGATGGAATTGCTAAAATTGATCGCACTAGCAACTACACTGCATATTATTACAGTACGTTGACGGTGTCTTTTCCATACGGTCCACTGGTATGTTCTTGATTACCACATAATGACGGATTGACATCGCTTGTTTGGGATAGAGAAAGAGTCTGGGTGCACGAGGCAACACCTTCCAGGGATGGTTAACACTGAAGCTATGACGGCGTACGTGGCAACAATATGAGAAATCAGTCAAACGGAACACAGCACCATCACCTATCCCATCACTGTGAATGATGACTTTAAATGTAGAGGTCAATCACCTTCAGACAGCAGTTTGAAAACGCTCCACAATGCCTGAAAACTCTTCCAGTTTCCTCATGTTGTCACTGTCTTTTATTTCAATCACCCAGTGTGTGGGTGTGTTGTGGGATCAGCAGCATCAACATGATTTACACCGTGTGATGTCTAGTTTTCTGTGGGAGCCAATGGACCAAAACGTGATAATGTCAGTTTAGAATCTGACACACACGTCAAAGTTGTGGCAGAAAAAAAAAATGCATGGCAGCGTACAAAGCGTGTTAAAGCAGAAAAAGCGGTGTATCAAACAACGAAACTGGGATCCTCTCCTGTGACTGATGTCCTGTGGGAGATGGTTCTGGTACAGTACAGGCGATGAAACTTTACACTGGTCTGTACAAGTGACGTCGATCACTGGACATCTGCTCAAATGGATAAGTACCTGTATATTTAATAGGATCGCCGCATATGCTCGATGCCAGCATGTAGACAGTATTCGGTTTCGATGTATCGGAAGAGAGAGATGCGGTAAAAATCTCTCAGATGAAGTTAGCGGAGCTTTTATAGTTCGTAATTTTTCTCTGTTGGATGGTACAGAATAACGATGATAGAATGTTTGGGTGATAGATGTGAATGGACCCTGAGGGATGCAGATCTGCTTCGGACTGCAGTACCTGTATGATGTTGAGTCTTCCTAATTTTCCCGATAAGAAACACCACCATAATTGTTGGTACTGTCTTTTATACTACGTCGTGTTGCAGGAGCAGGCTTCGTTTGGCACTGATCTTACACATCGTACACGGGTGGCGGAACTAGGGCAACATGTTCCCATTTCCACTTAGTTGTCAAAAGACGGTCCTATAGCGGTAACTCAGCTCACTCTGTTTCTACACAGGCTGCAGAATGTGGTAGATACAGCTCTCTCTGACTTCTGGGTAAAACTGATGTCGCTATCAACTGCAGTGTGTTCAAATGATTCAAATGGCTCTGAGCACTGTGGAACTTAACATCTGAGGTCATCAGTCCGCTAGAACTCAGAACTACTTAAACCTAACTGACCTAAGGACATCACACACATTCATACCCGAGGCAGGATTCGAACCTGCGACCGTAGCGGTCGCGTGGTTCCAGACTGAAGCGCCTAGAACCGCTTGGCCACACCGGCCGGCAACTGCAGTGTGTGTACTACGGTACATCATTCCATATCAACAGTGCCTTTCTGATCCCGACCGTCCTCTGGGTACACCGATCATTACCGCGTAATGATTGACTGACACCACTCGGCTGACATGGAGGGAGACTTGGCAGAACACTGGAAATCTGCTACTTGTTGCTGTGGAGCATGGGATTATATGTAGAGGTCATCACCTCCAAACAGTTGTTTGGTAGCGTCCCTCAATGCAACAGACTGGTCCAATTTTCATATGCTGCGATGCCTCATTTTTCACCAATAAGGTGACAGTACCTCTTCATTTATACTACGCCATACGTGTTGTGCTGTAAGAAATTGCTTAATATAGTTTTCTTTTCTTTGGAGTTTATATTCTCGCTTTTCCTTTTCTCTGATGAGTTTTGATATGATGAAAACATTCTGCGGTGATCGTTAATTTTCGCAGCAAAATAGTCGAAGTTTCTTTTTCCTGATGTTACACATGGTGGACACGTCTGTACTGATCATTTTTTATTGGTGGTGGCGCACTTCGTTGGACATCACAAAATAATGAGATGCAAATTGTACCCTGCAGTTGAACAAAAAAACTATACTGAATTTGCTCATAAAACTAAAAGGAAATGGACTTTAATTATTTTCGTGGAAAGAGAACATTTATTATCGTCGCGCAATAGTGTTTTCCTTTTTTTAATACATGCTTGATTATAGATGCACTGACGTCAAATGAAAGTGTTTTCCATCGCAGAACGAGAGTCCTATTGGAGGCAATAGGGGCCTGCCTAGTCTGTGTCAGGTCGCTGCTGCAGGTGCGCTCCCTAAACATTAGGGGCGTCTGTGTCACTATAGTTTAGGCGAATAGGTTACAGTTGAGGCGGCTGTCCTTTTATCTCCTATTGTTTAGTTGACTATGCAGGCTATTGTGTTTGCATAGGAGCGCCACCTTAAGGTGGCTGCCAGATGGTGGAAAGCCGAGTGCTGCGGACCATCTGGACCATTCTCTGGATGGGTGGGGCTATGCCGATGAATTTCCCTTTTGTGTTGTCTAGGACTGTCGCCTCAAGGCGTGCCATGTATTGCAAGTGACTTGACTGTCTAGGGCCGGGTGGGGCCTGCAGCTGTAGACAGGTCGGCAGAAAAACAGCAAAGGGCAGGCAGTGGGAGAGCGAAAAGCTCTACAGAAGATCTGGCCATTTGAAGCAGTATGTCCCCTCCCAGCAGATGGATGGATGGAAGGAGGCAGGGGAAAAGGGGAAGGAGTGAGGGGAGGAGAGAGTGCCGCAGTTTTTGGCAGTTCGTGATTGTACATGGAGGAGAACGCAAGTCCAACTACCTCGCCCTCTGCAATCTTTTAGGACGACGATTTTCCCAAGTACATATGTTGTATCATGACCTGTTCATTACGAGTGCTGGTTTTCTTCCTTTTTCACGACATTTTAGTTGTGTAATTAGAACTAAGATGCATTTTTTCGATCAGTTGTGACAGCGTGTATTGTCTTCGATTACCTGGGCTGTAGGGTGGGTTTTGAGTATGCTGCTATAACGAACTCTGACGTCAAACAACGATAGATACTGTATGCTCACTGGAAATTGACTTTTTAAAATTCTCTCTGTCGAACACCAACATCTCGTCAGTTGACCGTATTTCCTACTAAAAAAATAAAGATATTACCTTACACCACTACCTTTTCCCCGCCAGCTTGTAGGTGTAGGGTAAAATTTGAGTGTGCCAGTCACTAGCTTCGAGTAGTATTGCGATTTTTTTTCCCAGCATGATAACACTATTCTACATCTACATCCATACTCCGCAAGCCACCTGACGGTGCGTGGCGGAGGAAGAATCCCGTAACCCATCGTATTTTTAATACTGAACAACTGAAATAGAAACTTACGAAAGGATTTTCGTTTTGTTCTTCACCTGAGGAATATGAAAACAATTCGCAGCAAATAGTGTACCATATTTTTGTTCCTATCCCCCATTCAGACGCGCTGATACGACACTTTCTGGCAGGTTAAAGCTGTGTGCGGGACCGAGACTCGAACTCGGGACCTTTACCTTTTGCTGGCAAGTGCTGTACCGACTGTCAGTACACAGTTTTAATCCGCCAGAAAGCCCCGTATCAGTGCACACTCCATTGCAAAGTGAACAAAAATAGGATACACGACAGTAGCACGCAAACAGCCGACCAGCTTTTCCATTTGCGAGATTCTCGTTCCCAGTTGCCGGGCCACAACAATCTGCTTTTTCTCGATATCGCATATGTCAGGGGATTTTTCTGTCAGCGGTCCGTATCGTCGCTAGAATGTTTTCCGTTCTTCACTATTAGTACGTTCTCAGTTAATTCTTCTCCGTGCGCGCTCGAATCTCTCTAATTTTACATTCGTGATCTCCTCGGGAGGTATAAGTAGGGGGAAGCAATATATTCGATACCTCATCCAGAAACGCACTCTCTCGAAACCTGGCGAGCAAGCTACACCGCGATGCAGAGCGCCTCTCTTGCAGAGTCTGCCAATTGAGTTTGCTAAACATCTTCGTAACGCTATCACGGTTACCAAATAACCCTGTGACGAAACGCACCGCTCTTCGGCATCGTCAGTTTTTGTGTTGTATTGTGATTTTATGCCATCCTTGTGTAGCGCTATGCATATGTTTGTGTAATTAGGCCCAATATTTATGGTTAATTATCTAATTGTACCGATCTTTGCGTCAATTTCCTGACCAAAATAAATAAAGTACAGTAATCTTACCTTCCTCTCCTGCATCTGGACAGTGTCCATGTGTTTGGGGGGTGCACTTGGGCTTTCCATGCAGGAGGCCCAGGGTTCCAGTCCCAGAAATCGTACCGCCTTTTTTAATTTCCTGTCAGTTCCAAGGCCTCTGGTGGTATTGTTGTTGGAGGGGATGCAGTTGGGCTTTTCATCCAGGAGGACCAGGGTTCGAGTGCTGGAAAGGTAATAACCAATTTTAATTTCCCTTCAATTCCTGGGCTGGCGATGGGGTGAGATGTCAGCGCAGCCCTGGGACAAAGAAATTCCCGCCAAAATTCGAAATTCCCACTGAAATTCGTAATTCCTGTCAAAATTCAAAATTTCTGCCAGTAGGGTAGGTTGGGGGGAGGAGGAGTGGTGGTGGAAGGGTGGGGGAGGGTGAGGGTCTGGGGTCCATGTGCAGGCTGAGACAAACACGTGACATCATCTGAGGTGGGGGTGGGCGTTGTGGGGGATGGTAGGGGGGAGGGACAGGGGTGGGTGGCGATGGGGGTGATTAATTGATGAGTTTAATTAATTTCAATAGCAATTTGATATCAAAATTGCACCGAGGACCCCACTACCCTAGTACTAGCAGAGGCAAGTGCTTCTGCCAGAAAAATGTCTAAAAGACAGGCTCACATTATGCCATACTCAAATCCTAGTGGAATGCACAAACTTGAGCTACTTGTCATAGGAAAATCAAAGATGTAAAACATTCACCAGTCAAATATAAACAGCAAAAATCACTTCAGTCACACGGAAATTGTTTCGTGAATGGTTTTACGAGAAGTTCTTTCCATAAGTCAAAAAGACCCTCGAGAAGCAAAATTTGTCTCAGAAAGTTTTGTTGGTGTTGGATAACTGCCCAGACATCCAGATGAAGATGAACTTAAATCCAAAGATGGTTTGATAAAAGTGATTTTTCTTCCCCCAAACGTGACCCCTTTACTACAGCCTGTGTATCAGAATATTATCCAGACTGCTAAGGTTCATTACAAAATATTCCTACTGCATACTGTAATTAGCAAAGAAAAAAGTATTATTCAATCATTAAGAGAAACAAAGTCGTTGTCTACAACCTTGCTCTGGCTTCGGAAAGTGTTTCGACTACAGTATTGGTATCTGCGTGTGGCAAACTGTAGTCAGATCTCCCTTAATTAAAAGAGCACAAAAAATGTTTTAAAGAAGGCAAAGTGATTGAGGAATATGTTGACCCTATAAACGACGAGGAAATCATGCAGCTGCAAGACACATCTGACGATTTCTGTTCAAATGATTCTGAAACACTGTCTGTTAGCCATGTATACGACTGGAAAATTGTCAGCTGACGATTGATAACGATATTATCCAAGATGTGTTAACTACAAGTGAAGAACAATCGGGAACTTTGCCAGCACAGACTGTACGACATAGCAATGCTGCGGTGTATTTGACACGTGTCACGTGGGCTGAGGAAAACGACATAGAAGCAGCTGATGTTTTACTTTTAAGGAGTCTGCAAGAGAAATCTGTAAAAATCTCTCTGATCTCGTGAAAACAAAAAAAGCTCGACGACTTCTTACCACAGAAGTAGCCTGCTGATAAAGATGAACGTAAAAACAATTAGTACATTGAAAATTAAACTGTTTTGTTTTCCAGTTAATATGTTTGGTGCTATAAAAATGTACATGAAGTACTGTTAACATATGGTCTGAGTTTTACATAGTATATTTGTTTTGTTTTCTCATCAATTTTATTGAAAATCCAGTTATCCGACAATTTCTATAATCTGACATACCCTAGTCCCAAATGTGCCGGACTACAAACACTCTACTGTATCACAATAACTACGGGTTGTAACGAAAAGAGAAGCCAGTTCATTGTCAAGCTGTGATGTTTGGCTATGACATGTGGAAAAATGTTTTTTTTTTTTTCAGAACTGTTTCCTCAAAATCGAATGAGAAAAGGTGCGTAGCAGAGTGCATAGTGCATGCGCAAACCCCTGATGGCAGTTTTTATTTTTTTATGCGAAAAGGGTTCCTGAGGAACTAACTACAGGGACGAATGTAGCTTTCCTTCGTCTGCATAATACGATGGTTGTTCGGAAAGTAAGGAACGATCGGTTGCGAAATGGAAACCACAGTGAAAATGAAAACTGTTTTCTTTGCATACCTTCCAGGTACTTCTCTACATAGTCGCCGCTCCGATTTAGACATTTGTCGGAGCATTATACCAAATTTCCAACACCATCGTCATAGAAGGCAGCCACCAGTGCTTTCTGATAATTCTCTACGCTGGTCTGTAGCACGTAGCCCTGTGCCCAAGTGTTGACTTCATATCCAGCATTTCATGTGAACAGAGATGATACTCAGGACAAACCAATTAGGGGTGTGTTGTGGGTAATCGAACACTTCCCATCGAAAAGGCTGCAGGAGAGTCTTCGCTGCCCCTGCAGAGCGCGACTGAGAATTGCCATGAGGAAGGAAGTGCATGGCAGTTGTGTTAGGTGGGCTGCATTCATTAAGGCGAAGCCTCTCGGCGGGCCCTCCTACTTGGCGGGAGATATTGTTGTTCTCGACGCCTTTACTCGCTCACAGTGTGCTCACAACTGAAAAGAGTATCTTGATGCGATCGATAGGCATACTAGAAACACTACCCAAAACGTCTGTGGAAAGTCTCGTCGGATTTTCACAGTGGTTTTCATTTCACGACCGATCGTTCCTCACTTTCCGAATAGCCCTCGTACTTTTTTTCTTTTTTGGCAAATCGGATGACTTGAATTTTCACTCCCCGCATACTATATAGTACAAGTTGCATGATGCGACCAGCGACCAGGGCTCCATGTTGCCCTGGATGATACTACTGAGGTACGTATTGGGGTCGAATCGCAGTCGTCCCAGTGTGAACCAGTTACGTCGCTTCCACTATATTTCTAAGTGCTCTGCCAATGCCCTCGCATGTCATATTGCCTGAGTGTGCACTACTCTGAAGTCACACGAATGGTAGCAATTGTCATGAAGAATATTCCACACGGTCGTCTGGCTTTCCCCATTCTGACAGACAACCTGCTTAGTGGTGATATTGTTCTGACACTCTCAGTTATCGTTTGTTCCCCATTTAGCAAAATCGCGCTGTGTATTTCGTGGTGATAACCTCATTTTTCATAGTGCCCTCTTCAGCAAAGAAAGTTTCACTACAACCACCCTGTATATGGAATCAACTATATTCGAGTCATGTTTACTATTATGGACAACTGTCTCTGCTCACTCTAAGGGAGTACGGAGAATCCTAAGGGTGCTTGAGTAGCAAAAACCAGACTGTTTATGAAAATCACAGCTAACATTCTTGTAAGAAAACTTCCCGTACTAAACCCTTCTTTTTGCCTACAGAATTTATTATTAAATATGTTGAGATGTCACGTAAGATATTTGTGAGCTCTACTACTTCACCAAAACAGGTAACTTTTAATGCCATAAGAAATTATGTTATGTTAAACTACTTGATATATGATTTCTAATGATATATATCCAGGGAGACTACTCAGCTGTAAGTTGGGACACGGTATTCAGACTTATGTTGTTTTTGTCAAATAATGAGTGTTATTGAAGCTTGTCGTTAACTAGATCCACATAGATAACATACATTTATTTTTTTCTCTTCAGGTAGCAACGTTTAATAGGCATCTTCCAGATCCTTAATCTTCGACTACCATGGAAACAGGTCAAGGTTTGCTCTCGGAAAGCTGTTTAAGTCCTTATTTCTATCGAGATCCATTAAGACTAGGATCCTCAGGACTGTAACACAAGTGTTGCCCCCTTCCAACGAGATTCTCGAAGATTCGGATCTACAGGACTACAATGTAAATCGTACGATCTGTGGTCTACTCGGAGCAGATTGGAAGAAATCTCCTGAGACAGATTTTTGGACTAGTGAAGGATGGAGACGACTGGATAAAAAGGAAGAATCGCGATTTGCAGGGCCTGTACAAATCCCTGGACATTGTGGCTGTGGTTGGAGAAAGGAGACTGAAGTGATATAAGCACATAATGCGGCGAGAAGGCCAGATAACCAGGCTGGTCGTGGAATAAGACATCAGAAGCAACAGATCGAGGGTTGAACCACGGCTGATACGGACTGACGGAATCAGAGAGGATGTGAGTACAATGGCACTAACCGGAGAACAATGCATGGACGAAAGAGAATGGAGGAGACTGATTGACGTGGGCAAAAACCGACTGCGGTTTGTGTGGTCAACCTAGTAAGTGAGTAAAAGACACACAAGTGTCTGTTATTAGGACACAAGGAAATTTACAGGTAGAGATAAATCTAAAGGCTGTCAATTCAAATAAATACCTAGGAATTAAATTATGAACAATAAAAATTGGAATGATCACATAGACAGTGTTGTGGGCAAGGCAAACCAAAGACTGCGTTTTATTGGCAGAACACCTAACTTCTCCGACCTCATCTGCAGTACTGATGTGCTGTATGGAATTCTTAGCAGATACAGTTGACGGAGAACCTGGGAAAAGTTCAGAGAACGGCAGCTCGTCTTGTATTATCATGAAATAGGGGAGAGAGTGTCACCGATATGATAAGCGAGTTGGGTGCCAATCATTAGAACAAAAGCGTTTTCTCTTACAGCTAGTTCTTTTCACGTAATTTCAGTCACAAAATTTCTCCTCTGAATGCGAAAATACACTCTAAAGAAAAAAAGAAAAAAAACAGCGCTCCATGAAGGAACAATCCGAATCCGAATGGGACGGAAATCGGTAGATGCGATGTACATGTACAGAAAACAAATCATTACAATTTCAGAAAATGGGATGATTTATTCAAAAGAAAGTGCTTCACAAATTGAGCACATCAACAGCGCGCTTGTCCACCTGTGGCCCTTATACAGGCAGTTATCTACTTGCTGAATTTGTGAGGCTCTTCTCTCGAATGAATCACTCAATTTTTCTGAAACTGTTATCGTTTGTTTCTCTGTATACTCTGACACCCCCCCCCCCCCCCCCCCCTCTATAATTACTGACAACGGGAGGACACGACGTTCGGATCACGGATTTACTACAAACTTTGTACACTTTCAGCAGTTCATTAGCACAACATAACATGTAATTAGGAAGGCGTACTACTTAAGCGTTTTCGATAAAATCGCAAGGCAAGTTTTGTACGTCACCGATATTCCGGTGCGTTGCGACCCTGAGTACGAGATGGTGGCGGTGATGTGGTTGGTGGTCAAGTTTTGTAACAGCTGGGTAGTTGTATCGTGTCCCGTTCATGTACCTTATTTTTTTATTTATAATTTTTCAACATTACTCGTACTCTTTCATACATATTACATTTGAAACGTAATATGATGAAGAGACGTGTGTTTGCATGAACGTTTATTGAATTTCCAATGTTAATTGGTTGTTTGCTAATTTATATTATTATAACAAATATAATATTTATAACTATCGGCAAGTAAACAACCAAACGCATAAAGTTTTCATGAAAATGGCGCCTGTCGTGATTTCCGAAACCCATCATACTTGCAATCGGGTAAGCTCCCGAGAACTGTTTTGCACCTGGACGCTTCAAGCTGCAGGCACAAATTTCAAGGACGACGAACAGGCTTGGAAGGACCAATACGAACATCGATAAATAAGGATGTAAAAAACTTTATTAAATAATACAACGAGTTACAATAAGCCGGAATATGAGGGTAAACCACCTAAAACTTCTCTTGCGATTTTCTCGAAATCGACCAAGCAGTACACCTTACTACTTGCACATTATGTTGTCCTAATGGACTACTAAGAGTGCACAAAGCTTGAAGTGAATCCGTGATCCGAATGTCGTGGCGTTCCCTTGTGAATCAAAAGAAGTATTTAAATTCTGTCTCTGCTGATTTTCAGGAGATATACTTCGCCCTTGCTAATATCACACTGATTAAACAGGTTTGAAAATTCAGAAATATTGTTTGATCAAAATAATTGGTACTTAGCTGGTAAAATTCTTCTTTGTTGTTTCTCGTGGTTCGCGTCTAAGGGTCTTCTTTCTCACTTTCCTGTAGAATATTGATGAAACATTTAGATTTCCAGAAACTCACGGGTTTGATCTTGTTGTATCAATTCTAATCAAAACAATGAACACGTATCAGTTTTCACTTTGTTGGTGTATTCATGAAATCATTTCACAATTTTTAAATAACACTTTTCCTATGTGATACACAATTACTTTTGAGACATAATGGGCAACACTCGCCCAAGTTTGACCACTTGAGGCCCTACACAGGTTTCTTCGGCAAAGTAGTCCATAGCAACTCTGTTACGTTACTCCCTGATAGTCAACGGACTGTTAAATGCAAAGATAACAAAACATAGGTCAAAGGTAATTAAATTTCTCCATGCTTACATACCTCTCTGACATTTACATTCATCAAAAAAATCCAGACAGTTATTTTTTTACAAGAAATATTTACAAAATTTATGACATTAAAAAAGGGTATCGCAAAATGCGTGATAAAAATTCTTGTATCGAAAATTACACTTGGTACATACACTCCTGGAAATGGAAAAAAGAACACATTGACACCGGTGTGTCAGACCCACCATACTTGCTCCGGACACTGCGAGAGGGCTGTACAAGCAATGATCACACGCACGGCACAGCGGACACACCAGGAACCGCGGTGTTGGCCGTCGAATGGCGCCAGCTGCACAGCATTTGTGCACCGCCGCCGTCAGTGTCAGCCAGTTTGCCGTGGCATACGGAGCTCCATCGCAGTCTTTAACACTGGTAGCATGCCGCGACAGCGTGGACGTGAACTGTATGTGCAGTTGACGGACTTTGAGCGAGGGCGTATAGTGGGCATGCGGGAGGCCGGGTGGACGTACCGCCGAATTGCTCAACACGTGAGGCGTGAGGTCTCCACAGTACATCGATGTTGTCGCCAGTGGTCGGCGGAAGGTGCACGTTCCCCGTCGACCTGGGACCGGACCGCAGCGACGCACGAATGCACGCCAAGACCGTAGGATCCTACGCAGTGCCGTAGGGGACCGCACCGCCACTTCCCAGCAAATTAGGGACACTGTTGCTCCTGGGGTATCGGCGAGGACCATTCGCAACCGTCACCATGAAGCTGGGCTACGGTCCCGCACACCGTTAGGCCGTCTTCCGCTCACGCCCCAACATCGTGCAGCCCGCCTCCAGTGGTGTCGCGACAGGCGTGAATGGAGGAACGAATGGAGACGTGTCGTCTTCAGCGATGAGAGTCGCTTCTGCCTTGGTGCCAATGATGGTCGTATGCGTGTTTGGCGCCGTGCAGGTGAGCGCCACAATCAGGACTGCATACGACCGAGGCACACAGGGCCAACACCCGGCATCATGGTGTAGAGAGCGATCTCCTACACTGGCCGTACACCACTGGTGATCGTCGAGGGGACACTGAATAGTGCACGGTACATCCAAACCGTCATCGAACCCATCGTTCTACCATTCCTAGACCGGCAAGGGAACTTGCAGTTCCAACAGGACAATGCACGTCCGCATGTATCCCGTGCCACCCAACGTGCTCTAGAAGGTGTAAGTCAACTACCCTGGCCAGCAAGATCTCCGGATCCGTCCCCCATTGAGCATGTTTGGGACTGGATGAAGCGTCGTCTCACGCGGTCTGCACGTCCAGCACGAACGCTGGTCCAACTGAGGCGCCAGGTGGAAATGGCATGGCAAGCCGTTCCACAGGACTACATCCAGCATCTCTACGATCGTCTCCATGGGAGAATAGCAGCCTGCATTGCTGCGAAAGGTGGATAGACACTGTACTAGTTCCGACATTGTGCATGCTCTGTTGCCTGTGTCTATGTGCCTGTGGTTCTGTCAGTGTGATCATGTGATGTATCTGACCCCAGGAATGTGTCAATAAAGTTTCCACTTCCAGGGACAATGAATTCACGGTGTTCTTATTTCAATTTCCAGGAGTGTAGAACACGATGCAGTCAGACCAGTTTCTTTATAACGTGTTCATCAGATCTACCAGTTTCTGTTCCCATTCAGGTAATATCTTTGTGGTATGTCTGTTTTTTCGTCCTTATAAAACAAGAAAAATCAGAGTGCGTACACAAATATTTTAGTGTTTATTTTTCCCACGCGCTGTCAGAGAATCCAACTTATAGGTGATTTGGAGAACACTCTACCGGGCACCTACGCGTGTTTTGCGGGGCGCTAGTGTAGATGCATTTGTAGATGCAGGCGAGTGAAGTCTTACGAACTTGATGGGTGCCAGAGCAAACCCAATTCCGTATTTCAAAACCTTTTTTGTTGATTCGCATCCTTTCGATCCGGGCTACTTCCTTTGTGATCCACTTGGCTCAGTTATTGTTCGTCTTTGTGGTAGACTTTCCATTTCGTGCTACAGCTTGCTGCGTAATGCTGTTTGCAGCAGGAGCCGCGCGGTCTCCACTCCGATGTCGGAGCGTGCTGCGGCGTGCCTTACGGAGCCGGCAGCAGCGGGGGCGGCCGTATAAGGGGGCGGCAGATGGCTCGCAGAACTCACCGGCTCTGGACCAGGCCGCAAGCGACGCCGAATTAATTAGCGGCTGCACACCTGCCGGGCCTTTCAAGGAGCCGACGCGCTCTGTACTGTCCCGTCCCCGTCCGTCGGTCGCTAACTGCCGACACCGCCGTCCGACGCCAATTTGTAATTCTAATTAGCCCGTACCCCGTTAACGACTGCGGCGATTAGTATTTATGCAAGGTCGTTCTAACTAGTCCCGGTTGCGCACATCCCCAGGCACTAGCTTTCTCAGAAATGCCGCATCTATCTTCGCCTATTCGAGTCAGTTTTTGATGGGGAAACGCTTTTTCTTTTCTTGTAGATGACGGGACGCGAGCGCATTTACACCAACGGAAACTTAAATCACCTTTACTGGTCTCAAATTGAACCAGTTTTCTCCTGGATAGGGCTAGATCACTTAACAAATACACACCCGTCCCTAAACCCCTTCCCCTCAACCTCCCGCTGCTCCACATAAGAATAAAGAACAAGAATATAATCTGCCTGACAAGTGAGTGAAGCGCCATGGAGGGGAGGAGGAAAGGATGACATTTCATTAACTAAAAAACTCGGATCAAAATCCCAAAGAACTTAAAAATATGAGCACACTCACCGGTACGACGTTACATCCCATCTGCCCAGGATCCATGCAGTGATTCGATTGGAAGCGGTGTCATTAAGCTGTTGTATGCTCTCCTGAGGTCTCAGCGCCCAGAGTTGTTGTAACTGGCCCTTGTTATCCTGCGTTCTGTGGGATTCCATCAGTGTTGCCAACACTCCAGCGTTACTGGATCGCTTAATTGCATCGACATTATCTTACATTTCGTTAAGGGATCGTACATATCTTGCAATGTAAAAGGGGTTTTGGGTGTCTGTTCTGGACTTTTTGTTGCAGGTGGCCTACCTAACGGCTTCCATTAACTTCATTATCGATATTTCGCGTAATTATTGACAGAATTTAAAAATTTAACGTGCTGTCATAATCTACTCCTTAAGAGTAAGTTAAATTTAACACGATAAGATAAGCATAGTTAGAAACTAATTATTTGTCTTGAAGATGATAGTGCTTAAATATTCCAATTTTGCTCATCCAATTCTCGAAGATGATTGCACTTAGCGACTTCCAACAAACTTCACATATAGCTTCAAACCTCCACAAAATGTCATCTCGTTGACAGCCCCCACAAAATAATGGAACGAAAAAAGTTTATTGCTTCCTACATTTTCGCTGTTCGTGTAGTCAGACTTCAGCATCTGCCATGATGTTTTAATTTTTTACTTCTTTACTACTAGTGTTATTCGCAACGCACTTGGCAGACAGTATTTACATATATCACTGAATGCACCTGCAGAATTATGTCACAGTACAGCACATAATTCAGGGGGGTATGACGTAGTAGACAGACGTGTCAAAAACTATCTTTTCCTTACTCTAACGTGCAGTAAAACTGCAACATGAGGCGTGACGTTTCAAGTTATCACTTCTTTACCACGAAAGCTATTCGCAACACATTTTGCATGTAGTATCTACAAATATCACTGAATGCGCCTGCAACGTGCAGGTCAAGTAGTCTAAATTCTGGAGTTCCTGAAGAAATTGCCAACTGAATGGAATGACAGACACACCTCACAAGTATCAAATGTGGAACCCCCCTTTTAAGTATTTCATACACTCCGTTATTAATGCCGACCATCATGCTAGCATTGTCTCTTCCTGTTCTCTGCAATTTCTTTAAATCTAAATGATCTTCTTTCAACACCTATTTAATAGCTGATACAATAGAATCACAACTGCATTTTTCAAGCTCGGCTATTGTAAGAAATGTCGATACAATCTTGTGAGATGTTCTGCTATGACAAACTATAGCTATTGCTAGAACTTTAGTCAAAGATCTAGTCGGGATATTGTGAAAAGAGGGGGGGGGGGTTCCCTATTGTTTTTGTTGTTGTTGTTGTGGCCTTCAGTCCTGAGACTGGTTTGATGCAGCTCTCCATGCTAGCCTATCCTGTGCAAGTTTCTTCATCTCCCAGTACCTACTGCCACCTACATCCTTCTGAATCTGCTTAGTGTATTCATCTCTTGGTCTCCCTCTACGATTTTTACCCTCCACGCTGCCCTCCAATGCTAAATTTGTGATCCCTTGATGCCTCAGAACATGTCCTACCAACCGGTCCCTTCTTCTCGTCAAGTTGTGCCACAAACTCCTCTTCTCCTCAATTCTGTTCAATACCTCCTCATTAGTTATGTAATCTACCCATCTAATCTTCAGCATTCTTCTGTAGCACCACATTTCGAAAGCTTCTGTTCTCTTCCTGTCCAAACTATTTATTGTCCATGTTTCACTTCCATACATGGCTACACTCCATACAAATACTTTCAGAAACGACTTCCTGACACTTAAATCTATACTCTATGTTAACAAATTTCTCTTCTTCAGAAACGCTTTCCTTGCCATTGCCAGTCTACATTTTATATCCTCTCTGCTTCGACCATCATCAGTTATTTTGCTCCCCAAATAGCAAAATTCCTTTACTACTTTAAGTGTCTCATTTCCTAATCTAATTTCCTCAGCATCACCCGACTTAATTCGACTACATTCAATTATCCTCGTTTTGCTTTTGTTGATGTTCATCTTATATCCTCCTTTCAAGACAATGTCCATTCCGTTCAACTGTTCCCTATTAGTTAAAGGAAACCTTATAATGTATTTTATGCTGAAAACATATATATTTACTTATTAAGTTGATGTACATAATTTGCTATCGGAAGGCCTTCATACAAACAGTATTTGGTCAAGAAAAGCTTGTATTAAAAAAGTATAACATACATTCTCAACGGCATGTATATGATGTTCGTAAAATATTCGTTCGAATTAATAAACAAAGGAGAGAACATCAATGTAAATACATATCGTATGGTCTGTGAAGTCAACTTGTATTATTAGGGAACATTTTGGTAGTGGTGCTGAATTCAGCTGTTGTGTCGGTGTCGCCGACTGGTAATGTCTGCTGATATTACAATATCCACAAATCGCACGCAGGTGAATCCAAGAGTTACTCGATCTCGTGCTCCTCAACAGCGAATCGTCACTAATGTGTGGGCGGGAATTCCGGTGATAGGTTGACTCTAACATAAATTATTTCCTTCCGCCTTAACAGACAGGGATATTGCATCTACGTGGAACATGTGTCGCCAAAACTGTTTGAGGATGTATCTCTAAATGTTAGACCAGGTGCGCACTTCCAGCACGATTAGGCGCCAGCCCACTTCACCAGCGCTATGAGGAAACATCTGAGAGCCACTTTCGGGAATCGATGAGTAGGCGGAGGTGGTCCTGTGGTCCGGCCACCAGGTCAGCTGACCTCACGTGTCTGCACTTCTTCCTCTGGTGGCATGTGGAGGAGCTGGTGTATGAAACCGTGGTGGGGACAGAAGAATACCTCGTCGCTAGAATTGCCGTCGCTGCTGGTACTATTGCGGACATGCCAGGAATCTTCGAACGGACACGACAATCAATCGTCCGACCACGTACTGCGTACATACAGGCCAGTGCTCGCGTATTCGAACAGTTCCCGTGACTGCCACTGCTGTAATTAGCAAGCTAAACTACCGTCTGTGAAAGTTGTCCCTAGCATCGGAAACTGTCGTCAGGGAACATTTGTGCCATTGAAAGGTCTCTGTTGGATTCCTTTCATGTTTGATTTCCTAAATCTGTTGTCACTTACGACATAAATTCCTCTTCTAAATTTACTGTGGCGTTTCTGACTATCTGGGAGGAGACTGAGTAGTGGAACGTGTTACTTTTACACATAAACAAGAACGATCTGTCACACTACTACACTTTAAAACACAGTTTATATGTAATTCATGTCACCCAGTCTCATACGGAACCTACATCCGCTTTCTTTTATATGCTGTATATGATAAGATACTGTCATCCCCCTTCCCTTCTGTGTGAGAGGATGAATGAGCAAATGTATTTCTAGTTGCATGCTTGAGGGTAGCAGACAAGCCTTTCTGCTAGAGAACAGTAGGACCAACGTCGGAACAGGTAGCTACGCTTTCTAAAAGCAGAGAGGTTTCCATTCCTAGCATGGTCCTGGCCGTCCCTTGTCATGTTGGTATAGGAAGCTGCCCCTCTGGCCACTTCCGTTGGTATTTGTGAGCCACCCCTCAGGAAGGGACCAAGCAGTCGATCCGTGGCGAGCGTCTGAAGTGGTAAGATCTCCGGCTAAGCGCGTGTCTGCTAAGTCCGTAGGACAATGGATTTCTTAAGTTCAGCCTAACTGAAAATTTAATCACCTTTATTTCAGGTTTAGCTCTAAAATATCTAATGTTATCTTAAATTGCAGCGCAGTGTAATTCTCGTGTGAAGCTCAGATTATTTTCCGGTAGTTGCTTTGTCACTACTTTATGAGTAAAGTGGAACCACGTGTTGATCAGTAACTCTAACTAAGATCAATCTTAAATGCGAATGCTTGTGTGATTATAACGTCTCGTCTTGACAATATTTTTCAATATAGCAACTTTTCTTTATGTTCAACCCACGTGGGGTGTACTTTGCGAGACCAGTACCACGTGCTTATATAACTGTTTGACCCGTCAGGTTAACAGTAAGACGTTAGTAACCAGTTCGAGGTTTTTCTTTTGTAAATTGCTTTTCGATCTAATTTATTTTAATTATCAAAATTATTGTGGAGTTACACTCTTTGTGTAAACCAAGTTGACCACGTGAAGCATGTGGTGTAATCATCAAAGTAGCCCTCAGCTATTCTTTTCGCGAAGATTTCACAAAGAGTTAATATGAATTTAGTATACCAGTGTGTGGTAATTACATGACGGACAGGATTGTGCTACGAACGTATCTTCTTTGGGTGAAAATTTGAATCTGTTGGTAGTGGTTAACTTTCTCTTGCATACGTTTCAACGTTCTTTGTGTGTTGTTTTATGAATGCAGTGTTGTATGCAGACTCCCAATCTTGGCTCTATATTTGATGTGTTCCGTAAGATTACAAACTCACATTTTCACAGTCCTAAACAAGGCACCAGCTCAGTTATAACTCACGTTTAATATGCTGAAATTTCAATGATCAATCTTAAAATAAATTTCCAAATATAAACTGATTTCTTTCTTTTTATTTAAATTCTCTTTTATATATATATATATATATATATATATATATATATATATATATATATATATATATATTACCGGTTGTTGTATGACTATTAAAAGATTATAATTAATGTTAGTCTGTTTGGGAATTTGGTAAACCTAGACTAGATACCTGGTGAAACAGTTGCTTAGTAATGCAAGATTAACTTCCCCAGACAGCTCACAGCTTTTAACCCGCTTTTATTGTCAAGCAGTACCGCTTTCATAGCAAAATCAAAGTAACAACGTTACACCATAACTAAATATATTTGTTATGATGTTTTCTACCTCCTCTATTAATATGAACCGAGTAGTTTCGGAACACCCTGTATGGAAGAAATACAAAACTGAGCTATTACATAGCTCTTTATTTGGCAACATGATAACTTCACTCCGTTGGCAAAGAATTAAAATTCAAATATGACCTATTGCCTCTTTGCTAACAATACACAGCTCAGTCTTCTGGTATAAGGATCATCACTGTAGTGCAGGAGGATCTTGACGTTGGGCTGAATAACTTATAAAGTTAAACGAGTTCAAATCTCTTTTGACAATAGTTTTATTTCTCCAACTACAATGTCGTAGCCACGCGGGATTAGCCGAGCGTCTACGGCGCTGCAGTCATGGACTGTGCGGCTGGCTGGTCCCGGTGGAGGTTCGAGTCCTCCCTCGGGCATAGGTGTGTGTGTGTTTGTCCTTAGGGTAATTTAGGCTAAGTAGTGTGTAAGCTTAGGGACTGATAACCTTAGCAGTTAAGTACCATACGATTTCACATACATTTGAAAATTTGAACATTTTTGAACAATGTCGTATTTAAATTTACGACTTATTTGAAACAAAGTCATAATATTATTAGCACACCAAAGCATCCCCAAGTCCTCAGTTCAGTCTCAAACTTTATTACACAACCTTCAATTTCATTATAATTGTTCAGCTTCCTTAAGTGTTCAATTTTTTTCAAAAATCATTATTTCAACAACTAACATGAAATTATCGCAACCAAATTTACTGATAAAACAAACGGAATACACAAATACTATGAGCTATAGTTTTGAGATCTTAACATCGATTCACACATTCATTCAACCAACTTCTACGGTATGCGAGCTCATAAATGAATTTTTATTTGTCCATGATAATATGATTATAGAGTATTTGATGCCAATAAACTCCTCTCCGATATACAACATACGTTGTCGTTCATATGACGTTTGTTTACAAATATGTTAAAATTGTGGCAGTTGGACTCAGTGGTCCAAGGATGTTTACCAATAAGACATTTCACAGTAGAACATCATTCTTGTAGTAACACTACAGGACATGATATAATGCCGTTCTACAAGTGAGCAATCTTTATGCACAGACATATAGTACAAAATGACGATCGCTAGCAGCCTTCCAGTGTAAATATGGGTTATAGTGCCGTCAGTCGCTGAGGAGGTGTTTGGCCGGCCTTAGATGCAGCTTTCTTCATTTAAGCAGAGAGGCTGCATCTTAAATGGAATAGAAATCTGCCAGGAAAGAAGAGGAATGCCTAAGTAACTTACTGTGGCCTGTAGTAAAGGACCAATCCCGCTATTTGGCCGAATTGAAAATGGGAATCCACAGAAAATCATCTTCAAGGGTTTGAAACACCTCGCCTTTCGTATCCAGGTATTGCTAGCTCACTGCCTCAAGGTGAAGATCTACCCTGCTCGATAGAAAGTTTGGAAAACCTGGTCGCTGCTCATTGTTCCCAAACAAAATGAAATGCATCACAACAAAAGATAGAATTCCGATGTTGCATGTTTTTCTTTTAATTGTACAAATTTCGTCATCTGATAGTTCATGAAAGCATGCCTATTTTATGATTTAATTTATGCATGGAATTCGTGGTTTCAGCTACTATAGAATTATTAGACGTTAAATAGATTTTGGACTGATGGGGGAGAGAGGGTACCGTCTATTTGTGGCAGATTCTCGCACGTCACGTTTGACAAGAGTGCTATTAATTTGTGCGGACAACGGTTTCCCACACTCATTCCATCGCATGGCCATTTCCTGGTCCCGCTTATTTATCATTATGCCAATTTTCTTAAATAACATTCTGAATGAATCTGCATTTTCACTCATTTCAAGAATTTCCTCATTAGATACTGCTTGTACCAGTTTCGGAAATGACTGGGTTCACTTCCTCTATTGCCGGATCGGCACTTTTGTTGGCATCGGCATCAGAGTCAATATCCATTTGATTTTCAGGATCCACTGGTACGCCTTTCCCTATTTTGTTAATTATATGTAAGTCTCAATATTATTTGAAACTAATTATTGTTGCAGTTCAAATGACCAATGTTACGATCATGCGAAAACGAAAATTATTTCTAATTCAATTATAGTCGGTGGTCACTTCAGTCTACCCCCGATATGCTGGAAAAATTATACGTTTAAAGACGGCAGCAGACATAAAACGTTCCGAAATTGTACTGAATGCTTTCGCAGAAAATTAGTTTGAACAATTAGTACATAAGCTCACTCGAAGCGTAAATGGTTGCGACATACTTGACCTCTTAGCAACAAATAATCCTAACCAAATAGGCAATATCATGACGGTTACAGGGATTAGCGACCACAAGGCAGTTGCTGCTAGGCTGAATGCCATAAAACCCTCAACCATAAAAAAAAGGCAAAGTACAACTCTTTAAAAATTGATAAACATGCTCTTAACGGCTTTTTAAGAGCCAGTCTCCACTCCTTCCTTTCTGATCATGTAAGTGTAGAAAAGATGAGGAATGATTTCAAAGAGGTGGTATCGACGACAGTTGAGAGATATATACCACATAAGTTAATAAGTGATGGTTCTGATCCCCCATGGTACACAATACGGGTCAGATCGCTGTTGCAGAAGCAACGAAAAAAGAATGCCAAATTCAAAAGAAAGCAAAATCCCCAAGATTGGTAAAGTTTTTCAGAAGTTCGAAAGATAGCGCGTACTTCAATGCAAGATGCTTATAGTAATTTCCACAACGAAACTCTGTCTCGGAATCTGGCAGAAAACCCAAAGAGATTCTGGTCATACATAAAGCACACCAATGGCAAGACGCAATCAATACCTTCACTGCTCGATAACAACGGTGAAGTCACTGATGACAGTGCCACTAAAGCAGAGTTATTAAACACTGTTTTCTGAAACTCCTTCACCAAAGAAGACGAAGTAAATATTTCTGAATTCCAATCAATTACAACTGCCAAGATGAGAAACACAGAATTAGATACCCCAGGTGTAGCAAAGCAACTTAAATCACTTAATAAAGCCAAGGCCTCTGGTCCATATTGTATACCAGTCAGGTTCTTCTCAGAGTATGCTGATACAATAGCTCCATATTTAGCAATTATATACAACCGCTAGCTCACAGAAAGATCCGCACTTAAAGGCTGGAAAATTGCTCAAGTCATACCTATACCCAAAAAGGGAAATAGGAGTAATCCGCTGAATTACAGGCCCATATCACTAACGATGATTTCCAGTTGGGTATTGGAACATATACTGTGTTGGAACATTATGAATTACCTAGAAGAAAACGATTTATTAACATATAGTCAGCACGGATTCAGAAAATATGGTTCTTGTGAAACCCAACTAGCTCTTTATACTCATGAAGTAATGTTATCGACAGGGGATGTCATATTGATTCCATATCTTTAGATTTCCATAAGGCTGTCGACACCGTTCCTCACAAGCGCCTTCTAACCAAACTGCGTGCCTATGGAGTACCGCGATGAGTTTTACAATTGGATTCGTGATTTCCTGTGAGAAAGACCCCAGTTCGTAGTAACAGACGGAAAGTCATCGAGTAAAACAGAAGTAATATCCGGCGTTCCCCAGGGAAGTGTTATAGACCCTCTATTGTTCCTAATCTATATTAACGACATAGGAGACAATCTGAGTAGCCCTCTTAGATTGTTTGCGGATGATGCTGTCATTTACCTTGTAAAGTCACCAGATGACTAAAACGAATTGCAAAATGATTTAGATGAGACATCTTTGTGGTGCGAAAACTGGCAAGTGACTCTGAATAAAGAAAAAGCGTGAAGTTATTCACATGAGTACTAAAAGAAATCCGCTAAATTTCGATTACGCAATAAGTCACACAAATCTGAAGGCTGTAAATTCAACTAAATACTTAGAGATTAAAATTACAAATACCATAAATTGGAACGATCACATAGATAGTGTTGTGGGTAGAACAAACCAAAGACTGCGATTCATTGGCAGAACACTTAGAAGGTGCAACAGGTCTACTAAAGAGACTGCTTACACCACACTTGTCCGCCCTGTTCTGCAGTACTGTTGTGCGGTGTGGGATCCGCATCGCCGGCCGGTGTGGCCGTGCGGTTCTGGCGCTTCAGTCTAGAACCGCTGACCGCTACGGTCGCAGGTTCGAATCCTGCCTCGGGCATGGATGTGTGTGATGTCCTTAGGTTAGTTAGGTTTAAGTAGTTCTAAGTTCTAGGGGACTGATGACCACAGATGTTAAGTCCCATAGTGCTCAGAGCAATTTGAATTTTTTTTGGATCCGCATCAGGTGGGGCTGACGGATGACATCGAAAAAGTACAAAGAAGGGCAGCTCGTTTTGTATTATCGTGAAATAGGGGAGATAGTGTCACAGACATGATACGTGAATTGGAGTGGCAATCATTAAAACAAAGGCGTTTTTCGTTGCGACAGGATCTTCTCATGAAATTTCAATCACCAGTTTTCTCCTCCGATTGCGAAAACATTCTGTTGGCACCCACTTACATAGGGAGAAATAATCATCACGATAAAATAAGAGAAATCAGGGTTCGCACAGAAAAATTTAAGTGCTCGTTCTTCCCGCGCGCCGTTCTAGAGTGGAACGGTAGAGACAGCTTGAGGTGGTTCATTGAACCCTCTGCCAGACACTTAATTGTGAATAGCAGTGTAATCACGTAGATGTAGATGTAGATTGCTGTTGAACAAGATGGACGCTGCTTTTTAAAACAGCAGAAAGTCATCTACGGTCCATTTTATCTGCGCGCTGCCGAAATGCTACCGTATTGGTCAAGTTCTTTTGCAACAATGCAGTTAACTGTATTCTGAGTCTCTCAACGTAGAACTTGTGATCATTTAATATGAGTTATGAACTGCTCAACGACATTTTAAGAATGGAAAAGATAGTGACGAGCGAAATGCAAGTAACAGACAAGCGTATCCCTTACCTTTAATTTTTCTCTTTTCTCCGCTGATGTGTTACCGCTTCCGAATATCATGCGGTAAACTTCTTTATATATTTTTCGTAATACATGTTTAATTACATCGGTCTTCCTTCAGACATAATACATCACTCTAGCACTTTTTTTTTTACATGAAACAGAAATGACGCATAATGTAATTACAAACAATAATAGAAATTTTCTGACAATTTTTTCGTGTCCCACGCTTTGGGCGCTAGGTGAAGCGTTTCCCCCGTCTTTAGATGAGTGCCAGATGATGCATTACGCAAAGAGACGGCAAGAATTTAACATTTTACAATTGGGACTATTTAGAATCACCGAAATGTCACGGCATGGAGGGAAACTTTATCGATGATGAATATTTTTACTAAAATATGCACAATGTAGTGTGTCACAGGAAATCTCCCTATTTTCACACAATAGTTTACCTTGTCGAATTCCACTTTCTTTATTTTATTTGCGTATCTACCTGGTGTTAGCCCGTTGAGTAGGCTGGCAGACATCGTTCTTCGGAAACGTAATCTGATCAGATCCGTGCCGTTTCAGCAGCCAAAGTTTGCGTACAGACGAGAAATGATTAGGATGAATATCTTAACTGAAAAGTAATTGACGAAAAGAAACTAATTATGTCCGATCGTTCGTGTCCGACCAATTCACCGCCGACCTCGCCTGTGTCAGCCTATAACTTGTAGAGAAAACCACATAAATGGTTAAAAGGCAAGGTAGTGGCTTTAGTTAATAACGGAGCCGACACAAAGAATAGATTTAAATAAGCTTTATCACACACTTTCATCCGCTTAGGTCGAGCTCCAACAACAAAAAATTCAAATGGTTGTAAGTACTATGGGGCTTAACATCTGAGGTCATCAGTCCCCTGGAACTTAGAACTACTTAAACCTAACTAACCTAAGGACATCATACACATCCATGTCCGAGGGAGGATTGTACCTGCAACCGTAGCGGCAGCGCGGTTCCGGACTGAAGCGCCTAGAACCGCTCGGCCATAACAGCCGGCGCTCCAACAACGAAAAGGTGATAACACAAGAAGAAGATAAAGGAAGAGCGCTCTATCCTTCCTTTCTCAGTGGCTTTGCATTCACCACTTTACAACTTCTGAAAGTTTCGTTATGATAAAAGCAATATTTGAACATGTGTCAAAATCGAAGTTATTTTTATAACTGCAATATAGTTTTCGTTTTTTACACATCATTAAATTATGAGTTACAAGAATAAAAATTAGAGCAAACAAAATTAAACGTGTTTGACTTCAGCAGTAACACGTATGTGCCTTCCACAACACTGAAAAAACGAAATATCTCCCCAAGTCGCAAACAGTTTTCAGCGATAGTCATCTGGGGGTAGTGGAGAAACACAGTTCATCGGTGCACACAACGCGACTCTCTTCATCTGCAGCCCATACTACCTGATCACAGCACCACTCCAAACAAAGCCGTCTGTACTGTGGGGTTGACGGCAGCTTAACCATAGGACGTAATTCCCCACTCCGGCTGCTCCTGCTCTCCCATCACTGGTACATAATGTCACAGAATATTGCAGGAAATCTATTACTTGTTCTCTGATGAAGGGCGCAGACGCGAAGGGCTTCCGATGTACCTGCTGCACAACACTGGGACCCTTCCTTGTGAACTGGAACCTTCTTTTTTCAATTTACTGGCTTTCTGCCAGTGCCCATTCAGCTGTCTCTATAGTAATGTCAATTATGACGATACGAAAGTAGGGACAACACAACATCCGGTCCCTGAGCGGAGAGAATTTACGACCTGACCCAAAAATCGAAGCCGGGCCCCTTCGCTTAGCAATCCGTCGCGCTGACAGCGAGCTACTGAGGTGGACGACTGGAATCTTGATGACGATTATGCCTGAAAAAAGGTTAACGCCGGCCAACATCCAGCCATCGTCAAATCCCAGTGCCCCACAGATCTGGATAGTATACGATTCGACCATCGGCCAAATGGAGATCCAGCAAGGAAGCTCTGTGCAAGTGGGGTTTCCATCCGTCCCGCCATATCGCCACTGTCACCCTTATGGACCTCCTTGTTCCAACAGCCCGATAAGACCCAATTTTTTAATGCAATTCACAAACAGCCGTGTAAGTGAGATGATATATATTTTTTATTTTGACTGCCATTTTTGGCATTCCACTATTCCATTTTCGGGCTTCATATGCATTTCTCAAAAATAAATGATGTTGTCAAACAGTGCCATGTATTCCTGGATGTCGTCAGTTCAACTGTATCCCAAGTGTTTCATTCGAAGACTTGATTGCAACTAAGCACACCTGCATCCAAGAACATGACTTCGAATGAAGCGCTTGGGATACGTCTGAATCCACAACACCCAGGAATATATGGCACTGTATGACAATATAATTTATTTTTGAGAGATACATGTGGAGCTTGAAGATGTGAAACGTCCCATTAGAAAAATTTATGAATTACTGTGCTGATAAAACTCTTACGCTATTTGATTTTCAAACAGCTGAGCAAAACTGAACGTACTCAGACATTTCGCTCTTTACCTATTCTGATCATCACTAAACTGATACACAAATTTGTATTGGCCACTGCCCAAAACAGTTTCTAAAATTTTTTTGTGGGGAGCATGGGGGCTATGTGAGTAGGCTGTTTAGGTTTTTATGTTGGTAACGCCATGTAGCGCTATATATGAAAATCACTGACTGTGCTGTGTGCAGTCTGTGGCCAGTTTGCATTGTTGGAATTTGCTATTTTAGTGTTGGGCAGTTGGCTGTCAACAGCGGGTAGCGTTGTGCAGTTGGAGGTGAGCCGCCAGCAGTGGTGAATGTGGGGAGAGAAATGGCGGAGTTTTGAGAGCGGATGATCTGGACGTGTGTCCATCAGAGACAGTAAATTTGTAAGACTGGATGTCATTAACTGTTATATATATTATGACTTTTGAACATTATTAAGGTAAATACATTGTTCTCTATCAAAATCTTTCATTTGCTAACTGTGCCTATCAGTAGTTAGTGCCTTCAGTAGTTTGAATCTTTTATTTAGCTGGCAGTAGTGGCGCTCGCTGTATTGCAGTAGTTCGAGTAACGAAGATTTTTGTGAGGTAAGTGATTTGTGAAAGGTATAGGTTAATGTTAGTCAGGACCATTCTTTTGTAGGGATTATTGAAAGTCAGATTCCGTTGCGCTAATAATATTGTGTGTCAGTTTAGTGTTGATCAGAATAGGTAAAGAGCGAAATGTCTGCGTACGTTCAGTTTTGCTCAGCTGTTTGAAAATCAAATAGCGTAAGAAATTTATCAGCACAGTAATTCATAAATTTTGCTAAGGGGACGTTTCAGATGACATAGGGGAATGCCGAACCTGGTAAAAAAAAAAAAAACCTCAATTACATGGCTGTTAGCGAATTTCATTGATAATTACTTGAACAACCGATGTCTCCCGTCCACGATTCATCAACAGAGACCCAATTTTGCACCGATTTTGCAAAATACTGTTACGAGCTTGGCTCAAGTACTGAAGTAACGCCATCTGTTAGCGTAACATTAAATGTAGCCTCAGTTTTGATTATGTCCAACAATTTTATGTTGACTAGGGCGTCTTACAGATGGTATTACATGTTGCGTATCCTGTATCGACGATGCACCTTGTCTTACAGTGCCAGTTTAACTACAAGCTGTCTTGCAAAGAGAAAAAAAGACTTGCTGAAAGAGATGAAATGTTCCGAAAAATTTGGTGTGCCAACTACTTCTGCCGCATCAAAGTCCATGTGTTCTAAATAAAAAGTAAATTTATTAAATAAATTTTTTACTTCATTTCTACACGGCCGTCTCAGAGTGTCTCGATGAGCTAGATATGGCAACCCTATGTGCAAGAGAATTTAAAACCTCGGTTTGCAGAGCAATTCCGGAAATGTAACACACACTCACAGTGTAAATAGTGGCGCCATCACACAACCAAAGATGATCGACGCTAGAAGTTATCGATAGTGAAGTTCTTCAGTTTTGCCTTGAAAGTGACAGGTTGTGCACCTGTCGAAGTATCGATAGTTGTCGATGATGTCACACGTCTGCATACCCGTTAAGTTACTTCAGCTTTGTAAACGCCGGGAGATTTGTTCTCTGTTCTCAGTCGTTCTGTAACATTCTTCTCCGAACTACATTTACTACGAGCAGTGCCTTTAGCGTGTCACGGTCTGATACCTTCCCCACTTCACAGAGCTGTGTTTTAGGGGCTAACAATGAATGAATACCGCTCTGTTGATCAAAACATCCATCCACTCTTGCTTCACAGCGGGCGACTTCCTAGATTAAGCAGAAATACTGTTGGTACTGCATTCGAACATCTAGGCTCAGCCATATTATTTTTGCTGGCTCATCATACTTCGTAATAAACAGCATAAAATTATGACGGTTTTACTTTTAAGAAGAACACATATCTCACTCTCACTTGAGCATGCATTCGTCGGGAAGCCCTCACACGTGATGCTGTGACCTCACTGCGTCACTCAAGCGCTTTGGACCTCCCGTTACTCGCTGCACATGCGACGAACTGAGGCTGGAGGGAGACAAGAAAGAAGCTATTCACGACTCGTCACAGCTGTCTGTCATAGCTATCCCAACTATGACGTCACAGACCGCAAGTGGCGATGCGACATAGTATTGCGTCAGACAGTTGGCAGCTTGCAGCAAGCAGTGTCCAATGATGCTCGTAAGGAGGTAAGAAGAGGTTAAAAGTCCTGACGACGAATGATGCTCGAGGCTAAAATGATATGAACGCGTAACGCATGTTTTATTAACCGATTATGCGGCCATATAAATCTGACTTAGCGATTTATATAGGTACAATACACAACAAGTCGCTTCTATGAATTTTGACGGATTTATTGTACCATTACCTAACTTCCAAGCCATTGCAGGCTAAGTATCAGATGGAGATGTTACAACAATGTTACCTGAGCCACGTGCAGCTGGGCGCTGTGGTCGAAGTGATACCACTGCCACGTGGTATCCATGAGAAATTCATCTTGGTTATGTGCGTTTTACCAACTTACGTACACACAAACACACAGTTCCAATTGCACTTTGTTTTACAGTAAACAAAGACTGTTTGCTCATTCTAAAACCGAATGCACTTAAATAAACAGTAAACAAAAATCTACTGTTCATTTTAAAACTATGTGCAACCAATTAGAATGCGTGCGTGTAAGCGAGAATAAAATGTATATCATCAGAACGAATTTGTCATGGGTACAACGAGGCAGTGCAGTCATGACTATAACCACAGCATAAGTTCAGATAACATTACTGTAACATCTCCATTTGATGATAAGCATGCAGTGGCTTGAGAAGTAGTTAATGGTACAACAAATTTACCTTGTGCTATAAACTTCACAGCAAGAGAGATTTGTAATGCATAGCTTTACTGCAAAAGAGTTCTCGTCGAAGAAAGTATCCAACAGCACTAAGAAACGGCAACTGACTTTCCTGGTAATAGGCTACACCCGCTAGTACTGAGTGACAATTATTGAGTTATATTAAGAAAAAAGTAAATTAGTTACAAACAACGGCGGGCACACACTATATTCGACATGTAAACGTCATTACAGATATTCTGGTTTTATGTTATGACACGTTCGATATGCCTCCCATCATAGCGAAATTGCCCGCATCTCGTGGTCGTGTGGTAGCATTCTCGCTTCCCACGCCCGGGTTCCCGGGTTCGATTCCCGGCGGGGTCAGGGATTTTCTCTGCCTCGTGATGGCTGGGTGTTGTGTGATGTCCTTAGGTTAGTTAGGTTTAAGTAGTTCTAAGTTCTTGGGGACTGATGACCTCAGATGTTAAGTCCCATAGTGCTCAGAGCCATTTGAACCATAGCGATATTCTGCATAACCCGCTGAAATGTCGGAACATCGATGCTGTCGATGACCTCCTGGACGGCTGTTTCCAGCTCAGCAATGGTTTTGCGGATGTTGCTGTACACCTTGTCTTTAATGTAGCCCCAGAAAAAGGAGTCGCAAGTGTTCTGATCCGGAGAATATGGCGGTCAATCGAGGCCCACGCCAGTGCCTGTGGGTACCCCAGAATCAGAATGCGGTCCCCAAAGTGCTCCTCCAGGACATCATTCTCCTGCTTCGATGGGGACGAGCTCCGTCTTGCATGAACCACATCTTGTCAAAATCAGGGTCATTTTGGATAATGGGGATGAAATCATCTTTCAAAACCATCACGTACCGTTCGGTAGTCACCGTGCCATCAAGGAATATCGCATCGATTATTCCGTGACTGGACATTGCACCGCGCACAATCATCCGTTGAGAGCGAAGAGACTTCTCTATTGCGAAATGCGGATTTTCAGTCTCCCAAATGCTCCAATTTTGCTTACTGGCGAACCCATCCTGATGAAAGTGGGCTTCGTCACTAAACCAAACCATATTCACATCAAAGTCCTGTTAGTTCTGTGGACAATAGTGTTGGCAATTTACAACCACTGTTCCATGGCCCTCGGGATTAACGGCTGAGGGGTTTGAATTTTGTGCGGGAAGAGATGCAGGTCTTCAACAACAATTTGTCGCAGTGTCTCCTGGTTGAACCCCATTTGTTATGCAGCTCGTCTGATCGATTTTCTTGGGCTGGTTTGAAACAGGACTGTCTTCTCGATGTTTTCAGGCGCTTTCACCCTTTTTGGATGACTGACGTTGCCAACACTGTCGTCATTAACATTACCCGTTCTCTCAAACTTGCGAACCAAATTCTTGATTGTTGGCACACTTGAACCGCTTGTCTTCCGCCTGAACTCGGTCGCAAACTTCCTTTGAGCCGCAGTTGGGCTGTTATTGCTCGTATAGTAAGCCTTCACAAGTGCTATACGCTCAGGCACACTGTACCGTGACATTTTCATGTGCAAATATGTGACAACAACAAGGCGCACCGCATGCCCATACTAATTCCCATCATGCACCGCGGCCAACCGTGCAGTTTGAAGGTCCTGACGCAGGCCGTTCAGAAGTTATGATGACTTTATTTCATATAGTTCCATAACGGTCATCCTGTACCTAATGCATACAACTGACTAACTGTCTAGATAAACTGAAATCCATGGAAATAGAAAATTGTGAAAATTCTGAAAAACTAAGACATACAGAACAACTTAAGTGAGTTGAGCAGAGTACTACCGGTACTGAAACTGAATGCATTCGTGAAGTAATTTACGAGCAAGCTTTTGGTTTCTCTTACCTTTCGGTATAATATATTGAAAATATGAGTACAACAACCTACCAACTATTTAGTAGTGCTGTTGTCTAGCTGAGCAAAAACATTACTTCGTACTTTCTTGAAATCGGAAACTATTTTTAGACGCGTCTTGTCGTTTTCAGCTGACCTTTATATTTGTTGGAACTGCTTTACTTCATAGGCGACTGGGCTGATCCTTTTAACATTCTAGCTGTTAAACAGCACTTCAACGAAATTGAACATGTTTCAGAAATGGACTTTGCTTTGTGCGTGTGGAAAATTCAACGCATATCTATGGTTCTCACTCAGCGTTAAACTGTAGCTCCACTATTACTGGGTAATTAAATTCTAGTCCATCATTGTGGTGCTCAAACCAGGCTTTGAGTTGAGGACAGCTATATTTTCCTAAAAGTACCCCAACGGAACCTTAGGGAAATTACTCGTGTTTTTGGAAGGAGACCTAAAATAAGAATTGAAGTCTGTAACGGGACTAATCAAAAAACTAGAAAAACTACTTGCCGGTTTTTCGGTCAGCGAGTGCATTACTCCTAGTTGATCTGTGACCTCATGGCTATTTTTGCATTGTTACTACATGTAACAATTGATCAGTAGTAACCACCCATTTGTTGAGTATACCGGGTCGTAAGAAAAAGTATTTCATATTTTAAAGGTGGTAGCATGAGCGAAAAAAGACAAGCATGTCCAGTAAACACAGCTCTAAAATGCATACCTGAAGAGCTAAGAGTACCTGTTGACCTTCGGTGCTGTGAAACGCATCTCTTCTACTGAACAAGTGCTCATAGCTCTTACTTAAGGTATGCTTTATAGAACCCATGTTTACTGGAATTCACTCTCTTGTTGTGCTCCATACTACTACTCTCTAAATATCGAAAGCAAGGAGCTTCCAGTACAAGAGATTTTTTCACAGCCGCAAAAAGGAAAAAGTGCTAATAGTTAAGGTATGCATTTTAGAGCTCGTGTTTAATGGAGCTTTTTTCTTGTTTTGGTCCATACTACCACCTCTCAAAATTTGAAATTCCTTTTTTTTTTACATCCTGTAAAGTGCAAGTTAACAGAAAATGAAGTTTTCTCTAAGTTTATTTATTTAATTCTGACGCACAAGTACTTCATGCGAAATTGACGAAATAGGAGCAAGAAATCCTACACACGTGTAAAATATTAACAGTGTCGGGCTAAAATGATAAATTGAAGTACACATAATACTCCCATGTAAGTAAACAAAACATAAGACTTATTGTAAATTTTCTGTTATATGTTCTGCTCTGTCACCAGCTTTATCAGCGTCATGTAAAAGCTTTGTGAACTCACAACCGCATGTCTTATCGATGGTGAAGCTCTTCGGTATATATTGAAAGATGCCAGAGATTCGTTTAATGAGCATTCATACAATTGTGACCTCTTGCCACATCGATAACTGTGTGGATGCACTGCATGTAGTACATGATGAAAAGTAGCGAATTACGTACATGTGGTAGAGACGTGCATAAACAGAGCAGAAGTAGTTCCAATGTAAGCAATAATGTACAGGCTCGTCCCGGCGGAGGTTCGAGTCCTCCCTCGGGCATGGGTGTGCGTGTTTGTCCTTAGGATAATTTAGGTTAAGTAGTGTGTAAGCTTAGGGACTGATGACCTTAGCAGTTAAGTCCCATAAGATTTCAGACACATTTGAACAATAATGTACAATTGCTAGCAGCTCTAATTTTGATTAGGTTAACTGTGGGAGTCAACAGCGGAAGGTACCCTGCTTTTCTTTCCTCACTGCCCGCCCTGTTGTCGTATGAGATACTGTATGTTGATGCACGTCATCAGCCAAAGTAGAAAGCGTGTCCCAGTTTACTGTTCTGAGTCAACAATCAACTATGATCTTGTGCAGAATAATTCATGAAATTATTTGATACACGGAGGTCATTCAAGAACCCTTGTCTATCGTAATACTGTTATATCATTAATAAAAAATAAACTCCTTAAGTTTTAATTGGTTATCGCGGCCAGAATTTTATGGTAATGGCTAGCTCATCTTGACAGCATTAAAGATGTTGCCAAACGCACACCGCAGAAGGTGTATTGCTTGCTTTGGCGGTATTGGCTGGTTAATATGGCAATAAAATGAGCAGTGGGCAATAAAATCTGTATAGTGCAAAACAAATTACCGAAGTAGTTAAGAGTAACAGGTAAGTACAGGTTAGGAAAACTGGAAAACTGCGCCCGAGCGTCCGTGGTTCAGTGACTATAAAATTTACTTAATTGTGATTTTCATGGTTTATTTCTGTGGGTGCTAAGGCTGTCGGTTTTAGTGTCTACTAGAAGCCCGTTTCAGGTGGCCTTTTTTTATATCCAAAGAAAACAATTGAATCGGCGTTGGTGCAGGTGTTCGCTTAAGCAGGAGGAGGAATAAGTACTTGCCTAACAGCCATTTCTTGCGGAGGTACACCTGTCGCATGGACACAGTCTCATGCTGGCCTATCACGCAGTGGACACTGGCGCTGGACAACTTCTAGAGTCAGCTACGCGTAAAAGATTGCAGGTGTCACTTTTCAAACTGAGGAAAGTCTTTGCGATTGCACACACTGCCTGACAATTACCGGAAGACAAGCTCTGTGCCTTAATTCCGTACCAGCGTCGTACAAAAAAAAGAAGCCAGCATCCGGACACGAGAAGCCCTTGTCCGCCTGCATCCATTGCGGCTACATCTCTACTCAAGCTTGAAGGACATGAGAAAACACACATATGCTCAATTGAGCTGTGCAGACTTTGACCACATGTGTTAAGTACGAAATCATATATTGACGGTAGCCTACTTAACTGAAACACTTTGCTCTTATCTAGGCGGTCTCGCGTACTAATCTCAATCAATCATCATGACCGAAGTTTTTTTTTTTTTTTTTTGCAGTTTCTCAAAACAGTTCGGACCAGTTTCAGTATGGTTCCTTAAACAGGACACGACCTTCTCTCAATAATTACATGTGTCGTCTAGAGACTACATCGACGTTGACGAGATACATTCTTTTGTTACTGTTACGTGCGGCTTTTTTTTTTTTTTTTTTTTTTTTTTTTTTTTTTTTTTTTTTGCCACAGATTTGTGACGGGATATCCAGAAACTCAGCTGTCGTAGAGTAATTTGTAATACAGATTTTTTTAAGTAGACATCTATTATCAATCGTATCGCCTCTAATAGCTTAGAGCGCTATCTTGTGAGACTGCAAGGTGAACCAGGGCGGAATGGAATCAGCGCGCCATATTAATGACTGCTAATCTGGTACACCGACCAGACCGAGGGTGATTTTAGGCAGTTTGCTACAGTCGCTTAAAAAAATTCTGGACTAATCCCATTCTCCGTCTCAGAAAAAACGATACAGCAGCAGGATACGATGTAGTAATAGCTGCTGTTGTGGTTTTCAGCCAGAAAACTGTTTTGATGCCGCTTTCCACGTTTATCTACCCTGTGAAACTCTTTTGAGCTCTGCATAACTATTGCAACCTAAATCCACTCGAAGGTGTTTGCTGTAGTGGAATCTTCGTCTTTCTCAATAATTCTTCCCCCCGCCCCCAAACCTCCCGTCACTACGAAACTTTTTCTTGACTCTTCATGATGTATTCTGTCAAACCATCCTTTATTTTAGTCACGTTTTGCCATAAGGTAATCCGATAATATTCTATAGCACAATTATATTCAGGACGTCTTCATTGCTTATCCGATCTATCCAGCTAATCTTCACCACTCTTCTCTAGTACCACATAACAAAAACTTATATCCTCTTTAGTGTTTATACGACATATTGTTTTTACTATCACGTTAGCTGTTTATCATTATTGTATTAGCTTTTTCACGAGTGCTCACATGGTATATGGAAGAGTAGATAAATTTATACCACCAGGTCGGTTGGTTGGTTGGTTGGGGAAGGAGACCAGACAGCAAGGTCATCGGTCTCATCGGATTAGGGAAGGACGGGGAAGGAAGTCGGCCGTGCCCTTTGAAAGGAACCATCCCGGCATTTGCCTGGAGCGATTTAGGGAAATCACGGAAAACCTAAATCAGGATGGCCGGACGCGGGATTGAACCGTCGTCCTCCCGAATGCGAGTCCAGTGTCTAACCACTGCGCCACCTCGCTCGGTACCACCAGAATATTTGGTTTTACACTGCTGGGAACTATGTACCAACATGTCACTGTTTTATGTGCTTGAGTGGGTTCCAGTATCCCATAATGCTTGACGATGACCGTGTGTCGAAATTGCAACCGCAATAAATAATATATTAACAGCATAAAGCGGAATGACTTCATTTTGACAGAGCATTGAAGGACCTAATTTGACGCAAGGCCCGTGCAGGAGAAGACATTCCCCCAGAATTACTGAGGAGAACATACCATGACACAAACGTGGTATAGAAGACGTATGAGACAGACTAAAAATCCACAGACATCAAGAAGAATGTCGTAGTTCCCATTCCTATGGTGACAGATCCTCACAGGTGTGAATATTACAGAACCATCAGTTTCACAAATAATGGTAGCAAAATACCAACACGAATTATTTACGGAATACAGAAAAACAGGTAGAAGTCAACCTTGGGGAAGGGCAGTTTTGGTTCCAATTAAATTCAGGAACATTCATGGTAATATTGACCCTGTCACTTATTTTAGAAGACAGACGGAAGAGTGGGCAACCTGTCCACAGCATTTGTTGATTTAGAGGAACCTCTTGACATTGTAGACTGGAGTACACTCTTTAAAACTCTGAAGGTAGCATGGATGAAATAGCGGAGTATACTATTTGAAATTCTGAAGGTAGCACAGCTAAAACACAGCGAACGCAAAGTTATTCACAACTTGTACAGAAACCAGACGTCGACTCAAGTAAAACAAGGATAATGTTTGTAGCGGAATTACATCGGGCGTAGCTGAGGGAATTATATTAGTAAATGAGACACAAAAATTGGGATGAATTTTTCTATTTGCACAGCAAAACAACTGACGGTGACCGAAGTAGAAAGCATACAAAATGCAGATCACCAATAGCAAGACTAGTGTTTTTGGAAAAAAGAAATTTGTTAACATGGAATGTAACTTTATATGTTAGGAAGTCGTTTTTGAGGGTATTTGTGTGTTTCGCCTCGTACGGAAGTGAAACTTGGACAGTAACAATTCAAACAAGAAGAGAATACAAACTTTAGAAATGTAATGCTAGAGAATAATGTTGAAGATTAGACGAGTAGAAGCATTAACAAACGAAGAGGTAATGAATCGAAATGGGGAAAAAAATAAAATTTATGGCATTCCCTTTTAAAAGGAAAGATCTTGCAAGAACCCCTCCACTCGTACTAAACCTCCAAAAAAATGTCTCAGTTTAGCCGGTGAGTCTGTAGATTGTGTTATAAGGGGCGTACAGTACAACTGGCCACGCTTTCCCACACGAATTTTGCGACAGTTAAGCCAGTCCGTCCTTGAACTGACTTAGTGAGCCGCCGGGTAGGAATTCTTCCCACCTGTTATGTGGAGATGCTCACGTGTTTTTATGTCCCCTTGTAGAGCCGTAGCAGCGCCGTCGGGTTGCGAAAGTGCAATACTACTGTCTATATTTTACATAATGAAGCGGGAAGAAGTTGTTTGTGAAAATAATTTATACACGAGATGCCATTAGGTTGCGTTTATTTAAGAAAAGCTGTAAAAGAACTTGTTCAGATGATTATAAGCTAACTATTAACGGTACGAGAGCATGGTCTACCGCATGACTAAATCTAAAGTTGCTCGTTTGACCAGAGCACAAAAGTACGTACCGAGTGCTTGCACCTTTCAATAAGTCAGCCGCTCAATTCAGTAAACATATGCATTCTCTACAACTATTTGCAATCGCGACACCCACCGCGATCACCGCTTCTCGTACTGAATACTGCGTACTCTTTCAGGTAAGATGTACGGTCTCTGGTCTCTCGAGCATCTACGCTCGGCGGTGTTGCGTTATTACTTTATGTGCTCGTATCTGTCACAGCATCTTTCATGGTGGCCGCGGAATAACTTTTTATCTTCAGACTGAGCAGAGTGTTGTATTGGTTAAGAACTGGACTCGTGGTTCGAATATCATGCCAGCCGTCCAGATTTAGATTTTCCATGTTTTCCCTAAGTGATTTAAAGTTAATGTGGGAATGCTTCGTTTGAAAAGTGCACGGCCGATCTCCTTTCCCATCAGTCTGTAATCCGAGATTGTGCTCCATAGTCGATGACCTCATGTCGATGGAACCACAAACCCTTCATGTATCTTCAGTGCTTCTTCAGCACGTTTAAAATCATTAATCCGAAAGTAAATCGTCTTCAAAGATCGTGAAGAGTTTGCATGAACTTCAGTCAACTAAGTTTGCAAGTATCCTCGAGTCCTTCAGATGGAAGAGTTTAGTAGCGTAACATTCGTTTCACTTCCATGCTCTAGAGAAGCTGTCACGGCGCAATCGCAGTGGCACCGGCAACGAAAGCGTCGGCCGACACTTCTTCACGTTGCGTTCCGTCTCCTTCGTCGGTTTTTGGTAGGATCAAAAAGGATAGAAGTTATTCCATCACGGCGGTTAGAATCTTTTTGAACTATTTGGGTAGTATGGATGGCACGATACCTCTGTCCCTGGAGACGAATGCTGCACTGCGACTTTTGCTACGGCAACGATGCCGAATGCGCGTGACAGAAAGTGGCGAGTACTGTACACTTCTTCCTCAGTTACCACAATAATCACACAAGTTTTACGAGTTGAACAGGGAAATGTTATATTACAAACTCGAAGTGATTCGTGGCAACATTGAAAAGGAAGATTACATACAGGCACAACTCAAAATAAATTCAGCAAAACAGACATACGTCAGTTACCGTTCAATGACTGTCATTCAGCATATGTGCGAAGGACAAACACAAATTTTGGAATTAAATTGTCTAAACACGTAATGCCTGAAAAGAACCACTACAAGAATTCTAAACATCAAAATTGACTTACACCACCTTTCTCGTTTGAACACATAATTTTTTGAGGTTATAACTTATCACCCATGTTCTAAGGGTAGCATCTTTGATTGGGAATCAAAACGACCTCGCCGGGTTCGAACCCCACCACCACCTAAATTCTGAGTACAAATCACCAGCAGTGGCGGCCGAAGACTTTCGGCACCAGAAGTCACCGCTGATTCGGCCAACGGCCTTGGCAAAGAGGGCGGAGGAGTGGGTGAAGATTCAAAGCATCGTCTTCCTCTTGGGGTGGCAAACTGGCCCTAAAAGCAGAAGAATCAGCAATGATCAACGCCATGAGGGTACAGGAGGCAATGGAAACCACTGCATTAAACATATACATTGAAGCGCCAAAGAAATTGGTATAGGCATGCGTATTCAAATACAGAAATATGTAAACAGGCAGAATACGGCGCTGCGGTTGGCAATGCCATTGTAAGACAAGTGTCTGGCGCACTTGTAATTCGGTTACTGCAGCTACAATGGCAGCTTATCAAGATTTAAGTGAGTCTGAACGTGGTGTTGCGCCGGAGTGACCGTGCGGTTCTAGGCGCTACAGTCTGGAGCCGAGCGACCGCTACGGTCGCAGGTTGGAATCCTGCCTCGGGCATGAATGTGTGTGATGTCCTTAGGTTAGTTAGGTTTAATTAGTTCTAAGTTCTAGGCGACTGATGACCTCAGAAGTTAAGTCGCATAATGCTCCGAGCCATCTGAACCATTTTTTTGAACGTGGTGTTATAGTCGGCGCACAAAGGATGGGGCGCAGCATCTCCGACGCAGAGATGAAATGGGGATTTTTCCCGTACGATGACTTCACGAGTGTACCGTGAATATCAGGAATCCGGTAAAACATCAAATCTCCGACATCGCTGCAGCAGGAAAAAGATCCTGCAAGAACGGGGCCAACGATGACTGAAGAGAATCGTTCGAGGAGACGGATGTGCAACCCTTCCGCAAATTGCTACTGATTTCATTGCTGGGCCATCAACAACTGTCACCGCGCGAGCCACTCAACGAAACATCATCGATATGGGCTTTCGGAGCCAAAGGCCCACTCTTACACCCTTGATGACTGCACAACGCAAAGCTTTACGCCTCACCTGGGCCCGTCAACACCGGCAATGTACTGCTGATGGCTGAAAACATGTTGCCTGGTCGGACGAGTCTCGTTTCAAAATTGTATCGAGCGGATGGACGTGTACGGGTATGGAAACAACTTCATAAATCCATGGACCCTGCAGAGGACTGCTCAAGCTGGTGGAGGTTCTGTAATGGTGTGGGGCGTATGCAGTTAGAGTGATATTGGATCCCTGATGCATCTAGATACTACTCTCACGGGTGACACGTACGTAAGCATCCTGTCTCATCACCTGTATCCATTCATGTCCATTGTGCATTCCGACGGACTAGGGCAATTCCAGCAAGACAATGCGACACACCATACGTCCAGAATTTGCTACAGAGTGGCTCCAGAAACACTCTTCTGAGTTTAAACACTTCTGCTGACCACCAAACTCCCCAGGCATGAACGTTATGGAGCATATCTGGGATGGCTTGCATCGTGCTGTTCAAAAGTGATCTCCGCCTCCTCGTACTCTTACGGATTTATACACAGCCCTGCAGTGTTCATGGTATCAGTTCCCTCCAGCACTATTTCAGACATTAGTCGAGCCCAAGCTAAGTCGTGTTGCGACACTTCTGCGGGCTCGCGGGGTTCCCTACACGATATTAGGCAGGTGTACCAGTTTCTTTGGCTCTTCATTGTGTAATGTATGTCCACAGGACATGTGGCCTGTAATTGATTAAGTGTCATGATCACCGCTAAAACATTCCAGACTAGTCCCCTATTCGGATCAGCGGGAGGGGACTGCCAAGGGGGAGCTGACCAAGAGAAAAAGATTCCATAACCAACGAAACGATAAAGGCTTACGAGTCGTGGCGTGGAATGCCAAAAGTCTGAACGTGGTAGGGAAGCTAGAAAATTGGAAAAGGGAAATATTAAGAGTCAGTCTAGATATAATGTGCGTCAGTGAAGTGAAATGGAATGAAGACAAGGATTTCTGGTCAGATGAGTACAGGGTAATATCAATGGCGGCATGAAATCACAGAACGTGTGTGTGATTCGTTACGAATAGGAAGATAGGGAGGCGTGTGAGTTTCTGTGACCATTTCAGTGATAGGACTGTTCTCATCAGAATCGACAGCAAACCAACACCGACAACGATAGTACAGGTATACATGGCGACGTCACAGGCCGTAGGTGAAGAGACAGAGAAAGTATGTGAGGATATTGAACGGATAATTTACCTAAAGGGAGATGAAAATCTAATATTCATGGGTCACTGGAATGTGGTTGCAGGGGAAGGAGCAAAAGAAAGAGTTACGGGAGAATATGGGCTTGCGACTAGAAATAAGAGGGAGGAAAAATTTATTGAGTTCTGCAACAAATTTTAGCTGGTAACAGCGAATACTCTGTTCGAGAATCGCAAAAGGAAGGTATGGCTCAAATGGCTCTGAGCACTATGGGACTCAACTGCTGTGGTCACCAGTCCCCTAGAACTTAGAACTACTTAAACCTAACTAATCTAAGGACATCACACACACCCATGCCCGAGGCAGGATTCGAACCTGCGACCGTAGCAGCAGTGCGGCTCCGGACTGGAGCACCTAGAACCGCACGGCCACCGCAGCCGGCGGGGGAGGTATACTTAAGGCCTGAAGATACGAGAAGATTTCAGTTAGATTACATCATGGTCAGAGAGAGATTCCGAAATCAGATACTGGACTGTAAAATTGTACCTAAGAGCAGAAATGGACTCATCACGATGTAGTAGTGATGAAGAGTAGGCTGAGGTTACAGAGACTTGTCAGGAAGAATGAGTGCGCAAAGAAGTAGGATACGGAAGTACTAAGGAATGAAGAGATACGCTCGAAGTTTTCTGAGGCTACTGCATAAGGAATAGCTCACTAGGTAGTTCAATTGAAGATGCACGGACATCTCTAAGAAGGGTAGTCACTGAAATTAGAAAGAAAATCGTCGATACAAAGAAAAAAACTACAAAGAAACCGTGGGTAACAAAATAATTACTTCAGCTGATCAATGGAAGAAGGAAATACAAAATTGTTCAAGGAGGTTCAGTAATACAGAAATACAAGTTTCTGAGGGATGAAATAAATAGGAAGTGCAGGGAAGCTAAGGCGAAATGGCTGCACGAAAATCGAAGAAATCGAAAAATAAATAATTTATCAGAACGACTGACTCGGCATTTAGGAATGTCAAAACAAAGGAAGGGCGATGACATTAAGAGTGCAAAGGAATTAGCACTGTTAAATTCAGGAATTCAGAGGAAAGAGCCGACAGGTGAAAAGAATACATTGGAAGCCTCTGTGAGGGTAGGACTTGTGTGGTTAGTGACAGAAGACGAAACAAGAGTCGATATAGAAGAGATAGGGGATCCATTATTGGAACCACAATTTACGAGAGCTCTGGTAGACTTAAAAACAAATAAGCCAGTAAGAATAGATAACATCCCACCATAATTTCTAAAATCATTGGGGAGAATGGCAACAAAACGTCTGTTCTCGTTGGTTTGTAGAATGCGTGAACCTGGCGATATACCATCTGACTTTCGAAAAAACATCACCCAAGCAATTCCGAAGTGTGAGAATTATCGCACAGTCACCTAAACAGCCCATGCGTCCAAGTTGCTGACAAGAATAACATACAGAAGAATGGAAAAGATAACTGGAGATGTGTTAGAAGACGATCAGTTTGCCTTTAGGAAAGGTAAAGGCACCATAGTGGCAGTTCTGACATTTTCGAAGGAAAAATCAAGACACGTTCATAGGATTTGTCGACCACGAAAATGCGTTCGACAGTGTCAACCGACCGAGCGAGGTGGCTCAGTGCTTAGCACACTGGACTCTCATTCGGGAGAACGACGGTTCATACCCGCGTCCGGCCATCCTTATTTAGGTTTTCCGTAATTTCACCAAAACGCTTCAAGCAAATGCCAGGATGGCGTTCCTTCGAAACGGCACGGCCGACGTCCCTCCCCATCCTTCCCTAATCTGATGGGACCGATGATCTCGCTGTTTGGTCCCCTCCCCCTCAACTCAGCCAACCAACCACTGTCAATTGCTGCAAGATGTTCGAAATTCTGAGAAAAACAGGAGTAAGCTATAGGGAAAGACGGGTTGTATACAAGATGTACAAGAATCATAAGAGAATAATGACAGTGCAAGACCAAGTGCGAAGTGCTAGGATTAAAAAGGGTGTAAGACAGGAATGTAGTCTGTCGCCTTTACTGTTCCATCTATGCATCGGAGAAGCAAAGACGGAAATAAAAGAAAGGTTCAGGAACGGATCCATAATACATGTTGAAAGAATATCAATGATAAGATTCGCCAATAACATTGTTATCCTCAGTGAAAGTGAAGAATTACAGGATCTCCTGAATGGGATGAAAAGTCTATTGAGTACAAAATATGAATCGGGAGTAAATCGAAAAAGACGAAAGTAATAAGAAGTAGCAGAAATGAGAACAGTGAGAAACTAAACATCAGGATTGGTGATCACGAAGTAGATGAAATTAAGGAATTCTTCTACCTAGGCAGCAAAATAATCCATGACGGACGGCGCAAGGAGGATATAAGAAACGGACTAGCACAGGCAAAAACGGCATTCTTGGTCAAATTAAATATACTAGTATCAATGAGATTTCTCGTCCTCAGGATGTCGAAAACTCCTTCTTTGTTATTCTAAACATATATACTGGGTGACTTTACTTTAAGTGTAGCTACTCACAGAGGTCAACAGGTCCAGTGTAACCAACGTATTGCTGCGGAACTTGGTAGATGTCCTAATGCGTTAATGCGGTACAGATTAACGCTGACAAAATAATTAGTTCAAATTTTAGCCACCTGATGCAAAGCTGGCGTTGTGACTGCAGGAAAAACGTACAGAAATGAAACTTCCTGGCAGATTAAAACTGTGTGCCCGACCGAGACTCGAACTCGGGACCTTTGCCTTTCGCAGGCAAGTGCTCTACCATCTGAGCTACCAAAGCACGACTCACGCCCGGCCCTCACAACTTCACTTCTGCCAGTATCTCGTCTCCTACATTCCAAACTTTACAGAAGCTCTCCTGCGAACCTTGCAGAACTAGCACTCCTAAAAGAAAGGATACTGCGGAGACATGGCTTAGCCACAGCCTGGGGGATGTTTCCAGAATGAGATTTTCACTCTGCAGCGGAGTGTGCGCTGATATGAAACTTCCTGGCAGATTAAAACTGTTGTGTCTAGACAAGACAGCCTAGACACAATGAGAGGAAGCCGAAAGGCACGCGTATAGTTCACGCAGATGGGCGTGAGGTCTGAAACAGGATACGTAATGAATGTTATAAAGAAAAGTACGTAGCTTCTGGAATACTTAACTTTAATCCATACTTGTGGTACATCGCTCTTGACGATACAAGTGAGACTCTGTAGATACATGCAATGTTACTAATGGCGCCTTGCTAGGTCGTAGCCATTGACTTAGCTGAAGGCTATTCTAACTATCTGCTCTGCAAATGAGCGAGGCTTCGTCAGTGTGCATCGCTAGCTAGCTACGTCGTCCGTACAACTGGGGCGAGTGCTAGTCCGTATCTCGAGACCTGCCTTGTGGTGGCGCTTGGTCTGCGATCACACAGTGGCGACACGTGGGTCCGACATGTACTAATGGACCGCGGCCGATTTAAAGCTACCACCTAGCAAGTGTGGTGTCTGGTGGTGACACCACAAAAACTGTGTGCCGGACCGAGTCTCGGTCCGGCACACAGTTTTTATCTGCCAGGAAGTATCATATCAGCGCACACGCCGCTACAGAGTGAAAATCTCATTCTGGACGTACAGAAATGTTTCCACGTGTAACGGATTAGGAATGGAACTTGAGCAGAAAGATCAACTAAGTGAGTAAGGCCAAATATTGATTTTATTACTAACCGCCGATTACACGATTTGTTCAATATGCGCACTGGAGAAGTCGACGAGATGCTGCGTCCGTAAAACGGCGTGATCAACAGTTGCTCGCAGCAGTTCCAGTAGAGTCTGAGCAACGCGTCACTTGCGCTGGCCTTCGGATCAGGTAGCTGCATGCAGCTGGAGCCTGAAAATCACTCTTTGTATTTGATAGCATTTTCTACACTCGAGTGCGCATGTTAGATAACTACTTTGAAAATGGTCCTCATCGTGTATCAATGAGCAAATGTGTACACTACAGTGTTTTTCAGTGAAATTCTTTACTGCCGAGGGAAGCCGCATCGTGCTGGATGTGCTCTCACCCAGATGCTGTCGGAGGAAAACACGTGTCAGGACGAGGAAGCGCCGGCCGGATCGGCCGTCACCTCGGCCGCAGCACCAGGAAGCCGGGGCAGCTGCTACAGGGAGGCGCGCACACGTGTTGCGGCGAGGCTAGGGGACACGTGGCGAGCGCGATTCCCACGAACCCGCCGACAGAAACGGAATTCTTAACGACGGGTGACGTCACGCCCGGCGAGCTGCAAAACGCTCGCAAGCGGCGCAAGAAATGATGCAGGAAATGCAACGGCCGTGGTGCGTGATGCGTACTGCGTGTTGCGTGCTGCGTGCGCCGCTACGAAACCGTGTCACGCGCTTTCTCACATGTCGCGAGGCCCACGTGCTGCAGCGGGGACTCCACTCGACTCCAACAGCCACAGGGTGTGGAAGCAGTTCGCGATGCGTCACGGGAAAGTGTTAGTTTTGTGTTCCGTGGGTCATACATACGATCAATGGTAACGATGTTAACCGAGCCTCTTTAATATTATACATTCGTATGTAATCGTTGATACATGCTGACCATTTGCGAGTGTTGTTTTCATAAAAAAACGATACAGATATAAATTAATAACTGCGACCCACCCTTTATACAGGGTGGTCCATTGATCGTGACCGGGTCAAATATCTCACGAAATAAGCGTCAAACAAAAAAACTACGAAGAACGAAACTTGTCAAGCTTGAAGGGGGAAACCAGATGGCGCTATGGTTGGCCCGCTAGATGGGGTGGCCATAGGTCACACGGATATCAACTGCGTTTTTTTTTTAAATAGGAACCACCATTTCTTATTACATATTCGTGAAGTAAGTAAAGAAATATGAATGTTTTAGTTGGACCACTTTTTCGCTTTGTGACAGATGGCGCTGTAATAGTCACAAACATATGGCTTACAATTTTAGACGAACAGTTGGTAAGAGGTAGGTTTTTTAATTTAAAATACGGAGCGTAGGTACGTTTGAACATTTTATTTCGGTTGTTCCAATGTGATACATGTACATTTGAGAACTTATCATTTCTGAGAAAGTGTTCTGTTACAGCGTGATTACCTGTAAATACCACATTAATCCAATAAATGCTCAAAATGATGTCCGCCAACCTCAATACGTTTGGCAATACGTGTAACGACATTCCTCTCAACAGCGAGTAGTTCGCCTTCCGTAATATTCGCACATGCATTGACAACGCGCTGACGCATGTTGTCAGGTGTTGTCGGTGGATCACGATAGCAAATATCCTTCAACTTTCCCCACAGAAAGAAATTCGGGGACGTCAGATCCGGTGAACGTGCGGGCTTCGGCGACCAATCCACTTGTCATGAAATATGCTATTCAATACCGCTTCAACAGCACGCGAGCTATGTTCCGGACATCCATCATGTTGGAAGTACATCGCCATTCCGTCATGCAGTGAAACATCTTGTAGTAACATCGGTAGAACATTACGTAGGAAAGCAGCATACATTGCACCATTTAGATTGCCATCGATAAAATGGGGGCCAATTATGCTTCCTCCCATAATGCCGCACCATACATTAACCCGCCAAGGTCGCTGATGTCCCACTTGTCGCAGCCATCGTGGATTTTCCGTTGCCCGATAGTGCAAATTATGCCGGTTTACGTTACCGCTGTTGGTGAATGACGCTTCATCGCTAAATATAACCCGTGCAAAAAATCTGTCATCGTCCCGTAATTTCTCTTGTGCCCAGTGGCAGAACTGTACACGACGTTTAAAGTCGTCACCATGCAATTCCTGCTGCATAGAAATATGGTACGGGTGCAATCAATGTTGATGTAGCATTCCCAATACCAACGTTTTTGAGATTCCCGATTCTCGCGCAATTAGTCTGCTACTGATGTGCGGATTAGCCGCGACAGCAGCTAAAACACCTGCTTGGGCATTATCGCAGGTCGTGGTTGACGCTTCACGTGTGACTGAACACTTCCTGTCTCCTTAAATAGTGTAACTATCCGGCAAACGGTCCGGACACTTGGGTGATGTCGTCCAAGGTACCGAGCAGCACACATAGCACACGCCCGTTGGGCATTTTGATCACAATAGCCATACATCAACACGATATCGACGTTTTCCGCAATTGGTAAACGGTCCATTTTAACACAGGTAATGTATCACGAAGCAAATACCGTCCGCACTGGCAGAATGTTACGTGATACCACGTACTTATACGTTTGTGACTATTACAGTGCCATCTGTCACAAAGCGAAAAAAGTGGTCCAACTAAAACATTCATATTCCTTTACGTACTACAAGAATATGTAATAAAAATGGGGGTTCCTATTTAAAAAAAAAACGCAGTTGATATCCGTTTCACCTATGGCAGCGCCATCTAGCGGGCCAACCATAGCGCCATCTGGTTTCCCCCTTCAAGCTAGACAAGTTTCGTTCTTTGTAGTTTTTTCGTTTGACGCATATTGCGTGAGATATTTGGCCCGGTCACTATCAATGGACGACCCTGTACACGACATAAGTAAAGTTATTCAACGGAATAGGAGCTGTCAAGAAGAATATTTTTCAGTTTCTTTTCAAATTTAACTTGACTGCCTGTGGCAGAGTGGTGTACTTTTTTTGTGCTAAAGTCGACCCTAATGTGAAATAATGGATGTCATTTTTTTCGTGTATGGTAATTACGAGGGTTGGAACTTTAATAGTGGCAACTATTTATTTACAGTTCGTACAAAATAGATACGTGTTTCAAATTTTTCTGACCTTCAAAGTAGTCATCAGCAAGCTGATCGTGGGTTGTGTTTCAAAAATGAACAGCATAGAGACAGAAGTGATGACACTTTCTGCGGGACTTGACCATCATTTTGCAGAATAATGCTCACGCACATACAGTGCAAGCTGTTACTGCCTTGTTTGACTGATGGGGCTGCTAAATGCTATACCACCTACGGCACTCCCCTGACTTAAGCCCTCGTCAGTTCAACCCGGTTTCTAAACTGAAGGAAACACTTCACGGCAATCGCTTCAGAACTGCTACAAATTCGCCGGACAACAGACCGCGCCGCTCGAACTGTCAACGCAACTGGCACTGCTAAGAGTATCCTACGACTTCCACATCGCTGACAATGGGTTATACACAATGCTGGTGACTACTCTGAATGTCAGTAAAACTTTAATACACGCGTCTACTTTGTACAAGCTGTACATAAATAGTTGCCACTATTAAATTTTCCGATCCTCGTGCGTACATTATTGTTCCGTCTGAACTGTACTGTAGTGTCTGTTGTAAATAAAAGTTCATGGAGGAATAAATATACTGTGGAGCATTAGCCAAAACGCTTAACTTCCTAAACAGATGTTTACAAGATGATCGTCAGTGAGCCGGCCGAGGTGGCCGAGCGGTTCTAGGCGCTACAGTCTGGAACCGCGCGACCGCTACGGTCGCAGGTTCGAATCCTGCCTCGGGCATGGATGTGTGTGATATCCTTAGGTTAGTTAGGTTTAAGTAGTTCTAAGTTCTAGGGTGCTGATGACCTCAGCAGTTAAGTCCCATAGAGCTCAGAGCCATTTGAACCAGCCATCGTCAGTGAACAGACGCACAATTCTTACAGCATGTTCATGACCAATGAAAAATTTCTTTCTTAAAGATGAGTTACCCGAGAAGATTAATTCATAGGAGATCACTGAATGAAGACACGCAAAATACGTATATTACGCATACATAAAATACGTATATTTACGTTACTGTTTGTCTCTAAGATTTGCAATAATTCGAAGTGCAACTGTCACTGAACCCAGTTGTTTTCGAAGTTGAGAAATGTGTTCCCTGGAGATGAAATTCCATACTAGTTATTATTCCTTCGCTGTATATTACATTTATCAGTGGCGCAGTGCGTCTCACATTTACGAAATACGAAGGGCGTTCAATAAGTAACCCAACACACTCTTTTTCTGCTGAAATCAGGTTAGCTTTACTCAGGATTTCAATACACCATCTACTGAACACTCTTTCGGCTACAAAACCCCATTTTTCAACATAATGTCCGTTCAGTGCAATGGCTTTACACCATCTTATTGGGAGGGCCAGTATGCCTGCATGGTATCGCTCTGCTGGTCGACGTTGGAGCCAACGTCTTGCTTCACCAGTGACCTCCCTCTCAGCCACGTTCGGCTTCCTGCGGAGTGCAACCTTCATTGAGCCAAACAGACGGAAGTCGGAAAGTGCGAGATCCGGGCTGTAAGAGAGACACCCCAATGAAGTTTTGTGGGCTCCTCTCGGGTGCGCAGACTTCTGTGAGGTTTTGCTTTGTCATGGAGAAGTTGGTTTGCTTTTTTGTGGTGACGGACACGCTGAAGTCGCGTCTTCAAAGTCCTGAGGGAATCGCAATACACTACAGAGTTGATTTTGCGCCGTGGCGGAGGACATCAAACAGAACAGCCCCTTCAGAGTCCCAGAAGACCGTCGCCATGGTTTTACCGGTTGAGGGTGTGGCTTTGAAATTTTCCTTCGGAGGAGGAGTTGGTGGGACGCCACTCCAAGGACTGCCTTTTTGTTTGCGGTACGAAATGTTGAATCCATGTTTCACAGCATGTTACGATGTTCGACAAAAAGGCCGGTCAGGTTTGCGCGACCTTGTTGCGATTATGATAGACGCCTCTCCCAACGACTCACGGTGCTTTTGTTCACTGCCAGGTCTCCGCAGACATTCCGCAAGCACCTATGAATATACGCGATGCTCTGGTTTTCCGCCAAAGGAAATTCAGTGACAGTTCTCTGGTTGGAACGCACCACTGTTAAAGATGCCATTTTAAAGGCCACATATGGCTACGTATGGCTACGTGTGGTACTCCATGACACTACAGGAGCTGAAGCAGGAATACTCCATGACGTCCCACAACAAATTCCGCATTTTTCAACCGAAACTGACCGGGAAAAAAATGCGTTGCGTTACATATCAAATGCCCCTCGTACATACTACAATTTCTGGGCTGAGTACTCCCAAATAATACGCAACTGAAGAACAAGCGTGTCAATTTACGGCTGAAAATTCGTATATAAATATAATTTTTTTTTTTTTTTGACAGTACTGGCCACGAAATGTACGGCGTTCGTGGATGAAATGACACGAGCAGGGTGAATGCACACGAAGAGCTTTAGATAAACAAAGTAAGAATCTACGAGTTTTCAGAAACTCCTGAATCGCTCTTTTCGGTAATTATGAGTATGGAGGGGGCTTAAAACTTCGTGGTCTAATCACAGGGAATATGAAAGGAAGAAATATCTGCACATATGCTGAAATTTTATTCTTGCGAGAAATATGTATACTTAAAAGTCTTTGTTTTAAAACTGCTGCTTGGAGCCTGTTATAAAAGTCGTAGTCGTAATTAGTTTGTATGGATTTACTCGGATGAATTTTTCAGCGGGCAGTTGGTAGGAATTACGATAGCATCATCTCTGAAATCCTGCACACCTTCTCGTCAAATTCCCAGTGGCAGTCCCGGTCAAATGTCTGACATTTCACTTCGCAGAATTGCTTGTACTTCAGAAAGGACGGTTAGCGGAATTTTGTCGACCTGAATTGTTTCAGGTTTCTTGGAAAGTCCATTTCATCCGTACCTCAATTCATCCAAACCAGGACACATCACATATTTTTCTTGCCGTCGCCAGCCCCTAAAGCTGTGCAAAACTATTGTCAGGTAACATTATTAGTTAACGCTATGCTGCGGGAAACATGTGAGCACTCTTAAGATCCATGGTGGCTCTCACAAGTTAGAGCATTAACTCGTGGCATCATAGATATTTCAGACGACTGCAGTGAGGATCTTAGCGGGAACATCAAAAGTGAAACAAACAAACGCATTTATTAAACATCAATGTATTCTTATAAAAAAAACTTTGTTTCGTTATGCTACTACCAGCTGGGAACAACTCCAAAAATTTATCGACATCCCTGTTACAGCGTTGTGGGAGCTGTGTTACATAGAAGTGCTGTGACAGCTGTAATCCTAAGCGAATAACAGCATTGTTACAGCAAAGTCTAGCTATAACTGTAATTAGACGTTTTTATATTTCTTCATGTAATCTATTACAGGCCTCAGTAAAAAGACTAATTGCCATAAAAAGACAGACTAGTGTAAAATCAAAAATCCTAAAAGGAAACGTTTTTCGTTTTTTATTTCATGAGCTCATTAAGTAATAAATTATACAGGGTGATTCAAAAAGATATACCACAACTTTAAAAATGTGTATTTAATGAAAGAAACATAATATAACCTTCTGTTATACATCATTACAAAGAGTATTTAAAAAGGTTTTTTTTTCACTCAAAAACAAGTTCAGAGATGTTCAATATGGCCCCCTCCAGACACACGAGCAATATCAACCCGATACTCCAACTCGTTCCACACTCTCTGTAGCATATCAGGCGTAACAGTTTGGATAGCTGCTGTTACTTCTCGTTTCAAATCATCAATGGTGGCTGGGAGAGGTGGCCGAAACACCATATCCTTAACATACCCCCATAACTGTCGTCGATTCACTTCTGCCGTACTCAGTAACACAAAAAGCTTTCTGTTGAGCGGTCGCCATCTTAGCATCAACTGACGCTGACGCCTAGTCAACAGCGCCTCAAGCGACCAAATGTACAACTAAATGAAAGTTTATAGCTCCCTTAATTCGCCGACAGATAGTGCTTAGCTCTGCGTTTTGTCGTTGCAGAGTTTTAAATTCCTAAAGTTGTGGTATTCTTTTTGAATCACCCTGTATATTCAAATTACATACAATTAAATGCTCAACATAAAATGCTACGTTTAGGCTTCCAATTCGAAAATTGCACTAAAATGGTATTCTTGTAGTTTAATACTCACAAAATTTGTTCAGCCGGGCTCTGACCACAGGTTCAGGCTGGGAGTCTATAGACTGTAAGAACGACAGGGGTGTGTACTGCTAGTCTGCGTCTTTGGTGATGCCTCCAGGACCGGATTGAGGCCCGACACTGACACACCGCCGCTTCGGACGCCAAGTTTAGAGGGGTACGAGAGGCGCTCGAGTGCGAAATTCATGTACAGAGTGGTCAGAAATATCCAGAAAACCTTGTAAGAGAGTTGCAGGGTAGGGTGCGCTGAGAAGTAATTGTTGAGAAAAAAATTCGATACCTTTTGCCGTTTCCGAGTTAATTAGGATTGAAATTTGCCAATTACGCCATTGCGCACACAAATTAAAGCGGATATGGCAACTCTAACAGCAACTGAAATAAGTTGCTGCAATGACTGTCTGTGAAGCGTTTGTGGCCTTATATATTATGGCATTCGAAAAGAAACGAGCCGGAGGCTGTAAAATGAAAAATGCTGAAGGAAACGTAACCCCATTTCGTGCGAAACGCAGGTTGTCCTTTTCTCACATGATATGCTACAAACTACCGCTGGAGGGCAACAGGCAGATTCCATATATCTACACTCCTGGAAATGGAAAACAGAACACATTGACACCGGTGTGTCAGACCCACCATACTTGTTCCGGACACTGCGAGAGGGCTGTACAAGCAATGATCACACGCACGGCACAGCGGACACACCAGGAACCGCGGTGTTGGCCGTCGAATGGCGCTAGCGCAGCATTTGTGCACCGCCGCCGTCAGTGTCAGCCAGTTTGCCGTGGCATACGGAGCTCCACCGCAGTCTTTAACACTGGTAGCATGCCGCGACAGCGTGGACGTGAACCGTATGTGCAGTTGACGGACTTTGAGCGAGGGCGTATAGTGGGCATGCGGGAGGCCGGGTGGACGTACCGCCGAATTGCTCAACACGTGGGGCGTGAGGTCTCCACAGTACATCGATGTTGTTGCCAGTGGTCGGCGGGTGGTGCACGTGCCCGTCGACCTGGGACCGGACCGCAGCGACGCACGGATGCACGCCAAGACCGTAGGATCCTACGCAGTGCCGTAGGGGACCGCACCGCCACTTCCCAGCAAATTAGGGACACTGTTGCTCCTGGGGTATCGGCGAGGACCATTCGCAACCGTCTCCATGAAGCTGGGCTACGGTCCCGCACACCGTTAGGCCGTCTTCCGCTCACGTCCCAACATCGTGCAGCCCGCCTCCAGTGGTGTCGCGACAGGCGTGAATGGAGGGACGAATGGAGACGTGTCGTCTTCAGCGATGAGATTCGCTTCTGCCTTGGTGCCAATGATGGTCGTATGCGTGTTTGGCGCCGTGCAGGTGAGCGCCACAATCAGGACTGCATACGACCGAGGCATACAGGGCCAACACCCAGCATCATGGTGTGGGGAGCGATCTCCTACACTGGCCGTACACCACTGGTGATCGTCGAGGGGACACTGAATAGTGCACGGTACATCCAAACCGTCATCGAACCCATCGTTCTACCATTCCTAGACCGGCAAGGGGACGTGCTGTTCCAACAGGACAATGCACGTCCGCATGTATCCCGTGCCACCCAACGTGCTCTAGAAGGTGTAAGTCAACTACCCTGGCCAGCAAGATCTCCGGATCTCTCCCCCATTGAGCATGTTTGGGACTGGATGAAGGGTCGTCTCACGCGGTCTGCACGTCCAGCACGAACGCTGGTCCAACTGAGGCGCCAGGTGGAAATGGCATGGCAAGCCGTTCCACAGGACTACATCCAGCATCTCTACGATCGTCTCCATGGGAGAATAGCAGCCTGCATTGCTGCGAAAGGTGGATATACACTGTACTAGTGCCGACATTGTGCATGCTCTGTTGCCTGTGTCTATGTGCCTGTGGTTCTGTCAGTGTGATCATGTGATGTATCTGACCCCAGGAATGTGTCAATAAAGTTTCCACTTCCTGGGACAATGAATTCACGGTGTTCTTATTTCAATTTCCAGGAGTGTATATTTTCGCAAAGCATTTGACACGGTGCCCGATTGCAGACTGTTAACGAAGGTACGAGTGTGTGGAATAAGTTCACGGATATGTGAGTGGCTCGAAGACTTCTTAAGTAATACAACCCAGCATGTTGTCCTCGACGGCGAATGTTCATCACAGACAAAGTGTCGTCAGGAGTGCCCCAGGGAAGTGTGATAGGATCGCTGTTGTTATCTGTATAGATACTTGCACGTGATTTGGCGAACAGGGTGTGCAGCAATCACCGATTGTTTGCTGATGCTGCGGTGTACGGTAAGGTGCCGGCCGCGGTGGCCGTGCGGTTCTGGCGCTGCAGTCCGGAACCGCGCGACTGCTACGGTCGCAGGTTCGAATCCTGCCTCGGGCATGGCTGTGTGTGATGTCCTTAGGTTAGTTAGGTTTAAGTAGTTCTACGTTCTAGGGGACTTATGACCTAAGATGTTGAGTCCCATAGTGCTCAGAGCCATTTGAACCATTTTGTACGGTAAGGTGCCGAAGTCGAGTGACTGTAGAAGGATATTAGACGACTTAGACAAAGTTTCTAGTTGGTGTGATAAATGGCACGCCGGCCGGGGTGGCCGAGCGGTTCTAGGCGCTACAGTCTGGAACTGCGCGACCGCAACGGTCGCAGGTTTGAATCCCGCCTCGGGCATGGATGTGTGTGGAGTCCTTAGGTTAGTTAGGTTTAAGTAGTTCTAAGTACTATTGGTTATGACCTGTAGATTAAAACTGAAGAAACTGCAAAAAGGTGGGAATTTAAGGAGATGGGACCTGGATAAACTGAAAGAACCAGAGATTGTACAGAGTTTCAGGGAGAGCATAAGGGAACAATTGACAGGAATGGGGGAAAGAAATACAGTATAAGAAGAATGGGCAGCTTTGAGGGATGAAGTAGTGAAGGCAGCAGAGGATCAAGTAAGTAAAAAGACGGGGACTAGTAGAAATCCTTGGGTAACAGAAGAAATACTGAATTTAATTGATGAAAGGAGAAAATATAAAAATGCAGTAAATGAAGCAGGCAAAAAGGAATACAAACGTCTCAAAAATGAGATTGACAGGAAGTGCAAAATGGCTAAGCAGGGATGGCTAGAGGACAAATGTAAGGATGTAGAGGCTTATCTCACAAGGGGTAAGATAGATACTGCCTACAGGAAAATTAAAGAGACCTTTCGAGATAAGAGAACCACTTGTATGAACACCAAGAGCTCAGATGGAAAGCCAGTTCTAAGCAAAGAAGGGAAAGCAGAAAGGTGGAAGGAGTATATAGAGGCTCTATACAAGGGCTATGTACTTAAGGACAATATTATGGGAATGGGAGAGGATGTAGATGAAGATGAAATGGGAGATATGATACTGCGTGAAGAGTTTGACAGAGCACTGAAAGACCTGAGTCGGAACAAGGTCCCCGGAGTAGACAACATTCCATTGGAACTACTGACGGCCTTGGGAGAGTCAGTCCTGTCAAAACTCTACCATCTGGTGAGCAAGATGTATGAAACAGGCGAAATACCCTCAGACTTCAAGAAGAATATAATAATTCCAATCCCATAGAAAGCAGATGTTGACAGATGTGAAAATTACCGAACAGTCAGTTTAATAAGCCACAGCTGCAAAATACTAACACGAATTCTTTACAGACGAATAGAAAAACTAGTAGAAGCCGACCTCGGGGAAGATCAGTTTGGATTCCGTAGAAACACTGGAACACGTGAGGCAATACTGACCTTACGACTTATCTTAGAAGAAAGATTAAGGAAAGGCAAACCTACGTTTCTAGCATTTGTAGACTTAGAGAAAGCTTTTGACAATGTTAACTGGAATACTCTCTTTCAAATTCTAAAGGTGGCAGGGGTAAAATACAGGGAGCGAAAGGCTATTTACAATTTGTACAGAAACCAGATGGCAGTTATAAGAGTCGAGGGACATGAAAGGGAAGCAGTGGTTGGGAAGGGAGTGCGACAGGGTTGTAGCCTTTCCCCGATGTTATTCAATCTGTATATTGAGCAAGCAGTAAAGGAAACAAAAGAAAAATTCGGAGTACATCCATGGAGAAGAAATAAAAACTTTGAGGTTCGTCGATGACATTGTAATTCTGTCAGAGACAGCAAAGGACTTGGAAGAGCAGTTGAATGGAATGGACAGTGTCTTGAAAGGAGGATATAAGATGAACATCAACAAAAGCAAAACGAGCATAATGGAATGTAGTCGAATTAAGTCGGTGAGGGAATTAGTTTAGGAAATGGGACACTTAAAGTAGTAAAGGAGTTTTGCTATTTGGGGAGCAAAATAACTGATGATGGTCGAAGTAGAGAGGATATAAAATGTAGACTGGCAATGGCAAGGAAAGCGTTTCTGAAGAAGAGAAATTTGTTAACATCGAGGAAGTCGTTTCTGAAAGTATTTGTATGGAGTGTAGCCATGTATGGAAGTGAAACGTGGACGATAAATAGTTTGGACAAGAAGAGAATAGAAGCTTTCGAAATGTGGTGCTACAGAACAATGCTGAAGATTAGATGGGTAGATTACATAACTAATGAGGAAGTATTGAATAGGATTGGGGAGAAGAGAAGTTTGTGGCACAACTTGACCAGAAGAAGGGGTCGGTTGGTAGGACATGTTCTGAGGCATCAATGGATCACCAATTTAGTATTGGAGGGCAGCGTGGAGGGTAAAAATCGTAGAGCGAGACCAAGAGATGAATACACTAAGCAGATTCAGAAGGATGTAGGTTGCAGTAGGTACTGGGAAATGATGAAGCTTGCACAGGATAGAGTAGCATGGAGAGCTGCATCAAACCAGTCTCAGGACTGAAGACCACAACAACAACAACAACAAGTTCTAGGGGACTGATGACCTCAGATGTTAAGTCCCATAGTGCTCAGTGCCATTTGAACCATAAATGGCACATAGCTGCGAATGTAGAAAAATGTCAGTTAAAATGGACGAGCAGGAAAAACAACCTCGTAATTCTCGGATACAGCATTAGTAGTATCCTGCTTGACGCACCCTAGTGTTCTAAATATCTGGGCGTAACTTAACAAGGCAATATGAAATTAAACGAGCATGTGAGGATTGTGGTAGGAAAGCCGAATGGTCGACTTCGGTTTATTGGGAGAATTTTAGGAAAGAGTTGTTCACCTGTAAAGGAGACCGCATATAGGCTGCTGGTGCGACCGATTCTTGAGTACTGCTCAAGTGTTTCGGATCCGCATCAGGTCAGACTGAAGGAAGACATAAAAGCATTTCAGAGGCGGGCTGCTAGATCTGTTACCGGTAGGTGCGAACAACGCGCAAGTGTTACGGAGATGCTTCGCAATTCAAATCAGAATCCCTGGAGGTTCAAATGGCTCTAAGTACTATGGGACTTAACATCTGAGGTCATCAGTCCCCTAGAACTTAGAACTACTTAAACCTAACTAACCTAAGGACATCACACACATCCATGTCCGAGACAGGATTCGAACCTGCGACCGTAGCAGTCCCGCGGTTCCGGACTGAAGCGCCTAGAACCTTTTGGCCACCGCGGCCGGCCCCCTGGAGGGAAGGCGACGTTCTTTTCAAGAAACACTATTGAGAAAATTTGGAGACCTGATTGCCAGGTGCAAGTCTTTTGAGGTGACGCCACTTCGGTGACTTGTGCGTCGATGAGGATGAAATTTAGACGATGAAGACGACACAGACAGTGTAATGTTGCTGCATTAATTTGTTCTGATTGGGGTGCTGATATTCAAGACAATAAAATTGGGTTAAAAGCAGTGAGCTATCTGGGGAAGTTAACCTTGCATTACTGAGCAACTGTTTCATCAGGTATCCAGTCTAGCTTACCAAATTCCCAACCAGACTAACATTAATTATAATCTCTTAGCAGTCATCTTAATCAGTTTATATTTGGACATCTATTTTAACATTTATCATTGTTCCATTAAAATTTCAACATATTAAACTTGATTCATAACTAAACTGGTGCCTTATTTAGGATTGTGAAAATGTGAGTTTGTAATCTTACGGAACACATCAAATATGGAGGCAAGATTGGGAGACTGCATACCACACTAGATTCACGACATAACACACGAAGAACGTTGAAACATATGCAAGAGGAAATTAACCACAACCAACCGATTCAATTTTCACCCAAAGAAGTTACGTTCGTAGCGCAATCCTGTCCGTCATGAAATTACCACACACTGGTATACTAAATTCATGCTAACTCTCTGTGAAATCATCCCGAAAAGAATAGCTGAGGGCTACTTTGATGATTACACCACATGCTCCACGTGGTCAACTTGGTGTACACAAAGAGTGTAACACCACAATCATTTTGATAATTAGAATAAATAACATCGAAACGCAGTTTACAAAAGAAAAACCTCAAACTGGTTACTATCGTCTTACTGTTAACCTGTAGTTCAAACAATTGTATAAGCACGTGGTACTGGCCTCACAAAGTACGCCCCACGTGGATTGAACATAAAGAAAAGTTGCTGTATTGAAAAATATTGTCAAGACGAGACGTTATAATCTCACGCACATTGGCATTTAAGATTGATGATCTTAGAGTTACGAATCAGTGGTTCCACTTTACTCAGAAAGTAGTGACAAAGCAACTACTGGAAGATATTCTGAACTTCACACTCGAATTACACTGCGTTGCAATTTAAGATAACATTAGATATTTTAGAGCTAAACCTGAAATAAAGGTGATTAAATTTTCAGTTAGGCTGAACTTAAGAAATCCATTGTCCTACGGACTTAGCAGAGACGCGCTCAGCCGGAGATCTTACCACTTCAGACGCTCGCCGCGGACAGACTGCCCTGGGTGCTTCCAGATACAAAACGGAAGTGACCACAGAGGCAGCTTCCTATACCAACATGACAAGGGACGGACAGGACTGAAACGCACCCTTACAAAAATTATACAAGACTGTGTTTAAAGTGACACACAACATTTTTAGCGCAACGGAATCTGACTTTCAATAATCCCTACAAAAGAATGGCCCTGACTAACATTAACCTATACCTTTCACAAATCACTTACCTCACAAAGATCTTCGTTACTCGAACTACTGCAATACAGCGAGCGCCACTACTGCCAGCTAAATAAAAGATCAAACTACTGAAGGCACTAACTACTGATAGGCATAGTTAGCAAATGAAATATCTTGATAGAGAACAAACAATGTATTTACCTTAATAGTGTTCAAAGGTCATAATATATATAGCAGTTCATGACATCCAGTCTTACAAATTTACTGTCTCTGTCCAGATCATCCGCTCTCAAAAATCCGCCATCTCACTTCCCCACATCCACCACTGCTGGCGGCTCACCTCCAACTGCACAACACTACGCGGTGTAAACATCGAACTGCCCAACACTACAATGGCGAACAACAATGCAACCAACCATAGACTACACACAGCACAGCCAGTGATTTTCATACAGAGCACTAGGTGACGTTACCAATAAGAAAACCTAAACAGCCTACTTACAGGACCATACTAAGAATAGAAACCTGATTGCTTTTAGAAAGCGTAGCTACCTGTTCCGACGTTGGTCCTACTGTTTTCTATCACACAGGCTTGTCTGCTACCATCAAGCATGCAACTAGAAATACATTTGCTCATTCATCCTTTCACACAGAAGGGAAGGGGGTGACAGTATCTTATCATATGCAGTATATAAAAGAAAGCGGATGTAGGTTCCGTATGAGACTGTGTAACATGAATTACGTATAAACTGTGTTTTAAAGTGTAGTAGTGTGACAGATCGTTCTTGATTATGTGTAAAAATAACACGTTCCACTGCACAGTCTCCTCCCAGATAGAAACACCACAGTAAATTTAGAAGTGGAATGTATACCGTAAATGACAACAGTTTTAAAAAATTAACATGAAAGGAATCCAACATAGACCTTTCAACGGCCAGTGCCTGAGCGGAGAAAATCTCCAACCCAGCCGGAAATCGAACCCGGGCTCCCCCGGCATGACAAGCCAGCGCGCTGTCCAGACAGCTACGGTGGCGGACTACGCCGCTGCCTACATAATTGCGCGTAAGGAACACGAAGACAAGATTCGAGAAATTAGAGCTCATACGGAGGTACACAGACAGTCGTTTCTCGGTCACTCTATTTGCGAGTTGAACAGGAAAGGAAATCAGTAGTGGTGCAGAGTACCCTCCGTCAAGAACAGTACGGTGGCTGGCGGAGTGCCTATGTAGAGAAGAAGGCGCTGTCCCTGTAAAGGTGCTGAGGCCTCAGACTCCCATCCAGGGGACATGGGTCTACATCCACGTGGCGACAGAGTGAGCACGTGCACTCACAGACTGTCCATTAGACTCAGTAGAGCTGAAAACAGACGTATGTTGGCTTCGAAAGAAAAACGAAGCGGCTTATTGCGTTTCCTGACAGCGGAAAAAGTGCTGGGAACGGAAATTCACCAAAGAAGGGCAGGAGTGTACGAAGAGCACTGCATGCCCGTTGAAAGGATTGTGGCACAAGCGATTCTAGGGATTACGGATGTCGCTGGCCGATGACACACGGTCTGGAACGCCACACTGCATTACCATTGCGATCGTCGCGCTGGTGGGTGCCCCTCAATATTGAAGACGGCGAGTACTGTGAGAGCTGTTGCCCCAGAGATCGGACTGAGGGTCGAAACTGCGGCGAATATTCAGTGCTCTCCGCACATTTGTGCCATTCTTCGATAAATTTCCGTTCCCCGCATTTCTTCCACTGTAAGAACAGTCACTGCATCCATTTTCTCTTCTTTTCACGCCTCCACCGCTCTGTCTCAAGCACTACTGACAGCATTAACGGTCGGCGCGTGCGCGTGATAGCTATGTCGTCACGTGTTTTTCGTCAGGGTCCCTTGGCGCTCTTATAGGGACCGTCCGCAGCTCGTGGTCGTGCGGTAGCGTCCTCGCTTCCCACGCTTGGTTCCCCGGTTCGATTCCCGGCGGGGGCAGAGATTTTCTCTTCCTCGTGATGACGGGGTGTTGTGTGATGTCATTAGGTTAGTTAGGTTTAAGTAGTTCTAAGTTCTAGGGGACTGATGACCATAGATGTTAAGTCCCATAGTGCTCAGAGCCATTTGAACCATTTCTTATAGGGACCATCCCTGCTTCCGTAAGCAGTGGCGTTACGATCCCTTCATTGGATTTCATTTTACACTAACCGGTTCATTTAATTTTGAATGAGCCTAATACGAGGCATATTGCAAAGCTGAGCTCCGTTTGGTCATAAAAAAAACGTAAGCTCGTGATAAAAGGTTTTTATTTGCAGTAACATTTTACTATATATCTGCTTTCCTTTTTTACACAATCATCGTTCACATCTAACAACTTCTGTAACGCTGCACCAGCTTCTTTAACCCCTCCGCATTAAAGTCTGCCGCATGAGAATTGAACCAGTCGGTAACCCCTGTGTTCAGTATCGTTGTCCACGCAATCACTTTTTCAAATGCAAGGAGAGGAAATAGTCGCTTGGTGCAACGTTGGCACTGCCCAGAGGGTGACGAAAATTTTCCCAATGAAAATCTTGAAACTTGTCGTTGATTTTGGCAGTAGTGTGAAGGCGGGAGTTGTTGTGAAGCAGGATTATGCCAGGCGACAGTAATAGCGACGTAGATTTTTGATGACACGTTTCAGTTTTGAGAGCATTTCACAGTACACACCAGCTGTAACTGTTGACTCAAGGTCCATGAAATCAATACTCCCTTTTCGTTCCAAAAAACAGTAGCCATCATTTTTCGAATCGAGAACGGAGATTGTCTACGCCTTTTGGGTTTGGGTGAGCTTGACTGACGCCGCTGCATTGACTGTTGCTTCGATTCTGTGTTGGTGAACGATATCCACATCTCGTCGCCCGTAACAGTATGGGAAAACATTATCTCCGTCTTGTCTATAACGCTCCAAAAACAGTCGGACACTACGCATTCTTTGGAAACCACCTTGCACACTGTTTTTGGTATCCAAGCTGTTCAGTGAAAATTGTGTCAACTGAGGCTCGAGCAACATTTTGGAATTGGTTAGCTATAGCACGAATCGTCAATCGCCGACCACTTCGAAGTTTTTGGTTCACTTGATCAACGACGTCATCGGTCCGAATACTGGGCCTGCCACTGCGCTGTTCGTCGTTAACATTCCTGCCGCCATTTTGCAATTCTGGACACCATTTTCGAACTTGTTTGCCACTCAATATCTCACGTCCGTACACTAGGCGTAACCCATGATGGATTTCAGCAGCTGAGATCCTTGTGCCAACAAAAATCTAATCACACCGCGCACTCCATAACTGGCGGGATCGACGACTGTCTCGGCCACTGCGATCTGCCCTCACCGACTGGAGCCGGCCGCTGGTGCCGAGCGGCTCTAGGCGCTTCAGTCCAGAACCTGCCGAGCGGTTCTAGGCGCTTCAGTCCGGAACCGCGCTGCTGCTACGGTCGCAGGTTTGAATCCTGCCTCGGGCATGGTTGTGTGTGATTTCCTTAGGTTAGTTAGGTTTAAGTAGTTCTAAGACCAGGGGACTAACCAATCTTCAACTGAATGGGAAAAGTATTTCCAAAAATTATTAAATGAGGACAGACAAGAATATCTAGAAGAAGGAACAGTGGAAGTAAATGGACATGAAGATGATGAGATCCAGATTTTAGAAAGTGAAGTTCTTCAGGCGTTGAGAACAGGAAAGAAAGGTAAATCACTTGGACCAGGCAATATCAATCAGTAGTGTCTGAAATATGGTGGTGACAAAATTGTGAAACTGACAACACAGCTCTTCAACAAAATGATACATGGAGATTCAATACTCAACGAGATGAAGCTAGGTTACATGAATACCATATTCAAGAATGGGGATCGCAAAATTTGTTCAAACTATCAACGAATTTTTACAAACATATTAATGAAAATTTTTGCGGAAGTAATTAGAAACAAACTGGAAAAAAAATTTAGAACACAAGAAGAACAATGTTATTTCACTGCTGGGAGATCATGTGTAGACCATACTTTCACATTACGACAGATTTTTGAGAAACGTAGGGAAAAATCAAAAAATTTAGTATTAATTTTCATAGGTCTAAAAAAGTGTATGATACTGTCCCAAGAAAATTACTTTGGAGAGCACTACATATGGCAAACATAAAGCCTTCCTTGATTAAAATAATACAACAGATGCATAAAGAAAACATTTGCCACGTGAAAATTGGTAATAAACTTTCATAGAAATTTAGAACAAGCAAAGGCCTTTTACAGGGCTGTCGAATGTCACCATCATTATTTAAAACCTATATAGATATTAGCCTTAGAACATGGTCTCGTAAATGTAATAGTATGGGATTAGAAATAAAAGATGGAATTTACCTACATCATTTATTGTTTGCTGATGATCAAGTAGTCGTACCACAAGATGGGGAGGATGCTAACTATATCTACAATCAACAATCAGTAGCATACAAAACTTGGCGTTTGAAGGTTAATTACCAAAAAACAAAATACTTAACTAATTATTCAGATGAAGTATACATAGAAGGAATCAATAAATGAATTAGTAGCGGACGGAAGGTCATTGGGATGCTTAACTGTCTTATTGGACAGGAATGTAATGAGCAGAACTAAAAAATTAATACACAAATCTATATTGGAGACTGTGGTTCTGTATGGAACGGAGACCTGGACAATTGACCTGAAGCACATTAAAAAATTACAAACTCTAGAGATGGACTGGGGCCGGTACCCGTGGTCTAGGGGTAGCGTCTTTGATTCATAATCAAAACGTTTTCGGTCCCGGGTTCGATCCCCGCCACTGCCTAAATTTTGATAAATAATCAGCATTGGCGGCCGAAGACTTCCGGCATAAGAAGTCAGCCTCATTCTGCCAACGGTCTTGTCAAAGAGGGCGGAGGAGCGGATAGAGGTTCAGGGCACTCTCCTTTCCTAGGGGTGGTAAATTGCCCCTAAAGGCGGAAGAATCAGCAATGATCAACGACATGAGGATGCAGAAGGCAATGGAAACCACTGCATTAAAGACACGTAACGTGTATCCACAGGACATGTGGCCTGTAATTGAAGAAGTATCATGATGATCTCTCCATTGGCAAAAGATTCCGGAATAGTCCCCCATTCGGATCTCCGGGAGGGGACGGCCAAGGGCGAGGTTACCATGAGAAAAAGATTGAATAATTTACGAAAGGATAACGTTCTACGAGTCGGGGCGTGGAATGTCAGAAGCTTGAACGTGATAGGGAAACTAGAAAATCTGAAAAGGGAAACGCAAAGGCTCAATCTAGATATAGTAGGGGTCAGTGAAGTGAAGTGGAAGGAAGATAAGGATTTCTGGTCAGATGAGTATCAGGTAATATCAACAGCAGCAGAAAATGGTATATGAATAGGAAGGTAGGGCAGAGGGTGTGTTACTGTGAACAGTTCAGTGACCGGGTTGTTCTAATCAGAATCGACAGCAGACAAACACCGACAACGATAGTTCAGGTATACATGTCGACGTCGCAAGCTGAAGATGAACAGATAGAGGTAGTGTATGAGGATACTGAAAGGGTAATGCAGTACGTAAAGGGGGACGAAAATCTAATAGTCATAGGCGACTGGAATGCAGTTGTAGGGGAAGGAGTAGAAGAAAAGGTTACAGGAGAATATGGGCTTGGGACAAGGAATGAAAGAGGAGAAAGACTAATTGAGTTCTCTAACAAGTTTCAGCTAGTAATAGCGAATACCCTGCTCAAGAATCACAAGAGGAGGAGGTGTACTGGGAAAAGGCCGGGAGATACGGGAAGATTTCAATTAGATTACATCATGGTCAGACAGAGATTCCGAAATCAGATACTGGATTGTAAGGCGTACCCAGGAGCAGATATAGACTCAGATCACAATATAGTAGTGATGAAGAGTAGGCTGAAGTTCAAGACATTAGTCAGGAAGAATCAATACGCAAAGAAGTGGGATACGGAAGTACTAAGGAATGACGAGATACGTTTGAAGTTCTCTAACGCTATAGATACAGCAATAAGGAATAGCGCAGTAGGCAGTACAGTTGAAGAGGAATGGACATCTCTAAAAAGGGCCATCACAGAAGTTGGGAAGGAAAAAATAAGTACAAAGAAGGTAGCTGCGAAGAAACCATTGGTAACAGAAGAAATACTTCAGTTGATTGATGAAAGGAGGAAGTACAAACATGATCCGGGAAAATCAGGAATACAGAAATACAAGTCGCTGAGGAATGAAATAAATAGGAAGTGCAGGGAAACTAAGACGAAATGGCTGCAGGAAAAATGTGAAGACATCGCAAAAGATATGATTGTCGGAAGGACAGACTCAGCATACAGGAAAGTCAAAACAACCTTTGGTGACATTAAAAGCAACGGTGGTAACATTAAGAGTGCAACGGGAATTCCACTGTTAAATGCAGAGGAGAGAGCATATAGGTGGAAAGAATACATTGAAAGCCTCTATGAGGGTGAAGATTTGTCTGATGTGATAGAAGAAGAAACAGGAGTCGATTTAGGAGAGATAGGGGATCCAGTATTAGAATCGGAATTTAAAAGAGCTTTGGAGGACTTACGCTCAAATAAGGCAGAAGGGATAGATAACATTCCATCAGAATTTCTAAAATCATTGGGGGAAGTGGCAACAAAACGACTATTCACGTTGGTGTGTAGAATACATGAGTCTGGCGATATACCATCTGACTTTCGGAAAAGCATCATCCACACAATTCCGAAGACGGCAAGAGCTGACAAGTGCGAGAATTATCGCACAATCAGCTTAACAGCTCACGCATCGAAGCTGCTTACAAGAATAATACACAGAAGAATGGAAAAGAAAATTGAGAATGCGCTAGGTGACGATCAGTTTGGCTTTAGGAAAAGTAAAGGGACGAGAGAGGCAATTCTGACGTTACGGCTAATAATGGAAGCAAGGCTAAAGAAAAATTAAGACTCTTTCATAGGATTTGTCGACCTGGAAAAAGCGTTCGACAATATAAAATGGTGCAAGCTGTTCGAGATTCTGAAAAAAGTAGTGGTAAGCTATAGGGAGTGACGGGTCATATACAATATGTACAACAACCAAGAGGGAATAATAAGAGTGAACGATCAAGAACAAAGTGCTCATATTAAGAAGGGTGTAAGACAAGGCTGTAGCCTTTCGCCCCTACTCTTCGATCTGTACATCGAGGAAGCAATGATGGAAGTAAAAGAAAGGTTCAAGAGTGGAATTAAAATACAAGGTGAAAGGATATCAATGATACGATTCGCTGATGACATTGCTATCCTGAGTGAAAGTGAAGAAGAATTAAATGATCTGCTGAACGGAATGAACAGTCTAATGAGTACACAGTATGGTTTGAGAGTAAATCGGAGAAAGACGAAGGTAATGAGATGTAGTAGAAATGAGAACAGCGAGAAACTTAACATCAGGATTGATGGTCACGAAGTCAATGAAGTTAAGGAATTCTGCTACCTAGGCAGTAGCCGGCCGCGGTGGTCTAGCGGTTCTAGGCGCTCAGTCCGGAACCGCGCGACTGCTACGGTCGCAGGTTCGAATCCTGCCTCGGGCATGGATGTGTGTGATGTTCTTAGGTTAGTTAGGTTTAAGTAGTTCTAAGTTCTAGGGGACTGATGACCACAGCAGTTAAGTCCCATAGTGCTCAGAGCCATTTACCTAAGCAGTAAAATAATCAATGACGGACGGAGCAAGGAGGACATCAAAAGCAGACTCGCTATGGCAAAAAAGGCATTTCTGGCCAAGAGAAGTCTACTAATATCAAATACCGACCTTAATTTGAGGAAGAAATTTCTGAGGATGTACGTCTGGAGTACAGCATTGTATGGTAGTGAAACATGGGCTGTGGGAAAACCGGAACAGAAGAGAATCGAAGCATTTGAGATGTGGTGCTATAGACGAATGTTGAAAATTAGGTGGACTGATAAGGTAAGGAATGAGGAGGTTCTACGCAGAATCGGAGAGGAAAGGAATATGTGGAAAACACTGATAAGGAGAAGGGACAGGATGATTGGACATCTGCTAAGACATGAGGGAATGACTTCCATGGTACTAGAGGGAGCTGTAGAGGGCAAAAACTGTAGAGGAAGACAGAGATTGGAATATGTCAAGCAAATAATTGAGGACGTAGGTTGCAAGTGCTACTCCGAGATGAAGAGGTTAGCACAGGAAAGGAATTCGTGGCGGGCCGCATCAAACCAGTCAGTAGACTGATGACCAAAAAAAAGAGATGGACTTCTGGAGAAGATCGGCAAGACTCTCCAGGAAAGAGAAGATAAGGAACACCGAAATAATAAGGAGAATGGAAATAAAAGGAAGAATATATTACGTAATGGACAGGAAGAAATTACAGGGGTACGGGCACGTACGACGAATGGAGGAAGCCAGAATACCAAAACTGATACTGGAGTGGGAACCGGAGGGGAGAAGAAGAGGACGGCCTGTGACCGCCTGGCTCCAAACTGTGCAGCACACAATGAGGAGAATGGGCGCAGAGGAAGAGGACACACAAGATCGAAACACCTGGTGGAATATTCTGAAAATATAGTTTAAGAACGTTTATTCTTTGTATAGTTATTTCCGAGTAAATTATTATGTTGGAGTTAAGCCTATGTAACGAAGAAAAAGCTCAAAATAAAAAAGGTATATGGGACTGATGACCACAGATGTTAAGTCCCATAGTGCTTAGAGCCATTTGAACCATTTTCACCGAGTGGAAAACGACTACTGAATCAAACCAACGGTGCAGTAGTTTCCCAAAGAGTCGGTAGACAAGCGTCAAACCTCGTTCAGGCCTACCATCTGGTGAATACTGGCCACCGGACATTTTTTTTTCTTTTTTTTCCATCAGTCTGGTTTAATGCGGCCCGCCACGAATTCCTTTCCTGTGCTAACCTCTTCATCTCAGAGTAGCACTTGCAACCTACGTCCTCAATTATTTGCTTGACATATTCCAATCTCTGTCTTCCTCTACAGTTTTTGCCCTCTACAGCTCCCTCTAGTACCATGGAAGTCATTCCCTCATGTCTTAGCAGATGTTCTATCATCCTGTCCCTTCTCCTTATCAGTGTTTTCCGCATATTCCTTTCCTCTCCGATTCTGCGTAGAACCTCCTCATTCCTTACCTTATCAGTCCACCTAATTTTCAACATTCGTCTATAGCACCATATCTCAAATGCTAGGTTTGGAAAACGCCTCGTATTGGGGTTTCCTTGAGAAGCTGCAGAGGAAGGTAAGACAGCCGTATTGAGATGGACCCCGACCAACATCCGTGAGGAGGTGTTTCGGCAGTCGAAGAGCGCGTCTGTGAATTACACGCCAAAAACGGACTCCTTTCGGCACAGCACGAGGTATCGTGACCAACAAGGCAGGCTGTGAACGCCACCTCCAAATGCAGGGTTAAGAATGTGGAATGATGGCCACTGCGACGGAGAGCGGCCTGTGGGAAACAAACAAGCGCCTGGCGAGTGCAGAGACGAGGCCGCAGCTGCGCGGCTCTGGGTGCATCAGTCAGCGGGCAGGCCGGAGCGGCGCCCACGTGCAGAGGTCGCGGCCGGGGCGGCGCCCGCTGGATTTATGGTGGGCGCGGAGCGCGGAACCTCCGCCTCACCCTTCACTCGGCGCCGGCAGATGTGCTGCCCGGGCCTCGTGCTCCGACCTGTGTATAGGGGAGGGATCGGCTTGTTCCACATACACTGAAGAGCCAAAGAAACTGGCACACCTGCCTAATACCGTGTACGCTCCTGCGAGCACACAAAAGTGCCACAACACAACGTGGCATGCACTCGACTAATGTCTGAAGTAGAAATGAAGAGCCAACGGACTTGCCGGAGTGGTAACGTCGTCAGATCAGCGAACTTAAGCGCTGTCTGGCTGGGCTAGCACTCGGATGGGTGACCATCCGGTCTGCCGAGCGCTGTTGGCAAGCGGGGTGCACTCAGCCCTTGTGGGGCAAACTGAGGACTTGATTGACAACTAGCGGCTCCAGTCTCGGAAACTGACATACGGGCGGGAGAGCAGTGTGCAGACCACATGCCCCTCCATAACCACATCCAGTGACGCCTATGAGCTGAGGATGACACGACGACTGGTCGGTACCATTGGGCCTTCATGGCCCGTTCAGGAGGGAGGGGGAGAAATGAAGAGCATTGACACCATGACTCCTGCAGGACTGTGTATAAATCCGTAAGAGTCGAGGGGGTGGAGATCTCTTGTGAAATGCACGTTGTATGGCATCCCAGATAACCTCAATAATGTTCATGTCTGGGGAGGTTGGTGGCCATCGGAAGTGTCTAAACTCAGAAGAGTGTTTCTGGAGCTACTCTGTAGCCATTCTGGACGTGTGGTGTGTCGCATTGTCTTGATGGCATTGCCCGAGTCTGTCGGAATGCGCAATGAACATGGATGGATGCAGGTGATCAGACTCTGTCAGAGTAGTATCTAGACGTATCAGGGGACCCCTATAACTACAACTGCATACGCTCCACACCATTACAGAACCTCCACCAGCTTGAAATGTCCCCTGCAAGGTTTATGGATTTATGAGGTTGTCTCCATACTCACACACGTCCATCCGCGCGATACAGTTTTGAGACGAGACTCGTCCGACCAGACAACATGTTTACAGTCATCAACGTCCAATGTAGCTGTTGACGGGCCCAGGCGAGGCGTAAAGCTTTGCGTTGTGCAGTCATCAAGGTTACACGAGTGGGCCCTCGGCTGCGAAAGCCCGTATCGATGATATTTCGTTGAGTGGTTCGCACACTGACAGTTGTTGATGGACCGGTATTGAAATCTGCAGAAATTTCTGGAAGTGTTGCACTTGTGCCGCGTTGAAAGATTCTGTTCAGTCTTCATTGCTCCAGTCCTTGCAGATCTTTTTCCGGTGGCAGCGATGTCGGAGATCCGATGTTTTACAGGAATCCTAATATTTACGGTACCCTCGTGAAACGGTCACGTGGGATAATCCCCACTTCATCGCTACCTCGGAGACGCTGTGTCCCATCGCTCTTGCGCCGACTGTAACACCACGTTCAAACTCATTTAAATCTTGATAACCTGCAATTGTAGCAGCAGTAACCGATCTAACAACTGCGCCAGACACTTCTTGTGTTGTATAGGCGTTGTCGACAGCACCGCCGTATCCTGCTTGTTTACATATCTCTGTATTTGAATACCCATGCGTATACCAGCTTCTTTGGCGCTTCAGTGTAACGTAGGTTATGCCGTCGCTCCGTGCTGTCGAACGTCAACGTTGAGCGTGGCGAGTTCAACGTGCTGCTGAACGCTCCGACACGACGCGACTTGTGCGTGCGGCATGTGTTCTCAACGTGGTACACGTGATCGGAGCGCTCCCCAGCGGCCGTTGTGGGGTTTATATGGCTGGCACATCACACTGTTTGCCAAACGGACGGGCGTAGGATTCCTGATTTAGCTCTATTAAAACGCAGATTTGCTCTATTGTTCCTATGCTAGTTATGTTGTCCCGGCTGTAGTGGAAACAAATAAAAACTTCAATATTTATGAACATGATATAAGGGGAAAGGAAAAGTACCATGTCTAGTCTATAAGAACATTGGCTTATAAAAGTTTCATTACAAGTAGTGCGATGCATCCATCCTCACCCGACGCATCCACCAGCATCTCCACCAGCACCACCTCCTTCCCGTTACCCAGTGTGGCTTTCAGCCATCCTGCTCTTCCGATGATCTCCTCCACCTCACTCATATCCTTTCTGAACAGCTTAATTCCCGTCGTTCTGCAATCTTCCTCTCCTTGGACCTCGAACGTGCGTATGACCGCGTATGGCATTCCGGTCTCCTCTTCAAGCTCCAAACCTTCGCCCTTCCCATTAACTACGTCCGTCTGACCGGCTCCTTTCTCTCCCACCGTCTTTCCTACGTCACCATCCATAATACGGATTCCTACACCTTTTTTCCCTCGGCCAGTGTGCCCCAAGGCTCCGTCCTCTCCCCCCTTCTGTACCTTTTGTATTAGGCGGACATGCCGCCGCCGTCACCCCCCGCCCACTTTCTCCATTTTGCCAATGACACCGCCTTCCTTATCCTCGCCTCCACCCTGCGGCGTTCCTAACACCTTCTCCAATTCCATCTTGACCGGTTCACCGCTTGGTGCAACCAGTGGTTGCTCAAGGTCAGTCCCTCCAAAACCCTTCCGCATCCTTGATTTCTATCTCACCATCTATGGCCGTCCTATCGCCCTCACCCCCACCCTTAAGTATCTTGGCGTCACCCTCGACCGTCGCCTCTCCTGGACCCCCCATCTCCGGACAATCCAAGCCAAGGCATGCTCCCGACTCCGTCTCCTCAAGCTCCTTTCCGGCTGTACGTGGGGTCTGGATCCCTCCACCATCCTCCACACCCATAAATCCCTCATCCGCCCTATCCTCTGTTACGCCCATCCTGCCTGGATCTCTGCCCCCCCCCTACCTTTTACAAGTCCCTTCAGATCATTGAACGCCATGCTCTCCGCCTCACCTATCGCATCCGTCTCCCCTCCCCCATGCGTATCCTGTACGACCTCATTCCCTTCCCCCACCTCCTCCTTTTCCTCGAACGCATACGGATCCTCTACATCTCCCGTAAACTCGATCCTCCTCACCCGCTTGTCTCCCCCATCCTCTCCCACCCCCACCTGCTGCCGCGCCTGTATTCCCATGTCTCACCTATTCTCCATCTCTCCACCCTCCTTACATTCGCGTGCCAGAGATCATCGCCATCAGTGTCTCGTGTGTGCCGTCGTGTTTAGTGTTCAGTGTTCACCGTCGCACTCCATCGTTCACCTGTGCCATCGACATCTTCAGTGTTAGTGCGTCGTGTCCACACTTTGTAGTGTGGATTCTCGTCGAGTGTGAACGGCTCCGTGTTTGTCTTTATGTGTCTACTGTTTTATTACCCACCGTTATGTAACTTGTGTGTATTCTTTCTGTTGTTTATTTGTCTATTCTATGGCTGAAGAGCAGCGTAACATGCTGCTGACAGCCTTCCTGTTGTACGGGTTTAAAAATAACAATAAAGAAAAAAAAATAGTGCGATACAAATTCTTACTTGATCACTGTTTCTTTTCAACGGCAGGATCTTTACAACATATGAAATAAGAAACTTGAAACAAGAAAGTGCAAAATATGTTACTACAAGTACTGCAAGCTGTCTTGTAGATTAAGTCAATGGAACAAATTCATTCCTCGCAAAGAGCGCACTTATATTTACGTAACATCGAATATTATAGAATATATTTTATTAAACTAAGAATAAAGTATTAGAACCTAATAGAGAACGCGAGAGCTAGTATAATATACTTCGATGTAGTGAGACGTGAACCAGCATCATATCAGCTACGTCCTTACCAGGCTGAGAGGCTACTCATAGCGTTATACCGACCACGATTGTTGAGTAGCCATACTTTGCATTTTACCGCATACTGGAAGCATTAGTGGTAGACGTGTTATTAACTGAAATTTAATTATAACAAACTGTATCAAGAACATTGTATATCTTATGGCACCTCACTGTGCCATTCCCTTGAAACGGCACACTTTCATAATACACAAGTTACAATAGTTCTTTAACCGTCAATACGACGTTTCCCGTCATTTTATTAACCCAAATCATACAATTGATGACGGGTTTTCCACAGAGTATTCAATTTTCTGATGATTAGAAACTCCATATATACATGGGCTTCAGCTCAAAGCCAATATGGCGTCTCGCGAATCTGTACTGCAGAGAGATGTCGTGCATATGACTTAGGTGCGTTCTCCCATCTCACTGGTCAACGTTCAAATGCACGTTCAGAACATCTGTCTTGATAGATATTTGAATGCACTTTCGGAGAGACTCCTGAACGTGCTTTTTCCAACGTCAGAAATTCGGCACGCTCAACGCTCACCAGGTGAATTCCGAGTAAAAATCAGCAGCAATGGCGGCCGAAGACTTTCAGCATAAGAAGTAAGTTTCATTAAGCCAATGGTCTTGTCAAAGATTTTAGGGCACTCTCTTGCCCTTGGAGTTGGAAACTGCCCTCAAAAGCGGAACAGCTAGCAGTGGTCAACAGCACGAGGATGCAGAAGGCAATGGAAACCACTGTATTAAAGACATGTAATCCGTGCCCCTGGACATGTGGACTGTAACTGAAAAGTGTCGCGATGATCTCTCCGTTGGCAAAAGATTCCGGGCTAGTCCCCTAGTCCCCCATTCTGATCTACGGAAGTGAACTGCCAAGGGGGAGGTGACCTTCAGAAAAAGATACAATAATCAACGAAAGGATAATGTTCTACAAATCGGAGCGTGGAATGTTAGAAATTTGAACGTGGTAGGGAAGCTAGAAAAACTGAAAAGTATAATGCAGAGGCTCAATCTGGATATAGAGGGTGTTGAAACGTCCCCTTTGAACAATTCTACACGACTGTGCTTAAACTGACACACAATATTTTGTTAGCGCAACGCAATCTGACTTTCAAAATTCCCTACAAAACAATGGCCCTGACTAACATTTAACTATACCTTTCACAAATCACTTACCTCACAAAAATCTTCGCTGCTCAAGCTACTGCAATACAGCGAGCGCCACTACTGCCAGCTAAATAAAAGATTCAAACTACTAAAGGCACTAACTACTGATAGGGATAGTTAGCAAATGAAAGATATTAATAGAGAACAAACAATGTATTTACCTTAATATCATCACAAGTCATAATATATATATCAGTTCATTACAAATCTCCGCCATCTCTCTCCCCACATCCACCACTGCTGGCGGCTCACCTCCAACTGCGCAACGCTACGCGCTGTTCACAGCCAGCTGCCTCTGCCCAACACTACAATGGCAGACAACAATGCAAACTACCCACAGACTGCACACAGCACAGCCAGTGATTTTCATACAGAGGTGGCGTTACCAATAAAAAACCTAAACAGCATACTTACATAGCCCCCATGCTCCCCACAAAAATTTTTACATATTGGATTGGGCAGTGGCCAATACAGATTTGAAAAAAAATTTTTTCATAATTACAATAACAAAGATATAAAATGCACACACTTATTGATACATTGTTGGTCAAAAGCTAAAAATTTCTCACAGTCCATAAAGACAGTCCACATTGTTCATCACAGTGAAACTGCCGTTTCTTTTCTCAAAGTCTGAGCAGTAAAAGACAATGCACACAGAAGTAGTGGATTTCCATGCAGTCTTGAAGAAGTAGTGTTGACCTTGCAACGGAAAGACAGTGCTGACTCTCGACATGCTGACAGGTAATGGGCCACCATGGAGCAAACCCACTGCAGAGTCAGTCGAAGTTTTGATGAAAATTGGTAGGTAGGTCACAGAGCAGACCCACTGTAGTCCTGGTAGAGAGTATGGTATTGGTGGGCCACCAGAGGTGCAGACCCACTGCAGTCCTTGTAGAAATAATGGTATTGGTGGGCCATCAAAGATGTAGACCCACTGTAGTCCTTGCAGAGATAATGGTATTGGTGGGTCATCAAAGATGTAGACCCACTGTAGTCCTTGTAGAGATGGCCAGCAGCCATCTGTTGCGATTGTGCAGGTGCTAATTCACCATCAAAGAGTCTTGCAGAGAATATAGCAAGTCCATAAACCACCACTTGTGCACTCACAACGTTTTTGGAATTGTCCTTAGAACCAGCAATGCTGTTATCCAGTCCCTTGCAGAATTATTAACACACGTGCAAACACTAACAGTCCCTACTTCTCACATATTGTCCATATACTATGACCAACAGAAACGTGTGCAGTGAAATGTAACTTACAAGTTAATAATATCATGAACTGGTGTCAATTACAATTTTATAAATTTACAACATGAAAATACAATTACAAAGGTACAAAATACATCATTAAAGAACATAATAATACAGATAACATTTGTAGTACAGGCTTTACAAAAGAATAGAAATAGACATATACATCAGTGTTACAGGAATTATGACATAAGTACATAGATAAAAGATCAGAATAACTTTCGAAACATCAACTTCACACATGAGCATTAACACAAATCAGAGTAAATAATGTCTAAACATCTTTACAAAGTAAATAACACATTATTAATGCCAATTGTATTTGAGGATAACAGTATTCCTTATCATAGTGAATGTAACTTAGTATTAGAAGAAAAAAAATTCTATGAAACAGTACACAGAGACAGGAAGAAAACAAATACACAAGGGTACACAAACATATAGTGGGATAACACAAAAGGAAAGGACAGGGTTTGTTGTACTGCAGTATTTTGCAAACAAAACTTTCTTTACTTCTTGGAGATTTCCCTTCATTCATCATTATTCCCAAAAGTCCTATCTAAGCCTGCCTTCTGTATTTTGTTCACATCCTCTGTCGATAATAGTTTTTCTCCACTGTACAGTATCCTTTTTATTTTGCCAGGCCATTTTCTGATAGCTTCTCAATGCATTTCTTATAATTCATCACAACTCGTTCTCTCATATAGCCTACCCCATCTTAAGCTAACTTAAATCTACTGAGCTCAGATGCTAAACTAAGGAACGAGGCAATGCAGCAGCACAAAACAATTAACACAAGCAGCAATGACAAAAAATACAGATTGGCAAAGCTAGCAGCATAAATGAGCAAAAGTCAAATTCAATAACACTATGCCTGGCAAACAGCAGCAACTTATACCTAAACATGACATAGCGCAAGCAGAAAAAATATTACACTAAACAACAATGCAGATAAGGGAAATGTATCATCTTAATGTCTATGTAATTAAAGTGGTGCACCACAAGAAGTTATTCTACCAAAAAGTTACCAATTACTTGAAAAGAAAATTATGAATGCAGTTACTAGTTCCTTCTTATTGTTCTTTCCTTTCCAAGTGCTCCTTTTTTAAAGAATGTGGATCATAAAATAATTATTTAATAGATCTGTTGACAGAAAGTGTTCACATTAGCAAATGCATTTCATTTTATAAAAGCAATGCTGCAACACAGCTGGAAAACAGATGTCAAATGAAATAAGCAACTATGAAAAGCAAAGCATAAAAATATCATTCAGTAGTCATGTGACATTTCGTAAGTTAGTAGAAACTCTCTCAACTCTCGTAGAAAGACGCTTGTCATTATCAGGTTTGCAGATGTAAGAATATTTCCAAGAATAGTGGCCTCCCCTTTTTTTTGTGCTACCTGTGCCGCTGAAAAGGGCTCGCAATAATGGCTTTTTCTCCAGGCGTCTGACACAGCTGGGTGCCCGCGACGCATTACGTGCAGGTGGTCACTTAACTTTCGTACGGAAATATTTACGACAGGAGATTCTGCTACCGTTGCAGTCTCATTTAAAAATATTTCACAGGTCAAGAATTAGCGTTGCAAATCTGTAGAAACAAAATCCTATAAATATAAGTGTCCAAAAAAAAATATTCGTCAGCATTGTGATACAGTCACACATTTCATAACTCTTAAAGTACGTTTCTTAGTTTCCAACATCCTTTTCATAAATCAGAGTCCCTAAACACTACTCATTATTCCTTACCTCATTATACATATACATATTCGTCGACACTTCTTCAATATTTCATCGTGAGAAATACGTAGCATAATAAACATTCCTCAACAACATAATACACATCGTCGTCGTAATAATAACATCATAACACCTCAGTCAAATCTCAAAATCGTCGTAACTTCCTCCAATAATTTCTGAGCCTAAAAAAATTCTCTGCTCATTTCAATAGTGTCATCTACCTCAAACGTACTTTAAAATCATGCTCCCTTACGAAATACGTCATTCAAAGCTCTCATAGTATCACAATGATTCCGAAAAATATGAGCGTTTCTCAAAGTACAGACAAAATACAGTTTCATAAGTGTGAAGTTACCCAACTGTGTATTGCGTAAACATGTGTCACTGATGTAGTAAAAAGAATGTTTGTTTCTCTGTCAAATAATCAGATAGCTGTGTAATTCTGTGTTAGAGAAATATGGTACCGATGTGTAAAGTTGTATAAGCAAAATACCATATTAGCTAGGGTTCCTTGTGGTTGCCACACACATGGTACACAAAGTAGGCGTGTACCCCCCTGAGGATTAATGTAATTATACCCTCAGGTGTTACAGATTACACCAATGGAATGAAATATATCACGCAAAACTTTCTTTGTAATTCAAAAATCTTTAAAAATAAATGTTTTAAGTATAAAATTGATCACTCAAATACGTGTACTGTAGCGCTAAACTGTGCGTCTTGTAACATAATCTCTGTGGAAGTGTCGTAGTTATCGTCCTCCGAAAGCTAAGTTCTGCAGAAGTCAATGTACTTACCTCATGATAAACAAAAGTGAAATGCTTTGCGTATAGATATCATAGTTATTATGGTTATTGGCGTGATGAAGAAAGTACTGTACAGTAACGTATTGTTGTGCCACGAAAAAGGCTGTCTCATTGTTGCTATACCACAAAAGTTACTACTAAAACCTGTTTTACTTTCCAGAAGAATTCAGAAAAACTGTGCAGATATAAAATAGATACACCGCAAAAGCAACATTGTAAATTGTCACTCATTAGTAGCGTCGTGATAAAACCGTGTAGTTGTCACTTAAACTAACCACTGTGCCGTCTGGTATCTCACAGAAAGTACATTAAACCCAGAATGTATTTTCAAGTAAACCAAAATGTTGCATTAAAATCTCATTAGCAGTACTGGTATAGGTTCTTAGTATGTAAGCCTGATAGTCGTTACGTAATCGTGCAACTAACAAGCAAGAATGTACAAATACAATAACACTGTGACGTCTGTTCACTATAACAATGCAATCGTAATTCCTGTTTAAAAATGTTCCCTAGGTTCTAGACTGGATATTTAACTTCAAACATTGTTGCATGTTAACAGTTTCTTAAGTCTGACAAAGCATACTAGTAATGTGAAGTGAAAAGTTTTATGGCAAAGACAAAGTTAAAAAGCAGATTATCTTTCAATAAACGGTTTTACATGTGAAATGTGGTGTAAACCTTTACTCTTCCTATTATGCAAAGCTCGAGCTTCAACGGAATTATCATGTCGTATACGTCGGTAAAGAATACTGGAATTTTGCTCAAGGTTAGCGTCAATGTTATTTTTCTCTGAGCCAGCCGGCGCACGCGGCTGCCTGCGGTGTGAGTCATTGTCTGTTTCTTTGTTGGCGCGCGTCGTTATTGGGATTAGGAGACCTAACTTCTACAAATTCACCTCCTCGAGAGGGCCCTGCTCTGTTTGAATCCCGCCAGTTCTGATGCAATTCAGGTCTGTCGTTACGATCATATCGTCTGTCGTCATGTCGGTAGATTCCATAGTTTCTTTCTTGTCGGTCACATGGTGGAGAATTTCTCCCTGAATCGTAACTGCGCGCTGGTCCGTTGCGTCTAAAGTTATTCTGTCTCCCTTGATAGTATTTATTTTGGTTCCCATATTGTCTGTTTCTCTTATTGTCTCTGTGATAGTCATTACCACGGAGAGGTGATCTTTCCCTGTAGTTATTACTACTCTGCCAACGGTTGTCATATGGATGGTGTCTGTTTTGGTCACGATTTGCGTTGTAAGAATAGCCTTTTCGTGTCCAGTTATTGTTTCTGTCATCACGGAATTGTGACGTATGTGACCTGTAATTGTTGTGCTCCTGCTTTCCGCGATTGTCTGTGTCAATTTCCAGTTCTTGTAACAGTCCCTGAAATGCTTCAATGTCGTCTTTGCAACGTCCTGCCAAAATAATATGTCGTAAATGTTCAGGCAGTTTGATTAAGCAAATGCGGATGAGTTCTGAGGGGCTGTATGGGTTTGAAAGATACTGATTCTTATGCAACATGTCTTCAAAATATTTCACAAGACTGGAGAATTCAGATTGTTCGAAATGTTTCATCATTATGATGCCATGTTTTACCCGGTCTTGTGTAGTTTGAGACCAATATGCAGAGAGGAAGGCATGGTAAAACTCTCCTTCACTGTGGCAATCGTGAATTACCGATCGCATTCTTACAGCTGGTTCATTCTCCAAGTAGCCACACATAAATTCTAATCTGTGTTCCAACGACCAGTTGGGAGGAAAACAATGAGAGAATTGATGGAGCCACGCTTGTGGATGAATGTCGTTGGCAGAATTCTTAAACGTTTTGAATTTACGTGTAGTAATGAACAGCTTATAGTCAAAATCATCGTGTCGGCGAGTAGCATCTCGGTCATAGTTACGTCGTTTCGGCGGTTCCATCTCAAAATTCGGTGCACATTGCCAATTTCTTTCATAACTTCCGAAATGCCCTGTGTTATTATTTTGTGTCTGTTCCGTATTTGTATGTCCCTCTTCCCGTATTGGGGCGCGAGTGTCCTCTGAAATACGTAATTCTTGTACTACTTGTGCCAACTGATCTTGCACTTCCCGGATTTCTCTTTTGTACTGTGTATTGATTTGATTTTGATTTTGTTTGAATTTTCTAATTTGTTCATACTCTTCAGTGTCCATGAAAGCTACAGGTGTTGTGTCATTCAGATCATCATCTACCTTTGTAGATAAGTTAGTGAACTGATCTGAAAGTTCGGCTACTTTATCCGATAGTGAAATCATTTCCTCTCTATGTTTTTCTGAACCAAGTTTCAGAGTGTCCATTTGTGTTGCAATCGTGTCTACTGTGACCTTTAAGTTTTCCTGAGTTTTTGCAAGTTGCGTAACCGAATCGGTAGATGCAACTGAGTCAAATTTAGCTTGCAAGGTCTCATGATTTTCATGAACAATAATTTGCAGTTCTTTTATGGCTGCTTCGTGATTCTGTAATGCATTTTCATGCCGCGAAAAAATAGGTTGAAAATGCTCACAAATTTGTGTTTTTACGTCATTACAGACTTTTTGACATTTCGATTCAATGTTATGTAACTCAGTAGTTAAATCTTCACGTGTTTGTTCAAGTGTTTGTTCCAATGAGTCTAACTTTTTAAGATTTTGTTCCACTGTGTCTAACTTTTTGAGATTTTGTTCCACTGTGTCTAACTGTTGCTGTGTTTGTCTCTGATTTTGTTCCATTTGTTGCATTAATTGCAATAATAATGTATTAGTGTCTGGAATCTGTTTCTCTACGCTTTTCGGCAGTGCATTTGCACCGACAACATTCACATTTTGACAAGCAGAAAATGTGTCTTGACTTATTTGAGAAAACGGTGATGACCCAAAACCTGAATCTACAGTATTTGAGAAATTGTGTCCTGTCATTTCGGATTCCTGAGGCGAGCTGTTGCCGACCGATCGATCGATAATGCGTCCCTCTTCACTAATTGTTTCACTGTCCACGCCATTGTTTGCCGCCCGCTCCATTTCCCTATGCACAATTACCAAATTACTACTTTGAACATCAGTTAATTCATTACTCGGTGGCGCTAACACACTGCTCTCATTTTCACTGTCATTTCTCAGTTTACTTTGGAGCCTAGTATTACGTTTTTCACACGCCATTATTGTCACAGTATTTCACACGACAACACAGAAAAACACAATTTGAAGAGCAAAAATAAGAGAACACATTAACATAACACTGAAAATAATATCTAGTTAATTACAGCTGCGAAATACTTGGTGCAAATCTATATGCATGCCACAACTGTTTTACTGTACAACAATGAGAGGCTACAACTACAAAGGAGATTCTCTCTACAATTACGCGCTAGCAATAAACAAAAGCTACACTAAATACACAAACTACAAGAAAAATCAGAAGATTCCAGTGAGGTATCCTAGGCTAAGGGTCGACATATGAAACGTCCCCTTTGAACAATTCTACACGACTGTGCTTAAACTGACACACAATATTTTGTTAGCGCAACGCAATCTGACTTTCAAAATTCCCTACAAAACAATGGCCCTGACTAACATTTAACTATACCTTTCACAAATCACTTACCTCACAAAAATCTTCGCTGCTCAAGCTACTGCAATACAGCGAGCGCCACTACTGCCAGCTAAATAAAAGATTCAAACTACTAAAGGCACTAACTACTGATAGGGATAGTTAGCAAATGAAAGATATTAATAGAGAACAAACAATGTATTTACCTTAATATCATCACAAGTCATAATATATATATCAGTTCATTACAAATCTCCGCCATCTCTCTCCCCACATCCACCACTGCTGGCGGCTCACCTCCAACTGCGCAACGCTACGCGCTGTTCACAGCCAGCTGCCTCTGCCCAACACTACAATGGCAGACAACAATGCAAACTACCCACAGACTGCACACAGCACAGCCAGTGATTTTCATACAGAGGTGGCGTTACCAATAAAAAACCTAAACAGCATACTTACAGTGTCAGTGAAGTGAAATGGGAAGAATACAAGAATTTCTGGTCAGACGAGTATAGTGAATATCAACATCAGCAGAAAATGATTTAACGGGAGTTGTTGTTGTTGTGGTCTTCAGTCCTGAGACTGGTTTGATGCAGCTCTCCATGTCACTCTATCCTGTGCAAGCTTTTTCATCTCCCAGTACCTACTGCAACCTACATCCTTCTGAATCTGCTTAGTGTATTCATCTCTTGGTCTCCCTCTACGATTTTTACCCTCCACACTGCCCTCCAATACTAAATTGGTGATCCCTTGATGCCTCAGAACATGTCCTACCAACCGATCCCTTCTTCTGGTCAAGTTGTGCCACAAACTTCTCTTCTCCCCAATCCTATTCAATACTTCCTCATTAGTTATGTGATCTACCCATCTAATCTTCAGCATTCTTCTGTAGCACCACATTTCGAAAGCTTCTATTCTCTTCTTGTCCAAACTATTTATCGTCCATGTTTCACTTCCATACATGGCTACACTCCATACGAATACTTTCAGAAATGACTTCCTGACACTTAAATCAATACTGGATGTTAACAAATTTCTCTTCTTCAGAAACGCTTTCCTTGCCATTGCCAGCCTACATTTTATATCCTCTCTACTTCGACCATCATCAGTTATTTTGCTCCCCAAATAGCAAAACTCCTTTACTACTTTAAGTGCCTCATTTCCTAATCTAATTCCCTCAGCATCACCCGACTTAATTAGACTACATTCCATTATCCTTGTTTTGCTTTTGTTGATGTTCATCTTATATCCTCCTTTCAAGACACTGTCCATTCCATTCAACTGCTCTTCCAAGTCCTTTGCTGTCTCTGACAGAATTACAATGTCATCGGCGAACCTCAAAGTTTTTATTTCTTCTCCATGAATTTTAATACCTACTCCGAATTTTTCTTTTGTTTCCTTTACTGCTTGCTCAATATACAGATTGAACAACATCGGGGAGAGGCTACAACCCTGTCTTACTCCCTTCCCAACCACTGCTTCTCTTTCATGTCCCTCGACTCTTATAACTGCCATCTGGTTTCTGTACAAATTGTAAATAGCCTTTCGCTCCCTGTATTTTACCCCTGCCACCTTCAGAATTTGAAAGAGAGTATTCCAGTTAACATTGTCAAAAGCTTTCTCTAAGTCTACAAATGCTAGAAACGTAGGTTTGCCTTTCCTTAATCTTTCTTCTAAGATAAGTCGTAAGGTCAGTATTGCCTCACGTGTTCCAGTGTTTCTACGGAATCCAAACTGATCTTCCCCGAGGTTGGCTTCTACTAGTTTTTCCATTCGTCTGTAAAGAATTCGTGTTAGTACTTTGCAGCTGTGGCTTACTAAACTGATTGTTCGGTAATTTTCACATCTGTCAACACCTGCTTTCTTTGGGATTGGAATTATTATATTCTTCTTGAAGTCTGAGGGTATTTCGCCTGTTTCATACATCTTGCTCACCAGATGGTAGAGTTTTGTCAGGACTGGCTCTCCCACGGCTGTCAGTAGTTCCAATCGAATATTGTCTACTCCGGGGGCCTTGTTTCGACTCAGGTCTTTCAGTGCTCTGTCAAACTCTTCACGCAGTATCGTATCTCCAATTTCATCTTCATCTACATCCTCTTTCATTTCCATAATATTGTCCTCAAGTACATCGCCCTTGTATAGACCCTCTATATACTCCTTCCACCTTTCTGCTTTCCCTTCTTTGCTTAGAACTGGGTTTCCATCTGAGCTCTTGATATTCATACCAGTCGTTCTCTTATCTCCAAAGGTCTCTTTAATTTTCCTGTAGGCGGTATCTATCTTACCCCTAGTGAGATAGGCCTCTACATCCTTACATTTGTCCTCTAGCCATCCCTGCTTAGCCATTTTGCACTTCCTGGCGATCTCATTTTTGAGACGTTTGTATTCCTTTTTGCCTGTTTCACTTACTGCATTTTTATATTTTCTCCTTTCATCAATTAAATTCAATATTTCTTCTGTTACCCAAGGATTTCTACTAGCCCTCGTCTTTTTACCTACTTGATCCTCTGCTGCCTTCACTACTTCATCCCTCAAAGCTACCCATTCTTCTTCTACTGTATTTATTTCCCCCATTCCTATCAATTGCTCCCTTATGCTCTCCCTGAATCTCTGTACAACCTCTGGTTCTTTCAGTTTATCCAGGTCCCATCTCCTTAAATTCCCACCTTTTTGCAGTTTCTTCAGTTTTAATCTACAGGTCATAACCAATAGATTGTGGTCAGAGTCCACATCTGCCCCTGGAAATGTCTTACAATTTAAAACCTGGTTCCTAAATCTCTGTCTTACCATTATATAATCTATCTGATACCTTTTAGTATCTCCAGGGTTCTTCCATGTATACAACCTTCTTTCATGATTCTTATACCAAGTGTTAGTTATGATTATGTTGTGCTCTGTGCAAAATTCTACCAGGCGGCTTCCTCTTTCATTTCTGTCCCCCAATCCATATTCACCTACTATGTTTCCTTCTCTCCCTTTTCCTACACTCGAATTCCAGTCACCCATGACTATTAAATTTTCGTCTCCCTTCACAATCTGAATAATTTCTTTTATTTCATCATACATTTCTTCAATTTCTTCGTCATCTGCAGAGCTAGTTGGCATATAAACTTGTACTACTGTAGTAGGTGTGGGCTTCGTATCTATCTTGGCCACAATAATGCGTTCACTATGCTGTTTGTAGTAGCTTACCCGCATTCCTATTTTTCTATTCATTATTAAACCTACTCCTGCATTCCCCCTATTTGATTTTGTGTTTATAACCCTGTAGCCACCTGACCAGAAGTCTTGTTCCTCCTGCCACCGAACTTCACTAATTCCCACTATATCTAACTTCAACCTATCCATTTCCCTTTTTAAATTTTCTAACCTACCTGCCCGATTAAGGGATCTGACATTCCACGCTCCGATCCGTAGAACGCCAGTTTTCTTTCTCCTGATAACGACATCCTCTTGAGTAGTCCCCGCCCGGAGATCCGAATGGGGGACTATTTTACCTCCGGAATATTTTACCCAAGAGGACGCCATCATCATGTACTCATACAGTAAAGCTGCGGGAGTAGGATTCTTTATTAATAGGAAGGTGCGCAGAGAGCGAGTTACTCTAATCAGTTTAGTGATAGGGTTATTCTCATCGGAATCGACAGCAAACCATCACTGACAACGAAAATTCGGATACGTATGACGACGTCTCAAGCCGGAGATAAAGAGAGAGAGATAATGTATGAGGATATTAAATGTGTACCTTGGTACGTAAAGGGAGAATAGAATGAGGTTGTAGGTGAAAGTGTGGAAGAAAGGGTTACGGAAAAATACGTGCTTGGTAGTAGGAATGAGAAAGGGGAAAAACTAACTGAGTTCGGCAATAAATTTCAGCTAGTAACAACGAATAGTCTGTTCAAGTATCTGTTTTGTAAATAAAAAACGCCTTCTCTTGCTGAACTGTATTTTATTCTCGCAGGTGCGCTTCGCCTTTTTTCTCTTTAAGGCGTCATCGTTGGGATGTATAATGATACAGGGGCTGGGAGATACGGGAAGGCCTCAATTACATTACATCATTGTCAGACAGAGATTCCGAAATCAGATATTGGATTATACGGTATACCCAAGAGCAGATGTAGACTGACATCACAATTTAGTAGTGATGAAACATCACAATTTAGTAGTGATGAAGAGTGGTCTGAAGTTTAGCAAACTAGTCAGGAAGAAACAATGCGCAAAGAAGTGCGGTATGGAAGTACTAAGGGATGAGGATATACTCTTGAAGTTCTCTGAGGCTATAGAAACAGCGGTAAGGAATAGCTCAGCAGGCAGAACAGCTGAAGAGGAATGAACATCTCCCTAAAGGGCAATCACAGAAACTGGAAGGAAAAACATAGATACAAAGAAGGTAACAGCGAATAAACCATGGGTAACAGTGGAAGTACTTCAGCTGATCGATGAAAGAAGGAAGTACAAAAATGATCAGAGGAAATCAGGAATACATAAATACAAGTCATTTAGGAATGAAATAAATAGGAAGTTCAGTGAAGCTAAGGTGAAATGGCAGCATGAAAAATGTGAAGAAATAGAAAAAGAATGATTCTCGGAAGAACCAACTCAGCATATAGAAAAGTCAAAATAACCTGCGGAGTAATTAAAACAATGAGTGGAAACATTAAGAGTGCGATGATAATTCCACTATTATATGTAGAGGAAAGAGCGGAATAGGGGGTGAGGATAGACTGAAGGCCCCTGTGAGGAGGAAGACATGTCTGATGGCTTGACAGAATAAGAAACAGGTGTTGATACAGAAGAGATAGAGGATCCAGTATAAGAATCAGAATTTAAAACAGCTTTGGAAGACTTAGGATCGAAGAAGGGAGAAGGGATGGATAACATTCCGTCAAATTTTGGAAATCATTGGTAGAAGTGGCAACTAAACGACTATTCACGTTGGTGTGTAGAATGTGACTCTCGGAAAAGCATCGTCCACATAATTCCGAAGATTGCAAGAGCCGACAGGTGCGAGAATTATCGCACAATTTTCTTAACAGCTCATGCTTGCAAGTTGCTGACAACAATATATAGAAGAATGGACAAGAGAATTGGGGTTCTGTTAGATAATGATCAGTTTGGCTTTGAGAAAGTTAAAGGCACCACAGAGGTAATTCTGACGTTAACGTTGCTAATGGAAACAAGACTACAGAAAAATCAAGATATGTTCATAAGATTTGTCAACATGGAAGAAGGGTTCGATAATATCAAATGGTGCAAGATATTACTCGAAATTCTGAGAAACATAGGTGTAAGGCATAGGGAAAGGCAAGGAATATGCAATATGTACAAGACACAAAAGTGGAAGCGTGGAAGACCACGAACGAAGTGCTCGGATTAAAATGGGTGTAAGACAGGGGTGTTATTTTTCTGTCCTACTGTTCAATCTATGCATCGAAGAAGTTATGACGGAAATAAAAGAAAGATTCAAAAGTGGAATTACAATTCAAGGTGAAAGTATATCAATGATAAGATTCTCTGAGACATTGCAGTTCTCAGTGAAAATGAAGAAGAATTACAGGATCTCCTGAACAGAATGAACAGTCTAATGATTACAGAATACTGACAGGATAAATCGAAGAAAGATGATAAGTAGCACAAATGGGAACAGCGAGAAACTTAACACCAGGATTGGTGATCATGAAGTAGATGAAGTTAAGAAATTCTACTACGTCAGCCGCAAAATAATCCATGACGGACGGAGCAAGGAGGACATAAAAGGCAGACTAGCACTGGCAAAAAGGGAATTCTTGGCCAATAGAAGTCCACAAGTATGAAAAAGCACTCCGTCTTCAAGCCACAAGTGGCCCATCGGGACCATCCAACCGCCGTGTCATCCTCAGCTGAGGATTCGGATAGGAGGGGCGTGTGGTCGGCACACCACTCTCCCGATCGTTATGATGGTTCTCTTTCTCCGAAGCCGCTACTATTCGTCGAGTAGCTCCTCATTTGGCATCACGAGGCTGAGTGCACCCCAAAAAATGGCAACAGCGCAGGGCAGCCCGGATGGTCACCAACCCAAGTGCCGACCACGCCCGACAGCGCTTAACTTCGATGATCTGAGGAAGATATTCCTGAGAATGATCACGGCATTGTATGTACTGTGGGAAAACCGCAACAGAAGAGAATCGAAGCATTTGAGATGCGGTGCTACAGAAGAATGTTGAAAATTAGATGGACTAATAAGGTAAGGAATGAGAAGTTTCTCCGGAGAATTGGTGAGGAAAGGAATACACGGAAAACACTGACAAGAAGAAGGGACAGGATAGTAGGACATGTGTTAAGACATCGGGGAATAAGTTTCATGGTACGAGAGAGAGCTCTAAAAGGTAAAAATTGTGGAGGAAAAGAGAGATTGGAATACATCCAGCAAACGATTGAGGACATGGCTTGTAAGTGCTACGCTGAGATGTAGAGGAATTCGTGGCAGACCGCATCAAATCAATAAGATGACTGATGACTCAAAAAATAATAAAAAATGATGCTTAGTAATGTATCTTTAATATTTTGTCCATGTAGCGAGAAGAATTTGTATTTTTAATGTTTACAAAATTGTTGTGGCACTCGTGCTGACTGGTTGACGTATTGTCTGTTGGCCTCTGTGTCCTGTTCTTCGATTTTTCTGAAATTTCGCCAAGACGAGTACCTGGCATTGTCAAAACGTTCAACCATTCAAAAATTGTAGGTCTTATAACCATAAATGTATGTTATGACCATTTCACAGCCGATATAAACATACACTGGCGACAAAAGATGCAACACTATTGTTGACACGTCATTTTATTGACAGATGAGGTGACAGGTAGTTCACCATTGTAGGATTATATGATCAGAAATTTGACCAAGTGCATTACACGAGTCACAGTAAAAGTTATCCAAACAGTGCAACCCTGCGAACGATCATAAAGATGCCGAATGGCATGCTGCGACGGGTTGTCCCAAATATCTTGCGCCTTTTGTTGTAATTCGGCGTTGGTTCTTGCAGTTCCCGCTTCATCGTGTCCCAAACGTATTCAGTTGGCTAGAGATCTGATGATCTGGCTGGAAGGACAATTGCTGCACGTCTCGAAGAGCACGTTGTGTTGAAGCTGCCGAGTGTGGACGTACACGGCCGTGCTGTAAAAGCACATCAGCTTCCTGTTGGAGAAATGACAGCAGCACGGATATAACAACCTGTGCAATGTAACGGGCAGTGGTTACTTTACCCTGCAGTAATATCAAATGTCACCGTGACCTGTAGCAAATGTGCATCCAAACCACGAAGCCTCGGATGAGACCTGTGCGTCGTGGGTGAATGCCCTCTGGAATAGGCACCTCACCAGGTCTACACTATACACGTTTACTTCCATCACTCACATACAGACAGAACTCACTCTCATCACTGGGGACAACAGGGCGCCTTTCCACTCTCCAGTCTACACTTTCATGACACCAGAGTAGCCATGCTTGGCGGGCGGCGTCGTGCTGTCAGTGGTATCTTAGACAGAGGCGCACATGGTTGTAAACCTGCTGCAAGCAGAGTGTTCCCAGCAGTCCATGATAACAAAGGAGGTGCAACATGTGCTTGGATTTCTTCCCTGGACGATGTACGAGGTGCATTCAAGTTCTAAGGCCTCCGATTTTTTTTCTGCGGACTGGAAAGAGATAGAAACATGCGCATTCTTTTAAAATGAGGCCGCGTTCATTGTCAATACGTCCCAGAGATGGCAGCACCATTCGGCAGATGGAATTTTACCGCCAGCGGCGAGAATGGGAACTGTTTTAAATATTTAAAATGGCGACGTTTTCCTTACTTGAACAGCTTGCAATCATTCGTTTTCTGAATTTGCGTGGTGTGAAACCAATTGAAATTCATCGACAGTTGAAGGAGACATGTGGTGATGGAGTTATGGATGTGTCGAAAGTGCGTTCGTGGGTGCGACAGTTTAATGAAGGCAGAACATCGTGTGACAACAAACCGAAACAACCTCGGGCTCGCACAAGCCGGTCTGACGACATGATCGAGAAAGTGGAGAGAATTGTTTTGGGGAATCGCCGAATGACTGTTGAACAGATCGCCTCCAGAGTTGGCATTTCTGTGGGTTCTGTGCACACAATCCTGCATGACGACCTGAAAATGCGAAAAGTGTCATCCAGGTGGGTGCCACGAATGCTGACGGACGACCACATGGCTGCCCATGTGGCATGTTGCCAAGCAATGTTGACGCGCAACGACAGCATGAATGGGACTTTCTTTTCGTCGGTTGTGACAATGGATGAGACGTGGATGCCATTTTTCAATCCAGAAACAAAGCGCCAGTCAGCTCAATGGAAGCACACAGATTCACCGCCACCAAAAAAATTTCGGGTAACCGCCAGTGCTGAAAAAATGATGGTGTCCATGTTCTGGGACAGCGAGGGCGTAATCCTTACCCATTGCATTCCAAAGGACACTACGGTAACAGGTGCATCCTACGACAATGTTTTGAAGAACAAATTCCTTCCTGCACTGCAACAAAATCGTTCGGGAAGGGCTGCGCGCGTGCTGTTTCACCAAGACAACGCACCCGCACATCGAGCTAACGTTATGCAAGGTTTCTTCGTGATAACAACTTTGAAGTGATTCCTCATGCTCCCTACTCACCTGACGTGGCTCCTAGTGACTTTTGGCTTTTTCCAACAATGAAAGACACTCTCCATGGCCGCACATTCAACAGCCGTGCTGCTATTGCCTCAGCGATTTTCCAGTGGTCAAAACAGACTCCTAAAGAAGCCTTCGCCGCTGCCATGGAATCATGGTCTCAGCGTTGTGAAAAATGTGTACGTCTACAGGGCGATTACGTCGAGAAGTAACGCCAGTTTCATCGATTTCGGGTGAGTAGTTAATTAGAAAAAAATCGGAGACTTTAGAACTTGAATGCACCTCGTACGGTCGGCCATCGCTGCTCGCATAGCGCATCGTTCTTGATGTGCGTTCTTACTGCGCGGATGTCCAGAACTTGGTCTATAGGGGTGTGGAAGTGTTCCACATATCACTGTTGAAAGCAGCGACATACCTCCGATATGTTCTCCCCAAGATGTGCAGCGATCCATCGATACACCCATCCAGCTTCCGCAGGCCCACAGTACGACACCGTTCAAATGGCTAAGGGATAGGTAGGCCTACTCTTCAGTGGGGCACGGTTGTACCCTAAAGTGAATGTTGCAAACACTGCGTAGTTACTGTCCGCAGAGCCAAGAGAAAGGTTGCACATCAGGCGTCCTGAGCGCCACCTGATCGCCGGAGACTGTGGGAAATGAGCCACTAACACTGCAATCCCTCAACATCAACATACTACACCGTGGTGGCACTGAACCCAGTCTTTGAGGGTGCTACATTTTTATCCAGCGGTGTATCGTGTCGTCTTTAGTTTTTCAGTCGGCTGATCAGTATATTTAAACGTTTAAATATTACGATAGATACATGAAAATAATTAAAGGCACGCAGGTAACGAGTTAAATGAAAAATAAAATAAAATAAAGAAAAAAATTCAAACAAATAAGAAAGTTATTATGATGATTAAAATAACACGACAAAGGATTACACTTAAAATACATATTTAAATCAATTTATTGAATAAAAATGTCGCGGGTAAGGATAAGGATTAAAAAAAAAAGAAGACAGAAGCAGAAGACAGCACTTGAACCCAAAACCTTCAGCCTACCGCTTAAATAGAACCATGAGATTACAGAACCGTTTGAAAAACTAACATTATATTGAAGAAATTCTTTGTAGCCCATTACGCTTGTGATTTAATTGTGATTTAATTTTTTCGCAGTTTTCCTGAGTCATTTCAGGCAAATTCCAGAACAGTTCCTTGGTTACAGCAACGGCCGATCACCTGTGGTACCCTCATAACCCCGTACTTACGTATTCTGTGTGTATGTACATTTTGAGCTGTTTATTTTTGTTGTCATTATCGCGACAAAACCTTGATCATTGTGAACTGATCGCCGGATGAATAAATAAATAAATCAGTCGCTTCATTAATCTAAGACAGTGGGTTTTTGAGTTATAGTTGTGATCTATCTGTAGTCCCAAAAGCTTGACACTTTCCGCTTCTTGTATTAAATTGTTTGGAAAAAGGATTTTTGTAGATTGTGTGATACTGAACTGTATCTACTGCGTCTCATCGAAATTCAATGACTATCCGTTTTCCTTGAAGTATTTGTTAATATTTTCGAACATTTAATTAGCTATCGTTTAAGTAAGTGTACTTGTAGGATGTTTTATTCTTATACTTGTATCACCTGCAAAGGGGCAATATTTGAATCTTCTGAAACTGCAAGCGGAATAACATTTATTTGTACATCAGAATCCCGTACTACACCACATTTAATTACTTGAAATTCTGTGACCACATTTATACAGAGGTCGCCCTAGACTGCCATAATCTTTCTGCATCTGCCCACTGTGCCTTCAAGATAGTAACAATCTTCACTCTTATCACCCTCCTACTTTTGAATCCATCACTGTAAATTTGCACTGTATTCAACCAGTATTGTGGAAAATAAGTTGGGTTGTCATTACTCTGTCACTTCCCATTACAGTGCAGATAAATTACGAGGCAGTGCACACAAAATTCCAAAAATAGATAGATTGTTGCAGCGTCATTTGACAAACCTTCGCGTGTTGTAGGGCTGTCATTCGTTGGCTTTCGCTGGCATCACTCACTACGTCCTTCAAGGGACACCTTCACTCCCTGGACTCTGCAGTAAACACCCCTGTGTAGTCTAAGCCACTGCCGCAACAAAGTTTTCCACAGACTCCTGTTTCCCATTCTTGTTCTTCAACTTTTTTGGTATCTTTTGCATATACGCATGTCTTTACCGATGTGCGTTGCCAGACAGCGCTGCAGTGTCCATAACGTACATGTGCAATAATTACATAATTATTGCGTTAATTATTTTCATTATTTTCTGCTTTTTAGTCAATGTAGCCACATTTAGTTATTGATACTACGTTCCATTCGGAATTTGTTAAGAATTGTACCTTTCTTATTACTCTGTATTACACTTTTTGTGTGGCCACCGTATTTAATTTTGCTACTGCTTATCTGTTTATTATTTTTATAAATCATATGTAGTTTCTGCTTTGGGCCTGCACAGCGCCACACTCACCGCATCATCTCCATCTGCTGCATAAAATTTGTGTCTTAGCACAACAGTCATATACCTCTTATCAGTCTTCTTATGATAGTTACTAAGACATGTAAGTTTTGTACCTATGTGCAACGTGATGTTCCAGGGTATTTGTCCTGTAAATATTTGTAATAGTGTTGTATGCCCGGTTATCTTGGTTTTGTAACTCATTTTCATTTTGTCCATAACTACGTGTTTTTATTTTGTTTTCTAAAATTGTCTGATACAGCCATGTCAGAAATGCGTAATATAGGATTCATAATGTCAGCTTGCTTCCAGTAAACGACTTTTTCCTCGGCGACCTGTTCAGCAATTTACAGACTGCGCGTCATTTCCACAGTTTACCACCGTTTATCGTGGTTACAACTCTCAACCATTTGGCGAGGAGATTCAAGTAAGGGAACGAGCAGGTCGGCCCTGACAGCGGCCGGCCGCACCCCAGAAGCTGCCGTGGGACTGCTCCTAGCCGGTGTCCTGCCCATTAAGCGATGAGTAGTTTCGAGAAACTGAAGAATTCGGCACAGGGGCGGCAACAGTTTGGTATGAGCCAGGTACCGGGATTTTCAAGCTTCAGAGTGGTGGGTCGCCAACTCTGATCGTACAACGACAGAAGAAACCGAACCAGCAGCATGTTTAAGGCGGAAGTGACAGATAACCTGACAGGACGATTGATCAAGCGGTAGGGTCGGAGACGCCGCTATAGAGAAGCATGTGTGGGAAAGGGTGGTTAAGAGACGTTTGGAAAACTTCCTGCACCTGCTGGCAACGGGAAGGATAGAGAGGAACCGCCAACAAGAGTGGAGAGAACGGAAGAAAGCTACTATTATCATGACTGGCGAAGAAATCAAACACTCCCGTACAATCGCAAGAAGAACACGAATTCGCCGGTCCAGAAGAGGACAGACTGGGAAGCATCGAGCTTCCGCAAGTTCGTCTGCAGGGAGCGGCAAGATGTTTTGAGACTTTTTGGGGAAACGTTCGGAGACACTGTGGAATATTCTGCTTCAGACTCTAATGAGGTGACTCGAGAATGCTGTAGACGTGCGCCGTGCGCTCAAGATCCAAGTAGTCCAGGATTTCAGAAGGCGCCAATCCGCCACCTGCTCCTCGGCACACTAAAGCCACGAACAACTCAGCTGACAGCCATGCCAAGGGTGCTTTCATGCCGAACACCGCGGACCAAGTCCAGTTATATAAAACTCAATGTAAACTATTGTCATCTCGCTCAGGTCAGTCAACTCCCAGAGCAAGACTCATTATTGCGGGCTTTATGCACAATGACGGACCAAAACTTTATAGCCATTGCCCACCACGAGACTGACTACCGCCTGGTGGCATTGAGCACATGAACATCCACTGACATATGCGGCTTTGATAAAGGGCAGATTGTTATGATCCGGCGTCTGAGAACAAACACCTCGGAATCAGAGCAGCTAGTCGGCTGTTCGCGCGCTACTGTCTTCAGCATCTATGGAAAGCTACTGAAGGACGATTAAATCACGAATAAGTGACAAGGTGGACATTCACAGGTAGAGGTCGCTCTGTAACGCAGGATAGACAGTGAAGTGTAGTACGAAGGGAGTTCAATAAGTAATGCAACAGAGTTTTTCCTTGGCCAGTTTCGGTTGAAAAAATTTGGAACTTGGTATAGGACGTCGTGGAATATTTTCGCTTCAGCCTCTATAGTTTGATGAAATTCCGATTGATGGCGGCGCTATACGTAGCCTTGAAATTGGCGTCTGTAACGGAGGTGCGTTCGAAGCAGAGAGCTGTCACTGAGTTTCTTTTGGCGGAAAAACACAGCATCGCAGATATTCATAGGTGCTCGCAGAACGTCTGCGAACACCTGGCACTGAACAAAAGCACGGTGTTTGGCTGGGAGGGGCATCTGACATCATCACAACAAGACCGTGCAAATCTGTCCGATGTCCCGCGTGCCGGCCAGCCGTACGCAGGTCTGAAGTTGAAGAAACGGCTTCAGCATGTTTATCGCCACAAAAATGCGAAAGAACTTCTCCATGACAACGGAACACTGAGATGAGCTCACAAAACTTCAGTGGATTGTTCTTCTTCATATCCCCTACAGCCCGGGTCTCGCACCTTCCGACTTCCATCTCTTTGGCCCAATGAAGGAAGCATTCCACGGGATGCAGTACTTGGATAGTGGGGAGGTTACTGACGCATAAACTCGTTGGCTCTGACCTCGACCGCTAGAGTGGTACCACGGGGGCTTCCAGTAAGCCGGCGTAAGGCTGAAAAATAGGTTTTTGTAGCCAAAAGAATGGGGAATAATATGGTGTATTGCAATCCCGAATAAAACCAATCTGCTTTCATAAGAAAGTGTTGCATTACTTATTAAACGCCCCACGTAGGTATAAAGACAGACTACAGTACTGGTCCGGGCACAGGTGTTTCGGAACACACCATTCCGAACGTATTGTTAAACATGAGGCCTGTGCGGCTGGTCCCGGCGGAGGTTCGAGTCCTCCTTCGGGCATGGGTGTGTGTGTTTGTCCTTAGGAGAATTTTGGTTAAGTAGTGTGTAAGCTTAGGGACTGATGACCTTAGCAGTTAGGTCCCATAAGATTTCACACATATTTTTGAAACATGAGGGCCCGCAATAGACGACCACTACGTGTTCCCATCTTGAGCCAACGACATGGACAGTCAAGGTTGCATTGGGCACAAGGTCACCGAGACTGGACTGTGGAGTGTTGCAAACGTGTTGCGTGATCAGATGAATCACGTTTCTCGTTACACCAGGTGGATGGTCGTGTCGAATACGCCGTCAACCAGACAAACGGCTGTTCGAAACATGCAATGCCCCATGAACGCAAGCCGCTGGCGACATATTACCCTATGTGGGACATTCGCCTGGTCTTTCATGGGACTTGTGGTAGTAATCGAATGCCTTACGGTAGCTGTGGTCAATGTGATAATTATTGTGGACTTCCAGCATCCCTTCATACTTAATCTCATCGCCAATGGTGATGGCATGTTCTAGCAGGATAACTCTCCGTGTCACAATGCCAAAATCGTGCTGTAATGGTTGTAGGAGCGTGATAGTGAGCTCACGTCAAAGTCTTGGCCACCAAATTCGCCTCATCTTAACCCGATGAAACACAATGATGACGTTATCGGCACCAACTCCGAGTCCGCAAGCCACCGGCCCATAATTTACGGGAACTGCGTGACCTGTGCGCCACATATCTCTGAAAACGTACGGAGGACTTTTCAAATCCATACCACTGGAAATCGCTGCTGTATTGAGTCCAAAATATGAACCAACAGGCTATTAAGTAGGCGGTCATAACATTTTGGCTTATCAGCATATGCGACTACTCTGTTTGCTTTGAATGAGATTTCACCTCATACTGCAGCACGAAATGACCTGATCGTGGGATGTCGTGTGCATGCCAGTAAGCCGGTGATTGTACGAGGATAGTTCCGAAAGCAATGCCTCCTATTTTTTCATGGTGACTTTGCAAGTCCGCACCAGATGTCGTTGGTGTAGCGCTAATGTTTGAACCTTCCTCTTTCATTTGCAGGTCGTTCTGTTGTTTTGCGATAATAGACGCCAGTAGAGGAATATTCCAAAATGAAGTCTGGTATGGACGCACGTATAAAACAGCGATGTGTGATTGAATTCCTCACTGCTGAAGAAATTGCGATGATTGAAATCCACGATGCTTGCTAAAGGTGTATGGAGGCGATACAATAGATATGGGCAATGTCAGGCGATGGGTACGGCATTTCGAATGTGGTGAAGGTGGTGTGTATGACAAGCGATGGCCCGGCCGTCTGATGAACTGATCCGTGCTGATCGGTGGATAACGACCAGAGAAGCTGAATTTCGCTTGTAATGCCTTGGAAACAATGTTGTAATTTCTTGGTTATTACAAAGTCTGCGCGAGATAGACCCCGCGGATGCTTACAGAAGAACAAAAAGTTCATCTTATGGAAATTTGTCGGCAGCTTCTGGACCACTATGAAGGTGAAGGTGACAATTTGCTGAATAGCACCGTCGCAGGAGGTGAGACGTGGTGTCACCACTACGAGCCGGAATCCAAAAGACAGTCCATGGAATGGCGACACGCCAATTCTCCGTCAAAGAAGAAATTCGAGACACAGCCGTCTACAGGCAAAGTGATGTGCATAGTCTTCGGGGACAGCCAGGGTGCTGTTCTTTTGGATGTCCTGGAGCCTGTAGAAACTATCAATTCAGCACGGTACAAGACAACCCTGACTAAGCTGAAAACCCGAATGTCCCGGGTAAGGCCACAGAAGAAGACCAACTTTCACCTGCAACATGATAACGCTAGACCCCACAGCAGTTTTGCGACCCCGCAACTGGTTGCAAAATTCTGCTGGACTGTTTTACCACTTCCACCGTAAAATCCCGATTTATCGCCATCAGACTTCCATCTCTTTGGGTCTCTGAAAGATGGACTGCGTGGAGAACAGTTTCAAGACTGGAATGCTGTTGTCTAAGCTGTAAAGAAGTGGTTGGCCTCAGCTAGTTCCGATTTTTACAAGCGTGGCATGAAGCCTCTGGTTCATCATCGGCGAAAGTGCATAACGAATGGTGGTGACTATGTGGAAAAATGACAGTCTGTAGCTGAAATATTGCTCTATTTAACTGTACTGTTGTGATTTATGTATCTACTAGTTTCCATGAACAAAAATAGGAGGCATTACTTTCGGGGTCGGCCGCTGTGGCCCGAGCGGTTCTAGGCGCTTCAATTTGGAACTGCGCGACCGATACGGTTGCAGATTCGAATCCTGCCTCGGGCATGGATGTGTGTGATGTCCTTCGGTTAGTTAGGTTTAAGTAGTTCTAAGTTCTAGGGGACTGATGAGCTCAGATGTTACGTCCCATAGTGCTCAGAGCCATTTGAACCATTACTTTCGGAACGACCGTCGTAGTTTGCTATTGGCACACTTGTACAAAAATGTAAGCAATCAAAGATTAGACAATAATAATCAGAATTGCTAGAAAAAAGAACATGTCAGGAATTTTCAGTTGCTGGCAGTATAACTGATAAAAACTTTTTGGGGTTCAGGTGAAATGAGTGTATTCACTTCTGGGAGTGGTAGTAGAATCATGAACTGCTTCTTGCTGACGATAGTATTGATGATTACGGAGAAAACGTAGACTTGTCGCTTTGCAAATGTCGTTCTTCAGCCACACTAGCTCTTCCAGAGTAATTGAGATTAGACTCCTCTTAAACAACACTTTCGTGCAACCATCGCAGAAGTCCTGTCCACAACATTCCACTCTTAACCCGTCAGAAGTACCTTCCTCTTCAAGAAACCTCGTGAATCTTCTGTCCCTCTTGCTTTATTCGCCTCCAGTCGCGTACGGCGCCACTAGAATAAGTAATGCCCTGCTGGAACTCTCAGCCAGTTGGTTCTTACTCGCTTCACATAAGCAAACGCGTGTCACAGAAGAAGTGAACAGGCGACTCACGAACATTTGTAGGCCATAGCGCTCCCTTTGCTTCATCAAGCTGAGTTTAATAAGCAGTAGATCCACGTAGCCAGATGCAAAGTAAATTGACGGACAATACGCTCGTAACAGATCATTTATCTAACATCGCTTCTGAAAGCAGTGGACTGAACAGTTACAAGAAGTGTGCGATGGTCTTCTTTCTGAAGATCATTCCATTGGCTTTTCACTTCACAGCATCCTTGAAGCGTTACTATTTTTTTGTCATGTGTTCTTCCAAAGACAGAGTTTTTCCTTGTTTCAGCTTGTCTAGGTTCCAGTATGTCAGGCACTTTGTGTTTCGTCCACCCTCGGCGCCAATCTTGTTGTGTCTAGAATCCTGCCTACTCGTATCGCTAGACAAACAAACGAACAACTCGTATTAATGAGTTTTATTACAACAAGAAAATTACAATACTTAACTTTGCGGTTCTAGGCGCTTTAGTCCGGAACCGCGCTGCTGCTACGGAAGCAGGTTCGAACCCTGCCTCTGGCATGGATGTGTATGATGTCCTTAGTTAGGTTTAAGTAGTTCTAAGTCTAGGGGACTGATGACCTCAGATGTTAAGTCCCGTCGTGCTTAGAGCCATGTGAATTTAACTTTGCTAGATGTGTCGCAAGCAAGGGGCGACATACAAAATAAACAGTCTTCTTCAGTGACTGCTGATCTCTAACTGACAAAAGTGTTTCCTGAATTGCTATCGAAGGGCCTAACGTTGACGGTGCTATCCAAGTGGGCCGTCACCAGTCGGCCACGGCGCGTACGTCCTCTTCACGTAGGGGCCGCTGCTGTCGCGTTGTCGTCCTGGAAGGAGGTCCGGTCAGCGTGCGATTGGCTGACCTCTTCTCACAGCCTTTTCTTCCCTGTCGTTCCCGACTGGCGTGCCGAAACTGACTGTACGCCGTAACAGTTTTTCAATTACTTGTTAAATTTTATGTGACATTGAGAGGCACCCATATGCCTTGCTCATACTGTGGCATCAAGCAGTCAGGCCTGCAAGATGAGTGGTCTGCCAAGCGAGTGGATTCATTCTTATTTATCGAGTAAAATGTAGTACTCACAATTAAGTTACCAATTATTCTCCTGTTTGAATATTACGCAACGGAAACGGATAGCGCTAACCAGACTATTAGTAATTTACACAACTCTGACTGTTCACTACGCACTGGCAATACCACATTTTCTTTCTTACCCAACGGCTTTGATCAACACGTGGCCATCGCTCTGAATATGAATGGCGCACACATTATAAATTCTGGATATCATGACAACATACTGTTCGAAGGAAAAGGCCACCAATCTTTTCCTTTTCACTATCTTTTTTATTCCGATAAATTCTATAACCTAAACACACCATTACATTTTCGGCAACAATCACACATGAGAAACTCCGCCCAGTGGGCATGGCTTTACATTGGTGATTCTCTATCTTATGGTCTGGTAATTATTTAACGCTAGAGTGCACTTTCTGGATAGGATGGTGGATCTTTTGCTATATCTCACACTTGGACTCTCACACCCATCATCACGAAAATTTCCTCCAGACCGAGCGGTACAAAAGGAACATGCATAACCCACTACCTCTGAACCTATCTTGCTACTCTCCCATGCAAACCACTCATACTTAAATTACATGAAATACACCACACTGGCAACATGGAATACAACACATGGAATAGTCACAACGTCATAATCACATCACTTTCAGCTTTCCCACTTCAATTAGTATTCATCCCAGTTTCACACGACACTGCCCCACTTCATAGCTTTTCTTTCCTACTATGAACTCTGGATGATATATGCACGTCTTCCTGTGCAATGCAAGCCAAGTGGCGTTGCTGGATAGACGGCTGACTCACCTTGCTTCACTCTCAGAGTATTATAGTTTGAATCAAGCGTCACACGGAAACATAACACGCAAAGTAATATTAAGAACATATTCGTCTCACACGCGAGTCCTCAACTGATACCATGGACGAGTACTGCTCTTTATCGTCTGTCACACACAGATTGAGACTCTCACAGTACTCACCACGTGGAAGTACTCGTCTCTAATTTCAAGTCCTGCACACGCCATTTCTTAAATATTTCCAACTTATAGTACACACGCCAGTAATTCAGCTTAACTTAAGCACTCGGAAGTATTTCAACTTATTGCTACACGTGGTTTCATTGTGACCGTTGGTCACTTCCGAAGATTACTACGATCCCCTTAATTTTACCTGCCTGACATTTAATTCTCCCCACCAAAGTTCCTGAAATAGAGAAATTATTATTCCAAACTACTCTTAAGTATTCCACATGCATACCATTCTATCCACTCTTTTGTCTTTGCGGAGCAGACCTGAGACAGGTCATACCAACACAAGATCCAGCGCCAGAATGCTGAAAACATGGCCGTTCTTCAGGTCATCTCGCACCTCCGTCGAGGTGGGGGAAGACCATGCTACCCATTGGTCAGCCACATTTCAGGCGGTCAAAGCTCAGGTAAATTTCATCTCTTTGGTTCCGCCAAAGGTGACCAAAGAACCGTCTCAAAGATGATCATATATTGCACATTCACTATCTGTGGTTAGCAGACGACCATACATTCATTCATTTCGCAGATCTCACCAAATTGGATGTAGGGATTTATTTTGTGGGAGTGCACATGTGATCAATTAAATAAATAAATTGTCATTCTTTCCTACACTGGTATTCGGCTTCGGTGTATTAAGTGAAATTGAGTTATTATTACAAAAAATATGTTGTTCTTACAAGAATAACGAAGAATGTTGTACCTATTTTCAATGTCGGCCGGTACTGTACCCTTTCAACATTTTATTGGCACTGTTATGGTCGCTGTCAAAGTGTGCTCGACGATTTGTAAACCAGCTACGGTGCATTAAACAGCAGTAAGGAGGCACTTCTACGAACGTAAATGCCTATGATGTAATCAAATATGAGTAGTGAATGGTGGATTTGTCATGCCTACTCGTATTTACAACCGAAGATACTGATAATGTACTTATAAACGTTTCCAGTGTCAAATATCTGTCATGTACCACAAACTAGACTCTGCCTATTGATCCGATGTCTTTGACTTCCCTACACTAAGACTGCTTTACGCTGTATAATGCACTTCTTGCTGCTGTTTTGAAGATTCATTAAAGCAGATCGTGACCACAGACACCACTGGCAGAATATGCACACAGCACCTATATTAGCGCAATTACAGCTTCAGTCTTGTGACAGTGAATGAACAGCCTGTGACAAATGCACCAAAGGGAGCATGTCTAGCCGAGAAAACCCACGACAGTGTAAGTTAGCACAGTCTGGTTGGGGGACGGACAGCACGAGAGCTAAATCTGTCGCTCGCTTCACAGCTGTGACAGCCGTGCAGCTGTGCTGAGAAACTTACGAGGCGAGGCGAACGTGAGCCAGGGAGGTTGGACGAGGACTGCCGGCCGTCGGGCCGAGCGTTTGTAGCTGCAGTCTGGATAACCGCAGCGAATTGTACAACCACTCCCCTCGCAGAGTTCGTTCGCGGGACAGCCCATAAAAGTCAAGGCGCAGCAGTTCGCGACTATGGACGAGAATGAGTTCTTTTGAAGAACAGAACTTATTTTCTCATCTTGAATTTGCATGGAATAATATTGTGGGTTTTCCTGAGGAACACATATTCATTACCAACAAGGGCTTTGGAAAAGAAGATCTCATGAACTCTCACACATGCAAATTTCTGGGAAGAAAGACGAAATCCTTTCCGTACAATATAATTTGGAAATCTTCAAGATTTAATATTCCATACAGATTCGAAATGTGTTCTGCCTGCAAAAAATATCTCGTGAACATATCTTAAGAATATCATTGCTGCAGAATTGCTGTTCAGCTTCATTATAACAAAAGGTGACAGTAAATACGGAAATAATTACTCTTCAGTTTGTGTATTCTCTTCTAAAATGATCGAGAAAGTAATGTACTCTAGAGGAATGTAACTTTTAAGTAAAATGATCTCTTTGGTACATAATACATAGGTTTCCAGAATGGTTGTCGACTGTCAACGTCATGTAAATCTAATATTAAAGCCTTAAATAACAAACTTTCGCCCGTTGATAATTTTCGTGACGGGTCTAAAGCATATGTCTGTTGTGTCATTCTGAAGAGTTCCGAGACTACTGCGATAAAAAATAGAGAAAAGTTAAGACGGTGGTTTTAATGCTTCATGTGTTCTGCATAGTGAGCAGGAAGGCAGCCAGTCAAGAAATATTTTACGGAAATGGTTTAGATTTTTTTTTACAAAGGCCACAGTCAAATCTTTACAAGTTTTCTCCCAGAGCAACTTCCTCTGTGCCGACGTGATACAAGCTGCCTGCCTTTCACAACCGAGGCAGTTATGTCCAGTTAAAGATGCTAACAAGAGACACCTTGAACCCTCTGCTGAAATCTCTAGCTAGTTCACTTCATCGGTTTTAACCAATAGCATGCGTGGGATGCAGGTTAAGTGTGTGGACTCTGGATGTGTTCTGCAGTGCAGAATACAGTTGCTTATTTCTCTTGTGATTCATACGTCGAGCAGAACAGACGTTTTTCTTGGGAGGCAGAGCCCCTTCCTTTGCGCACTTATTTAGTTGTCCGTCCTCCTAGACTGGCCACCACCCGGCAACTTTCTTCTCCCCAGGCGCGCCCTTTGTATTCCAAACACTGAAATATATTCTCTTTCTTTTTACCAAAATCCTGTTTTGTCATTTAACGTCCGCCCTGGATGCCCTGAATGCCTGGAGTCCTGGAGATCTGGAGGCCTGGAGTCGAGACCGCTCAACCTGCTGTACATTATCGTCGTAAGCCAGATGCAACAACTTTCTCCCCTTTCCCTGTGCCTGTACAATAGTCTCCCCTACTTGAGTACAATGCACAGCACGTTCATATAACCATCTGAATCAGTCAGAAAAGTCCTTCTTTGGGATGTTGTTCAACTCTTGCATCACATTGGCTGGAATGTTGGTTATGTCGTCAGAGCACTGATCCTTCATGTGAATTGCTGCTCTTTGTCGTTTTGCGGTAGATTCGCGGTGATAACACCAAGTTTCGTGCCACGTGATGATTTGTTCCAGAAAAGAATTGCCCGCTATTTTTATTTCAATCAACTCGCGGCAGGCGTCCAAGCGTCATTATTTTTGTTTGGGACTAGAAGTGTGCAGGAAATTTACACAAACTTGTATTTTTTTCAAAACGTTCTTTAGGGTGTCTTGAACACATTAGTTAAAGACGTTGTTCCTTTCAGGCTTCTTTGCGAGTTGTCACACAACAACGTTGGCACACTACAGCTGCACGTCAACCACTTAACACTGCCTGCTCACAACTGACTTGTCGAATGCACATCGGTTGTTTGTAGTTGTTATTGAATGTGCTAGCTTACGAATGCGTGATTGAATCTGAATACAAGTTTTCAAAGTGAAGTTCGAAGTTATAAAAGTCTACAGAATGGCTTTAATGTCGTTACGCCACCGTCTCGCGGTTGCAACTAGACCTCACCAAGTGGCTGTATAATCAGTCGTTGGCGGCACACCACCGACCCTCGCCAATAGCTAAGCGCTAGTCAGCCTGAAGTCTCTGAGTCCCTCGATACATCTTCTCCGGATACATCTGCTCTAGCGGCGTCGCATCCTGGCAATGGCGGCGGCTCTCAACGAACAGGTCTTGAAGGCTCTTTTCAAAGAATTAATTTTGTCCCGAGCTTTCGATAAGAGGAAAACTTTGTACTCTATCGGATTGGCTGGGGTACGGATCTTCCGAGTGCTAACTGATAAAAATGTTCCTTAGAGAGTACAGCTCCTAATCCCTGGGCTATTCTTCAGTTGGTTAACCAGTAATGTGCATCCTACAATTTAACACTGAAGAAAAGTCATCTCACTGTCTTTCCAGCTCTGTGGCCAATGAGGTTGGCCTAGTTGGCACAGTCGACTTCCCCCGTCTAACCTCTGGTTTATTGTCTTAGCCAGTGCTTCCAACACTTGTGTTGCGCGACATTTCGTCTTTAAGAATTCAAAGTCCAGCAGCAACTCACACATTCAAAGCATTCCAAAACTGCGAGTTCCCACTCCATTTTCGAGACAGCATGTATGGTACCCAGCAATTTCCACAGAAAACACAGCTTTCTACCTTTTGTCCGCAATAATGCCTTCTTGTACTTCACTGAAACCAATATTCTTTCTCGTTTCACTTCCGAGTTGTAAAAGCAGCCACGGCTGAGTCCCATAAGCCACAGGAGAGGTTATCCGTGTATGGCTGCGGTGCTTCGGGTGCCCAGGGAGGACACTGGCTGGTGACATGGCAGCCACTGACCTGCCCGCCTCCCGGTGCTCCCTTCTGAGAACTGCTCCAAGGGTGGCGGCCTACGTAACCACACGGTTCCGTTGCCACGTCCCAGTCGGCCTTCAACGTCCTCTTCTTTGTATAAGACGTGTAAATTCGAATAAAAGAGTAAATGAGGAGTAAATTACGTTAGCCAGCTGCCAAAAATTACTAGTTCTGATATGTATTACATTTTCACTGTCGACTAATTATTGCAATTACAGTATGATTTTACACACGTTACGGGACTTTTTCTGAAAGATCTGTCTCCACCGTGGCTACTTCACTGCTGTTGCTTGTATGTCACGAATAAAATCAGTCTTGGAATGTTTTGAACAGACAATGTAGTATCATAAAATCAAAAATTTTGTAAAAGTACAAACGACAATTTTCAACCACGCTTGACATGCATATCGCAAAATAGCCAAAGACTTTAGGGAGAAGAGAAATTTTCACAGACAACGAAGAAATCATGTGTGGAATAGCTCAAGGTTAAATTAGAAGTCCACTTCCAGCCTCATGTATGGGAATGGACTTCCGTTTAACATACATCCTGTAGAGTTCGTGTGTGTGAATTCCTAAGGGACCAAACTGCTGAGGTCATCGGCCCCTAGATTTACACACTACTTAAACTAACTTAACGCTAAGGACAACACTCACACCCATGCCCGAGGGAGGACTCGAACCTCCGGCGGAAGGGGCCGCACGATTAGTGACATGGCGCCTCTGACCGCGCGGCCACTCCGCGCGGCTGTAGAGTTCGTTCTTACTGTAGATGACACATGTGTTATAATTAATACCATTAGAGGTGCAATATAGAATAAATTATTAATAACATTATTTAAATAATTACACTACTGGCCATTAAAATTACTACACCAAGAAGAAATGCAGATGATAAACGGGTATTCATTGGACAAATATATTATACTACAACTGACATGTGATTACATTTTCAAGCAATTTGGGTGCATAGATGCTGAGAAATCAGTACCCAGAACAACCACCTCTGGCCCTAATAACGGCCTTGATACGCCTGGGCATTCAGTCAAACAGTGCTTGGATGGCGTGTACAGGTACAGCTGCCCATGCAGCTTCGACATGATACCACAGTTCATCAAGAGTAGTGACTGGCGTATTGTGACGAGCCATTTGCTCGGCCACCATTGACCAGACGTTTTCAACTGGTGAGAGATCTGGAGAATGTGCTGGCCAGGACACCAGTCGAACATTTTCTGTATCCAGAAAGGCCCGTACAGGACCTGCAAAATGCGGTCGTGCATTACCCTGCTGAGATGTAGGGTTTCGCAGGGATCGAATGAAGGCTAGAGCCACGGGTGGTAACACATCTGAAATGTAACGTCCACTGTTCAAAGTGCCACCAATGTGAACAAGAGGTGACCGAGACGTGTAACCAATGGCACCCCCTACCATCACACCAGGTGATACGCCACTATGGTGATGATGAATACATGCTTCCAATGTGTGTTCACCGCGTTGTCGCCAAACACAGATGTGACCATTATGATGCTGTAAACAGAACCTGGATTCATCCGAAAAAATGACGTTTTGCCATTCGTGCACCCAGGTTCGTCATTGAGCACACCATAGCAGGTGCTCCTGTCTGTGATGCAGCATCAAGGGTAACCGCAGCCATAGTCTCCGAGCTGATAGTCCATGCTGCCGCAAATGTCGTCAAACTGTTCGTGCAGATGGTTGTTGTCTTCGAAACGTCCCCATCTGTTGACTCAGGGATCGAGACATGGCTGCATGATCCGTTACAGCCATGCAGATGAGATGCCTGTCATCTCGACTGCTAGTGATACTGAGAGATTGGAGGGCACTCTCACTTCTGATTTGGTGTAGGGAATACGAAATGTGGCGATTTCACTTCATACATTGTGATGAAATTGTGGGCAACAGCTTATGGTCTTGTTTGTGTGCTCTAGGGAAAGAAATACGGTAAGCTTTACCTGCATTCAGAGGAACAGGGTGCCGACTTAAACAACTGCAGTAAAAGCACGGCGTGGGTGGGGCGACAAAGCGCGTTTTTTTTTCTGGAGAACGGTGAGGAGACATTTCCAGACGGGTCGTGCCGTGGTCGCATTGTGCAGAAACACATTAAGCTTTGGCACCAGACATCCAGGTATACGGCCTAGTGCAGAAAAGTCGCCGACAGCGCATTGTAGGCCTTGTTAGCGAGCAAGCCGCCAAAAGAAATGTAAATGTTCTGTAGATGTCCGTGGGACAGGGAAACTGGCACCCAGACGTGCAGACTCTGTTTCAAAACATCTTTTGTCAATGAGAGCTTATGGCCGTTCTTTGCAAACTTGGAAATGGATGCAACAGGGGAGATAACAAGCTGTTTATGGAGGGCTGTGCTTCCACCCCGTATTGTGTTAGCAAAAGACATGGCAAACGTGTGGGAAAGAGACTGTGAAGCTGAATTTTTTTTCCGTTTTCCGCCAATCAACTTTAAGTCTCTGACTGGTCAAATCGGTTTGCAGTGCAAAGACCATTCACTGAGCTTAGAATGCCGAGCTCCAGCTCGTGATTGGCTTGTGTGAAAATGGGGGAAGTCAAAGAAGAGAAATGTGCTTTTGGAACTGAGCTGAGGAGGTAACACTGAGAAAGGGAGATTGCACTCTGGTACAAGTCTCTTGTACTGGCGTTTCGCTAGTAAAGAACTGCAGGTCTCTACCTAAATGGTGAGACTTGTTTCCTTTGCTAGGGTGCGACTTATAGCCTGTGCCAGTCACCTTCTGAAAAAAATGGTTCAAATGGCTCTGAGCACTATGGGACTTAACATCTATGGTCATCAGTCCCCTAGAACTTAGAACTACTTAAACCTAACTAACCTAAGGACATCACACAACACCCAGTCATCACGACGCAGAGAAAATCCCTGACCCCGCCGGGAATCGAATCACCTTCTGAACCATCAGAGGTACTGCTTATATCATCACGGTCACAACAAGTGACGCGTGGGTGTACTTATTTGTCTTGAGTCGGTCGTCTAAACATTTGGCGTATTCCGACACGTACAGTCGTGGCACGAAGTCAGATTGGTTTGGCAGACCAGCAAACGGCTCCACTTCCACAATGGAATCCGTCAGGGCTTCAGAGGCTCTTAGGGAAGTACCTGCGTTCTGAATCAACCGAACGCGAGACCGCGTACTTGCATTTTTCGGAAACGCGCATTTAATAACAGATTACCGTCGCCCATGACTTCATTCGCTGAATGCATCGTAGTGTGCCGCCTTGACCAGTAGGATGGTAAAGTATTCGCTGCTGCGATGTAGGGCTATAATATCTATTTCTCAGTATCCTGTTCTATTGAACCATATTTTTCCTTTTTTTTTTTTTGTATGGTAGAATATAGATACATGGTGGTGGCGTAGTTTGGTGCAATAACCTGGATTCATGTGTATGAAATGAGATAGAGCGAGTAGTGTTCTGGTTATTGTCGTGTGTCGATCCCCAGCAGATCACTTTGTCCACCATAGATCCCATGTTAGTAATGCTTTAGTTAAATAAACATTTTTGTATGATGTGTCTTTAATAATTTTGTTGTCTTGTCTTGTTTAAGATCAATAAATCGATTGTGAATTAGACTACAACTTCTCCCTGAGTTCTGACTAACAGTTCCTTCACATTTTTATGGCAGTCTAGATCAGAAACACAAGGAGTAGCTTTTTCATTTGGTGTCCACTGCGAGGATCTTTTACTTCATTAACCGTAATCCTCTTTCAATAAGAGGCCATTGGGATCCAGCACGGCGTTCCGTATTACCCTTCTGAACCCACCGATTCCATATTCTGCTAACAGTCATTGGATCTCGACCAACGCGGGCAGCAGTGTCGCGATACGATAAACCACAATCGCGATAGGCTACAATCTGACCTTTATCAAAGTCAGAAACGTGATGGTAGGCATTTCTCCTTCTTACACGAGGCATCACAACAATGTTTCACCAGGCAACGCTGGTCAACTGCTGTTTGTGTATGAGAAATCAGTTGGAAACTTTCCTCATGTTAGCACGTTGTAGGTGTCGCCACCTTGTGTGAATGCTCTGAAAAGCTAATCATTTGCATATCACAGCATCTTCTTCCTGTCGATTAAATTTCGCGTCTGTAGCACGTCATCTTCGTGGTGTAGCAATTTTAATGGCCTGTAGTGTATTAAAGCGCTACAAGTGGACTTCTTTAAATTTCGAAAAAAAGCCAGATTATACATTTCTGTATATCTAATGGAATCACACTACCGATTAACTTGGCGTATGTCAGTGAATATGGTGCAATATTTCATCAGTTTTGCAAGGTACATGATGTTGAAAATTTGTCGAATATTTTGCCAGGTGGTAGTAAGATCAAGACAAGAAAAAAAAGTCAGATAAACATTGGCTGTAAACTGCATACCTTGAGAGCTATGAGTACTTGTTTACTTTCACTTCTGTGAAACACATTTCTTCTACTGCAAGCTCTTTGCTTTCCATATTTTGTAGAGAAATAACACAGACGAAAACAAGAAAAAGTCATGTAGATATGGGCTCTAAAATATATGCCTTAAGAGCTAGGAGCACTTAATATAGACGAGAGGAGTTTCGCAGTAGCAAAGATGAACAAGAGCTCATAGCTTTTAGAGTATCTCTTTTAGAGTCCATGTTTATTTGAAGTTTTTTCTTGTATTGATTGTCACTACCAGCTGTCAAAATATTTGATGCTTTTTTAACACCCTGAATAATGATGAAAATTTTAACCAGAAGACACATTATCAATTGTCATAATGCTGATGGAAACCACAACAATTCAATTTGTCTAAAAGCTAAGTTCCACTACTATCGTCCTTCAAATAATTGTTAATTTTGAAAAAAAGTCAAATCCTCACACACTTTGCATACTGCACATCATTAATGGATAGTGACATAATCTCTCTCTCTCTCTCTCTCTTTCCGTCTCTGTCTCCCAACCGCTCTCTCTCCATTATATAACAAAACGATAGCGACAAACTTTCAAGGATTATAGAAGTTGTCTTAAACAAATTATGGACAGGAACCCATGACCGTAAACGTCACCCAACAACGCTACAGAGCGACGACGTCTGTGGGGACCAACGCCAGCCACTGAGCCACTAGGCCACACTCTAGTAGTGAGTTTGTACGCCAACGCACCGCAAGCGATCTTAGAACATTCAGGACGCTCGTTGTCGTAGTGGAGTGTACAAACTCAGGTTTTCTGCTAAAGAAGTGTTCTTGCCAAAAATTGTCATTGTATCCTTACGCATTATTTATATACGACATTAGAATACATTTGAGATTTGACTGTTTTGTACGTTTCGCATGCATAGTAGTAATGAGTTACCAGATACGTGTTCCCGTTAACCCTGATAGAGTTCACGTATTCGTATGATCTACAACGTGAACAGTGTCCTCTCCCTGCCGATCACCGACTGTGGGAGAATTTACGCTCATGATATGTTGCACAAACTGTCAGTACTTACTTTCTGCATCAGTCTTGTTTACATTGGAGGTAACATATGGAGTGGGTGCAACAGCCACTTCTCACAAGCAACATTTGCAGGCGGATGGTTGGTTTATGTGCCAGACATTCGTGACGCAAAGAAGCCTCTTCAACGTATTATAGAAGCCAGTGTGATCCGTCGACACCATGTGGAGGAGGTAGGAAAAGTCCATCATTTCATGATCCCATGAGCGTATACGCTTGTAGAAGTGTACATTTTGAACCTGTGTTACGAGTTTCTGAGTAAAGAAATTTTGAAAAATATATTTCTCCTTAATAACTCCAAAAAATATGTTTTAGGACTACGTTTTGTATGAACCTTTTTCCTTCTTCTGGTGTGAATAATACACGAAGTTTGTAAAAGTACATTTAAACAGCTCAAAAAAATGCAAAACTCTACGAAAGTGGCATATTTAGAATGAGGGGAAACAGGGAATGATCTACATCTACATCTACATCCATACTCCGCAAGCCAGAGTGTGGCAGAGGATACCTTGAGTACCTCTATCGTTTCTTCCTTCTATTCCAGTCTCGTATTGTTCGTGGAAAGAAGGATTGTCAGTATGCGTCTTTGTGGGCTCTAATCTCTCTGATTTTATCCTCATGGTCTCTTCGCGAGATATACGTAGGAGGGAGCAATATACTGCTTGACTCTTCGGTGAAGGTATGTTCACGAAACTTCAACAAAAGCCCACACTGAGCTACTGAGCGTCTCTCCTGCAGAGTCTTCCACTGAAGTTTATCTATCATCTCCATAACGCTTTCGCGATTACTAAATGATCCTGTAACGAAGCGCGCTGCCTCCGTTGGATCTTCTCTATCTCTTGTGTCAACCCTATCTGGTACGGATCCCACACTGCTGAGCAGTATTCAAGCAGCGGGCGAACAAGCGTACTGTAACCTACTTCCTTTGTTTTCGGGTTGCATTTCCTCACGATTCTTCCAATGAATCCCAGTCTGGCATCTGCTTTACCGACGAGCAACTTTACATCTACATTTATACTCCGCAAGCCACCCAACGGTGTGTGGCGGAGGGCACTTTACGTGCCACTGTCATTACCTCCCTTTTCTGTTCCAGTCGCGTATGGTTCGCGGGAAGAACAAGAGTGATAGGGTACAAATCGCAGAATATCTGAGTGACCACCATCAAACGTTCATTTCTGAGGAAGAGGATGTGGAACAAAAATGGAAAAAATTCAGAAACATCGTCCAGTACGCCTTAGATAAGTTCGTACCGACTAAGGTCCAAAGCGAGGGGAAAGATCCACCGTGGTATAACAATCATGTACGAAAGGTACTACGGAAACAAAGAAAGCTTCATCATAGGTTTAAGAGTAGTCGAATCATAGTTGATAAGGAAAAGCTGAATGAAGCGAAAAAGAGCGTAAAGAGAGCAATGAGAGAAGCATTCAACGAATTCGAACATAAAACATTGGCAAACAATCTAAACAAGAACCCTAAAAAGTTTTGGTCATATGTAAAATCGGTAAGCGGATCTAAATCCCCTATTCAGTCACTCGTTGACCACGATGGCACCGAAACAGAGGACGACCGAAGAAAGGCAGAAATACTGAATTCAGTGTTCCGAAACTGTTTCACTGCGGAAAATCGTAACACGGTCCCTGACTTCAGCCGTCGCACGGACGCCAAAATGGAAAATATTGAAATAAACGATATCGGAATTGAAAAACAACTGCTATCACTTAGTAGCGGAAAAGCATCCGGACCAGACGAGATACCCTTAAGATTCTACAGTGATTATGCTAAAGAACTTGCCCCCTTTCTATCAGCAATTTATCGTAGATCGCTGGAAGAACGTAAAGTACCTAGCGACTGGAAGAAAGCGCAGGTCGTTCCCATTTTCAAGAAGGGTCATAAATCAGATGCGAATAATTATAGGCCTATTTCGCTTACGTCAGTCTGTTGTAGAATAATGGAACATGTTTTGTGTTCTCGTATTATGACGTTCTTAGATAATACAAATCTCCTTCATCATAACCAACATGGATTCCGCAAACAGAGATCATGTGAAACTCAGCTCGCCCTATTTGCCCAAGAAATTCACAGTGCCGTAGACACTGGCGAGCAGATTGATGCCGTATTCCTGGACTTCAGGAAGGCATTTGATACGGTTCCGCACTTACGTTTAGTGAAAAAAATACGAGCTTACGGAATATCGGACCAGGTTTGTGATTGGATTCAGGATTTCCTAGAAGAAAGAACACAACATGTCATTCTTAACGGTTCAAAATCTGCAGATGTAGAGGTAATTTCGGGAGTACCGCAGGGAAGCGTGATAGGACCTTTATTGTTTACAATATACATAAATGACTTAGTTGACAACATCGGTAGCTCCGTGAGGCTATTTGCAGATGACACGGTTGTCTACAAGAAAGTAGCAACATCAGAAGACTCGTACGTACTCCAGGAGGACCTGCAGAGGATTCATGCATGGTGCGACAGCTGGCAGCTTTCCCTAAACGTAGATAAATGTAATATAATGCGCATACATAGTGGCAGAAATCCATTCCAGTACGATTATGCCATAGGTGGTAAATCATTGGAAGCGGTAACGACCGTAAAATACTTAGGAGTTACTATCCGGAGCGACCTGAAGTGGAATGATCACATAAAACAAATAGTGGGAAAAGCAGGCGCCAGGTTGAGATTCATAGGAAGAATTCTAAGAAAATGTGACTCATCGACGAAAGAAGTAGCTTACAAAACGCTTGTTCGTCCGATTCTTGAGTATTGCTCATCAGTATGGGACCCTTACCAGGTTGGATTAATAGAAGAGACAGACATGATCCAGCGAAAAGCAGCGCGATTCGTCTTGGGGACATTTAGTCAGCGCGAGAGCGTTACGGAGATGCTGAACAAGCTCCAGTGGCGGACACTTCAAGAAAGGCGTTACGAAATACGGAGAGGTTTATTATCGAAATTACGAGAGAGCACATTCCGGGAAGAGATGGGCAACATATTACTACCGCCCACATATATCTCGCGTAATGATCACAACGAAAAGATCCGAGAAATTAGAGCAAATACGGAGACTTACAAGCAGTCGTTCTTCCCACGCACAATTCGTGAATGGAACAGGGAAGGGGGGATCAGATAGTGGTACAATAAGTACCCTCCGCCACACACCGTAAGGTGGCTCGCGGAGTATAGATGTAGATGTAGATGTAGACTGCCGGAAAGCCTCCGTGCGCGCTCGAATCTCTCTAATTTTACATTCGTGATCCCCTCGGGAGGTATAAGTAGGGGGAATCAATATATTCGATACCTCATCCAGAAACGCACACTCTCTCGAAACTTGGCGAGCAAGCTACACCGCGATGCAGAGCGCCTCTCTTGCAGAGTCTGCCCCTTGAGTTTGCTAAACATCTCCGTAACGGTATCACGGTTACCAAATAACCCTGTGACGAAACGCGCCGCTCTTCTTTGGACCTTCTCTATCTCCTCCGTCAACCCGATCTGGCACGGATCTCACACTGATGAGCAATACCCAAGTATAGGTCGAACGAGTGTTTTGTAAGCCACCTCCTTTGTTGATGGACTTCATTTTCTAAGGACTCTCCCAATGAATCTCAACCTGGTACCCGCCTTACCAACAATTAATTTTATATGATCATTCCACCTCAAATCGTTCCGCACGCATACTCCCAGATATTTTACAGAAGTAACTGCTACCAGTGTTTGTTCCGATACCATATAATCATACAATAAAGGATCCTTCTTTCTATGTATTCGCAATACATTACATTTGTCTATGTTAAGAGTCAGTTGCCACTCCCTGCACGAAGTGCCTATCCGCTGCAGATCTTCCTGCATTTTTCTATAATTTTCTAATGCTGCAACTTCTCTGTATGCTACAGCATCATCCGCGAAAATCCGCATGGAACTTCCGACACTATCTACTAGGTCATTTATATATATGGTGAAAAGCAATGGTCCCATAACACTCCGCTGTGGCACGCCAGAGGTTACTTTAACGTCTGTAGACGTCTCTCCATTAAGAACAACATGCTGTGTTCTGTTTGCCAAAAACTCTTCAATCCAGCCACACAGCTGGTCTGATATTCCGTAGGCTCTTACTTTGTTTATCAGGCGACAGTGCGGAACTGTATCGAACGCCTTCCGGAAGTCAAGGAAAATAGCATCTACCTGGGAGTCTGTATCTAATATTTTCTGGGTCTCATGAACAAATAAAGCGAGTTGGGTCCCACACGATCGCTGTTTCCGGAGTCCATGTTGATTCCTACAGAGTAGATTCTGGGTTTCCAAAAACGACATGATACTCGAGCAAAAAACATGTTCTAAAATTCTACAACAGATCGACGTCAGAGATATAGGTCTATAGTTTTGCGCATCTGCTCGACGACCCTTCTTGAAGACTGGGACTACCTGTGCTCTTTTCCAATCATTTGCAACCTTACGTTCCTCTAGAGACTTGCGGTACACGGCTGTTAGAAGGGGGGCAAGTTCGTTCGCGTGCTCTGTGTAGAATCGAATTGGTATCCCGTCAGGTCCAGTGGACTTTCCTCTGTTGAGAAATTCCAGTTGCTTTTCTATTCCTTGGACACTTATTTCGATGTCAGCCATTTTTTCGTTTGTGCGAGGATTTAGAGAAGGAACTGCAGTGCGGTCTTGCTCTGTGAAACAGCTCTGGAAAAAGGTGTTTAGTATTTCAGCTTTACGCGTGTCGTCCTCTGTTTCAATGCCATCATCATCCCGGAGTGTCTGGATATGCTGTTTCGAGCCACTTACTGATTTAACGTAAGACCAGAACTTCCTAGGATTTTCTGTCAAGTCGGTACATAGAATTTTACTTTCGAATTCACTGAACGCTTCACGCATAGCCCTCCATACGCTAACTTTGACATCGTTTAGCTTCTGTTTGTCTGAGAGGTTTTGGATGCGTTTAAACTTGGAGTGAAGCTCTCTTTGCTTTCGCAGTAGCTTCCTAACTTTGTTGTTGAACCACGGTGGGTTTTTCCCGTCCCTCACAGTTTTACTCGGCACGTACCTGTCTAAATCGCATTTTACAATTGCCTTAAACTTTTTCCATAAACACTCAACATTGTCAGTGTCGGAACAGAAATTTTCGTTTTTATCTGTTAGGTAGTGTGAAATCTGCCTTCTATTACTCTTGCTAAACAGATAAACCTTCCTCCCTTTTTTTATATTCCTATTAACTTCCATATTCAGGGATGCTGCAACGGCCTTATGATCACTGATTCCCTATTCTGCACTTACAGAGTCGGAAAGTTCGGGTCTGTTTGTTATCAGTAGGTCCAAGATGTTATCTCCACGAGTCGGTTCTCTGTTTAATTGCTCGAGGTAATTTTCGGATAGTACACTCAGTATAACGTCACTCGATGCTCTGTCCCTACCACCCGTCCTAAACATCTGAGTGTCCCAGTCTATATCTGGTAAATTGAGATCTCCACTTAAGACTATAATATGCTGAGAAAATTTATGTGAAATGTATTCCAAATTTTCTCTCAGTTGTTCTGCCACTAATGCTGCTGAGTAGGGAGGCCGGTAAAAGGAGCCAATTATTAACCTAGCTCGGTTGTTGAGTGTAACCTCCACCCATAATATTTCACAGGAACTATCCACTTCTACTTCACTACAGGATAAACTACTACTAACAGCGACAAACACGCCACCACCGGTTGCATGCAATCTGTCCTTTCTAAACACCGTCTGTGCCTTTGTAAAAATTTCGGCTGAATTTATCTCTGGCTTCAGCCAGCTTTCTGTACCTATAACGATTTCAGCTTCGGTGCTTTCTATCAGCGCTTGAAGTTCCGGTACTTTACCAATGCAGCTTCGGCAGTTTACAATTACAATACCGATTGCTGCTTGGTCCCCGCATGTCCTGACTTTGCCCCGCACCCTTTGAGGCTGTTGCCCTTTCTGTACTTGCCCGTGGCCATCTAACCTAAAATGCAGCAAGCCTTATAAAATTAACAAATAACTAGCGCCGATTCTGGATATCGCCACTTTTCCATGCCCAGTATATTTCAACCACTGTGGCACGCGAGCTGTTTACGAACTTAGCTGTTTCGGAAATGATTCCACCTTTGGCCAGGAAGCCAAAGGCCATGCAGTTTTGGACGTCAGATAAATCGCTCGGTTTCCGCATTAGGACAAGTACTGAACTGTTCTCCGCGTCCCCTCGACACTCTTTCATACCCAGCACTTCTAGTGCTTCCATCTGGAGTCTGAGAGTGGTTGTTTCATATTGACGCTGAACATAGGCAGTGGTCTATAACACTGATATTAACTAAACCGCCTTATCTAACAATCTTTGTCTGATTTTACTTAAGGTGACTTCTGAATCACCAAGCTCTTAGATGTATCCCCTGTGTAAATGTTTTATTCATTCTCTCTCTTTCCAAGCATTAATCCCAACGTGCGGGGTCTGCTGGTTAATCAGATGTGGCATGTTAATTTGAAGGTGACTGGCGCCTGTAGAAGGCCAGAACGAAGATTCACAGATAGTTCTGAGTATTAGCAGATCGCACTAGAAAGAGGATGATAATAGGGGATTTTGATCTGAAAGTGGGGCAAAAATTTGCTGTCTTGGTTACCTTTGTAAGTAGCCTGTTTATATGTTTGTATAATGGCAACACGATAGACTGCATTATATCACTGACAGCACTGTGCGCCCTCTGTTAGAGACTCTGTGGCTGGTCGGACTCGCAGCTGGAAGTTAATAGCTAGCAGTGTTGGAGGTTGGCAGTGTCAGCGCGAGTGGACGGTTTGGACGTGTGTCCGTCTTGGAGATTTAGTGTTGGTTGGAAATGGATTGTAAAATGATCATTGAAGTATCTGCTAATGTTTGGATAATGGAATTATTGATGATTATATGATTTTTGGAACTGGATGTCACATGATTAAGGTCAAATCTGCTAAGTACATTGTCTGCTCTTCAACAAAAAACCACGTGCATATTAGCAGTTAGAGCCTATAGGCCTAGCAGTCACAATCTTTTTTATTTAGTTGGCTGTAGTTGCTGGTTGCTGTATTTGCTGTAGTTCGTGTCATGAAGATTTTCTGTGAGGAGGATTTTCTGTGAGGAGGATTTTCTGTGAGGTAAGTGACTTACGGAATGTATGGGTTATTGTTAGGATTTCTTCTAATTCAGGGCCATTCTTTTGTGTTCATTATCTGCAGTCAGATTGCGTTGCTTTTGTATATTGTGGGTCATATATGGATGAATAAGTTTGAGTTGTGTTTGTCAGGGAACATTCTGTGAGTCAGTGTTTGAAATGAAATTATAAAAACAACTAAAGAGATAGTAGGTTCAGTAAGTTCAGTTGCACTCAGTAAGCCTTCAGCAGTTTCAGAATTAAATAAAGAAGTTTCACCTTCTGTAATTGAACAGGGGCTGCTCTATGGTGAGTCGTGGCTTACGTCGCACACGTCGAAGACAAGACACGTGTTCGTTGAGTTACTTATTTGTACGTTACATGCACCACTACTAGGATCTCTTAGTATGACGTAGAGTGCATCAGTTAGTTCTCCATTGTAACACACGTTAACAGTGAAAAACATGAGAGAATGCTGACCAATGACATGATTGTCTCTTACATCAATCTTAAGCAATATTTAACATTTTTTATTTATCCAGAATCTACAGTTCGATTTTTTGGAATTCACATTGCTAAGCGTAATGCAGGAGTAGGTTTAATAATAAATACAAAAAAGGAGTGCGGGTAAGCTACTACCAACAGCATAGTGAACGCATTATTGTGGCCAAGATAGACACGAAGCCCATGCCTACTACAGTAGTACAGGTTTATATGCCAACTAGCTCTGCAGATGATGAAGAAATTGATAAAACGTATGACGAAATAAAAGAAATTATTCAGATAGTGAAAGGAGACGAAAATTTAATAGTCATGGGTGATTTCGGTTAGTAGGAAAAGGGAGAGAAGGAAACGTAGTAGGTGAATATGGATTGGGGCTAAGAAATGAAAGAGGAAACCGCCTGGTAGAATTTTGCACAGAGCACAACTTAATCATAGCTAACACTTGGTTCAAGAATCATAAAAGCAGGTTGTGTGCATGGAAGAATCCTGGAGATAATAGAAGGTATCAGATAGATTATATAATGGTAAGACAGAGATTTAGGAACCAGGTTTTAAATTGTAAGAAATATCCAGGTGCAGATGTGGACTCTGACCACAATCTATTGGTTATGGCCTGTAGATTAAAACTGAAACGTTGGTGGCAGTATCGTTCTTCAGTCAGCTTGGGCCGGCCACGGTGGCCCAGCGGTTCTAGGCGCTGCAGCCCGGAACCGCAGGACTGCTACGGTCGCAGGTTCGAATCCTGCCTCGGGCATGGATGTGTGTGATGTCCTTAGGTTAGCTAGGTTTAAGTAGTTCTAAGTTCTAGGGGACTGATGACCTCAGATGTTAAGTCCCATAGTGCTCAGAGCCATTTGAACCATTTTTTGTGCAGTCAGCTTCAAATGCGAGTACTCTAAATTTTCGCAACAGTGTTCCTAGAAAAGAACGTTGCCTTTCCTCCAGCGATTCACATTAGAGTTTCCGAAGCATCTCCATACCACTTGTATGTTGTTCAAACATACCGGCAACAAATCTAACAGCCCGTCTTTGAAATGCTTGGATGTCTTCCTTTAATTCGACCTAGTACCGATCCCAAATTCTCGAACAGTACTCAAGAACTAATGCCCTATATGTCTTCTTTACATATGAACCACACTTTCCCAAAATTGTCCTAATATACCAGAATCGACCATTCGCCTTCCCTACCACAATCCTCACATACTCGTACCATTTCATATCGCTTTGCAACGTTACGCCCAGAAATTTAAACGACGGGACTGTGTCAAGCAGGACATTACTAAAGTTTTATCTGAAAACTAAAGGTTTGTGTTCCTTATTCATTCGCATTAACTTAATTTTTTCTACGTTTAGCTGCCATTCATCTCACCAACTGGAAATTTTGTATAAGTCATCTTGTATCCTCCTATAGTCACTCATCTTCGACACCTTACCGTACACCACAGCATCATCAGCAAACAACCGCGGATTGCTGCCACCCTGTCAGCCGGATGATAAGTGTATGTCGAGAGAGAGAGAGAGAGAGAAAGAGAGAGAGGCTGGTTGGGTGGGAGACAGAGATGGAGATAGAGAGGGGAGAGGGAGAGAAAGTAATAACGGTCCTATCACACTACCCTCTGACGCTCTTGATGATACACTTATGTCTGATGGACACTCGCCGTCGAGGGTAACATACAGGGATGTATTACTAACGAAATATTCGAGCCACTCACTTATCTGGGAACCTCTTCTATACGCTCGTACTTTCGTTAACAGTCTACAGTGGGGCACTGTGTCAAACGATTTCCGTAAATCCTGGAACTTGGAGTCTGTCTATTTCCCTTCATCCACAGTTCTCAGTATACCGTGTGAGAAAAGGACAAGCAGAGTTTCGCACGAGCATTGGGTTCTAAAACCGTACTGATTGGTGAACATATGCTTCTCGGTCTCAAGAAGATTCATTATATTCGAACTGAGAAATGTGTTCAAGTATTCAGCAGCAAACCGATGTAGGGTCCGTTCTTTAATTCTTCTTATATACAGGACTCACCTGCGCTTTTTCCAGTCGCTTGGGACTTTGCGCTGGGCGAGAGATTCGCGATAAATGCGAGCTAATAAAGGAGCTAGTGCCGTAGAGTACTCTTCCTCCGAGAACCTCTTCATCCTCTTCTTTTCTCAGGCTCTTCATCCGAAATCTTCAGTATCCTCTTCTTTTGTATGCTCCGACTTTTTCCTGTATCCCGTGGAATATCAGATCGTATAATATAATAGCCGTTCGTGATACAAGGAACAACATCCATGTAGCGCCTCTTTGAACAAACACCAACAGTTTTATAGCTGTAGCCATTCAAGAAGAGGCAGTGGTCGCTGAAATTAAGAGGGCACAGAAGTGAGCCGTATCCTCACCACCACTTCTCCGCAGACGCGCAGCAACAGCCTCGGAGAGGCGAGACAGCAGCGGAGGCTCGCAAGTATCCCACGTCGGCTTACACCACCGACAGGCTGCCGCAGAGTTAACTGTTATTAATGAAAAGCCTCGCCAGGCGAAATTGATTCCCATTTTATAGCTTGATTACAAGATCGCATTTCCTTACGCGCGTTAGCACTTCATAAATCCAGCGGTCCCGGATTAGTAATTTACGGCGGGGGCGGTTTATCTCGGGATGGGAATCGCGAACAAACGCGCCAGCAGGATTTATGGGGTGCTATGGCGGCGAAGCGACGGCTAACGAGCAGGCGTGAGTTTACGGCTGTGTGCCGGCGCTTAGGGTAGCCCAGCGACGGCCGAGGTCGCCAAGGAAAAAGGAAACTGTCTGATGGAGCTCTTGCAAATTTACGGGGTGCCAGGCGTGAACCAACTGCAGCAAGTCTTCAAACGGTAGTGAGAGGGAAAATTTCCAGGGCAATAATTCGTCGTGTGCAAGCTCGTGAGTGCACGGGTTCCTCTTCCTGTGATGCCATCTTAATATTTTTAATGCTGATCCATGAAGAGCGGCGACTAACTCAAACAGTTGCAATACCTATCCACGATATGTCGAGCGTATCGCAGATCACTTCTTCGTTGGATGAGAAACATTCTTCGGCTCCATGTTAATATTTTCCGGATCAGAACTGTAGTGGTAGGAGCAGGTGGGATGCGGTAAGGTGCTGGCCGAAGTCACTTTACACATTTTACGAGAAAAATATTTTGTTACACGAAGACTGGATTTTCATATTAAATCTGAAAACTTAGTTTCCTTCACAATTAAACGACACATACCCTTACTTCATGTCACAGTTTTTAATGACACCATGCTACAGGAATAACAGCTTAACAGTTGAATGGCAACGTACGTGAAGTCAAGCTCAAATTATAAATAGTACACACTCACTGTAAATCAGGAAAATAAGGTGTCAAACTGTCACAAATTACACAGAGCTTAGGTAACAACTACACGAGTTGAAGCCTGAGTAAGGAAACTCAGCTGCGCTTTCGCAAATTTTGACGCAATCCATTTCCAGAAGATTGACCTTACAATTACCGTACACATTATTAAAACTTGTAAAAGGCATTGTAGCAAAGTTCATTGTAGTGAACAGATTTCTAAAAGGGCAAAAATAATTACATAACTTCAGCTAGTGAACACTTTAAAATCTGAGCTTGAATACACAAACACCAAAGGACGTAAATCTCAGGCATACAGCCTTCTCAAACAGTGTCTATCAATAGGAGCTTATGCATCTCATTAGAAACAGTGGTAGATTCAAGAAAACATTAGTGACAGCTTAGAATTAAATACCAATTTTTGGTAGTTAACACCAAGTAATAATTAGCATTGACTAGCTTACAGCATGACAGATTAAAACAATGACTAGCTGACAACAGGACCAATTAAAACCCAGATTATTTATCTTAAGAGCCTGGCTCCAAATAATAACAACACACAGGTACAGGCCTCACTTTCAAATGGCTGCTTCCTGGGTTTTAAAACATCAGTCATCAAGGTGGACTTTACAAGGTGTTAACAAAGAACATTTGGGTAGAAATACCTGAAACATAGATTTGTTACCACAAGCAACCAACATAACCAAAACATAAGGGATGACACTTATACACTTGTTACATGGAATAGCTATTGCTTTGAATTTTAACAAAACACGACCAACTTGAGGCCAGAGCACTGTTCAAACGTTGACATAAAACATAACTCAGCCTTCAGATGTAACCGCCAACGGCCTTGCCGCAGTGGTAACACCGGTTCCCGTCAGATCACCGAAGTTAAGCGCTGTCGGACTGAGCTAGAACTTGTGTGGGTGACAATCCGGTCTGCCGAGCGCTTTTGGCAAGCGGGGCGCACTCCGCCCTTGTGAGGCAAACTGAGAAATAGCGGCTCCGGTCTCGTAAACTGACATACGGCCGGGTGTGTTGACCACCTGCCCCTCCATATTCGCATCCAATGATGTCTGTGGGCTGAGGATGACAGGGTGGCCGGTATGTACCGTTGGGCCGCCATGGCCTGTGCGGGCGGAGTTTGTTTATTTATTTATTTCACATGTAACCAGGGCGCGGCAACAGTGTGTACAAAAATTCTCACCGCTTTCTGGAGCACTTGGTAGAAGAAAACCACTGGAACTAGACCTGCTAGAATTAACACGGTGGCGACATGATATTATGGTACAGTTGGCACCTGTGCGCCTTGGGCTAGTAGCCATGCGGCTATGCTTGGCCAACACGCAAATAGTGGCACGTTGTGTGTCTGGTATGAGGGGGACACCTGCGCCCCCTGCGCACTATTCAGAGGCATGCACGACTTTGCTCCGGTGCGAGCGCCTCCTTGCCTCTCCGTGCAACGGCTGCATGCGTCTGCTGCCCACAGTTGTAAACGCACCTTAAGAATAACTGACGAGACTCCCACGATAGTCTGCCACAGTGTCACCAGTTCATTACAGGCTCCACAAGAGCCCGCTCCACAGAATTCCAGAATAGCACACAGTCTTCTGATCTGTTCTTCAGGATGCTAATAGAGCCCTCCGAGACACACGTGCCTCTAGCAATGGCTAGCCGGACGACAACCAACATTATTTTATACTTACTGTTTTCTGTCGCCGGACCACCCCATTTTATTTCCTCAGTAAAAATTCCATCATGAGCTGCATCTCTGTTGTTCCCGAAAACTTTAACTGCTTATACTACTCCATTCTGGTGGATGTATGACCTTTGTTGTTTTCCCTGTTGTAGTGCAGCGTTAACCTTTCTTCACGTGTTTCAATGTTCAGCACACCTTTGAATTACCTTGACGTTTCCTCACATACATCTTTCTCTCGTATTTTCAGTTCACCGTTATATCCTTTCACAAAGGGGTCTCTCGCTTCACAGTCTGTAACCAGTTCTTCATCTCCTTAAGGAAGGCTCAAGTCTCATTTTTCTTGAATGCATCATCCACTTCTTCCAAATTTCATTCCATTTATTTCTTCCATCATTTCTTATTATTTTAGCGGCTACTCTTCTAACTGTCTATTAAATTTTCAGATCCGTTTGTTTCTTAGTAGTCTGCCAGACCCCCACGCTTTTCTTCTAGACTCAGTAGCCCCGTCATCTTCAGCCGTCCACCACTCGTTTCTTATTCCCTTTTTAGTAGAGGACAGTAGCTCCGATTCCACTTTTATCATATCCCTCACTTTTTCCCATGTGTTTTCAACTGTAAGGTTTCTTGCAAATTCATCCTTGTGTCTGTTCAAAAGTTCTTTGTCAATCCTTAGTGTGTTTATGGCTTCCTTTTTAAGTTTCTTTTTGGGAGCCATTTGCATTCAGTTCTTGTGAGATAATGGTCAGATTCCGTTATCAATTTTTTTCTGACTCTAGTGTTCATAATCTCCCCGTGATTCTCGACTCGGATCGCTACAGGCTCCAGTTTTCTGTCACAAATCCTCTCACCTGGACTCATCCATGTTGTCTTCTTAGTTGCCTGGGCTTTATAGCGAGGTGTCACGATTGTCATCTTGTATCTTCTGTACAGAACTCCTAGGCTCTCTCCATTCTTGTTTCCTCTCTTCTGTGCCGTATATTCTACAGGGCCTCTGAATCTAATCTATGGATGGAATTCTGGATTGATATCACCTTACAGGATTGTTACTGCTCTTTTATCCACTTCTGTCAATATCTTATAGAGTGTCTTCCAGAACTGTCTGTTCTGTTTTTGTCATTCAGGGGAGTATGTACATTTGAGGGTACAGACTTTGTTTCCTGTTTTCGTCACCAGGTTCTTGCCTCTCTCGCTCACACCTTCAGTAGCACTAGCCAAGTAGTGTTTGTCTTCCACAAATGCTGTATTAAAAGCTTGTTTCTTATCCTTGTGAACTGGCCTTCCCTTTAATATAATATACCCTTTAGATTCCATTGTGTTCTCATCCTCTAATCTCGTTTCTTGCAGTTCCAAGATGCCAGTCCGATATTCCTTCATACTTTCCAGGGCTTGTTTAGCTTGCCAGCCTAGATCATGCTCTGTAAGTTAATGGTGCCAAATTTAAACCTATTTTCTAGTGTTATATCAGACGTCCGATTTATTATGGATACTGTGGTATTGGGGAGCTCCGACTCTCCTTCACACGAGAAACGCTACTGACAATACGGCACTCTGTTTGCACCTGCCAAAGTCGGCGGAGAATTAAGTACACACTGGGGTAATTTACTCTTTATTTTGTGTTCCATGGTTACTTCCCGGGTCGAAGTGTTAGTTGAGCTACTGCAACAACGACACTGATATTAAAACTGTGTTAGTGAGCCCCAAAGGATGTGATGTGTATAGGCCGCTCCCAGAGTGGAGAACCAACCCCTTTTGCATCTGCTCATTATGGGTATAACTGCTGCTCATGCAGAACACGGCAGACGGCTTGGCGATCCACATCCAGTCTCCCTGTTAGATTTCTGGTACTCGCCGGTGCGTCCTCTTCCACTGCCTGGAGTTTAGGCATATACCAGAAATTGTAGGAATCAGCATGGGTTTCGAAAAAGACGGTCGTGTGAAACCCAGCTCGCGCTATTCGTCCACGAGACTCAGAGGGCCATAGACACGGGTTCACAGGTAGATGCCGTGTTTCTTGACTTCCGCAAGGCGTTCGATACAGTTCCCCACAGTCGTTTAATGAACAAAGTAAGAGCATGTGGACTATCAGACCAATTGTGTGATTGGATTGAAGAGTTCCTAGATAACAGAACGCAGCATGTCATTCTCAATGGAGAGAAGTCTTCCGAAGTAAGAGTTATTTCAGGTGTGCCGCAGGGGAGTGCCATAGGACCGTTGCTATTCACAATATACATAAATGACCTTGTGGATGACATCGGAAGTTCACTGAGGCTTTTTGCAGATGACGCTGTGTTGTATCGAGAGGTTGTAACAATGGAAAATTGTACTGAAATGCAGGAGGATCTGCAGCGAATTGACGCATGGTGCAGGGAATGGCCATTGAATCTCAATGTAGACAAGTGTAATGTGCTGCGAATACATGGAAAGATAGATCCCTTATCATTTAGCTACAAAATAGCAGGTCAGCAACTGGAAGCAGTTAATTCCATAAATTATCTGGGAGTACGCATTAGGAGTGATTTAAAATGGAATGATCATATAAAGTTGATCGTCGGTAAAGCAGATGCCAGACTGAGATTCAATGGAAGAATCCTAAGGAATTGCAATCCGAAAACAAAGAAAGTAGGTTACGGTACGCTTGTTCGCCCACTGCTTGAATACTGCTCAGCAGTGTGGGATCCGTACCAGATAGGATTGATAGAAGAGATAGAGAAGATCCAACGGAGAGCAGCGCGCTTCGTTACAGGATCATTTAGTAATCGCGAAAGCGTTACGGAGATGATATATAAACTCCAGTGGAAGACTCTGCAGGAGAGACGCTCAGTAGCTCGGTACGGGCTTTTGTTAAAGTTTCGAGAACATACCTTCACCGAAGAGTCAAGCAGTATATTGCTCCCTCCTACGTATATCTCGCGAAGAGACATGAGGATAAAATCAGAGAGATTAGAGCCCACACAGAAGCATATCGACAATATTTTTTTCCACGAACAATACGAGACTGGAATAGAAGGGAGAACCGATAGAGGTACTCAGGGTACCCTCCGCCACACACCGTCAGGTGGCTTGCGGAGTATGGATGTAGATGTAGATGTAGATGTAGAAGACTCAGGAGTGTGGCACTGCCTTGAAGCACCGTAGTCGGCCCTGGTGGTGGTGAATGTACCTGTCTCTGAGACCCGCTGGTACACCGTAGCAAAGACGGACTGGGACCATGTCTGGCGGTGTGGAAAACGCGCTCCACATTCAAGGGATGAGCAGCGTTCTCGCTGCACAGAGTTTCGCCGTACAATAACATTATGTTGACATATTCCTCAAATATGTAGTTCACCCCGGTCAACAGCAACACAATGAAACTGGAACGTACGTACAGCTTCCATTCTGTAATGTAGTGAATGATTACCACTATACAGTAGAACAGTACGAACAAAGACAGCACTTAATAGTCAAGTTGACCAAGTAGCATCGAATCTAAAATTTCGTAAGAAATAATCCATTTGTTTGGTATGATTGCTTGACATTTCATACAGTAAACAATTTTTTTTAAATTACTGGATTTAAAACTATTAAAATGATACTGAATGAAATGTCCAATGGTCCGCTGTGGATATATTTGTTCATGTCACTTATAAACCCACACAACTGATTTGCAACTTTTAAGTTGCATCATCTGGTGCAAATATAAATGCTATGTCGTAGGTTACAGAATGCCACAGAGTAACAGCTGGCGTGGCTAGTCCTCCTCAACTGATAAAAAACTACCGTCATTTGATGAAAAGACTATCATGTCATTTCTGTCTGTGCGGCTGGTCCCGACGGAGGTTCGAGTCCTCCCTCGGGCATGGGTGTGTGTGTTTACCCATAGGATAATTTAGGTTAAGTAGTGTGTAAGCATATGGACTGATGACCTTAGCAGTTAAGTCCCATAAGATTTCACACACATTTGAACATTTTTTTCATGTCTGTGTTACGTCGCGAACTGTACACCGACAAAACCATATTTTAATGGGAAAGCGTACAGTTCATGATAGAACACAGACATGACAGTCATCATTGACGATGGCCTTTTTATGACATGACGGTGGTCTTTTGCGAACTGAGGAGGGCTGAAAACTTTACTGAACAACGCCAGTTGTTACTCTGCGGCATTGCGTATCCGCGTATCCTAGGACACAGCATTCATTCTTGCACCAGAACGTGCAACTTGGAACTCCCAAAACCGGTTTGTAGCCGGCCGGAGTGGCCGAGCGGTTCTAGGCGCTACAGTCTTTTTGAAGAGTTTGCTTATTAACAGTGGCAAACATGTGAATCGTATTGTCGTATCAGACAAAACCGCACCTGGTTCAGCTCGCTGACGCTTTGAACAAACGTGCAACAGCCCTTTCGTTTACCATCGCCCCCTCTCAGTGGAGCTGCTTCATCACTCTCCGCCCCCAATGTTCTAAACATGCAAACCGTCCATGCGTTAACAGCGGACAGCTGTTACAATGTGGGCCATTTACTGCCCTCTAGTAATTTTCGCTGCACGTTGCGGTCGAACCAATTGAAAAGAAATGGTGTGCTGCGAGGGTGGAAGTGATTTTGCTGTCAGCGGCCGTCCGTCAGAGTGAATTTCTGTGGGCGGGAGTGGGCTGTCAGCGGGGGCGCAGAAGCTGCCCCGCTCTGCGGTGATCCCCGCGCACGCACGTGGCCGTGCGTAGCTGCACGCACTGCGCCTGTGTGCGTACGGCGAAACGCACACGATGTTTTTAATAAATTTAAAAGACATCCACAACCTATTAAGTATCTTATTTACTATAATTATCTAAGTTAGCAACAAGTTTAAACACAATTGTGTATATGCATTTGTACTTTATGTATTTGGCCAGCTATGGACCGCATACAACTTAAGACTTATGGTGTTTCTTTTTCTTCCTTTCTTCCCAGTATTTCTTTATTTTCTCTCCAACTGCTCGTCTCTGCTCATCTGTCCACACTCTCTTGGGTCGAGGTTTTGGCTCATCTTCTTCATAGTTTGCGTTTTTTATCAGTAGCCTGAAGTGATTCCTGTCACGTATTATTTCTTCCGTAACACCTATTTTGTTGGCATCTTTCTTTACTGCTTCTATACATCCTACAATTTTATGTAATTTATTAATGTAATTAAAAATTTTCTTTGTAATCCGTGTTTCTTCCATTCTTTTTAAATGTCCATAACATTTTAGCCGTCTCTTCCTCATTTTATCTGTGATCTTTTTTGTATTTTTGTATAAATCTCCATTTCTCCTTTTAATCCACCTATTTTCATTGTTTTTCTCAGGATCTAGAATTTTTCTTAGTATATTTCTCTCTCTTTTTTCTAGTTCTCTTCATTCACCTTTCTTATTCAATGTTAGGCACTCTGAGCCATATGTTGCTTGTGTCCTAATAACTGAATTATAACGTCTAATATTCGCTTGTATGGATACCGATTTCTTATTGTGGTAGTTTTGTGTTAATTTATATGCAAATTCTAACTTTTTTTATTCTTTCTTTATTTGTTGTGTTATCAGTCCATTGGCATGGATCCACTTCCCCCAGTTTTTGAATTTATCAACTCTTTTAATTTTTCCATACTTTGTTTTCATAAACTGTTCTGTATTATGTTTGTGTTTTCTATACTCGGTTTTTTCATAGGATATTTTTAGCCCAGTCTTTTCAGCAATCTCTTGTAACAGATCAAGAATAACTATTGCGTCTGTTCGGTTTTCAATTATCAATGCTATATCATTTGCAAAGGCTAAACATTTCACTTCAAATTTATTCTTTCCTTGTCCCATGCTTATACCCGTTGTGCCTCTGTTTTTTAGTGTGCTTTCCCATGTTTTTCTATTTTATCTAAAGAGAAATGCGGACAGTCCATCTCATTGTCTAACTCCTGTTTTGATTTTGAATGGTTCAGAAACTTCGCCTTGAAACTCAGTCCTTGATGTTGTATATGTGAGCGTTTGTTCAACAAGTCTTCTGGTGTTTTCGTCTATCTCTGGTTCATAAAGTATCTTGAATAGTGTTTGTCTGTCAACTGAGTCGTAGGCTTCTTGAAGTCTACGGAAGTAACTACTGTATTTTTATTTCGTATAGCACTCACCCTCAAAATTGTTTTCAATTTAAGAATCTGTTCTGCACATGATCTACCTTTTCTAAATCCTGCTTGATAATCTTCTATATTAGGTCCTGCTTGTTCCTCTATTCTATTAAAAAGTGCTTTAGACAGTATTTTGTATGTCACTGGTAACAAGGATGTACCCCTGTAGTTGTTGGTGTCTGTTTATCTCCTTATTTATGGAGTGGATGGATCAATGCTTGTTTCCACTAACTTGGTACGATTCCCTTTGTCCAAATGTCTTTAGTTACTTTGTGAATTTTCTGCCATGTGGATAAGCCCCCAAGTTTCCACATTTCTGCTACTATCCCATACTCTCCTCTTGCTTTGTTATTCTTCAATGCTTTGATAATCTTTTCTATTTCTTCTACTGTAGGTGGTCCCAATGGTGGATTTTCATGTTGTGGTTTTTGAAACTGTAATCTGTCATTAGGCTCTTCACAATCTAATAGATTTTCAAAGTATTCAGCTGAAATCTGGCAATTCTCTTTATTGCTTAAAACCATTTTTCCGTTTCTATCTTTAAAATGTAAACTTGGTGACTGCAATGATGTTAAAACTTCTTTGAAAGTCTTACAGAAATCTCTAGTTTTGTTCCCTTTAAAGTCTGAATCCATTTCTTCCAGTCTGTCTTTGTCATATTTTCTTTTCACTGATCTGATGATTTTTGCTGTCTTTTTCATTTCATCTTTAAACTCTTCCCAGTATTCACGTTTGTTATTATTGTTCCATTTTTCCATGCCTTTAGTCGATTGTCAATTGCTTCATCACACAGCTCGTTCCACCATCTGTGCCTTGGTATTCTTCGTGGTTATCCCATTTCTTTAACTGACTCAAGCATTGTTTCTTTACTTTCTTCCCAATCATCCATTTTTCTTGTGTTTAGTATATCACAGAATTTGTCCTGATTTTGCGTGAGAAATTTAGTGTTTACTCTTTGAAATCTTCTTGGTTTTGGTTTAGGTTTGGCGGTTGGAGCATGGTCTTTATTTCAGTCAAATAATGGTCTGAGTCTATGTTTAGGCGCTTCCTCACTCTGACATCCAAGATTTCCTTGTAGTTGCGGGACGTTATTGCCACATGGTCCAATTGATATTCACCCTGATTTGGATTAGGTGATACGTTTTCTTGTTTCTTGCAAGTTTCCTGAAAACTGTCGACATTAGTTTTAGGTTAAATTATTTACAAGATGTCTGTAATTTTTAATTTGTCCATCTGTAAAATTTTCAACAACAAAAAGAAATGTACTAGTAATAAAATTGAATTTGTATGATACAACATGTAAAATCACACAATGTACGACCCACCATATAATAACAGGCAGCAGGTCTTTACTTGAGAAATAAATGAATAATAAAAATAAACGTCCAATACTCATTCTGCTTCATTTACTGATCGCTGGTCGGCCAAATAAATTTTTCTTTATATGCCGTGCGCCTAAAATATTTGGTGAATCCTGCTGTAAAACAAATAAAACATGAGATAGAAATTGAATATCTTTACGTAGCATGAAAATAATCTCCACTGCCCGCAGCAGACATTTGGTAATATTTATTAAACTGTTGTAAACTGTCAGCTTAAAGAAGAAGAAGTAGTCGTATTGTCCTGTTTGCTGGGAGACCCTGAGAGACAGATTCAGCCGTGTAATCGGTAGGGGTTTTCTTCTTCTGAGCACAATGGCCTCTTTTCTCGCGCTGCATGAGGGTTGCGTCATAAGTTTCGAGGGCAGGTGGCTGTAATGGGCGTGTGCAAAGCAGGGTCGGCCACAGCGTGCAAAACTCGACGCGTGCGCGCCGTCCTTCTCCGGCTTTGCTCGGTCCTTCTCGAAACTTCTCGGTACAGTGCGATGTTTCATTCAGCACTGCGATGCGACAGTGATTCTTCCGGAATTTGGTACGGCATTTTGCCATCGGCCCGACGTTCTTCAGTTCTGCAGAATTGTTGTGTCAGCTTTTTTATACTTCGCTCTTTATTCGTGATATAAAGGGAATTCGTGGTTGTTGCAACAAGAAGAGGCAGCCTAGCGATCTGTTACCCCAATCTTCAGAAACGAATGGGAACCACAGAAGGCAAGGATGAGCATTCTGCATATCCATTACGCAGAAGCATAATGGACGGGTACCGCACATTTGCAATGCAACGGCTTTACACTACAATGCAGAAAGAATTTGAGGGTTTAGTTGATGATGAAACAGCAAAAATTACAACGATCGTCAGACGACTTGTATGGGATTCATTGTTCTGTACATCTAGTACTTTGTGATCTATATTAGCAGGTATGGAGTAGTTAAAGAAATTAATGGTACAAACAGTAAATTTTCTGAAGTTGCAAACATTATTACATTCTCATTTGCAACCTTTTTTGATGCAATTGAAAGAAGAGTATGGAGACGCTATGTGTCACTGCAAAGAACGTTGGTTAAGTCAGGGGGCATACCTGAAACGAGTTTTCGATTTACGTCGAGTTTCTGAAGAAAAAAGGAATGCAGGAACGAAAATGGAAACTTTCAGATGGCACACCTCTCTCTTTAAGTGGACTTGACTGCACACTGGCCACAGCATGACGTTGCAAGGGGAGCAAGAATTTGTTTCTAATTTGGTGGGGATGCATTTAAAAAGAAAATTGCATTGTGGAAGGAGAAACTTCTATTAAAAAAGTCCATTTCCCCGAGCTCATTGGCGTTAAAGAAAACGAAAATTTTTAAGACTAAATTTGTGGCGTTGAAAGAATTACAGGAACAATTTTCTAAAAGTTTTGAGGACACTGTCAATCTTACATCCGTTTTTGAGCCATTTTCAGATCATTTACCGTTTCAGTTCAAAGCACTTCTGTACCACTGATGATCGAACAGATAGATCTATATTGCGTTTTCCGTTTAAAAGACAAATTATTTTACTATAAAACTGTCAAGGAGACCTTGCATTCCATAGGAAGCCTTTCTACCTCTGGATAATGAGATTGCAAACATTCTGCTTCAACAAACATGTGTGAAAGGCTTTTTTCGATTATGAAACTAATAGAATCACGATTATATGGCAACCTGAGTGACAAAAACAGCGAAATTGTCTGCATCTGTCTGAATGCCAACAGTTTGTACCAGATAAAATTTTATGTCTTCAGTGCGCCAAAAATAATTGGCTAATATACGCTACTGGCCATTAAAATTGCTACACCAAGAAGAAATGCAGATGATAAACGGGTATTCACTGGACAAATATATTATGTGATTACATTTTCAAGCAATTTGGGTGCATAGATCCTGAGAAATCAGTACCCAGAACAACCACCTATGGCCGTAATAACGGCCTTGATACGCCTGGGCATTGAGCCAAACAGAGCTTGGATGGCATGTACAGATACAGCTGCACTTGCAGCTTCAACACGATACCACAGTTCATCAAGAGTAGTGACTGGCATTTTGTGACGAGCCAGTTGCTCGGCCACCATTGACCAGACATTTTCAATGGGTGACAGGTCTGGACAATGTGCTGGCCAGGGCAGCAGTCGAACATTTTCTGTATCCAGAAAGGCCCGTACTGCATCTGCAACACGCAGTCGTGCATTATCCAGCTGAAATGTAGGGTTTCGCAGGGATCGAATGAAGGGTAGAGCCTCGGGTCGTAACACATCTGAAATGTAACGTCCACTCTTCAAAGTGCCGTCAATGCGAACAAGAGGTGACCGAGACGTGTAACCAATGGCACCCCATACCATCACGCAGGGTGATACGCCAGTATGGCGATGACGTATACACGTTTCCAATGTGTGTTCACTGCGATATCGCCAAACACGGATGCGACCATCATGATGCTGTAAACAGAAACTGGATTCATCCGAAACAATGACGTCTTGCCATTCGTGCACCCAGGTTCATCGTTGAGTACACCATCGCAGGCGCTCCTGTCTGTGATGCAGCGTCAAGGGTAACCGCAGCCATAGTCTCCGAGCCGATAGTCCATGCTGCTGCAAACGTCGTCGAACTGTTCGTGCAAATGGTTGTTGTCTTGCAAACGTGCCCATCTGTTGACTCAGGATCGAGACGTGGCTGCACGATCCGTTACAGCCATGCGGATAAGATGCCTCTCATCTCGACTGCTAAGTGATACGAAGCCGTTGGGATGCAGCACAGCGTTCCGTATTACCCTCCTGAACCCACCGATTCCATATTCTGCTAATAGTCATTGAATCTCGACCAACGCGAGCAGCAATGTCGCGATACGATAAACCGCAGTCGCGATAGGCTACAATCCGACCTTTATCAAAGTCGGAAACGTGATGGTACGCATTTCTCCTCCTTACACGAGGCATCACAACAACGTTTCACCATGCAACACCGGTCAACTTCTGTTTGTGTACGAGAAATCGTTTAGAAACTTTCCTCATTTCAGCACGTTGTAGGTGTCGCCACCTTGTGTGATTGCTCTAAAAAGCTTGTAAGTAGGCTGTTTAGGTTTTCATGTTGGTAACGCCACGTAGCGCTCTGTATGAAAATCACTGATTGTGCTGTGTGTAGTCTGTGGCTGGTGTGCATTGTTTGAATATTTGCTATTGTAGTGTTGGGCAGTTGGATGTGAACAGCGCGTAGCGTTGCGCAGTTGGAGGTGATCCACCAGGGGTGGTGGATGTGGGAAGAGAGATGGCAGAATTTTGAGAGCGGACGATCTGGACGTGTGTCCATCAGAAAGAGTAAATTTGTAATACTGTATATCATGAACTGATATATATATGATCACCTTTGAATATTATTAAGGTAAATACATTGTTTGTTCTCTATCAAAATCTTTCATTTGCTAACGATGCCTATCAGCAGTTAGTGCCTTCAGTAGTTAGAATCTTGTATTTAGCTGGCAGTATTGGCGCCCGCTGTATTGAAGTAGTTCAAGTAACGAAGATTTTTGTGAGGTAAGTGATTCATGAAGTGATTGTTAGTCAGGGCCATTCTTTTGTAGGGATTATTGAAAGTCAGGTTGGGAGGCGCGAAAAATATTGTGTGTCAGTTTAGTGTTGATCAGAATAGGTAAAGAGAGTAATGTCGGAGTACGTTCAGTTCTGCTCAGCTGTTTGAAAATCAAATAACGTAAGAGGTTTATCAGCACAGTAATTCATAATTTTTTCTAAGGGGAGGTTTCAAGCTAATCATTTGCATATCACAGCATCTTCTTCCTGTCGGTTAAATTTCGCTTCTGTAGCAAGTCATCTTCGTGGTGTAGCAATTTTAATGGCCAGTAGTGTAGACTTTGTTTGTTCATGACTTATTTTGTTATGAAATATGAAACCCAGCAGCATGTCAGACGTTCAGTGTTCTTTGCACGATAGCATTGCCATCTAAATGTGGTGAATTCACAGTTTCCGTCTCTTCCCGCTCAGACAGCGCGGCGTGACAGTGGGGGAAGCGTGCAGACCGGGGGATAGAACTCCGCACGCGAGCGAGAGCAATGCACGTGCGCAGAATTCTTCGTCTTCTCTGGCGTGTAGTGTGGTGTCATGTTTCCATAGTATGATGATGAGAGAAAGGAGTAAATCAAACTCGGTGCCTGCACACAGCCTGCTCCCCTTTATCAGCCTGAAAGGGGACGATGGGCTCAACGTCCCCTTACAACAGATAGAACACCACCATCAGTGTAGCATGCCCTCACTCCATGAGGCACTGAGGAGTTTGGAATTAAATCCAGGACATTGACCTGGCGATCATGAGCTTTATACCACCAACTCCTTCCCCCTTCCTGACCAAATACTAGTGGTGTAAAATTTCTTACACCACCAAAATTTGAACCAGCCATCTCCAAGTCAAGTCCCATCTCATAGCTACATTAGTGAACTTCACTACGTTCTTTCTTTGTTAAGCGACAAGCTTTCTTTTATCTTGTTTCTTAAAACATACTAATTCTTCTGGAAGATGGAAGAGATTGATTGACGTTGCTATTTCTTTTAATGTGCCAGCTTATTTTACTTTACTAATTGTTATTTTTTATCATCTGTTTAATTTAAAATTCTTCTCAAGTTAAAATTATTTGGTAAGGATAATTTTTTATTTCGTGGATCCGAAAAAAATAGCTAAAATAATGAAGTCCCTCTTGTGAAAGTATATTCCTTCGCTCTTCAAATATAAAGTAATTTATTTCTCTTCTTCTGAAATCATGTACGTTTCTCTTTGTGTAAAAATGAAATTTACGCTTGTTTTTAATGCAAAGAATACTGATATTTTGTCAAGCTATGGAGACAAGTATTTTGCACCCAGAAAAGGTGGCTCTCTGTTACACGTGTCTATGAAATTTCTATCTGTTTCCATTTGTGTTGCCCCTGTTCGCCAGTCAATTTCCGTGGCACAATCCGAGGACAGTTTCGCCACTTAGTCAAATTTTTGTGAATACGGACGTCAGCGCTTTCGACGCTAACCCTAACCCGCACAGTTCCTTAGATATCATTCTTAGGGTAGTTTCCTACTTTGCGCTAGTGCCTATTGTTCTTGCTCCCTGTTGTGTCGGCAATCAACATGAACATGACGCATCTTCAAGTTTCGTCTCCACTCCGATAACGACTGAACTATTCGAAAGGAAGTTTACTGCTCACGGGATGTGTCCCGTACGCATGCATCAACTATCTGGCAGATTAAAACTGTGTGCCGGACCGAGACTCGACCACATATTTCATTTTATTCTTGCTTTCTTGCTTACTGATAGGTTAATCGATATTCCGACACCAAGTCTGTCTATAAATTACGTAAACTTGCATATAATGTAGGTCGGACTTCCGTAGGCAAGCCAATGAAATAAGAGTACGTAAAAACAAGAAAATACTGGTTTTGCATTTACTTATTGTTGGTGGGTTCACTTTTATCATACAAGGCGCCCAAACAATTTGTATATTTTAAAATTTTTTTCGTTCGTAATCAAGGCCAAAGCTTCTGTACCTAACTTGGATCTAAAATATTGTAAATACCGACGCTGTAATAAAATAAACTCTTTGCTACGCAGTCTATTATTAAATGAAATGCTTTAAACTGCTTTGTGGCTGCTGCTGTGGAAAAAACATTAAATAATTTTTAATATTTGAAAATGACGTGCAATGGCTGCAGATTGTTGCACACCAGTTATATTCTATTTCCTGGCGGCTCGGCAGCTGTAAACTGTTAGAAATTGTTTAAATGTTCGAAACATTGACATGATGATCGGAAGGCTGCTTTCAATAATTACAAGGCTAACTTTTCATTCGTATATTAACAATTAGAACATCACACCTCCTCAATGTAAATGACTCTTTCTCCAAGAACAGTGAAAACAAGACAGACGGAAGACGTAGCGGCTGTTACGACAGCTTCTTTTATAGAAAAAGACGAGATATTATTATCTATAATTGCAGCTGTGAGGGATGGTAGCTACATTGTTCAGACTATGTCTCTGATGAAAAATAATTAGCACACACTTCAGACATTTAAGTAATAAGTTTAAAAAAATCACGTAGTTCAAATTTGGAGACGTTATGTACGGACGATTCATGGTCCATCCTTAGAAATTCCTTCTGCTTTCCAAAATTCACAGAAGCTCTACCACTCCTGTGTGAAGGGGTTCTTACCGTAATGAATCTTTGTCTCTGGAGCGGAAACTTCTTTTGTGTAGCGGATTGGAGCTCCATCCCGGAACCTACGTTTCGAGGGCTGCGCTCTCAGCGATTGGAGACTGGTCACTCCCGAAATACGAAAACTAATCAGAAAGGAAGGCGTGTAACAAAGTATCCGAAATTACAGCTTTCCTTTACGTAACGTAAAAATAATCGTCTCAACTTAAATAAAAATTGAAAACATACGAAACAGAGAACAAACAAAGAAACCACATAGAAACGAATAAAACTTCAAACCGTACAGTGGCACCTACTACAGGACAATACTAATAATGAACCAATTGGTGAACAACACTACAAATGAAGCGATTATTATCTGAAAACGCTTCGATTCTCTTCTGTTCCGGTTTTCCCATAATTCACTACCACACTATCCTGTGCTCCGTACGTATATTCTCAGAAATTTTTTCCTCGAAGTAAGCCCTATATTCGATACTAGTAGATTTCTCTTGGCCAGGAATGTCCTCTTGGCCTGTGTTAGTCTGCTTTTTATGTCCTTCTTGCTTCATTCGTCATGGATTATATTGCTTCCAAGGTAGTAGACTTCATTAACTTCGTCTACTTCATGATCACCAATTTCGATCTGAAGTTTCTCGCTACTCTCACTTCTGCTGCTTCTCATTACTTTGCTCTTTTTCCGGTTTACTCTCAATCCACATTCTCTGCTCATTAGATCGTTCATTCCATTCACCATGTTCTGTAATTCTCCTTCACTTTTCTCTGAGGATAGCAATGTCATCAGCGAATTTTGTCATTGATATCCTTTCACCTCAAATTTTAATCCCAGTCTTGAATCTTTATTTTATTTCGCTCATTTCTTCTTCGATGTACCCTGAACAATAGGGGCGAAAGGCTGCATCTCCGTCTTACACCCTTATTATTGCGAGCACTCCGTTCTAGGTCTTCTGATCTTATTGTACCCTTTTGGTTCTTGATGACGTTTGGTTTGAGGAGCGCTCAACTGCGCGGTCATCAGCGCCTGTACAAAGTCCCAATTTTTTCACACTCCAATTTTTTTACGCAGTCCGATCTAGCCTCTATCACGAATGATGATGATGATGAAATGATGAGGACAACACAAACACCCAGTCCCCGGGTATAGTAAATCCCCAACCCGTTCAGGAGTCGAACCCGGTCTCTTGGTTCTTGTACATACTGTATATTATCTGTCTTTCCCTCTAGCTTACTCTTATTTTTCTCAGAATTTCGAACATCCTGACACATTCTGCATTGTCTAACGCATTTTCAAGCCCTATAAATCCAATGAGCGTTTCTTGGTTTCTCTCCAGTTTTGCTTCCATTATCAAATGCTACGTCAAAACCACCTCTCTGACGCCTTCATCTAAATCCGAATTGATCGTCATCTTACAGATCTTTAGCTTTTTTTTCTGTGCAACATGTTCTAACTAAAAATAATGTGTGTTAGGATCCAAAAACGACGACATAAACTTCGTTATTGTGCCAATCACTTTTCAAGTAAAACACGGTACAGATACGATGGAATGGAAAAGGCCACGACAAAGTCCCAACGGCTCTGCACCTTTTGTAAAGGAGGCCGTCTCCCAGCCCACAGCTCGCTGCACCAATACGCACTTTCTTAAGCGTGCGGATGCCGTAGCGTCCACTAATCTTAGTGCACGTCTCACTATTTCAGCGAAATCCATTATACTGATACCGAGAGATGACTGTGTTGCTGGTTTAATAAGTTTTATGAAGGTACTAAGAACATAATTTACTGTCTCCTTACTACGATTTCAGTCTGAATTGTTCAGCGTTGAGAATTATTGGTGTTGTTGTTGCTGCTGATGCTGTTGCTTTTGTTATTGTTGTTGTCGTTATGGTGGTGGTGGTGGTGGTTTTTTGTCCGAAGAGTGGTTTGACGCAGACATCCATTTTAGGCTATCCTGTACAAGCCTTTTCATTTCTGCATAGCTACGGTAACCTGCAGCCACTTGAGCTTGCTTACTGTAGTCAAGCCATATTTACTAGCCACAATATTTACCCCTCCCTCCATAACCTAACTAGCTTTAATGAAATACCTTAGGATATGTCCTGTGAACTGATTCCTTCTTCTTGTAAAGTTCTACTATAAATTTATTTTCTCCTCCATTCTATTCAGCGTCACTTTATTAATTATTTGATCTACCCATCTAATCTTCAGCATTCTTCTGTGGCACCAAATTTGAAAAGCCTGTATTCTCTTCTTGTCTAAACTGCTCAACGTGCACGTTTCTGTTCCATACGAGACTACACTCCGGGAGAATACTCTCAGAAAGGAATTCTTAACACTTAAATTTATATCCGACTTTTCTCTTTTTCAAAAACGCTCCTCTTGTTATTTTCAGTCTGCATTTTATCTCCTATTTCGGCCGTCGTCAGTTATTTTGCTGCCAAGTAGCAAACTATCGTCTGCTACTTTTAGTGTCCCATTTCCTAATCCAATTCTCGCATCATCAGCTGGCTTACTCATCGTTTATACTTGCAGATACACTGGAGCGCCACAGAATTTGGTATAGGCATGAGTATTCAAATACAGAGATATGTAAACAGGCAGAATACGGCGCTGCAGTCGACAACGCCTATATGAGACAACAGGTGTCTGGCGCAGCTGTTACATCAGTTACTGCTGCTACAATGAGACGTTATCGGCTAGCTTCGCGGTCTAACGCGCTGCCTCCCGAACGGGAAGGCGTGCCGATCCCCGGCACGAATCCGTCCGGCGGATTAGTGTCGAGGTCCGGTGTGCCGGCGTGCCTGTGGTTGGTTTTTAAGGTGGTTTTCCATCTGCCTCGGCGAATGCGGGCTGGTTCCCCTTATTCCACCTCAGTTACACTATGTCGGTAATTGCTGCATAAACACAGTCTTCATGTACGTGTACACCATAATTACTCTACCACACAAAAATTTGGGGTTAGACTCTTATGGTATGAGACGTTCCCGAGGGGGTCCACTGGGGGCCCAACCGCACAATAACCCTGAGTTAGGTGTGGGGCAGCGGTGGGGTGGGTGGACTGCTGTGGCCTGTTGTGGGGTTGTGAACGACTGAGGGCTACGGCGGGACGAAGCCTCTCCACGTTTCTAGGTCCCCGGTTTAATACACACAATACAATGGCAGGTTATCAAGATTTAAGTGAGTCTGAACATGGTGTTAAAGTCGGCACACCAGCGATGGGACACAGCACCTCCGAGGTAGCGATGAAGTGGGGATTTTCCCGAACGACCATTTCACGAGTGTATCATGAATATCAGGAATCCGGTAAAACATCAAATCTCCGACATCGCTGCGGCCGGAAAAAGATCCTGCAAGAACGGGACCAACGACGACTGAAGAGAATCGTTCAACGTGACAGAAGTGCAACCTTTCCGCACACTGCTGCAGATTTCAGTGCTGGGAAGTCAACAAGTGTGAGGGTGCGAACCCTTCAACGAAACATCATCGATATGAGCTTACGCAGCCGAAGGTCCATTCGGTACGCTTGATGACTGCACGACACAAAGCTTTACGCCTAGCCTGGGCCCGTCAACACTGACAGTGGACTGTTGATGACTCGTCTGACGAGTCTCGTATCAAACTGTATCGAGCGGATGGACTTGTACGGGTATGGAGACAACCTTATGAATTCATGAACCCTGCATGTCAACAGGGGACTGTTCAAGCTGGCGGAGTCTCTGTAATGGCGTTGGGCGTGTGCAGTTGGTGTAATATTGGACACCTGATACGTTTAGATATGACTTTGACAGGTGACACATACGTAAGCATCCTGTCCTGTCTAAGCATCCATTCAATTTCATTGTGCATTCAGACGGACTTGGGCAATTCCAGCAGGACAATGCGACTCCTCACATGTCCAGAATTGCTACAGAGTAGCTCTAGGAACACTCTTATGAGTTTGAACACTTCCGCTGGCCACAAAACTCTCCAGACATAATATTATCGAGTATATCTGGGATCCCTTGCAATGTGCTGTTCAGAAGAGATATCCACCCCCTCGTACTCTTACGGATTTATAGACATCCCTGCAGGATTCATGGTGTCATTTCCCTCCAGCGCTACTTCATACATTGTCGAGTCCATGCCACATCGTGTTGAGGCACTTCTCTGTGCTCGCGGGGGCCCTATACGATATTAGGCAGGCGTACCAGCTTCTTTGACTCTTCAGTGTATTTATCTTATAACGTCTTTTCAAGACACCATCTGCTCTGTTGAATTAGTCTTTCAGGTCCTTTGCTCTCTCTGACAGAATTACAGTACAAGCAGACTAACGTAAATCATAAAAATAAACAATAGAATCAGTTTTACACAGTGTAAAAATATAATGAGTTTTTTATAGTTTTTAAAATCATATGCGTATAACAGTAAATAAACTCCAAAAATTACGTTTAACAGAAAGTCGAAAAATTTGCGGAACGCTTACATACATCCACCATGTTGCTGTATCTGGAAATCGATTTAAGTCAATGTAGAGCAATAGAGTTGCCTGTCGCCGAACCACAGGCTGTTACATGTTGTCTATCACTTTGGTCGTATCAGTTGTGTTGTTGTGCAGTTTTAAAAGCCACGATTGGTTAGTCCCAAATAGTTCACTGGCTCTTCAAATGGTTCAAATGGCTCTAAGCACTATGGGACTTAACATCTGAGGTCATCAGTCCCCTAGAATTATAACTACTTAAACCTAACTAACCTAATGACATCACACGCATCCATGCTCGAGGCAGGATTCGAACCTGCAACCGTAGTAGCAGCGCGGTTCCGGACTGAAGCGCCTATAACCGCTCGGCCACAGCCGGGGGCCACGGGCTCTCCTCAGTTCGTATTGCTATAATTATAGGTGATGCATACGCACTCAGCATTCTTTTTCCCCCGGGCTTCAATAGCGTACTTAGCGACCAAATTACGAAAATAGATTTTTTCGCCTGAACTTGACTGTCGAAGGCACGTGTTTCATGGCGTGGGTAGTGCATATTAAGACAAAGGGACAGTGCGCGGTGGACGATGCAGACTATCCCTGTGGAGTGTTGAAAGTAGAGCTTACAGCCATGATAGAACTTAAAAAATGCTGATACCGTACGAGGGCAATAAAATAAAAACTGCATTGCGAAACAGTTAGCGATTGCTCTTGCTCCGCACCCGCAGCTACTGTTGACAACTGCACTTAATAATCCGCTAGACAAGCAACTCCACTGCCAACAAAACCGCAGCAGTCTTGACGCAAACAAAGGAGATTCTCTGCTCCAAGCCGTAATTAGGTGAAAGGATTAGCACTGCCACAGACGTAAGACAGATGACATCCAATTTTATCCGCAAATTTTATTACGCTCATTTGTTAACGTTCAGCGTTTCGCAAAGCATTCCACCCGTTAGTGTACAGACGGTAATATTGCATGCAGACTTTTTTCTGTTTTAACTCCCGTAGCTGGTTTTTGCATGCTGAAAATATCTCACATAAGTTTACGTCAACACAGTATGTAGAAATATGAAGGTAAGAGAGAGAGCACATTATATATAGTATGTACTCATGCGATAAAAATAGTTGGTGGAAGTAGTCAGAGAGTTAAACTCTTCCAACGTCGATAAAAAGAAGAATTCATAAGATTCCGTCGTGTATTTTCTTTTCTGTGAATCAACTTGCAGATTTTTTTCTCGTTTCGTTTGAAGATCGATTTTATATAATCCGCAATCAAACAATTTCGTTTAAATTACAGTCTGCACGGAGTGATGATTGCAGAAGTGAAACGACTGCTACCAGTACTTCTAGAAATTATTGTCTTAACCTAAATTCTTACAGGATTCCACTACATCCTACAGATGCAAGGCACTGATTTTAGCGTCGCGTTGTTACAATATGCAGTATATCCACATCCCCCCTTCCCCTCTTTGTTTACTTAATTCATTCCAACAGCTAGTAGAATTTCTAACTGTCTCAGAAATAATAACACAAGAGAAAATTTTCCCTCGTCATTCCTTGTGCAACCGGTCCTATGTGGCTGATCACAATGTCACGTGGCAGACCGCAAAACAATATTACGAACTTTGTCGATCCCAGGACTGAGGATCATCCCGATACAGTGATCGCGTGTAGAACATGTATTTTCTAGATAACTGCTAATATGATAAATGCTGTTTCCACTTAGATTCGCGTTCGTAATTACCTGATGCTCAAGCAGACTTGTTTTCAGCTTTCAAAACATTATTTTTACGTAAATTTACTCTCGTAGCAATTTCCAAAAAAATCGGGAAGACAGTAGTTCCTGAAATCGCATTCCTAGATTTTTCGTCTTGAGAGTGATAAGTATTGTTCATTAATAAATCAAGACGCAGCATAAATTTTAGCTTCAAAATCTATTTTGTGTTTAAAAATTAAACTTACAACTTTTGAAACTAATTGTTGTCATATTGTTACCTACGATATTTTATACATAAAATCATATTCAACTACGTCTCAAAAATTGCTTTTTGTAGAATATTTTTCAATGCTTGGAATTAAAAGTATAACTTTTAATTGAGAGTGTAATGAAGATTAAGAACCAATAATAACTGAAAAACATGTCAGTTACTGTCTGACATAAATACTCCAGTGCCAGAGCCCAATGTGGCACAATCTCAGTTTTTAGTTTAGTCGCCGTCGTGGGAGTCTACATTGAGTATTAATCCGGTCGGAAACAATCTGCTAGTTTATAGAAATTTATATTGCGAAGTGGAACTAGAAACAATAAACGGACCAATGGAAATATCTGTCTGGTTATTACGCTTTATTAGAAAAGGAACACCCAGGCAGAATTGCAGTACACATCTCGAAGGCAAGTAATCACCTAAAACCAGATTTAGTGGAGCGTTACCATTCATTGGTTTTGGCTCTCGACGATGTGCACTACGAATATGTGCCAATCATATCAACTGCAGTATTTTGAAAGTTCAAAGTATTAATAATGACTTATCGTAAACCTATGAATCGTAACGTCACATTATCACTATAAGTTGACAATGTGAGATTCTATCAAAAAATCGACAAAAGTTTAGAAATAAGTTCCGCTGTCCCCGCCCCACTGATGAGTTTTACCACTTGCGTAGTTCGGCTCTGTCTTAATGTTGACTAAATTCGTCGAGTGAAAGAGGGGACGGCGCAGCTGATGAAGAAAATGTCGCCTATGGCAATCATTCACCAGTAACTGACGCTGTCTGACTGCTTCTCGTAATAAGTCTTATTCAGAACTCCTCTTTTACAATAGTTACAGAGATTTATTTCTGATACCTATGTACAGTCTGCTCTTGAGGTACCGCCTACTGCGTTACCGGTCGTTAAATTGCTTCTTCCTACTTTCGCTGTTGTACACAAAGTTCCTCATTAAACATTCTTCGTTTTTTTTTTTTTCCTGCGAAGTCCAACAACCGCCTCGGAGTATCCCGCCGCGGCCACTCTGGACCTCCATGGAGCGACGTCATCAGCTTCACTGTGTTTGCCCCATGGCGGCCCGCTACTTGTCGCGTCAACGCAAGTCGGCGCCGGTTGCTGGCTCGGTGTTTGAATTATCTGCACATATAAAAACAAAGTACTATCACTTAAAAATCGAAAGAAGTAAGATAACCATCCAGTGGCTGTGAGGCGTAGGTTCATATGCTAATTGGAAACATTGTCTTTTTCCGAAAATACAGGCACAGTTTCTACACAAAGTTCTATTTTTGTGTTATGTGTATCCGTTTTGCTATATATGACTGCTGTGAGACCATACAAGCGATAGGGGACGCCAATGTTAGCATTTCTGAATGGTGTGCAGGTACTTTTTAGCCCATTAAAACCAGCGAGGTGGCGCAGCTATACAAGACAATAGCATCGCATTCGAGTGCAGAGAGATGTACAAGGCCCTATTCTGCCATCCATACTAGATTTTCAGTTGTTTTCTAAAGATCCGTCAAAGTGAAAACCGGGGTAGTTCATCAGAGAAAGGTACAGCAAAGTTCCTTCTTCTAGATGGTGCTCCACTATAATGACAGGGGAAGGAGTCGTGGAAGCAGCACAACTGTTCCGTCACTAGTACTTTTTGCAACGGAATCTACACCACACGAATCCGAAGGGACCGAAAAATCAGCAGTTCGTGTTAAAAAAATTCGTCTTAAGTGAAAAACACAGATTTTAATAAGTATACATGTACAGCAGTACTCCAATGTGTAATACAGTGCACTATCAATCACGTTATTGTAGACTTATAACACTATAAAGTGATTGAAAAATTACAAGTACCGGTACTCACAAATTACGTACGTTACTTTCTTGGAAAAAATTCGGTCATGGTTCGCTGACGTTCATGGGAACGATAATATTTTGTAATTTCACAACCAATTGTAATGATAGCGTCCGTAAACCCAGCAGTGACGTCGGATGTTGAAGCGAACCGTTCTAAACAAGGCTGTAAACATCTCCTGACGGGTAGGTGGAATGGTATCTGTATTCTCTTCCTCTTCACTTTCTTTTGAAGGCCCTTCTTGCACCTCGTTCACAGCTTTTGCCACATCCGATTCCACAGAAGCACATACGGCAACATCGTCGTCTACACTAAAGAATTCTTCGAAACTAATCCCAGGGCTCGCAACGTCCTGCAGAACTGCCCATTCATCAGGTGAAGTGGCATCTTCTAACTCGTGGACATCTTCAGTGTTGCTTTGTCTCCAAGCTCTGTTAAAGCACTTCCCTATATGATGAGGCGATACTGAGTTCCAGGTTGCGGCGATGGCTTTTATTGCGTCAAGCAGATTCTAATTTGGGGTTGCACTATTGTTTTCAGCAGCACGAATGGCAGCTCTTACAAGTCGCTTACGATAAGCTCTCTTTATGAGAGATGGTTCAAATGGCTCTGAGCACTATGGGACTTAACTGTTGAGGTCATCAGTCCCCTAGAACTTAGAACTACTTAAACCTAACTAACCTAAGGACATCACACACATCCATGCCCGAGGCAGGATTCGAACCTGCGACCGTAGCGGTCGCTCGGCTCCAGACTGTAGCGCCTAGAACCGCTCCGCCACTCCAGCCGGCTTTATGAGAGAGATTATGCCTTAGTCCAAAGGCGGCTTGTGGCGTTGGGTGGAAAAAAACTGAACCTTTATGTTGGATAGGTTCAGATCATGAACGTTATGGGCAGTACATCTGTCCAAAGTAAGAAGAACATGTCTATTTTTAGCAACCATTCTACTGTTGAAACGAAGAAACCACTTGCGAAATGATGTGCCATCGATCCAAGCTTTCTTGTGGTGAGATTAGATGCAAGGTAAAGTGTCCATATTTATGTTTTTAAAACAACGTGGTTTCTCGGATTTACCGGTAGCCCAGGGACGAAACTTCTCACTGCCGTCAGCATTACAGTACAGTACAACACTCATACGTTGTTTGCTTCGTGCTCCACCGAGACACTTATCACAATTTATCCCCAGGGTGTGATTTGGAAAACGATTGTAGAAAAATCCAGTTTTATCCAAGTTAAACACATCACACGAGGCATACTTTTTCCTCGCTCGGTTGAATTCATGCAACCACCGGTTCGCGCTTCCTTCATCAACTTTATTTGCTTCATCACAAATTTGTACAGATGAAATTGAATGTCTCTTTTGGAACCGATACAACCAACCAGCAGAACAACGGAAGTCTTCGATGCCCATATCTTTAGCAATATCATTTGCTTTTGACTGTATCACAGGGCCAGTTAAAGGTATCTTAGATGCACGCATATGATTGAACCATTCTAGCAGTAACGTCTCGATGTCTTCATACTTGGCGGTACGAAGTCGTTTAGATTTGTTTCCAGAACCTGATGCCGCAGCATTAATAATTTTTCTCGATTCTCAATAATCGTAGATAAAGTAGATTTAGGAATTCCAAACTGCTATGCAATTGCTGTTTTCTTGGTACCACGGTCCACTTCATCTAAAGCTTTAACTGTACATTTAGAGCTGTCTGTTTCCTCTTTGCCAATTTCTAGTGCTACGGTACCGGTTGTAACTGTAGTTTTTATTCAGTATTCCAACTCGATACGGCTACGACTAACAGAACACCTGTCAAATCTGGCACTGAGTGCGTTCCTAAATGTTGCTGCACACATAATTGAATGTCTTACAATGTACAGCATACGCTGATTGTTGAAGTGATAATCGCGGCTATCGACATACAATACGTTAAAAACGAGTCAACAATAAGTGTAATTAGCTTCGTAGAATATTCTAAGGTCGGAAGTTTGTGTTACAGTGAAATTTAATTACGCTAGGAACTGAAACAGAGTTCGTAATTTGCCTTAACCGAAATTCGTGTTAACCGTTAAAACATACATTGAGAACTAAGGTATTCCTGGTGGGACCAATATTTTTCTCGCGTTTACCGCGAGTTCGTCTTACGCGAGTTCGCGCTAACGAGGTTATACTGTAAATAACGAAATATATGACATGTCGTATTAGCCGCGTGTCTGTTTTACGACCTGTGAACAGTATTCTACTCTGTGACAAGTTTCGTTAAAAACAAACGATCAAATGACAGTGGACGAGCAGTGTACTACGGATAGTTTTCGTGCTCCACTGGAATATATCGTGTACGAGGTCTGACGCAAATGAAACGAGACTGACGCAGCAGACACGTGTGTTACTAAACTTGTTCACTTAGTGTCGGTTGCCTTCAGCGTCGGCCAATTTGAATTCGCACGCCTCTTCATTCATTCATTCCACGCCTCATAAAACTTCTGCAGATTTCTGCAGCTCGTTAGCGTCGAGACGTCACCGGAGCTCTCCGCCGTCTCTGCACGAGGACGCACCTGCAGCAAGCTGTTCGTCCACTGCCACTGTGCTGATCGATTTTAATGAAACTTGTCACAATGCACATTGGGTCAGGATCAAAAAAAGAATTTGGGAGTCAAGGAGTTTCAGTTAATAGGCTGGCTATAGTAATTCGGGACTACTGAATCCCGATCTTAGATGTGACCTGCTGTTTTTACGAAGGTTGAATTTCGTTCTGATGAAATATTTTTGTTCACCGAAGTCAGACCGAATATTTTTAATGGAGGCTATTCCAAATGGTATGTACTTAATTAGGAACACGTATATTATTATTTAATCATTAATTAACAATTGTTTTTTGTTAATTAACATCTTATCGGAATGCAAGCAAAAAATTATAAAACGCCTGCGATAATAAGAGATGAGTTTTAGATTCCATGACATTCCTCCATCTTTTTCAGTCCGTCCTTAAGTATGTACTATTATCTTCGTGAATCAGCCTTAAAATCAGCTACTAGCTGCATCTACGGCCTTGAGCCATTTTTAAGCGACAGCTATAAAACGCCGTTATTTTCACTGAGAAAACAGAATTGTAAATTTTAGTAAAACACGAATAAAACACATATGCACATATAATCATAATAATCATACAATTGTTATTTCTATAACGTTGCTAATAAGATGTTACAACATTTAAATATAATTACTAAACATAAAAATACATTTTAAATATATATAAAAAATATAAAGTATTCTTTATAAAATGATTTTGTTATATCACATCCATAAGCTTTTCCTTGATAAATTTAATTTTATTAGATTATATTTTAGTATTACATAGTTCCTTTTTGCGAAAACCATCTCTGAGGAAAGTGAAAACCATAGTCGGAAGCTGTTGCTCTCCTGATATCTGTTGCAGAGGATTACAGGGAATCAACGCTGAGGATCATGAAGAGAATATAAACAGCGATGAGGAAGAAGATGAGGAAGGAAATGAAGATGAAGAACAAGAAGCACAAGATGAAAAAGGTTAAGAAGACGAGAAAAACATTCAAGTTTTGTTGCTAATATACACTGAAGAACCTGCCTTATATCGTGTAGGAGCCCCGCGAGCACGCAGAAGTGCCGCAGCACAACGTGGCATGAACTCGACCAATGTCTGAAGAAGTGCTGGAGGGAACTGACACCATGAATCCTGCAGGGCTGTCCACAAATCCGTGAGAGTACGAGGGGTGGAGATCTCTTCTGAACAGCACATTGCAAGGCATCCCGGATATGCTCAAAAGTGTTCATGTCTTACGAGTTTGGTGGCTAGCGGAAGTGTTTAAACTCAGGAGAGTGTTCTGGAGACACTCTGTAGTAATTCTGGACGTGTGAGGTGTCGCATTTTCGCTTTGAAACTGCCGAAGTCCGTCGGAATGCACAATGGACGTGAATGCATGCAGGTGAAGAGACAGGATGCTTATGTACGTGTCACCTGTCAGAGTCATATCTAGACGTATCAGGGGTCCCATATCACTCCAACTGTACACGCCCCACACTATTACAGAACCTCCAACAGCTTGAATAGTTCCCTGCTGACATGGATTCATGAGGTTGTCTCCATACCCGTGCACGTCTATCCGCTCGATACAATTTGAGACGAGACTCGTCCGACCAGGCAACATGTTTCCAGTCATCAGCAGTCCAATGTCGGTGTTGACGGGCCAAGGCGAAGCGTGAAGCTTTTTGTCGTGGGGTCACAAAGAGTACAAGAATGGACCTTCGGATCCGAGAACCGATGTCGATGATGTTTCGTTGAATGATTTGCACGCTGACACTTGTTGATGGCCCAGCAATTAAATCTGCAGCAATTTATGGAAGGGTTGTACTTCTGTCAAGTTGAACAGTTCTCTTCAGTCGTCGTTGGTCCAGTTCTCTTCAGTCATCGTTGGTCCAGTCGTTGCAGGATCTTCTTCCGGCCGCAATGAAATCAGAGATTCGATGTTTTACCGGATTCCTGATATTTACGGTACATTCATGAAACGGTCGTACGAGAAAATCCCCACTTCATCTTTACCTCGGAGATTCCGTGTCCTATCGCTCATGCGCCTACTATAACACCACGTTCAAACTCACTTAAAGCTTGATAATCTGCCATTGTAGCAGCAGTAACAGATCTAACAGCTGCTCCAGACACTTGATGTCTTATGTAGGCGTTGCGATCGCAGCGCCGTATTCAGCCTGTTTACATATCTCTGTGTTTGAATGCACATGCCAATACCAGTTTCTTTGGCGCTTCATTGTATATTTCCCATATTGAAGAAAGTAACAGAGGCAGTTTTGTAATGAGGTTTACCATTAAAATTATATACATTCACAGAAAACATTTTTTGTACACTCCATTAACTGTTTCCAGATTCTTTTCGTCGTTTTGGGCCCGCTAGTTTGAAATATCCAACTTTGATATAGAATTCGTTACTAGAAGGGTCAAAACCCCATTATAGCCTCTTAGGCCACATTGGGGCAGATTTTACAGTTTTGGCCCACTGTTAGGCCTAAGGATCCTGTTCCAGATTGAAAAACAGTATCCTATTAATATGTGTTAAAAGTTGTTTCTTTCCATTATGATATTTTTTTTTCCTTTATTGAATTTCGATTGTGGTTCATGGTGTGGGTTCCTGTAGTCATGTCCTAGTTCATGAACCACGGGCAACGTATGAGTGGCCAAGTAAGTGGTCTCGACAGTCGGGATACCAGTTACTTTGGAATAAGGCTGGGCATCTCGGACATATTCTGAGTTGTCGTCACCTTTGTGCTCATACGGCAAAGACTACCAAATCCACCGGTTAGTCCCTCAACTGTTAGGGGTAAAACTCACTGGGACTCGGGGCAAGTAAGGCTAGCAACCTGCTTCCCTGGTACTTTAAAAATGATGCTGGCAACAATCAGAGCAAAATGCCTCGGACCTTTGGAGGTGACGGAGTCCTACCTCTAACTGACAAACCAGGGACTCCTAAGATACGACTCGGCAAACAAATGGTAATGAGATGGGGAGCTATTAATATCAATGGGGGCTACTCTGGGAAGAAGGTAGAGCTGGCAGAGGCTGCAAGTAAGATGGGGCTGGATGTTTTAGCTGTTAGTGACATTCGGGTAAGGGGTGAGAAAGAAGAGGAAGTGGGAGAATACAAGGTCTACCTGTCAGGAGTCAAAGCAGGAATAGCACAATGGGGTGTAGGGTTTTACATCAGGAAAGAAATGGAACCCAGCTTAGTTGCAATAAGGTATGTAAACGAACGACTGATGTGGATAGATTTGACAGTGTCTGGCAAGAAAGTTAGGATTGTGTCAGTATATTCGCATTGTGAAGGGACAGATCAAGATAAGATGGATAGTTTTTATGATGCACTCAGTGATGTAGTTGTTAGAGTAAAGGACAAGGACAGTGTTCTGCTCATGGGTGATTTTAATGCCAGGATTGGAAATCGAACAGAAGGGTATGAAAACGTTATGGGTAAATTTGGAGAGGATATGGAGGCCAACAGGAACGGGAAACAACTCTTGGATTTCTGTGCCAGTATGGGCTTAGTAATCACAAACTCATTTTTTAAACATAAGAACATTCACCGGTATACTTGGGAAGGCAGGGGAACCAGATTGACTATATAATAACAGATGAGGAATTCAGGAAGGCTGTGAGGGACACACGTGTATTCAGGGGATTCTTTGATGACACTGATCATTATTTAATCTGCAGCGAAATTGGTATTGTGAGGCCGAAAGTGCAGGAGGTCAGGTCCATATGTAGGAGGATAAGAGTGGAGAAACTTCAGGATAAGGAAATCAGGCACAAGTACATAACAATGATCTCAGAAAGGTACCAGTTAGTTGAATGTAGTCAATTACAGTCATTGGAAAAGGAATGGACAAGGTACAGGAGCACAGTACTACAAGTGGCTAAAGAATGTCTTGGAACAGTAGTGTGTAAAGGTAGGATGAAGCAAACAGCTTGGTGGAATGACACAGTCAAGGCAGCCTGTAAAAGGAAAAAGAAGGCGTATCAAAAATGGCTACATACTAGAACTCAGATAGACAGAGAAAGTTATGTTGAAGAAAGAAACAAATCCAAACAGATAATTGCAGCATCCAAGAAGAAATCTTGGGAAGACTTTGGAAACAGGTTGGAGACTTTGGGTCAAGCTGCTGGAAAACCATTCTGGAGTGTAATTAGCAGTCTTCGAAAGGGAGGTAAGAAGGAAATGACAAGTATTTTGGACAGGTCAGGAAAACTGCTTGTGAATCCTGTGGATGCCTTGGGCAGATGGAGGGAATATTTTGAAGAGTTGCTCAATGTAGGTGAAAATGCGATCAGTAATGTTTCAGATTTCGAGGTAGAATGGGATAGGAATGATGATGGAAATAGGATCACATTTGAGGAAGTGGAGAAAATGGTCAATAGATTGCAGTGCAATAAAGCAGCTGGGGTGGATGAAATTAAGTCGGAACTCATCAAATACAGTGGAATGTCAGGTCTTAAATGCCTATACAGGATAATTGAAATGGCGTGGGAGTCGGGACAGGTTCCATCAGACTGGACAAAAGCAGTAATCACACCAATCTTTAAAAATGGAAACAGAAAAGATTGTAACAACTACAGAGGTATCTCTTTAATCAGCGTTGTGGGTAAAATCTTCTCAGGTATTGTTGAAAGGAAAGTGCGAGTATTAGTTGAGGACCAATTGGATGAAAATCAGTGTGGGTTTAGGCCTCTTAGAGGTTGTCAGGACCAGATTTTTAGCTTACGGCAAATAATGGAGAAGTGTTATGAATGGAACAGGGAATTGTATCTATGCTTCATAGATCTAGAAAAGGCATATGACCGGGTTCCTAGGAGGAAGTTATTGTCTGTTCTACGTGATTATGGAATAGGAGGCAAACTTTTGCAAGCAATTAAAGGTCTTTACATGGATAGTCAGGCAGCAGTTAGAGTTGACGGTAAGTTGAGTTCATGGTTCAGAGTAGTTTCAGGGGTAAGACAAGGCTGCAACCTGTCTCCACTGTTGTTCATATTATATATGGATCATATGTTGAAAACAATAGACTGGCTGGGTGAGATTAAGATGTGTGAACACAAAATAAGCAGTCTTGCATATGCGGATGACTTAGTTGTGATGGCAGATTCGATTGAAAGTTTGCAAAGTAATATTTCAGAGCTAGATCAGAAATGTAAGGACTATGGTATGAAGATTAGTATCTCCAAAACGAAAGTAATGTCAGTGGGAAAGAGATATAAACGGATTGAGTGCCAAATAGGAGGAACAAAGTTAGAACAGGTGGACAGTTTCAAGTACTTAGGATGCATATTCTCACAGGATGGCAACACAGTGAAAGAACTGGCTCTGGCTCTGAGCACTATGGGGCTTAACAGCTGTGGTCATCAGTCCCCTAGAACTTAGAACTACTTAAACCTAACTAACCTAAGGACATCACACACATCCATGCCCGAGGCAGGATTCGAACCTGCGACCGTAGCAGTCGCGCGGTTCCGGACTGCGCGCCTAGAACCGCGAGACCACCGCGGCCGGCGAAAGAACTGGAGGCGAGGTGTAGCAAAGCTAATGCAGTGAGTGCTCAGCTACGATCTACTCTCTTCTGCGAGAAGGAAGTCAGTACCAAGACTAAGTTATCTGTGCACCGTTCAATCTTTCGACCAACTTTGTTGTATGGGAGCGAAAGCTGGATGGATTCAGGGTACCTTATCAATAAGGTTGAGGTAACGGATATGAAAGTAGCTAGGATGATTGCAGGTACTAGTAGATGGGAACAATGGCAGGAGGGCGTCCACAATGAAGAAATCAAAGAAAAACTGGGAGTGAACTCTATAGATGTAGCAGTCAGGGCGAACAGGCTTAGATGGTGGGGTCATGTTACATGCATGGGAGAAGCAAGGTTACCCAAGAGACTCATGGGTTCAGCAGTAGAGGGTAGGAGGAGTCGGGGCAGACCAAGGAGAAGGTACCTGGATTCGGTTAAGAATGATTTTGAAGTAATAGGCTTAGCCTCAGAAGAGGCACCAATGTTAGCATGGAATAGGGGATCATGGAGGAATTTTATAAAGGGGACTATGTTCCAGACTGAACGCTGAAAGGCATAATCAGTCTTAAATGATGATGAAGATTATGATGATGATGATGAATTTCGATTCCCCCCGAAGGGGGCGGGCTGGCAGCAGCTTAGTATGCCGCTCTTCAGCCTACAGACTTTGTTGAAAAGATGAAGAGAATAAATAATAAAAAACATGCGACAAAAACGGAGACTTAAAGAGTAACATGGCGAAAAAATCGTGGAACTTACTTAAAACATAGAACAAAGGGATGATGATGCTAAAAAAAAACGGACGAAGCAGACAGGTAAAACAATAGACAGACAATTTAAAAAACGCGGCGACAGTCTGGTTTCTGTTCGCAAAAGACATAGGATTCACACCCAGCGCGACAGCATGGTTTCTCTTCACAACACTTGAAAAACGAACAACACTGAACATTCACTGCGCTAAAATATGACATACCACAGCCGAGAGCACGTGGGGGGAAATTAGACAGATGAGGGGAAGATAAAAAAGGGGGGAAGGTGAGGAAAAGTGAAGGGGGGAGGGAGCCAATGGAGGATGAGGTCCCATAAGAGGGGTGGGGGGTGCTGGGCACACACGACAGGGGGAAGGCAGAGGATGGGAAATACAAAGGGACATCGGGGTGGGGGGGGAGAAAGGAGGTAGGGAGAGGTGAGGCGGGGAGAAACACAGGATGGAAGGCGGGAAGAGGGAGCGGAGGGAAAGGATGGAGGAAAGGAGGGGGGGTGAGGATCAGAGTTGATAGGAGGGATAAATGGAGGGAAAGAGGGCATCATCTGGGAGGGGGAGTTGATGGAAGCCACCTTGGGAAAGGAGATGAAGAGTGTAGAGATGGAGTGAAGACATGGCAGGGAGCGGGGATGGGAGAGGAAAGGAGCAACCAGGGGGTGAGGGGATCAAGGCGGTGGGAGGTGTAGAGTACGCGGATATGTTCGAGGAATAGGAGCAGATGAGGAAAAGGAATGAGGTCATAGAGGATCCGCGTGGGAGACGGGAGGCATATATGGGAGGTGAGGCGGAGTGCATGACGCTCAAGGATCTGGAGGGACTTATAGAATTTGAGGGGGGGGGGCAGATATCCAGGCAGGACTGGCATAACAGAGGATGGGACGGATTAAGGATTTGTAGGTGTGGAGTATGGTAGAGGGGTGCAACCCCCATGTCCGGTCAGAGAGGAGTTAAAGGAGTTGGAGGTGGTTGTGGGCTTTGGATTGGATGGAGCGGAGATGAGGGATCCAGGTGAGATGACGGTCAATGGTGAGGCCAAGGTAGGTGAGGGTGGGGGTTAGGTGGACAGGACAGGTGCAGACGGTAAGGGAGAAATCCAGGAGCCAGAAGGAGCAAGTGGTATGACCTATGATGATTGCCTGGGTCTTGGAAGGATTGATTTTCAGGAGCCACTGGTTACACCATGCAGCAAAAAGTTCAAGGTGATTCTGGAGAAGGCTTTGGGACCGTTGGAGGGTAGGAGCAAGGGCGAGGAATGCAGTGTTATCGGCATATTGCAAAAAGTGTACTGGAGGGGGGAGGGGGTTGGGGCATATCTGCCGTGTACAGGAGGTAGAGGAGAGGGGAGAGGACAGAGCCCTGGGGCACACCTGCAGAGGGATAGAAGGTGTGGGAATTGGCATTACGGATGGTAGCAAAGGAGGGGCGGCGGGAGAGGAAGGAGGCCATCAGACGGATGTAGTTGACAGGAAGGGCGTAGGTTTGGAGTTTAAACAGGAGACTGGGATGCCAGACATGGTCATAGGCCTTTTCGAGGTCGAGGGAGACAAAAATGGCGGAGCGACGGGAGTTAAGCTGGAGGGAGAGGAGATGAGTGAGGCAGAGGAGTTGGTCATCGGCAGAGAAGGGAGGTCGAAAGCCACATTGGGTGTCGGAAGTGGTGATGGATGCGCCGGGAAAGGATGGATTCCAAGAGCTTGCTGAACACCGACGTGAGACAGATAGGACGATAGGGAGAGGCATCAGATGAAGGCTTGTTGGGTTTGGAGAACATCAGGATACGGGAGATTTTCCACAGGTCAGGATAGAAGCCAGTCGCAAGGATGACATTGTAGAGGGTGACAAGGACTGAAAGGAATGAGGGAGGGCAGTGTTTGAGGTGGCAGTAGGTAATGCAGTCGTGGCCGGGAGCAGTGTTGCGTTTAGTACGGAGTGTGAGGCTGATGTCCTGTGTAGTGATGGGAGTGTTCAGATGGTGGTGTGTGGCCCAAGTACTGGAAGCTAGGAGCAAGGGGAGGAACAGAGGTATTCGTATGGCCCATGACGTCAGGGAAGAGGGAATAATCAATGTGGGGATCATCTGGGATGGAAAAAACATCTGAGAGGTGAGAGGCAAAGTGGTTGGCCTTACTGAGGTTGTCAGGAAAGGGACGGTCATCAAAGAGGAGAGGGTACTGGGGGGTGGGGCGGTTCCCAGTAAGGCGGTGGAAAGCAGACCAATACTTGGAAGAGTTTATGGGGAGCGTGGTGTTGAGTTGTGTACATGTCTGGCGCCAGGCACGGCGTTTCTTTGCAGTAAGCAGGTTTGTAATTGCCGGTGGTGGGTAAGTGTATCCCGGTCACGAGTGCTGAGAAAAGAGCGGTAGAGGCGGCGGGACTCTCGAAGGAGAAGGACGGCCTGTGGAGGCAGGGCGGGGCGGTGAGGGTGGATGGCTTTGGTGGGGATATGGGTGGCGACGGCGTCAGACAAGGTCTGGTGCAGGAAGGCAGCAGTGCGAGAGATGTCATCAGGAGACTGGAGGGTAAGGTCGTGGCCGTCAACCTGGGTGTGAATGGAGTCCCGGTAGGCATCCCAGTTGGCACGGGAGTAATCATGGACAAGTTTAGGAGGGACGTCGGGAGGAGGAGCGTTGCGGGGATGGCGACCGTTAGAGATAGTGAGGAGGACAGGAGCATGGTCACTGCCAATGAGGTCAAGGACATCCGCGGTGATGCGCCCAAGGAGGTTGGGAGAGGCAGGACCACATCAGGAGTGGTGTTGGATTCGGGTCCATTGTGATAAGTTTAGTTTTCTTTGTGTCGAGTGAGTAGACGAATAAACATGCGAGAGTAAAGAAAGAACAGGAAGGAAGATTAGGATTAAATGTCTAGTCCATGACGAGGCCGGCCGCGGTGGTCTAGCGGTTCTAGGCGCTCAGTCCGGAACCGCGCGACTGCTACGGTCGCAGGTTCGAATCCTGCCTCGGGCATGGATGTGTGTGATGTCCTTAGGTTAGTTAGGTTTAAGTAGTTCTAAGTTCTAGGGGACTGATGACCACAGATGTTAAGTCCCATAGTGCTCAGAGCCATTTGAACCATTTGAGCCATGACGAGGTCACTCGGGACAGAGCACAAGCTAGCGATGGGGGATAGAAATCGGCCGTGTATTTTCACAGGAAACAGCCTTGCATTTCCCTTAAACGGCCTAGGCAAAATACGGAAACTCTCAATCTGGATGGTCGGACGGCCATATATGTGAACCGTTGTCCATTGCCTTACAACTGTACGCCCTCTCTGGGCAGAAGGGAAAGTGAGGAAACCAAAAAACACAATGAATTTCCAGCGAAAGAACTTCTATAAAGCTTAATGAAAACAACAACAATGAACTTAACACGGTGCTGCGAGGACTAGAACCGTAATGTAGACATCGAGACAAATAACTTTACGAAGTAATTTCCTAAAATGATGTTTTTATTATAAGCAAGCTGGTTGCACACTCGTACATCGCACGATACAACAATTCCTACTTCAGAACAACCGTGTTTTATTTCCGCGTTGTGGTTTTGCAAACACTAAGTGCTTAGTGGCAGACAAACATTATCGAACGCTGTTGCACCCACAGTGAATTGTCATCGCGTTGTAGTCTGTATTCTCGTAAAGCATCATGCTAAAACGAGCTATTATTTTGGAAAACGCGGATTCGAAAACTGATATCATTAAAGTCTCTATGAAGTCTTCTTCTGTAATAAAATTGTCTGGAACCGAGCGACCGCTACGGTCACAGGTTCGAATCCTGTCTTGGGCATGGATGTGTGTGATGTCCTTACGTTAGTTAGGTTTAAGTAGTTCTAAGTTCTAGGGGACTGATGACCTCAGATGTTGAGTCCCATAGTGCTCAGAGCCATTTTGTAATAAAATTAACATGACATTCCTTATGCTGCTTATGCACTTTACATAAAAAACTAACTCCTCTGAAGTCAATTGTTAAAAAAATTCAAACGATGACGTCCTCTCTCTGAAAGGACAACATCCCTCAATCACAAGCGCATCACTGCGCTCACACGTTCGTGAAGTTTTGCTTTCTAACCACGTACGTGCTTAAATAGCTGTAACTCAGATATATTCCACGCAACAGTTTCATGCCGCTCACGTCCGTGAGCCCCCCTGGGAAGAACCATCCTTGACAAGCCCTGCATGTAACTTTGAGACATACGCATGCATGTGCTGCTACAAATGTCAGCCATAATAAATTCAGCGAGGGTGCGTACTGAAATCCGATGAAGTTAATTTGATTCGCTTCGGACGGCTAGCGCGGCCGAAGAAACTGTCAGTCAAGCATCACGCGCGGCTAATAATTCAAAACCCTATCAACAAGCTCCCTCTGTTCATTAATATTGTACCGACAGAGCTGATTGGAAGGAAATGTCAGGCGAGTTTGCGTGTCTGGTCATTGCTGCTAAAAAATTAATAGCTATGCGCATACTTGATTTTTTCCTACACTTTGTGACACGTGTTTCTTTATTCCTATTTGTGCTCCACTACGTGATGGTTACGCAGTATATCAACAATGCGTGCGTCCTCTAAATCTTTTAACGCAATGTCAGTCTGCGCCGTTGAATGCATTCTCCTGCCATCTTTGAGAGAGAACGAGAACTCGGCGCAGTTCTCGTTGCTAGTGCCATCTGTTCCTTTCATTATGAGTTGGTTCCGCGGCACTTGCAAATCGATATTGTTCGCTCTCAAAAGAATGTTTTCTCGTTCCCAGATGAACGTTTCATGATAATAACTGTACGAATTGGACAGTAAAACACGACGAAAAAGTACCTTCGTGGCTGATTATATGTCGCTCATCCGAAAAATATCGTGTGAAATTTCTCTCATGTTCTCCGTTTTATTTCAATAATATATTTGGTTAAGCAACCGCTTTTAAAACGATATGTAATATTTTTCTTAGGTTATATCTCATTAACAATGAATACGACCGTTCTGAAAACTGCATCTACGTGTAATTTACGGTACTGTCATCGGGAAGCTGAAGTAATATATTTGCAATTTGATTAGTTCGATAGTACGCAGATCGTTATGTATTTTACTGAAGACAAGTACTTCATGAATTACAATAGAAGAAGTAACTGGAAATACCTCATTATCCTTTGATTCGACGGTAGAGATAACTCATTTCCGTATGTGTAGCTGCCGTGATAACATATTAGCCTCGGCTTACTTTGCCGAATTATTTACATCAATTGAATTTCCCTTTTCGCTAGGCTTAATTTTAAAATGCTTTGTTTTTAATGACTTCACAAGGTATGACGTGTGTCTCGTAAGAAAGAGAGAGTAGGCTACAGGTTCCATTGGCGGCAACGTGGTAACGGTTGGTTCGCGTGAGAGTTTGAGGTAAAATACTGTTCAGCATTACGCTAAAAATATGAGATGGATACATTTGACTGTAGATCACCACGTTTTCATGTGACGAAATGCAGAACATAGTGAAACTGAAATCAACAGAGGATGAACGACAGGTAGCGATTATACGTACATTTAATTTTGGATTCATCATTGTTATACGCGGGTGGTGTCTTCAATTGCGACATGAGTTCAGTTTTTCTTTTGTGCCCACACACGGATAAAATTCAACTGGTTACGCCTCTGTTGTACATGACAGTGTTTAAAATTTTGTACTCTCTGCAGCTTTTTCGGCTCACTGCGACATCTGACAGAAATTAATTTTAACTTGGCGTAAGTCACTACCCACACAGCTAATAACAATACTCTAGAAGTAATGGTATAAAGCCAGAGATGTGAGGAAAAGAAACGCACATGAGGATGACAGTGTTTCTATAGAAATTATTAAAGCTGGAGGAAAAGTAACGCAAAATACACTTGCAAATTTATTAAAGAATGTCCGCGAAAGAAGAAAATCCCAAAACCGAAAGCAAAGAATTGGGGGAAATAGTCAAAATTTTGCTATTGATTAGGGCTTCACTAGAAATATACTTATGACCTCAGACTACTTTTGCCAGAAATCCAAACAAGTACGCACACAGACTTTTAAAACAAGGAGGCTACACTGTATTTACACTGCAAGGAATTAGTTACTGCCTATTTACAATACTCTTTAACAGTGAACAGTCGATGCAACTCGTTGTGATACCAATAACAACTCTCAATCGACTGATCACTTACATATTGTTTTGCGCTGCACTGTTGAAGAACGTTCTGCTGCCTCGTGATTGCAATGGTTACCCCGGAATAGGGTTTTGCCTTCTTAATGTGGCTGCATTCAAACAGGCGTTCTTATGCACTCATCTCTGTTGCTCGTTCGGTTAGATGTGTGTGTGTGTACGTGTGTGTGTGTGTGTGTGTGTGTGTGTGTGTGTGTGTGTTTGTGTGTGTGCGTGTGCCTGGGTGTGTGTGATGAGAGTACTCTGTTCCTTTAACAGTCGTGCTAATTCATTGTTAACAATTACCAGACCGCCAACTGCGCAACAGAACGGACAGATCAACTGATATGATAGCTCGCACTGATCACCGTGTTAAGTCTGTGTTTTCCAGAGACATAGAACTTTGTTAGATCCCTAAGAGAAATTGATAAATTAGTGCGTGTTTCCTGTATTTCTTCACGTAAGATGTAATAATGTTTTGCCTAGAGGTTCTAGGCGCTACAGTCTGGAACCGCGCGACCGCTACGGTCGCAGGATCAAATCCCGCCTCGGGCATGGATGTGCTTGGGTTAGTTAGCTTGAAGTAGTTCTAAGTTCTAGGGGACTGATGACCTCAGAAGTTGAGTCCAATAGTGCTCAGAGCCATTTGAACCACTTTCGTAATAATGTTTGCTATTAATTTCGGCGCAACATAAGCTCTGATAAAAAAAAATCTATCATCAAAAAATCGGATAAGGCTGCGTTTAATTCAATACTCTGAGTGAGGAAGGCGGCAGCTGTCGCCTATTCTATTAGAATCCGTCGTCTGCCACGATATTAGGGTCCAATAACGCCTTTTGTCCAAACCAGAACATCACGTAGGTCTACTATATCTGCCCTTTTTTTTATCTGCACTTGACATACATTTTCAGTAATCGATTTAATATTTCTTTTTTTTTTTAGTTTATTGGCTCTGCCTATGCATTCATCTCAATAGTGGAATGTCAGTTATGACGATGCGAGCGTAAGGGCAACACAACACCCAATTCCCAATCCGAGAAAGCGGCACCTCAGCCGGGAATCGAACAGGGCTCCTTCGGTTAGCAAACTGCCGCACTGACTACGTAGCTGCCGGGGCGGACTATTCGATTTAATAAAATAGATATGCGATCTAATTTGGGGAAAAAGAAAACAGTACTACTGTGCAGACCTTGCAGCCCACTTGCGTTCTGGATCTTTTTGTATGCAGTTATCTTCGACTTCGAGCTCCCGTAATTGTCACGAAACACTGCTTAAATCGTGTGTTCGTTACGACCTTCCGCCTCTTCTAAATGACGAGGCCATGACGTTGCGCGCTCTCTAGCACAAACCCTAAATACCTTTTCCACACCTTTTGAAACAAGCACTGCCATCTGTCGACGAAATGGAGAACCTGTTGAGTACTACCCCCTTTCCAAACCGTCTGAAGCTAGCAGTGCCATCTGTTGACGAAATGAAGAACCTATTGAGAACTACGGTTGCTTCCAATCACAAAAATTACAGGCCTTGTGATCTAGAAATGTACTTGCTTCGATAGCACATACACTAAAATTGGAACGATACAGAGAATATTGGCACTGCCTCTGCGCGAGGATGTCACGAAAAATCGTGAAGCGTTCCACATTTTTAAAACGTAAGAAACAAAGAAAATAAAACATAAGAGAAAAAAGACGAAAAAAATTTAAAAAAAAAACAGAAAAAATACGAAAATGATATTAAAAACGGTGTAAAAGCAAATGGGCGCAGATTCGAATTCCGGTCGAACCAAAGATTTTTTTCTATCTCCGGTAGGATTACTAGGATAGGTTAGAGACCCGCAAGTCCCCGCAGTGGCGTCCAATTGAGAGACGTGTATCAGGCCATTGAGCCAAACAAAATTATTATTATTATTATTATTATAACAATACCCACCCCCGCAGCCACGATAGCGAAGGCTCGGCTGCACGTTGGCGCTTAATTCGAAGTAGCCCGTTCGAATCCAAGCGGTAAAAGGAATCATCACTACCTATATTTGGCCGGCAAGGAGAGGAGAGGTGATGACGTAACGAACCAACGGTCAGTTAATAGCTCCGATAATTCTATACAAGGGGTCGTGAGGAAGGTATAAATCAGGCGAGGATAGGTGGAGCAAAAACCCCTGTAGCAAACATATGGTATTTCGCCTGCGCGTGTGTCACGCGGTATCTTAAGGCTGAGGTTTCACGTTATTACCAGATACCGCAGCCACCGAGGGGAACGATGAATCAGGAGCGGACAGCTAAACCGTGTTCTCTGTTTCTTTCGCACCTGGGCAGTTGGCCCTGAACTTAAATAAATGTAACATATTGAGCATACCTAGAACAAGAAATCCACAACTACACTAATGATGACAAAGTGATGGAAACAGTAACCATCGTAAAGTACCTAGAAGTATCTATGCGGGTTGACCTTAAGTGGAGTGACCACATAAAACAAATAGTAAGAAAATTAGATGCCGTACTGAAATTCATAGCAAGAATCTTAATGAAATGTAATTCATCCACTAACGGACTGGCTTACAAGGCACATTTTTCAACCAGTTCTGGAGTATTGTTCATCAGTCTTGGGCCCTTACCAGGTGACTGATAGAAGAGATAGAGGAGATCCAACGAAGAGCAGCGCGTTTCGTCACGGGACTGTTTAGTCGGCGCGAGTACATTACAGACTCAACAAATTCCAGGTCAGACGCTACAAGAGAGGCGTTGTGCATCACGATAAGGTTTAATATTGAAAATTCAAGAGAGTGCTTTCCAGGAAGACTCAAACAACATATAACTTCCTCCCACATACTTCTCTCGAAATGACTACTTTGAGAAAAATCGAGAAATTAGAGTTAATTCAGAGGCTTGCCAACAACCATTCTTCCCATGCGGCATTCACGAAGGGAACAGCAAGGAGGGATCAGTTGGTGGTACAAAAGTACCCTTCGCCACACTGTTAGGTGGCTTACAGAGTACAGGGTGTACATAAAGTCCAGGAACACTTTCAATTATTTATTCCACAAGAACCAAATATTATACAGACATCCTACATATGTCATTTTGAAGACAAACCCTGAAAGTTTTTTTTTCATGTATACCGCCACAGCGTAGTTTGGTAATTTGCCGATAGTCAGCGCTAGTCGCAAACGTAGTGAGTTCAGTTGCGGAGCGAGCTTTCTGTGTGTTGTGGTTCGACGAAAACAAGTGTGCTACAGGCATTCGACCGATGTTTAGAACCACCAAAAAGGAAGGTCATTTACCACTGGCGCAACAAATTCGTTACGATGGGTTGCTTGTGCCTGGCAAAGAGAAGCGGACGTCTCAGTGTGAGTGAAGTGAATGTGAAGCGCGTACGAGAGACATTGACTGTCCAAAGAAATCGGTGCGTCGTGCATTCCGTGAACTCGAAATGGCTCCAGTGACAAGTGTGGAAAGACCTGCAACAGAAGCTCCGAGAGAGAATACGGGAAGCGACTGCCACAGTCGACGATGCCATGCTGGGACGGGTATGGCAAGAACTCGATTACCGTGTTGACGTGTGCCGGGTCACTCATGGTTCGCATATCGAATGTTTGTAAAAAAAAATAAAAAACTGCCAGTTTTTCTCTTCAAAATTCAAGTTGTATGACATTTGTATTTGTACAGTGTTTAGTTGCCGGCCGTTGGTGACCGAGCGGTTCTGGCGCTACAGGCTGGAACCGCGCGACCGCTACGGTCGCAGGTTCGAATCCTACCTCGGGCATGGATGTGTGTGTTGTCCTTAGGTTAGTTAGGTTTAAGTAGTTCTAAGTTCTAGGGGACTTATGACCTCAGCAGTTGAGTCCCATAGTGCTCAGAGCCATTTTTGAGTTTTTAGTTCTTGTGCAATAAATAATTGAAAGTGTTCCCGGACTTTATGTACACCCTGTATTGATGTAGGCGTACTCGTAGATTCAGACGCAGGAAGTTATCTCCGTGATGTGGATCATCAGTGGCAAATGATTTTTTTCCCTACAAGCTTCTGGAAAACATTAAGTCAATATGTTTCTCGTCACATGTTTATTGATTTCCGCGTGTACGTGTCCCCGCGGAGAACGAAGCAACTTCTCAAGTGTTCACAGGAGACCAACTGAGATTTGAAACAAGAACTACATATACTTCATTTCTAACGATGATGAAGAAAAACAGTGAGGACTTTTAAAACTTTGGCATGTATCCGTGTAGCATTTGCATGAGAGTAAGAACAGGTAGCTCATACGTAAACAGGGCCTGTTTCTAGTGGCGTTACAATTACTTGTGGGTGGGCACTGCAGCCGACGACAATTATCTGAGGATATGTTTGTTTATATTACTGCTGAACTTGCCGGCCGAGCAAGTGTAGTGAGTTGATCCTCCCTTGAACTCATTTCGATGTTGAGTTCGTCGCGCCATTCAACACCAGAGAGCTCGCGAAATCACTGCGTAAATCATGGTTTACACTGAGGTGACAAAACTCATGGGATTTCTCCTAATATCGTGTCGGACCTCCATTTCCCTGCCGTAGTGCGGCAACTCGGCGTGGCATGGGCTCAACAAGTCTTTGGAAGCCTCAGAAATACTAAGCCATGCCGCCTCTACAGCCATCCATAATAGAGAAAGTGTTGCCGGTGGAGGATTTTGTGCATGAACTGACCTATCCAGTGCCAGCCGGGATGACCGAGCGGTTCTAGGCGCTACAGTCTGGAACCGCGCGACCGCTGCGGTCGCAGGTTCGCATCCCGCCTCGGGCATGGATGTGTGTGATGTCCTTAGGTTAGTTAGGTTTAAGTAGTTCTAAGTCCTAGGGGACTGATGACCTCAGAAGTTAAGTCCCATGGTGCTCAGAGCCATTTGAACCATTGACCTCTCGAGTATGTTTCATAAATGTTCGATAGAATTCATGTCGGACGATCTGAGTGGCCAGATGATTCGCTCGAACTGTCAAGAATGTACTTCAAACCAGACGAGAACAACTGTGGCGCGGTGACATGGCGCATTGTCATCCATAAAAATTGCATCGTTTTTGGGAACATGAAAAGTCCATGAGTGGCTGCTAGTCTCCAAATAGCTGTTGGAACAGAGGGTCCACTCCAGTCCATGTAAACACAGCACACACCATTACGGAGCCACCACCAGCTTGCATAGTGTCTTGTTGGCGATTTTGGTCCATGACTTCGTGGGGTCTGCGCCACATTCGAACCCTACCATCAGCTCTTACCAATCCATATTGGGACTCATCTGACCAGGCTACGGTTTTCCAGTCGTCTAGGGTCCAACCGACATGGTCACGAGCCCAGGAGAGGCGATGTAGGTAATGTCGTGCTGTTTGCAAAGGCACTCGCGTCGATCGTCTGCTGCCATAACCCATTAAGCCACATTTTGCCTCACTGTCCTAACGAATACGTTGGTCGCTGACCTGCATTGATTTCTGCAATTATTTCACGCAATGTTGCTTGTATTATAACACTGACAACTACACGCAAAAACCACTCTCCGGTCCTTGAGTGAAGGTTCAAATGGTTGAAATGGCTCAAAGCACTATGGGACTTAACATCGGAGGTCATCAGTCCCTTGAATGAGCTTAAACCTAACCAACCTAAGGACATCACACACATCCACGCCCGAGCAGCGACCGTAGCAGCAGCGCGGTCCCGGACTGAAGCGCTTAGAACCGCTTGGCCACACCGGCTGGCTTGAGTGAAGGCCTTCGGCCATTGCGTTGTTCGTGGTGCCTGAAATTTGGTATTCTCGTTACACTCTTGACACTGTTGATCTCGGAATGTTGAATTCCCTAATGATAGAATATCCCGTTTGTCTAGCCCCAACTTCCATTCCGCCTTCAAAGTCTGTTAATTCCCGTCATGAGGGCATAATCACTTCGGAAACCTTTTCACATGAATCACCTGAGTACAAGTGACAGCTCCAGCGTCTGTGTATGTGCATCTCGCTATCCCATGACTTGTCACCTGAGTGTATTATCATTACTGGACGTAACATCGTTTGAAAGCACAGAGCAAAGCCTCGTAACCCTTATAGATGCAGATAACTTTGTTAAGTAAATCGGCTCAGATTATAAAACAAGGTGGTTTCTGAGGAAAGGCGGAGTCAGCTGAATCTGTACAAACATTAATAACTGTTAACTGCGGCGGAAGACGCAGTCGGTGGTTGTCTAGCCCTCGATTCATCAGTAACCATGTTATGGCGTAGGTCAGTCAAGAGTAACAGTTTTTCTGTAGTTGTGAGCTTTTAAGTAGACACATGTGCGAAGAGTGTTTTACTGGCAGTGCGTGTCACATTCAAGTCCTGTAATGGCATGCTTGGTCCATTCAAAGTTAAACCCACGAACCCACTTTACGCAGGTCCACTAAAGTGTACTCCCAGCTAATACTGCACTATCCACAGCCGGGAGGGAAGAGAAATTTAATAACCAGTCCAGATGGTCGAATTTATGGATCACTCGCGAAACTGTTACGTAAATTTAGTTTCTCGGCGCGATTACCACACAACAGGCTTCGCTGGTGACTAGCACGCTCGTTTGGCTCTGCAGAGGCAGACAGTTGGTAACGGTGAAGGGTGTTTCAGCTCGTCTGAGTGGTGGGCAGCAAGGCCGAAGCCAAAGAGGGGGGGGGGGGGGGCGTTCTAGGGGTTCCGGAATCCCCCCCCCCCCCCACCACCACCACCACCACCTAAATCCTAAATGAAATTACACACGACCCAGTTGGCGCATGGTATAATTGGAAGACATTTTGATTTTCAATCATATGACGAAAGAGGGATACGCACTGTGGATGGTCATTAAGGCCAACGGTAGAATTAAACGAGCTATCGCTATTGTTGGTCTTGTTTGAGCTCAGTTGTTGTGTTGTTAATCAGTTCAGGTCTTTCTTGGGGTTGAATTTAATGATAAGTGTTACCGTGTATTGTTTTTATGCTGTGTGCTGTTGTGATAATTTCTAATTATGGATAAGTTCGTAACAAAAAAGAAGATGAAAATCGATATTAATTCATCCGCTTGCACTATGACAAGTTAAAAATATGTACGTACACTATAATAGCTTAATTATCTATCTATAACAGTTTAATGTTTGCAGTGGATTCGTTGTGTGGAGGCTGGTAGAACTTACGAGTTGCAATATTTCAGTATTTCATAAGGTAGCAGCGCGGTAAATATCATTACAAATAACATTAAATTAAAATCAGTGCGTAAAAACACATTTGTATGTATCTACGTCGCCCATGAATCGCGTTGATCAAGAAAAACGAGGCCCAAACGGCGATGGCTGCATTTCTTTTAAAAAATTGCTCAATGTTCTATCATTAGTAGCTCAAATGACAAAATATCGCACAATCTGATTATCTGGGAGGTATTCAATTATAAAAACCAATCCCGATACGGGAAGGACTGTTGGAGAGTGGCAAGGATACGGGATGAAAACATTCTACAGTTCATTCGTTTGTAAAAAATTTTTTTCAGCGGGCTGCTTGAATTCGTCCGAGCAGACTGCGCTCTGCATCCCTCCCTCCCGTTTCATCCAGAATCTTTTTACGCTCTTGCAAAAATCCAGCAACTACCATGCACAATTAAATCTTAAAATACGCATACATTCATGCACTATCAAATGACTAAACATGCACAATTAATGGAAAAACATCAGAATTCAGTCTTTTGGTGAGATGCATTTTTAAACAGTTTACATACAACAACCAGCTTTTACAAATTCTCCACCTATTTCAGGTAGCTCTGTGTGTTGGGCAGCAGAACTAGCAATCTCTGGATTCGGGAGGTTTGGTGGTTTGAATCCATCCTCCAGCAAGCCTGAAATGGATTTCTGTAGTTCCTCATGGAAAAATGCCAGGATTGATCCCTTGCTATAGCCCACAGCCAATTCCTTCCGAATACCTTTCTTTCCTATAAGATTCCACTTCCCTCGGAGATACAACCCCTCCAGCATAAATGAAAAGAGCTGCGTCAAAGGCGACCCGACACTAAAAATAAATAATAATCCGAATTCTCCTCGTTTATGCTCATGCATTTGTGTGCCGGGACAGCCTTTAATGCAGAAAATGGTCTTTCTATACATTGCAGCAAGTGAGAGATGCATAGTTAATTGAGAAAATTTCGGGAAAGTGTAAAGTCGAATAATTTCGATTCCTTTGTACTTTTGCCACCAAAAATTGTTCTTGCTTCTCTGTTCAACAGATATCTCTTTATTCTAGTAACGTTGTCGGTAATAATCACGGTGTCCCAAACAATTTGCGCTCGGTCCGTTCCTGATCATCTCCTCTGCTCGAACCTAGGCTGAAAGATGAAGAGCATGACCTTCGAGGGTGGAGGATTGAAGCATGAGTGCTTCTTTGTGATTTGCTACAATACAGCACTCCTAAGTAAGAATATTATATCTCCACTTGGTGAAAACTCCGACATCATTGTCAAATAAAAGGATTATCGTTCGTGATAGAAATTTTAACAATAAATGAAAACCGTGAGTCTTTTTAAAGTCCTCTTTAACAAATCGGATCTCCCCCCCCCCCCCTTGACACAATCAATGCTACGTCCTTGCGGGCAGTCGACCCTCCGACCCTCACGTGTTCGCCATAGTTGCGTAGGCGTTGTCCTACCTGAGCGAACCGTTGCGAACGCGACGCAGCGCGGCGACCGCACGATTATATCAGAACAGTCACGCGAACCTGAGTTTACATAAAAAAAGTGGTTCAAATGGCTCTGAGCACTATGGGACTTAACTTCTAAGGTCATCAGTCACTTAGAACTAATTAAACCTAACCCACACATCCATGCCCGAGGCAGGATTCGAACCTGCGACCGTAGCGGTCACGTGGTTCCAGACTGTAGCGCCTAGAACCGCTCGGCCACCGACTGAGTTGTCATACACAAGGGCAGGGCATCGTGCGACGTGCGATGTGACGAGGCGTACGTAATCAGATGGTTTGATATTTTCGCGTCAATTGGACGCAGGTTGCGGTTTGTGTTTCAAGTTATAATGTCTGAAAGTTTTCATCATTGCTGTTCAAGAACGTTAAGTACATCTATACCTGTTAACCTCCGTGAAGCGCATGGCAGCAGAAGATACGTCCCATTGTACCAGTCATTGCTCACAAATTTTGTGCAGGGGAGGTTTTCTGCTGACTCCAAGTATTATCGAACCATACGCAGGCCAATCAAACTGTTTTTAATTGTTATCTGTCCTGGGCACGCAGGTTATTCAAAAGTATATTCGTTGTTCTGGAAGACAAATGACGAATCTAGCGTCGTGTCATTACAGTTGAAGTGGACGCGTGAATGTAAATAATGGCCGTACAGAACAACTGATCAGTCTTTGTTTACTGGGAATGCTCATACGGTGTGCTGTATTACACTTCAGGACGCGTGAATTCTGAAGATGACGGCAGGCACTTGACATCTCAGGTTAAAAGAAACAAGAACATCAGATGTCACGCACCATATAAAGACCATTTCAATAACGTTGCTGGAGAGATTAGTTGACAAGCTATTGTCATATAAAGACCATTTCAATAACGTTGCTGGAGATATTAGTTGACAAGCTAATGTCATTAGATGTAGCTATAAAGCAGTCTAAAGGTTGTAAATAAACAAAAGGTCTCAGTGAAAACTGAATTCATTAAAGCATGTAGTTACTTAGATGAACATCAACAAAAGCAAAACGAGGATAATGGAATGTAATCAATTTAACTTGGGTGGTGCTGAGGGAATTAGATTAGGGAATGAGACACTTAAAGTAGTAAAGGAGTTTTGCTATTTGGGGAGCAAAATAACTGATGATGGTCGAAGTAGAGAGGATGTAAAATGTAGACTGGCAATGGCAAGGAAAGCGTTTCTGAAGAAGAGAAATTTGTTAACATCGAGTATAGATTTAAGTGTCAGTAAGTCGTTTCTGAAAGTATTTGTATGGAGCGTAGCCATGTATGGAAATGAAACATGGACGATAAATAGTTCGGACAAGAAGAGAATAGAAGGTTTCGAAATGTGGTGCTACAGAAGAATGCTGAAGATTAGATGGGTAGATCACATAACTAATGAGGAGGTATTGAACAGAATTGGGAAGAAGAGGAGTTTATGGCACAACTTGACTAGAAGAAGGGATCAGTTGGTAGGATATGTTCTGAGGCATCAAGGGATCACTAGTTTAGTATTTGAGGGCAGCGTGGAGTGTAAAAATCGTAGAGGGAGACCAAGAGATGAATACACTAAGCAGATTCAGAAAGATGTAGGCTGCAGTACGTACTGGGAGATGAAGCAGCTTACACGGGATAGAGTAGCATGGAGAGCTGCATAAACCAGTCTCAGGACTGAAGACCACAACAACAACAGTTACTTAGTGATTACATTTTGTGGCATAACAACAAACAGGTTTCAACTAAAGTTAAGAAACCCACTTAGAACACCGTCAATATTACCGTGTGCACTGGCACAGTATTTTTCTTTAACGAGATATTAGATTTAAAAAGTTAATCGCTCCAGCCAAAAACACTACAGTTACTTCCATATTTCGATAAATAGAAAAGTTTAAAGTATGAATCATTGGCAAACACTCGCCTCTTCACGTGCTATCATTTTCAGAAGACATAGTTTCGATATCTTGAACCGTTATGAAATACGACTGGTGTTACGACCACATGATTCACATTGCTCACCGACAGATCTGGGTGCGCGACGCTCCCATATATATATAAAACCAATATATCTCACGAATGACGGTAGATATCGCACTGCTCTCATCTTTAAGTACAATTTCTATATATTATCCACATTTCATACGCAGTAACGTATGACCTAAAGTGGACCGTATGCAAAGTCTACACAATTCGTTTTTATCTATGGAATCTCTTAAAATTTCGTTCAATGATTTACTCAATTAAAGGCAGCACAGTAACTAAGACGAATAAAAAAAAGAAATTCATTCACTCATGTGAGAGAATCAATCGGCTGATAAGTATTTTGTAGTGTCCATCACGTCCACTCAAGCACTTCGCCTGTGGCTGCGCTGCACACGTAGACCAGAGTAACCGCGCTGCACTGTTTAGCGTTGGATCACTCTATTGTTAATGCAAGGGCTTTCCCTTGTTTGCGACAACTGTCACATTTCAAACGTCGCTTTTTTTGTTATAGGAAAAGAAGGGATATCTAACACTGTTGTTAAGTTTTCTAATCTGGTTGATAAAATTATGCCACGCTCGAATTGCGAATTGGTTCGTAGTTCGTCAAAGACGAAGTGAACCAAAAGAGCGTCGAGTCTGGAGCTTCGACATGCAGAAAACCAGCAATTCGTTACGCAGCAATACGTTTTTAGGGACTAAATTCATACGTTTTTCCATTCTGTTTCCATATGTTTATTTTTCTTGAACTAAATTGTTGATCATACATACTACTTCTCCATGACATAGGTACTAGTACCACAATTTCCTATAGTGAGTACTTTAAAATAAGCACAATGGTTTGCACATCTGTATAATCCGGTGGTAATGTCTCAGATTGTCTACAAATCTTATCTTCAGCTGAAATTGCTAGAAATGCGCATACTTCAACTGATTGACAAATAACATACTCTCAACACTACTGAATGTATCTAGAACTTGTCGCACAAACTGTGGCCATACAGCCCAACGTTATTAACTTCTTATTATCTTTTGTCTTAATGTTTTCAAAATATAAAACGACTCTTTATTATAAGATAATTGAAATTAGACATTTGTGGTACTTACCTGCGAAAAGTATCTTTCCCTCCTTTGGCGCATTTCTGTCTGAAACCTGGTAACAACAATTATTCACCAGTGGTGTTACTTATCAATAAATATGTAAAAACAGGGCAAGTAAGTGTAATACGACGGTTTCAGACGTAGTTCAAAGCGTAAACAAACAGTGTAATACGTTAAGCCGTATGAGAATTTTGGTTGGATGTCGGCGATACGCGCAGTACTGTACGCACCCTCCGTGGTCATTCCTGTTTTACGGGTGCCATAAACGATAAGAGCGTCGAAGAGAGTGGCGATTAAAGAGAAGCTTGGGTCTTGGATTTTATGAGGCGTTAATGTAGAAGCTCTGATAACAGCGTGGATTTGTCTGCTGAGCAGTGGTGTTATTTTAGCTTGCGAATGGAAGCGAAGACAGTTCAAAATTTACTACGTCTCCTTTTCCTCTCTTTTATTTCGAATTGCAGTTGATGCAATTAAAATGATATGCAATTAACAATACTTTCCTCTTGGAAACCACACCATGACTATAAATACATGATAAATTGCAAAAAGAAGCAAGTACTTTACTGAATACCGATTTCCTTTCTGTCTACTGTTCAATCATTTAGAAATCTTAGGCTGTATTTTCGTATTGGAGTTGCAAATGGCTCTGAGCACTATGCGACTTAACTTCTGAGGTCATCAGTCGCCTAGAACTTAGAACCAATTAAACCTAACTAACCTAAGGACATCACACACATCCATGCCCGAGGCAGGATTCGAACCTGCGACCGTAGCGGTCGCTCGGTTCCAGACTGTAGCGCCTAGAACCGCACGATCATTCCGGCCGGCCGGAGTTGCAAACGTTGCGAAAATAGTAAGAGATAACTGAAGTTATAAAGGAAGATGGTTAAATTGTCAAAAACAAAATTCCAGCTTTTTTGTTATTCCAGTAACATAACGAATGACTACTACAATGCTTTGATTTTTCCCTATTGTTTATAAAATATAGTTGAAAGATGCATTTGCCATATTTGTACTTCTCTTTCTGATTATGAGGTTCAGTAATTGCAGACACTTGTAATAAGCTTCTATTTTTTTTACAAGGATTGGTTAATGCTAATTCTAAACGTATTAACATTAATGTTGATGGTTACGGAAACGAAACAGTGATGGTGTGAAATTTCAATTGAGCCGTTTAGGACACCCCTAAGATGCAGTAAGTTCAAGTCCGGTGACCTACAAGTAAGAGAAGCTCCTCATAAGATCGTGCTAATGTAAGAGAGACAATGTTGCGCAGCAGAAAACGCCTTACTAAATAAAAATCACCAGAGACGGCCCTGTTGAGTACGAAAGTACGGGTACCACACCTCACAAAGTTAAATTGATGAATGGGTTCGTGTAACTATGAAACGAAAATGGCGGCCATTTTAACAATTTGGTTTATTACCAGAAAACACCAAACAAATGATTTTTTGACATAATTAAACACATAACAGTTAACAATGGACAATTAAGTACAGCCTTGGCACAGATGGGTGGACACAAAAAGCTTAAAATGAAATAGATCACGGATATTATCAATGAGTGGAAAAATGGTTAGTGATGTGAAGAAAGAACTGCAGAAAAGTACGAGTACCAACAGATTCGTCAGATTGCATGATGGTAGTAACAAGCTGGGTGTGAACGTTAAAAATGAGCCATTAACTCCCGATGTAAATGAGCTAGCTCTGCGTCCATCCCCACTCGGTGACTGCATCGCCAGCTAAGGCTCGCCACTCTTGAATGATGCAACTGTGGTAGACACCAGCACTAAACATCCCTCTGCAGTGAGTTGGACCAAGTGTTCTCTTCGACCTCCTGGCAGCAAGTCCTTCCTCTCCAATCTCCATGAAGCAAGTCTCTTTCAGACTTCATTCTCCGAACATCAGCTGCATCGACTAGAGCAGGAATCTCGCCGTCCAATCGCGGAAGACATTGCATGTTCCAACCAATAATAATTTTAGAAACAAGTTTAACAAAGTCCTACTCTCATGGAATTCAGAGACCTACTCTGATAGAATTTTTCATTATTAACCAGTAATAGCGTGGCGTGGGCAAGAAGGTGGAACATTTCTCCCACTACACGACAGGTTACCAACACTGGCCAACCAAAAGGCTTGAAAGTAGACACGCGCAGGAACGCGCCCTCTCCTGAAATAATTATTGTGAGACAGCCACAGTGTCTGTTACTTGGATTTAAACGAACATTCCTTCGTGCTGTGACCACGAACAATAGCGTCAGTATAGAAATGGGGATTAGTGATCGTGATGTCATCATAGCAACTATGGTTACGAAAGTTAATGAATCAGTCAAGAAGTCTAGCAGAGTGTTTCTGCCAGAAACAGCAGACGAGCAGTTTTTGCATCTCGTTTAGACAATGAACTGTCAAGTTCCAACATGACGCACAGAGATTTTAAACAGATTGAAAATCGTGCTCTGGACAAGTATGTGCATAGTAAGTGGATTAAAGGCAGGAAAGACCCATCGTGGTTTAACAAAAAGGAAGCAATCGCTACTGCACTCTCGTTTCAAAAGAGAACTCGCTAATGACGACAGGCAAAGTTTAGTAGAGATTCGTGCGTCTGTGAAAAGATCGCTCGAAACTTACATCATCTACACTGCCGAACCTTAGCAAAAGATCTGAACAAAATCCTGACGAAGTTCTGGTCCAATGCAAAATGTTTAAGAGGGTTTGAGGCTTTCATACAGTCACTCGTTGACCAGCCTGGTGCATCAGCAGAAATCAGTAAAACTAAATCCGAAGTTTTGAATTTCACATTTAAGAAATCGTTCACGCAAGAGAATCGTACAAACATACCATCGTTTGGCCATCGCACAGCCCCGCTAGGACGATACAGTAATAAACTTCCCCGATGTATGGCTCAAATGGCTCTGAGCACTATGGGACTAAACATCTGGGGTCATCAGTCCCTTATAACTTAGAACTACTTAAACCTAACTAACCTAAGGACATCACACACAATCATGCCCAAGGCAGGATTCGAACCTGCGACCGTAGCGGTCGCGCGGTTCCAGACTGAAGCGCCTAGAACCGCTCGGCCACAACGGCCGGCCTCCCTGATGTTCAGAAAGAACATAAAGAGTTGGAAACAAATAAGTCGCCAGGTGCGGATGGAATCCAGATGGAATTCGATTTTACAAAGAGTACTCTACGGCATTGGCCCCTTACTTCGCTTGCATTTATGCTGAATCTCTCGCCCAGCACAAAGTCCCAAGCGATTGGAAAAGAGCACAGGTGACTCCTGCAAATAAGAAGTGTAAAAGAACTGACTCGCACAATTAAGGGGCTCCGGAAAGGCTCAAAACCATGAAAAGTTCAATTTTTACTTTTTTGCGTTTTCTGAATCTGCAGACTATTACCTTTTAATAGATATATAATTTATTGAATTCTGAAGACTACAACTGTTTTTAAATTTTTTTTGAAATGTGTTCTACATGAGCGTGACCCACTGTGGCGCTGTTAAACTGCTGTCAAATGGTGTTATTATTAACGTCCGTGTTCATCAGGTACATTTTAGTGATGTGAGATAAAGTATGTGTTGTGGCTAACTTGTGATGGTTCAATATATATCGCTGGTGTGATTGTCGATTGTTTCATGTTTATTTACTCTGTCGTTATCTCAAAAATATTCGTAATTAATTGTTTCTTGAGTCTCTGTTTAGTTGAAGTATAATAATGAGTAAAAGTAAAGTTATTAGAAATCCTCTGAAGGCTTTTAAGAAAAGGAGAAATGTTGGAAAGCCAAAGGTATGTGTTATTACTGTAAACAATAAAGACGATAACCAAGTGAGTGAACCTAACCTCTCAAGTACACCTGCTCATAGCAGTCAAAGTGGGAAAGAAAATACTTCACAGAAGAAGCTTGGTTCAATCAGTGAAAACTATGAATGTTTTATTGGCGAATCGGATGTGAATGAAATATTTGATATGTCGGTTCTCAAAGGAATTTTTTTTCAAACTGTGTAAGATGTAGTGAAGTTGGTCTGGAACTCTCCATAATAAAGCACGTAGAACTTGCTAGTGAAATACAACTGAAATGTGATAAGTGTTCATACATGACCACCTTTTGGAACAGTGTTGCAGTAACTGCAACTGAAGAAAATGGTAGCAAAATCTACGAACACAACAACGAGCGATGCTTGCTTTAGACAAGGAACGCCTTCGGGCTGCAGACAGGGCTGTAAAGAGTCTAGAAATACAAGCAAGAGTAAACAGGAGGAGGAACAAGAGGAAGCTGGAGGAGGAGTTTGCAGAGGATGAAGATAATCCATCCTATGGACCTGGAATGCACTAAAAAGTTAATCCAATCTTTGTCGCTCGATTCCCGAAACTTTTATTTTCTCATACTAATTACATGTTATCTAAGGATCTTCCAAACATATTTCTTTCAAACTTTCAGTAAATGTTACACAGTACCTTCTGCATAATTTAACACAGCCTTTTTCCAAAAAACTGTATATTTTTGAATATATAAATAAAAAATTGCAAAAAAATGTTGTGAATTTTCATTACAATTGAAAAAAAATCATCGTTAATAACTGAACTAAAATTTTGTAAAATCCCTGCGTTAAGTTGTAGCCCATATTCCAATAAATAATCTGTAAAAAGTTCAACTTCCTACCTCAAATACTTTGTGAGGAAAGATGTAATTTATAAGCGTTATTTTAACATTGCAAGTATAGGGCGTTCCGGAGCCCCTTAAAGACCAGTACCTTAACATCCGTTTGCTGCGAGATTGTAGAATATATTCTGGGTAAGAATTTAATAAATGTCCTTGAGACCAAAAAGCTTATGCCCACTGTTGTACAGAGCAACGTTCGTACCTAAATAAGCTTGTGCATTTCTCACATCATCTATTTCGAACTATGGATGAAGGGCAATAGGCAGATGGCATATTGCTAGATTTCCGAAAAAACATTTGACATGGTTGCCCACCGCAGACTGTTAACGAAGGTACGAGCATATGGAATAGGTTGACAAATACTGTGTGGCTCGAAGATTTCTTAAGTAGTGGAACACAGTATGTTGTCCTTGACGGCGAGTGCTCATCAAAGAAAAGGGTACCGTCAGAAGTGCCCCAGGGAAGTGCGATAGGACCGCTATTTTTTTCTATATACATAAATGATCTGGTGGACAGGGTTGGACAGGGTTGGCAGCTATCGCTTGTTATTTGCTGATGACGCTGTTGTGTACGGGAAGTGTCGAAGTTGAGTGACTGTAGGAGGACACAAGATCAACAAATTTCTAGTTGGTGTGATGAATGGAACGAGATCTAAATGTACAAAAATTTGAGTTAATGCAGATGAATGCGAACAACAACCCCGTAATGTTCGGATACAACATTAGGAGTGTCCTGCCTGACACAGTTACCTCGCCTAAATACCTGGGAGCAGACTGTTAACGAAGGTACGGACATACGGAATAGGCTCCCAGATATGCGTCTGCCTCGAAGACATCTTCTGTAATAGAACCCAGTACGTTGCCTTCGACGGCGAGTGTTCATCGGAGACGGGGGTAACATCAGGGTTGCCCCAGGGGAGTATGATAGCACCATTGCACAAATGATCTGGCAGACAGGATGGACTGCAGTTCAAAAACGGCTCTGAGCACTATGGGACTTAACTTCTGGGCTCATCAGTCCCTTAGAACTACTTAAACCTAACTGACCTAAGGACATCACACATATCCATGCCCGACACAGGATTCGAACCTGCGACCGTAGCGGTCGCGCGGCTCCCGACTGTGGCGCCTAGAACCGCTCGGCCACTCCGGCCAGCGATGGACAGCAATCTGCGGTTGTTCACTGATGATGTACAGGAAGATGTCGAAGTCAAGTGACTGTAGGTTGATACAAGATGACTTAGACAAAATTTCTAGTTGGTGTTATGAATGGCACCTGGCTCTTAATGTAGAAAAATGTAAGTTTATGTGGATGGGTAGGAAAACGAACCCCGTAATGTTGGATGCAGCATTAGTAGCGTTCTGCTTGACACAGTCCCGTCGTTTAAATACCTAGACTTGATGTTGTCATGAGATATGAAATGGAACGAGGATGTGAGGATTGTGGTAGGGAAGGCAAATGGTCGACTTCGGTTTACTGGGAGAATTTTAGGAAAGTGTGATTCACCTGTGACAGAGACCGCATATACACTACCGGCCATTAAAATTGCTACACCAAGAAGAAATGCAGATGATAAACGGGTATTCATTGTACGAATATATTATATTAGAACTGACATGTGATTACATTTTCACGCAATTTGGGTTCATAGATCCTGAGAAATCAGTACCCAGAACAACCACCTCTGGCCGTAATTACGGCCTTGATACGCTCGGGCACTGAGTCAAACAGAGCTTGAATGGCGTGTACAGGTACAGCTGCCAAAGCAGCTTCAACACGATACCACAGTTCATCAAGAGTAGTGACTGACGTATTGTGACGAGCCAGTTGCTCGGCCACCATTGACCAGACGTTTTCAGTTGGTCAGAGATCTGGAGAATGTGCTGGCCAGGGCAGCAGTCGAACATTTTCTGTATCCAGGAGAGCCACGGGAAGTAACACATCTGAAATGTAACGTCCACTGTTCAAAGTGCCGTCAATGCGAACAAGAGGTGACTGAGACGTGTAACCAGTGGTACCCCATACCATCACGCCGGGTGATACAAATACACGCTTCCAATGTGCGTTCACCGCGATGTCGCCAAACACGGATGCGACCACCATGATGCTGTAAACAGAACCTGGATTCATCCGAAAAAAATGACATTTTGCCATTCCTGCACCCAGGTTCGTCGTTGAGTACACCATCTCAGGCGCTCCTGTCTGTGATGCAGCGTCAAGGGTAACCGCAGCCATGCCCTCCGAGCTGATAGTCCATGCTGCTGCAAACGTCGTCGAATTGTTCGTGCAAATTGTTGTTGTCTTGCAAACGTCCCCATCTGTTGACTCAGGGATCGAGACGTGGCTGCACGATCAGTTACAGCCATACGGATAAGATGCCGGTCATCTCGACCGCTAGTGATACGAGGCCGTTGGGATCCATCACAGCGTTGCGTATTACCCTCCTGAACCCACCGATTTCGTATTCTGCTAACAGTCATTGGATCTCGACCAACGCGAACAGCAATGTCGCGATACGATGAACCGCAATCACGATAGGCTACAATCCGATCTTTATCAAAGTCGGAAACGTAATGGTACGCATTTCTCCTCCTTACACGAGGCATCACAATAACGTTTAACCAGGCAACGCCGGTCAACTGCTGTTTGTGTATGGAAAATCGGTTGGAAACGTTCCTCATGTCAGCACGTTGTAGGTGTCGCTACCGGCGGCAACCTTGTGTGAATGCTCTGAAAACCTAGTCTTTTGCATACCACAGCATCTTCCTCCTGTAGGTTAAATTTCGCGTCTGTAGCACGTCATCGTCGTGGTGTAGCAATTTTGATGGCCAGTAGTGTAGGATGCTGGTGCGACCTATTCCTGAATACTGCTCGAGTGTTTGGGATCCGCAACAGGTCGGATTGAAAGGAGACATCGAAGCAATTCGGAGGTGAGCTACTGGATTTGTTACCGGTAGGTTCGATCAGCATGCATGTGTTACGGATATGCTTCGAGAGCATCCCCGGAGAGAAGAAAATATTCTCTTCGAAGAATACTACTGAGAAAGTTTAGAGAACCGGAATCTGATGCTGTCTGTACAACGATCCTACTGCTGCTAGTGGCAAAGCGGGCGGCCCTACAGCGCGGGAGGGGGGAGAGGGGTGAGAGGGGGGAGAGGGGGGGGGTGGCGGCGCATCCCGTACACCCCACATGTGTATCCAGCACTGATACTACATGGAACATTGATGTGAGGCACTAATAATACTAACACATGAAACGCATCTGGGGATAATATATGTAAATCTCTGCAACTATGGAATTATTAGCCTCTTAAGATATATTTCTGTGCTGTGCACTGTAACAACTTAGGCCTGGGCGGCCTTGCTGTGGAGGTAGCATTGTTGTGAAGTGACGGAGGTTATCTGTATTGGAATGAATATTGTGTAGAATAGGGAATAAATTTCTTTTCTGAGGAAGAATATTGGAAACTCGTTGGATAATACGCGTTATATTCACTTGAGGCTATGTTAAGAACAGCTTTTGTTTCTGCAAAAAAAGTAAATGCAACGGTCCAACCTCACATGTGTTCGTGGTTTCAATGCCGACAGCTGCGATACCGGACGCAGACAAAAACATCAACGTAATCCGAATTTCTCTTCTGAACTTTAATCCAGCTGATGCACGAACATTTTATGTATACAGCAACTTATAATACGGCCTTTTTTGAGAAAATATGACTTTTGTATGAAGACTGAATTACGAAAATAGTCCTGCATCATAGATAATTGGCTCAAGCTCAGCCGGATTTCTTTTTATTTAATTTATACGTAAATAATAACTAGAAATTGAAACAAAACTAATGATACATATCTGCGATGAGGCATAAAACATTGGAAAGATACCAGAAGAACAGAAAGTGACAAAGATGAATAACACCGTAGAAACAAATTTCGAGACCAATGCGAGCAATGGCTCATCAGCCGGGGGCCTGCAGATAGCACCAGCTGGGATAAGAGTAGTGGGCAGGCATCGGGCCACAGTTATCAGATGCAAAGTTTTAGCCGTTGTCCACGTGTTTATCTTCTGTGTTCTAACACTCGTTTCAGGTGTCTCCTTGGACAATGTGCAAGTGATACAGTAGGTATCCGAATAATACTGATTCACCTCACTCTCCACTCACTCCAATGATAACTAGGCATCATCATATCGGTGGTGATGCGTCCTTGCATTCCTCCCACGTTTGAACTCAATATTACAGTCAGTTACAGATGACCGGTAGTTTAACCTTGACTCCAAGTCATCGCGCTATTAGGCATTTTTCATACCACGTCATTGATGCATACTAAACAAGCAGTCAGAGGCAGAAAAAACCACGCGAGCTCCTGAGTACTCAACCCCAAATAGACAGGCCCGTCGTCTGAACACCGAGCCATACCTTTAAAGTACAAGCGTCTTACAATAGTTTAGAGTAGGTCATAAAAACAGTCGCTCAAACAGTACATTTTGTTTGTTATATAGCATTTCAGTGAGCTCTTCTGTTAGATTAAACAGATATTTGCGAATGAAATGTATCTATTGTACGAAAATCTATTTATTCAGTTTGTGTGATAAATGGTACAGAGCAAAGTAATAGATAGTATGAAATCAATTGTCAGCATTATTGGGGAAAATCAGAAAACTAATCTCTTATGTGGACACATTCAGACTCTTTATTTAAAATTCCTCCCCACGCAATAGATTCTGATGACAACTAATTATTGGCAAAAAATATTTACCGTCTCACAAGTTGTGTGCATGAAACTTGCGGCTGCCTTTTCATTAGTACTTCGCCAAGAACGAACTATTAAAACATTACCTAGACCGTGGATGTGTTAACTTGCCAATAGGCATCTGAAGACTCTGCGTGTTGCCGTGGACTTAGTTTGAATCAAATGGCTCTGAGCACTATGGGACTTAACTTCAGAGGTCATCAGTCCCCTAGAACTTAGAACTACTTAAACCTAACTAACCTAAGGACATCACACACATCCATGCCCGAGGCAGGATTCGAACCTGCGACCGTAGCGGTCGCGCGGTTCCAGACTGTAGAACCTCACCGCTCAGCCACTCTGGCCGGCGGACTTACTATGTTTGTGATCAGTATCATTAGGCGTTTTCATGGTGAGTGGGAGGGGGTGGGGAGGGGGGTGGGAGAGGGGGTGGGAAGACTGTCAAGCCATCACAACTGAGCGGAGACTTGACCGTTCTGTTCATACGAACCTGAGGAACATAAACCAAAATCAGATTAAAGAGAATGTAATTCACAATTCACGAATTTAAAAGTTCCTTATCATGCATGGTTTCATACGTACTAAGATTATCGTCATTAGACAACAGCCATTATTGCAGACTAAGTCACCGTCCCACTTAACCTAACAATCGAGAGAGTAAGGTAATGACGATAATAGATACAAAATATGTCAGGTCTAATTTCCCTTTTAATAATTATTAGCCGGCTGCTGTGGCCGAGTGGTTCTAGGCGCTTCAGTCTGGAACCGCGCTGCTGCAACGGTTCCAGATTCGAATCCTGCCTCGGACCTGTATGTGTGTGATATCCTTCGACTTAAGTAGTTCTAAGTCTATGGGACTGATGACCTCAGATGTTAAGTCCCATAGTGCTTAGAGCCATTTGAACCAATAATTACTACATAATATAATACGACACAACCCACAACTGAGGGCACAAATGTACTGAAACATGTTTGGGCAACAAAAAACCTAGCTGCTTCCATAATAGGCGAAACCGAATTCACAGAACGTACTAAGATTGTTTGAAAGTTCGTATAGGGGTTCGCGGAAGAAACCTCATCATCGTTATACTGATTACATTTGATAAAAAAAAAACTGCATGTTTGGTGTCAGACTAGATTGACAGACAGCTGGATGCTAATGAACCTCTTGCTTTTCATAACGGAATACTCGTCCAGTAGTTACACGAGACAACAACTCATTATGTACAGAAGCCCACCTTCTCTATCCTTCTCAATGAATGACTTTTATCTACGGTTCCAATGTATCTCTTTTTATATTCGTGTTTACTTCGGCATCTCTCGCTTTGCGGTAGCAGGTGGTTCGTTCTAGAGTGCAGTTCACCTCGAGATCTGCGCATGCGTACTGCCTGCCAGCTGAGCGTCCCAGTGTCAAGGTCGCCGGACAGCTGCTGGCAGCCCTAGGAGGGGGAAAGAGTAGGGGAGGCAGTGCGCCCGACCTTGCGCAGGGGTAGCACCGACAGAGGGGTGACGTCGCAATAGCGTGGGCGCCCCGCCCGTGACGTCATAGTGCCCTCCCTCGTGAGTGACGTCATTCTCGCAGTCTGACGTCAAATACTGCAGTGTGACGTCACAGCCGCATCGTGTAGGGGCTGGCGGGGAGGCGCACCCAGCACCCTCGCCCCTACCGGCCGCGCTACCCCGCCGACGGCAGAGAACCTAGCGGCCGAGACACGAGACGGAGTCGCGCAGGCGCAGTCGCGCCCGCCTACGTATCTAGGGGGTCGTCATCGCGAAAACTCGCTTACGAAAACAGTTATTCAGTAGTCTTTAATTAACAGGTTTCTATTGTACTAACCCCAGGACGAGAAAATTAAAAAAGTATCACAGTCTCATCACAAACATCGGAACGTTGTTGATTAAATTTACTGAAAATTCATTTTCGTCCGTAGACTATTTTTTTAATTCTGGAACATACTCATTATTTCATTATTAGCGATTATCTAATTTCGGCCCCGTTCTTTGGTCACATAATACGATATCGTTGTATCATAATTCCATGCTTTGTTCCGGTGTACTGTACTTTGAAAAGCATCATTAGACGCCCTGGTACTGGACAGGGGGAGAGTTTCTATACGACACAGAAGGAAACCAGTTACACAAGCTCTAGGCTGTTAACAATCCCCTGATGCTGCTGCTTTATTCTTTCCTTTTTTCCCTTTCACCTGAAATAATTTCGCTGATAAGCGCGCATCTAAATATATCCGATTCTAATAGATTCTGCTGGGGTGATGAATTGTAAAATGTTTATAACTTGTATCAGTTCAGCGCATGATGCTATACTCACTAGTAAGTCCCAACCATTCTATCCGAGTTGTACGTGAGAGGAAATGTTCCACTTCAGGTGCCAACTTCCGACACACAAACAGATACGTGTCTGAATTTTTTTTGTCGAATCATTAGAGCAGAAAGAAAATACACGGTTCATTAAAATGCAAATCTAAACAACAGTTGCTGAAGCAATGCGCAGTGTTTACTTGGTTTCACTGTGTTGATGTACTTTAGTCATGCAAATTCTGCCGCAGCTTGCGTGACTTGGCTTCTTCTTGTTTAGATATATTTGACCTCAAGATGTTGTGATACGAAGTAAAATACTTCTGCCAGCCTCAATGCTGTGAACTTGTAACATGAAAACAGGAATCTGCTGCAGCAGCTGGTCGTATTGGCCCTATAACAGCAGAGACACTCACGTGACAGATACACGGAATATGGGACTGAAAGCCTAGCAACACCTAATGCTGCTCGTTCCAAAGACGTTACCTATGTAATTATCAGCGTATATCAATTTATCTTTGCAGCGTTGCAGAGTTCAAACTGAAGACTCATCTAGCCATTAAGTTCTGGTCGACTGCAATTGGGATTTAATTGAATTCCTTCCGACAGTTACACCCTATATCCCAGACGACCGTATGTTAATTCTTTTAATAAAGTGGGGTACATCTCAGCAGGGAATACGAGGGCTATTCGGTAAGTGAGGTCCGATCGGGCGCGTAGTGGAAACCACAGTGAAAGTCCAATGAAGTTTTGCATAGATGTGTTGGACAGTGTCTCTGGTATGGCGTCACGTTACTCTTTTCGGTACATGTAGTACAGTGAGTGCGTAAAGACCCCTGGAAAGTAGTGTCTCCCGCCAGGTGTGAGGACCTGGAGAGAGATTTCGCCTTATGTCAAATATAACGTAACTGTCATTCGTTTCCTTCTTCATAACAATTCTGGACAGCACACTGCAGGGACCAGGAAGACGCTCCTGCAGTGCTTTCCGTGGGACGTCTTCGATCGCCCAACATACAGAACGGATGTGGCTCCCTCTGATTTTCATCTCTGTGCTCACAGCAAACACTGGATATAAGGACAGCATTTTGGCACAGACAACGAGCTGCAGGCCAGCGCAGAGAAGTGGGGCCAAGTGCAGGCGGCTGCCCTCTATGATAAGAGTACTGGAAAGTTGGTACAACACTATTATAAATATCCAAGTCGGAAAGGCGACTAAGTAGAGAAGTAGCTGGAAGGTGTAGCTAACTGTTGAAAATAAAACATTTCTGATTTGCCAATGGTTTCCATTTCGCGACCGATCTGACCTTACTTTCCGAATAGCACTCGTAGTTTGGAAGGGAATTTCCTGACCTGACATTAGCCTCAGAAGCAAACCTTCCGAAAGCTGTAGCGTGCGAACTGTTTTTAAATTTAATTCTGGTATAATATGTCCCACACACAAAAAACTGAAAGCCTAGTCTCAAGCAATCCGATCGATTGAAACTGTTGTTGCACAATGGCATATCAAACGGCAAACGGGGGGCGGGGAGGCGAAGGGGAACGAGGCGCACTTTCGCCTGAGGGGTCAAGAGAGATACTGTTTCTGCTTCCTCCCGCCCACTTTCACCTACAAGCAGGTCCAGCGATACAAACTATTTTGTATGTCAGTCAACTAGTGGAACATCTGCTGGCTCATTAGCAGTAAACGAGAACGTCTTTAGTGGTACGTATCAGTTCCCTTAGGTTCCTTTACTAAACGGAACAACACTGACAGGCTATGAAACGATCACTGGAAATCTCGTCACACTTTTCGATGAGGGAAAGAACGACCTGCCAGAACTGATAACCTGACTGAAGCCCCGCAACACTTTATTGATGTCAGTTATACAAAATGGAATACTGAAAATTATGGGTCTCATGAGACTTTGAGCAGCAAATGAGAAATTCTCCCTTTTTGTGGTTATGGCATATTCAAAGAGCGGACGTGAACTGCCGGGAGATGTTCACTCTTTGTGTAAGCTGCGTCGATCGTGAAATGCTCAAACTAAAAGAACTATTTCTTGTTTTATACAATAGACTGGAGTTCAGAACACAAACGCTGGCAACAATACATCCTTCTCAAACTCTGAGTTTGTACGCGCCCATTGTTTCCGTGGTGCGGTTAACATTTCTGGGCAGAAGAAAGTCGTGAAGGAAATTCTTCGTCAAAACTAGCCAAAGAGCTGTAATATCCACTGCACAAGAGGACATTTCAAAAAGCTGTGATGAATTATGCGACAGCTCAGCAACTGTGAAGTAAGTCTCAAGAATAATTATGGAGCCCAGATACACGTAAAAACTGTATGTAGAGCTTGTGCTAACATTTGTGTCGACAAGGAGAATCTAAGTCCGAAAGTTCAGCGGCTAATACCAACGCGGCCGACTCGATGAGCTGTAAGGGAAAATGTTTCAAACATTTCAGGGAAAAGTGTGATCAGGTCTAGAAGACAGTGACCTATGTATTGACTGCGCAAGGCCTGAAAAGTCTGAGACTATTTTTTGTGACAGTAGCAGTTGTTTGGACTATGCGAAGAACTGGCCAGATCTCTGCAGAATTGAACTTCAATGCAGCCGGAGTGAGACTTTCTCTAGATGTTCTAAAAGAAGCTCTTGCGAAACTTAGAAGTGTGAAAGCGTTTAAAATGCTGTTAGAGAAAGTGAGAAATTATTTTAAGAACCTAAATCTGAAAGACCCAAGAATCTCACGGCCAAGAAAAATACGAGCGAGATTGAAACACATAATTCCTGAAGAACTGTCTAGTGAATGAAGATTTAAGAGAGGTGTGCTTGAAATTCTTGATCTCTTTCTCAATGAGAGTGATCTAGGGCTCAATCAGGAGAATCTAAAGCGTCTATCCCATCTTGAAGAAATATTTATTACGTTCTGCCAAACATAACCTCCATCTACCAGGCGTTTGAAGGAGCTGCTTGGAATAGACACACACATCAACGTTACCTTTACAGGCTTCATATGCAGCTCAAAATGCTGCGAATCAGAAGGACTGGTGTACAAATCCTCTATTGGAAGACAACTTATTGCTGAACGTGGTATGGTTGAAGAACAGTTTCAGGAAGGTATTCGTCTGATCCTTCTGAGTATGACAGTTACAGTATACTCAGCATACAAATAAGGCCATTCAGCGCCTTGCGACGCCTTGAAACTTGCCTCAGATCTACAATGACCTCGTTGAGACTCGCCCAGCAACTCATGTTCATCAAGATACGACTGGGAAAATTAATCTTGTGGTTGCCACGAAAGGATTTGGTTCCTGAACTATGAACAGGAAAGCTACGCTAGGAATTTGTATGTAACATTTTTGGAGTCTAAAAATAAACAAAATAACTGCCTTCTTGCTTTTCAACGAAATTATGATTCTCTTTTTTCCGTTATGATGCAATGCACAATATTTCTAAACAGTAAGAACAACAATAATAATAATAATAATAAGGGGACATCAACGGCCGGATACTACTGCGGTCTTCCCCAAATCTGAACTGCTGTTCACAAGTGGACTCAGAGAAAAATAGAACTAATGTTTGCTCAGTTACGTGACGCCTTTTTCAAAAGTAAAGGAACGAAATTGCATCCAAGAAGGAGCCCCAATAAAACGGGGCCCATATTTAGGATTTTTTGTAGTAATGAACTGTTTCTCTTTTGACAAACTGCCTATTGGCTTCTGTCTCGGGTTCTTCGGCCGACGTTCATCTAATGATTTTTCTGACGTTTCGCCAGCACGAGTGGCTGGCATTGTCAAAGCTTCACCCTCCATTGCCGGTGGTGAACTGGAGCCGAGCTCGCGGGCGCAGACCATATGTACCTGGCGCGCCAACGTCCGAGGGCTTCTCCGCGGTCATTTCTGGTGCGGTTCTCCTCTTGCTACCTGCGACGGTCGTTCGCTGCAGTACGGGCAGCCAGGATCAGTTTACCTTAAGGCTTTCCTCTTTCTTGTTGAAACTGTTCGCGTGTTTTTGTATTTCTACAGCTTCTCTGAACAAGCGCGTGTGATAGTGCTTCTCTACAGCCAGAACTTCCGTATCGGCGAATTTTATTACGTGGTCGATCTCATTGAGTGCGTGCTCTGCCACGGCACTATCACACGCGCTTGTTCAGAGAAGCTGTAGAAATACAAAAACACGCGAACAGTTTGAACGAGAAAGAGGAAAGCCTTAAGATCAACGGATCCTGGCTTCCCGTACTGCAGCGAGCGACCGTCGCAGGTAGCAAGAGGAGAACCGCACCGGAAATGACCGCGGAGAAGCCCTCGGACGTTGGCGCGCCAGGTACATACAGTCTGCGCCCGCGAGCTCGGCTCCAGTTCACCACCGGCAATGGAGGGTGAAGCTTTGACAATGCCAGCCACTGGTGCTGGCGAAACGTCAGAAAAATCATTAGATGAACGTCGGCCGAAGAACCCGAGACAGAAGCCAATAGGCAGTTTGTCAACAAATGGCCACGAAAGCCTTAACAAATTTGTGTTTCTCATTTGTGGGGCAGTATAGCACTGACTATCTACATATTCATTTCCTTAACGGATTTGCTGGTTGGTGAATATCTGATAGTACAGTGAAGGCTTTCACGACCGGATGCCATAGTTACTGGTGAGTCTTCCAGGCTGTATGGCCATGGTCGAAGAAACTTTTCGGTTGCTGACTTTTCGTCCAGAGCTGCGCTGTACATCTTCGGAGGTGCACCTGGGGATGCTGAGTCTTGCCAGCTAACGAATCGGACATCGGAGGGCGACATAAATACTGTGTAAAGTGGGCGAGTTCGACAGCGGATCTTTATCTCCGACAAAGGTTATCTGTGCTGATCAGGTGTAAACTTGGCCACGCCCCCTTTCCGCACTATTTATAACGCTCGCTGACGTCCGACTCGTCAGTGGTCAAGACTCAGGAGCACCTCTGAAGATGTCCAGGGACATGGTGAATATTAAAGGTCTTCACGACGTAGGATTCACAAGCACACGAACACTGTCAAATGGTTCAAATGGCTCTGAGCACTGTGGGACTTAACTTGTAAGGTCATCAGTCCCCTAGAACTTAGAACTACTTAAACCTAACTAACCTAAGTACATCACACACACCTATGCCCGAGGCAGGATACGAACCTGCGACCGTAGCGGTCGCGCGGTTCCAGACTGTAGCGCCTAGAACTGCTCGGCCACCCCGGCCGGCGAACACTATCAATCTGGGATGTAAAACACTCTTGGAAATATGGGTTTACAGAGAATTTCCTCGTCACGACTTACGAAGTCTTGCGCTGGTTGAGGCGCGATAATAATGTAGCCCAGGTAAGCAATGTAGAACCGTTTTAATGGAAAAAACATAAAACGAAATACTCCTCCTTTTGAGAAAAGTTGGTCACTGCAGTAGTCTGTGAAAGTTCATGATTGGCGTTGAATTTACACAAGTCTGAACTTAGGAAAAGGCCGTAATGATGAAATAGTCGAAGTTTAATGTCCAGTCGGAAGTAGAACAAAATAACGTAGTGATGTATATAATGGCCGACTTGACGCCCACAAGCGAGGCAAATATAGGTCATGTCTGCGCGATCGTTTTGCAGCTAAGCTGTTAAGCCATACTTGGTCGTGCATCTTTCTTCCATCTGCAGTCAGTTTCCTCCATTTGCTGCGATCGTCAGCGAGTTGCTCCCACTTGTCACGGTCAGTATTAAATGCGCACATATCACGGTTGATGCAATCCCTAAAGCGTAGTGAAGGTCTTCCACGAGGTCTCTTTGCTCCTGCTATTTCACTGAGTGATCTGCGCCGGGGCAGACGGGAGTGGTCCATACGAGGCAGTTATCCTAAACATCACAGGCAACGTTGCTTGCGCGTGGCAGTGATACTATGTTGTTTAGCTGTTTTCAGACGCATATCATTTGTCACATGATCCTTCCATAATGTTCCCAAGATGCTCCTTAAGCACCGCAGGTGAAAGGCGTTGAGCTTTTGTTCCTGTTTTGCAAACGACGTTCAAGTCTCAGCTCCATACCGAAGAGTACTCAGCACACATGATTAATACACAAGTATTTTTGTCGACAGTGATGTTTGTTGTCCTATGCTCGTGTGCGGAATTTTCCGAAAGTGCTGGCAGCCTTTCCTATTCGTGCATTTCTCTCGTCATCCAAGGAGAGATCTTATGTCATTATTGAACCAAGAATTTATCAACTACCCTCAACAAGGAGCCGTCCAGTTTGATGACAAGCAGATCTGTGTATCCTTATGCCATGACAACCGCCTTCTTTAAGTTTATAGACATGGAGAAGAGCTTGCATGCAACAGAGAATTTATCCACAAGAACTTGCAGATCGTCTTGAGTATGCGCTACAAATGCAGCATAGTTAGTAAATAAAAGGTTATTTACAAGCAAGTCTTCTCGGAAGCGCTTGGATCTGAGTAGAGAAATGTTGTAGAGCTTCCCATCGGCTCTGGTATACAGATGAATGCTCAGGTTAGTTTCACCAAAAGCAACGCTGAGGGGTGCTAAGAAAAAAAAATATTGAACAGAGTGGGAGACAATATGCAGCTCTGACGAACCCCTCTTTTCACAGCAAACGGCTCAGACGTGATTCCGTTGAAGACAACAGCACCTTCCATGTTGTTGTTGTGGTCTTCAGTCCTGAGACTGGTTTGATGCAGCTCTCCATGCTACTCTATCCTGTGCAAGCTTTTTCATCTCCCAGTACCTACTGCAACCTACATCCTTCTGAATCTGCTTAGTGTATTCATCTCTTGGTCTCCCTCTACGATTTTTACCCTCCACGCTGCCCTCTAATACTAAATTGGTGATCCCTTGATGCCTCAGAACATGTCCTACCAACCGATCCCTTCTTCTGGTCAAGTTGTGCCACAAACTTCTCTTCTCCCCAATCCTATTCAATACTTCCTCATTAGTTATGTGATCTACCCATCTAATCTTCAGCATTCTTCTGTAGCACCACATTTCGAAAGCTTCTATTCTCTTCTTGTCCAAACTATTTATCGTCCATGTTTCACTTCCATACATGGCTACACTCCATACGAATACTTTCAGAAATGACTTCCTGACACTTAAATCAATACTGGATGTTAACAAATTTCTCTTCTTCAGAAACGCTTTCCTTGCCATTGCCAGTCTACATTTTATATCCTCTCTACTTCGACCATCATCAGTTATTTTGCTCCCCAAATAGCAAAACTCCTTTACTACTTTAAGTGCCTCATTTCCTAATCTAATTCCCTCAGCATCACCCGACTTAATTAGACTACATTCCATTATCCTTGTTTTGCTTTTGTTGATGTTCATCTTATATCCTCCTTTCAAGACACTGTCCATTCCATTCAACTGCTCTTCCAAGTCCTTTGCTGTCTCTGACAGAATTACAATGTCATCGGCGAACCTCAAAGTTTTTATTTCTTCTCCATGAATTTTAATACCTACTCCGAATTTTTCTTTTGTTTCCTTTACTGCTTGCTCAATATACAGATTGAACAACATCGGGGAGAGGCTACAACCCTGTCTTACTCCCTTCCCAACCACTGCTTCCCTTTCATGTCCCTCGACTCTTATAACTGCCATCTGGTTTCTGTACAAATTGTAAATAGCCTTTCGCTCCCTGTATTTTACCCCTGCCACCTTTATAATTTGAAAGAGAGTATTCCAGTCAACATTGTCAAAAGCTTTCTCTAAGTCTACAAATGCTAGAAACGTAGGTTTGCCTTTCCTTAATCTTTCTTCTAAGATAAGTCGTAAGGTCAGTATTGCCTCACGTGTTCCAGTGTTTCTACGGAATCCAAACTGATCATCCCCGAGGTTGGCTTCTACTAGTTTTTCCATTCGTCTGTAAAGAATTCGTGTTAGTATTTTACAGCTGTGACTTATTAAGCTGATAGTTCGGTAATTTTCACATCTGTCAACACCTGCTTTCTTTGGGATTGGTATTATTATATTCTTCTTGAAGTCTGAGGATATTTCGCCTGTTTCATACATCTTGCTCACCAGATGGTAGAGTTTTGTCAGGACTGGCTCTCCCACGGCCGTCAGTAGTTCCAGTGGAATATTGTCTACTCCGGGGGCCTTGTTTCGACTCAGGTCCTTCAGTGCTCTGTCAAACTCTTCACGCATTATCGTATCTCCCATTTCATCTTCATCTACATCCTCTTCCATTTCCATAATATTGTCCTCAAGTACATCGCCCTTGTATAGACCCTCTATATACTCCTTCCACCTTTCTGCTTTCCCTTCTTTGCTTAGAACTGGGTTTCCATCTGAGCTCTTGATATTCATATAAGTCGTTCTCTTATCTCCAAAGGTCTCTTTAATTGTCCTGTAAGCGGTATCTATCTTACCCCTAGTGGGATAGGCCTCTACATCCTTACATTTGTCCTCTAGCCATCCCTGCTTAGCCATTTTGCACTTCCTGTCGATCTCATTTTTGAGACGTTTGTATTCCTTTTTGCCTGCTTCATTTACTGCATTTTTATATTTTCTCCTTTCATCAATTAAATTCAATATTTCTTCTGTTACCCAAGGATTTCTACTAGCCCTCGTCTTTTTACCTACTTGATCCTCTGCTGCCTTCACTACTTCATCCCTCAAAGCTACCCATTCTTCTTCTACTGTATTTATTTTCCCCATTCCTGTCAATTGCTCCCTTATGCTCTCCCTGAATCTCTGTACAACCTCTGGTTCTTTTAGTTTATCCAGGTCCCATCTCCTTAAATTCCCACCTTTTTGCAGTTTCTTCAGTTTTAATCTACAGGTCAGAACCAATAGATTGTGGTCAGAGTCCACATCTGCCCCTGGAAATGTCTTACAATTTAAAACCTGGTTCCTAAATCTCTGTCTTACCATTATATAATCTATCTGATACCTTTTAGTATCTCCAGGGTTCTTCCATGTATACAACCTTCTGTCATGATTCTTAAACCAAGTGTTAGTTATGATTATGTTGTGCTCTGTGCAAAATTCTACCAGGCGGCTTCCTCTTTCATTTCTGTCCCCCAATCCATATTCACCTACTATGTTTCCTTCTCTCCCTTTTCCTACACTCGAATTCCAGTCACCCATGACTATTAAATTTTCGTCTCCCTTCACAATCTGAATAATTTCTTTTGTTTCATCATACATTTCTTCAATTTCTTCGTCATCTGCAGAGCTAGTTGGCATATAAACTTGTACTACTGTAGTAGGTGTGGGCTTCGTATCTATCTTGGCCACAACAATGCGTTCACTATGCTGTTTGTAATAGCTTACCCGCATTCCTATTTTCCTATTCATTATTAAACCTACTCCTGCATTCCCCCTATTTGATTTTGTGTTTATAACCCTGTAGTCACCTGACCAGAAGTCTTGTTCCTCCTGCCACCGAACTTCACTAATTCCCACTATATCTAACTTCAACCTATCCATTTCCCTTTTTAAATTTTCTAACCTACCTGCCCGATTAAGGGATCTGACATTCCACGCTCCGATCCGTAGAAAAGCACCTTCCATATCTTCGTGAAAAGCCATGATCGTCTTTAAGAGCTTTGGAGAACACCCTATCTTCAAAAGTACTGCATACAGTCCTTCTCTGCTGACTGTGTCGAGAGCCTTGTTTAGGTCGATAAAGGCAATGAACAGATGAGTTTTCCGCTCGTAGCACTTTTCCTGAATTTGTCGGAGTGTGAAGATCATATCAACTGTAGATCGTTCTGGACGTAATCCACATTGTTCCTCAGGGTATTTGCGCTCGGTAAGCTTTTGAAGTCTGCCCATCACCACACGGGCAAATGTTTTTCCAGGTACACTCAGAAGTGAGACTCCACGGTGACAGTTGCAATCGCCACGATCACCTTTACAATATTGGCATCGCGCATGTCTTGCGGCACTGTACCCTCAGCCCAACATTTCAGTAAGAAGTTGAAAAGCAGCGGAAAAACTGGCTTAAGTTTAAATGAAACAACAATTTCACTGTTACCAGTCACCGTTTTTTATTTCCACGACGCGTTTCGAAGGTTTAAACCTCCATCATCGGGTGGGTTTACATTAGTAAGTATTACATTTGTGTGTGTGTTGTGTTACGATTTTTGGGGGAACTTGTGGCACTGCCTAGTGGAGAAACGAGACACTATTTCAGAATATGGTTTAGGATAACTTTTATGAAAAATTAAACTGATATCTAATGGTAAACATGAAATAAGTAAACTACAGTACCTTCAGTGATCACAGGTTCCTTTTGCTGTCGTAACACATCACATGTATACTGCCACATTTGTAAACAAATATGGCGTCTGGAATCAGCTGGGTGCAAAGTTCGTATAGCAGAAGTGAAGACATAATCGCAAAGCGCAAAGAATATATATCATAACAATATAATAACAGAATGATTGCTTTAAGCATTTGGCGGTGTTTGTTTTCAGGTGTCAAATATATGTGTGTGTACTTCAGGTGGTATATAAATCCAATTTCTGTGGAGATGACGTCTTTGCCAGGGCACTTCCCACATTTAAGCTGTGCAATTACTCTTTGAAGCTCCTCCATAGTAGGCGTGACATCCAAGTCATGGTAAGGTGTCATTTGACGAATTTCATCCATTGCGTTTAGACTAATGTTGATGGGATGTGAGTAGAGGCTGGAGTAATGTTCTACACAACGGTGCAATTGACAATTTCGATCTGTGATGACTTTTCCATCTATTTCCGTGAGTGGTACGCTCTTCTTTGGAATGGGTCCAGTGGCCCGTTTGATGGCCATTATCAAGTTCCTGGTCGGCCCCGATTCAGAGGCCAAGGCAGTAGCAGCGGGTTCTGGTGGCTGGTGAAGGCAGCGGTGGCTGGTGTGGCATTGTGTCATCCGTAGCGAAGGTTCTGATGGAGAATCCAATTGAAGAACTGCGGGTGCATACGATACCTGGCCCAGAGCCCAGTGGAAAATGCCAAGGAGCGCCCTAAATACCAAGGCCACGTAGAGACACTGCTGACCTAGGCAGCGTGCTTGATTGAAGTCGTCAGCTGATGTAACTCCTTGAGGTTAGGCCGTTGGTACACCGAGGCTGTGAGGAGGGTTGCCGGTCTGTAGGGCATACAGACCGTTCACAGTAGTAACTACATTCCTGGAAATTGAAATAAGAACACCGTGAATTCATTGTCCCAGGAAGGGGAAACTTTATTGACACATTCCTGGGGTCAGATACATCACATGATCACACTGACAGAACCACAGGCACATAGACACAGGCAACAGAGCATGCACAATGTCGGCACTAGTACAGTGTATATCCACCTTTCGCAGCAATGCAGGCTGCTATTCTCCCATGGAGACGATCGTAGAGATGCTGGATGTAGTCCTGTGGAACGGCTTGCCATGCCATTTCCACCTGGCGCCTCAGTTGGACCAGCGTTCGTGCTGGACGTGCAGACCGCGTGAGACGACGCTTCATCCAGTCCCAAACATGCTCAATGGGGGACAGATCCGGAGATCTTGCTGGCCAGGGTAGTTGACTTACACCTTCTAGAGCACGTTGGGTGGCACGGGATACATGCGGACGTGCATTGTCCTGTTGGAACAGCAAGTTCCCTTGCCGGTCTAGGAATGGTAGAACGATGGGTTCGATGACGGTTTGGATGTACCGTGCACTATTCAGTGTCCCCTCGACGATCACCAGTGGTGTACGGCCAGTGTAGGAGATCGCTCCCCACACCATGATGGCGGGTGTTGGCCCTGTGTGCCTCGGTCGTATGCAGTCCTGATTGTGGCGCTCACCTGCACGGCGCCAAACACGCATACGACCATCATTGGCACCAAGGCAGAAGCGACTCTCATCGCTGAAGACGACACGTCTCCATTCGTCCCTCCATTCACGCCTGTCGCGACACCACTGGAGGCGGGCTGCACGATGTTGGGGCGTGAGCGGAAGACGGCCTAACGGTGTGCGGGACCGTAGCCCAGCTTCATGGAGACGGTTGCGAATGGTCCTCGCCGATACCCCAGGAGCAACAGTGTCCCTAATTTGCTGGGAAGTGGCGGTGCGGTCCCCTACGGCACTGCGTAGGATCCTACGGTCTTGGCGTGCATCCGTGCGTCGCTGTGGTCCGGTCCCAGGTCGACGGGCACGTGCACCTTCCGCCGACCACTGGCGACAACATCGATGTACTGTGGAGACCTCACGCCCCACGTGTTGAGCAATTCGGCGGTACGTCCACCCGGCCTCCCGCATGCCCACTATACGCCCTCGCTCAAAGTCCGTCAACTGCACATACGGTTCACGTCCACGCTGTCGCGGCATGCTACCAGTGTTAAAGACTGCGATGGAGCTCCGTATGCCACGGCAAACTGGCTGACACTGACGGCGGCGGTGCACAAATGCTGCGCAGCTAGCGCCATTCGACGGCCAACACCGCGGTTCCTGGTGTGTCCGCTGTGCCGTGCGTGTGATCATTGCTTGTACAGCCCTCTCGCAGTGTCCGGAGCAAGTATGGTGGGTCTGACACACCGGTGTCAATGTGTTCTTTTTTCCATTTCCAGGAGTGTATGTTCAGTGCACTATGAGTTGACGTATTGACATAGAGCACTTCGTCTTAACAGCCAATCGTAAGAAGATCCCGGTAGTATGCTTCTGCAAAGATCTCTTCCTTCCTAGCATTATGTGACAGCAACACACGATAGTAGTTTCATAAGGCACTTATCATCATCTTGCCCGATGATAGTTGGGCCTTCGCCATTTCCGGCGGTGGTCAGTCTACATGGTTTCGCTGCTTGTTTTACTCCTTCGTCTTGGGGTCGCAGTGATACACCCAGCACTTGTCCCTAGTGATTAAGCAGCTAATAAAGTCATCAGGCTTGTTCTGCCACATATACTAAAGGTCCGCAGCTGTCACTGTTCTGCTGGCTTTGTGTGGTTAGTCGCGGAACCCTGCGGGGGCGACCATTGTCATGTTCAAAACGTCGTGTCAGATGTTGAAAACTAATCTGTGATTGATTTTCATTTTTTCCACTATCGCCTGGAGTGTGAAATGCCGGACTTCTAACATGTGGGTATCCACTTCTCTTTTGATTCCCAGTTCTCCACAGAGAGATGGTCTGTCACTTCCTTCTTTGTAATTTAGATTTGTCTGATCACATTGGAAGTGCCACCTTCACCTAAGCACTGTGTGATTCATTGGAGTATTGTTACCATACACTTCCGCCAATACAGCATGCATTTCGTGGCGTTGCAGTGCCGGAAACGGAATTCGACTTTATCGTCAACCTCCGTAGTTGAGTGGTCAGCACAGCTCATTGCTATGTGGAGGACCCGAGTCTGATTCTTGCTAATGTCAGGGATTTTTGCTCGGTGGGAGGACTGGAGGGGGTGCACTCAACCTCTCGGTGTCAGCTGGCGTCGTGCTTAACCGAGCAGCAGCGGCTCGCGGACACTAAAACCGACAACGGTGTACCGGCCCACTCCATTCCGCATCCAATGGGCCCATCGACAAGGGTGACGTGGCAGTCAGCCGCCGTCGGTGGGCCCTCTGACGGCCGTGGACGGAGTTGACATTTATTCGACTTTATCAGTGAGCTGCGCCATTCTGTTCTTGGGAGCTCTAGCGGCATTCTATAGTATTCTTGCGCTGGGATTTCAAAGTGTACCAGCACTACAGTCATATACATGCAAACATACAAAAAATATTTTTTATCTTGTTTTTAGGACGTGATACGTAAAACTTTATTACTAAAAGTCGTACGAGGTTAGGTTCGCGCATGAAAATATAAGACAGCAATTATAAAGAGAAGCAGTCAATAGCGGACTGCAAGACCAAAGACACACCACGTCGAGAGGACGGTGCACACTATGCCCCTAAAGCCAGTTGTGTGCTGTCAGTCTAGAGGAAGAAGACCTGAGGGAGGAGGTGGATGGAAACGCGATGCCGATGAAACAGGCAGTGATTTCAAACCTAATGCGCGGAGTAAGGGGTCCCTCAGGTGCAACTGTTTCTCGAGGCCGCCTTTGAGGGCTTCTGAGGCCACAGAATAAAAGCATAGAAACCACGGGGGAGGGTAGTCAAAGGCAGCGGCCAACGACAAAGCGGCACTGTCACACGGCGGCTTCTTTTGAAAATTGCTGTAAGCTGGAGACTAAATATAAACCGTTCAGGCGATGAACATCAAGGCGTGCTCGGATGAGCACCGTCGCCTGACTGCGCCGGCACGATAACGTACCCAGAAGCGGTGAACGCAGTACCTGGAAGATTACTCAGAGATGCTTGCTACGGAGACAGAGCATGTGCGGTGTGAAGAGGTGAGCGAGGAAAATGCCGAGGTCAGTGGGTCGACTGACGCCTTTGCCACCAGTTTCATCCCTGTAACCGACCCTCGAGGAACAGGGTCTGGAACCAAGGGCAGGGGACGAGGATAAGAGGTCTGCCGACTCAGCACCAGGAAACTAGGAGGTCCCGGGCTGCTGGGGGCCGTGCTCTGAAACAGTTGAAGGTACTGGTGCAGTAACGAGATATATCCGCTTTTGGCCGAGAATAAGATTGCGTAGTTTGAAAATTGCTCTGCCGTATGGGGCAAGAACGAGAGTGATTCAGAAAAACGTAGAGAATGGACTCGTGGACGACGGATGTTTGGGGCAAGAACCAGACGTGTTCGATGTTCGGTTCGCTATAGCACCAAACATTAGTCAGAGTCTAGCACGTGAAACACATCCAAGAAGTTCAGCCGGCCAGGGTGGCCGAGCAGTTCTAGGCGCTACAGTCTGGAACCGCGCGACCGCTACGGTCGCAGGTTCGAATCCTGCATCGGGCAATGATGTGTGTGATGTCCTTAGGTTAGTTAGGTTTAAGTAGTTCTAAGTTCTAGGGACAGATGACCTTAGAAGTTAAGTCCCATAGGGCTCAGAGCCATTTGAACCAAGAAGTTCACTGCGGTTGACGTTACGCAACACCTATTTTTTGACTTCTCGTTCCACCTAAAAAACCTGTTGCAGTCTAAAATTACCAGTACTGAAAAAGAGAAATTTTCTATTTCAAAGTAAAGGTTCTTTGAACACTCCTCTGAACACAAACATGTAGTACGCTGTAGTGCGTCATTATCACATTGTCATGATTCTGTTATTCAGGCAGCCTCCATTATATTGACTTTTCCGGAGGAATAGTTTTATAAAGTCTATCTGGCAGTTAAATCTGAGAAACATAAAGATGTCACGTAGCTTTTCAAGACATATGTGCAAGCCTCGGACATGAAATTTTACAATAATTTGGTGTTTGACACTGCTGTTGAGATGCTACATACAGTTGATGAGAAGAAGAAGCACAACGAATTTCCTATTAATCTTCCATGCCTGTGACTTTTAGTAGAGTATCTACTTTTTCCCCCTTCGCAATTATCAGACTTATCATAATCTTTAGTGACCTGTGAAGTGCTAATAGTTGTTGTTTCTTTAGTTACTTTTTTATTTATTTGACAACATTCAAAAAACGAAATTGTTTGATGCAGGAGCGAGACAGGTCAATTTCTTAAAAAATTCAAATAATATAATAAAACTTTGTTTGCTTATGAAACAAGACATTAGGTGTGCTGGTGCCCTAATTAAAGGTTGGAAAAAGACAAGACTGGTTAAAAAAAATTCCAATTCGTGGACAGATTTTTGTGTTTTATTAGATATTATGTAAACGTGATTTATCTCGTTATTGCATCAGTGTTTGCAATCGCTGTCCTCAACCTATTGGCAATGTTCAACAGCATCCTGCATACGGACTGTAATAACAACAGTAACACTGTTCAAAAATGGTTCAAATGGCTCTGAGCATTATGGGACTTAACAGCTGTGGTCATGTCCCCTAGAACTTAGAACTACTTAAACCTAACTAACCTAAGGACATCACACACATCCATGCCCGAGGCAGGATTCGAACCTGCGACCGTAGCAGCCGCGCGGTTCCGGACTGCGCGCCTAGAACCGCTAGACCTCCGCGGCCGGCAAGTAACACTGTTCCTTACCGTAATTCATTAAAATTCTATATGGAGATTTCCTGTTCGTTCGTTTAACTTGAGATGAGATAAGACCTCAAATATTTCAAAAAGAACTGAATTTTTTCTACTACATAAATATTTGGACTTTCCTGAACAAATTGGAGCATAATTTTTGTAAAAAAAATGCGTATAAATGTATTTTTGATTTTTTTAACTTTTCTTGACACATCACGATGTCCTCGTAGATCTCGACGTCCTTTCAGATATGTATGTAAGTCTCAGAAACTACATGCTCTAGAAGGCTGTGGCTTTTAAAGTTCGCTTTGGATTTGTTAACCACAGATTGGCTGCACTGATTATTAAATATTATTTGCTCGTGTGCTTGTAAATCATTGAAAACAAAGCAAGTACTCGATATTTGGTATCTTGCTGTGTTTATAGTGAAACGGCTGCGTGTTGTTGCTGTCATTTAAAATGACTAAACCAAAAGATATCTTCAATAGGCGCCATAACAAAGGAAACAGGTTCTTTAGAGCAACACCAGTCGTGGATAGTAGGGAAATAGAGCAAAATAATAGACCGTTGATGCTCCTCCCTGTTCACCGAAAAAAAGTGCAAGCTCATTGTGTAGAAAATACATTACATACCCATGAAGCCAGTGGAGTAAATATGATTACAGATTTGAATATTTTAACATCAGTGTTGAAAGAGACTGTAACATGGAAGTTATGCGGTGGACATATATCGCTTTCCGATGATGTGACTGCCAGAAAGGGCTCAAATTGTGGTGTTGACAGATCATTTCTAGCTTCTGCCAAATGTTCCAATTACGAACTATATGAAGCCAATGTGAAATTGTTTTATGGACTTAGGTGTATTGGGAAATATAATAGCGTTGGTAGACTACTTAGTGCTCTCCTGAATCTATCAAATCCGCCCATACCATATGAGAAGTATACTGAAATTATTGGTAACTGCGTAGACACTGTTGCAACAGAGTCCATGAAAACTGCAGCAGTAGAAGCAGTGAATGAGAATAGTGGTATTACAGATATTAGTGTAGCATTTGATGGGTCATGGCAAAAAGGGGCTCAAACTTCGAAAAATGGATTTGCTACTGCAACAAGTGTTGATACTAATAGGGTGTTGAACTTCGAATTTCTCACTAAATATTGCCAAGGATGCGCCTTAGTAGCTGATACTGAAGAGAAAAAGAGTTCCCATAAGCCCTCGTGTACAAAGAACTATAAGGGGCCAGGTTGTAGTATGGAGGTCGCAGCAGCTGTAGCTACTTTACATCGCTCGCAGACAGAGGGAGGAGTTCGATATATAAAATGTCTGGGAGACGGAAACTGTAAATCCTTTAACACCGTTCTACAAATCAAACCCTATGATGAATCTATTACAAAGCTTGAACATGTAGACCAAGTAAAGTAAAGAATCGGAGCCCCCCTTCGTCAACTGAAAAAGAAACTTGGTGACACCAGGTTAACAGATGAAAAAGTATAAAATATGCTGGAAGGTTTACTGATAACGTTATTGATGAATTTCAGGAATAATACGACAAAGCCCTTAGGGAGAACTTATGTGATTTGGAATGCATTAAAAGAGCAGTGGGAGCAATTATTTCCACATGCTATCCACAGATAGCTACTATCCCCGTAGATGACTTGTGCCTGCCTGCACCAACATGATGCAAGTATAGAAAAGCAGAGAAAGCGGCAAACTGGATGAATTCAAACATAAACATTCAGTACCTGAAGTAGTAATGGCGGCCATTAAGCCTATATTCAGAGACTTAGCGAATCCTGACTTGCTAAAGAAGTGCCTCCATGGTAAAGTATAGAATGTTAACGAGCCATTTAACAACGTTGTGTGCATTCGGATTCCAGAAAATGCCTTTGTAGGCGTCGAAGCTTTAAGAATAAGTATATGTGATGCAGTTATCTCCTTCAGTCATGGGACCTGTGGAAGAGAAAAAGTCCTGGAACAGCCGGGAATACGTATGCGGCAGAATACGTCAAGAATATTGGAAGCTATGGAACGATTAAGAGTGCGGAAGGCTGAAATTTCTGCTCAGGAAATGACCAATTAAGAAAGAAGAAAGACGAATTTAGGTGAAGAAGGATCGGACTGCCCGCATCTCGTGGTCGTGCGGTAGCGTTCTCGCTTCCCACGCCCGGGTTCCCGGCTTCGATTCCCGGCGGGGTCAGGGATTTTCTCTGCCTCGTGATGGCTGGGTGTTGTGTGCTGTCCTTAGGTTAGTTAGGTTTAAGTAGTTCTAAGTTCTAGGGGACTTATGACCACAGCAGTTGAGTCCCATAGTGCTCAGAGCCATTTGAACCATTAGGATCGGACTATAAAGCAGACTGTTATTGACCAGTTTTTTTTTTTTTTTTTTTTTTTTAGGAAGAACGATTTCCTTCCGTGTGGTTAATGAAGAGGGGCAGCAGCCTTTTCAGTAGTTGCAGGGGAAACAGTCTGGATGATTGACTGATCTGGCCTTGTAACACTAACCAAAACGGCCTTGCTGTGCTGGTACTGCGAACGGCTGAAAGCAAGGGGAAACTACAGCCGTAATTTTTCCCGAGGGCATGCAGCTTTACTGTATGGTTAAATGATGATGGCGTCCTCTTGGGTAAAATATTCCGGAGGTAAAATAGTCCCCCATTCGGATCTTCGGGCGGGGACTACTCAAGAGGACGGCGTTATCAGGAGAAAGAAAACTGGTGTTCTGCGGATCGGAGCGTGCAATGTCAGATCCCTTAATCGGGCAGGTAGGTTAGAAAACATAAAAAGGGAAATGGATAGGTTAAAGTTAGATATAGTGGTAATTAGTGAAGTTCGGTGGCAGCAGGAACAAGACTTTTGGTCAGGTGAATACAGGGTTATAAATACAAAATCAAATAGGGGTAACGCAGGAGTAGGTTTAATAATGAATAAAAAAAAAGGAGTGCGGGTAAGCTACTACAAACAGCATAGTGAACGCACTGTTGTGGCCAAGATAGACACGAAGCCCACACCTACTACAGTAGTACAAGTTTATATGCCAACTAGCTCTGCAGATGATGAAGAAATTGATGAAATGTATGATGAGATAAAAGAAATTATTCAGATAGTGAAGGGAGACGAAAATTTAATAGTCATGGGTGACTGGAATTCGAGAGTAGGAAAAGGGAGAGAAGGAAACATAGTAGGTGAATATGGATTGGGGGAAAGAAATGAAAGAGGATGCCGTCTGGTAGAATTTTCCACAGAGTATAACTTAATCATAGCTAACACTTGGTTCAAGAATCATGAAAGAAGCTTGTACACATGGAAGAATCCTGGAAATACTAGAAGGTATCAGATAGATTATATAATGGTAAGAAAGAGATTTAGGAACCAGGTATTAAATTGTAAGACATTTCCAGGGGCAGATGTGGACTCTGACCACAATCTATTGATTATGAGCTGTAGATTAAAACTGAAGAAACTGCAAAAAGGTGGGAATTTAAGGAGATGGGACCTGGGCAAACTGATAAAACCAGAGGTTGTACATAATTTCAGGGAGAGCATAAGGGAACAATTGACATAAATGGGGGAGAAAAATACAGTGGAAGAAGAATGGGTAGCTCTGAGGGATGAAGTAGTGAAGGCAGCAGAGGATCAAGTAGGTGAAATGACGAGGGCTAATAGAAATCCTTGGGTAACAGAAGAAATATTGAATTTAATTGATGAAAGGAGAAAATATAAAAATGCAGTAAATGAAGCAGTCAAAAAGGAGTACAAACATCTCAAAAATGAGATCGACAGGAAGTGCAAAATGGCTAAGCAGGGATGGCTAGAGGACAAATGTAAAGATGTAGAGGCTTATCTCACTAGGTGTAAGATAGATACTGGCTACAGGAAAATAAAAGAGACCTTTGGAGAAAAGAGATCCACTTGTATGAATATCAAGAGCTCAGATGGAAATCCAGTTCTAAGCAAAGAAGGGAAATCAGGAAGGTGGAAGGAGTATATAGAGGGTCTATACAAGGGCGATTTACTTGAGGACAATATTCTGGAAATGGAAGAGAATGTAGATGAAGACGAAATGGGAGATACAATACTGCGTGAAGAGTTTGACAGAGCACTGAGAGACCTGAGTCGAAACAAGACGCCGGGAGTAGACAACATTCCTTTAGAACTACTGACAGCCTTGGGAGAACCAGTCCTGTCAAAACTCTACCATCTGGTGAGCAAGATGTATGAGACAGGCGAAATACCCTCAGACTTCAAGAAGAATATAATAATTCCAATCCCAAAGAAAGCAGGTGTTGACAGATGTGAAAATTACCGAACTATCAGTTTAATAAGCCACAGCTGCAAAATACTTACGCGAATTCCTTACAGACGAATGGAAAAACTAGTAGAAGCCAGCCTTGGGGAAGATCAGTTTGGATTCCGTAGAAATGTTGGAACCCGTGAGGCAATACTGACACTACGACGTATCTTAGAAGAAAGATTAAGGAAAGGCAAACGTACGTTTCTAGCATTTGTAGATTTAGAGAAAGATTTTGACAATGTTGACTGGAATACTCTCTTTCAAGTTCTAAAGGTGGCAGGGGTAAAATACAGGGAACGAAAGGCTATTTACAATTTGTACAGAAACCAGATGGCAGTTATAAGAGTCGAGGGACATGAAAGGGAAGCAGTGGTTGGGAAGGGAGTGGGACAGGGTTGTAGCCTCTCCCCGATGTTATTCAATCTGTATATTGAGCAAGCAGTGAAGGAAACAAAAGAAAAATTAGGAGTAGGTATTAAAACCCATGGAGAAGAAATAAAAACATTGAGGTTCGCCGATGACATTGTAATTCCGTCAGAGACAGCAAATTAGTTGGAAGAGCAGTTGAACGGAATGGACAGTGTCTTGAAAGGAGGATATAAGATGAACATCAACAAAAGCAAAGCGAGGATAATGGAATGTAGTCGAATTAAGTCGGGTGTGTAGCCATGTATGGAAGTGAAACATGGACTATAAATAGTTTGGAGAAGAAGAGAATAGAAGCTTTCGAAATGTGGTGCTACAGAAGAATGCTGAAGATTAGATGGGTACATCACATAACTAATGAGGAGGTATTGAATAGAATTGGGGAGAAGAGGAGTTTGTGGCACAACTTGACAAGAAGAAGGGACCGGTTGGTGGGTCATGTTCTGAGGCATCAAGGGATCACAAATTTAGCATTGGAGGGCAGCGTGGAGGGTAAAAATCGTAGAGGGAGAACAAGAGATGAATACATTAAGCAGATTCAGAAGGATTGAGGTTGCAGTAAGTACTGGGAGATGAAGAAGCTTGCACAGGATAGAGTAGCATGGAGAGCTGCATCAAACCAGTCTCACGACTGAAGACCACAACAACAACAACAGACCTACTGCTTTAATTCGAATTTTATCAAAAGGCAAATTTTCTGACAAAAGCCCTGTTTTCTGAGGATCCAATAAATGGATAAACATAAAAACCGTAGAAATTATTCATATTGTGGAGGTGATTATATGGATCTAGAATCAGTGTTTTGATTGTTACATAATTGATGGTATGTTATATAAAACACAATTAGTTTTTTGAAAAAATAGGTAGATTTAAAAATTTTATCTCAATTGACACTACGTGTACCTTCTCCATTCTAGATCAATGTATTAAGTACATTCAGATGTTCAACTGGTAAAAATTTGATAGTGATATCTTCAATAGTTTCAGAAATAATGGCTTTAGTGTCGGCAGAAATTTACATTGTCGGTTTGATCTCACCTTAACGGTACGTTGTTGATAGTTGTTAACTGTATGGTATTTTCTCTCAAAATATTTTGCTGCTCTTCATCTTTCATTTTAACGATGTCAGCTGACCTCATGTGTGGTAGTGCTTTATCATCACTACGAACAGTTAAAGCGTCATTAAACACCGTATTCAGGAACAGCCTATGCTGAATCGAGTCGATAGTGTGCTTGTATTAACAAAACGAATCGCTTTTTTCCATTGTTTTACAAAACTTTATTATTACGGTATTATACTACAAAGGTTTTAGATTGTAAGTCCATCTTCTGGCAAACAACAGAATCCCAAGATGTCAGTTACGTACTGGAAAATTGGTTTACAATCCGAAAGCTAGGTCGTATAAAAATAATAAAGTTTAGTGAAACAAAGCAGAAAAATGTTTCGTTTAGTTAATACAATATACAATGTTTCGCCAAGAAACCACAGTTGAATCAATTAAAACGACTTGCGACACATTGTTTCACTTTCCACACCGGTACGTGTAGTGTTACCGTCCGTCTTTGACACTTTAAGATCGTGCGCTGCTTGGTCAGGAATTTTCTGGATTGGATGATTCTTCCGGCAGTCTACTTAGCGTTATTTCTCGTCAGTAGTCCACTTGAAGTGCTTATTGATCGCCTCAGTTTTGATTCAATGAACGTTTACATCAGTCAGTCTGTATATGGAAACGCAAATCTAGTGCTATGATCATTTCAGAATAAAATTTAGTCGTCAGTTGCAAATACATTTTTATTTCGCTTTACCGATTTTGACAAATTAATTTTTCATCTTCAGAAGCCTACAAAATTAGGGATATTATTAATCTTTAGACCTTTGCTATACATTTATGTAAAGTATGTTACAGAAACTTACTTAGTAATAGTTTGACAGTAGAACCGTAAAGTCTTAATATGGCCAAATATGCACATACGCTACGTGATTATTGAAAACATAGATTGGCAATTTATAGTAACTGGACAACATCTACGTACATGTCAAGTTGTTGTGCTAGCAGCAAGGAACATATACAAAAGCGTATAAAAAGTATAACTAAGGTAATATTTATGGAATATTCCGTCGGCTCATGGAGGAACATAGACATAATAATAACTTGAATACAACGTATGAATGTTCCACAATATTATTTATACAATCCGACCTATATCAAAGTCGGAAACGCGATGGTACGCATTTCTCCTCCTTGCACGAGGCATCACAACAACGATTCACCAGGCAACGCCGGTCAACTGCTGTCTGTGTATGAGAAATCGGTTGGAAACTTTCCTCATGTTGGCACGTTGTAGGTGTCGCCACCGACGCCAACCTTGTGTGAATGCTCTGAAAAGCTAATCATTTGCAATATCACAGCCTCTTCTTCCCGTCGGTTAAATTTCGCTTCTATAGCACGTCATCTTCGTGGTGTAGCAATTTTAATGGCCAGTAGTGTGTATCTAGATGTACATTTATATTCCAGAAGGTACTACATGGTGTGTGTCGGAGGGTACTACTGGTATACTATCATTTCCCACACTTACCCGTTCCATTCACGAATGAAGCGTGGGAAGAAAGATTGTTGTTAAACCTCTGATTTCCAGTGTCTGCGTTTTCCGCACGGTCAGTTTGCGAGACGGTTCTGGGAGGAAGTAACATCCCATCAGCCCAAAAACATTTGAGGTTGAGTGAATAAAAAAAAAAGAAAAGTTAATATTGTGGTTTTACTGCATCAAGTGTCCTACATAGTCTGCCCCCACTTGCGTAAAACGTGCAGAATGCTCGTACGAACCCTGCAACATTCAGACGCGTCCTTCTTTCGAATGTTGTTCAAGTCCCACGTCACATTGGCTTGAATGTTGGTTATGTCATCAAAGTGTTGAGCCTCCATGCGAATTTCTGCACATTGTCGTTTTGTAGTAGGCGCGTCTTGATTCAACTCTCGCCACGTGTGGTGATTTTTCCCAGAAATGAACTGTCCTCGTTTTGCATTTCAGTCAGGTCACGGCAGGTGTCCATGCGTCGCCATTTTTGTTCGGATGTCAAGGTGTGCGGGACAAACTTTCTACAACTTTTCTCTTCTTCAGAACTTTCTGTCTCGAACATTTGATTTAGAGATGAAACTTCCTGGCAGATTAAAACTGTGTGCCGAACCGAGACTCGAAATCGGGACCTTTGCCTTTCGCAGGCAAGTGCTCTACAATCTCAGCTACCCAAGCACGACTCACGCCCCGTCCTCACAGCTTCCACCAGTACCTCGTCTCCTACCTTCCAAACTTCACAGAAGCTCTCCTGCAAACCTTGCAGAACTAGCACTCCTGAAAGAAAGGACATTGCGGAGACATGGCTTAGCCACAGCCTAGGGGATGTTTCCAGAATGAGATTTTCACTCTGCAGCGGAGTGTGCGCTGATATGAAACTTCCTGGCAGATTAAAACTGTGTGCCGGATCAAGACTCGAACTCGGGACCTTTGCCTTAGTTTGGAAGGTAGGAGACGAGTTACTGCCGCAAGTAAAGCTGTGAGGACGAAGCGTGAGTCGTGCTTGGGGAGCTCAGAGAGCACTTGCCCGCGCAAGGCAAAGGTTCCGAGTTCGAGTCTCGGTCCGGCACACAGTTTTAATCTGCCAGGAAGTTTCATATCAGCGCACACTCCGCTGCAGAGTGAAAATCTCTTTCCTCATTTAGAGATGTTTGCTCCATTGCGATTTCTGACACAAAAACGTTGACATTCTACGGCTGCACGCCCACAACTGCCTGCTCCCAGCTGACTGGTCGAATGCACATCTGTTGTTCACAGTTGTTAGCTCAAGCTGCCACTTTAGTTAGTACACGGAGGCCGCTTATACGCCAGGAATAAAACCACTCTCGGAACTTTTGGAGAGACGATGTGTATTGCCAGATTCTTTCCTGGTACACACGCACTCGGAATGTGAACCGTAAACTTGTTGTCGCGCACAACGTTTCAGTTATGACGTCTGCCACTGAAGTTAGCTGAGCAGCTACAATCCTGTGAGAAAACGAGCAACTCTTCTCTATATTTTACGTTATCCTAGCATGGTCGGAGTCGCTGACTGATGGTTCTTCATGGCTTCTTCTCTGTTTATTGCGTCGCATGATTACGTGGCAGAGTAAAAATCCCACCCTGTTCGGCAGTTGGTTCCAAGGCTGGTGGAGTGCTCCCGCCACGGCACAGGGCGTGCGGAGCATCGAGACAGCCGAACACAGCGCCATCTGAGTCGCTGAGGGGGCGAACGCCACAACGTTACGGAGTCTTCCATCGCACGTGCAAGCCGCCACTAGTATTTTATGCTTTTATTAGTGCACATAGTTAATTAAAACTAGCTTTCGTCTGGCTACTTCGAAAAGTTGGGCATCAGACATTTATAAGCAGCCAATTATAGAGGGCGAACTTAGTCCCAAGGTATATGCACCGGTAACTAAAGTTCTGACCGTGAGCCTACGACGCATGCCCTATGTATTCTCCCACATTGTTCTACGAGTCTGTTTCCTCCAAAATATCCATTACTGTACGATCACCTTTTGTTAGGCAACAATTCTCCGGGATACGAATTATAACTCTGAGCTTCAAAATTCTTTGCTCACACACATACGCGTCCTGCTCGCGTTTTAACTCTGGTGCGATTACCAGTAACATATTTCACTCTTATGCGCGATCGCGAGAAGCGTAGGGACTGAAGATCTGCCCGGTAAGCACGCTCCGGCTCGACTGATTACATTCCGCAATATCACAAAGCTAATTCATTTTCTTACCCGCGATGCGTGGAGCACGCTCTCCTTGGATATGCCCTGCACGCTTAGTCAGGCTCGAATGACTCACTCCTTCGCGCCGAAAGATGTCCAGGCGACAATCCCTCCATTCCACAAAATGGCTCTGAGTATTATGGGACTTAACTTCTGAGGTCATCAGTCCCCTAGAACTTAGAACTACTTAAACCTAACTAACCTAAGGACATCACACACATCCATGCCCGAGGCAGGATTCGAACCTACGACCGTAGCGGTCGCGCGGTTCGAGACTGTAGCGCCTAGAACCGCTCGGCCACCACGGCTGGCCCTCCAGTCCACACTCATGCTCATAAATTAAGGATAATTGCAGAATGTGGTGCCACACAACTGGCGCTAATAGCATAGGTACATAGGGAACACACACGACACAGAACTGTAAGTCCACCGTACTGGTGACAACTTGAGAAAACCGTCCCGAAAAACATGTGCTACAAAACGCCACTCTTTCCTGCGCATGTACCCCGACATCAATATGGGATATGATCACCGTGCACACGTACACAGGCCGCACAACGGGTTGACATACTCCAGATCAGGTGGTTGAGCTGCTGCTGGGGTATAGCCTCCCATTCTTGTACTATTGCCTGTCGGAGCTCCTGAAGTGTCCTAGGGATTTGAAGACGTGCAGCGATACGTCGACCGAGAGCGTCCCAGACGTGGTCGATAGGGTTTAGATTTGGAGAACAGGCAGGCCACTCCATTCACCTGATATCTTCTGTTTCAAGGTACTCCTCCACGATGGCAGCTCGGTGGGGCCGTGTGTAATCATCCATCAGGAGTAAGGTGGGACCCACTGCACTCCTGAAAAGGCGGACATACTGGTGCAAAATGACATTCCGATGCACCTGACCTGTTACAGTTCCTCTGTCAAAGACATGCAGGGGTGTACGTGCACCAATCATAACCCCACCCTACACCATCAAACCACGACCTCCGTACAGATCCCTTTCAAGGACATTAAGGGTTGGTATCTCGTTCCTGGTTCACGCCAGATGAAAACCCGGTGAGAATCACTGTTCAGACTATTCCTGGATTCGTCCGTGAACATAACCTGGGACCACTGTTCCAATGACCATGTACTGTGTTCTTGACACCAGGCTTTACGGGCTCTACTGCAACCAGGGGCCAGTGGAATTCACCTTGCAGGTCTCCGGGCGAATAAATATGTCTGTTCAGTCGTCTGTAGACTGTGTGTGTGGAGACAACTGTTCCAGTGGCTGCGGTAAGATCCCGAGCAAGGCTACCTGCAGTACTCCGTTGCCGTCTGCGGGCACTGATGGTGAGATATCGGTCTTCTTGTGGTGTTCTGCACTGTGGACGTCCCGTACTATAGCGCCTGGTCACGTTTCCTGTCTGCTGGAATCGTTGGCATAATCTTGAGATCACACTTTGTGGCACACGGAGGGCCCATGCTACGACCTGCTGTGTTTGACTTGCCTCCAGTCGCCCTAGTGTTCTACCCCTCATAGCGTCATCAATATGTGTTCTTTGAGCCATTTTCAACACACAGTCACCATCAGCAAGTCTGGGAACGTCTGTACACTTAGTCGCTGTACCGTACTCTGACATGCACTAACACACCTCTGCGTATGTGGACTGCTGCCAGCGCCACTGTGCGACGACCACTGGTCAAATGCACCGCACGGTCATACCCCGAGGTGATTTAAACCCGCAAACCGCTCGCCAGAGCGTTGTTTTACCATGTATCATCATTATCCTTAATTTATGAGCATGAGTGTAGCAAGATGGGGCATTCCCGTCGACGATGCCGCAGAGCAAAGAGCAAAAGAGCGTAAGGGTAGATTCCATCCTTCAAGTATAGGATGGATATCTGTAATCTTACACGCGGCGGGCGGATCGGAGCCTGAAGCCAGTTCCAACGCACATTTCACGTCAGGATCGTGGCTCATGTGAGGACTTTTAGACAACCAGTTTCCCCTCGCTCTATTTGCGAGTGGAACACGAAAGTAAATGACTAGTAGTGACACGTGGTATCACCCGCCATCCACCGTGTGATGGTTTGCTGAGTATGTACCACCTCAACAGAAGTTTGGAATATCATAGGGTATACTACAATGACTTCTTATTGCACGCCCATTGAGGTTTGTACAAAACCTCACTAACAAAATAAACATAATTCCTTTTGAAAACAAGAAGGACTTTGGTTATTTAAAAAAAAAAAAAAAAACATTGCAACACAGGGCAGGCTCTCTCCTTCCTGTAAATCTTTACAATAAAAATAGTGAAAATCTTTATCTCATGATGATTATCACATAGTAAGTGAGTATGTCCTCCCCACTCACGGATGAGTTTTTCCACTTGAGAAGGCATCCTCTGGTTCAGATCATCAATTTTATCTTGGGTTATGCAGTCCCACTCCTCAATGTCAGCTTCGGTGAGGTGCCAAAGATTTTCAGCTGGATTCGGTCGCTGTACAATAGTCACCTGCAAGAAGTCCCATACATGCACATGTGCATTCATGTCTCGGGACTGTGCTGGCCAATGCATTCTTTGAAGATACCGAGGTACTGCTAGGGTACGGTGCTGTCATTGATCAGGGTGAAGTTGTCACTGACTTCAAGTCTGTGGGGCCTTACAATCGTTTATATTACGTCTTGCAGAGATTGGGGACCAGTCTAATTGTTGCAAATGGAAATTATAGAGGTCCGCCAACCAATCATTATTGCCACCCAGAATATTACATTTGCATGTGCAAACGGATGGACTTCCTGATCGTAACGGCGTTCCTAGTGTCGCCTAGCGCTTCTCCAAACCCCAACACGTCTAGTGTCAGGTCACAAACCATTCCTCGTCTCGTCAGGAAACATGACATTACTGCATTCTGCAACGGTCCGGTACTGATATGCAAGAGCCCGGGTCTTTCGCGTCAGTTCCGTTGGTTCAGTGTAAAACTTCTCATTGGTCTTCTGGAATGAAGACCGCCCTGATGCAATCTTCTACCCACTATTTGGTCAGAGATAGGAATCTCTGTTGCCCTGGATAAGTCATTTCCAATATTTTTAGCAGATGATGTTGGGCGCCTGCGAGCCGACAGTTGGAGGAAATGATCCAGCCTCAGAACTGTCATACGAGAACGACCACTGCGAGGTCTATCGTTCACATTTCCCGTCTCTCTGTACTTTCTCCATACCTTAGACACACCTCTTTGAGTGACACGTAACCGATCGGTAAAATCTCGCTGGGTATAACCTGCTGAAAGTAAAGCCACAATTCTGACTGCGTCAAAGTGTTGTATGTCTCTACATGGGTTGTTACTGTGAAAGGGTACAGTACCGCCCGACATTGAAAATAGGTACAACATACTTCATTATTTTTGTCAGAACAACAATTTTTTTTTGTAAAATAACTCAATTTCAATTGATACAGCGAAGCCGGATACCAGTGTGGGAAAGAATGACAATTTATTTATTTAATTGATCACATGTGCACTCCCACAAAGTAAATCCCTACATCCAGTTTGGTGAGATCTGTGAAATGAATGAATGTATGGTCGTCTGCTAACCGCAGATAGTGAATGTGAATATATGATCATCTTTGAGTCGATCCTTTGGCCACCTTTGGTGGTACCAAAGAGATGAAATTTACCAGAGCTTTGAGCGCCTGAAATGTGGCTGACCAATACGATAGCAAGGTGCTTCCCCCACCTCGACAGAGATGGGAGAGGACCTAGAGAACGGCCATGTTTCGGCACTCTGCCGCTGGATCTTGTGCTGTTAAGACCTTTTTTTAATTGTGCTCCGTAATGACGAATGAGTGGAGACATGGTATGCATGTGGAATATTTAAGAGCAGTTTGAAATAATAATTTCTCTATTTCAGGAACTTTTGTGGGGAGAATTAAATGTCAGGCAGGTAATATTAAAGGGATTGTAGTAATCTTCGGAAGTGACCAACGGTCACAATGAAACCACGTGTAGCAATAAGTTGAAATACTTCCGTGTGCTTAAGTTAAGCTGAATTACTAGCGTGTGTACAATAAGTTGTAATATTTAAGAAATAGCGTGTGTGCCATAAGTTGAAATATTTAAGAAATGGCGTGTGCAGGACTTGAAATTCGAGACGAGTACTTCCACGTGGTGAGTACTGTGTGAGTCTCAATCTATGTATGAGACAAAGGATAAAGAGAAGTACTCGTCCATGGTATCAGTTGAGGACTCGCGTGGGTGATGTTCTTAATATTACTTTGTCTGATATGATTCCGTGTGACGCTTGATTCAAACTCTGAGAGAGAAGCAAGGTGAGTCGGCCGTCTATCCAGCAACGCTACTTGGCTTGCATTGCACAGGAAGACGTGCAAATATCTCCAGAGTTCATAGTAGGAAAGTAGAATTATAAAGTGGGGCAGTGTCGTGTGAAACTGGGATAAATACTAATTGAAGTGGGAAAGCTGAAAGTGATAATGTTGTGACTATTCTCTGTGTAGTATTTCATGTTGTAGTGTGGTGTATGTCATGTAATTTGGGTATGTGTGGTTTGCATGGGAGAGTAGCGAGGTAGTTTCAAAAGATTAGTGGGTTATGCTTGTTCCTTCGGTACCGCTCGGTCTGGAGGAAAGTTTCGTGATGATGATTGTGAGAGTCGAAGTGTGAGGTATAATAAAAGATCCACCACCCTATCCAGAAAGTGCACTGTAGTGTTAAAAATAATTACGAGACCATAATATAGAGATTCACCATTGTAAAGCTATGCCCACTGGGCGGAATTTCTCATGTGTTATTGTTGTAGGTTATAGAATTTGTGTTTAGGTTAGAGAATTTATCGGAATAAATAAGATAGTGAAAAGAAAAAGATTGGTGGACTTTTACTTCGAATTGTATGTTGTCATAATGTCCCGAATTTATAATGTGTGCGCCATTCATATTCAGTGCGGTGGCCACGTGTTGACAAAAGCTGTTAAATAAAAGACAAAAAGAAAATGGGGTATTGCCAGTGCGTAGTGTACAGTCAGAGTTCTGTAAATTACTGATAGTCAGATGCGTGTTTCCGTTGCGTATTAATCATATAGGAGGATAACTTGTAACTTAAGTGTGAGTACTAGAGTTCATGTTACTCGATAAATAAGAATGAATCCACTCGCTTGGCAGACCACTCATCTTGCAGGCCTGACTGCTTGATGCCACAGTATGAGCAAGGCATGTGGGTGCCTCTCAACTGCAGTGCTGAACACCAACTGAATGAAGCAGTTGTTGATACTGGACTGCGGCAGCGGTATGTTTACATGACTGGGATACGGCCACAAAGCATGCCAGCAGTAAACGCCGTCCAGTATACGGGCTGTAACTGGAGAATGCACAAAGTGCCTAGGTCGGTGGGACTTCTAGTATCATAGACTACATTTTACGATAGTATTCCAAACTTTTGTTGAGCAGTGTATATAGATGTAGATGTAGAAGAAGATGGATGCCTGGTGGCCGACAACGCAAGGGTAGCGGCATTGGTTGCTCTGGTGGTGCGCCGGTTGGCTATTTCTGGAGACCTTCGCTGAAAGCAGTGGAACGGCCGGAGTTCGGAGCCGGGGCCACGTGTGGCGTCTGCTGGCTAACAGCATAGGATAGCGGGCCAATCACACGGGGACCAGCCATTAAGAGTTGCGTGGTTCCGCAACGTCTCTCCTGGAGTTTTTTGGGGAGCTGCGTTACAGTCTAGTCTGGAAACCTACGCCTGCGGAGCTGAGTGGCAGTTGGTGGCCGACGAATCCGAGGGACTGGTACCGAAAACATGCCAGACTGTGTTTTTCTACTTCCTAGGAAAACTGTTACTGTTTCTGAGGAGCACAGGCGTGACTGCGACTCAGTGCTGTGTGCCCGGACACAGGATTGCTCAAGGAAGCTTTTGACCCTCGGAGTGCTAACAGTCCTTAATACTTGTTACGGATTCTGTAGCGTGTAACAGTGACTTTGTCAGTTGTTTGCTTGCTGTCTTTTCAAACTGTATGCTTTATTGCCCACTATTTACTGGCAGGCGATTGCAGACGACTGTCGTTGGCACATAGTGACCTTGCCTAGCTGTCTCATTGCAGCTTATTTGTGGGTAGCCCTTGGGGAAGCTTCGTCTTGATTCTGTTAAAACTTCCTTTCTTAAAATGTCAACTTTTGGGTTTGGTATCGCGATACTTTTCCGGTTTGATGTTTAGCTGTGCTAAGAGCTTTTCATAAGCTTACTATCTATTGCTGTTCATAATACTGAATGACATGACTGCGTGTGTGTGTGTGTGTGTGTGTATGTGTGTGTGTGTGTGTGTGTGTGTGTGAGTGTGTGTGTGTGTGTGGGATATAACCTTTTCAATTAGTGTAGTAACTTGGCTTTTGCCAGTATTGCGAAGTGCCTTGTTACCTATTGCATATTGTCTTACTTTGCATAATTTAAGTTTTAAGTGTGATATTATCTTACGCCCCCTAGGTTATGATTTTATAGTTAACATGTTGAGTTATTCCCTGATTGAGGGTTTCTAGTTTGGTTGAGCCAGAACTCAATTTGAAATTATGATATTTTGTAAGATACCTTGAAGATATTAGTTCCACTGTTAACGAACTATTGGTGACACTGTTTCTCCCACTGAGCATTTTGATATTATTGTTTTGGATAGTATTATTAATTAATGCGAACAAAAATGGTTCAAATGGCTCTGAGCACTATGCGACTTAACTTCTGAGGTCATCAGTCGCCTAGAACTTAGAACTAATTAAACCTAACCAACCTAAGGACATCACACACCTCCATGCCCGAGGCAGGATTCGAACCTGCGACCGTAGCGGTCGCTCGGTTCCAGACTGTAGCACCTGGGACCGCACGGCCACTACGGCCGGCGTAATGCGAACAAATAAGGTTTCTGTTATAATTATTGTATTCCTTTAGATAATTACCTATCCCTTCTTCTAGTCAAGTTGTGCCACAAACTTTTTTTCTCCCCAGTTTTCTCTGATAGAATTAAAATGTCATCGACAAACATCAAAGTTTTTATTTCTCCTTCCTGAACTTTAACTCCTACTCTAAATTTTTTCTTTTGTTTCCTTTACTGCTTGCTCAATGTTACAGATTGAATAACATCGGGAACAAACTACAACCCTGTCTCATTTCCTTTTCAATCATTGCCTCACTTTGATGCCTATCGACTCTGATAACTGCCGTGTGACTTCTGTACAAATTACACATAGCCTTTCGCTCCTTGTATTTTATCCCTGCAACCTTCAGAATTTCAAGGAGTGTATTCCAGTCAACTTTGCCAAAAGCTTTCTCTAAGTTTACAGATGCTACATACGTAGGTTTGCCTTTCCTTAACCTCTTTTGTAAGAGAAGTAGTGGAGTGAGTGTTGCCTCCCATGTTCCCACATTTCTCCGGAATCCAAACTGATCTTTCCCTAGTTAGGCTTCTGCAATTTTTTCCACTCAAAATTGACTCTAAGCACTATGGAACTTAACATCTGAGATCAACAGTCCCTTAGCCTTAGAACTACTTAAACCTAACTAACCTAAGGACATCACAGACATCCACGCCCAGGGCAGGATTCAAAACATTGACCGTAGCAGCAGCGCGGTTCCGGACTGAAGCGCCTGGAACCGCTCGGCCACAGCGGCCTGTTTCACAGTTCCCAAGAGTGTATTATATGGAGGATCTGTACAATGGAGATGAACTTGAAGGCAGTATTATAGAAAGGGAAGGGGACGTAGATGAGATGGGAGATATGATACTGCGAGAAGTCTTTGACAGAGCATTGAAAGGCCTAAGTTGAAACAAATCTCCTGAAGTAGAGGACATTCCGTTAGAACTGCTGATAGCCTTGGAAGAGCCAGCGGTGACAAAACTTCCATCTGATCTACAAGATGTAAGAGAGAAATACCCTCAGACTTCAAGAAGAGTGTAGTAATTCCAATTCCAAGGAACGCAGGTGGTGACATGCGTGTGAATATTACCGCACATCAGTTTAATAAGTCAGGTTACAAAATAGTAACAGAATTCGTTTTTCCATTCTTTTGCAACGAATTCGATTACTACACTGAATAGTGCACGGTACATCCAAACCGTCATCGAACCCATCGTTCTACCATTCCTAGACCGGCAAGGAGACTTGCTGTTCCAACAGGACAATGCACGTCCGAATGTATCCCGTGCCACCCAACGTGCTCTAGAAGGTGTAAGTCAACTACCTTGGCCAGCAAGATCTCCGGATCTGTCCCCCATTGAGCATGTTTGGGACTGGATGAAGCGTCGTCTCACGCGGTCTGCACGTCCAGCACGAACGCTGGTCCAACTGAGGCGCCAGGAGGAAATGGCATGGCAAGCTGTTCCACAGGACTACATCCAGCATCTCTACGATCGTCTCCATGGGAGAATAGCAGCCTGCATTGCTGCGAAAGGTGGATATACACTGTACTAGTGCCGACATTGTGCATGCTCTGTTGCCTGTGTCTATGTGCCTGTGGTTCTGTCAGTGTGATCATGTGATGTATCTGACCCCAGGAATGTGTCAATAAAGTTACCCCTTCCTGGGACAATGAATTCACGGTGTTCTTATTTCAATTTCCAGGAGTGTATTACTATTCTGATCAGATGACGCGTCATCTGTCGGACATTTTTTGATCTTTGTATTTTTTTGGTTCTAATAAAACCCCATGTCATTCCAAGCATGTGTGTCAATTTGTACCTCTCTATCTACATTATTCCGTGATTTATTCAGTTTTCAAATTTATACTTATTTTTTCATCGCCCGGTATTTTTCTGCAGAATAGTCTTGTACAGAAGTGAAACGTGGGCGATTAACAGTTCACAGGAAGAAGACAGAAGCTTTCGAAATGTGGTACTACAGAAAGTATGCTGGAGATTAGGTGAGTAAATCGAATTGCTGATGAGGAGATACCGAACCAAGCTGTGGACAAAAGAAATACAGTGAGGCCGTGGGACGGCGATGAGGACGTATACGGTTGGCGGTTAAAAAGGCAGTACACTGGCGCAGCTCTCATTTCTACTCAGGTCATTCGTGTCAAAAGATTTCCGATGTGATTGCGGCAGCACGATGGGAATTGACAGACTTTGAACGGGGTATAGTTGGAACTAGCCGCGTGTGACTTCCATTTCGGGAATCGTTAGGGAATTCAATATTCCGAGATCCACGGCATCAAGAGTGAGCCGAGAATATCAAATTTCAGGGATTACCTCTCGCCACGGGCAACGCAGTGGCCGACGACCCTGTCTCAACGACCGGGAGCAGCTGCGTTTGCGTAGAGTTGCCAGTGATGAGAGACAAGCAACACTGCGTGAAATAACCGCAGAAATCAATGTAGGACCTACGACGAACGTGTCTGTTAGGACAGTGAGAAGAAATTTGGCGTTAATGGTCTTTGGCAGCAGACGATCGACGCGAGTGCCTTTGTTAACAGCACGACATCCTCTCCAGCGCCTCTCCTGGGCTCGTGACCATGTCGGCTAGACCGAAGAGTCCCGATGGTCAGATGAGTCCCGATTTCAGTTGGTATGAGCAGGTGGTAGGCTCGAGTGTGGCGCAGACCCTACAAACCCAAGGCCCCAAATTGCCAACAAGGCACTGTGCAAGCTGGTGGTGGCTCCATTATGGTGTGGGCTGTGTTTACATGGAACCGACTGGGTCCTCTGGCCAACCTGGACCGATAATTGAATGGAAATGGTTATGTTCGGATACTTGGGGACCAGTTGAAGCCATTCATGGACTTCACGTTCCCAAACAACGACGGAATTTTTATGGATAACAGTGCGTCATGCCACCATGCCACAGTTGTTCACGATTGGTTTGAAGAACATTCTGAACAGTTCGAGCGTATGATACGGCCACCGATAGCCCGACGTGACTTCCACTCAACATTTATGGGACGTAATGACCGTGTCAGTTGGACCGTAGACGATTGGAAAATAGTAGGCTGGTCAGATGAGTCCCGATTTCAGTTGGTAGGAGCAGGTGGTAGGCTCGAGTGTGGCGTAGGCCCTACAAACCCATGGTCCCAAATTGCCAACAAGGCACTGTGCAAGCTGGTGGTGGCTCCATTATGGTGTGGGCTGTGTTTACATGGAACCGACTGGGTCCTCTGGCCAAACTGGACCGATAATTGAATGGAAATGGTTATGTTCGGATATTGGGGACCAATTGAAGCCATTCATGAACTTCATGTTCCCAAACAACGACTGAATTTTTATGGATGACAGTGCGCCATGCCACCATGCCACAGTTGTTCACGCTTGGTTTGAAGAACGTTCTGAACAGTTCGAGCGTATGATACGGCCACCGATAGCCCGACGTGACTTCTATCCAACATTTATGGGACGTAATGACCGTGTCAGTTGGATCGTAGACGATTGGAAAATAGTACACTGGTCAGATGGGTCCCGATTTCAGTTGGTAGGGGCAGGTGGTAGGCTCGAGTGTGACGTAGACCCTACAAACCCATGGTCCCAAGTTGTCAACAAGGCACTGTGCAAGCTGGTGGTGGCTCCATTATGGTGTGGGCTGTGCTTACATGGAACCGACTGGGTCCTCTGGCCAAACTGGACCGATAATTGAATGGAAATGGTTATGTTCGGATATTGGGGACCAATTGAAGCCATTCATGGACTTCATGTTCCCAAACAACGACTGAATTTTTATGGATGACAGTGCGCCATGCCACCATGCCACAGTTGTTCACGACTGGTTTGAAGAACATTCTGAACAGTTCGACCGAATGATATGGCGACCGATAGCCCGACGTGAATTCCATCCAACATTTATGGGACATAATCCAGGGGGCAGTTCATGGGCAAAATCCTGAAATAGCAACACTTTCGGAGTTATAATAGAGGCAGCATGGCTCAAGATTTCTGCAGGGGACTTCCGTCTACTTGTTGGGTCCTTGCCACGTCGAGTTGCTGCACTAAGCCAGACGAAGGAGGGTCCGATACGATATTAGGAGGTATCCAATAACTTATCACCTAAGTGTATATGAAGCAACTTGACAAAAAGAAGAGATCAGTTAATAGGATACATCGTGAGTCATTAACGATTTGGCAATTGGGTAATGGAAGAAGTCTGAGCGGCAAAAATTGTAGGGTTTGAGTACAATAAGCAGGTTCACCTGGATATGGGTTGTAGTAGTTTTTCTTTGGTCATCAGTCTACTGACTGGTTTGATGCGGCCACGAATTCCTTTCCTGTGCTAACCTCTTCATCTCAGAGTAGCAACCTACGTCCTCAATTATTTGCTTGACGTATTCCAATCTCTGTCTTCCTCTACAGTTTTTACCCTCTACAGCTCCCTCTAGTACCATGGAAGTCATTCCCTCATGTCTTAGCAGATGTCCTATCATCCTGTCCCTTCTCCTTATCAGTGTTTTCCACATATTCCTTTCCTCTCCGATTCTGCGTAGAACCACCTAATTCCTTACCTTATCAGTCCACCTAATTTTACAGGGATAAAAGGGATTGTACAGCCTACATTAAACCCGTCTCCGGACTCAAGAATACAAAAACATTTCTTTTTTTTTTTTTTTTTTTTTTTTAATCTGATGGTGGATTAGGTTGCTTTTGACAAGAGGAGACTGCCATAGTTGTCCGTTAACGATGTAGCAGTCACACAGGAGGGAGCTGTCGGGTTTCGCGCCAGCCCGCCGCGGGTCCTCCCGGGATGGGCGCGGGCCGAGTGCGGAGTGGGGCAAACGGTGTCAGCCGCGGTCGCGTGTGGGCGGGCGGCTGCGCCCCGCTCGCAGGTGTGGGTGGATGTGCGAGGAATAATTCTGGCCGCGGCGATCGACCGGCCGCGCCAAGGCCGCGCGCTGGTCAAGGCCGCTGCTGCCGCCGTCCGCCGCCAGGGCGCTCTGCAGTCTCCACGCCGCGGGCTGTCGCCGGAAAAAACTCTTCTCAGTTATTGGCAAATCCTTTTGGGAAAGGCACGCCATCCCGTCGACGAAAATAAATATCATAATACTGGGTACGGAGATCGGTTTTAACAATAAACTGTTTGTGAGGCTTTCTTCTAAACCACATAAAAAGGCTGAGAAAAATAATACGTGCGGCCACCTAAACGGTATATGGCTATATATTTCACCGCACAAACGCCATGCGCTCCCTTGGGTTTGACAAAATTAATTCCTAGTTATGCTCAAAGGACTCCCCACAAAATTAAAAATAAATAAAATCAACTGCAGCGGTGCCTTCAGAAAAATTGGACGAGAGTAACGAACTCATACACTTTCGCTTGAAATATATGAATATAAATGTATAAATGAATATAAATGTATAAATGAATATAAATGTATATAAAGAAAGTTTTGTTTTAATGTGTTGATCAGTACTAAGAACTTTGACTTACACGGCTCACTAACTCGACCATCTTCGTCCATCTAAACTGCAATTCCTTCGCCATTTGACTGCTATTGTATTTGCTTCTGGATGCACTGTTGCGATTTCGGCTTTGTGCCATGAACCGTGGACCTTGCCTTTGGTGGGGAGGCTTGCTTGCCTCAGCGATACAATCAGCCGTACCGTGGGTGCAACCACAACGGAGGGGTATCTGTTGAGAAACCAGACAAACGTGTGGTTCTCGAAGAGGGGCAGGAGCCTCTTCAGTAGTTGCAGGGGCAACAGTCTGGATGATTGACTGATCTGGCCCTGTAACACTAATCAAAACGGCCTGGCTGTGCTGGTACTGCGAACGGCCGAAAGCAAGGGGAAACTACAGCCGTAATATTTTCCCGAGGGCATGCAGCTTTACTGTACGGTTAAATGATGATGGCGTCCTCTTGGGTAAAATATTCCGGAGGTAAAATAGTCCCCCATCCGGATCTCCGGGCGGGGCTACTCAGGAGCACGTCGTTATCAGCAGAAAGAAAACTGGCGTTCTATGGTTCAGAGTGTGGAATGTCAGATCCCTTAATCGGACAGGTAAGTTAGAAAATTTAAAAAGGGAAATGGATAGATTAAAGTTACATATAGCGGGAATTAGTGAAGTTTGGTGGCAAGACGAACAAGACTTCTGGTTAGGTGAATACAAGGTTATAAATACAAAATCAAATAGAAGTAATGCAGGAGTAGTTTAATAATGAGTAAAAAAATAGGAGCGCGTGTAACCTACTACAAGCAGCACAGTGAACGCATTACTGTAGCCAAGATAGACACGAAGCCCAATAGTACAAGTTTATATGTCAACTAGCTCCGCAGATGACGAAGAGATTGAGGAAATGTATGGTGAGATAAAAGAAATTATTCAGCTAGTGAAGGAAGATGGAAATTTAATTGTCATGGGGGACTGGAATTCGATAGTAGGAAAAGGAAGAAAAGGAAACCTAGTAGGTGAACATGGATTGGGGGTTAGAAATGAAAGAGAAAGCCACCTGGTAGAATTTTGCACAGAGCATAACTTAATCATTATATCATGGTAAGACAGAGATTTAGGAACCAGGTTTTAAATTGTATGGCATTTCCAGGGACAGATGCGGACTCTCACCACAATCTATTGCTTATGCACTGCACATTAAAACTGAAGAAACTGCAAAAAGGTGGGAATTTAAGGAGATGGAACCCGGATAAACTGAAAGAATCAGAGGTTGTAGAGAGTTTCAGAGAGCGCATTAGGAAAAAAAACTGACAAGAACGGTTGAAAGAAATACAGTAGAAGAAGAATGGGTACTTTGAGAGATGAAATAGCGAAGACAACAGAGGATCAAGTAGCTAAAAAGACGAGGGCTAGTAGAAATCCTTGGGTAAAAGAAGAGATATTGAATTTAACTGATTCAAGGAGAAAATACAAACATGCACTAAATGAAGCAGGCAAAAAGGAATACAAACGTCTCAAAAATGAGATCGCCAGGAAGTGCAAAATGGCTAAGCAGGGATGGCTAGAGGACAAATGTAAGGATGTAAAGGGCTTATCTCACGAGGGGTAAGATAGATACTGCCTACAGGAAAATTAAAGAGACCTTTGGAGAAAAGAGAACCACTTGTATAAATATCAGGAGCTCAGATGGAAAACCAGTTCTAAGCAAAGAAGGAAAAACAGAAAGGTGGAACGACTATATAGAGCGTCTATGCAAGGGCGATCTATTTGAGGGCAATATTATAGAAATGGAAGAGGATGTAAATGAAGATGAAATGGGAGATACGAAACTGTGTGAAGAGTTTGACAGAGCACTGAAAGACCTAATTCGAAACAAGGCACCGGGAGTAGAGAACATTCCATTAGAACTACTGACAGCCTTGGGAGAGCCAGTCCTGACAAAACTCTAACATCTGGTGAGCAAGATGTATGAGACAGGCGAAATACCCTCAGACTTCAAGAAGAATATAATAATTCCAAAGCAAGCAGGCGTTGACAGATGTGAAAATTACCGAACTATCAGTTTAATAAGTCACGGCTGCAAAATACTAACACGAATTCTTTACAGACAAATGGAAAAACTGGTAGAAGCCGACCTCGAGGAAGATCAGTTTGGATTCCGTTGAAACATTGGAACATGTGAGGCAATACTGACCCTACGACTTAACTTAGAAGATAGATTAAGAAAAGGCAAAACTACGTTTCTAGCATTTGTAGATTTAGAGAAAGCTTTTGACAATGTTGACTGGAATGCTCTCTTTCAAGTTCTAAAGGTGGCAGGGGTAAAATACAGGGAACGAAAGGCTATTTACAATTTGTACAGAAACCAGATGGCAGTTATAAGAGTCGAGGGACATGAAAAGAAAGCGGCGGTTGGGAAGGGAGTGAGACAGGGTTGTAGCCTCTCCCCGATGTTATTCAATCTGTATATTGAGCAAGCAGTAAAGGAAACAAAAGAAAAATTTGGATTAGAAATTAAAATCCATGCAGAAGAAATAGAAACTTGGCGATTTGCCGATGACATTGTAATTCTGTCAGAGACAGCAAAGGACCTGGAAGAGCAGTCGAACGGAATGGACAGTGTCTTGAAAGGAGGATAAAAGACGTACATCAACAAAAGCAAAACGAGGATAATGGAATGTAGTCGAATTAAATCAGTTGGTGCTGAGGGAATTAGATTAGCGAATGAGACACTTAAAGTAGTAGATGAGTTTTGCTATTTGGGGAGCAAAATAACTGATAATGGTCGAAGCAGAGAGGATATAAAATGTAGACTACCAATGGCAAGGAGAGAAATTTCTTAACATCGAGCATAGATTAAAGTGTCAGGAAGTCGTTTCTGAAAGTATTTGTATGGAGTGTAGCCATGATGGAAGTGAAACATGGATGATAAGTAGTTTGGACAAGAAGAGAATAGAAGCTTTCGAAATGTGGTGCTACAGAACAATGCCCAAGTTTAGATGGGTAGATCACATAACTAATGAGGAGGTATTGAATAGAACTGGGGAGAAGAGGAGTTTGTGGCACAACTTGACTAGAAGAAGGAATCGGTTGTTAGGACCTGTTCTGACGCCGGCCGCGGTGGTCTAACGGTCTAGGCGCTCAGTCCGGAACCGTGCGACTGCTAAGGTCGCAGGTTCGAATTCTGCCTCGGGCATGGATGTGTGTGATGTCCTTAGGTTGGTTAGGTTTAAGTAGTTCTAAGTTCTAGGGGACTGATGACCACAGCAGTTAAGTCCCGTAGTGCTCAGAGCCAATTGAACCATTTTTTTTGTTCTGACGCATCAAGGGATCACCAATTTCGTGTTGGGGTGGGGGCAGCGTGGAGGGTAAATATCGTAGAGGGAGACCAACAGATGAATACACTAAGCCGATTCAGAAAGATGTAGGTTGGAGTAGGTACTGGGAGATGAAGGAGCTTGCACAGGATAGAGTAGCATGGAGAGCTGCATCAAACCAGTCTCCGGACTGAAGACCACAACAACAACAGCCATTATGGAGTGATTCACTATTGGCCTTTCGAAAGTAGGTGTACTGCTTGCAATAGTAAATTGCAAGTATATCATACTGGCTTTAGACGAAACATAGCTGTGCAGGTTTACAAGTGATTAGCATATGGCCTACGGTTAACGATGTTACCATATTTTATTTGGATTACATTTGCTATTGGTGCCATTTAATAAATGAATGAATATCCTCTTACAAACGGCCTCTTGGTGCAACTAAGTGCAAAGTAACTATTGTCTGTGTGTGGGGGGGGGGGGCTAATAATTTGTCGCTTGTGTCGAAAAACGTTATCGAGTCCCTGTTGACAACTTTCCTACACGATACTCTCACTTCACATTCTGATGCATCAAGCATTAAAATGACAATCCCTGTACTGTCAATTAATGGGATGATGCTCTTGACCTGTGCCATGATATGCAAGCCAACAAATTTCCATGGAACAATAATGGTGTGTTGTCTATTAACAGTACACTGGATACGAATTTTCATGTTGTAAATTACAATGTCGTAATTGTGTACTAATGCTTAAACGTGTATGTTAATTGCAGAATTACGTGGTAATAACTACAAACTCGAAACCGCAATAGTGGTAACAAAATAACAGTCAAATTACGAAATCATTATCTCTTTAACAATGCTACACGACCGTAACTCCTAATAATAATAAAATCATAGACTGAAATCAGCCATTTCAAATATGTTTATACAAGCAAGCATGCAAGTGCGTTATTAAGAGGCCAGTATTTACGATTTACACACCCTAGACTGAGACTATGGCCAGTGCCCTAATTTTGTGGTACTGTAACCAATCCATAAACACAGCATTTTAGAGCAATTTTCAAATTAAGAACCTATGACGCAACAAATATTATTTAACTGCCTAAAACTTTACTAAACAATTTATGATTAAATGTACTTATGAGACTACAAAATGAATATAATTAAAATCATTAAGGTACTCAAAACGGTTTGTTAATAACTGTAACTGTATGTCCATGCGAAAAGCAGCATTTCAGTTAAAAAAGAAGAACCGTATTGTAACTATACGCAAACTTGTTTGTTGGCCAATTGTCAGATAACAAAATGAACGTAATAAAAATGCAAATTATAAATATATTTAATTCATTTACAATTCCTTGCTGCAACACATAACCTAACCTAACCATCTCATTAACGAATACAATTACCTGAAAATGATTTTCGCCAACTCGAAGAGCTGAAGAGATTGTGTCTGGGGACAAGAAGCAAGAAGTGGTAAGTTTTCTGAGTCATTGCTTAATAAATCGGCTCTTCGCGAAATCGAACTCTCACTGCAGACTGTCAGCGTATCGTTAAAAAGTCCTAGCAATTTGTGCAGATTAAAGTGCCAGTCGGTATCTAAAATTTTTGAGAAGTTGAGGTTGTCATCTACCTGTGTAGTAATGGGATCTTTAGCCAGTCACAGTTTGAATTTCAAAATTTCCGAAGGGCCATTCTACTAACTCAGCTATTTATCCATTTACAGTGTACATACTAAAATCTTTAAATCATATAGTATCACCATTTGTGACCTTCTGTAACGTATCGAATGCGTTTTGTTGTGTCTATCATAATATTCTGTTAGAGAATTTAAGTTCTTATGGAGCATGCCTTATTTAATTCTTATTTAAGAACTGAAATGCAGAGAATTACCGAAAGCTGTTCGAGTAATAGAAAGGACACCACATCATCTGCGTGGAAATCATAGTGAACGTCCCACAGGGTTCAATCACTGGCCCACTACTATTCTTGCTTTATGTTAATGATTCTCCATTTTATTTGAATCAGGAGGCAGAATCAGCACTGTTTTCAGATGATCAAGCGTTATTGTGAAGTCCAGCAAAGAAGCATCGACAGCGAAAATAGTAAATAATGTTTTTATGATAATTACTGATCAGTTTTGCACAAATAAGCTAGTTTTAAACTTGTAGAACACAGCTCATCCAGTGTTGCACTGTCAAAAATATCCCACCTCCTATTAATCTAATACACCAACAAGAAATAATAAACAGGGTAGAAAGTTATAAGTTCTTAGGTGTGCATATTGGTGAAAGCTGAAAGCGGGGAAACTATACAGTAGACCTGAAAAACATTTACGTTCAGATGCTTTCGCAGTAAAAATAATTGCCAGCTTAGGAGATACTGAAGTCAGTATGTTAGCACATTTTCATTCACTAATGTATTATAGGATAATATATTGGGACAATTCTTCATTTATGTAAAAAATGACTTATTCCACAAAAGACAGGAATTAGATTTGTGTTTAGAGTTTATACATGTACATAGCGCAGGCTTCTCTTTAAGCAGCTGGGGATGTTAACCACAGCCTCACAGTGCATTTATTCGCTTACGAAATTTGTCGTTAACAATCCCTCTAAGTTTGAGAATTAAAGAATTATTCCCAAGTACAAGATTACGAGGAAAATGACATGAATTATCCATTAATACATCTAACTTTGGCAAAGAAAGGCATAAAATGTGCAGCTATAAAACTATTTGACAGCGCTGGAATATTGAACAAAATCGGTTGGTTCTTTTGCGTTAGGTGTGCTCTAGGGTGGATCTTAGGTGTCCCATAAAAGTATCATTTGTTCGTGGGCATTTCCTGAGATAGCCCCGAAAAACCGTGATTCTTTGGTACGAAAAGTATACTATGTGATCAAAAATATACGGACACCTGGCTGAAAATGACTAACAAGTTCGTGGCGCTCTCCATCGGTAATTCTGGAATTCAATATGGTGTTGGCCCACCCTTAGCCTTGATGACAGCGTCCACTCTCGCAGACACACGTTCAATCAGGTGCTGGAAGGCTCCTTGGTGAATGGCAGCCCATTCTTCACGGAGTGGTGCACTGAGGACACGTATCGATGTCGGACGGTGAGGTCTGGCACGAAGTCGGCGTTCCAAAACATCCCAAAGGTGTTCTATAGGATTCAGGTCAGGATTCTGCGCAGGCCAGCCCATGACAGGGATGTTATTGTCGTGTAACCACTCTGCCACAGGCCGTGCATTATGAACAGGTGCCCGATTGTGTTGAAAGATGCAATCGCCATCCCGGAATTGCTCTTCAACAGTGGGAAGCAAGGAGGTTCTTAAAACATCACTGTGTCACGCGAAGCAACAAGGGGTGCAAGACCCCTGCATGAAAAACACGACCACACCATAACACCACCGACCAAGAAAGGCGTCGTTTGACTTTTACCGGCGTCATGTTTGGCTTATGAGCAGCCTCTAGACCATCAAATCCAAATTTTCTCACCTCCCGCCTAACAGTCATTGCAGTGGATCCTGACGCAGTTTGGAATTCCTATGTGATGGTCTGGATAGATGTCTGCCTATTACACATTACGGCCCTCTTCAAGTGACGGCGGTCTCTGTCAGTCAACAGACGAGGTCGGCCTGTACACTTTTGTGCTGTACGTGTCCCTTTACGTTTCCACTTCACTATCACATCGGAAACAGTGGACCTAGGGATGTTTAGGAGTGTGAAAATCTCGCGTACAGACATATGACACAAGCGACACACAACCACCTGACCACATTCGAAGTCCGTGAGTTCCACGGAGCGCCCCATTCTTCTCTCTTACGATGTCTAATGACTATTGAGGTCGCCGATAAGGAGTACCTGGCAGTAGGTGGCAGCACAATGCACCTAATGTGAAAAATGTATGTTTTTGGGGGTGTCCGGATACTTTTGATCACATAGTGTATCAGTTGTGGGGATGACCACTTCTGCAACTTCCGTTCAAAGCAGATAGTTGAAATGTTTTGTTCTTAAGATGATATTCTCTGGAAACTTCGAGACTTTTTTTTTCGATATCGTAATCCGTTACCGAGATCCAGGAGTTCAAAGTTACCATACTTCTGCAGAAAACCGCAAAACCAGTTATTCGCTGTTTTTGCACCGTGGGCCGCAATTATCTAAATAACGAACCATAGCAAATGGCTCAAATTTACCTGTACATTCCTTAACGCCATCTGTGTCCGTTATCAATATGCGCTCGAAAAACCATGACTTTAGGTCCCAAAAGTACCAATTGTGGGGATAGCCACTTCTATAATTTATATTTATAGCAAACCGTAGAATATATTACCACATGTTCTTAAGATGATGTTTTCGGGGAACTTCGATATTTTTTCGATATCATTATCCGTTGCGGAGCACCAGAGGTTCAAAATATACACGTAATCCCCGCTCTGAGGCGTAATCGAAGATTTAGTGACGTAGCGAACACATTGGAAGAGTTATAGGGTCACCATGAACTATGTTTTTAGTCAGCATTTCTCAACAGTAAAACTTTATAACGTGCTGTCTCTGTACAATAGGCACCATGCCTGTAAAAATGTGCCCTAAGTGGTACTGCAATGACAAAAAAAGGACTAGAAAGGGTCTTAACATGTCTGAAAAGATCTTAAAATTACCGCCAAAAACTATACATAACTGGGGGACTACAAATTCAGTAAAATATTTCAAGTAACATTTTTACTCTTTTAAGATACAAATCGAAAGTCGGACGTTTTCGATGAATTGCGATCAATTAGCGAAGGATTCAGAAAAAATGTACAGCAAACGATTTTGTGTTGCCGGCCGTTGTGGCCGAGCGGTTCTAGGCGCTTCAGTCCGGAATCGCGCTGCTGCTACGGTCGCAGGCTCGAATCCTGCCTCGGGCATTGATGTGTGTGATGTCCTTAGGTTAGTTTGGTTTCAGTAGTTCTAAGTTCTAGAGGACTGATGACCTCAGATGTTAAGTCCCATAGTGCTCGGAGCCATTTGAACCATTTTTTTTATTTTGTGTTGACCTTACGTTGTGCCTATTTATTTGTTGTTTATGTTTCTCAAAATACACCGACGGAAAGAAAATCACGTCGCCAAGAAGGAGTTGAGCAACAAAAACTAAAGTTGGCAGACGTGTTTCTGTATCTGAAAGATAATGTCTATTCAAATTTCGCGCCGAACACATAAAAGTAATTGTAGAAGCGTCAGTATGAGGTTGCAAAACAAGTTTGTTTCAAATGCACGCTGTAACAGTAGTTACCTTTGAGACTGGGCATGGTGAGTTGATGTCAGCTAACGACACCTTTAAGACGACAAAGACTCTATCATCAGCAACTGACTGAGCTTGAACGAACGAGGTCGACTAATAAGGCTACGAGAAGCTGGATGTTGCTTCTGTGATATTGCAGAAAGGCTTGTCAGGAATGTAGTCACTGTACAAGAATGCTGACAGCGGTAGTCAAGGGAATGTAGGGTCGCAAGAAAACCGGCCTCCGGACGGCCACGTGGCACTACCGAGAGAGACCACCATCGTGTTCGGCTTATGGCTCTGGCGCACCATACAGCATCCGCAGCAGCAATTTGAGCAGCAGTTGGCACCACAGAGACAGAACGAACTGTTACAAATTGGATTGAGGAGTTCCTAGATAACAGGACGCAACATGTCATTCTCAATGGAGAGAAGTCTTCCGAAGCAAAAGTGATTTCAGGTGTGCCGCAGGGGAGTGTCATAGGACCGTTGCTATTCACAATATACATAAATGACCTTGTGGATGACATCGGAATTTCACTGAGGCTTTTTGCGGATGATGCTGTGGTGTATCGAGAGGTTGTAACAATGGAAAATTGTACTGAAATGCAGGAGGATCTGCAGCGAATTGACGCATGGTGCAGGGAATGGCAATTGAATCTCAATGTAGACAAGTGTAATGTGCTGCGAATACACAGAGAGATAGATCCTTTATCATTTAGCTACAAAATAGCAGGTCAGCAACTGGAAGCAGTTAATACCATAAATTATCTGGGAGTACGCATTTGGAGTGATTTAAAATGGAATGATCATATAATGTTGATCGTCGGTAAAGCAGATGCCAGACTGAGATTCATTGGAAGAATCCTAAGGAAATGCAATCCGAAAACGAAGGAAGTAGGTTACAGTACGCCTGTTCGCCCACTGCTTGAATACTGCTCAGCATTGTGGGATCCGTACCAGATAGGGTTGATAGAAGATATAGAGAAGATCCAACGGAGAGCAGCGCGCTTCGTTACAGGATCATTTAGTAATCGCGAAAGCGTTACGGATAGATAAACTCCAGTGGAAAACTCTGCAGGAGAGACGCTCAGTAGCTCGGTACGGGCTTTTGTCAAAGTTTCGAGAACATACCTTCACCGAAGAGTCAAGCAGTATATTGCTCCCTCCTACGTATATCTCGCGAAGAGACCATGAGGATAAAATCAGAGAGATTAGAGCCCACACAGAGGCATACCGACAATCCTTCTTTCCACGAACAATACGAGAATGGAATAGAAGGGAGAACCGATAGAGGTACTCAAGGTACCCTCCGCCACACACCGTCAGGTGGCATACGGAGTATGGATGTAGATGTAGATGTAGAAATCGGTTACTTCAAGGGTAGCTCCGAGTCACACGCCGTGTAGCAAGTATTCCATTAACACCAGACCACCGCCACTTGCGGTTTCAGTTATGTCAAGCGAGAGCTCATTTGAGGGCATGGTGGAGGTCTGTTGTGTTTTCTGGTGAAAGATGGTTCTGCCTCTGAGCCAATGCTGGCCGTGTGTTGGTTAGAAGGAAGCCAGTTAAGTTCCTGCGGCCAACCTGTCTACGTGCTAGACACACTCGACCTACACCTATCGTGTGGGTACGATTTCGTACGGCAGCAGGAGCACTCTCGTGGTTATCTCACACTGCCTAACTGCAAATTTGTACGCCAATCTGGTGACGTGGCCTGATATGCTGCCATTCATGAACAGCGTTCCAGGGGGTGTTATCCAACAGGGTAACGAACACCCACATACCGCTGTTGGAACCCAACATGCTCTATAGAGTGTCGACATGTTGCCTCGGCCAGCTCGACCACCAGACCTGTCTCCAATCGAGCAAATATGGGACATCACCGGACGACAACTCCAGCGTCATCCGCAAACGGCATTAACCGTCCCTCTATTGACCGACCAAGTGCAACAGGCATGGAACTTCTAACAACCCTACCGCAACAAAAGTCAAAAATTAATTATGATTGTAGTGTTGCTCACGCTGCTAAATATTGCATTTTCGGGCAACAACAAAGTTATATTATGTGGCAGGTGTCATTAGAACACAGTTAATAAAGTCATTTCTTGAAATAATGGATAAACTAGGCACTCATCTTTTCGTGTTTCCCACGCTGGTCTTGTTGTGAACTCATGGCTCAATCTAGGTAGTGATGATTCCAAGCTCGGATGCAAAGAGGCCTAGGTGTTATTCTGCGATATTCAAAAGTTTTATAGATGTGTTTCATAAACCATTCTTGAAGATTAAACTTTTGCAAGTTAGGACAATGGTGATGTAAAAAACTAATCAGCACTCCGAATTTAAGTTACACTTCTTTTTTATTACTTTTCTTGCAATATCACGTAACTCGTTCCAAAACATCACTTCAGAATATAAAACATACTTGAAAATATCTTCCTCACTGTTAAAGTTCACGTTTCATAAACTGACTACAATTTGCGTCTTTAAAACATGACGACCATAGCTTGACTCTCTAATAACAGCTTACGCGCCCAAAAATCAGTTACAAGTACGTCAAAGATCATAGTGACAAAAGAAAGAATACACATAAGAATAATATCATTGCAATATATACATATCGATGTATCGTAGTACCTCTACATTAGTGAAATCAAATCTGAATGTTGTCACAGAAATAAGTTAACTATTTTACAGAAACACAGTAGAATATTGCTGGTATCGAGAGGTTGAGGTGAGGTGCCTTAATGGTTACGTAATTCAAGTACCATAACAAACTCCAGCCCACAACTAACATCTGTCACCTGTACAACACAATGCATGCACGTATGCGTGCTTGCATTCAACATTCTGACGTTTACGCATGTTACCAAAGTACTAGCATTTCACATTTGCAGTGCCTTACCTCGCGCTTACATTAATCTGCGGTCTAGCAACGTTAATCACTTAAATACACTACCTAGACAAACGTATCCCCGAAATTTCATTACACTACATCAACTATTTTTTGGTGTCGCGATTATTTTTCCCGTCAGTGTCTGTAAATGAGTCGCAGTACATATATAAAACGTTAAAACTTCACTGACCTATAGAATTTGTTTTGCATAAGCAGCACACCCCGCTATTAAGTGGGAAAAGAACGAAACAAGCAGAAAAATACTCCTACCGGAGTACAAAAAAGTCAAATACGTTCCTCTTTAAAAGATTCTGACAGAAAAGTGGGGGAATCAGCGGCCTCAGTCCACCTCGCACATTCCTCATCAAAAATTCTGGCATGCGAGCATGCTTATTCACGCTCTTCGTGCTGAAAGGGAGCAACAAGAAGACAGTGACGGTGGAAGAAAGAGGGGAAAAAATGGTTCAAATGGCTCTGAGCACTATGGGACTTAACATCTGAGGTCATCAGTCCCCGAGAACTTAGAACTACTTAAACCTAAGTAACCTAAGGACATCACACACATCCATGCCCGAGGCAGGATTCGAACCTGCGACCGTAGCGGTCGCGCGGTTTCAGACTGAAGCGCCTAGAACCTCACGGCTACCACGGCCGGCCGAAGAAAGAGGAGATGGTGCCAGTGGGAGAGAAAGAGAAAAGAGACAATGCTGGGAGAGAGAAAGTGGCAGTGAAAGAAAAAGAAGATGAAGACAATAGCAATGGGAGCCAACTAGAGAGAAGATATTGATTGGGAGACAGTAACAATGAAAGAGAAAGAGAAATGGATGGAGACAGAAGGAGTGGGAGGAAAAGAGAGAGGAGATAGTGGAAACGAAAAAGTGAGATGATTCGATACCATACATAGGCATGGGAGGAGGGACTACAGTCTGGACAAAGAAAGACAAAAGGAGATAGTATAAGTGAATGAGTGAGAGAGGAAACTGTGGTAGTGGAATACGAGGTGTCTTCAAAAAGTAAGGTGACTTTATATTTTTATGAAAAAATATTTGTTTATCCATCAGTATTCATGTTGTACTTGTCAAAGTAATCCCCCTAAGATACAATACACTTGTGCCAACGCTTCTTCCAGTCCTCGAGGCACTTCTCATAAGTACTTTTTCGTACAGCCTTGAGTACTGCCAGCTATGCGGTCTTTATTTCCTCAATCGTTGAAAATCCTCGTCCTTTCATAGCTCTCTTCAGTTTTGGGCACAGGAAAAAGTCGCAGGGGGCCAAATCCGGTGAACTGGTGGATGACGCATGATTGTCGTGTTATTTTTGGCCAAAAAATCTATCACAAGCAACAATGAATGAGCAGGTGAATTGTCGTGATGCAAAAGCCAGGAACTGTTTTTTCACATTTCCGGACGTTTTTTGCGTATTGCTTCTCGCAGACGGTGCATAACGTCAAGTTAATACTCCTCATTGACCGCACGAGGCAAAAATTCATGATACACTAGACCTCGGTAATTGAAAAAAAAAACAGTGAGCAAAACTTTGACATTTGATCGAACTTGGCGTGCTTTTTTCGATTTTGGCTCTCTGGGATGCTTCCATAGGGACGATCAAGCTTTGGTTTCGACGTCATAACCGTAAACCCACGTTCCGTCACCAGTTATGACCCTTTTGAGCAAATCAGGATCATCAGTGACATCATTCAAGAGCTCCTGGGCGATGCTCATGCGACGGTTCTTCTGATCAAAATTGAGAAGTTTTGGAACAAACTTAACTGACACGCGACTCATGCCCAAAACATCCAAAAAAATGGCAATACATGAGCCGACCGATATGCCAACATCCTCAGCAACTTCTCTTACGGTAATTCGACGATTTTCCAAAACAATTTTCTTCACAGCTTCGAGGTCATCATCTGCTGTTGATGGGCTGGGGCGTCCAGAGCGAGTTCGTCATTGGCATCTTCTCGGCCACCTTGGTAGAGCTTATACCACTTGCAAACTTTTTTTTTTACTTAGAGCAGACTCATCGTATGCCACTGTCAACATTTCAAGTATTTTAGAGCACTTGATTCGATTTTTCACACAAAATTTGATGCAAATTCTTTGGTCCATTTTTTATAATACTTGAAAACCGCCGAGCACTTTAAAACACATTTAACCTTTCTATCTGTCAAAAACAAACGAAGTATGCTGTACACTTGAAACTGTGAACATACGTTCGGGACATGTGCACCAACATAACAGAAAACGAATGATAGTCGAATGTACGTTGCCCGCGCAATTTGAAAAGTCACCTTACTTTTAGAACAGTCCTTGTATGCTGTAAATCAGTGGGAGGAAAAGGAGACAGTGTCAGTTTGAGGGAGATGCTGTGTATGAAGCCTTAACTGCAAAGAGAGACTCGGTATAAAGATTTAGAATGTTCCTTGTTCAAAAGCCGCGAGTGTGTTCGCATGCGAAAATTTTTGATGAGGAAGGCGGAATAAAGACCACGGCAACTGATTCCCCTCTTTTCTGTCAGGGTGTTTTTTGAAGAGGAACATTTACGCCTTTCCTGTGCTCCAACAGAAACGTTTTTCCTCTGGTTATCCATATTACTAACGAATAATACGGTTCGCGATACTCAATACCAATTGCAGGGTGCCTACCTAACGGCTTCCAGAGGCAACAAAAATGTAATTTTCAGTATTTCATGTAACATTAATAGGTATGATCTTACGTCAAAAGGTTTTAACACAGTAAAAGAAGTATTACAGTTACAAACTGTGTGTATGTCTTGAGGCAATGCAATTCGCGATGCACAGATTGCCCAGATTACATTCATCCAGTATTTGGGAATGAGCGCTTAACGTATTTTACACTTAATTTCAAACCTTTACAAAACTTTTTCTTGCTGACACACTCCACAAAATGCTGAAGAGATGAAAGTTTATCATCTGCTATATTTTCGCTGCTCATGCAGTAAAACTTCACGACGTTTCAATTATTACTTCTTTTCTATTAACGTCATTCGCAATACATTTTGCAGACGGTATCTAATTATACCACTGAAGGTACCTGCAAAACTGTACCACTGTGTGACCGATAGATCAGGAAGCATGATTTCACAAACATTGAGATGCGTGAAAAACCAGCTTTTGCTTAAAACTACCCAGACTATACTCATCCAGTGATTGATAATGAGAGAACTTACCGACTTCCAATACACTTCAAACATAATTTCAAACGTTTTCTAAACGTGTTCTTGCTTACATGCTTAACGTCAAATATTTAACACATAAACTCATTACTCTGTAAAGTAATCGAAAGTTTGAAGCTGTTGTATACATCAGGGTTAGATTCTTTAAATAACGGGGAGTTTATTAGTTGCTTTGATTCAGTGAAGCCAATACGTATCAGTCTAGCTTCGTTTTCAAACCGACGCGCCGCTCCGCATACCGGACACCCCTTCTCGCGATGCAACATTAGCACAACCCATGGCGTCTTCGATCCGCAACGTCATAGCCGTGACGTCACGTTAGCGTTGCCGTTCTATTTAGCTATTCGTGACGTCATTACCCAGAAATCTATAGAGATTTCACGGCCGCGTAGAACACTGATTCCCTGGGCGGCGAGGCCACCAACGGGCTTCCATGTCCATTCCACGTTGAGCGGCCAGCCACTTCAAGTAACAGTGAAACCTCGGAAGACATTGTGTCAGTCGGTATTTATCGCCGACGCGTGATTTGTAATAATGAAGGATCGTGGAATATTTGCTAAACATTCAAGGGCTTAATAATCTTCTCGTAATATCAAAGTAAGCAAACTGAATTGTGTTAATAATATTTTTGCTTCCTCTTGGTGTTTTCCTGTACGTGTGTGTTTCATTCGAAAGTTACGCAAACAGATATAAGTATCGTGGAAACGTAGCCATGTAAATTGATGACCTCTCGGAGAGTGTCGCACTACTCGCCGTCGACTTGTAATTTATATAAATGTTGAATAGTGTGCGGTATTTACAGATTCCAGAATGTAACATGATTTTAAAATCAATGCGTGTTTTAAGACTGACACTAACAACTAGCGAATTTATCAGTAAGAAATAATTTTTTGTTGCTACATTTCCGTTTTCACAGGATTCGTTTACAACTGTGCATTTTTATAACACGCTACGTTATAACAATGTAGTTGCATTTCCTTGCATAGTTTGTCAAAAATTACTGTAGTGGAGTACTTAAACATATCAGCTAATATTTTACATAATCATTACAACGTTTTAGTTTCTGTGTTAACCAAGAAATAGAATAATTGCGTTTATACCATTATCTGTTTCACTGCCCTTAGGAAGTTTTCTGAAGTTCTGGTCATAGTGCCATACACGGTTCCATGGGCTGGAAAATAAAACAATTCTTTCGTAAAGTACGGAGTTACAAAAGCGTATATGAAATAGACAAAATATATTACGTATTATATCCAGTCAGACAGTTATTTGTCTACTGAAACATCGTAAAACACTTCTATTGGCACGTACTCAGTTCATCAGAGGAAAAGTGGTTTCTACTGCATGGAAATTGATTAGGACTTCATTTCACTGTTAACAATAGATAAGTAACACATAGGAGAATGTATGAAAATTTTATACGTGTTTTTGAACCATATGAAAATACGCAGAAAAAACAAGTTCATATGCGATGAAAATCAAATGGCTGAAGAAGCGTTGTTGATGAAACAAGGGCTGCACATCGACGGTTTGCATATTTTAACTTTACTGTGAAACTTAATTTCATCCATCATAACACCCGTTTTTCGAAAAAGTACCGCATCAGTTACATTTTTCGTGTAGTTCACGTTGCGATCAGGAATTTATTCCCGTACAATGTAAGTAAATTTCTGAAATATGTTATTCTACGCTTTAAATAAAAAAGTACTGCACCTGTCACGATGCACCAGAGCACGATGCTTAGTATCAGGTATTTATCCTCATAAAATGGAAGTAAATCCCTCAAATGCCTTATTCTGTGATTGGAAAAAGAAAACGTAACTATGGGAATAAATTCCTGAAACGCGTCGTGCTCTACACGGATCCACCGCAGTGCTCTTTTATTTGAGTCATTATATTCTACAAGCCTGTGATGATTGGTTACTCTATTGTCGTCAGCGATAACAATTTTAACTGAAAATCGCCGTAGCCAAGAGTACTGGAAAGTCTACCAATTTGTATATACATTGGCGGATGAGAGAAACGCAGAGATGTTACCAATCATTGTGAAGGATCTCGAAACAGTGACATTTATTTATTTCTGCTGTATATAGTTGTCAATTAACAGATAAGACCATTTACGTTGTTAATTGTCGTCACAATTTTGTCCATTTTATAGTGATTCTGTTCATCGCTTCATTTGTAACTGACTACTGTTTTGTTAATAGTAAAAGCAGCTACTAAAGAGCAGGTAAGGGCTTCCGTAGATGATGATAGGAACATGGGAAATTTTTGGGCTTAAACAAAACTATTCGGAAATATTTTCGAGAGGATGTGAGAAGATACAAAGAATAACAAGACAAACAACTGAAAACAATTTGAAGAAGCTAATGTTTGGTAGGCTCCACATTTCATCAGAAGATGACAGATGTTGCAGTAACTACAAACAGAGATAAAATTATCCAAGAATCCGATATCTTCTTCAAATTTCTTTGTGTTGTTCAAGATATGAATGCGAAACACACCACTTTTACGTAAACATAACTAACGCAATACGAAAACCTGTTTTCGTAGTGTCTACGTGTAAAGCCAGAACTGGTATTGTTAGTACGAACAAAATATCGGTTTTCCGAGGGTTAGTTGCTTCACACGAATGGTGCCTGTAAAGCAGCTGTTCCGATTTCTTCATCACGATGACGCGATATTTTTAACAAAGAGAAAGTACAATTTCTTTCTGTATGCCACTGAACTCTTAAGGAGGAAGAGGAGGGGGAGAAGGAGAGGGAGACGTTAAGAAAACATTTTCAGATATCTGAAAGAAAAGATGTATTAAAATCTTGTTCCCGGTGGTTATGGAATGCGAATTTGTTTTATTGCACCTAAGTAGATAACGCGCGTTGCAGAAGAAGTTGCAACTGGTAGAACTTACACTCCAATGTTTTGGAACTGAAAATGGCTACAAAACTTCCTCATGAGACTAGATACATTCTTAATCCTGTACGTAGAATCAACGAATATTTAGCCGTTGAGAATACATTTCATCTGAGATAAAGATAAAAGATTCTCGTCAATTAAATTAAGGAATTTGATAAATTCCTTGTCAGCCAAGCACTTATTTTCCTTCAGCCCACAGAACAATCTCTTCGTCCACAATGAACAACATTTTAAAAGGCATGTGGCAGCCTGACGGATTAATTACGACTCAAACGCGGTATAGCACTTACAAGGAGCCGAAAACCGATTGTAGAAACTGAAATTCGGCAGCCGTCCTGAACCGATATCACAGTGTTTAACAGACCAACTGTGAACGGAAGTGGGAAATCGGATTACAAAAACCGCAAGATAAAGTAGTAGTAATGGAAATAGTACCGAATGAGGTATGTAAAGCCACTCGAGATGTGAGGAACGAAAAGGCGCCTGGAGATGAAGGTGTTTTAATAGAGATTATTAAAGCTGGAAGCAAAGTAACACAAAACGGACTCGCAAAATTGCTCACAAAGTGTCTTGAGGGGGAAGATAGTACCTAGAACTGGAACAACGCTTTAATTCTGATACTTCTCAAGAGAGGAGACAGAGAGAACGTACACAACTACAGACCTATTAGCCTCCTCTATTTAACGCGCACAACGTCCACAAAGATTATCGCCAGCCAAAAGGGGAAAAAATGGACAGATGTAAGTAGGAGTCGCACACTGAAGGTTCCGTACAAACTTAATTACGTATATACGCAGTTCATTCATTCCGGCAATCGAGAATCTTGACAGTTTTTGCGTGTTATCCACATTGATACCGGCAAGATTTCGGTCCGAGGGATTCTAAGACTTTCGAGAATGTTTTAATTTAAGTTTTAAGTCTCATGACAAATGACAAAAGAAGTATTTTTTCGTGTGATATAATTACAAATTAAGAATTTTCCAATCTTTTCCCTCCACTTGTACTGTGAAACCTTGCTTCTTGTCAAATTCCACGTCAACGGAAAGCACCCTATAGATTTTAATGAGTGAGTTTGCGAGTGTCAAATTATGTGACATTAATGGGGGAATTTTTTGATTGCATTGACTTAGACGATTAACCTTTTTACAGCACAAAAGGACCATAGACCTCAGTATGTGACTTAAATTTCAGTTTGATACGTCCTTCCGTTCCTGAGAGAAAGGGATGTTAACAGACCGATAGACAGACCGTCGGATAACAAATGGCTATAATTTTTTTACTTCTGATATAATTACAAATTAACAATTTAGGATTTTTCTCTTTTTGTTGACACCTTTCTTTGTGCCGAATTTCAGGATTGTACAGTAACGGGAAGCCCCTGAAGGTTTTCATAAGTGAGTTTGCGAACATCGGATATGTGATATAAATGGCCATATCTTTTGATAGCAGTGACTTAGGAGCTAACATTTATTATACCACCAATGAACCACAGACCTTAGTATGAATTTCAGCTCGATAGGTGTACCCCTTCTTGAGAAAAATGGTCTGAACAGACAGACGGACGAAAAGACAAACAGATAACAAGTGGCTTCTTTGTCTGTGATATGATCACAAAATTTTCGTTTTTTTTCATTATTTGTGCAGTGAGACAAGGGCGTACCCAGGATCTGAACTGTCGGAGGGGGGGGGAGGGGGGGGGGGGGCAGGTCATACTAGTCTCAGGAAACAAGGACTCGAGACAACATACAGCACTCCTTATTAAATAAAACAGTAAACCAGTGAAAAACTGTTTTTAATAAACATTTTAAATACAAGGATGCACTTGTACAATCCGAGAAAACATGCAGCATTTCTTATTAAATAAAACAGTAAACTAGTGAAAAACTGCGAATATCTTCTAGGGGGGGGCGGGGGGGGGGGGGGCAGTTGCCCCCCTACCCCTTGCTGGGTACGCCCATGCAGTGAGACCTTGAGTCTTGCCAAATTTCATGATTCTAGACTTACGGTAAGTTACCTACCGGTTTTGATGAGTGAGTTTGCGAGTATCAAAATATGTGACACAAATGGCTTTATCTTTTGATTGCATTGACTTAGAAGCGTCAGTTTCTTACACCACCACTGTGTGACATAAATTTGAGCTTACAACGTCTGCCCTTTCCTGAGTAAAAGGGTTTTGGAGAGTCGACTGACAGACAACAAAGTGATCCTATAATGGTTCCGAGGTACAGGGCATATTTTCATTGTTCCATCCTGCACGGCGGCGGAAGGACAGCCTTGTATCAAATATGGTTCTATTTCGGCGGGCAATTGCGATTCTATTGGAGAGATGAGGAAGGCTACTTGTGGCGAGGCGTTTCTTAGCAAGCGGGTTTGCAGAATTGCCTTCATTGCCAATTAGAGCACAGGTAAAGCAACTAACTGGTTTAGTATATGGTATATACCTCAATGAACACTTGCAAGTTTCGAACAATGTTAACGAACGGACCAATGGGTATGAACTACAACGTTTGAAATCATTTGATTTTTGAGAAATCTTTTGACTTTAATTCAAAAATATCTGTACCAACCGTCCCTGAGAACAGGGCACCAATTGAACCTACGTAACATTACGACCACCGCGCACCGCGAAATTGGGTTGCGTTTCGCGTTGCGGGCACCTGACGCGAAAAGGAAAGTTAGTAAACGGAGCAAAGACGAACAATAATAAAGGCTGCGCGTTAGGAAATCCAGACAAAAGCGACTTCGACATAGGGCCCGACGCCTGGGAACGAACATCTAGCAAATGGCAAAGCTGGTCAGCGGTTCGCGAGCTACAGTCGTGAGCATATATGGAAAGTAGTTGAAGGACGATGAAACTGTGAGTCAAATGAAATGGCGCTGGACGTCACGCCATCTAAATTTATATCAATACTCCATAACCCATCTGAGTGTGAGGCGGAGGCTACTTCCGGTACCACTAACTGATCTCCCTTCCCTGTTCGATTCGCGAAAGGCTCGCGGGAAAAGTGATCGTTGGTAAGCCTCTGTCTTAGATCTAATTTTTCGAATTTTCTCGTTATGGTTCTTCCGCGAGGGTATGTAGGAGGAAGTGGTATGCTGTCCGACTCTTCCTGGAAAGTACTCTCCCGAAATTTCAATAATCTCTCCGTGAAGCACAACGCCTCTCTTGTAACGTCTGCCAGTGGAGTTTGTTGAGCATCTCTCTAACGCCCTCGAACCGACTGAAGGATCTCGTGACGAAACGTGCCACTCTACGTTACTTCTTCTCTACCTCTTCTATCAGTCCTATTTGGTAAGGGTCCCAGGTTGACGAACAATACTCAAGAGTCGGTCGAACACGTGCCTTCTAAACCACTTCTTTATAAGATGAATTACATTGCCTTCATATTCTTCCTACGAATCTCAGTCTGGCATCTGCGTTTCCTACTGTTTGTTTTATGTTATCATCGCACTTCACGTCACTCCGGATGGATACTCCTAGATTTTTTATGGTAGTTACTGTTTCCAGCAATTTGTCATCGATGGTGCAGTTGTACAATAGCGAATTTCTTTCCCTGTGTACGCGCAGCACGTTACATTTATCGTTCAGGGTTAACTGCCAGTCCCCATACCACTCATCAGTCCTCTGCAGGTCCTTTCGCAAATCCTGATTGTCTTCTGGCGTCTCTACCATCTTACAGACAACCGCATCATCTGCGAACAGCCTTTAAGAGCTTCCGATGCTTTGTACCAGATCATTTATATACATTGTAAACAGTAACAGTCCTGTCACACTTCCGTGGGTTGCCCATGAAATTACCTTTACGTCTGTCGATTTTGATCCCTTTAAAAGCGACGTACTGAGTTCTGTCTGTCAGAAAGGCTTGAATCCAGTCGCAAATCTGGTACGATACTCGGTAAGCTCGTTTTTTTTTTTTCTTTTTTCACGAAACTGCAGTGTCAAATGCCTTTCTGAAGTCGAGGATCACGACATCAGCGTCAGCGCCAATGTCTACAGCGCTGTGGATCTCATGGAAGAACAAAGCGAACTGAGTTTCGCTAGATCTCTGCGGGATCTATGTCGAATTTTTCAGAAGAGGTGCTCTTTCTCAAAAACGTCATAATACAAGCGCGTAAAACGTGTTCCGTAATTCTACAACAGATAGACGTCAACGACATAGTAGTATAATTACGTGCAACTGTCAAACGACCCTTGTTGAAAACGAAAATGACTGTACATTTTGCCCAGTCTCCTAGATACCCTTCGCTGCTTCAGCGACCTCGTATAAACAGCTGCTAGAAGGCGGACAATTTCTTTCGCACCGGGGAAAATCGGAAAAGAGTACACACGTAGCATTTAACCGCACAAATCTAGTAGAATATCTAGTAGATGAGGAGGTTAACCAAACTTTTCTTATAACAAATTATATCTGGTTTATTTATTAGTGACAGCTGCCCAACTTTAAACACAAACCTTAAATGTCAACATACGTAAGAACTTCTTGTTCGTACTCTTAGCCACATCGTCTGGTAAGAGTATGCGACATGTAGTCAGAGAGTACCCATTAATATAAAACACAAGAAAATTCACCACATATTTCATAAATCGTGCTTTCTTATTGCCACAATTGGGAGAAATTATCACAATCAGTCCAGCCTTCCGTGATAAGCTCCTTGTACACTTTACTACACCCTGGGTAATTTAAAACATCAGATCCCTCCTTGGATTTGGACCTAGTTGTTCATGAAGATGATGAAGCGGTTAAATCCAGATTAACTCTAGAGATCCTGCGTTGTTCGTTACTGGTATTTTGTCCTTCATGGTTTTCTTCTGGTTTAGCTTGCTTTTCTAACAATGGATTTTTGTATAGAGACCCAGGCAAAATCTCGGATTGTTTTGCCATTTTTCTTTTTGTTGTGCATTGATCATATTTTGGCAGTAGATAAATACTGAGAAGGCCTACACCTGTTCGTACATTGGCATTCCAAACTTCATTCGTGTCATGTTCTTGGTTTTTTCCTGGTGACTGTGACAGACAAATTGTCTGTCACTGAGGAGCATCATTTGTCCATGGGCTCCTGTTGAATCGCTCTGCCTTCTTCAGTTGTTGGAAATTCGGCTCTCTCTGTGAGTTCTGATGGCGCAGTCTTCTGCTGTGGAGAAATCCGGATTGAATGGGAATATTCTCTTTGACTTGAAGGATTTCCAAGCTGATTGGGTGGGGATACTCTAGAATACATAGCCTGAAATGAAGCTCTCACCTCTGTCTGCCTAATGGATCTTCCTGGATTATTAACCATTAGAAATAAAGGGGGGGGGGGGGTAAGAGTACCTGCATAGTCTATCCCGCTATCTTACAGCTTACTCTTAATGAATGCACCATACAATTCAAAAAACTATCACAAGTGTCAGCCACTGCTTGTCATGACTTGGTTTGTTCTTCACAGACCCGTGATTCTTTTGCCAAATAATTTTATCCTCTTGCACATACCCAGATAGTGCTTATTGCTTACAATATACAACTTAAGGATTACATAATCTGAAACAAAAACTCATACTTAACTGCTATAATCAATAAATCCGGATGAGCTCTACAAGGATACATGTGATGGCGTCATTATAGAAGGTTTTTGTTGTTGGTTAGTGTTGCCAATGTAGAGAAAATGCCACTACGAACTCCTGCCAGACACATTCTCTTACCTGACCTTACGCCAAACTCTGTCGAAACTGACAGAAATCTCATCTGGTCCAGCAACCTTTCCACTACAAAGTGATTGCAGCTGTTTTTCTATTCTGCAACCAGCTATCTTAACATATGCTATTTCGAACTCGTATGATGATTGAAAAGACAGACTGTATTTGTACCTTCTGTGGTGAAACAATTTTGGAAGACTGAATTCAATGTTTTGGCCTGCTCTGTGGCATTTCTGTTTTGGTCTCCGAATAACTGAATAAATGATTCTGAACCACTTACCGATTTTATGTAACACCTAAACCTCATGGCTGATAATATTTTAATTTTCTTACCACATAAAGTGGAGATCTAATGCTTGCCTCCTCTGCAAAGCAGGAAGGTGGCAATCTGTGGCAGATCTGATGACAAAATACAAGTACAGGCACAAATGTTTTGGAGTGCACCGTTCAGCACACATTACTGAACATGGGGATCTGCGGCAGACGATCACTACAAGCTCCGTTGTCCACCCAATGACCTCGTCAGTTGCAATCGGTGTGGGAACAGGATCATTGAGAGTGGGCCATGAATTCAGGGAAACATGGCGCATGGTCAGATTAATCACATTTCTTGTTACACCACGTCAATAGTTGCATCCAGATACGCCATCACCCATGTGAATGGCTCCTCAAGACATACATCACACCACAGACACTTGCAGTTGGTGGCAGGACTATGTCATGGGAGACATTCACCCAGGCTTCCTTAGGAGATATAGTAGTAATCAAAGGCACCATGTCAGCTGCAGAGTACATGAATGTTATTGCAGACACATGTATCTTTTAAGCTTGACATCTTCCTCAATGGTGATGGCTTCTTCCAGCAGGATAAGTATCTGTGTCACAAAGGCAGAATCATGCTACAGAGAGTTTAGAATCATGACAGTGAACTCATGTTGATGTCTTAACCAACAAATTTGCCTGATCTGAACCTGACAGAGCACGTCTGGAACACTTTTGGGGGCCAGCTCAGTGTTCACAAACCACTAGCCCATAATTTCCAGGAACTGCATGACCTTTGCTTAGACATCTGATACCATATACTTCCTGGAACCTACCAAGGACTTGTCAACTCCATACCATGAAGAATCGCTACAGTACTGCTTTCCAAAGGTGGACCCACATGCTCTTAAGCAGGTATTCATAGATGTTTTGGCTCATCAGCATATGTGTGTCAGTGCTACAGCTTCTGTTAAACTTTATCAGGACAGTGACAAATGTAAAATTGAGAGAGGAGTCTGCCTTGCAATTCAGTGTACCTAAACTATTTTCAGCTAGCCTATAAGAAGTTTCCAGACCCTTAAACTAGGAAAACCAATAAGGAATAAATGTTCATAGATTATGATTGTGTCTGAACTATCTTAGTTTTCCTTATGACATTGTCCTGTTTACCTCTAGTACAATAAAACACCAACAATGAATGACAGAATTTAACAGAGCAATGAATATATAATTTCAAATAAAAATTGATGTCAAATCTCTGGCACAAATTTTCACTTTTCACGATGTATTCATTAGATTCCATGTTCAGCATTTCTGAACGTCTTACACTGACATCATTTTGTGTCATTACATCTTCACTGAGTTCACTCCTATTTTACACAATTTAATTCAGTTGATATTTGCAGAGCAAGTTTGCTCAGACAAGAAAATGGACTGTCCCTATTTTTCAACTATATCTTACAAAAGGTCATTTGAGAATGAAGAAAATTTCGTAACAAAGAAGAAGAAGAAGAAGATCAGTTTCAGTTAGGTCCCACAGCCAATAGGAGTGTATGTTGACACACTGATGAACTGGTTTCTCTTGCCAAAAACATCGGTTTAATAGACAGAAAGAAAAATAATTAAAAAAAGAAGAGTAGGACTATGAATCTTCTTTGAGAAGAAGAAGTACATGATTGTCAGCAATGGGCCAAAATGGATGATAACTGACCATGGGAAGACTGCAAGAGCCAAGAAGTACCATGGCCTATATTGATTGCAATCCAGTAAAGAGATATACAGCAAGATGGAACCATTTACAGCAACAATTACAAAGAAAAGGTTACTGCTCTAAGTGCACATCTTCTGTGTATATGATGATGTAGATGATAACTGTCTCACTAAGAAAATTTGGAATTTCCTAAACCCAAAACCAAATAAGTTAAGACAGCTTGAGGAGTGTAAAAGAGGTCTACAAGATATAGACATTGCTGAATATATAATAAATGACAGAAACAGTTTCAAAAGGACAGTGAAAAGCTGTCAGGTTTTTATTGTGGAATCACTGCACAGAAGACGGGGGAGGGGGGGTGGGGGGCTTTTACCTGAAGAACAAATGGCTGATTGATGGGCTCAAGATACTGTATAGGAAGATGTCACAGCTAGCTGACAAACAATATCTAGACACCAAAAATGAGATTTGTTGTTGACACAGTCCATGTAGCCTCAATTCAAGATAATAAACAAAAAGTGCAAGTTTTAATATAAGTCTGAAAATCAATTATAATAAGGTAGCAATGAAATGAAGTATAACCAGTAAGTTGAAAAAAAAATTGCAGAAATTATTAATGAAGTTTTTAAACCGGTTGAGTTTTTTTGTCTTTAGGACAGTTGAACACAATGACTGGATGCAAAAAGAAAGGTAAAATGTCCTGGACTGCTTTTGGTAAATTAAATAGAATTTTCTAATAAAGTATATAGATTAAGTTTGTATGACTTCTGTGTCTTTTGGTGACATATACCTTGACCCATACCACATTCCTGGAAGTTCTCCTTGTTTGTGGGATCTGTGGAATACCATGGATGGATAAATGGGAAAGACTAACCTTCCATTAATCTAAAAAGGAATGTTTACAATCACCGTGTATTAACATTTATACATTTCCAGTTTTGCCTCATAGCAGAGAGACATGGGTTTTTAATGTGAATATTAATCAGAAACTGATGGTTGTTCAGTGAGCAATGATAGATGCATGTTAGAAATTACTAAAAGAGATTAATCTATCTATATCCGGATCCCACTCCAGCTACTGCTGGGTCTGGGAGCTGAAGAGTCCTCTCCATTTGGCTCAGTTCTCCCTCCACTTTTCTTCCTCTGCTTGTTGCCATATCACACCTCTCCTTTCCACAGATATTCTCACTCCCATTTTCCACAGTGTTCTTGGGCACTCTCTAGGTCTTTTTCTATCCATCCTTAGTTGGATAGATGTAAGAAAGAGTAAAATGAAAAAATGGATTCGGTAATGGCTCTAATGAAAATGAAAATTGAGCACATAATCAAGTGAATGGATCTTAGATGGACCAAGGAAGTTCTTAATTGGAACTCAAGTGATATAAAAAATCTGATACAGCAACCTAATGGAAGGCAGATAGATGACTTATCCATGAACTACGTGGTTGTGCATGGCTGAATATCACAGTGTAGTACAGAAGTGTAGACAGGGCTCTTATCCACCAATGAGTGTCAAATTGCTTCTTACGATGGAGATTTTTTGGAGCAATAAGCTCTCTACTTTGGAATCAGTAACAGCTGGAAGATTTTGTGACCACATACTGTGAAGTTTAGTGATCTAACAATATAATGTGCAACTGGGTGAATAGCATACTGTTTGTGCTAGAGTGATTGGAAGTTCTTGTTCTGTTGCACCATTGCCTAAATTGTGGAAAAGGATGCTAACTATTAATGAAGCATGATCCTGAAAGCTTTTTGGTACTGTGGGCTTATACAGTAATAGGGAAGAGAGATACAGTTCCTGCCAGACAAATTAGTATTGGCAGCATATTTTTCATATGGAGAAGCTCTGTCAACAATCGTACAGGGTGTTTAAAAATGGATATCAGGGTTTTAATGCTTTATAATATTTAATTACAACGGCTGAAAGCAAGGGGAAACTACAGCCGTAATTTTTCCCGAGCTTTACTGTATGGTTAAATGATGATGGCGTCCTCTTGGGTAAAATATTCTGGAGGTAAAATAGTCCCCCATTCGGATCTCCGGGCGGAGACTACTCAGGAGGACGTCGTTATCAGGAGAAAGAAAACTGACGTTCTATGGATTGGAGCGTGGAATGTCAGATCCCTTAATCAAGCAGGTAGGTTAGAAAATTTAAAAAGGAAAATGAATAGGTTAAAGTTAGATATAGTAGGAATTAGTGAAGTTTGCTGGCAGGAGGAACAAGACTTTTGGTGAGGCGAATACAGGATTATAAATACAAAATCAAATAGGGGTAATGCAGGAGTCAGTTTAATAATGAATAACAAAATAGGAGTGCGGGTAAGCTACTACAAACAGCATAGTGAACGCATTATTGTGGCCAAGATAGACATGAAGCCCATGCCTACTACAGTAGCACAAGGTAACATCCCAACTAGTTCTGCAGTTGATGAAGAAATTGAAGAAATGTATGATGAAATAAAATAAATTATTCAGATAGTGAAAGGAGACAAAAATTTAATAGTCATGGGAGACTGTAATTCGGTAGTAGGAAAAAGGAGAGAAGGAAACGTAGTAGGTGAATATGGATTGGGGCTAAGAAATGAAAGAGGAAGCTGCCTGGTAGAATTTTGCACAGAGCACAACTTAATCATAGCTAACATTTTGTTCAAGAATCATAAAAGAAGGTTGTATACATGGAAGAAGCCTGGAGATATTAGAAGGTTTCAGATAGATTATATAATGATAAGACAGAGATGTAGGAACCAGGTTTTAAATTGTAAGACATTTCCAGGGGCAGAGGTGGTTTCTCACCACAATCTATTGGTTATGACCTGTAGATTAAAACTGAAGAAACTGCAAAAAGATGGGAATTTAAGGAGATGAGACCTGGATAAACTGACTAAACCAGAGGTTGCACAGAGTTTCAGAGAGCGTAGGGGAACAATTGACAGGAATGGGGGAAAGAAATACAGTAGAAGAAGAATGGGTAGCTTTGAGAGATGAAGTAGTGAAGGCAGCAGAGGATCAAGTAGGTAAAAAGATGAGGGCTAGTAGAAATCCTTGAGTAACAGAAGAAATATTGACTTTAATTGATGAAAGGAGAAAATATAAAAATGCAGTAAATGAAGCAGTCAAAAAGGAGTACAAACATCTCAAAAATGAGATCAACAGGAAGTGCAAAATGGCTAAGCAGGGATGGCTAGAGGACAAATGTAAAGATGTTAAGGCTTATCTCACTAGGTGTAAGATAGATACTGGCTACAGGAAAATTAAAGAGACCTTTGAAGAAAAGAGAACCAATTGTATGAATATCAAGAACTCAGATGGAAACCCAGTTCTAAGCAAAAAAAGGAAAGCAGAAAGGTGGAAGGAGTATATAGAGGGTCTATACAAGGGTGATGTACTTGAGGACAATATTATGGAAATGGAAGAGGATGTGGATGAAGATGAAATGGGAGAGATGATACTGCGTGAAGAGTTTGACAGAGCACTGAAAGTCCTAAGTCGAAACAAGGCCACGGGAGTAGACAACAGTCCATTGGAACTACTGACGGCCTTGGGAGAACCAGTCCTGACAAAACTCTACCATCTGGTGAGCAAGATGTATGAGACAGGCAAAATACCCTCAGACTTCAAGAAGAATATAATAATTCCAATCCCAAAGAAAGCAGGTGTTGACAGATGTGAAAATTACCGAACTATCAGTTTAATAAGCCACAGCTGCAAAATACTTACGCGAATTCCTTACAGACAAATGGAAAAACTAGTAGAAGCCAGCCTTGGGGAAGACCAGTTTGGATTCCGTAGAAATGTTGGAACACGTGAGGCAATACTGACACTACGACGTATCTTAGAAGAAAGATTAAGGAAAGGCAAACATACGTTTCTAGCATTTGTAGATTTATAGAAACCTTTTGACAATGTTGACTGGAATACTCTCTTTCAAATCCAAAAGGTGGCAGGGGTAAAATACAGGGAGCAAAAGGCTATTTACAATTTGTACAGAAACCAGATGGCAGTTATAAGAGTCGAGGGACATGAAAGGGAAGAAGTGGTTGGGAAGGGAGTGAGACAGGGTTGTAGCCTCTCCCCGATGTTATTCAATCTGTATATTGAGCAAGCAGTGAAGGAAACAAAAGAAAAATTCAGAGTAGGTATTAAAATTCATGGAGAAGAAATAAAAACTTTGAGGTTCGCCGATGACATTGTAATTCTGTCAGAGACAGCAAAGGACTTGCAAGAGCAGTTGAATGGAATGGATAGTGTCTTGAAAGGAGGATATAAGATGAACATCAACAAAAGCAAAACGAGGATAATGGATGGAGCTGCATCAAACCAGTCTCAGGACTGAAGACCACAACAACAACAATATTTATTACATTAAACTTACAGTTATAAATGATATATTAAATGAAAGAGCAACTCAAATAGTTGTGTTTGGTACCAGTGTGCGTGTGCAGTGTGCAATGTTTCTGCCGCAATCTGACAGACAGCGGTAGTAGCGACTTTTTTGGTGAACCTACTGTAACTGGCACTTCTTACCTTGATACACTAGAGAAATGGCTCTTCCCTCAGTTGGAAGAAGATGAGCCAGAGAACTTCATTTTCCAGAAAGATGGTCCGCCACCTCACTGGCATAGCGAAGTATGCTATTGGTTGATCTTCACTGTACCCAAGCGCTAGATAGGCCACAAGGGGCCCAATGACAGGGCTTGCTTTGCATGGCCTCCATGTTCACTCAACCTAATGCCATGCAATTGTTTCCTTTGGGGCTTCATCAAGGATCATGTGTGTGTGCCTCCACTACCAGCAGACCTCCCTGAATTAAGAAACCGGATTGAAGCAGCTGTTGCTACAATCACTGAAGACACACTTATCAACATTTGGCAAGAACTTGGCTATAGACTTGATGTGTGCTGTGTGACAAATGGTGCCCACATTGAACATTTATAAGGTTATTAGTAAAACTGTTTGAGTTGCTCTTTCATTTGACATATCATTTATAACTGTAAGTTTAATACAATAAATATTATAAAGGGTTAAAACTCTGATATTCATTTATAAACACCCTGTATTATTCATAAGTGCACTGATGAGTAATTAAGTTTGAGATAGCAACTTCATTGACAAAACAGTTTTCCTGTCACGATCACAAATAAAATAGTGTGGCAAGTAATGTGAATAAGATCAAACAATGCACTCCTAAATTATGTGGGCATTCTTGCCATATGTCACGTGCCATATGTCACGTGCCGTAGATTGGCTGCAGAAACAATAACTACTGGATGCTCAGACTGAAGAGAAATGTTGTCCATATGGTTTACTTGTGGCACACACATGAGCATATACAAAACCAAATGAGGTGATGTGTCCCAGTTACCAACAGGGCACCATTTACATTGGCCATGTGTATCTGTTCACTACCAATTCACTACAAGTAACCTGTGCCTTCAGAAAGATAATGCACCACATCATTCCTCCTAAACTGTGTAAGAATGAGGGTGTGTTATAAAGAGTCTTACTTTTCAGGTTGGATTTTTTTTGTCTTTTTGCTGGCCTCCAGTTTGGTTCCATTGTACGAAAAAATGAGTTATGTGTAATTTGAGCTCAGTAGAATAGGAGTATTGCGCAAGTGATTGGAATACCCACCAGATCAGATTAAATGAAGAAATCAAAGCAATTCAGAGACATTCTGCTAGATTTGTTACCAGTTGGTTCAATTGACTCAGAAGTACTGTGATGAACTGCAGAATGATTCTACTGCCACCAACATACGTCTTGTAAAAGGGTTGCCCCACAGCACCTACAACTGAAAAAAAAAAAAAAACAAAAAATAGTAATAATGACAGATCACACAGAAATTTTCTTATCCCAAAAACTGTGGTTTGGAAGTAGGTGATTAAAGAAAAATTCTACTAATTTCAATTCAGTTATTAATATTGCTTCATTAACTTTAATAATAGAATCTGTCAACCTAAATTTGTACAAGTTTTTAGGACAAACACAATTACAAAATCATATTTCCTTTCAAAAATTCTTATTCTGTGATATCTCCTTTTATGTACTGGAAACTAAACTATAGTGATACTCCAATACAATCTGAAGCAAATACTGGGGTTGTATCTCTGTTTTTATAGATTATTTATTGTAGTTCTTTATGAGCTTGATGCCTCTCTCAGCTGGCCCATTTGTAATTTTCAGTTTACTTGTAATAATTAAGTGTACTGATGAAATCTTAATTTTTGTGCTACTGTGAAGAATCTGTCTTAAGCAACTCATCACTCAATTTTTTGATAAAAAAATGTTATTTTTAATAGAAACAGACTATTCAACCTCATTATTGATAATTTCTAGCATTTTTCCTGATGGTTCAGCCCACAACATTCAATAAATTGACACTTTCATTTTTGATTCAGATTAATAATTAGGAATAATTAAAGTGAAGGAGGCAGAACAGGAATGATGTGTCACAAATGCTTTTCCACTTGGTTCTTTTAATGGCTGTAACCTGATACTTACATAGTTTTGAAAGAATACTCAAATAAAAATATGAAACTTTGGCTTCAGGGTGGCATCAAGCAATGAACAGTTTATCTTTCCCTCAAAATTGGTGCTGAGATTGGTTTCACATGTATGATGTCGGAAGATAAATACCGTGCTGGCCCCAGCACACCATGCAGCATAGAGGTTATGAGATTATCGATAAGGGCCAGCAACAAGACTTGTTGAAACATGCTGCCAATGCCCTCTCGGCTGCCAGTATTTAAGATAGCCACTGCAGACTGGAGGGCCAGTTCATTAGAGTTAGTTTAGCCAATTAGTTTGAGCCTGCTATGCCAGTTAGTTCAAGTCTATACGCCAGGGAGTTCCAGTGTGTCACCGAGACGGATTCACTAACTTAGCCTCTAGAACAGAGACAGGCAGCACATAGCAACCTTATAGTGAACATAACAGACTTCTACTTCAACAACATTGAAGCTGCATGGACTATACAGAAGTCAGCTTGTACATCACATGGAAACTTAAGTTAAGTAGCTCTTTGTTTATGAATAAAGAACCAAGTTATTAATTGCATACAATGTATGTTGCAGGACAAGGATACTGGCCACCAACCAACATCCTCTCCTTGCTTCCCACGGTACAGCTCTACAGAGACAATGAGATGATAAGAAAGTGGAAAAAGAGAATACAGCAGTGGTGACAAGAATCCTTAAGTGAAGAAGAAATTTGATTGCTTCTCTTGTGTGTCAGATTGCAAATTTGTTGTGTTCTTGAATGTATTCCAGGATGGGTGCCAAAGAATTAATCAAATTTCTCTTTTCAGAGGCTTTGCTTGCTTGTTTATTTGCTATACCATAATTGTGTAAACCATGGCTACCCCACCCCCTCCATCCCCTGCCCCCATGCCTCAGCCACAGATGGCCAATGTAATGGATCTAACACAAGCTTTTCAGTTTCAGAGCCAGCAAACTGCAGTCTTGCTGATGACGGTACAACTTCTGGCTACACAAGCAATGGCGGTCACACAACAGACCGACCGACATGCACAACAAGTGCCGCAGTCCAGCATACCTACATTCTGGCAATTTCATGACAAGGAAGAGAAATGGCATGAATACCTGACACAGTTCCAAGCTCAATGTGCAATTCATCATGTTCACGGTACTGCAAAGCTATAATACTTTCTTTTGTCTGTGGGATCCCCAGTTTTTTGGTTAATCCCAAAACTATTCCAAACTGTGTCTCCTGATGAACTCTGTTATGTAGAAGTAATTGCTGCATTAACCAAGTACTATGAACCAGCAAGTTCAAGTAGCTGCAGCCAGATATCAATTCTTTCAATTGCAGGAAAAGCTGGAACAGATGTACCATCAGTGGTATACAGAATTAATTGGTATGCTAGGAAGTGTAAATTTAAGTGGAAACTTTTACAGTGACCTCATGTTTCAAGATGCTGTAACATTCAATGTCCCCGATAGTAGACTACAGGAACAGATCTTAAAGTACTCTGATCCTTCACTTCTTCAAGTATTGCAAATCTTAGAGAAATATGCTTCAAGTGTCATAGCTGCTAAGTTTGACCAGGCTCCGATTTTTTGGGTCGAGTTGCCCATGGCTTGCGACCACCCTAGGCAGCCACAACAGCGAGCGAGTATACACCAATGCAGACAGCCTTGTAAACGTGTAAACAGACATGTGGACTTAGTGAAGTCCTTCCCTAGATGTTTTGCTTTCCATAGAAGACAAGTTTGCCCATCATGTAATGCAACGGGTTACACATGTGTAAAAGTAGGTCATGCCCAAAAAGTTTGTTTGCAATGGCACAAAAACGCCAATTTTGCCTACTCCCAGAAAAAACAGGCTCGTGCACATGCAATGAATGTTGTGTTTTCCAAACCTACAGCAAGTTCTGACAAACACAAGATTAAGGTTGTGCCTCCTTCTCACTGTGGTGCTGTACAACAATGTTCTAAACAACTAATTGTCTCATTATGAATTGCTGGTCATCGTGTTAACTTTCTGTTAGACACAGGTGCCTCAGTAGCCTTGCTTAACCATGCCACTTATGAACAGTTAGGCTCACCACACCTTTCTAAATCTAGCAAGCACCTCACTGCTTGCAATGGACAGGAAATTCCAGTGCATGGACAGTGTAGTTTGCCTGCCACATACAATCTCACATAAGGATAGTGAATTTTAGTGTGTTGAAGTCAAGGGACAGTGAGAACATTTTTGGTTTATATGCCTTTGATTTGTTTGGTCTTAGCGTCCAAGACAATTTACTTTCCATATTGGCTTTAGATCCAAACACTAATGTAGCTACGTTGCTTAAAGAATTTCCTGAACTATTTTCTGAAGAAATGGGAAAAGCTAATAACTTTGTAGTGCATGTGACATTGAAAGACAATGCACAGCCTAAGTTTTTCCAGGCCCAACCCATTCCAATTGCTTTAAGAGACAAAGTAGCCAGTGAATTGAAAGAATTGCAAGATAATGGTTTAATTGCTCCTGTTCAAGCTAGTCAATGTCTACAGATTGCCAACATGCATTTCAGAAACTCAAAAATGCCTTGCTTAGTGACAGATGTTGAGTATATTTTGACCCTGCCAAACTGGTAGTTTTGCAAGTCGACACTTCTTCCTACGGAGTCAGCGCTGTGCTTTTGCACAGAATTGGTGCACAAGATAGACCTATTGCTTTTGCCTCAAAGTTGCTCACTCAAACGCAGTGCAATTACTATCAAACTGAAAAACAGGCTCTCACTATTGTGTGTTTTTTGAGTGACAAAATTCCATCACTATTTGTATGGTCACAGATTCTATTTAGTGACAGATCACAACAGTCCTTGTTTCATCCATCAAAGCAAGTTCCTACATGTGCGGCTCAAAAATTGCAATTCTGGGCTTTGTTGCTTTTTTAGTATCAGTCTGAAATTGTGTACAGACCTACCGCAAAGCATGGGATTGCAGATGCTCTAACTCGCCTTTTGGTTGGCCCTGACTCTGATTTTAATGCATCTGCCACATCTTGTTGCCAAATCGATGCACAGGACTCTGAATTGCTGGAAACTTTTCCCTTGAACTGTAGAAAAATAACACAGGCCTCAGAAGCAGATCCAGACCTCAAGATTTTGTTGCATTATATTTGTAAGTCTTGGCCTTGTTCATTGAACAGTATCCAGAACTCAGTTGTGTGCCAATATTTTCCCCATCGGCATAGCCTTTTAGCTCAACAAGGTGTGATTCTAGTTCAAAATGACTGTGTACAATCCCATATGCTTATTCCCAACGTATTGCAAAAGGATGTGTCGTGGTTGCTCCACCAAGGACATTGGGGAATTGTTCACACTAAACAGTTAGCATGCTGGCACTGTACTTGGCAGGGCATGGATGCTCACATTGGACAGATGATGTCACAGTGTAGCGCATGCATGGAGAATCAATCTGCTCCTTCAGAGAAATTTGCAGCTTGGCCTAAGACTCAATCGCTACGGCAACGAGTGCACATAGACTTTTCAGGACCATTTTCGAACATTCGTTGGCTCATAGTGGTAGAATCTTTTAGCTAGTTCCTATTTGTGGTGCCTATGACCACATCATGTAGCACTGTACAAGCATTATCCTCCATATTTTGCATAGAAGGCTTACCAGAAGTACTTGGGTCAGACAGCGGACCACAGTTCACTTCACATGACTTTGAACAGTCATGTGACTGCAATGGTATTCATAATCTAACAAGTGCTCCATTTCTCCCACAGTCCAATGGAGAAGTAGAATGCTTTGTATGCACTTTCAAGCAACAGATGGCCAAGCTTCGCACCACCCACACATGGAAACAAGCACTGCTAATCTTTCTTGCCTCCTATCGCTCCCACCCAGGAGACAAATTATCACTGGCAAACTTCTGCACGGTCACCGCCATCGGAAGCTGCTACGCTTGTTCCACCCACTGCAGCATCCGGCGCCACCAATGGTCCGCAAGTATCACTTTGCACCACACAATCTTGTTCTTTTCAGGGTTTATGATGACAATGGGCGCTGGGAAAGAGACGTAATCCGAAACACATTGGCTCATCTATGACCTTTATTGCAGGTTCCGACTGTTTGCAGCACTGCCAACAGAACCGGATTTGCAAATGTTGTTTGCCCTGATTCTGCTGCTTTTCTTCCTCCAGATTCACAGCTACATGGGACCACGTGGCCTTCACAGCCACTTGCTGGCGCCACCAGGGCACCCCAAGAAGAGCTGATGGACAATGCACCCTTGCCACAGCCGTCTCTGCTTGCCAACCCCATGGACCTGCACCAGCCATCACCATCACCATCGCTGTCACCATCACCATCGCCATAGCTGTCATTGCCCCAGCTCATGCCCTTAGGCCTGGAGGTGTGCCCTGGCAGCAATTTTCTGGAGGATGATTCTGTTACAAGCCAGGTGGTGGAGTATGCCTTCCTCCACAGTCACGGCTCCTGGCCCATCATGACATCCAGCATCTTGCCTCCCTCCCCGTTGTCATTTGCAGTCTCACTACACAACAACGGTGTGGCATTTTGGGGGGTGGGGGGTGTTGGGGGTGGGGGGGGGGGGGAGGGGGAATGTGTTGGCATACACTGGCACCAGCACACTGTGCAGCATAGTGGTTACAACAACAAGACTCACTCAAGACATGCCGTCAATGCCCTCTTGGCTGTCAGTATTTAAGATAGCCTCTATGGACCAGAGGGCCAGTTCATTTGAGTTACTTTAGCCAGTTAGTTTGAGCCTGTTATGCCAGTTAGTTCAAGTCATGGTGTTCCAACGTGTCACTGAGACAGATCCACAGACTTAGCCTCTAGCACAGTGGCAGGCAGCAAATAGCAACCTTATAGTGAACATAGCGGACTTCTACTTCAACAGCATTGATGCTATATGGACTATACAAAAGAGAGCTTGTACCACAGCACATGGAAACTTAAGTTGTTTGTGAATAAAGAACCCAGTTATTAATTGTGTGCTGTTTGTATTATAGGATGAGGATACTGGCCACCAACCAACGTCCTCTCCTTGCTTCCCATAGTACAGTGCCACAGAGACAAGGAGATGACAAAAAAGCAGCAAAAGAGAATACAATGAATACAAGAGTTTTTTTCTAAAAGATTTTAATTTAAACACAAATGGCTTCATGTAATGCTGTTGTGTCGAAACTAATGCTTTAAAAATGGCCAGAAAACCCCATTCTGTGAGAGTTTCAAAGACAACTTTTGCCCGCTGTTTTCCATTGTAAGTTAAATAACCTAATTATTTGTAAAATTACCCATGTTGAAGGAGTAGTGCATTCTTCTTTCACTTTTTCCAAATATATTTATGTGTCAAATTTATGTTATGAGAACATAAATACATGATTTACGAAATTGTTTGCTCCCACCTCTTCAAGGCTACCACTTGCAGTGTTCCTGTTATTACTTATGGATATACAAGTTTATGCTGATTGAAGAATATTGACATCTTCCAAGTCTGAACGGCTGCTTCTTGATTTAATGTTTAGATAAAACTGTGTAGATGAAGTAAATTTGGACCCCTTCTTCACTGCAGTTGCTCTTGTGCTGGAATCTGGAACAGACAGCTTAGCATGGATCCCAAAGCATGGTGCAACTCAGTATTTTTCACATCAAGAAACATTGCCAGAGATGAAAGAAGTGATAAATGAAAGATAGAAATCTTAGGACTGACCAGTGATTGAACCCAAGAGCTTTGGTTTTCTAGTCTGGAAGTTAGGGTTTGCTACCCGAGACCTGACCACCATGTCCCATTCCTTCCCCCAGCAACCAAAGAAAATGTTGGGAACTCAAGTGGAGATAACAAGCACATGAACAGTTTTGTTCTTTTTATTTTCATTTTTCCTTTTTAATTTAGTAAATTATTTATTTATTTTTAATACCACAAAGCAGATCAGGAACTAACTTATCGAGGAGTAGGAGGGAGTGGCAAGTCACCACACTTGGTGGGACGATTGATACATAGCTGTTCAGAGAAGAGCATTTCAGTGACCAGAAAATAGCTGGTACTAAGAGTGGAAAAGGCGTGGATCAACTTCACGTTGCAGAAACACCCAAACACTGGGACAGGTTAAGAAAAACACTAAAAAGAAAACTGGAGAAAAATTGTCTATACTTGGAATTGCAGGCAACAGCACAATGTTATTAACTAAGGTTATGTCAAAAAACAAGGGCATTTTTCTCGCCATCTGCAAACAAGTAGTGAACAGTGTGTCTACAAATCAACTTCACGGAGATCATCTTCATTTGTGGGAAGTATCCTGAATCTGGAAAGAGGAGGAGGTGAGGAGGTATCTGATGAGATGTGGGATAAGGAGCACACACCGGTTGCCAGTTGGCACACCAGTCAACATGGGGATGCTTTCCCTCAACCACAGTCAGTGACCTGTTCTGCTGAAGGAAGCCATAGATCGTTTTCATGGCCAACAAGCACATTTGAAATATTGCAGTATAGACATAGCTCAGTTTGAAGAAAAAATGGTGGAGATAAAAGAAGGGCAGTAGAACATCTGAAATCTGGATAGGGTTTGAGAGAGAGTGTGGTGCAAGGCCCTCCAGTAACTGGCTAGTAAGGTACATGGGACAAGGTGCCACAGCACCATATGAAAGCTGACAAAAAGAGCAATTGCTCTGTTAGGGACATGATACAGGCCTAAACTACCCTTCCACCACAGAAGAGTGAGAGTCTCATACCGTATCTTGAACAGCGAGCCGTGGAATACATATAAACACAATGCTGCTAGGATGCAGTGGGCCACGGACAGTGAAATGGGAACTGTCTGTGCCATGTGGGCGGTATGTGACACCCATATAAAATTAATCATTGGTAAAGCAGACACCAGACTGAGATTCATTGTAAGAATCCTAAGGAAATGCAGTCTGAAAACAAAGGAAGTAGGTTACAGTACACTTGTTTGCCCACTGCTTGAATACTGCTCACCAGTGTGGGATCCGTACCAGATAGGGTTGATAGAAGAAATAGAGAAGATCCAATGGAGAGCAGCGCACTTTGTTACATGATCATTTAGTAATCACAAAAGCATTACGGAGATGATAGATAAACTCCAGTGGAAAACTCTGCAAGAGAGATGCTCAGTAGCTCAGTACGGGCTTTTGTTGAAGTTTCGAGAACATACCTTCACCGAGAAGTCAAGAAGTATATTGCTCCCTCCTACATATATCTCGCGAAGAGATCATGAGGATAAAATCAGAGAGATTAGAGCCCACACAGAGGCATACTGGCAACCCTTCTTTCCACGAACAGTACGAGACTGGAATAGAAGGGAGAACCGATAGAGGTACTCAAGGTACCCTCCGCCATACACCGTCAGGTGGCTTGCGGAGTCTGGATGTAGATGTAGATGTAGATGTATATTTAGAAATATATGTTTATATATTGTGTCCATTGCAGAAGATCAAGGGTTCGTAAACATCTAGGAGCCCAGGTCATGGTTGAGACAACAGGTGCCAGCTGCTGAGGGCAATTGTGCACCTCAAATCACTTGCTATATTCATCCCTAAGCATTGGGTGGAAGCAGCTACACACAGAGGAGCAGTGCTGTCTGCGGGAAGCCCCGGTCCTATAGCCATAGTGCTCGATTTGTGGACGTTAAGGTAGCTACCAGAAGCCTCATCATAGGTGGTAACCCATTCCAATGACTCCTGAACCTCAGCACCACTACAAAGTATGACAATGAGGTCGTCCACATAAGCAGTGCAACTGAATACATAGCCATTGAGAGACATCCCAGACATGCATTGATGGAGGCTACAGAGCAATCGTTCCATGGCAAACCATACAACAGTGCAGAGAGCAGTCAGCATTGATGCACTGAATGGAGGCTTAAGATGGGAGAACAGAGACAGCCATTGTAGAGTAGAGGGGATGTCACTCCATGAAGGAGACTCATTATGATGTTGACTGTAGTATCAGGGTATTCCATGTTGTGGAGCACCCCTTCCAGGTAGTCATGATGACCTGATGAGACACCTGGCTGAAGTCAAGAGTGGCCAAAAGCCCAGGCACATGACGAGCATGAGCAAGAGTGATTGTGTCTCAATAGTGAAAGAGGACAGTTTGGATGTTATTGGCATCTCCCAATGAGGTCTGAGCAGGGAAACCGTGTACCAGGCTGTTCATTTAAGCTGTGCAGCCAACAGCCAGGTAAAGAGCTTTGTGTCACTGTTGAGTGACATCACGGGTGGTAATCGCATATTCATTATCTACCCTGAGGCTTGTGGATGGGAAATTTCCATCCACACTGGCACCAATAGGGGATGAAATGTCCAATAAAAATCTAGTGGGAGACCGTTGAGGCCAGGCAACTTGTTCGCAGAACCCAACTGGATAGCATCATGAACTTCATCCTTTGTGACGTCAGCAAGCAGATCCATCATTGCATCCCCAGGAACCAAGCCAAAGGAAAGTTGGAAGACCACCGTAATGTTGGTAACATGGTTATGTTTGCAGAGTATAGCATCATACAGTGCATGGAGAGCAGACCTTATATTGCGCTGGGTACCTAAGTGCTGCCCTTCATCAGTCATAAGAACATTAATCAAAGTCCTCTGATGGTGATGCCATTCTGCTATCACATGGTACATGGATGGACATTCCTGTGCTAAACAGTTGTGTCTGTGTGCCCTGACCACAGCTCCTTCAAGGTGGCATCAACAAAGGGCAGTGAGCTGTGCCTTGGCTCAATTCAACTGATGCTCTGATGAATACTGATTCATAGTATATTCCATTAGAATGATGGATTAGAAATCCTGAGATCATCATCACCATGCCACAATCTTCCCTCTGTAACCAATCAAGGCCTTGTGGATGGTGGGCTTTGCATGAGAGGATGCATCATGACAAGACAGACTGATATTAAACAGGACATTGATGACAAGCTGTCCACATGGTCTTGATGAACTGCCAGCAGTTGGGGGCATAAGATGGATCGTGTTCATTGTCCGTGGTCCTTGGCCATGCCATGCCCTTTGGCAGCAGAGACTGGTAGCACAGATTTATGTGTCATGATCAGAGAATACAGTGTGCCAAACTGCAGCAGCCTGCACTCCACCAACAATATCCTAGGAGATACAAACACGATTGAGGTAACTGGGAGAATGGCTAGTGAAATGTGTAAACCCCAGATGACTACCAAAAATATGTTCCAAAGGGTTCTCAAGGTTGAGGTGCTGAACAGTTGCTGCTAGTGCTGCACATGGTGAATGATGTGGCAGTTGGTCTTTGGGCACCTGGGTGGAGTTGAAGTCACCTCCCATGATTAAGGCATCCTGCCGACTCAGGAAGAAAGGTGTGGCCTCCTCAGAGAAGGAAGTGGAATGCTCACAGCGGAGGCCCGAACCAGGTGGCACATAGATGTTGATGATCCTGATGCCACTAAACATGAGAGCCTCTGGCATCAGAGAGATAGGCCGCTGTATCAGCAAGGATACTGTCACATAAGAGGATCGCCATCCTACTACCAGAAGGGAAGCATGGGAGACGTGCTATAAAACTGCGGGGAGCACAAAAGGTGTTGCAGATGCCCCATGAAGAGTTAATGCATGGGAGAGAATGAAAATGGAAAGCTTGGGATAAACAATACATGTGATGTGTTCACATCGATGTAATAGAATCTATCTCCTCTGGTTCAAAGACTATGTAAGCTAGCCAGTATCGATATTGTCTCGCGCTGGCTGGCTGGCTGGCTTGTCCGAGGCAAGTGTGGGGAGGAGGGGGGGGGGGGGGGGGGGCACGGAACTGAGAACTGAGCCACCAGGAGGCACAACTATCGTGCACTGCAGCTGGAGCACAGTGTGCAAGAGAGGCGAGTGACGGCTGGACTGCCTTGGTGTTAACACCGGACGTTGATCTGCTCTCCGGCCCTCAGCGTCGGTTATGGGACCCTGTTTCCATCTGCTGGAGTTTCAGTCTTACCGATAATCTTTCTAGTGAGCATCATTCAATGACAATTGTGGTTATCACAAAAATTAAAGAATTGCGCAGGCTCGTTTCTCATATAAAAACTTTCTCAGTTCAGATTTAGATTATGATACTGAAGCTGCTCATTATTTGCCATTAATTAATATTCAACTAAGCTGGGACATGCTAATTGGTTGCAAAAGAGGCATTTTGGTTTTCGTATGTGTATATCAGTGAATGTTCTTTTCATTAGTTAAAGAGAGATCTGTAATTGTTAAGGTTTTTTACTCGTAACTAAGTTGCAGGGTTGTTTTCTTAATTGTATGGCCACTATTTTATTGTGTTTTATTTGCATGTTAAAGACTGCAACGTATGTATAAGGCTGTGGGTAGAAATGTTTCTAATAGCACATTTCTGTGTGTTCTAGAAGGCTTTCTTGTTCTAGTTTCAATGTGTATGTACCTTGGCCTGGAGGAGTACGCGGGTCGTGTGGGTCCGTTTGGAGAGCAAGAAGGGCATGTGTCCAGGGAATGATGTAAAATTCTAAACTGTATTTTCTTCCTGTAATTTAGCACTCTTATTGAGCTATAATTGTCTGAGTAGCTTATGCTCAAATGTGTGGTAATTAATCTTGCAGAAATTTTGCTTTGTTCAAGGTTTGCTAAGATAATGTTGAACGTTCAATAATTTTATTAATTGGGTAAATATGTTTTTAAAAATTCAAGTATGCTTGTGTCTTTTTAATGTTGAGTTTTTTAGTATATTTTATTTAAGGGAAAGGTAAACTTTAGCCTGGTTGTGAGGCGAGTTTCTTTCTGAGTTCACTTTGAAAGCCTTTGCTTAAATTTTTGGTGTTACTGAAATGGTTTAAAGAGAATTTGATAGTAATCATATTTATTTCAAAATTTGTTTGCTAAAGGATAAAGAGTGTAATGAATGTAAATTGTACAGTATTTTTTTTTTAGTACCAAGGAATATGAACATGTGCTGAGGAACTACACTACAATAAAATTTATTATATGTGCAAACTTGGGCCTTGTCCTTCCTTAATCAAAAGTGAGAGCCTGTTCTAAAGATTTTAAGTCATTGCTAAAACATTGTAGCAGAGCATAGTTCCTCTGTTTGCATTACATTCCTTGGTGCTTTGTTAGCTGTATAAGTAATAGAATTATATTGGGTTGAGGGCCTTGTTTAAAATTCCCTGTGTGTTTACAGCTCCCGTGCCATGGTAGTTCGCAGTGTGTTGGCTTAAAGTATCTAAGAAAAGAACCACTGCAGTATGAACTTTGAATAAGAGGTGAAGGAGATGAGGGCAGCGTGGTCGAAGTGAGCAGTGGTTGCAAGGTATATTAGACAAGCCTGTAAACATCACTGCCGGTGCAGTAGGTGAGGTGAGTACCGCATGCGCCGGATGTCTTTCCTTATTGGGTGTTGTAAAAGAAGGCATTGAGTTTTTAGAAGGTTCTAGTCCCTCCTAAGCTCAATTGTTATGGTTACATGCTCTGGTGGATCATATATTCAGCTTGTTTGTGAAGGCAATAAATTTCTGAATGATATATGGATGTTGCAACAACAATTAATTTCAGTGCAAAAGGACCCTATTTACTTATAAATGGCAGGAAGGCGAAGGGAAGCAAGGTGTAGAGGAAGGTAGAAGGGGCAGTCTGAATACTGCAGTCTGGAGTTCGGAACAGCTTAGTAAACTGCCAAATACCGTGTTACCACTACTTCAGGGGGTATGTAGCTTATCTGTAAAGGATGTTAATAGTATAAAAGAGCTATTATAGTTGATTGTTAAGTTGGAAAACCAAGCTCGTGTATTACAAGTCTCGGAAGGATTAATCTGTCAGTTAATTTATACATTGGCTGAAGGACAGCTAAATCGGATAATTAGTGAAGTGTTAAGCCAAGGTGATTCCTTGTTTTGTCTACATCAGACAATTTTGAAAGAGTGTTTAGGTGAACGAAGGCACAAGGATATTGTGGACAATTATTTTTATCATGTTCAGGATAATGATGAGTCATTGTCTGAATATGTCGATAGGGTGAGAACAGCTATGATAGCCCTATTCATTGAAGTAACCGAGGTAGATGCTGTGAGTAGCCTCCTTGAAGGTATGCGTCTGCAAGATCGGTCTCGGGTGATCTTTGCAGATAAGCCGAGGTCATTTCGTGATTTAGATAGATTGGTTGCGGGAGTAGAAAATGTGGAGCCTTGTGATAGTAAGCACAAAAGAGAGCGAACACCTGATACCAACCTTAAAAGCCAGGAATTTAAAAAGGAATTTTCACAGTGTCAGGGTCAGACTGCATGCTGTTTTAGATGTGGGAGTTTTGCGCACCTTGTACGTAGTTGCCCTAAACCGCGTGATCATAATAGCTGACGCCAGAAGGCAACCCGGGGGTTGAAGGGAGTCAGGCCTCCCCGCAAGTGTCGTAAGGTATGTGCGGTTAATACTTCTCACCTCCCGTTTGCTTGGATGTCTGTGGGTTTGGAGCTGGTGCAGGGGTTGTTGGATTCTGGGAGTAGTGTATCTCTCCTAGATTATAAGTGTTATATGGATAATAGGACTCGTGGCAGTTTACCACCCTTACAAATGACCGAAAGTGATTGTAGATCCATGGCCAACGAACATTTAAATGTTGTGGGTAGTATAAAGTGTAAATTAAAGATTGGTGTATTTTCATGGCCTTGGCGGTTTTTAATTATTTGGGGCTTGTCTGTATCTGATTTTCTCAGATATGATTTTCTTGTTAAAACGGGTTGTGTATTAAATCATGCACGGAAGGAATTTTCCTTTAATTTTTGTCCGGAGGTAAAGTTTCAGCTATGTGACTATGTGATCAGAAGAAGCTAAGTAGTGTGTACCACGTGCAGGAAGAGGGTTCCGATTTTGATCTTGGACATCTTTCCCGTGAGCAGGCTAGCAAGCTTTTAGGTGTGCTTCACCAGTTCCCTGATGTTTTGTCCAAAAAGTTAGGAGTGACACACCAGCTGTGTTATAAGATAAGGCTCAGGGATTTGAACCCTGTTAGACACTCACCTTACCAGCTATCCCCTCCTAAGATGATGGAGTTACGTAAGATTGTAAGTAAGTTGTTAGAGGAAGAGGTTGTTAAACCACCAGTGTCGCCATATGCCTCGCCAATTTTTTTGGTGCCAAAGCCTAATAATACCGGGTTTAGGCCAGTGGTAGACTATCGGTTGTTAAACCAAAAGGTGGTGCTAGAATCGGTGCCCTTACTTGGTTTTCGAGAGCTCAGGTCTTTTCCGTATTGGATTTAAACCAAGCCTATTATCAAATCCCATTGCATGAGGAGTCTAAACCATTAACGGCTTTCTGCACTGATTACAATCTGTACAAATTTAACCGTGTACTGTTTGGGATGGCTACAGGGGTGGCAGTACTCTCCCGACTGTTAGATTCCGTCTTTGGCGAATTTAAATTCAAATTTGTCTACAATTATCTAGACGATGTGGTGATCTATAGTAAGAATTTTGATGAACATCTTGAACACTTAAAATTAGTGATCACACATTTAAGGGAAGCGGGCCTGATCATAAAACCAGGCAAGGTCACATTAGCAAAAAAGGAAATTTCCTTCTTGGGGCATAATGTGTCAAACCAAGGGGTTAGAATGGATCATTCTAGACCCAGTGCGATTCATACGTTTCCCACACCTTGTGACAAGAAAGAAGTAGCCCGTTACATTGGTATGTGCAATTTTTTTCAAAAATTTGTACCGAGTTTTACTGGGTTAGCGGCCCCTATAAATCAATTAAGGAAAAAAGGGGAGAAGTTCCAATGGGGGGATAGCCAGCAATCAGCTTTTGAGGCGATTAAACAAGCCATTAGTAATGTGCCAGTGTTATCTATTCCCAACTTCAATTTGCTTTTTATTGTACAAACTGATGCATCAAATACCGGTACTGCTGCAGTTTTGTTGCAACTACAGGAAGGGGAATGTCGACCCGTAGCTTTTGTTTCGAGGGTATTGTCTGATCCAGAGCATAACTATTCTGTTTATGAGCTAGAAGCTTTAGTGGTGTTGTTTGCCATTGAAACATTTAAATTTTATCTCGAACATTGGAGGTTTCAATTGGAGATGGACAACCAAGCTCTAAGTTGGGTTTTGGCGCGGCCCCGAGAAACGTGTAGGCTAGCACATTGGGCTATCAGGATATCAGCATTCCAATTCGACATTGTACATATTAAAGGCTCGCAAAAATCGGTTGCAGATGCGCTTACCCGAATGTTCGAACAAGAGCAGGAAGTCTCCCACAAAGGAGCTTTGCTGGTATCTTTAACCGTGTATAATGCGGAGGTGCCACAAACTCTAGTAGAAGGTGGAGTGTTGACCAAGATTCCCAACTTGTTTCGAAATCTGAGGGAAGAGCAAGAGAAGGATCCTGACTTGGCAGTGATACGAAGGCGAGTTTCTTTCTGAGTTCACTTTGAAAGCCTTTGCTTAAATTTTTGGTGTTACTGAAATGGTTTAAAGAGAATTTGATAGTGATCATATTTATTTCAAAATTTGTTTGCTAAAGGATAAAGAGTGTAATGAATGTAAATTGTACAGTATATTTTTTTGAGTACCAAGGAATGTGAACATGTGCTGAGGAACTACTCTATAATAAAATTTATTATATGTGCAAACTTGGGCCTAGTCCTTTCTTAATTAAAAGTGAGAGCCTGTTCTAAATATTTTAAGTCATCACTACAACATGGTAAGAGGTTTACAGACAGTATCAAGAATGGGCCTAAAAAAGGTAGCAGAATCGTTTTCTGTGTCTAGAGCAACACTACAAAGGCACTTTCTTCTTGACTTACTTATTGAAGAAGCAGTTAGTAGTTAGCCTAAAAACTGGAAGAAACCAATATTGTCTGCTGATATCAAGGACAAAATTGTTAAACATTTCATTCTAATAGAATCTAAATTCTTTGGCCTTGCAAGAGACCATGTGCAGTGTTTAGATTTCCAGCTATGAGAGAAAAATGGAATCTCACATCCATTCAGGGATGAAGTTGCAGAATGGACCTGGTTTGAACATATCATGAACCATCACAAAGGTGTTCTGTCTGTCCTAACACATTTCAGTTTTTGTAAAATAATTTAATTGGAAAGATAAAAAATCTACTCATGAAGTGGCAGCAGGGAGCACACATAAACGAAGGTTGTAATTAGGCAAGCTTTCAGAGCTAGTGGCACCTTCTTCAGGCAAAAGGGTTGAAGGGGAAGGAAGAGCGGTGAAGGAAAAGGACTGGAGAGGTCTATGAAAAGGGGTAGATTTCAGGAAAGTCACCCAGAACCACAGGTCAGCGCAAACTTACCGTATGGGACGAGAAGGAGAGACTGATTGTTGGGGACTGCAAAAAGAGTTGAAAACCTGAGAGCTTAAAGGTGGAAGGCACAGTAATGTGTAAGACTGAGATTACTGCTTAAACATCATGCATGAGTTAATAAGAGTGAAAAGCTAACTACGTTGTACGTAACAGAGTTGGGAGTGGGGCGATGAAAAATGTAGAAAACTAAAATGGAGTGAAGAAAAGAGTAGTTACTGTGAAGAAATTCTGAGAAGGAAGAAATTAACGTAAATTAAGATCAGGTGGGTGGTGAGAACTAAGGACATGTTGTAGCGCTAGTTCCCACCTGTGGAGCTCTAAGAAACAGGTGTCTGTGGGGAAGAATCCAGATGGCGCACATGGTGAAACAGGCACCGAGGCCGAAATTGTCATGTTGTAGAGCTCACTCTGCAACAAGATGTGTGTTGCCAGTATACACCCTCTGCCTACACCTGTTCATCCTAATTGATAATTTAGTAATGCCAATGTGAAAGGCCGAGCAGTGTTTACATAACAGCTGCTAAATGGTGTGTTGTTTCACTCGCAGCAGGGATGATCACAGGAGTAGGAGTCATAGGGTAGCCATTTCAGCAACTTCACTTTGACTGATTGTGAAACTGATATTTATGTATGTGATTTTTGTAGATAGATAAAGTGTTTTTCATAATATTGAAGCTACATGAATCTCCATAAACATTATTTTTCAAATAAATGTAAGTATGGGGATGATCTCCAAGTAGAATTCCACATTGTGCACTCTTGTAATTATATATGATTTAATATAATGGTCTTTCTTGTGAGTTATAGTTAAATATTCTCATTTTATCTCAATGGGCTCAAATTGTCAGCACAGCTGGTTTTCATACATTATGCAAGAATCCATAAAACAAATTATACGAGGTATGTCCACAAAGTAAGTTCCATTTGGTTATATAAAACAAATGTGTACGGATACAGAAAAAAATATTTATTGTGCAAAAATCTACAACTGTTAAACTACTTTTCTACATAGCTTCCAAAATTTTGTAGGCACTTGTCATAGCATGGCACAAGTTTTTGTATGCCTTCTTCATAGAAGGTTGCAACCTGTATATTCAACCATGTGGTAACATGTTCTTTCACCTCATCATCATCGTTGAAGTGTTGACCACCAAGGAAAGATTTTAGGTGTAAGAAGAGGTGAAAGTCACACTAAGTGTAAACTTACAGTTGTGCTTAATCTTCTCTTCAACTGTGTGAATCAGTTCATCAGTAACCACAGACGGGCATCCACTTCATTCTTCATCATGCACTTGATAACGTCCTTCATTGAACAGTCTGACCCATCTTCTAACCATTGAATCACTCATAGCATTTTGTCCGTAAACCTCACAGATTTCCCAATGAATTTACTTTGGTTTAACTTTCTCTGCATTTAGAAAACGAATCACGGATCTGATTTCACATGTGGCAGCATTTCCAATTATGGCTGACATTATAAGGAAGCACTACAAAGCACACGTCAGCAGCAGCAATCTGAAAATGGTGTACATGTTTTCTCCTTAAGTCAGAGTAACTGCTGCGCATGCTTGGAACTGTGATCTTAGCGCTGCTGTGGCTAGAAATAGAAATGAAACTTACTTTGTGGATACCCTCATATTTTTTGCTCCATGCATCATATAAATAAGTCAAAGACACTCATAGTATGCGTGCAGCAACTCTTAAGTAGATAGTAAAGAAATTGTGGCAGTAAGAATGAAAAATCAAAATGGGGGCCCATTATACTAGCTCTTCCTCAACTAGTAACAGAATTAAGTACTAGCATCCAATGTAGATGAAATACTGGAAAAAATAATGGTCAAGAAAATGCCTACAATTAGTGATGATGTAGTAACACTGGACACTGCTAAGGTATGGATCATGAGTATCAACAACAAAAGCACTACCTCTAAGTTTTGACTGACATCTTTATCTTTGCATGGTTTTTCTCGTGGTTTGTGTGCATTGTGAGTGTTTTTCAGTCTTGTAATTAACATTTTGCTACACATGTTGGTGATTTGTATTCCTTCATCATACAACAAAGACACAGAATTAAACACATATACACATTTTCTTTTTGTCTTACAAGTCCCACCCCACCTCTTCCTTGCAGGAATGCTTCACAGACATTTAATTAAGATGTGAGAGAAAATTCATTGAAATACTATGCATGTGAGTTCAGTTAATACTGCTGTTCTACGTCACTAAGTACGCTGGAAAAAAAAAAAAAAAACACCTGGTTACCTAAAGACGCTACAGGATCCCACTGAATAAAAATAAAACAAAGAAATAAAAACCTGTGAGACACATTTCACAGAACTGCTGTCTGCTACCTACCTTCAGGAGGCAAAATGTGTAATACTGCTGACACACACACACACACACACACACACACACACACACACACACACACACACACACAAGGGGAGAGGGATAAATTGGGTGTTCTAGCCCAATAACACTGTAACTTTATTACATAAAAAAAGACATGAGAGACAATGTACATACAACACAAAAATCAGAATTGGCTGGTGGAGGCTTGCACTCTGTCCTATACAATCAATTAGTTCTAACACAGGATGCAGCAGGCAGGTTGCGCACACAACAGCTGTTATACTAGTAGGCCGGGTGGACTCTAGAGGCTGAACCAAGCACAAACTTCATGCAGATAGCACTCCTCTTCCTTCGTGAATAAGTGAGCACTGTGCTCATGTCCAATTCTTCTGTTGTTGATGTTGGTTGTTGAGTCATGCAATGTGTTGCCACCAGCGCAAAGAGTTGTAGTTGGACATGGCAGTAGGAAGGACAGGTGTGGTCCCCAGTCCCCCCAAACCCCCCCTCTCACCCCTCATGAGAGACCATATGGTATGATGTGGCTTCCATTTCCATGTCCAAGTCTAACCCTGGTGAAGGAGCCAATGGCAAAGGCAGTTGAGAAGGCAGTGCCGGCTGTGATGGAAGCAGTAGCAACAGAGGCATTGCCTGCGACAGCATGGGAACCGGGGTCCCACTTTCGCACCCAACAGTTGAAGGGGGCACCCAGAACAGAGGAGACGTTTGTGAATGCATCAGCAATGGAGGCAGAGATGGTGACGGCACTGACTGTGATGTAGGAGATGGTCAGACAGATGGAGGATACGAGGGCAGTGGAGGCACTTCTGGTGCTCAGCTGCCTTCACAAGGTTGTAGCTGGTCAAAGAGTCATGATGCCCTCCCCTCAGCAATGTGGACAATGCAGAAGCATTATCTATTACCACTGGCACCAATTTTGGTTGGCAGCCTAAACCAAGAGCCAGGTTGGAAGCGTTGCAGCACTGGTGTTGGCGGGTGTCCTGGCGTCGATTGAAGCAGATGTAGCAGTCTGGGGCTAAAGGCCATGAAACAACTCTGCCAGACTCTTATGTCCAACAGGGTTAAACCTATAAGCATGAGGAACCAGTCAAGAACCATTTCTGGTGACGTATCTGAAAGATATTTTTTTGTCTGAGTCTTCAATGTTCATACTAGTCATTCTGCTTCTCCATTTTGAGGGTGGAAAGAAGGGGCCATGGCTTAGTGAACACCACATTTTTATAAAAATCTTCAAATTCCCAAGATATGAGCTGGGGGCCATTGTCTGTAACTAATGTATACAAAAAGCTTCCATCGCAAAAGTGTTTGACAGAGCTGCAATTGTTGTCACTAGAGATGTAGACAGACAACACGTCATATACAGAAACTTGGAATATGCATCAGTAACAGAAATCCGGTATAAATTCAAAAAAGGTGCAGAATCTACATGGATTTGTTCCCGACGCAGCTGTGGAGCTGGTCACAGCAACAAAGATTCATGCCAGGCCTCCTGTTGCGTGGCAGACAATGGGCAGGCTGCAACAACTCACACTATTTCCCCATCAATACCTGGCCAACAGACATGTCTGCATGTGAACACTTTCGTATTTGACACAACCCTTTGGTCCCCACATGTAATAAATGCACAACCTCAGCCCAAGGAGTGGTGTTCTCTGTAGCTAACAGCAGAACTCCATCCCTAACAGAAAGATGATTTTGTAATGCAAAATAATTTCTTAAAGGATCAGATGCATGGCTAAGAAGTTTGTCCAGCCAGCCAAGTTACACAAAAGAAACAACTTTACTTAAAACAGGGTCCAAGGCTACTGTAGCTGCAATTTTAGTGCTAGTAACAGGAAAACCATCAAAAGAATTTTGAGTTTCTATGTCTAAATGAAAACAAATCAGTTCTTCTTTATCATACTCTGGAATGCATCTGGTAAGTCAGTCTTTGAAAAATAATGGCGCCCTGATAATTTTGCTAACAACTCATCAGGGAACAGTTTGGATTGGTATCAGTGATTGACTGTGCATTAACTGATTTTTTTAAATCACTACAGAGGCATAATTTACCTGTGGTTTTTTTATCATCACCATTTGTGTTGACCATTCACTGGAAGAAATAGGTTGAATAACATAAGGGAATTGAAGACAATTTAATTCTTGTTTTACTTGATCCCGTAAAGTTACAGGTACTGGGCAGGCCCAGGGAAAATGGGGACGGGCAGACTGTTTCATCATAATATGATCCTGAAATTCTATTGCACAGCCCAGTCCTGGACAAAATAAGGAAAATTTGGCACAGAGAGCATCTAACGGTTGATATGGAACTTGACCAGAAATCAAGTGCAGTTAATCATCAATGGAGAATCCAAAAAGTTTAGAAGTGTTCAAACCAAACAGATTTTCAGTGTAAGCATTGTCCACAAACAGGAGTGTTAAAGAGAGAACCACAGCCTTGTAATTCGCAGGTGTGGAAAACTGTCCAAGAGTGGGAATCTGTAGTTTATTATAACACACCAGCCTCCACCTCCATGACGCTAGAGCCACAGGGGAGAATACAAATCCAAGTAAGTTAGAGAATTCACCAACATTGCTGCTGCACACTTCTCCACCTGCATTCTCAGTGGTTTGTTAAACACACACACTTCTCTGTATAATTTGCTTGGAGACACCATCATTGCTGGCACACTGTTCACATCCATGTTCATTTTGTCCTCAATCATGTTCATAAGAAAGCAATGTGTCCTTTTTTGTGGCACCTATTACACATTGCCCAGTGCTTGGGGCATGTGATTCATTTGTGTTGAATGAAACATGAAACAGTAGGGGCATCAAGGCAGTGGAGCACAATGCAGTTGCTGTTGTGTTGCAGTGCAGACTGTTTATGTGATCAATTATTACATATACAATGCTGAGATGTCTGGTGGACTGCTGCAATGGATTCTCCATTTCCTTGTGAACTAACTGAAGGGTGAGAGGAATCCATCTATCTGCAGTCCATGAAACTTCAAATGACTGAGCTATGTTTAATAATCTCTGAAGTGAAGGATATTCACACTGTAGAGCTCACTCAAGGATAGGAACAACATGTATGATTGCATTCCAAGCCATGTGGTCTGCATAGGATTCCTTTCAAAAAATTGTCATAAAATTACAATGATAACTAACGCCATGTAGTTTCATTGTTCATGCCCTATATGATTGTTTTGGCCACTTTTGGCAACAATATAACTCCACACAAGCAGCAATAACATGCATATGCTTACAGTGATAGGCAGAAAGTAGCTCACATACCTAATCAAAAGAAAGACTTGAAGGTTCCTGTAAGGGGGTGAGCTGACACAACAACTGATACACATGAGGGGAGATAAGTGACAGAAAAAGAACCTTGTACAAGTTTACATCTATTATCCCAAATGCCTGGAAACGTTTTCAAAGGTGTTCTTCATTAGCAGCCTAGGCTTCTGATGCATTATCGTACATGGGGAATGGTGGTGGATATGTTGTTGGAGGGGCTGCACATTATGCCAGCATTCTCGTTAAATTGGAAATAGCAACTGTCAGCACCTGCTGTTGCTCAAGAAGAGATTTAAGAACAGCCTCCATGGAAACTAAACTCAAAGGAACAATGGCTGAAGTGGAACATAAAGACTCAAACACTCTACTCACCACCAAAGTGTACCATCTCAAGAACACTGTAAATTTATTATATGAAAAAGCATCAGCACTTGAGACACAACATACATAAAACAGACAACATAAGTGGCAGCTGGGGGGGGGGGGGGGGGCGCTTGTTTTCTGACCTATGCAGTCATTAGTTGTAACAAGGAGTGCTGCCACCAGGCTGTGTACTCAACTGCTGTCACATTAGTAGGTAACATAGCCTCTAATGGCCAAATCGAGCACAAACTTTATACATGACTACGAAGTGGCTGGCACACAAATTTGGTAGCTGCAGCATTGGGGAAGGTTAAATGAATGGGCAGGACATTCAGACTCAATGATGAGAGGGACCTATCTGTAGTGAGGAGTAGTGCTGACAAAGACAAAGGGGAGGTATCAGAGAGAGTAAGTCAATGCCACATTGGTAAGCAGGATGCCAGCTTCACTCCAGAGATGAGTGAAAGTCAAAATAGATTAGTAAGAAGAGAAATGAACAGTGCAGTTGTGAATTAGGATAGAGAACCAAGTTCTACAGTGGACACTACACATCTCCTTATTACATGCTTTCATGCAGCAAAAACTTTCTTAACCAGTGAAGAATTGTTCCAGAATATGACATCATAAGACACCATTCAATGAAAACAGGATATAATATAAGTCAATGTTTTGATATTTTTGTCTGCTAAATTAGCTATTACCCATAATTTACTTTTTTTGTGTAGATGTTTAAGGATAAGATCTGCACCACATAACTTACCAGTTCAGATTAGTATAAATACTTAAGAAGTTTTCAGTTTCATTCATGGATGTTTTCTCATAAATTACAGTGGAACACTGCATAGTGAGCATAATTCATTTCAGAATCTTACTTGTAGTGCGAAACACTTGAGCCGTGGTGCCATTGAGTTAGTAGACTAAATTATTAATGGAAAATCTCATATAAAGATGTGAAACAAATACTAACAAAGAGATAGAGGGGCTGGCCAGTACTTACCTCAGCTCATTACAGCCAATAGATACCCCCCCTGTTTACCTTACCCCCGTTGCTTCATAACCTGGCTGGTGAGTAACTGAATCCCCTTTCCCTTCTTCCCCTTTTTTCCCCTCTCTCTTCCGTGACGAAGGAACAAAGTTCCGAAAGCTAGGATACATAAATTTTCTGTTCTGTTTTGTGTATCTATCGGCTGTACTGAGTTGAGGTAAGTGCTGGCCAGCTCCTCTACCTCTTTGTTAGCATGAGTTAGTAGACTGCCTGTCTGGTGCCACTGGCTCAGGTGTAGTATCAACTATCCCTCTTGCAGCTCCATATCTATGAGAAAGAGTTGATATCTGTGGGTTGTGCCCTCAGAAGGTCTTTGCTTGCCGATATATATGGGTTCGATGGCCTGGGAGGAGGCACAAAGTTTCGTGATTGGTGATAGCGTCATGACAAGAGATAGTCACAAGATCTGAGAGGATGAAGCCACGAGCTGTGCAAGGAGGGCCTGCGTAGAGTGAAGATACCGAATACTTCACCAGGGGTCTGTGTCAACTACAAGCAGCAGACCGACATCCCGTCGACTGGTTGGCAACATTCATGTTGGACGACCGCTCGTGGCCTGGCTGCCCTCTTCTACCTGGCTTTCACTCAGTAACTGCTGCAACACAGCATGCATCCATTGAACTGCTTGATGATAAAGGGGAGTAACATTCTGTAATCCCCATGGTGATTTGGGTCATTGTCTACCTGCCCTCCTTATTATTTTTGGAGTTGTACCTGGCCCTCAGAGTTTTACTGTCATTTCTTTGGTCATAAATTTTGGCCATAATATTGTACTAAGACACTAGTTGTCATTTGAAAATTTGTCCTGTTATTATATTGCCTTTCCTTTCTGGTTTATACCCAATCATTAATGTTCTAATGAATCAGCTCCTGGTTGTAAATACAGCCGGAACAATTGTACTAAGGCACAGGTTGCCGCTAAACAAACAGGAGCTTGTGGTTAGATTTAGATGTTAACCAGTTCAAATCTTTGATTGTAATTGCTTTAGTTATAATCTGAACAACCTGTTGTACTAAGCTGTGCATTGCTGTCTTTGAAAGACCAGGTCATTATTGGTGCATCTTGTGGTGCATCTTGGTGCATCTTGTGGTTCCACCGAGTGAGTTCTCTTGTAATAAGTATTCACAAGAAATGTTTTAAGATGTTCCTTCAGTGTGGTCTTAATAACTGACAATCAGTTAAACTTTGAAAATGTTAACAGCCAACTGTCATCAGAACTTTAGTCTAAATAAGATTGTCAAAAGGGACGGGTTGAGATCCAATCACATCTTGGTTGCCAATTGAAATTAAGAGGTTGGTTGCTTTGTATTAAGCCTTATCATTGTCATATTGTTTCCTAGTCTGTTTAACCTTTAAGCACAGGGGCGCATCTTAACCCCAGACCTCTCAACATAGAGCTTTAAAATTAAAAGTTACATCATGTGTTTTGAGTAGTTGAATCACTCTTGTCATTAGTGGTGCTTATATAGTTTTCATGTGTTGCAGAAGGGCAGTTAATAAGAGAAGCTGTGTCCAGCATGGTAGTAAACACCACTGTTTCACCTGATAATGGGCGGGCTGCAGGTCCAGCCATCTTTTAATTCTTGTCATATTGTTTGCTGTTTTGATTTATCTTGCAAAAGTTTATTCAGTTTCCAAAATTTTTCATTTTGCAAGAAAAAAATTATGGTTATATATTGTTAAATAAACAGGTTGTGTGAAAAGAAAGTTCTGTTGGTGGGTCCTTCCTTTCCTTAATTCCAGTAAGTCCCACGTCTCATTGGTAGCACATCATGGTTGTCGACCCATGAGTTTCATTTCACGCAACCTGCATCAGTTTAAATTTTGTACTTTATTCTTTTGGGACACTGCCTAATTATTCTCTTTTGTCCACAGTCACACCATGGATCCATGTCAGTGTCCCAATATTTTGTACCTAAAATGGGATCAGCTCAATTATGAACTGAGCATTAGGCAACAAAATGTTCACGGTACAGTGGGGGAGCTGGCAGCCAGGCTACAGGCAGCGTTGTCAACACCACTCTCCATTTTTGTCAGCACGGTTGGTGAGGTGATCCAACATTTACAGACTGTCACAGAAGGATTAAATCAGTTACAAGAAAATCTCTCATTTCTCCAAAATAATCAACCAACTGTGATGTAGGTGAAGCTCATTCATGCACAATTAGTCCACATGGGCAATAGAGTAAAGGATCTTAAACTTTTAGAACCAAGCTCTGAGCAGTTAGCACATGTCATTCAGTTAAATAATCTTTCATTTGATTTGCAAATCCAAACAACAGCTTTAGAATTAGAATGCGGGGCTCATACAAATGATATAGAATGTGTTTCTGACAATCCAATAGCCCAATGTGGATCCATCACCTGATGTCTAAGTGATCGGTCTGGGGAATATTTTGCCCACCTCCCTAACCCAATGATGTGTCTGTTAAATACTATTTGGGAATTGTCACTTGAAACCTTAGAAAATATACAACAAATATTGTGGCTGTTGGTTAAGTGTGAGTCACATGCTGATGCATGAAGGATCCCCCATCACGTAGTACTTATCGCACTCTACCTGTTAGCATGCGGTAGCTTAAGTAAGCTGTTATCCGAAACCTTACACCAGTGTAAGATGATTGGGCAACTGAGGCAATCGATCATAGAGGGTAAGTTATCAGACCGTATGTGCAATGAGCTACAGTGTAGATATTATTGGTGCATGCAGGACTCCCAAGAATTGTTGTTTGAATATTTAGAGCAGGTTCGTGAGGCAGTATGGAAGTTCCCGAGACAAATTTAGTTGCTAATGTCTTGGAAGGTATTCAGCCTGAAGACAGGTCTCAGATCTCACTCTTGCCTCGTCCAGTCACTCTTTGCAAGTTAGAGAATCTTGTTAACTCTGTTATGAAATTGTCTTCTGCCGACAACCAGCGAAATGAGTTAATGGGGGGAGGGGGGACATCAAGACTTATCTAACTCTGGTCCAGAAGGTAGCATGACAGGTAAACCACATGGTTCAATGAAATCAGGGGTTTGTTTTAGATGCGGTGCACGTGACCATTTAGTATGAGGATGCTCGGTTCCAAGGACACGCCCTGAGAAGCAATGCCAGGCGGGAGTGGGTTCGCATCCTCAGAGACAGGGGTGGTGTATCATATATAGGCAGCCACCATACATACCTTACCATTTGTTTGTGCAGCTATAGGGCATGAACCATTGTGTGGGTTACTAGATTCAGACAAGTCTGTCACTCCTCAATTAAGAGTGGTTTATTGAATATGGACACTTATGTAGATTATCTCCAGTATGTCCTTCGACTGAGAGATGTCGAGTGGCCAATGGCCGAGAGTTACCTCTGTGCGGGGAAGTCTTACCGTGTGTGAATTTTCATAGCCTGTCAAGTTTTTATTAGTTAAGGGAATGGTGCCTGACGTAATTCTAGGGCATTATTTCATTCCTAAGACCAGTATGATTTTAGATTTTGGTACCTGGACCTTTTATTTTGCCAATTCGCCAGTCTCCATATTGCTTGTCACCACCAAATTTGAGGGCTTGTTAAAAGATGGAGTCATAAGACCATCCACCTCCCCCTATGCTTCCCCCATTTTCTTAGTACCTAAAGATAAGGGGCAGGATTTCCGACCTGTGGTTGGTTACAGGCTTCTCAATAAAAAGGTAATCTTGGAATCAGAGCCACTGACTGATCTTGTGGGGCAGCGGGTGGATTTATTGTGGTTTATATGAATGTTTTGTTTGTTTTTCCCGGCCGATTCACCATATGTGGGGCGGCGGGTGGAATTAATGTTATTATAAATGTTAAATGTTTTGTTCTTCCCGGCCGATTAGCAACATATGTGGGGCGGTGGGTGGAATTAATTGGTTTATAAATGTAGAATGTAATGCATTTCTCAGCCAATTAGCCATATGTGAGGTGGCGGGTGGAATATATGTTGTTATTTAAATGTTCCTATTATTTATGCAGTCTTTTGCCGTTCTCAACACTGGCTCACTAACAACAATATTGGCAACCAGAAAGTGATTAGCAAAACGTGAAGCCTGTAACTAGAATGCCTAGTGCCCACTTCATCTGAGAAATACACTTATAGCTACAGCTTATAGCTCTGAGGAATTAGGAGATTGTCTGGGATTCATAATCAAAAATGATTCTCTAAAAATGTTCACTGTATTCTGAAAGTCACAGACCAAAAAGAATCCACACAATCCAACTAACAGAGCAGTTCAGAGTCTAATGCGCTGATGCAACTATAACTGTTCAAATTAACTGTTTAAGTGAATGCTCGCCATAATTTGATGATAATGTTCGTCAAACGCCACGCTAAATGATGGTAGAATGTCTGTCCCGCGACAGCACGTGAAAATACAACATACGCAACCTGAAGATAGATCATTAAAGTCATCCCAGAATTAACACTTCACTCGAAAATGATTTCATGGTTACGCGTATCCCTAGTAACTTATTACGGCATCCGAGACTGTTTATAGCAATGATACCGACGCAACGCGACGCGACGCGACTCCCAGCACAGGTGGTGTGCTATCCAGTTTCTGGAGAGAACTGGGGCCTTCTTCTCTTGCGCAGCGTTCTTATATATAAAGCCGCGGTGCGGACGGCTAAGGGAACGCCTGATCAATTCCGTTCTCCCGACTAGCCGCTAGGCTAGTAATGCACCACTTTAAGTTATTGAATAAATCATTGCTTCCTTTGCTGATGGCCAATGAAGCTCTCAATTTAAATGTGCAATCAGCACACAGCTAAGTAATCATAATAAAAGTCTGACGTGGCTAAGTCAAATATTTTGGGTGAGAGAATTAATTTAATTACACTACACGCAGTAGACGAGCTCTGAACTTGCTCTTTGGAGATACGCCATCGCTATAGTTTTATAGTTATTCAGTTGAAACTTCTCACATCTTTATGATTATAGCGGATCTCCCTTCTACTTAAATTTAATCATCCTAGCCTTATTTATTCGCCTACTTAATCTATCTTGCTTCCTTAATTTTTAAGACAAAAAGCAGAAAATCATGAATTTCAACTAAAATTTTAATTTGTGAGATCCAGAATACTGTTTCTACTAAATTATTATGCAAAAGGAATCTAAATACAAATTTTTAAGTTTCTAGCTCTTTTCTGTTGCGCCAATGATTTTTACAGAAAAACGTCCAACTTTCGAAAATGGTTAAAGTTATTGAACTGACATTCAACACATATTGATTTAGTATTACTCCTGACATGCTAGAAACGTTTCAGGTTATTTACCTGATTTTTAAAGTATTGCGCAACATTTATGACATCAGAGCTAGTTACAGCGGACTAGGCTGGCACACAATGGAAAGACTGATGTGAATTTTATAAGGCGTGAGTAGGCTGCTTCCCTACAATCTCCACAACTGTTTCACCTGGTTTTCTGGAGAATCTTGGTTTACAGTGTTAGATCTTAACCAGGCTTATTACCAGATACCCTTAACGGAGGAATCTAAGCATCTAGCCACCTATGCTACAGATTGGAATTTATATGAGTTCAACCGAGTTCCATTTGGTTTGTCAATTGGTGCAGCAATTTTATCCCATTAACTGGATAAAATTTTAGGTGAATTTAAGTTTAATTGTGTCTTATTTGGATGATGTGGTCATATTTAGTGCCTCCTTTGAAGAGCATTTGGAGCACATCCAGAAGGTACTACCCAAGCTCAGGGACGTGGGGCTGACTGTGAAACCCTAAAAAATAACCTTGTCTAAGCGCCAAGTGTCATTTTTGGGTCACGTAGTGTCTGGGGACGGAATTAGCTCAGGGGGCTCAGGAAGCAAATACTAGACAGACAGGAATCCAGTGACTATTTTCTGAAGAATGGCGTTCTGTGTAACCACAGGGGTAGGTCTGGGGAAGCTAGAATTTGTCTCCCATGAAACTTAGTTATTCTGGTCTTCCGGTACTTCCATGACTCTCCAGTAGGAGGCCATTTAGGTCTTTATAAAACCTTAGAGAAAGTCAAGGAGCAGCTGACATGGCTGACATTTTATAAAGACTTTAGAGGTTTAGTCAAAGAATGCCGCAGTTGTAAAAAAGGAAAACCAAGTAACTCCCTGGCGAGGGGATTGCGGCAGTCGGAACAAGAAGAGATCCATTGGACAAACTATTTGTTGATTATGTGGGCCCACTCCCCTGGACAAAAAAAGGTAATTCATATATTCTTGTAGCGGTGGACACCTTCTCTAGGTTCATTTGGTTGATACCTAACTGGGGTGTGACAGCTCTTATGACCGTCTCTCATCTTACTAATATATTTAGGTGGTTTGGGCCACTGCGGGTGTTGGTTAAGGATAACGCTCCTGGCTTTCTAGCAACGTCGTTTAGACAATTCAGTTTTGGGAATTGGATAATACATGTTACCACCACACCTTATTATCCTCAGGCTTCCTTTGCCGAAAGGATTAACCACAACTTGAAGTCAGCTTTGATTACTAATCACCCTAAATCGCCCAAGAAGTGGGATACCACCTTACCCTCGTTAAACTTAGCATTTAACTCTGCATAGCATGAAGCTTCCGAGTCCACCCCAGCTAGCCTAATGTTCGCATATCCCATGATCTTTTACCTCCCTCTATCACTCCAGAGGTTCTTAGAGAGAAGTGGGGGCAAAGTCGGGCAAATATTAGGAAGGCTCTTGATCATCAGGCATGTCGCTATAATAGAAACAAGCGCCTATTTCAAGTGAAGATAGGAGATCTTGTCCAGATCAGGGATGTTCCTGGGTGGACTTCCCAGGATAAATGCTTAGGGAAGCTTGCCCCACGTTTCCTAGGTCCATATTCCATCATCAAAATAATTTTGAGTGCAGTCAATCTTTTGGTCAGGAACACGGGAAAGGGGAAGCGCATAAGGGTCCATCTCAGTCAGATTAAACATTCTAATGGAGTGAGGGGTTCTTAGCTCCAGGGGAGGCTTGTTCAGGTTTGGTAGGGGGAGGTTGAGCAATGGCACCATTGAGTTAGTTGACTGTTTTGTCTGGTGCCACTGGCTCAGGTGTAGTATTGACTATCCCTCTTGCAGCTCCATTGCCAATATCTATGAGGAAGAGTTGGTATCTGTGGGTTGTATCCTTTGAAGGTCTTTGCTTGCTGAGATATATATGGGTTTGCTGGCCCAGGAGGAGCCACAAAGTTTGGGAATTGGCAGTAGTGTCATGAAAGAGTCGGTCATGAGGTCCAAGCAGCTGAAGCCACAAACTGTACAAGGAGGCTCTGTGAAGAGTGAAGGTACCAGAGTACTTTACCGGGAGCCAGGGATGACTACAAGCAGCAGGCTGACATCCCACTGGTTGGTTGGCAACATTCGTATTGGACGACTGCTCATGGCCTAGCTGCCCTCTTCTACCTGGCTTTCATTGGCAGCAGTGGATCCAAGGAACTGCTTGTTGATAAAGGGGAGTAACATTCTGTAATCCTCATGGTGATTTGCCCTCCTTATTATTTTTGGAGTTGCATCTGACCAGAGTTTTACTTGATTGGTTCTTTGGTTGTAAATATAGGCCGTAGTATTGTTACTAAGATACTAGTCGTCATTTAAAAATTGGTCCCGCAATTATATTGCCTTTACTTATTATTTTATGGTTTGTACCAGACCCTCAGTTTTACTCTGTCAGCTCTTTGATCATACATATAGGCCGTAGTATTGTACTAAGACACTAGTTGTCATATGAAAATTTGTCCCATGATTATATTGCCTTTCCTTTCTGATTTATACCCAATCATTAATGTTTCAATGAATCAGCTCCTGGTTGTAAATTCAGCCGGGACAGCTGTACTAAGGCACAGGTTGCTGTTAAACAAACAGAGGCTTGTGGTTAGATGTAGATGTTAACCAGTTCAAATCTTTGATTGTAATTGCATTAGTTATAATCTAAACAACATGTTGTACTAAGGTGTGCATTGCTGTCTCTGAAAGACTGAGTCATTATTGGAGTATCTGTAGCTGGATCTTGTGGTTCTGCCGAGTGAGTTCTCTTGTAATAAGTGTTCGTAGCTGACAATCAGTTTAACTATGAAAATATTAACCACCAACAATCATCAGGGCTGTCAAAAGGGACAGGTTGGGATCCAGTCGCACCTTGCTTGCCAATTGAAATTAAGAGGTTGGTTGCTTTGTATTAAGCCTTATCTTTGTCATGTTGTTTCCCAGTCTGTTTAATCTTTAAGCACAGGTGCACATCTTATCCCTGAACCTCTTGACATACAGCTTTCAAATTAAAAATTGCGTCATCTGTTTTGAGTAATTGAATCACTATTGTCATCAATGGTGCTTACATAGTTTTCATGTGTTGCATACGGGCATTTAATAAGAGAAACTCTGTCCAATGCAGTAATAAACACCGCTGTTTCACCTGATAACGGGCAGGCTGCAGGTCCAGCTGTCTTGTAATTATTGTCATATTGTTTGCTGTTTTGATTTCTCTTGCAAAAGCTTAATCAGTTTCCAAATTTGCTCATTTTGTAAAAAAACAGAATTTATGGTTATATATTGTTAAATAATCAGGTGGTGTGAAATGAAAGTTATGTTGGTGGGTCCTCCCTTCCACATTTTCCTTAATTCCAGAAAGTCCCATGTCTCAACACTCAATAAAAGAAACAATTCATCCCACATACTGTAAATTACGATAATGCATCCCATGTAGAAAAAGTGCTAAAAGTTTTACCTTGTTCATGCTATAGATACAGTATTGTGTGCTTTATTACTCATGAGATTCTTGTTTACTTGGAAGCTACCTATAGTCATTTGTTTCTGCCAATGGTTCAACACTTGGTGAAAATGTGACACAGCATTATCATCAAATAAATTTGTAGTTCATGTAGCCACAGTTTAATTGCATGATGATTTGTGGTGTATGATGCAACTGATTCCTATGCTTTCAGCACACCAGAAGACTGCTGCTGTGCTGTTACTGTCTCCTCCACCTCCTCCTCCTCCTCTGTAGAACTACTCTACACAGCTTCCTGCTATGAAACACATTGCAACTCCGTACGCTCTTTGATGGTCATTTCTTAGCTGCAATCTTGCACAAGTTCATCGATATCATTGTTACCCTCTTCTAGTTCCATGCTTTTGGCCAAAGACACAATCTTGTTGAGTGCAGGCTCCACAGGTACTGACTCAAATGCCTCAGTGTCACATTCGACAACATACTCCAGCCAAAGCTTCTACCAAGCAGAAGTGAAAGTTCTCTTGGTAACCCCTTCCCATGCCTTTTTGGTCATCTTGATGCAGTCAATGATGTTGAAGTGATATTTCCAAAACTCTCTGAGAGTGAAATTGTCAACTCAAAGCAATACTAGAAGAGTGCTTTAGTGCAGAGGTTCTTAAAGTTAGAAATAATTTGCTGGTCCATAGGCTGGAATAACGGAGTGATGTTGGGAGGCAGCAATTGGATCTTGATGATCTGAAATTCTTCAAGGAGGTGGTCTTTTAGGCCTAGAGAAGGGGTAGGAGCATTGTCCATAACAAAGAAAAGAAGACATGGAGTGGCAGATTCATCTCACGCAAATATTTTTTCACCAAGGGACCAAACACTTCAATGATCTAATCACAAAAAAGATCACTTGTCACCCAAATCTTGTCGTTGGATCTCCACATCGCATTTAACCTACTCTTCTAAACTTCACACTTCTGGAAGGCTCATGGAGTTTCTGAATGACAGACAAGCAGCAGTTTAATTTTCAAATCGCCTCTTGCATTGGCACAGAATAGCAGTGTGAGATGGTTTTTCATTGGCTTGTGACAAGGCAATGCATTCTCATCTGCTGTTATAAAGATACGCTTTGGCATCTTTTTCCAGAATAGAGAAGTCTCGTCACAATTAAAAACCTGTTGCCGCAGATAACCCTCAGAATCTACAAGCATCTTGAAGCTGCTGATGAAGTTCTCTGCTGCCTTTGTGTGGAGTTGCTGCTTCGCCGTGCCTCACGACACTGTGGATGCTGGTTCTTCTCTTTAACTTCTCTAACCTCCAATGGCTTTCCTTACGTACTTCTTTGCCTGCTGATGATCCTGGTGTCTTCTTAATGAGGTGGGTCAACATTATCCAGAATACAAAACCACTGTTTATATACTCTTGCCAAGCCCTTTGTAACATCTGTCTCCTTTATCTTGTCCTTTTTGTTGAGGATAGTGCAAATTGTTGATGAGACCAACTGTATGTTTGTGCTAAATCAGCAATACTCACATCATGTATGCATTTTTCAACGAGTTTACATTTCTTCTCTAAGGTCATTATCTTCCTCTTACGGTCATCTTCTTGCGGCTTTATCTTTGGGGACATTTCTACGAAGGTTATTAAAATTTGCACAGAAGAAAACAGTTTCTGAACACAAGTTTAGGAAAATGTCTGATCACAAAGTGCACTAAGATGGTAGCAGAAAGAGTGCTAAATCCAAACTGCAGTACATACTAAAGACATTGTTGATATGCTGCTGCCGACAGTGAAAGGTGTACATATTGTTGAACGTTTCCCCTGTCACACACGAAAGAGATGGCGGCTAGTGTTGATATGCATAGTTTTCATGCGGAAAAAAGTGAAAATTACACCAATAAAAACAGCGTGTGCACGAATTGTAGTGATGAAATCAGAAAGTTAAATGATCGTGTAAGTAGTCTGCAACTAATCATTAATACTCTGATGAGCGAACTAAAAAAACTTACGTCCGGAAAGTGTGAACCTACATCAAACTTGCCTCACAGTAACCACGAAATCCCAGGCAAAGTGAAAAACAAAGTGCCTCATTCTCAATGAAGCTTATTGTATGAGCCTAATATCACATTTACAAGCAGGTTCAGTGTGCAATCAACTGAGCAAGATAAGAAACATTGTGCATGTTATAAAACTAACTTCCGAGCTGAATATGAAACTACAAATACGCGGAGTGATACATCCAAAAGAATGCCTAACAACTCAACTACTGTTATGAAAGGAAATGAAACTGAAAGACCTGAACACTTGCGTGACCCAAATATCAAGTATTTGTCCAGCACTGATACAAAATTTTTGGCCATAACGACGGTGGGCCTTCTAAACAGGCAGAGATACCTAAACGAAGAAAAGTAGTTTTGATGGCAGACAGTCATGGTCGTGGATTTGCTCACCTTCTGAATGGTCAGTCCGGTTTACAAACAATCGCTTACATAAAGCCTGGTGCTTCTATGTCGGAAGTTTGCAATCATGTACGATCCACAGATGTTGCTGACTTATCCTCTGAAGACTTTGTTGTGCTAATTGGTGGGTCAAATGATGTATATAAAAACGAAACCCACAAAGCAAAACAAGAACTAAAAAAGTGCTTAGGACAGTTGACACACACAAATGTTTTAGTGCTGAACATCCCACATCGGTATGACTTACCATCTTGCTCATGCGTAAATAAATAAATAATCAATGCCAACCAACAAATTTCATTACTTTGCAAACATTTCAGAAATGTAGAAATTGTAAATGTTAACAATATTGGGCGCAATTCCACACATTACATGGATTGCACGTTAACAACATGGGGAAAAAACTGCTCGTCGGAAAAATTGAAGAAATTATCATCAAGAGGCATCAAACACTCAAAACCATCCAGGATTGGCCCCCCAAATATTCAAAGGAAACAGCACCAGCAAGACCTCACTCACCAACATCAACAACAAAAGAAGGAACTAAGTGCCTCCAATATTCAGGCACAGCAACAACAATGAATGCAGTAACAGCTCTACCAATTGCAGACCCAGCTCTAACACCAGCAGCAATATTATCAACAGTAGGAGCAGCAGCTGAACAACTACCAGGGGAGCCAGACACAGAAGAAAATACTGCTGCAGATGATAATAGAAGAATAGGTGCAGTCGGGAAAAGAAAAGCAGTACTTCCAGCACACCTGAATGACTTTTTATTGACAAGGTAAAGGTAAGTGATCAATTAAATATGCCAAAGTCTAACAATATGCCAAAGCCTAAAAAATCCTTTAATTTCATGCTGATTCATCAAAATGTCCAATCATTGCTAAACAAATTAAGTGAAGTTGAAATTTTATGTACTGATGAGCTAAAAACGTTTCTGTAATGTGTATAACTGAACACTGGCTGCCTAAAGATGCAATGTCAGTCACAAAACTTGCAGACTTTAATCTTTCATCATCATTTTCTAGAATTACATCCAGTCATGGAGAGTCATGTATATTTGTTAAAAGTGGCATTGATTATTGTAACATAAAACCCATTGAACTGTTAGCTGAAGAGAAAGTTTTTGAAGTATCCACAGTTGAACTCTCTGCATTAAAATTAATAATCATCTGTGTATATAGGAGCCCTGATGGGAACCTAAATGATTTCTGTCATCAACTAGAAGCAGCTTTAAATACTATAAAAACCTTCAACAAAACAGTGATCATATGTGGAGATTTCAATATTGATTTTCAAGAAATCTCAAAAGACCAGCAAAGCTTGATGACCCTACTGGAAACATATAACATAAAAGCCACCATAGACTCTCCTACGAGAGTTACACCAACAACTAGCTCAACAATTGATCAGATATTAATAAACACAAATGTAAATCACAATTTCGGTGCTGGAAATCTTAATACTGGCTTCAGTAATCACTATGCACAGTTTATTGCTTCGCACACCCCAAGTGAAACAACTGAGAAAGAGGAACTTGTAAAAGAAGCAAGGAAATTCACTAACAAACAAATAAACCTTTTTGTACAGAGACTAAGTGAAGAAACTTGATATGAAGTGTATAATTGTGAAAATACTAACAAAAAGTTTGAAAAATTCATGGAAATCTTCATGTCATACTTTGAAGCTGCATTTACATTAAAAAAGCAAAAATGTCAACCTAACTTCAAAAAGAACAAATGGATTACAACAGGTATTAGAATATCTTGTGCAGAGAAAAGAAGATTACACAATATAGCAAAGACACAGAACATGCCTCATGAATTTCATTTGTACCTGAAGAATTACAAGAGGATCCTCAAAAATGTTGTAAGGAAAGCTAAAACAATGGCAAATGACAAATACATTGAAAATTCAAAAAACAAATCTAAAGCTATATGGGAAGTTATAAAAAAATCAAACAACAAGTGAAACTAAACAATATAAAAATAAGAACTCATGTTGTGAAGGACAAATGATTTCTTGCCCAACAGAAATTGCAGGGACCTTCAACAAATATTTTGCAAATGGAAGTGAACAGTTGGTGAGTGGACTGGAAGAACACAACAAAATATCACTTCCATCATGCAATAGTGCGAGAAATGTGTCTTCATCTTTGTTCCTTTCACCCACAAATACTGAAGAAATTTTATCAGTTATAAAAACCTTGAAAACAGGGTACTCATGTGGAATTGATGGAATACCAGATGCAATTACTAAAAAATGCTGTCTTGCCTTAGCTGAACCCTTGACACATTTGTGCGACAGCTCACTGGCATCAGGAACCTTCCCTTCATGCTTAAAAACAGCAAAACTGAAACCACTGTTCAAAAAAGGGAATCCAGAATGTGTTTCAAATTATAGACCAATAGCCCTACTGCCTGTATTTTCAAAAATTTTAGAAAAAGTTTTTTATAAGAAATTGTCTGATTTCCTAAATAAAAATAAAATTCTCTCTCCTTCACAGCATGGCTTCAGGAAAGGCTATTCAACTGAAAGTGCAATATTTGAATTTCTTAATGAAATCTATACTAAACTGGATGCAAGTGAGTTTGTGACAGGCATATGTCTTGATTTATTTAAAGCTTTTGACGTCATTGACCATAATACCCTACTGCAGAAGCTTGACCAATTAGGAATTAGAGGTATATCCAATGAGTGGCTCAAGACGTACCTATGTGAAACTTCCTGGCAGATTAAAACTGTGTGCCCGACCGAGACTCGAACTCGGGACCTTTGCCTTTCGCGGGCAAGTGCTCTACCAACTGAACTACCAAAGCACGACTCACGCCTGGTACTCACAGCTTTACTTCTGCCAGTACCTCGTCTCCTACCTTCCAAACTTTACAGAAGCTCTCCTGCGAACCTTGCAGAACTAACACGCCTGAAAGAAAGGATATTGCGGAGACATGGCTTAGCCACAGCCTGGGGGATGTTTCCAGAATGAGATTTTCACTCTGCAGCGGAGTGTGCGCTGATATGAAACTTCCTGGCAGATTAAAACTGTGTGCGACCAAGACTCGAACTCGGGACCTTTGCCTTTCGCGGGCAAGTGCTCTACCAACTGAGCTACCGAAGCACGACTCACGCCCGGTACTCACACAGTTTTAATCTGCCAGGAAGTTTCATATCAGCGTACACTCCACTGCAGAGTGAAAATCTCATTCTGGAAACATCCCCCAGGCTGTGGCTAAGCCATGTCTCTGCAATATCCTTTCTTTCAGGAGTGCTAGTTCTGCAAGGTTCGCAGGAGAGCTTCTGTAAAGTTTGGAAGGTAGGAGATGAGGTACTGGTAGAAGTAAAGCCTCTTCCTTGCATTTTTACCTACGAAACATCAGTTTTCATCAAACAATATATCGATAGACACCCAGATATCTTATTAAAAAATGAAGATATACATGCACACAATACAAGGCAAAAATCTGACCTTCATATGAAACAGATGAGAACATCATTGTGCGAAAAAGGCACACTACATACTGAGATAAAGATTTTCAATAATCTACCTAAACATATTAAATCAATAGGTAAACTCTGTAGGTTTAAGGCTGAAGTGAAGGCATATTTAATTGATCATTGCTTTTACAGTCTGGCAGAATATAGAAAAGCCAAACAACAAAAATAAAGATGCATTAATAATATTCTACTTTGTATGTTGCCTGTAATGTTTGTTGTATTTATGAATCTTTGCTAAATTACTTCAATATCTAGTCCTTAGGATTGCAATACAAACTGTATTTTATCTTGTAAATACCTAACCGTGTCCAATATCCTTGTATATATTCTATACATATAGGATTTGAAGGACTAAATAAATAAAATAAATTCAGTGGACATCACACTATATCATCGTCACTCATTATGCGAAACATCACTTGTTGAGTGAGTCATCTTTTTACAATTTGTGTTGCTCATTATGTGAATTGCGTGTTATGGGAGGTGCTTGTCAAGCAAGATTCCACTATATTTCTAATAGTGTGATCAGACAGTGCAGTATTATATGTCTTGTGTTTCATCTAGGTTCAGCAACTTTCTGTTTGCAGAGAACAAGTAATTCATCATCAAAAAATTATTATTTGCATTTACAGATATTTAAGTTTCATCATTAGGCTTAACAAAGATATTTACTTAATTAGCAAAGAGAACTGATTCTGCTTTCTTCATGTATATTGACATCATTTACACACATAAAAAGAACAAGATGAAACCAGTATTGATTCCTGTGGTATATATGTAATGATTATTCCCTATGCTGTAGCAGCTGTTTGATAGTATACAATCCCTGGGTTTCTTAATGTGACGTTCTGTATCTTTTTAGCTAGATAGAATGAAAACCAGTTACCAGCTAGAACTCTGGTGCCATACTACATGACCTTCTACTGGAGAAAACTGTCAGACCTGGGTTCCTCTTCCAACTATTAATTACCCTGGACCCTACAGACATTCTAGAAGTTTAAAGAGGGATTTAATGACACCTTGTATAGTATGTACTCCCTACTTTCATTAATCAAATAGTCTTTTGGCCATGTCCTACTCTGACACCTCCTCCCTCATAGTGAGTGAGATGGTGCCGTGGTTAGCACATAGGACTCACATTCAGGAGGATGAAAATCAAATCCTGTCTGGCAATCCAGATTTAGGTTTTCCATGATTTCCCTAAACTTCATAAGGCAAATGCTGGGATGGTTCCTTTGTAAAGGGCATGGCCAGTTTCCTTCCCCATCCTTCACCAACCTGTGCTTCTGATTCATATATAATGATGTCATTGCTGACAGGACATTAAATTCTACTCTTCCTTCTTCCTTCTCCTAACCCATCTTTGTTTTCTTGTCATCATTTGAGCCTTGTCGTCCTGGGCTCTATGTGAGCTGTTTCTCCTTTTTTAGCCTATTCCTCTTCCATGTCTGAGGAAGAAACTAATAGTTCCAAGAGCTGGGAGCCACTTGTAAATGTGTTGCCTCCTGTAAGTCCTGGGCAGCCATTCTGTAAACACAATGAGACACATTCCTAAGTGAAAACCATGTTTAAGGCAGTTTCTTGGTATATAACAATCAGTTCCCATTTCTGGTACCTACAAACCATTTTTATTTGTTTCAAATTGCAGATTACAAGGCTTCATGTTGGCTTTGTGGCTGCACATTCAAGTGGCGGACTATAAATCTAGAGGTCAAAGGTTAAATTTGTAGTTTATTCTACTTTTTTGTTTTTGCTGTGAATGTGACTTCCATTTTACCAACCATTGGCACTATGATGGAAAATGGAAGTCAATGATTCACTTCAATTCAGTTCAATTCAATTCAATTCAATTCAATTTTTATTATCACATAACATCCCTTATACAATCAAAGATTGTGACATAGGTGACTTGTCAGTTTTACACTATATATAATATTTCTGAAAGTATTCGTATGGAGTGTAGCCATGTATGGAAGTGAAACATGGACGATAAATAGTTTGGACAAGAAGAGAATAGAAGCTTTCGAAATGTGGTGCTACAGAAGAATGCTGAAGATTAGATGGGTAGATCACATAACTAATGAGGAAGTATTGAATAGGATTGGGGAGAAGAGAAGTTTGTGGCACAACTTGACCAGAAGAAGGGATCGGTTGGTAGGACATGTTCTGAGGCATCAAGGGATCACCAATTTAGTATTGGAGGGCAGCGTGGAGGGTAAAAATCGTAGAGGGAGACCAAGAGATGAATACACTAAGCAGATTCAGAAGGATGTAGGTTGCAGTAGGTACTGGGAGATGAAAAAGCTTGCACAGGATAGAGTAGCATGGAGAGCTGCATCAAACCAGTCTCAGGACTGAAGACCACAACAACAACAACATAATAATACTGAAAATAGGCAATAACCTAATAATATATATGGTGTAACATCTTCAAAGAGGTATTTTAATTACAATTATAATGTATTGTTGCCATTCACAAAATCTTTTACACTAAAGTAACATTTATCTTTCAGCTATTTTTCCAGGTCTCTTTTGGTACCTTTTACATTTGGGTCATCCATATCTTTCCATATTTTATTTACAAATTTCATGCCCATATAGTATGGGTTTTTTTTCATATGATTTTAAATGGTGGGTAGGTAACTTGTAGCTCGTTCTATATCTAGTATCATATTGTTGCAAGAAGAAGTTGCCCTCAAAAAGTTGTGGGTTTCTTTTCATGAAAGTGAGAGTTTCATAGATGTATATGCTTGGAATGCTCATTAGATCTAGTTTTACAAATAAAGGTTTACAATGTTGCTTTGGTTTTGCTCCCACCATTCCTCGGATAATTCTTTTTTGTAGTATAAAAGCTCTAAGTAAATTTGTTTTTTCAGACCCCCAGAAAATTTTACTATACCCAATGACTGAAACGAAATATGTTTTATATACAGTTTTTCTTACAGCTAAATCAGTAATACTATACAAGATATTCATAATATATACAAGTCTTTTCAGTCAACCCAGTATGTTGTCCACATGGTGACTCCATAAGAGGTTTTTATTGACTAATACGCCAAGGAATTTGACACAGTCTGCAGTCTCTAATTTTTTGTCCATATACCTTATTTCACTTATAGACTGTGCAGATTGTTTTGTGGTGAAATGAACAATTTCTGTTTTTGTAAAATTTAATGTCAAGTTATTGTTTTTGACCCATGCCTCCACTTCCCCAAGTGTTTGTTCAATATGACGAATTAGCTCTACCTCATTTTTACAACAGACTATAGCTGTTGAGTCATCTGCATAGAGGATAGTATCAGACTGGACCTGACATGGCATATCATTAATATAATACAGAAAAAGTAGTGGCCCTAATATTGAACCTTGTGGAACACCTAATTGAGTGTGTTTCCAGCCAGAGAGAAATTTCTTGCCATTGATGTTAATAAGTACTCTTTGTTTTCTGTTTGCCATGTATGATGACATACAGCTAAGAGATTTGCCTTGAAAACCATAGTGTGCCAAGTTTTGGAGAAGCAGGTCATGATTTACTGTGTCGAAGGCTTTGGAAAGGTCACAAAAGATGCCTGACACACACATTCTATCATCAAGACATCTGCAGACTTTTGTGACTAATTCATTTATTGCATGGATTGTGCTGCGGCCTTTTCTGAAACCATATTGATTGCCTAAGATAATGCTGTTAGATGAATTGTGATTTTCGATCTGTTCACATGCAGCTCTTTCAAATATTTTTGAGAACATTGGTAACAGTGAGATTGGCCTATAGTTGTCCAATTCATCTTGTTTGCCTTTTTTATGTATAGGCCGAACTTCTGCATATTTTAATCGATCCGGGAAACATCCCTCATCAAAAGATTGGTTGATTATGAAAGAGAGTGGATATGCAATACTGTGATGGACTGTTTTTATAATTTCAGTGGGGACCTCATCCCACCCCACAGATTTTGAATTTTTTACGGACATTATGATTTTGATGACATCTGAGATGGAAACATGAGAAAACTTAAAACATGGGCAATTGCTGTCTGTCATATTGGGCTTTGTTTTTCGTGGTGAATGGTCACCAAATTTGTTACAGTTCATGAAAAAGTCATTGAATGATTCACAAATGGCACTGGGTTCTGTAACAGCTCTACCATTTGTCACTATTTTAGAAGGGCATTTTCTCTCTGCCTCACTGCCAACTTTGCTTCTTATAACAGACCAAACAGCTTTTGATTTGTTTTTTTTTTTTTTTTTTTTGCATTTGAAATGAAGTTATTATTTGCAATACATTTTGCTAGTGTAACTATTTTGTCGAATGTTTTTTTGTGTGTGCTTACATACATAAGAAATTGAGGGCTTCGATTTACTTTTGCCTCCATATACAGTTTCCTCTTAGTAGCACGAGACACTCTAATTCCTTCTGTTACCCAGGATCTACTTTTTTGGGACCTGGTCCTCACTGTTACAAAAGGGTAGCATTCATTGAATATAACCAAAAATTCAGTTTAAAAGTTATTGTAATCGTCACTTGTGGAAGTGTGTTTGCTGACTGCCCACTTGGTTTGGCTTCTGGGAAAACAGGTTGACATTAAATAACAATATAACCGAACACAACATCTTTTCCCTTAGAAATACTAATAATGGACAAAGTGAACTAAAGCACTCTGTAAAGTGTTAGGAATTTGGCTCAGCAGTAAATTGCTCTGGAATAGCCACACAACTCAACCCGACAATGAAAACCAGTTACCAGCAAGAACTCTGATACCATAATACACGACCTTCTCTTGTAGAAAACTATCGGACTTTGGTTCCTCTTCCAACTATTAATCACCCTTGCTCTGCAGCAAGTTGGGAAGATTTTTATATCTCCTAAGGAAACTGAGGTACTGTGTGAGTAAAAAGCTCATGCTTATGGCATACTAAGTGTTTTTGAAGAAGTCTCTGGGAATAGAAGCCACTAAACATACCTTTGGTTTAAGTAATGTAACTTCTTGCAGATGAACTTTGTTCAGCACAAAATGTGTGCAGTCCTCAGTCTATACATACTCAGAATACTTATGCACACCAAACATAATGTCCACATGTATGAAATTATATCAGATGTGTGCTTGCAACCAAAAACAGTAACTTACAGGACTGTCCTTCGACTCTTAAAAAAAATTACATTTTCAAAATATTGTTCAGCAGTATACTATATGAAATGTTGGTATTGCAAGAAATGAATTTTAAATGGTAGTGGAGTTATGGTTGAAAGAAAATTACTTTATAGATAATGAAAAAGGATGATATTTTATTGTAAATGTGACTATGAACATACCAAGTCACAATTTATGACATTATAATGGTGCCACCCAAAGCCGCCAGGGAAACTGAGTAGCTGTCATAATACTACTGACAACTGCCATGGCACCACTACTCAGATGGCACTTGTGACCTGAAGCACTCTTTGATGAGGCCATGCCTTCCATAATTCTGAACCAAGTAAGTGATAGATCTGTGGAAGTGCAGACTTCTCAGAATGCAGCCCAGCAAATGTACATAGATGCACTGGTAGACAAACACTCACTTGTCAGTGAAATTACTCCTCGATACTAGTGCATCTGTGTCCTTGCTAAACCAAACAACTTGCTTAAGTTAAGGGTTGTCCCTTACAGGTAGCCAAGACAAATCTTTGGGCATATTGATGTGGTCATGCGTCCTTGCTAGGAAAACTTTCAGTTTTACTCACTTACAACAAAGTCACTCCTCCAGTAAATTTTCTTGTGTAGCTGACCCCAAAGTGGACGATGGTTTTTGGGTAGACTCACTTCATGCCTTTGAGTTTATGATTTATGGAAAAGTAAACACCATCCCATCCAATGGACCTTGTGACACCCTAAGGATTCTCTGTGATAGATATGCTCAAATATTCTCACCTGAGTTAGGTAAGGCAATTGACTTTGATGCTCATGTCATTCTTAAGATGACAGCTACCCCACATTTCTTTATAGCTTGCCCAGTGTCCCTGGCTCTACAGGACTCTTTCAAAATGGAACTGCACAGATTCACCCATGAAGATATGTGATGTGTTGGCAGAAGAGCCAACACCGTGTTGCTAGAGGAGGCCGAAATGCATGCGTTTAAGCTCAAGCAGACTGACGTGAGGTCTGGAACAGTTAAAGGAGTTGAGTCTAATAAATAAAGTATGAAGCTCTTTGAATACTTAACTTTAATCCACAATTGAAGAACATCGCTCCTGTTGATACATGAATTATAATCTCCATATAAACTGGTAATGGCGCCTTGCTAGGTCGTAGCAAATGACGTAGCTGAATGTTATGCCAACTATCGTCTCGGCAAATGAGCGTAATTTGTCAGTGAACCATTCCTATTAACGTCGGCTGTACAACTGGGGCGAGTGCTAGGAAGACTCTCTAGACCTGCCATGTGGCGGCGCTCGGTCTGCAATCACTGACAGTGGCGACACGCGGGTCCGACGTATACTAATGGACCACGGCCGATTTAAAGGCTACCACCTAGCAAGTGTGGTGTCTGGCGGTGACACCACATTCCTCCCCCGCAAATCGGCAAACGGTTGTGTTATAAGGCTTCCGCCCGCCGTGGGGAGGACCCCATGTTGACGTATGCGAGGAGGTGGGGATCCTAACAACAGGCGAGGCTGTGCCACCTGCACCCTGCCATTCGACCCGAGGGGAGGTAGGAAACGCCTGAAAACCTACTCCAGGGTGCACGCCAACATGCGGTGTATGCGCCCGGAGAGAGACAGGAGGGGCCGAAGGGTCGACCTCCATCAGAACGGGGCGCCCAACGGGCGAAGACGACATCTGGTTCGGAGCGGGCAAGAGGTCCATGTCGGAGGACAGCTGGTCACGGGAAGCGATCGGCGGCGCGTGACCCAGGGAGGCACCCGGTGGTTGCAGCGGCGCGTCCGCTGCGGGCATCGCCGGCGGGAGAACAGGCGGCGGCGCGTCGCCATGGGGCCAAATGGAAGGCAGCGTCGGTAAGACCTGGGGATGAGGCGAGCCAGTAGATGGTTCCCCAGGGCGCTGACCGGACGGCACCGTCGCTGAAAGCAGACGGGGAGCGGCAGATCCCGTGTGACAACAGAGGCACAGCTGATTGAGATGCCGATGCACCTCACCAGAGGCCCCCAAAACCAAATACATAGCGCGGCGGATGCAGCGAAGAATGCGCCCTGCGAGCCAACGCCGTGAACCTCGATAGTTGCGATAGTATACAACGTCACCTGGAGCAAAAGTAGGCGTCTGCCGCTGCATAGGAACCTGCTGCGGCGGATGTAGCAAAGACATCAAGGTTCAATGAGGATGACCGTGGAGCAACTCAGCCGGCGAGTGACCATCTCGGGGTTGAGAGTGATACGAGGACAAAAAGAGCAATAACGCCTCCTCCCGAGAATGCAACTCTTTCAGCATCAACATCTGGGACTTGAAAGTCCGGACCAATCGTTCAGCGGCACCGTTCGGCTGAGGCGAAAACGGCGCGGATGTCAGACGTTGAATACCATTGGCCTTGCAGAATGACTGAAATTCTGCGGACATGAATTGTGGGCCATTGTCGGAAACAATAGTCTGTGGAAGACCTTCAATGCAAAAGATAGCAGATAATGCTTGATGGTGGCAGATGACATCGTGGAAGACATCCGGACAACAAAAGGAAAATTACTGAATGAATCTACCACAACAAACCATCGAGTATTCCAGAATCGACCAGCAAAATTGATGTGCAAGCGTTGCCAAGGGGTAGTGGCTTTCGGCCATGCAAAGAATTTCCGCGGTGGTGCGGATTGTTGTTAGGCACACACCATGCAAGAAGAGCACATATTCGTAATCGCAGCATCAATTCCGAACCAAGTACAGTGCTGACGAGCAAGTTGTTTCGTTCTCACGATACCCCAATGTCCTTGGTGGAAAAGCCGTAAGACAGAGGACTGTAACGAACGTGGGACCACGACCCTGGACTGATCATTATCAGAACGCAACAGCAAAACACCACGTCAATCAAAAAGTCTCTCCTTGTGAGCAAAAAATCGGCGAACCAACGGATCCTCGATCCGTGACTTTGACAAGGGCCATTGCGTAGCAACAAAACGCAAAACGGTAGCAAGGACAGGGTCAGCAGCTGTGGCTGTAGCTACATGACGAAAATCAATTGGAAACGATTCGACCACGTCATCGGTTTCCGCATCAATGAACAGGCAAGCAAGTTCGGAAGAATCGAATGCTTTATCCTCAGCAACAGGCAAACGGGACAACGCATTGGCGTTTCCGTGCTGAGCAGTGGACCAATACAAAATATCGTAGCGGTACTGCGAGAGGAAAATAGACCAGCGAATGAATTTGTGCGCTGTATGTGGAGGTACAGGCTTGGTCGGATGAAAAAGCGATGTCAAAGGTTTGTGGTCTGTGATGATGGTGAAGTGACGACCATACAAGAAATCATGGAACTTAGTAACACCAAACACGAGAGCCTAGCACTTGGGTGGGTGACTGTCCTAGTCTGCTGAGTGCTGCTGGCAACCGGTGCGCACTCAGACCTGTGAGGCCACTGCTTGCCTCCACATGCATTTTTCATGACCTGGTTATTTCAAGTTTCTTTGAAATATTTGGGTGCTATTCCTCTTTAAAACAGATGTACAACTTCTCTGCTAGTCTGCCTGTCACTGATAAAGCCATATTAATTGTGTAGCTATGGGTAGAGCTCTGTAAGACTGCAACACACTAGCTGTAGTTTTCTCTGCTCTGTGAGACAGTGTTGATAATGAAGATGTTTCGTACTGGAATGACTCTGGTCACTGCTCCGAATATTTCCTTTCTCCCAACCGTGCTCTGTCATAAACATGTTCACTTCCCCCACAAACTGTTGTGCCTTCTGGTGTATACTATTATAGTCTTCTATGTCTTTAAGTGTGACAAATGTAGTAACATTCCTGGCTGAAATGCCATGTTCAGCCCTAAAATTTTCAATAAAAGAAGTTGAAACTTTGAAATGTCCAAGTCTAGTGCCCACATTTGCAGATACCAATAGTGAACTATAGATCCAAATGACTTTGCTCTATCAAATTGCGATGTTAAATGCTCTTTTGTAGTTTGTAATTGCGACAGTCTGTTTCCTTTGAAATGAGCTCCTGCTTACCCTCTGATGGATGCATAATTTACAATAAAGCTGCAATTTGATTGACTTTTAATGACCTTAAACACTGAAAACACCAGAAACTTTTCGCCCTGCTAGGTGACACACTGACACAAATCCTGACATGTGTTTCCTCTCCACCGATGAAAACACACTCCCCTTGAGTCATACAAGGAAAGTCCTAAAGGGCTTCCCAAGATGCCAACACTGCCCAACAATAATCAAAACTTGGCTGGAAATACCCATAATAAATTCCATTAACAAGCCAAGATGGAATTTCAAGCAAGCTAACTTGGATCATTATATATGGGAAGTTGTCAGCAACCTACGCTGGATAGCCCCAAAGGCAGAAAACAACAAAAGATTCTTGGGAGTCATAATTGGTGCAACCAAATGTAATAAGCCTCAAGGGCTCAGGAAACAATACATCCCTTGCTGGGACAACACAATAGAAAACTTCTATGCAGAATACCAACAAACTGAAAACCCTGATACTGGTAAAATAATACTAGAACAGCTAAATGAAGCAAGAAAGCAGAAATGGATGGACCCGACATCTAGTTTAAATTTCACTCATTCAAGCAGAAAGGCATGGGGATTATTAAGGAAACGTGGCCCTGCAAACAACGTCTGCAATCAGCAACCGCGTTATCTTACGCCATCAGAACTGGCACTACACATAAAATTAAGAGCTGAGAAGGTCCCTGTGAACACAACCATGAAAGAAAAAGTAAAGAATGAATGGAATGAAGTCAATAGGTACCTCCATGGTAACACCACACTATCAGATCACTTTTCTGAAAGAGATATAAATGAGACCATCAAAACATTGAAAATGAGAAAAGCCGCAGGACTGGATGTCATATTCCCTGAATTTATAAGACATAGGGGAACATGGAAGAACTTGGCTGAAGAAGTTTTACAATGATATACTCAAGACCAGAAGGGTGCCTCAACAATTCAAGATCACGCACACATTAGCAATCCTCAAATCTGGAAAGCCAGTACATGACCCCTCAAGTTACTGGCCAATTGCACTGCTGAGCGTGTGCTTCAAACTACTGGAACAACTCATCCATAACAGAATACAAGGAATAATAAACAATATAAACCCAACATATCAGGCTGGGTTCAGAAGCAAGTGGAGCTGCTGTGAGCAGGTCCTAGCCTTGACAGCCAACATTAAGGCTGGATTCAAAAAGAAACTAAAGACATTAGTGGTTTTTGTTGATCTGTCAGCAACATATGACACCGTGTGGCTAGATGGGCTCCTGCTGAAGCTAAAAAAGCATGTCCAAAATAAGAAACTGACAACACTTGTGAGAAATATGTTAACCAACCATTACTTCAAGATTAGCGTTGGACTAAAACAGAGCAAGTCATTTACCTTGAAAAATGGGCTCTCCAAAGGGTCCATCCTAGTACCTCTACTTTTCAATCTGTACACCAGTGACATGCCAAACACTGCTAGCAAAAAGTTTTGCTACGCTGACGACCTTGCCATAGCCGTACAAACCAGCACACTTGAGGAAGGAGCAGCTATATTATCTAGAGACTTAGAAACTCTCATAACATACTAAAAAGCATGGAGACTCCACCCAAATGCAGCAAAGACAGGAGTCTGCGCATTCCATCTAAACAACAGAATTGCAAACCAGCAGTTGAATGAGAGCTTCTGCCAACAAAAGGTTAGACATAATTTCCAGCCTAAACACCTTGGTGTCACACTAGATTGGTCTCTGACGTATAAAAAACACTTGGAAAATACAAGCCAAAAAATAAAGACCTGAAACAACATCGTAAAGAAACTAGCTGGTATGACATGGGGTGACGACACATCGACTCTTATTACGGGCACATTAAAATCCACCCCAATCTCCTGGCTGGACACCATCAGCAACATCCCACCACCTGAATTACGATGCCAAGAAGCAATCAATTGAAAATTAAGGATACTACACCACCCCGACTACCCACAAGACCTTGTGATGGTATGCCTTCTTTATTTCTTCATTTGTTGTTCTCGGTGTCGATGTGCTGCGTTGTGATACTGGCTGAAAAATGGGGTGTGGAAGTACAACACTGGCTACTTTAAATAATGTAGCCGATGAGTGCATTTCACAGTAGTTTACTTTAATTGTTCATAACCCCCTCCCCCCCCCCCCCCCCCCCAATAATACACAGTTATACATGGCCAGTGCACTATTGTTTTAACTTTCCATAAGCCTCATTAATAGACTGCAGGCAAACCTCCACATACGGCTACAATAGTTTAGTATTGAACATCTACAAACACTAAAAACCCAACCACAAAGTTCACAGTTCTTGAAGAATAGAAAGGTACGTATGGAGCAGACACTGTTGTTGTTTTAACACATGGCCTAATTGTGTAACACTTATTTTACAGTTAAACTGAAGCATTGTTGTTGTTCTAACCAACACAGGTTTCTCGTCTGAAACTTGGCCATGGACTGACTGTCTCATGACCAAAAATCAGGCCCTTATATATCATCACAATAATAGGTACTAACTACACATTATTCGAAGTTAAATTTACAGAAATTACAATTAAAACTTAACTCATTAAATTAACTGAATACATAAAAAAAATTGTTCTTTTTTTTTAACAGTTTCTTCTGCTATGAGGCTTAAGCTGAATTATTTGTTTAAATCATGAAATTAACACATATCGTTATGCAAACAATACTTTTGACAAAACTGTTAATTACTTTGGAATTAATTGTTTTCGAATAGAGCCAAATAGGTACTTGAAGATTACTTGTATTTCATCTTCCAAATGTTTACAATTACTACAGAATTTATGTTTGTTTATAATTCAACAATAAAATTTAGGTTACAAAACAATTACTGATTTTGCCCTATAATGAAAGTATTAACTAGCAATAATCAAAATAAATCAGGAAATCAATTACATACATAAAACTAAGCATAAAATTAGATTTGGTGTTATATTCTTTAAAACTTAGTGCCAGCCTTTCTCTTTAATGTAAATGCAGATTATGTTCACATATGTTAATGGTAATTAGTTAAAACTGAAAAAACAAATTTAAGAGGCAGATGGCAAAACAAGAGGGGAAGTAAAATTATTCCAGCTTGCTTCGTCACAACCTCCCAATTCACACAGTTTTAAACAACACTCCCCCAGACTGCCTAAAATCGTGCAATCCACTGTGGCATAATGGAAGGAATGATAAGAAGTTCGACATTAAAGAGGAGTGGCGAAAGAGGTGGAAAGCTGCAACAGTAGCACATCAAGTTGTCCAAGACCAAACTACCAGCCTATCAGGATTTCATTTGCAGAGAAGTGAGTGGACAAGGCTGAACAGAATAAGAACTGGCCACGCCAGGTGCAATGTTATGATGCACAAGTGGGGACTCTGAGATTCTCCAGCCTGTGATTGTGGGGCCCAAGAACAAACTGTTCAACATATTGTTAGAGACTGTCCTAAGAGGAAGTATCCTGGACCATATAGTGACTTTATCATTGCTACTCCCTCTGCTGTTAGTTGGCTTCAATCATTAGATATTGAACTATGATTAAATGTGATATGTCTGCGTAAGCAGAAGAAACTAACAATCCAAGTCCAAAACAATTTATTAGACTGTTCAATTAACCAAAACAAATTCTCCAAATATAACACCAACACAAAACAGTGATCCGTCTTCGAATCACAACTACATACAAGAATAAGATAGAAAACAACTGAAATAATTTCCTACTAGTCTCCGCCAGAGACTTCTCCAATATACCAAGCCTAATCCAGAGATCAGCGAGAAGATCCAAGGTGGGCTGCTGGTGCACCAGCAATCCAAGTCCACTGGCGGTCGATGAACTGCTGATGTGTGGCCGAGCGCCGGCCTTTATAGCACTTCGGCGGATGAGTACCTCGGAACTATTTTCCATCATGTGGTTGACAAATGAAAATAGTTCCGGGATCTGCAGCGACCTCTTCCTTATGTTTATGTGGGCTGGTAGTGGCCCCTGGTAGCCACTGGTGTCTTTGCTGTGGTGTTGTTGTTGTGGTTGTTGCTGTGGCCGTTCATCAATATTGCCTGTCGGTTGTGTAGTGCTTTGGTGTGCCTGCGAAGGCGGGCAACCCACGGCTGCAGGCTGTCAATTTGGTTGCTGATACTCTAGGCGCCGTGACGTCTGGTGGAGAAGGCCACAGCAGACCTCCCCCCCACCCCCACTGGCTGGAGTGGGCAGCCAGTACATGTCAACATCCGGCCCCGGGTTGGCAGGAGAGAAGAACCCCGGCCTGGGTGAGGCATCCACATCCATGGGAGTATGGACCGCCTCAGGAGTGACCGCCCACAGTGATCCAGGAGACGGTGGAGACAGCGGCGGGTGTGGAGTTGGAGGCGGAGGCAGCAGAGGCAGCGGAGGTGGTGGTGGCTGCGGTTGGGGCCCAGCGGTTGGAGAAGGGACAACCCCCTGCCCCCCCCTCCACCGCGATCTGGCTGCAACTGCGGAGGCGGTGGAGCGGGCTGCGTCCCACACCGAGGGCGGAGCTGATTGATGTGCTTCCAGCAGACAAACCCATCGTCAAGGACAACAGCCGCCATCACCCGACCGAGGAGAGCCGATATCCGGGTGGGCACCCACCAGGAACAGTTGCGGGTGAAGACCAGTGCCCAGACTGGATTCTGCGGACAAAAACGTGGCCGCAGCGAGCGTGGGGGCGCCAGGTGGGGTGAAGGGGGATACAGGAGGGACAAGGCGGAGCGATGAGGGCGGCCGTGAAGCTTTTTGGCCGGGTAAGACCCCTCTCAGACAGTGGAGCAGTAGGAAGACAGAAAGTTATTAAGTGCATTGTCCATGGAGTGGAGAGGACACAGCTTGGACATCTGGACCTTGAAGGTGCAAGTGAACCGTTCGGCCAATCCATTGGACGCCAGGTGAAAAGGAGCGGTGTGAATCAAGTGGATGCCCAGGGTGGTGCAAAAAGCCTTGAATTCGGCCGAGATAAACTGAGAACCATTGTCAGTCACCAACGTCTCCGGAAGACCCTCAATTGCAGAAATGCGGGAAAGTGCTTGGATGGTCTGGGCGGACGTCGTGGAGGTCATGTAGGAGACATAAAGGAACCCGCAACCAGCATTGACTAGGATAAGCCACGAAAATCCAAGGAAAGGACCCGCGAAATCGAGATGTAAGCAGGACCATGGAGAAGGAGCATCCGGCCACGGGACGAGGCGGCGCAGTGGCGCCGCTTGCTGCTGCTGGCACGACAGACAGGAAGCCACCATGCACGCGATATCAGCGTCCATCCTCCGCCAGTAGATATGTTGGCGCACCAGCTGCTTAGTCAAGACGACACCCTGGTGTCCCACATGAAGGAGTTCTAAGGCACATTGGTGGAGAGAGGAAGGCAGGACCACCCTCCAACGATCAGCAGCTCCTGAGATGAGGAGGACGCAATCGCGGGCAGTGAGGTCCTGGCAGCGATACCAATAAGCGCGGACCTCCGGAGACCGCAGGTGATGGCTGTCCTTCGGCCACCCCTGTTGGACATAGTGCAGCGAAGTCCGGAGGGTAGGGTCCTCGGCCATGCAACGGGCGACCAGCTTGGCATTCAATATCAAGGCAGTGACGGCGTCGGCTTCAGCAGCATCCAGGATGAAATTGTGGAACTTCTTGAAGCCAAATATGATCGCCAATGCTTCCTTCTCGATCTGGCTGTAGTTCTGCTGACCCGGAGAGAGCGTCTTTGAGACGAAAGCCACCGGGCACTCCACCCCATCGATGATGTGAGACAGCACCGCCCCAATGCCGTAGTCCAATGCGTCAGCAACCAATGTGAGAGGCAATGCGGGATCGTACGGAACCAGGCAAGCCGGCGTCAGGAGAGCCGCCTTCAGACGGTGAAAAGCCCTATCACAAGCTGGAGACCAGTCCCAGACAACGTTCTTCTGAAGGAGACGGTGGAGAGGTTCCGCCAAGGCCGTGGCGTGCGGAATAAAATGGTGGAAGTAGTTAAGCTGGCCCAAGACGGGCTTGAGCTGGGAGATGTCCCGCGGAGGCGGCAGCTTTTGGATGGTCTCGATATATTGCGGTGTGGGGCGAATGCCGGAGGCGCTGAGGACGTGGCTGAGGTAGGTCACCTGAGGCACAAAAAAAAAGACACTTCTCCTTGTTGCAACGTAAGTCAGCAGCCTGGAGGATGCGGAAGAGGTGGCGGAGGTTCCGGGCCAAGTCCAGAACAGAGGTGCCCGTGACTAAGATGTCATCCAGGTAGTTCGCCATACCCAGAACGTCCTTTGTCACGGACTCCAGATAGCGCTGAAAAATGGCAGAAGTGCTAGCGACCTCAAAAGGAAGGCGGTTATAGCGGGAAAGCCCAAAAGGAGTGGAGATGACCAAAACAGCTTTAGACGGCTCATCCAAAGGTAACTGAAGGTACGCATCCCTCAGGTCAATTTTGGCAAACACCTTGCCGCCAGCCAATTTCGACAAAATGTCCTCAACCTTCAGGATTAGGTAAGAATCGAGTATTGACAGTGGCCTTAAAATCACCACAAATGCGCAAGGACCCGTTGGGTTTCTCAAGAACGACGATGGGCGTAGCCCAACGGCTATGGGGAACGGGGCTGAGGAAGCCCTCATCCTCCAGGCGTTGAAGCGCCTGCTGTAACTTGTCACAGAGGACCAATACCCGAGCCTGAACATCATGCCACGTGAACCTGAGAATCAAAATACTCCAACAAACTCTAAGTCAACTGTTCGTACGAGAGAGCGTGCGGCTCCATGTCGGGGTGCAACTGCTGCAACAGATGATATATTTCCGGACCGACATAGGCAAGAAAAAACGCGCGCCTCTGCACGTCGCCAACAACATCATGTGCCAAAAAATGTTGTTCCAACCGTGCTACATAATTGCCCCAAGGCTCCAAAGACTCGTCACACTTAGGAAAAGCGGGCGGCATGGCCCGCAGCCCCACAAGTGGGGAAGCGGATGGAGCACTTGCGGCGGACAGAGCCTGCAATTGCTGAATAATAAGTTCATTCGTCTGCTGCATACTCGCTAAAAGCGCGAGGACGCTTGCTGAGGGCTGATCGATTCCCAGAATAGCCTCTACCATGGAGGAGAACAAGCCACTGATATGTCTGCGTAAGCAGAAGAAACTAACGATCAAAGTCCGAAACGAATTATTGGACTGTTCAATTAACCAAAACAAATTCTCCAAGTATAACACCAACATAAAACAGCGATCCATCTTCGAATCACAACTACATACAAGAAGAAGATAGAAAACAACTGAAATAATTTCCTACTAATCTCCGCCAGAGACTTCTCAGATATACCAAGCCTAATCCAGAGATCAGCGAGAAGATCCAAGCCAGGCTGCCGGGGCAGCAGCTATCTAAGTTTTGGCCTTTATAGTGCTTCGGCAGATGAGTACCTTGGAACTACTTTCCATCACGTGATTGACATGTGAAAATAGTTCCAGGATCTGCAGCGACATCTTCCTTATGTTTATGTGGGCCGGTAGTGGCACCTGGTGGCTGCTGGTGTCTTTGCTGTGGTGTTATTTTTGTGGTTGTTGCTGTGGCTGTTCATCAATATTGCATGTCGGTTGTGTAGTGCTTTGGTGTGCCTGCGAAGGTGGGCAACCCGCGGCTGCAGGCTGTCAGTTTGGTTGCTGATACTCTAGGTGCCGTGATGTCTGGTGGAGAAGGCCACAGCAAAATGTATCTGTCTTTTTTTTTATTTGCAATTATATCAGTTAAAGTAGTCATAACATTAAGTTAGTAATTTACACAATTTAAAAGTGTGTATAAAATTTGTGCCAAAAAGTAAAACTAAACTATATGTAAATACTTACCAAGATATACACGTAAACAGTTCATTAGTTTGCCATAGGAATTGAAGCCACAATTGTAACAGTCTTCAGAAATGTTCGGTAGTACACTGTAAGCAATATCTTCTGATACACTGGCCTCAACTGTTTGGGTGGAGATAGTTCCTACTTACTTTGTCTGGACTGTTCCTGTTGCTCTGGAGGTGAATGTTATGTACTGCCTAAACAGCCCCTTTCAGGCTTAGGTTCTTCCTGTCCTTAAAGACAAGTATATCTATCCAGCATAATGTCATGTATTTCTGTCTCATCCTGATTATATTTCTGACTTATTATTTTATATATCAGCAAACTCTCTGTCCTCAACACCAATTTCATTTCTATATTCGTCACACCGTAACTTTATCCCTAATATTTGAACCACATTCTTAGCATTAATTCCCTCCATGATAGCACTGTACACAGTTTGTAAACTGTAAACAGTAAACCACATGCAAACACTCCAAGAAACACATTCGTACTGCAGTGATGCCATTCATGCAACTCGAGCACTTGTTAGTACAATTACAGCGTCCCATCATCTGATGGTGTTTGCAGTGAAGTGTGGAGTTTTTCATGGAAATGACGTAGACCACTATTGTTTTTTATAATCGAGTGTAGTCTAAGCATGGTTTCATGTGGTTACAAGTGTTCGAGATCAAAGCTGTCCCTTGTGAGTGTGTTTAACATTAGTTATCCTTCCAGATCCACTGGATAACCACCAGTCACTGTACTTTAGGAATACTTGTGACTTTACGTAACTGAAATTATTATAATGCTACATAAATAATGTCTATGCCATAAGTTTAAGAATAATCACTTTTCCAAACTTCAGCACTGTTGTACTATTGTTTAATTATTTTTACATTTCCTTAGTTATCATGGACACTAGTTTTTCCCCTTTAGTACCTGGAAGAACATTAGTGCCACAGAGATATATACTTTGTCTTACAATTACAATGCTATCACAAGTTTCCAGAATGAGATTTTCACTCTGCAGCGGAGTGTGCACTGATATGAAACTTCCTGGCAGATTAAAACTGTGTGCCCGACCGAGACTCGAACTCGGGACCTTTGCCTTTCGCGGGCAAGTGCTCTACCATCTGAGCTACTGAAGCACGACTCACACCCGATCCTCACAGCTTCGCTTCTGCCAGTATCTCGTCTCCTACCTTCCAAACTTTACAGAAGCTCTCCTGCAAACCTTGCAGAACTAGCACTCCTGAAAGAAAGGATACTGCGGAGACATGGCTTAGCCACAGCCTGGAGGAGGTTTCCAGAATGAAAATCAAGGATTTAAAGGTGCATCCTGCAACTGGAAACATTCTGGCTTCATTGGGATCACTTCTGCCTAATATTTTAGTGAGTACAATTTGGAGATATTGTTTAGACCTACATCTGTGACAAAATCCTTTCATAATATGAACCCTTGTTGTATCAGTGACATAACATGTTAGTCACTTAGAGAATTACTTAACAAGCAGCTCAGACCCCTGTTTGGATTAGCACTACCATTTTCTGAAATGATCAGCCCCAGCCCACATGCCAACATTACTCTCTACCATTGTAGAGGTTGCCTCTGTGAAATACTCTGAGTACTATGTCGCAGAGAAATAGGAACTACACGAATAGAGATTAGTGGTAACTCATATGCCAATTGTTTGGCTAAGTGGGATATAGAATATAAAGAATCTCTTTTGGTAAACCATGTACATGTAACACTGATCCTTTGTCAGTTACTTCCCTAACCATCAGAGGCTGATGGTACTAACATCCTCACTTCTCTTCAAGCACTTTAATATTCCATAACCACTTTTATTTTATTTTCATGCAGCTTTTACCTTGATTATTGTAAGCTATATGCTAATCATTTCTTTTCATTCCCTCTAAGGTATCAAATTGTAATTATCTCTTAAGCACTGGCAGCAACTCTTACTATCAAATCATTGGTACTTCATCCTTTCCTACACTTGTGGTAGAATACTGTGGATATCAGATACCCTACTTATGTTGCCTTGACAACAGTATGATCATGTTTGCTTTGAGATATTCATGTGGTAGCACATGTGTCTACCTCTTCCCCCAGATGTACTTCATTACTGTCTGGGTTCAAAAAAGGAATATAAACACATTGCCCCAACACTTGTAATATTATCTGGTCACAACTGAATGTAATAGTACTTCTACCTGAGCTCCATTTCTTATATTTTCCTCCCCCCTGATCAAGAGAGAAATTGATAGCCAAAGAAACTATAGATACAAGATACAGGATGGAAGATACAAATGGTGTATGGAAAACCAAAGAAGAAGAAAAACGCCAAATAATTTGGGAACCCGTAGTTGTCAGCTACATGTTCACAAAGAGTGTGAACTCCCTGAGATTACATCCAGAATGTTCCTACATTTCACACCCTTCCTCCTCTATTTCCAGTTCCATGAGGCACTCAGAATGTACTTAACCATCCTCATGAAAATTGTCAGCTACACTGTCAACCACTGTTTGAATCTTCGAAGACTATGTGGCACCAATGAGGTCGATACCAGCATCGATCTGAGTATCGTCTTTGAACTAAGCTAAGCATTATCTTTGGGCAGTTCCACCATGTCAGTTCCTTGTAAGCCTTTGACGTGTTTAGGTGAATAAACGAACTACTGCAAAATGGGAGTGTTGTTTGGTGTAACCAACCCGAACTCCCTCATTGGTGACCCTGAGTTGTAATGTCTTCTGTTTTCACCATTTTACTGTGTCCGCAACCTCTGCGTCGGCTATTTTCATGTGTATTACATCGACACAGCATTCGAACAATGACTTCAGACCAGTGCCTAACGCCGGATTTTGTGATCGACATGCATTGTGTTGCGGGCGATGTACACCCGCCAGGACTGCAACACAAACCCTCTCACTCGACGATTACGGCGGACGTTTTCAAGCCTGCGACAATAAGTGAGGTTAGGATTGTGCATGCCTCCGGCTATCAAACGCCTTTGTTCCCACCACATGTGCCCTCCCTCATTGACTGTGCAGTTACCTCTTACGGATCTCCATGCAGTGCGGGACCATTGCCGATTTCTGCAAATGCTTCATTAGACAACCTACCACTGCCAGGACAACGATTTGCCAGGCCGCAATCCATGCAGTACCACTCGGATATCTGCAGCATGGCCAGAACTGCTTCATTCACAGGTCTACCTCCTCAGCATCTGACCACGCCCGCGCCTGCCTCGGTTCAGCTTCAGCACATGCATTCCTCCTTCGATACTCGGCCTGCAACAGGAACAATAACTTGTTATCTGCGAATGACCTCCGTCCCTCTGCTATGCCTCAGTGTTTTGTGTCATGACATTCACCTTATCCACACACTGTTTTGAGTGGAGTGACTATGAACAGTGAACATTCACACATTCCATCCCACATTTGACATCATTTCCCGCACTGTGTTTCTGGACAGCCCGCACCTCAGCAGCTTCCCTGCAACGCAAGTGGCCCCAGCTCTGATCATACGTTGAGCTTTCCGCGGACTAACGTGCGTTCTCAAACTTTGAACTTTTTCTCACCTGTCGCCCCCACGCCAGCTCCAGTCGAGCTTGCACTACCATTCGCGGCACATCTCAGTGCCTCATCCATGTCGGTCTGCAGCGACGCGTCAATTCGAACACAACCACAACGTGTTGAGCTTCCGCAACCGCAACTGACACATTACAGTGTCTGACCCGCGTCGTAACGGATCGTGCTCAACCACAATGTGTCACCTTCACGCTGCCACCCGAACAGCCGTGGTTGCCACATCCCCTAGACGCACACTCTCCTGGAAAACTACAGCAACAACAGCTCGATGCAGGCAGTGCCCCGATGAACTCAACTCAACCTGTTCTTCCGAACATTCTACAATGCTTACCGTTGCTGCTGCTGTTTAATCCAGACAGAGCAGCAACTTGGTTCAAAATTGTGGACGAAGTGTTCGACCATTACAAACTTGATGAGTCAACCAGGTTTCTGTGCCTCATCACCCAACTGCACGACCAGGACGATTTGGTTGCTGACCTGGTCGATGCCCCGAAATCACTTACCTGGTACACTGTAGCTAGACAGATAGTTCTACGAGCCGGCCGAAGTGGCCGTGCGGTTAAAGGCGCTGCAGTCTGGAACCGCAAGACCGCTACGGTCGCAGGTTTGAATCCTGCCTCGGGCATGGATGTTTGTGATGTCCTTAGGTTAGTTAGGTTTAACTAGTTCTAAGTTCTAGGGGACTAATGACCTCAGCAGTTGAGTCCCATAGTGCTCAGAGCCATTTGAACCATTTTCGACAGTTCTACGTGGTCTTGTGCGCTCAACTGAGGCAGCAATACGGCAACTGCTTCACGTCCTGTAACTAGGCAACGACAAACCTTCCCAGCTCTGGAGACAACTATGTGCCCTGGTCAGCGCCGATCTTTTCTCTGACACAGCTCTCCTCCCCATCTGGTCAGATAAACTATCTCCTCACATCCGCGCTGCTCTGGCTCAAAGGTCTCAGGTTCAGGCTCATTGCCCTGCGGCTGGACACGGCCGGGGCCATACCGTGCCGATCGTTCTGCTCACTCTGGGAAGCAATAAACAAGCAGCTGGGACATCACTGGCTCCGCCCATGGTCTTGCCCCCTCATGCAACCGAACCTGCTGTGGCCACCGAACCTCAGCCACCACCACTGGCAACAAAATTTCCACAGGAAATGCAACCGCACTACCCATACTGTTACTTCCACACACGGTTTGGTGAGGCAGCAAGGAACTGCAGACCACCCTGCTACTTCCCAAATGCCAATCGCAGGTAGGTCTGGGTGCCGCCTCCTGCGCACAACATGACAGGCACCCCCCAGTGCTCCATTCTGTCTGGGAACGACTGGATAATTGCGGATGACTTTACATTAAAGACATTTCATCGGGATACCTTTCCCTAGTGGGCACAGGCGCCGATGTTTCGCTGCTGATTTTGTCCTTAGCATCGGTCGAACATCCGCCCTCATCATACTTCACTGCAAGCTGTGAATTCAACTAAACTACAATGTTCGGGTTGAACTTCACACGTCGTCTCACTCTCCGCAAACTGCAAACTCGAGTGGACTTTTTTGGTGTGCGAAATTGGCAAACCTATACTAGGCATTGACTTCTTGCGACACCACAAACATTCACCGGACCTAGTGCGAAACACCGTGTTTCATCATCCATCCAAGACTCACTTCCCCTGTGCTCTGTCGAGAAACCCCCCCCCCCCCCGCCCCCGTGACACATTGGTCCGGGCTCATCTCATCCATACACGCTCGTCTCTATCGACAACATTACAAGAAACCACGCAGCACAAGTGCCTTGTCAAGCAAACGCAGTTCCAGCTCTCCGATGCAGCAAAGGAATTACAAACACTACAGCAAGGTCAGTAAGTGCACCAAATCTGCTTGCAATCCCAGCAATCGAGCCACCGTGTTTACCTCCTGCTACCCCTCACAACTGTGCTATCAAGACTGCCATAACGTGTAATGACAGTTCCGCAGGGCAGCACCCTCCTAACACAGTAGCGCTCGACACTCGGCCGGACACAAGTGCGCATGTGCGACGAGCATCACGTGTTCCCGAACTGATGGCTCCTAACCCACCCCTCGTGGAAAGCACCTCAAACTATGCAACTTTGGCTCCTCTGTGCCGCCGTGTGACTGCCACTGACAACACAAACAGTGCACTCATGCCAAGCATTTCGCCCGCGACCGTGCTGCCACAGTACGCGCCCTCGGACAATGGACTCACTAACAGCTCCCGAACTCTACTGAGCTCACCTGACCATGGTGCCACAGCTTCGGGCCGGTGACCATCTTGTCATGTTGACTCCTGGGACACTTCGCTGCCTCGGCTCCCGTTGGATCTGCCGAGTGGCTCCAAACACCACACCTCGCCTGCTCCGCCCGCCACACATTGTAAACAAACCGCCGGCAACATTTCCGTCGCCACCAATGGCACGGTTCACAATCTTCACCTCACGCCAGGCCCCCCGATCTCCAGTAAACCACGTCGACTTTGTTCCAAGTGCCTCTCCGATCTCCGACCTTAAAAATCAGATTTCTGAACTACTAAGCTCCAGCGTCATTGAACCCTCTTCCAGTAGTTGGTCCACACCCATACACATGACATCCAAGAAAGACAGGTCCTGGAAGATGTGCAGAGACTACTGTCGTCTAAATGCATGAACAATTATGGACACCTACCCCATACCCAACATTGCCAACTTTACCAGTTCCCTCGCAGGTGCGACCACGTTCTCTGTCATTGATTGCAAATGGGCCTACCACCAGATCCCCGTGGCACCTGAAGACATTGAGAAGACAGCAATCACTACCCCAATCGGGTTATTTCAGTTTCGATTCATGCCCTTTGGTCTGAAAAACGCGACCCAGACCTGGCAACGCTTCATCAACGAAGTGCTATTCGAACGAAAATTCTGCTTTGCATATCTTGATGACATTCTTGTGTTCTGCTCCTCCATCGAGGACAACATTCGACATGTACAAACTGTTATGAACACTCTCGCGGCAGCAAGCATTGAGACCAACCAGGACAAATTGCAGCTACATCAACCCGCCGTCACTTTTATTGGTTTTCGGGTCTCTGCCGACAGCATTTCACCGCACCCTGAGAAAGTACAAACAATACTAAACCTACCCAAACCCTCGTCATTCAAAGAGCTCCGGCACTTTCTGGGGACGGTTAATTATTATCGCCGAAATCTATCTCGGGCTGCGGAGATTCAGGCTCCACTGATGGATGTCTTGGCCGGCACCAAAACTTCTGGATCTTGGCCCTTTCCATGGACCCCTGCTATGACTGACTCTTTCACTGCCCTCAAAAATCTTCTTGCCAAGGCCTGCATCATCGCGCATCCTCATCCCAATGCGCAGCTTCTCATCACCACAGACACGAGCGATACTGCCATCGGCGCTGTCCTTAGCCAGACAATCGACGGCCAAACTTTGTCTCTACAGTTCTTCTCACGCAAGTTCACCAATGCACAACGGAAATATTCCGCGTTTGACAGGGAGTTGCTCGCGGTCTACGAAGCAATCAAGCATTTTGAAACTGATGTTGAGGGACGCCCTTTCTATGTTTTAACAGACCACAAACCCCTGGCTGCGGCCATTACGTACCTGCCAGCTGACCCGTCTCCTCGATGCTTCAGATACATGGACTTCATATCTCAGTTCACCACCGATGTCAGACACATAAAGGGTGCTGACGATATAGTTGCTGATTTCCTTTCACGATTCGATGCCGTCCATTCGCTGTTAGACCTCTCTGAACTGCCTAACCTCCAACCCACCAACGAGGAGACACAAAAACTGATTTCAGACTCTACCTCTTCACTACACTTTGTCCGCACCACCTTCCCTGGCATTTCTGGTGAAATCTGGTGCGACGACAGTACGAGCACATTATGCACCCTCATCCCAACCACGCTCCGTCGAGTCATCTTCAACGTATTGCATAATTTAGCCCACCCTGGTGTTCGTGCATCCGCCCGCCTCATAGTGGAGCACTTTCTGTGGAGAAATGTCAACAAGGACGTGCCAATGCTGCAAAGTACACAAGCACACTTCACCCTCCCTCAGCGTCTTTTTGATCCCTTCTGGGAGTATCCAGCATATTCATACTGACATTGTCAGCGCTCTCCCCCCCTCTAATGGCTTTTGTTATGTTCTCTCGTCTATCAACCGAACAACTCGGTGGGTTGAGGCTGTCCCCCTCCCCAATATTACGGCAGAAACTGTTGCTCGAGCTTTCGTCGAGTCATGGGTATCATGTTTCGGATGTCCAGCTATCATCACGACTGACCAGGGCAGACAATTTGATTCGGCCCTGTTCAACGAGATTTGTAACATTTGCGGCATCCGGCGCATCCATACCACAACATATCACCCGCAAAGTAACGGGCTAGTTGAGCACTGGCACCGCACTTTCAAGGCGGCTCTTCGATGTCACGACTCTCTACGGACAGAGGCCCTTCCCCTTGTGCTACTCGGCATTTGTGCGATCTATAAGGAAGACCTCAAAGGCGCAATAGCCGAGTTCATATACGGCCAGAACATTGTTCTCCCTGGCGAACTCGTGAGCCCTTCTGCTTCTCGCCCTCAGTCTGACTTACCTCCCTTCGTGGACCGCGTCAGACAGCACTTCATCGATCTCCACATCCCTCCTGCCAGCCAATCCTGCCATAAGGTTCACATCCTGAAATCTCTGGACAATTGTGAGTACGTCATGCTCCGAGATGACACTGTCCGTGCTCCCCTCCAACCTCCATATACCGGCCTGTACCAAGTTCTCCAGCGCTCAGCCAACACCTATGACATCCAGATGAAAGATTCAGCTGTCACAGTCTCTCTCAACAGACTTAAGCCTGCTCATGTTGAGCCTTCTTCTACCCCCCATTCAGGCCACGACCACGCTACTCACTGTCGTGGCTCATGACGCTACGACCACTCCCTCCACATCGGACTTACACACTCAATCGAGTGACTTCCAGCTCCAATCGTCCCCCCATCTTGAATGTGCCCTCGCTCGAGGTGTTTGTGACTGTCCCCCCGGACATAATCCATGACATGTCAATAATACTACACGATTATACACTGTTCGTCGTGTGTTTCCCTTCATCCAGTGCTCATGACACAACCTCCTCCATTCCCTGCCACCTGGTGAAATGTGTTCCCCTCTCGCCCGACGTCAACCTGGACATGCTTCGTATGTTCGTCACGCCCACTGGAGACATCGTTGTCATCACTTTGTTCCACCCACAAACTGCTGGCCTACCTGTTGCTGCACAACCAGCACACCCAGTATGACGCACGGCTCGCTTCAACGACTTCCAGGTTCGGTGGCCGAACCTTCCTTCATGACATCTACCCACACAGCTCCCCGACGACGCTGTCGAACTGACCGTGGTCCGCCTCCCGCAGACCACCCCTGCCGACGCCATAGTCATCTCCCCCCCCCCCCCCGGCCTCTCAAGAGTACTCCATCCTGTGGGGGGGGGGGGGGGGGGGGAGGGGAGCTATGTGGCGCCAATGAGGTCGACACCAGCATCGATATACGTTTGTCTCTAGACTCTGAGCATCATCTTTGGACGCTAAGCTAAGATTATCTTTGCTCTCTTCTGCCATGCCAGTTCTTTGTGAGCCGTTGTTGTGTTTAGGTGAATAAATGAACTACTGCAAAATGGGAGTGTTGTTTGATGTAACAGACCCGAACATCCTCCTCAATGCTGTGCTGCCCTTCTCTGTATATGTACAATATCCTCTATTACTCCTATCTGGTACGGGTCCCACAAACTTGAGCAATATTCTAGAACCAGTTGCACGAGTGAACTGTAAGCAATCTCCTTTGCAGACTGACTGCACTTCTCCAGTATTCTACCAATAACCTAAGTCTACCACCTGTTTTACCCCTGACTGAACTTATGAGATCATTCCCTTTCATATCCCTACAAAGTGTTACACTCAGATATTTGTACGAGTCGGCCAATTCCAAAAATGACTTGTTGATATTGTAGTCATACAATACTATATTTTTTGGTTTAGTTAAGTGCAAAATTTCACATTTCTGAACATTTAAAGCAAGTTGCCAATCTTTGCACCACTTTGAAATCTTATCAAGATCTCTCTGAATATTTATGCAGCTTCTTTCAGACAGTACTTCACTGTAGATAACAGCATAATCTGCAAAATGTCTGAAGTTACCATTAATATTGTCTGCAAGGTCATTAATATACAGGTACAACATGAACAGCTAGGGTCCCAACACACTTCATTGGGACACACTCGGTTTTACTTCTACATCTGACTATGACTATCCACCTCAGATAATGTGCTGTGTGCTCTCGACCAAAAAGTCCTCAATCCATTTACAAATTTCAGTTGATGCCCCATATGATCGTACTTTTGACAGTCAGCATAGGTGTGGTACTGAGTCAAATGCTTTTTGTAAATCAAGAAATGCTGCATCTATCTGATTGCCTTGATCCAAAGCTTTCAGTATGTCATGTGAGAAAAGTGCGGGTTGAGTTTCACATAATCGATGTTTTTGAAACCCATGCTGGTTGGCATTGAGGTCATTCTGTTCAAGATATCTTAATATGTTTGAGCTCAGAATATTTTCTAAGATTCTACAACAAATTGATGTCAAGGACATTGGACTGTAGTTTTGTGGATGACTTCTACTACCCTTCTTGTAGACAGGTAGTGCCCTGAGCCTTTTTTCTGGGCAAGGTTTTTTGTTTGGGGGTTTCTACAATAGATTATATAGTAAGAAAGGGGGATAACTCAGGCGTGAATTTAGCATACAGTCTGACAGGGATTCCAACGGGCCCTGGAGAATTTTAACGATTTCAGCTGTTTGTCAACAACGACACTAATACTCATTTCATTCACCTTATTCATTGGTACGAGGATTAAACTGGGGCAATTCTCCTGGGTTTTCCTTTGTAAAGAACATTTGAAAATAGAGCTAAGCATTTCAGCTTTTGCTTTGCTACTCCCAATTTCCAGTCCCTTGCCTCATTCGCAAGGGACTGGAAACTAGCTTTGGTGCCACTAAGAGCCTTTATATACAACTAGAATTTCATTGCATTCTGAGAAAGATTGGCAATATTCTGCTATGGTAATCATTGAAGGCCTCAATCATGCTTTGCTCTCTTGACAGCAAAATGTGTTTCATTCAGCATTTCTCTACCTATTGCCCTACACTTGGTTTTACACCTATTATGCAGTAATCTCTGTTTCTTTAGAAGTTTCTTTACAGTGACTGTACATCACGAGGTTCCCTCCCATTTTGAGCACTTCTATTGAATATGTATCTATTCAGTGCATGGTCAACTATTCTTTTAAATTTGAGCCAGAGCTCTTCTACATGCTCCTGCTCTGTGCTGAAAGTTTCAAGTTTTCAGTGAGTTTACTGAACATATATACCTTCCTGCTAATTTTAGTTATCCTTTGTACTTTGGTAATCATTGTTGCCACAACTGCATCATGGTCACCGATACCAGTTTTGACGTGGACATCCTCAAAGAGGTCAGGTCTATTTGTTGCCATTAGATCTAATACATTTCCGTCATGGGTGGGGTTCCTAAATATCTGGTCTCGGTACTAAGTCTTGCCCTAACAATCTCACATGCAGCTTCAGTTTCTACCTCTGTGTATTTGAGTTTCTTGTCTACTGTGACAGATATACCACCTACATTTCCCACTTGTCTATCCTTTTGATATAAACTTAAAAATTTCCCCAAAAATCTCACTGCTATCAATTTCAGGTTTCAACTAGCTTTCTGAACCTAGTATTATGGGAGCTTCACTGCTTTTCATGAGTGCTTCAAACTCTGCCACTTTGTTGTGAATGTTCCAGCAGTTTACCATTAGGATTTTAAAGCTCTCACCTGTGAGAGGCATTTCTTTGGATTTTATTCTGATGCTTCTATGGTTCCGAGTTTCCAACAGCTATCATCATCTGGACTTGATGGAGAGTCGCCTAATCTAAAAGGCCCTCACATGCACCCATGCACAGTCAGCTACCTGAGTAGCAGCCTCTTCTGTACAGTGCACACCTTCCTTTTTAGGGAGACCCTACAGTTCTGAACTCTATGGCACAAGTCCAGGAAGTCGCAGCCTAGCTTGTCACAGAACTGTCTCAGGTTCAGTCCTTTCACTTAACTCAGAACCAATGGGCCATGATCAGTTCTGGGGACAATGGTGCAAATTGTGAGCTTTGTTGAAACTCCACACAGAACGCTGGTCTTCTCAACCTTCTCTGCCAGTCGCTGGAATGACCTCAGAGCCCACATGTCAGGTACCATTTGTTCCAACATGCATTACGATCTACAGTTGGTTGCACCCAGTTCACTCAATGGCTGCTGGAATAGCCTCTTCACCATGTTGAATGAGCCACCCAGGCATACACACCGAGTGCACCTGGTGTCCTTTCCTGCCCTTTGCTGCCCATTCCCCTTAGGCGTACCATTATTTGCTCTACGTTTGAACTGCCAACGATTAATAGACCCCCTACCCTCTGGCGTTTGCCTCCTCCTGACTAGAAATAAAAATAAAAAAAAAATAAAAACAGGTTTCCTCAGAACAGGTGAAGTGAGTCCCACTGGTTCAGTTTCAGTGAAAGACATCTATTCAAACTTGTTGGTTATCAAGATTGGTACAACAACCTGAGCCCTCCCTGATCCCCATCCACCCTGTATCAAATGCCTACAACTACCATTGACATGCCACTTGGAGTCAAGTGAATGAGTAATGGCAGATCCTGTACTTCCTGCAGTGGAGACAGGATCCATGGGAGAGGATAGTAGTCGAGGTACCCCTGCTACATGTATCACAGGTACAAGACTCTCAGGATCTCTTCCAACACCCGATTTGCAGTTGCTGCCAACTGGTTGACAGTAGTCATGACACTTTACAGCTGCTGACAAACATCAACCAACTCATCCTGTGTCCAAAAACAGCATTCACAGTTGAGCTGCATTCTGGTCTGGTGCAACGTATTATAAGGCAGTGAACAAATAACTTTAAATTTACCTCACTGATTATTTTTTAATCGCTTGAGCTAAAAAGTTGCTAATTCCCTATAAGAATTGAAGTAAGTATGCAAAATAAGATATAACTAACATAAGAGCATCTCAACTGCAGTACATAATTTTGAGTATCTTTGAAAGGTACAAATGTTCCTCTAATTTATTTTATTTCTCAGTTTTGTATAATTCATTTAATAAATCATTTGACTATCTTTCTTCGAAAGTTTTTTAATACAAAATTATTGTAAGTGATGTCAAAGATTGTGTAGTTAAAGTGATTAACTTGCTGTGTTATTTTATTATTTACACCTGTGTTTGGTCTTTGGAGCTTCTTCCAAATAAAAGTCTTGATTTTTGTCATTTTCTCAGATTTTTAACAATTCAGTCATTTCATTTTTTAGAACACAGGTTCCATATTGTAAATCATTTTCATTTTCAGATAGATAGATGTAAAAAAGTTTTCAGATCCTATAAAAAGGTGTTGCTGAAATGTTACATACTGGCATTTCTTATTTGTCACAACGCACAGCGTCAAGCCACAGTTTATACCTTCAGAGAAATTACTGCAGACTGAAGTCTTTGTACATAAAATTCAATATCAATGAATTAATTCCAAAAACCACAAAAGAAGAAAACAGTAGAAGAGGAGTGCTAACTTGAGTACATAATGTATGTGAAGACAGTCATTTGTATTGGTTTCAAACTCAGTACCTTACACTTTTCTACAAGCCCAACATATCTCCCAGATAAAATTATTTGGATCCAAGAGAAAAGCAGCAACTACATGAAGAGATCTACACCAACGAGGCTTACTTAACAAAGCAGAGAGAAGGGCTGCAGACATTATGCTAGTGAACATTCCCTTTACTGCATGTGGAATAGTTACAGACTCGTATGTGTTTCTAACCTTGTTAATAAAGTTACATGTTCTGCTAGAACCAGTATATGATTTGTGACTGTACGTTCTGGTATGCTGTAGCAGTACCTCTTATGAAAAAAAAAAAGATCCATTAATTTTTGGAAGAAGTACTATAGAACTTTATTTTTTACAGATACAAATGTTGTATTCACACTTTTAAAATGCTTAGAAAAGTGTTAAAATAATGTTTTAGGAAGTCTAAATTTCAAAAACACTGCACGCCAATGTCACAGTACTGGAACATCTGTTTTTACAGATCAGTACAGGTTAAAATTATGTCCTTATCCCCTTTTAGCAAAAAATGCAACAGTTGGTCACAGAGTCCAAAAGTTTAAAATAAATTTCATCAAACATAGAAGTGTAAATCTTTTGCAGTAAGCTTTTAATATGAAGTCCCATCACAAAACCTGGGGTAAATGTATTTAAGCACACAATATGAGATGTTAAATGGAACCTGCAACTGAAGGACATACACCAAGTATTACAAATAATTGTTTTATCAGCAACATATCCATAGACATGCATAGGTATAAGAGGTGGTACCCAAGAACTCTGATTTTTTTTTTTTAAAGCTATATAATTTCAAATTGTTTGCAAAACAACCTTGTCCCCTTCAAAATATTCTCCGTTTCAGCTCATACATTTGTTCCACCAATACTTCAAGAATTTTTTGTAGTCATCTTTAGAAATAGCCGACAGCTCCTCCCTCTTTTTTGTTCCTTGACTTCTTCAATGTAGTCAAATTGGTGTCCTCTTATGCCACTTTTCATCCGTAGAAATAATGAAAAGTTGCACAAAGCCAGGTCAGGTGAGTAAGGTGTGTGGGGCAGTGGAACCATGCACCATTTTAGCCAAAAACTGTCTTACAGAGATGGCTGTATGTGCAGGTGCATTGTCATGGAAGATTGGGTCTTTTTAGACGAACACTGTTGTGCAGTCTTCTTAAAACTTCCAAATAAAATGTTTGATTGACAGGGTGACCTGGGTGAACAAACTCTGAATGAACTACATCCTTGGCATCAAAAAATCAAATCAGCATTCTTTTGGATGGGGATGACATTGACATCCTTGTTTCCAGGTTTTAACCATAGCACCATGACTCATCACTAGTAATGACCTTTGACAGAAAATCTGGATCAGTTTCAAGCTGTTGTTTCAAAGCATGACGTGTTTCAAATCAACGTTTCTTTTGTTGTGTCAGAACCCAAGGAACAAACATGGCAGCAACCCTTTTCATTCCCAAATCTTCCATTAAAATTCACTGAACCAGGCTCCAATATAACCCACTAATCACTGACAGTTGATCAATTGTCAGTCAGCAGAAGCTCTCAAGTGAGCACAAACTCAATTTTTTCAATATTTTCTTTGATTCGGGCAGTTGATAGAGGTTTGTCATCAATGTGGTACATGTGGATAATCAGAGGTCCTGTACGCTGCCCATTTTTCTCTCATACACAATTACACAAAAGTGTATGTGGACAAACTAATGTATACATAAAGAAGCTGCAAATACATGTGAAACTGGGCAAAGCAGATTTTTCAATTCATAGTGATGCATTTATTCACTGATTCATTCACTACATTCGATAGATCCCATCAAGAAATATAACCTTCAGGCATATGGAAGGACAAGGTATACATTAACAAATCTCAAGCAAATCATAGAGATTTAATCTGTATTTACACTGTACTTACAATACACTATCATTACACTGGTGAATTCTATTTGTTTTCATGCTGGCTAAACTTAATAAAATAAATTGGAAAGTGAGCTGCTCTTTGAAAAAGGCTGATGCTTCCTCAATTATACTGATGGCCTGGTTATCATTTCCTACTGGTAGCTTAAAATTTACTTGATTACATTGGTATTTTCAAAGAAAATAGTTACCTACATCTGTGGGCACAGAGCTCTGTTTACAATATGTTAGTAATTGACATGCAGGTTTACAAAGAACACTGCTACTTGCTATGAAGCCAATGGAATTTTTATGTCTTAAATCTACATAATCAGATAAAACATAGAAATAGCAGCTAACAAAGTATGTTTTTAATTTTCTTTTGCAGTGATATGGATTCCCAATTTCTTATTTTGTGTTGGATGTAAGTTTATTGAATGCCTTTGCAGCAGAGTATGTAACTCCACTTTGAATCTTAGACAAATAGGCTAAGTCTACTTCAAGAATATTTCTGTGTCTTCTGTTGTGATTGTGAAGAGCATAATCAGCTGAAACTAATTTTTGCTATCAGAAAAAAAGGAAAAAATGTACTGGAAAATGAATTAAGATACCAAGATCCTTAAAGTGGTCACTGTGAGATGGGCGTGGTTATCTACTTTACGCAATCTTATTACTGTTCACATCTGTCAAATCAATACTTTATTTACTCCAGGTGCACTGGCTCAGCAGAACACTCCATAGACAACATGGACTAAAAATATGTTAAGTCCCGAAGATCAACACAATGGCAGACACCTTCCAGGACAGAATAGGCAGAACCCAGCTTCCTGATCAGTTCACTTTATAATGAGACTTTAACCAGGGAACCATGGAGTATTTTAGTTGGCAATACACCCACAAATCAATCTTACATTATATCATCTACTCCTGATATATTTTGTAACTTTGGCGAGGCACACTTTTTTGATAAATATTCATGTCTGGGAACCTAAATTTTTATGTTATGTTTTTTACGTTCTTTTATTTTAAAATCTTTCAAAAACTAACTGATTATTCAAACTTAAGGAAATGTAATTAGATCTCAATATATTTATTGAGGTGAGTCATACTTTCTGAAGTGTTGATATAACTGTATCTTGGTTTATGTTTATTTTGCTGCGAGCAGTAGTGGAAAGACAATGCTGTGCTGTGGAAGAGGGTACTTGAAACGTAAGCTGTCTTCGTTATACCCAAGTGGGATATATTGTTATTACATCAAGGAATGTAGGAAAGTTAACCTCTTGGCGAAATAATATCCACGATTAAATTACAGAACAAAGAGCTACAATAAAAAACAACAGCAGCAGTAGCATCATCATCATCATCATCATCATCATCATCATCATCATAAACTGCAGTTTTAAACAAAAACATGAGTATTGCTATAATTATGCACATTCTGTAATTAACAGTGTTAACAAAAATTAATCAAGGTTCCTTATCCTGCAGCTGACTTAAACAACGCTGTCAGGTAAATTTTCTCTGACAGAATTGTATATGAACTTTGTTTCATGTTAGTTAACAATATTTTGATTATGGACAGGATGGGGTCTCATTATAACTTCAATTTGTCATCCAGCTAGACCCCAAGGAACCCCTCACACACTGCTTCACCCACTGTAGACCACCAATGTTCACCTCTGCTACCAGCAGGTCACCTTTACCTGTCATGATGTAAGTTACTGTGAGACTAATGACAATGAAAGAATTCTGTGCCTGTTCAGTCATCATTTGAACTGCTCATAGCAAGGCTGAGTCTGCACCTCTGATCAGCATGATTGTGCAGGGTGAATATGCCCTGGGACAACCAGGAATTCCGGGAAATTTTTCATCCAGGGGGAATTTTTAGAACTCTGGGAATTTTTCATTGTTTTAGTTTTCAGCTCAATTTTTGTAGTTTTGAGTGGTAAGAACTGATACTGTAACAAAAAAGTTTGCTTTAGCCCACTACTGCAGAATAATACAGCAGCAATAAAACAAACGAGGGGGGGGGGAACAAATTAAAGCTTAAATTGCAAAGGAAAAGCGCCATTTACAACAAAACACAGTGCACACACAAGTGTCTACAAACAGCAAAATGTGACAAAGGCTTTAGGATGAAGACTACGCTGTACTTCACAATAACCCTAGGTTCGATGTGGGCGGCGGCGGGGTGGGTGGACTGTTGTGGGGTTGTGAACCACTGAGGGCTAAGGCGGCACAAAGCCTCTTTGTTGTTTCTAGGTCCCCAGATTAAATACACAATGAGGTACTTCATAACAACAAACTGTTTCTGATGAGTGTGACATCACAAAGGTTTACATTATGTTCATTTGAGCAGGTACCAGTGGGCAGAGGTCTGCGAAGTTGAGCTGTGTATGGACAATACCTTCTCCCGCTTCTGGCTACTTGAAGTGCGGCTGTTAGCTGTATCAGTAGTGGCAACAAGTACCCAGATGCCACCCAGAAAAATTTTTCTGGTGCGCCCAAACTGCAACTCAGTGGGGAGGGAGTAGTCTCCATGTGACCCGTGTTTGCATTTAGTGGTTTTGCTGTTTCCTCTTCGTTTACAGCTGTCACGTCAAATGAAAACAAAACGGATTTCTATGGCAGGGAGCTATCAAGTGAAATTAAAATACATTCACATAATTATGGACAGCTAAAATATGTTATTAGTTTCAGTTTTCTGATTTAATTTTATTTCCATGTTTTTGGCGGTCACGCATTAATTGCCTTGCACAACAATGAAGTCATTTTTGTCAGTTTGGTAAGGAAATTTGGCTTTGGCTTTTATTAATCTTTTCTGCAGAGGCAGTCAATTTATTTAAAACACTATTGGCTAGTGTCAATGGTTTTCTGAATATCAGGTACACATTTTCATCTTCTGGTACGCATGACATGATGCCATAATAAAGAACCACACACAAGATAATACAGTACTGGTACTCCAAGCAAATTTGCATCCCGAGAACCACAATGAAAAGCTTATCATCAGATTGGGCCCTCCTTCTTTGTGAATCTGGACATAAAGAATGTGCACATTATGCTGAGTCATGCATTTTAGTATTATTTACGAAATTCCGATGCTCTTGGAGTATCCTCTGATGCCATGTTTCATTTATGACGTAATGTAAGATTTTTTAATGCTATATAAGTACAAACATACAGGCTTCCTACCTCATCGTAGCTGAGCACTCACACGAACGCCATTTTGTGGCCCTCTGTGACAACTGCTGAAACGAATATTAGCAGATTGTGAGAAAATATTGCCAATAATGGCTTGAAAAGCGTTACTTTCACAATACATTTCATTTTACGCAAGGTGAATTATGCTACGTGTGTCAATGTGCTTTGAATTTGTTAAAACACAGAGGATTTGATTCCTATTTAAAGCAACACTCTGATGGCCAGCTACTTTGAAGAATTTCAAACCCAGAAGAACAGACATTTATGCCATTATTTAAAATATTACTGGCACATTTGTCTGATGTATCTTAAAGTGAAACACACCCACAAAAAGACCAATATTGTGTGTCAAAGTTTAGCTTTTCTTGCAGCTATGCTATTTATATTAATTTAAACCACAAACTTTTCCGATTTGTGTGTCCGTGCTACTGAACAGTGATGTTGCTATTGGCTGACTACATCACGTGTCCTATTCTCAGAATATTATCAGCTGCCGAGCTCATGTGATGTGATCTATGATTGGCTTACAAAAGTGCATCACAATCTCAATTTTAATGCTTCAGAAACTAAAATGCTGTGTTTGGTCAAATTCGAACATATGCTTGTGTATTACGAAACTGTACAGCGTATCATAACACAAAACTATGTAGCATACACATCGCTGTACATCAAAAATCTTTCCAGAAGGCATTTTTTCTGAGGTTCATTTTCTATAGTCCCAGGAAGTTCTAGACCAGCGTATAAAATGTTAACCATTCAAAGAACTGATATGTTTTACGGTTCCGAGGGAAAATATACTGTCACTTAACGTGGACAAAGTGTATTTTCACCCAGGAAAAAGTGTATTTTTAAACAAGGTTTTTTTTTTTTTTTTTTTTTTTGCTTGTCCACTTATACACCCTACTGTGTTATCAACATACAATCCTTTGAAATCAATGGAAGATCATTTATGTAGTTTAAAAACAGTGTAGGACCTCCTATGTTACATTCCCCCTTTCTGAGGCTAGTTTCATACCTGTGATGCAGTCTACCAGTGTGATCCTCTGTTTTCTATTAAAAAGGTTAAAGTTATATCCATGAAAGATGGCTGCTGTTAATGCCATAACACTTAAGTTTACCATGCGCAATTTTGTCATACACACAAAGGGTTTGACCAGGCCCCAAAATCTACCAATAGGCTAGTTGTTCATCAAACAGTCTGGGTATACTGCCAGTTCATGGTGTTCAATAGGCACAATATTTCGATGATCAAACATGTCTGTCACCACTGTCAGGTGCACTGCCCAGCTGACCTCCTGGGTGAGCATGACCAACTTTATATCCCCCCAAGTCATTCTGTAGGTGGTCTATGCCTGAAGGCATGCATTAGTGACCAAGAAGGCGTCTGCACCAGTGCCTGTGGCCGATAACATCTGGCAGGGTATCCCACCTGCAGTAGCAAGAGTGTAGTTACTCTGTGTGCCCTGGTTGCCAGAACACTGTGTTTGCAGAGTATCTTCTTAAATAGACATAGAGCTGGTTTCCAAGCCTTGCTGAGATATGGCCACAGCCCCAGTTGACGAGATTGTGCCTGGTACATATTTCGATTGCCTCTCTAACGGTGCTGTCCCAGTATTTCGAGGTTTGTGTTAAAATCCTGGTACATTCATGTTCCATTGCTTAAGTCTTGACAACAGCACTCTGTGACCACTAAATTGTTAGGAGATGCCAGTCAAGTGTACCGCTGGTGTCCTCGGCAGTAATATAGTAATATACAGCGGCCGCACTGTTTGTCCAATGTTAAGTCCTGTCACATTTGCATAGAATCTGGTATAAACTGGCCATATGTGATTGCCGAAATATTGTGCTCACTGGACATTATGAACAAGCAGCACATATGTGGGCTGCTTGATCAACAAATAAGGTAGAAAAACTGTAGAAACACATCACATACCTTCATGGGCAGGGGGGTTTCGCAGCAAGAAGAAATTCAAAAAGCTGCACCATTGAAGGTGTCATTTGCTGAGTGCTCTTACATTTTGAAGAGGTATGAAGCTAAGCAAATTGTGCCAAACTTCATTCAGATGATGCAACACATTGATTCAGCAACAGCCAGGAAAATCGTGAAACATTCTAGCCTTGCCTTGGTATGTGAGAGGATACACTTTACCTGCCAGACCCTTGGAGAACAACTCTCCGGAACTACTTTTAAAACTGGACAATCATTTTAATTCCTGGACATGTGACCGGATTGATGATGTTACCTGGGAGCCAATTCTGCACAAGGGAAGGATATACACTACTGGCCATTAAAATTGCTACACCAAGAAGAAATGCAGATGATAAACGGGTATTCATTGGACAAATATATTATACTAGAACTGACATGTGATTACATATTCACACAATTTGGGTGCACAGATCCTGAGAAGTCCGTACCCAGAACAACCACCTCTGGCCGTAATAACGGCCTTGATACGCCTGGGCTTTGAATCAAACAGAGATTGGACGGCATGTACAAGTACAGCTGCCCATGCAGCTTCAACACCATACCACAGTTCATCAAGAGTAGTGACTGGCGTATTGTGACGAGCCAGTTGCTCGGCCACCATTGACCAGACGTTTTCAGTTGGTGAGAGATCTGCAGAATGTGCTGGCCAGGGCAGCAGTCGAACATTTTCTGTATCCAGAAAGACCTGTACAGGACCTGCAACATGCGGTCGTGCATTATCCTGCTAAAATGTAAGGTTTCGCAGGGATCGAATGAAGGGTACAGCCACGGGTCGTAACACATCTGAAATGTAATGTCGACTGTTCAAAGTGCCGTCAATGCGAACAAGAGGTGACCGAGACATGTAACCAATGGCATCCCATACCATCACGCCGGGTGATACGCCAGTAAGGTGATGACGAATACACGCTTCCAATGTGCTTTCACCGCAATGTCGCCAAACACAGATGCGACCATCATGATGCTGTAAACAGAACATGGATTCATCCGAAAAAAATGACGTTTTGCTATTCATGCACCCAGGTTCGTTGTTGAGTACACCATCGCAGGTGCTCCTGTCTGCGATGCAGCGTCAAGGGTAACCGCAGCCATGGTCTCCGAGCTGATAGTCCATGCTGCTGCAGACATCGTCGAACTGTTCATGCAGATGGTTGTTGTCTTGCAAACGTCCCGATCTGTTGACTCAGGGATCGAGAGGTGGCTGCACGATTCATTACAGCCATGCGGATAAGATGCCTGTCATCTCGACTGCAAGGGATACGAGGCCATTGGGATCCAGAACGGCGTTCTGTATTACTCTCCTGAACCCACCGATTCCATATTCTGCTAACAGTCATTGGATCTCGACCAACGCGAGCAGCAATGTCGCGATATGATAAACCACAATCGCGATAGGCTACAATCCAACCTTTATCAAAGTCGGAAACGTGACGGTACGAATTTCTCCTCCTTACACGAGGCATCACAACAACGTTTCACCAGGCAATGCTGGTCAACTGCTGTTTGTGTATGAGAAATCGGTTGGAAACTTTCCTCATGTCAGCACGTTGTAGGTGTCGCCACTGGAGCCAACCTTGTGTGAATGCTCTGAAAAGCACATCACAGCATCATCATCCTGTCGGTTAAATTTCGCGTCTGTAGCACGTCATCTTCGTGATGTAGCAATTTTAATGGCCAATAGTGTAAGACATCAAATATCAAAATTTTCATGACAGCTATCACTAGAAGCCGTTGGTAATGCTGTCATCAACGTGACTGACATGCAGCTGAGAGGTGAAATGATTTCAGTTCTGGTGAGGGGACTTAATTTTTCTCTCATCTTAATTTCACACCATCATGGATACAGTTGACTGGGTCACAGCATGACTACTGCCTGAAGCAGTTCAAGAAGTGCATCGTGAAATTTCTTGTGTTCTAATAAGAACTATACCTACCAAGTCAACCATTACCAACACAGAGAGGGTAGACATTAAGGATCTGATGGATTGCCCTGAGATTGTTGTATTACCTAAGAGCAAAAGCAATGCCACTATTGTTCTCTCCTTCAAGAAGTACACTGAAAATATGCAAAGATGATGTACAGGATGATCAATGCTGACCACAGCAAGAAGATAGAGAACAAGACCAGGGCACTTATCAAGGCCTCAGATTTAGCTGAGGGGGTTTCTGTCATCACAATACAGCAACTTCAAAATCTGCCAGACTGCATGGACCCAGATGACAGCCACTAGGCAGAACTCCTAATATTTGTGAGCTCTGCTGTTGCCACCTCAGTGCTAGGCACACGCCACATCCCCATGCCAGCCAATTGGCACCCACAGCTAGCAGTGCAGGGGACCAGACCTCAGTCGTGCTCTGAGTGCACTCTTGTATCATACCTAGTGTACAGCGCTGCTTGGTTCCAGATACTGCTATGTCTAGGCTCTCAATTTTGGTTTACACCCCAGACTTGTCAATCTGTTGTGTTTTCTTGTTGTTTATGCACTCCTGTTATTGCCTTTCGTGGTTTTTGGCAACTCACCGTTGCATCTCCTCGGCCAGTTTCTCCTGGTTGTGTTGGATTCTGGTTACTATAGGGTTCATCAAAAAATTGTTACTACAAGAACCTGTGCCACCAAGACTTAAGAGACTCCCTAGCGTACACAAAGATAGTATCTCATTATGTACCAATGTCAGCAACATCAGGTGTCACACATATTTACTGGCAAAATACCTGAAAGGCATCCTAAGCTCTTATGGGGGTAGAGGCCTGCAACACACCCACAATTCTGTGGATTTTGTGAAACTCATCAACAACTTATGGCTGAAGGACTCAGATATCCTGGTGGGCTTTGACGTCATTTCAGTTTTCATCAGGGTGCCTTTACGAGAGTCACTTGAATTCATTGATCAGAAATTTGATGGTAAGTCCACCAACCTTCCCAGGCATGTCCTGACCTCCATGTATTTTCTATTTAATGGAAAAAAACTAGGAAAACAAATGGAGATCCAATGGGCAGTCCACTCATGTGGTTGTGGTCGTGAATATGTGTATGGAGCAATTTGAGGAAGAAGTACTGAAGTCATCCGAACAGAAACACACTTGCTTTTTGCATTATATAGATGACACATTCATGATTCTTGCTCCATGGAAGGGACAAACTCCATAACTTCCTCACACATCTGAACTCCATGACTCCCAACATCAAATTCACTACAGAGACCGAGGCAGAAGAAAACTACCATTCCTTGATGTCAGGGTCAAGAACCACAGTGTGTATAGGAAGAAAACGCACACTGGCCTGTACTCACACAGATCACTGCCCTCATCCTGCGCAGAGTAATGGGGTACTAAAAACATAGTACACACACCTCAGATGCAGAGAATCTTCCCCGGGTAAACACACCTCAGATGCAGAGAATCTTCCCCGGGTAATGGAATCCCTCAGAACTGTGTTCTGAAAGAAATGGTTGGTCAGAATGACAGATTAGGTGTGCTCTGTGTCTTTCCAATAAAGTACAATATTTGGAGGCAGACAAAGTCATGGACAGAGAGACAGCTTATGCCTTTTTACAATACACTGGTGTGCTCTCGGGAAAAATCAGGCACCTATGTGCTTCTGAAAAAGCATCACATCTTTTGCCCACCCAATAAAATATGGGCATTATTGGGAAACTTGAAATACGATCACAATTTGCACAAGGCTGCTGTATGCCAGATTCCATTCAATGTTGCAAGACCTATATTGGACAGTGTGCATCATCAATGATCACTGCCAAGACCACCAGACGCACATTTGACTGATGTACCAAGGCAGCAGTTGTAGAGCACTGTTTGTCCGAGGCTCACACAATTGAATACGAACGTACCAGAATTTTACCACAGACTCCCAGATACTGGGCTAGTATTATTAGAGAGGCCATCAAAAGAAGAAAGGAGGGAAGACCTCCCATTGACAGCACAGTTATTAAAGATGGAGCACAAGCTTGAATTATGAAAGGATATCCTGGCATTTCCCTGGAGCGATTTATGGAAATCAATGAAAACCAAAATTTGAATGTTGGATGGGGATTTGAACTGTTGTCCCCTCAAATGCGAGTTCAGTGTGTTAACTATTGCACCACCACTCAACTGAGGCCAACAAGATATGCACCAAGGACAATTTCATCAACTGGGACTGTGGTTTTGGAACCAGCACTGGCTCTACTTAAGTATACACTGGGCAAATGAAACATAATGAAAACAAGGGCGGATGGAGTAAACTACACCCATGCTACCGCAAACCAGGATGCCCTGGCGGGCGTTAATGGCCACAGATGCTGGCATAATTGCCTCCTCATTCACCAATGTGCATTCTCACATGAGGACTGGCTCATGGGGGCAGGGGATGTAAGTTGGCCATGCACATCCCAAAGGACAATTCATCAGTAAAACTTATATTACCGACATGTCTGGACACTGAAATACTGTGTCTGTTGGACACTGTGAATCAGCAGTATACCCATGGGACAGTAGATCAACAAATATGCTTGAAGAAACTCAAGAATGATGAAGTAATTGTTCCTTGTTTAACTCTCCCAGAGCTTCATTCATCCAGTCATGGATTGTCATCTGTGTGGAGGATACTTTATGGATGCTAAACTAAGAGGAAGTTAAGAAATTCTGCTCACTTCAATGAGTCAATGTTCTATCATATGACACTTTCCCAACAATGTTTGAAAAGACAGTATGGGTCTCTAATTAGAGGTAGTATGCTTATCTCCAGTTTTAGAGAATCTGCATGGATTAGAGGTAGTTTGCTTATCGCCAGTTTTACAGAATCTGCAGGGAAATATTCCCTACGACATTTATTGATCACAAAAATAGATTAGGGGTGATCCCATCAAGAGAGATCAAGATTTTAATGTTAAACCAGAACCACCATTTTAGCCAGCAGAATCACTTGTCACTGATTTGACAGATTTTACAATGTTCTGTTGTATTTTTTAAACCAATGCCCCTTGGTAGTACATGCTGTCACACAAGTAAATCTATGTTGTTGTTGTTGTCTTCAGTCCTGAGACTGGTTTGATGCAGCTCTCCATACTACTCTATCCTGTACAAGCCTCTTCATCTCCCAGTACCTACCGCAACCTACATCCTGAATCTGCTTAGTGTATTCATCTCTTGGTCTCCCTCTACGATTTTTACCCTCCACACTGCCCTCCAGTACTAAATTGGTGATCCCTTGATGCCTCAGAACATGTTCTACCAACCGATCCCTTCTTCTTGTCAAGTTGTGCCACAAACTCCTTTTCTCCCCAGTTCTGTTCAATACCTCCTCATTAGTTATGTGATGTAGCCATCTCATCTTCAGCATTCTTCTCTAGCACCACATTTCGAAAGCTTCTATTCTCTTCTTGTCTAAACTACTTATCGTCCATGTTTCACTTCCATACATGGCTACACTCCATACAAATACTTTCAGAAACGACTTCCTGACACTTAAATCAATACTCGATGTTAACAAATTTATTTTCTTCAGAAGCGCTTTCCTTGCCATAGCCAGTCTACATTTTATATCCTCTCTACTTCGACCATCATCAGTTATTTTGCTCCCCAAATAGCAAAACTCCTTTACTACTTTAAGGGTCTCATTTCCTAATCTAATTCCCTCAGCATCACCCAACTTAATTCAACAACATTCCATTATCCTCATTTTGCTTTTGTTGATGTTCATCTTATATCCTCCTTTCAAGACACTGCCCATTCTGTTCAACTGCTCTTCCAAGTCCTTTGATGTCTCTGATAGAATTACAATGTCATCAGCGACCCTCAAAGTTTTTATTTCTTTTCCATGGATTTTAATACCTACACCGAACTTTTCTTTTGTTTCCTTTAGTGCTTGCTCAATATACAAATTGAATAGCATTGAGGAGAGGCTCCAACCCTGTCTCACTCCCTTCCCAATCACTGCTTCCTTTTCATGCCCCTCGACTCTTATAACTGCCATCTGCTTTCTGTACAAATTGTAAACAGCCTTTCAATCCCTGTATTTTACCCCTGCCACCTTCAGAATTTGAAAGAGAGTATTCCAGTCAACATTGTCAAAAGCTTTCTCTAAGTCTACAAAGGCTAGAAATGTAGGTTTGCCTTTCCTTAATCTAGGTTCTAAGATAAGTCGTAGGGTCAGTACTGCCTCATGTGGTAGAGTTTTGTCAGGACTGATTCTCCCAAGGCCGTCAGTGGTTCTAATGGAATGTTGTCTACTCCCAGGGCTTTGTTTCAGCTTAGGTCTTTCAGAGCTCTGTCAAACTCTTCACGCAGTATCATATCTCCCATTTCATCATCATCTACCTCCTCTTCCATTTCCATAATATTGTCCACAAGAATATCACCCCTGTATAGAAATTCTATATACTCCTTCCACCTTTCTGCTTTCCCTTCCTTGCTTAGAACTGGGTTTCCATCTGAGCTTTTGATATTCATGCAAGTGGTTCTCTTTTCTCCAAAGGTCACTTTAATTTTCCTGTAGGCAGTACCTACCTTACCCCTCATGAGTAAGCCTCTACATCCTTACATTTGTTCTCTAGCCATCCATGCTTAGCCATTTTGCACTTCCTGTCGATATCATTTTTGAGACGTTTGTATTCCTTTTTGCCTTCTTCACTTAATGTATTTTTGTATTTTCTACTTTCATCAATTAAATTCAGTATCTATTCTGTTACCCAAGGATATCTAGTAGCCCTCGTCTTTGTACCTACTTGATCACCTGCTTCCTTCACTATTTCATTCCTCAGAGCTACCCATTCTTCTTCTACTGTATTTCTTTCCCCCATTCTTGTCAATTGTTCCCTTAAGCTCTCCCTGAAACTCTGTACAACCTCTGGTTTAGTCAGTTTATCCAGGTACCATATCCTTAAATTCCCACCTTTTTGCAGTTTCTTTAATTTTAATCTACAGTTCATAACCAATAGATTGTGGTCAGAGTCCACATCTAGCCCTGGAGATGTCTTACAATTCAAAATCTGGTTCCTAAATCTCTGTCTTACCATTATATAATCTATCTTATACCTTCTAGTATCTCGAGGATTCTTTCATGTGTACAACAACCTTCATTTATGATTCTTGAACCAAGTGTTAGCTATGATTAAGTTATGCTCTGTGCAAAATTCTACCAGACGGCTCCCTCTTTCATTTCATACCCCCAATCCATATTCACCTACTATGTTTCCTTCTCTCCCTTTTCCTACTGTCGAATTCCAGTCACCTGTGACTTAAATTTTCATCTCCCTTCACAACCTGAATAATTTCTTTTATCTCATCATACATTTCATCAATTTCTTCATCATCTGCAGAGCTAGATGGCATATAAACTTGTACTACTGTAGTAGGCATGGGCTTCGTGTCTATCTTGGCCACAATAATGCGTTCACTATGCTGTTTGTAATAGCTTACCCGCACTAATATTTTTTTATTCATTATTAAACCTACTCCTGCATTACCCCTATTTGATTTTGTATTTATAACCCTGTATTCACCTGACCAAAAGTCTTGTTCCTCCTGCCACCGAACTTCACTAATTCCCACTATATCTAACTTTAACCTATCCATTTCCCGTTTTAAATTTTCTAACCTACCTGCCCGATTAAGGGATCTGACATTCGACGCTCTGATCTGTAGAATGCCAGTTTTCTTTCTCCTAATAACGACGTCCTCTTAGTAGTCCCTGCCCGGAGATCCAAATTGGGGGAGTATCTAATGCATCTCTATCTGGTTGTTTATTAGTGGGTGCAATGTTTGCTGAGCCAGTGAGGTAGTAATCACTGAATATGGTGACCAATAATTTGAATATGTCACCATTTCTATCACTCTTTTTCCAGAGGCTTCAATTTTGTTTTGAATTCTATTTTTTTGTTTCTCGTTGAATAATTTTCTAATTTGTTTTTGCCTTATCCTGTTACTATTTTATGTACAGTGCACGTATTTTGCATTTTTACTAATCATCTGGTGAATTTTGGAATACTGGTGGCAAAGGAATTAACTCTTGCTTACAGTCTGCCCTCTGAATTGGGAAAGCACTCCCTTCCCAGTACGATACTTTAATCCCAGAAGTTATCCACCCATTATCCTTGTTTGTGTTTGGTTTTACTCCTGTTCGTTTTAGGGGAAAACAAAACTTTAAGTTCTGTAGGAACATTTTAAAGAGAGTCTACTCAGTCTGCTTTATAAAATTCTTAACAAAATTTGTACCTAAATACCATGATCAGGTGGTTAACAAGTTCATAGCTGTAGTGGAAACTAATTAAAAAAACTGAGCACCTTATGTTCTGTTCGTGTGCAAGGGGTACATAAAAGTGGACTGTGCGAAGGTGGCTTAGTGGCTAATGCACCTGCCTACAAAGCAGGAAACCCAGGTTCCATTCCCAGCCTTGGTACAAATTTTCACTCACCGCTTCAGTCTATATACATAAAATCATATCTGTATGAGACCAGTACGGTCTCTAGCTGTGTGTCATTTCATCTGCATAAAAACTTATAAGGCACTTATATCCTACCAGTAATTACAGCAGAAGCAGCTACGTTCGAGCACTACTGATCATATTATGAATCAAAATCCAAATTTTGACAGTCAGATGGCATGGGCAGTCCACTCGCCAATGTTACAGATACGTGGCCCCCTCCTGATGGCATTTCAACTTTGGGTTATGCTTCTTACTGGTCTTATGAGTGTTTATGTAGCACTGGTGAGTCTCAAGCCTTATTCAGGTGGTTATAATGTCTTCCTCACATACCTCCTGGTATGCAGTCCATAAAACCTCTTTTTTTGCATGTTTAAGTGTTCAAAAGACCACCTATTTGTCTTCATGCAGATCCATGTGTGGCATGCCCTAAGCCTGGACTGCTATAAGTTTTGTAATGGGGGATTTGGTATGTCATGCCATTAATTCATTATATATTTTGTTCCATTTAACAGTAGTTTGTGCTCTTTTATTTGGGGACTTTTATCCTTTTACGTAGCTCTCCCTATGTGATAGGCTTTCTGGCAGACCTTGGACTGAAGAGGATATTCTCTTGCACGCCATGTACCGAGGATGCACTATTTTAACATATTTTATCCTTAGTTGTGCATCCTTTGTGGACTCTCATTTTAATGTACACTTAGGGTTTTTTTTCTAAGAATTTCTGTTAGTTCTGTTTAGCTTGTGTTATCTTAACCACGTGAATAGGTATTACTAATATGGTTATAATAGAGGGAAACATTCCACGTAGGAAAAATATATCTAAAAACAAAGATGATGTGACTTACCAAATGAAAGTGCTGGCAGGTCGACAGACACACAAACAAACACAAACATACACACAAAATTCAAGCTTTCGCAACAAACTGTTGCCTCATCAGGAAAGAGGGAAGGAGAGGGAAAGACGAAAGGATGTGGGTTTTAAGGGAGAGGGTAAGGAGTCATTCCAATCCCGGGAGCGGAAAGACTTACCTTAGGGGGAAAAAAGGACGGGTATACACTCGCACACACACACACACACATATCCATCCACACATATACAGACACAAGCAGACATATTGAAAGACAAAGAGTTTGGGCAGAGATGTCAGTCGAGGCAGAAGTGCAGAGGCAAAGATGTTGTTGAATGACAGGTGAGGTATGAGTGGCGGCAACTTGAAATTAGCGGAGATTGAGGCCTGGTGGATAACGGGAAGAGAGGATATATTGAAGAACAAGTTCCCATCTCCGGAGTTCGGATAGGTTGGTGTTAGTGGGAAGTATCCAGATAACCCGGACGGTGTAACACTGTGCCAAGATGTGCTGGCCGTGCACCAAGGCATGTTTAGCCACAGGGTGATCCTCATTACCAACAAACACTGTCTGCCTGTGTCCATTCATGCGAATGGACAGTTTGTTGCTGGTCATTCCCACATAGAATGCGTCACAGTGTAGGCTGGTCAGTTGGTAGATCACGTGGGTGCTTTCACACGTGGCTCTGCCTTTGATCGTGTACACCTTCCGGGTTACAGGACTGGAGTAGGTGGTGGTGGGAGGGTGCATGGGACAGGTTTTACACCGGGGGCGGTTACAAGGGTAGGAGCCAGAGGGCAGGGAAGGTGGTTTGGGGATTTCATAGGGATGAACTAAGAGGTTACGAAGGGTAGGTGGACGGCGGAAAGACACTCTTGGTGGAGTGGGGAGGATTTCATGCCAACTGCAAATTAGAACAGCATGCCACCCTTCACCTCAAAAAACTATCCAATCTCCGGGTTTCCCACCTCCGGAAAGGCAACTCACTCACCCTTCACAACCTTTCCAGCAAACCTCAACCACCTCTCATTGCACACAAACCCAGTCTCTCCCATCTACTCAGTCTCCCACTTCCAGCTCCACTCCCTCCAAAACCTCAAAATTCCAATCAACACAATCTGGCACAACAACACCCTAATTCAGTAGTTAACCTTTCCTCCAAACCTCTCTCCCAATCCGAAACCTCTGTCCTGTCCAAAGGCCTCACCTTCAGCCCTACTCCCAGATTCAACCAAACAGCCCTCGTCAAAGATTTACTGTCCTACACTCATACTCTCTGCTGGAAGTATCACTTTGCCACGAAGAAAAATGATCCTAATCCTACCCCTAATGATCCAACTCCCCAAGACACTATCCAAATTGAACCCTGCCTGGAACAGTTCCGTCCTCCGTCACAGCGGGACCCACCTCCTCTTCCTCAAAATCACCCTCTCCAAACCTTCCAGGAATTTCTGACTTCCAGCCTTGCCTCTCAATCCTTCTTAAAAAACCTTAATCCTACTCCCAACATCACCACTGCTGAAACCCAGGCTATCCGTGATCTGAAGGCAGACCGGTCCATCGTCATTCTTCCGGCGGACAAGGGTTCCACGACCGTGGTACTTGATCGTCGGGAGTATGTGGCTGAGGGGCTGCGTCAGCTTTCAGACAACACCACATACAAAGTTTGCCAAGGTAATCACATTCCTGATGTCCAGGCGGAGCTTCTAGGAATCCTCAGAACCTTAGGCCCCCTACAAAACCTTTCACCTGACTCCATCAACCTCCTGACCCCACCGAGACCCCGCACCCCTACCTTCTTCCTAAAATTCACAAACCCAATCATCCCGGCCGCCCCATTGTAGCTGGTTACCAAGCCCCCACAGAACGTATCTCTGCCTACGTAGATCAACACCTTCAACCCATTACGTGCAGTCTCCCATCCTTCATCAAAGACACCAACCACTTTCTCGAATGCCTGGAATCCTTACACAATCCGTTACCCCCAGAAACCATCCTTGTAACCATTGATGCCACTTCCTTATACACAAATATCCTGCACGTCCAGGGCCTCACTGCGATGGAGCACTTCCTTTCACGCCGATCACCTGCCACCCTACCTAAAACCTCTTTCCTCATTACCTTAGTCAGCTTCATCCTGACCCACAACTTCTTCACTTTTGAAGGCCAGACATACTAACAATTAAAGTGAACAGCCATGGGTACCAGGATGGCCCCTTCGTACGCCAACCTATTCATGAGTCGCTTACAGGAAGCCTTCTTGGTTACCCAGGCCTGCCAACTCAAAGTTTGGTACAGATTTATTGATGACATCTTCATGATCTGGACTCACAGTGAAGAAGAACTCCAGAATTTCCTCTCCAACCTCAACTCCTTTGGTTCCATCAGATTCACCTGGTCCTACTCCAAATCCCATGCCACTTTCCTTGATGTTGACCTCCACCTGTCCAATGGCCAGCTTCACACGTCCGTCCACATCAAACCCACCAACAAGCAACAGTACCTCCATTACGACAGCTGCCACCCATTCCACATCAAACGGTTCCTTCCCTACAGCCTAGGTCTTCGTGGCAAACGAATCTGCTCCAGTCCGGAATCCCTGAAGCATTACACCAACAACCTGACAACAGCTTACGCATCCCGCAACTACCCTCCCGACCTGGTACAGAAGCAAATAACCACAGCCATTTCCTCATCCTCTCAAAACCCAGAACCTCCCACAGAAGAACCACAAAAGTGCCCCACTTGTGACAGGATACTTTCCGGGACTGGATCAGATTCTGAATGTGGCTCTCCAGCAGGGATACGACTTCCTCAAATCCTGCCCTGAAATGAGATCCATCCTTCATGAAATCCTCCCCACTCCACCAAGAGTGTCTTTCCGCCGTCCACCTAACCTTCGTAACCTCTTAGTTCATCCCTATGAAATCCCCAAACCACCTTCCCTACCCTCTGGCTCCCACCCTTGTAACCGCCCCCGGTGTAAAACCTGTCCCATGCACCCTCCCACCACCACCTACTCCAGTCCTGTAACCCGGAAGGTGTACACGATCAAAGGCAGAGCCACGTGTGAAAGCACCCACGTGATCTACCAACTGACCTGCCTACACTGTGACGCATTCTATGTGGGAATGACCAGCAACAAACTGTCCATTCGCATGAATGGACACAGGCAGACAGTGTTTGTTGGTAATGAGGATCACCCTGTGGCTAAACATGCCTTGGTGCACGGCCAGCACATCTTGGCACAGTGTTACACCGTCCGGGTTATCTGGATACTTCCCACCAACACCAACCTATCCGAACTCCGGAGATGGGAACTTGTTCTTCAATATATCCTCTCTTCCCGTTATCCACCAGGCCTCAATCTCCGCTAATTTCAAGTTGCCGCCACTCATACCTCACCTGTCATTCAACAACATCTTTGCCTCTGCACTTCTGCCTCGACTGACATCTCTGCCCAAACTCTTTGTCTTTCAATATGTCTGCTTGTGTCTGTATATGTGTGGATGGATATGTGTGTGTGTGTGCGCGAGTGTATACCCGTCCTTTTTTCCCCCTAAGGTAAGTCTTTCCGCTCCCGGGATTGGAATGACTCCTTACCCTCTCCCTTAAAACCCACATCCTTTCGTCTTTCCCTCTCCTTCCCTCTTTCCTGATGAGGCAACAGTTTGTTGCGAAAGCTTGAATTTTGTGTGTATGTTTGTGTTTGTTTGTGTGTCTGTCGACCTGCCAGCACTTTCATTTGGTAAGTCACATCATCTTTGATTTTTGAATAGGTATTACTATTGATTTACAATTTTGCAAATGTACCTGAAGGTGGGACACGTGTCCTGAAACCAGGTAGTGCTTTCCTTTTTGAAACAAATAATTTTTACAACTGCAGCACATTTTATCATTGCAATGAATAAAAGTTGTGGATGCCCCGTTAAGAGAAACATATGTAAAACACTTTAGTGGTTCTTTCATAATCATTTATTTTCAAAACAAAAACTTTCACTTGTTTTATCACCTTAGTGTTGGATTTTTAGTGATGAAACAAATTTTTTTAAATTTCTAACTGAGAAACCAAACACCACTTTTTGTAGTTCTAGCTTCAAAATTACCTTAATAGTGACATATTTTCAAAAACCCTTTAATCCCCTATTTCACTTCCTTAGGAGTAGAAGTTTGATCAATCCTTTTTTAAAAAACAATAATCACAGTATAAGATACAAACCATCTCCAAATTTCAAGTTTCTATCTATCAGGGTTTGGGCTGGGCGATAATGAGTCAGCGAATCAGTGCGGCCCTATTTCATCCCTTAGAGGTTGAAATTGTGACAGCTGTGAAATACATGCTTTAATTTCTAACTGAGAAGCCAAATACTAATTTTCAAAGATTTAACTTTAACAATGCTTTTACAATGAAATATTCATCCCCTAAGGTGCTTTCCAGAAACACTGAAAGACAAATTTTTATTTCTAACTGAGAAGTAAAATACCAGTTCTCATAGATCTAGCTTCAAAAATACTTTAGTAGTTCTTAATAAAATATTTTTAAAAGAATTCACCTACTATTTTACCACCCCCAAAGGGATAACATTTCCAAAAATGCTGAAACACATATTTCTTTATTTCTGGCTGATAAATCAAACAGCAATTTTCAAAGGTCTAGCTTCAAAATTGCCTGATGTGACTTACCATAAGAAAGCGCTGGCAGGTCGATAGAAACACAAACAGACACATACATACACACAAAATTCTAGCTTTCGCAACCAATGGTTGCTTCGTCAGGAAAGAGGGAAGGAGAGGGAAAGACGAAAGGATGTGGGTTTTAAGGGAGAGGGTAAGGAGTCATTCCAATCCTGGGAGTGGAAAGACTTACCTTAGGGGGAAAAAAGGACAGGTATACACTCACACACACACACACACACACACACACACACACACACACACACACACACACACACACATACACAGACACAAGCAGACATTTGTAAAGGCAAAGAGTTTGGGCAGAGATGTCAGTCGAGGCAGAAGTAAAGAGGCAAAGATGTTGTTGAAAGACAGGTGAGGTATGAGCGGTGGCAACTTGAAATTAGCGGAGGTTGAGGCCTGGCGGATAGCGAGAAGAGAGGGTATACTGAAGGACAAGTTCCCATCTCCGGAGTTCTGACAGGTTGGTGTTAGTGGGAAGTATCCAGATAACCCGGACGGTGTAACACTGTGCCAAGATGTGCTGGCCGTGCACCAAGGCATGTTTAGCCACAGGGTGATCCTCATTACCAACAAACACTGTCTGCCTGTGTCCATTCATGTGAATGGACAGTTTGTTGCTGGTCATTCCCACATAGAATGCGTCACAGTGTAGGCAGGTCAGTTGGTAAATCACGTGGGTGCTTTCACACGTGGCTCTGCCTTTGATCGTGTACACCTTCCGGGTTACAGGACTGGAGTAGGTGGTGGTGGGAGGGTGCATTGGACAGGTTTTACACCGGGGGCGGTTACAAGGGTAGGAGCCAGAGGGTAGGGAAGGTGGTTTGGGGATTTCATAGTGATGAACTAACAGGTTACGAAGGTTAGGTGGAAGGCGGAAAGACACTCTTGGTGGAGTGGGGAGGATTTCCTGAAGGATGGATCTCATTTCAGGGCAGGATTTGAGGAAGTCGTATCCCTGCTGGAGTGTATATATATATATATATAAACAAAGATGAGGTGACTTACCGAACAAAAGCGCTGGCAGGTCGATAGACACACAAACAAACACAAACACACACACAAAATTCAAGCTTTCACAACAAACTGTTGCCTCATCAGGAAAGAGGGAAGGAGAGGGGAAGACGAAAGGAAGTGGGTTTTAAGGGAGAGGGTAAGGAGTCATTCCAATCCCGGGAGCGGAAAGACTTACCTTAGGGGGAAAAAAGGACAGGTATACACTCGCACACACGCACATATCCATCCACACATACAGACACAAGCAGACATATTTAAAGACCTTTTTCCCACGTGGAATGTTTCCTTCCATTATATATATATATATATATATATATATATATATATATATATATATATATATATATATATATATATATAAAAAAAACAAAGATGATGTGACTCACCATACGAAAGCGCTGGCAGGTCGACAGAAACACAAACAAACACATACATACACACAAAATTCTAGCTTTTGCAACCAATGGTTGCTTCGTCAGGAGAATGTATACCTGTCCTTTTTTCCCCCTAAGGTAAGTCTTTCCGCTCCCGGGATTGGAATGACTCCTTACCCTCTCCTTTAAAACCCACATCCTTTTGTCTTTCCCTCTCCTTCCCTCTTTCCTGACGAAGCGACCATTGGTTGCGAAAGCTTGAATTTTGTGTGTATGTATGTGTTTGTTTGTGTTTCTATCGACCTGCCAGCACTTTCGTATGGTAAGTCACATCATCTGTGTTTTTAGATATATTTTTCCCACGTGGAAAAAATATATATATATATATATACATATATATATATATATATATATATATATAAAAATCCTTCATTCCATATTTCACCTCCTTAAGGGAGGAATTTCAAAAAAATCCCTTCTTAAGCAATGCCTACAATATAAGAACAACACCCTCTCCAAATTTCTATCGTTAGCAGTTTGGGATGGGCAAAGATCAGTCAGTCAGTCAGTCAAGACATTGCCTTTTATATACACAGAATTACTGTAGTGATGTTGCTCAGTGTCAGATTTCAAATACAAGGTCCAGGGTTCAATACTCGATCACTCCAAAATTTTTTCCTATGAATTCTCACTCCTTTCATCTCTAGCAATAATTTGTTCATGTGGCAAATATCAAGCAAGTTAGGACTCCGTGTTAAACTGTAGTTTCCTCCTTTCTGGGTAAGAGGAATGCAAGGGCATACCAGTTCCCATAGGAACATGCCCAGTACCAGCACAGAGAGTTTTTCAATTAACTTGCAAGGTTGATGACCATTTTTATTGTAGTAAGATGAGACTCACTTGTTAACAACAATTAATAAATCTTGTCAATAAATTCCAAGATAATGTTTTTATTGTATGCTTTGTAATCTTTAATACTATCAGGAAATAAATGAGTATTCTTCGCAAGCTATTTGAGAACAACAAGTAATACCACCAAGAAAACAATCAGGACCACTTTTCTTCACATGAAAACACTGCAAACAGAAAACTGTTATTACAGTTTATTATAAAATATGTACAGAAATCACATTTTTTATGTGGGGCCCCTATTAACATAGGTTCCAAAGTTCTAGTTTTCAAGAAATGAAACATATTCTGTTAATTTGTACAGCTGATCTTCACTCGAACTAATATAGTTGAGCTCTTCCTTTGGTCGACAAGGATTGACCAAACGAGCAGACTCGTCCACCTGCCAGCCCTGTTCCAATGCTGCCTGTGCAGCCTGTTCAGCTGTCATCCCAACAAAGGCTGCCAGGTCGTCCAAACTGATAGAGGAGTATGCATGGGACACCAAGTGCACAGCCCTTTACGAACATTATCTGTGAAAAAAATGTTTAATGACAAATTTTGGTCACTTTTCAAATGAAAGAACATATGAGTCGAAAGAATAGATGTGAAAAACCACTGCCTACAACTGGCAATTAGAATGAAGACACACAAAACTCACCATGTAAAGCACGCATTATCTGAGATACATTCTCTGACCATTCTGAATTCAGAGCAGCATATACTCCTGGGAAATCTCGTTGCCACATTTTCTGCCCAACTTTCCATATCAGTGTCAGTTCTGCATTACTACCTTTTATGGGCTGTGGAATCCTCTTCCACAAATATTTTGCATTGCATCTGTAACATGAAATCAGCAGTGAAATATAGTAATGTCATTATAATTTTGTGTGTGTGTGTGTGTGTGTGTGTGTGTGTGTGTGTGTGTGTGTGTGTGTGTGTGGATGGGGGTGGGGACGAGGAGTTACGAACAGTTTAACAACACAGAAGCCCAGCACAGAAGCAGAAAATATAGATCTGTTACTCTAATTGTAGAACATGTATTTTCAAACTTAGAACTATTAACATTGAGAGACAATTGTTCATTAATTGAGAACAAACACTACATACAAAAGAATCTCTATTCTAACCTTAATTTGTGCACAGTTTTGATGAAGTATGTAGTCTCTTTTTAATCATAAGAGGGATTACAAATATACTCATATATGCTACAGACTGTATTCAGTAATGCACTTAAATTTCTTCCTAACAGTTCATAATGTTGCAAGAATGCAAGAAGAAGGTACTATTAGAACTGGTTGGAACAAGTGAAGATGAGCAACAGCTTCTACAGGATAATTAAACTGGATGAATAAAAATTCTAATCACCAAACGGTGGCAGAACAGACAGATAAAAGAAGTTTGTAATTAAGCAAGCTTTTGGAGTCAGTGGCTCCTTCTTCAGGCCAAAGGTTAAAAGGGAGGAAGAGGAGTGAAGGAAAAGGACTGAAGAGATCTAGGAAAAGGAGAAGATTTTGGAAAATCACCCAGAACTGTGGGTCAGGGGATACTTACCGCACAGGATGAGACGGAAAGACTGATTATTGGGGACTGCATCGGACGAGATTTGAAAACCTGCGAGCTTCAAGGTGGAAGACAGGGTAATATGCAGGCCAGAGATTACTGCTTAAACGTTATGCATGAGTTAACAAGAGTGAAAAGCTAAGTGAATTGTATGCTACAGAGGTGGGAAGGGGCGGGAGGGAGGGTGGGGGGGGGGGGGGGGGGGGGGGAGAAGTGGTAAGACAATGAAAGGCGTAGAAAACTAAAACAGAGTGAAGAAAAGACTAATTATTGTGAAGAAGTGATGAGACATAGAATGTTGCTGTTGTTGTTGTTGTTGTTGTTGTTGTGGTCTTCAGTCCTGAGACTGGTTTGATGCAGCTCTCCATGCTATTCTATCCTGTGCAAGCTTCTTCATCTCCCAGTACTTACTGCAACCTACATCCTTCTGAATCTGCTTAGTGTATTCATCTCTTGGTCTCCCTCTATAATTTTTACCCTCCACAGTTCCCTGCCATGCTAAATTTGTGATCCCTTGATGCCTCAGAACATGTCCTACCAACCGATCTCTTCTTCTCGTCAAGTTGTGCCACAAACTCCTCTTCTCCCCAATTATATTCAATACCTCCTCATTAGTTATATGATCTACCCATCTAATCTTCAGCATTCTTCTGTAGCACCACATTTCGAAAGCTTCTATTCTCTTCTTGCCCAAACTATTTATTGTCCATGTTTCACTTCCATACATGGCTACACTCCATACAAATACTTTCAGAAACGACTTCCTAACACTTAAATCTATACTCGATGTTAACAAATTTCTCTTCTTCAGAAATGCTTTCCTTGCCATTGCCAGTCTACATTTTATATCCTCTCTACTTTGACCATCATCAGTTATTTTGCTCCCCAAATAGCAAAACTCCTTTACTACTTTAAGTATCTCATTACCTAATCTAATTCCCTCAGCATCACCCAACTTAATTCAACTACATTCCATTATCCTCGTTTTGCTTTTGTTGATGTTCATCTTATATCCTCCTTTCAAAACACTGTCCATTCCATTCAGGTGCTCTTCCAAGTCCTTTGATGTCTCTGACAGAATTACAATGTCATCGGTGAACCTCAAAGTTTTTATTTCTTCTCCATGGATTTTAATACCTACTCCGAACTTTTCTTTTGTTTCCTTTACTGCTTGCTCAATATACAGATTGAATAACATCGGGGAGAGGCTACAGCCCTGTCTCACTCCCTTCCCAACCGCTGATTTCCTTCCATGCCCCTCGACTCTTATAACTGCCATATGCTTTCTGTACAAATTGTAAATAGCCTTTTGCTCCCTGTATTTTACCCCTGCCACCTTTAGAATTTGAAAGAGAGTATTCCAGTCAACATTGTCAAAAGCTTTCTCTACGTCTACAAATGCTAGAAACATAGGTTTGCCTTTCTTTAACCTATTTTCTAAGATAAGTCGTAGTGTCAGTACTGCCTAACGTGTTCCAACATTTCTCTGGAATCCAAACTGATCTTCTCTGAGATTGGCTTCTATCAGTTTTTCAATTCGTCTGTAAAGAATTCGCATTAGTATTTTGTAGCTGTGACTTATTTAACTGATAGTTCGGTAATTTTCACATCTGTCAACCCCTGCTTTCTTTGGGATTGGAATTATTATATTCTTCTTGAAGTCTGAGGGTATTTTGCCTGTCTTATACATCCTGCTCACCAGATGGTAGAGTTTTGTCAGGACTGGCTCTCCCAAGGCCGTCAGTAGTTCCAATGGACTGTTGTCTACTCCCGTGGCCTTGTTTCGACTTAGGGCTTTCAGTGCTCTGTCAAACTCTTCACGCAGTATCATCTCTCCCATTTCATGTAGATGTAGATCTTCATCCACATCCTCTTCCATTTCCATAATATTGTCCTCAAGTACATCACCTTTGTATAGACCCTCTATATACTCCTTCCACCTTTCTGCTTTCCCTTTTTTGCTTAGAACTGGGTTTCCATCTGAGCTCTTGATGTTCATGCAAGTGGCTCTCTTTTCTGCAAAGGTCTCTTTAATTCTCCTGTAGGCAGTATCTATCTTACCTCTAGTGAGACAAGCCTCTACATCCTTACATTTGTCCTCTAGCCATCCATGCTTAGCCATTTTGCACTTCCTGTCGATCTCATTTTTGAGATGTTTGTATTCCTTTTTTCCTGCTTCATTTACTGTGTTTTTATATTTTCTCCTTTTATCAATTAAATTCAGCATCTCTTCTGTTACCCAAGGATTTCTACCAGCCCTCATCTTTTTACCTACTTGATCCTCTGCTGCCTTCACTTCTTCATCCCTCAGAGCTACCTATTCTTCTTCTACTGTATTTCTTTCCCCCATTCTTGTCAATTGTTCCCTTATGCTCTCCCTGAAACTCCGCAACCTCTGGTTTTGTCAGTTTATCCAGGTACCATCTCCTTAAATTCCCACCTTTTAGCAATTTCTTCAATTTTAATCTACAGTTCATAACCAATAGATTGTGGTCAGAGTCCACATCTGCCCCTGGAAATGTCTTATAATTTAATACCTGGTTCCTAAATCTCTGTCTTACCATTATATAATCTATCTGATACCTTCTAGTATCTCGAGGATTCTTTCATGTGTACAACAACCTTCTTTTATGATTCTTGAACCAAGTGTTAGCTATGATTAAGTTATGCTCTGAGCAAAATTCTACCAGACGGCTCCCTCTTTCATTTCTTACCCCCAATCCATATTCACCTACTATGTTTCCTTCTCTCCCTTTTCCTACTGTCGAATTCCAGTCACCCGCGACTTAAATTTTCGTCTCCCTTCACAACATGAATAATTTCTTTTATCTCATCATACATTTCATCAATTTCTTCATCATCTGCAGAACTAGTTGGCATATAAACTTGTACTACTGTAGTAGGCATGGGCTTCGTGTCTATCTTGGCCACAATAATGCGTTTACTATGCTGTTTGTAGTAGCTTACCCGCACTAATATTTTTTTATTCATTATTAAACCTACTCCTGCATTACCCCTATTTGATTTTGTATTTATAACCCTGTATTCACCTGACCAAAAGTCTTGTTCCTCCTGCCACCGAACTTCACTAATTCCCACTATATCTAACTTTAACCTATCCATTTCCCTTTTTAAATTTTCTAACCTACCTGCCCGATTAAGGGATCTGACATTCCACGCTCCGATCTGTAGAATGCCAGTTTTCTTTCTCCTGATAACGACGTCCTCTTGAGTAGTCCCCGCCCGGAGATCCGAATGGGGGACTATTTTACCTCCAGAGTATTTTACCCAAGAAGACGCCATCATCATTTAACCATACCGTAAAGCTGCATGCCCTTGGGAAAAATTACGGCTGTAGTTTCCCCTTGCTTTCAGCCGTTCGCAGTACCAGCACAGCAAGGCTGTTTTGGTTAGTGTTACAAGGCCATATCAGTCAATCATCCAGACTGTTGCCCCTGCAACTACTGAAAAGGCTGCTGCCCCTCTTCAGGAACCACACACTTATCTGGCCTCTCAACAGATACCCCTCCCTTGTGGTTGCACCTACGGTACGGCCATCTGTATCGCTGAGGCTTGCAAGCCCCATGAACCATGGACCTTGCCACTGAGACAGAAGAAATTAACGTAAATTAGAGCCAGGTGGGTGGCGAGAACCAAGGACATGTTGTAGTGCTAGTTCCCACCTGCGGAGTTCTGAGAAACTGGTGTCTGGGGGAAGAATCCAGATGGCGCGTATGGCAAACAGGCACCGAGGTTACAATTGTCATGTCATAGAGCATGCTCTCCAACAGAATATTGCGTGTTGCCAGTATACACCCTCTGCTTATGCCCGTTGGCATAATTACGACCAAATTATCAATTGGGACGAATGGGCATAGGCAGAGGGTGTATACTAGCAACACCAATATTCTGTTGTAGAGCATGCCCTACGACATGACAATCAAATGACAATTGTGACTTGTTTCACCATGACAATCGTGACCTGTTTCACCACACGCACCATCTGGATTCTTCCCCCAGACACCAGTTTCTCAGAACTCTACATGTGGAACTAGCACTACAACATGTCCTTGGTTCACATTTCCCACCTCGCCTTAATTTATATTAATTTCTACTGTCTCAGCATTTCTTCACAGTAACTACTCTTTTCTTCACTCCATTTTAGTATTCTACATCTTTCATTGTCTTACATGTCTATTTTTCACCACCTTCTCCCACTTCTGTTGCGTACAATGCACTTCTCACTCTCATGAACTCGTGCACAATGTTTTAGTAGTAATCTCACATAGTTTTTGTTCTAAACGATGATACGTATCTACTGTGGTGTTACATACCACTCTGAAAGAGTGGTGTGCAGCCCTACATATACCATGCCGACAAATGATACATGTAGGGAAAAGGGGGGAGAATTAAGATAAAGCAAATTATTTTATAGGAAAGCCCACCTTCTGTGCAGATTTATTATTGATTTTCATGTGGAAAATTTTCAACCCACGGGATTACACATCTCCAAGATGGGACAGCTATCATAGTTACTCTGTGAGGAAGTATAGAGCTATGTATACACTTCGTGGAACACTATCCCACATTGGAGTAGTGTAATGTTCCAGGAGCAAAAGAAACAAACAAAACAACGACTGCATTCTTTGCAGAACCAAATGAGTTGATTTGTTATTTTGATCAGTCATTCTGAACTGTCAAGTCTCACCTTATTTCTGATTCTGTTGAACTTGTTCTTAACTTTGAGATGAAGATTAAAGTACAGGACTTTTAAAAAGATTAATATATTTTTTAAGGAACACCGGTTACCTCTGTAAACAGAAAAATACTGGTCTACCAAGGGTACCACATGCAACCATGGAGAGGGTAAGACAAAGTATTGTATGCAGGCCATATCAAATCTCAAGGAATATCAAAAACATCAAATATCCAAGAATTTCATCTTCCAACAAGATGGGGCACATCTTCATAGAAGCACTGATGTTTGTCACTACCTAAATGACAAACTACCACATCGCTATCGCTGGACTGGACAGAGCAGTGAACATGATGTGGCTCTGTTCTTTTGCCCCCCCCCCCCCCCCCAACTGCCTAATACCTCATGACTTTTTCCTTTGAGCTGTGGAACAAACTTGACTACTGTTTGCATGTTGTTGTACGACCAGAGGAACTTTGTGATTTCATGTTTCCATTGATGCAACAGTCATATTTGTACCTGTTATACTCTGCAAAATATAGAACTGTGAAAACAAACGAATCATTTACAGTAACCATTTATTTGCTATAGGAAAATTACTGTATTTGTTCTGAACAATACACGACACGTATTTATGAAAAGTGTCAACACATTTATTCAAGAAAAGCACTACTTGTTCTATGATATTTTCTTCCACCGTATACTGCATAATCAAGTGAAGAAGACAAACTGTTCCATCCACTGTCAACTAAGCAACTGAAGACAAGCACAATAATACGTAGTGTTCATTGCTCAAGAGAAACTGCAACTTCGAAATACAACAAGAACAATATATTCTAATCATAACGTCAGGATGCAAAGCAAAATATCATCAGAAGAGGTCAGAAATTGAGACAGTGCTAAGAATAACCAGGAACTGAAATTGTTTAAGAAGAATAATATATTCTGAGCAAGGACTTATTGGAAAATAGTGCATTCAGAATAGGTATGATGCTCTCGTTTTAGGCAGATACTTTATATCAACAAAAAGTTGTAATTTAAGAATACGTTAAGGATGAAGTTTTCTCAAAGAGACGTTTCTCTCTCTTTTTTAAAAAAAAGAGAAGTTATCTTATACTCCAGTGCTCTTGACAATTAAATAGCTGAGAAGAATACATGATAATTAGTTTTAAACACACACACACACACACACACACACACACACAGAGAGAGAGAGAGAGAGAGAGAGAGAGAGAAGAGAGAGAGAGAGAGAGAGAGAGAGAGAAAGGGGGGGGGGGGGGACAATGGGTTTCCAGAATTCTTTTTTACTATGTTCAGTTAAGATAGTGCATCTACTTAAAAATCTTGGTCCACCATGGCACCAGCCGGTAACAGAGTGGGCTTGTGAAAATGGGGATAGCAGTTCATGACAGAGTGACCCGAGCTGACAGCAGAGGTATACAACTGCCAGCTGGCTCTTTAAAGAGTTGTCACAGTTGGCGACAAGGAAGTGATAGGCTCACTGGAAAGTAGTCACCAACACAACCATCATCATGCAATGACCATTGTAGCAAAGCTCCAAATTGAGGGAAGAGACTGTAAGGTTGACAGCTGAAAAGATGCTGTGGGCAGCTCTAACATGCTGTTAGGGGGACACAGTGAGGGGGGACAGGTCAAGACTGGAAGGAAGTGGGTCAATCTGTAGGCCCTTACCAAACGGAGCAGCACTTCCCCAATGGGAATAGTGTGCATCGAAATCCCTAAGAAGTAGAAAAAGGGGAGAGGGGGCAACTGTTGGATTAAGGTAGTTATCTGAAGACAGTGAATAGTCCTTCTTAGAGATGGATCAATGTTACAAATGGCAATCACTGGGGTCATCTGCAGTCACACTGCTGTTGCTACCAATGTGATATGGGAGGAATCCACTCGCTGATGACATCTGTGCAAACCAGCTTAAAGACCTCTCCAGATGCTCTTTCGGGGCCAATATTGTTCTGACAGAGTGCATGGTAAACTCAAAAGAGCTGGAGAATGGTCATCACTGAACTGTGTGTCTTAGAGAGCAACATACATTGCAGAGCAAGAGGAAATTAGTAGTTGTTCTCGCAGATGACTGCAGTCCTCTGCCAAGAGTAGTAGTTTTTCTCTTTCACAAGTTTTGGTGGTCCAGAATCTTGCGAGGACTTATTCGATGTGGGTGTAGGAACAAATGAAGAGACAGCAGTCCTGGTTCTAAGGGCCATGGCTCCTTTAGCCACTGATTGGTGTTGGGTTGCTGATCTGTGGAGGTCTGGGGATACCATTCACAACAGGGAGCCCTGTCACCTGTAGATGTCTGAATAGGGTGTTGCTTCTCCAGCTGCGTTGGAGAACCATGAGAAGAGACGGCTTATTACACCTATGATCAAGTTTGTTTGCCGAACTACCAGAGATCAACATTATGGGAGTAAATACTCCAGGCACTGTAGTGGCATTAGTTGATATCACAGACACTGGATACAAACCATCATATTTTTTCCAAGCTTCAAATTGTAAGAAGTGATTTACGGCCTTCAGTTTTGGATTTTGCTTTCCTTTATTAGGGCAGCCTTTGAGGTCGGGGAGGGTAGCCGCCCCCACAACTGACACAGGCAAGTGATAGTGCACATGGTGGATTTTCGTGACATGGCTGGCCACAGTCTCCACAGACTGTGTTGTGCGTGCATCAGGAAGACATACAGCTGGAGTGCTGGCATTTAAAGTGTCACATCAAGAGTGGGAAATACAGCTCAACATCACAGCACTAAAAAATTATTTTTTACCTTCTCTAGAAGCAAATCCCTCTCAAAAGCAAGGAAGAATGCACTGGTGTCAACCCTGTTGTCTGGTGGGTATTGGTATACACATACACAACTATTCCTGTAGTTCTGCATCCACCTGCAGTGTTAGGTCCCAGTGAAAAATTAATCCCTTTATCATGTTTAGGTTCTTATGGGGTGCTATGGTAACAGTTACATCACCAATGTGTTAAGACAGTAGCTCTTGGGACGTGGAAGATTTTGCCATCTTAATTACGATGGAACCACTGCATAATTTACTAAGGGAAGAGAGAGCACCCAATATGTTTTCAGTGTTCTCCACAAAGAACACTGGCTTAGTAGAGAGAAAGGACTCTCCATTTTTTCGCATACAAACCAGGAACTGAGGCAAGTAAGTGCCTGATAGTTGCCTGGTTTTATTTTCCTCTGATGATGTGGCCAAGTAGAGAAAGTTCCTAGAACAATATGCACTGAATTGTAGTTTGTCTGAAGAGACTGCTGGAGCCTCACAGCCATTGGCTGATAATTTTGACACTAAATATCTCCTATGACAACACAAACTTTGTACGAAGGCTCTCCTCACTGGTGCCAGCCAACCAGAGCAAAGGCCACTTGGCATGATGGCCAGTGTTCCAAGTCCTGCTGCCTGGTGCCCCAAAATAGATGGGCATCTACTCCTCAGCCTGTGCAGAGAGGTGACAGCTCGGGCATCAATAGTGCAATTGTTAGTTGGTCAGGGGACTACCACCATACAGGTATCACATGACACCCCATATGGACTGGCTACCACACTGGGTATTGAGTGACTTCTCCACATGTCCCACAGATCCCTTAAAGGCATTTTGAAAAGAAGGAGGTCAAAGCCAGATGTGTGAACCAGACATAAGTTAAATGAAATATGTGGCATAAAATAAAGCGAACAAAGTGGGAAACACCACACTCAACACCTTAAGAGCGAGGTACTTCATCAGTGGGCAATCTGTCCTAGATAATAACTATGACAAAAGGTATAGTCAGACAGCAAAACTGCAGCACAGAAAAGGAAGAAGTGCTGCAATGACTTGGGGTTCAATGCCCACCATGCACGAACTCATAAAAGAGTGCCCCAGGATGAGGGGGATCCCACCTATAGTAAGGTCAAGAGCAAAAAAAGACCTCTCATCCTGCAGTCTGAGTGACACACCTCGGTTTCTGACCTACGTACTTCAACCTATCCTGCCCTGTGATATGAGGAAGGATCTGAATTCCAAAAGCTAATGATGCAATAATATGTATTTGTCTATTAACTAAGGTGGAAAAGCAGCTGATATTTAGCAAATCAACAATAAATGTCATTCATCTCAAGAAAATGCATTTGGCTTGAGTAGCAGCCTGAGTTCAGTTCATGAAGTTAATGTGGACCGTTATGACCTATAGTTTATAAGTTACACCATTTGTTCCAATGTTCGCCTTACTCATTAATAAATGGTGAAATAAATGTAATTGTACTATTTATCACAGTGTTTTTTATTAAATGTATGAACAATTAAACACCAATGATAAAGGTAGACCTAATGCATTTTATTATGTCAAACCCACAATTAAAAAAGGGACAGCAAATTGTTTTAAAAACTTAAAATAGTCTCGTAGATCTTTTTCTCTTCTAGCAAAACTGTTTTTAGTTTCAGAAATGGATGCAATAAACCATAAACATTATTTAGTGGAAAATTGACTTAAATTTTTCTGGGGTTTTGACTATTTAAGATTTTTCACAGGCATTATCCATATTTTCTTAAAATGCAACATAAACCAGTTCTACATCTCAAATTAAATTAAAAAAAATTTTGCCTGGTGGTCTCAACTGCAGAGTACTTTTTGTGACTGAACAGCAGTAAACTAAAGGTAATAAGGCCACAGTAAAACAAGATTTATTGTTGCATGTTTTGTGCTGTGGTTGCTGTTTTGTTTATTCACAGATAATCAAAGTAGCACAAAATATTTAAGATTTTTGTGGCCACTTGATGATGTATTGCCTGTTGGCTTTTGTCTTAGCATCTTTGGTTGACATTTATTTAAAGATTTTTCTGAGGCTTCTTCAGCATGTGTGGCTGGCACTGTCCAAGAATCACCCTCTGGTACACTACCAGCAATGGAAAGCAAATCTTCGAAATGGCAGTCATTCCAGCTGGCAAAATGTCAGAAAAATCATTAAACGAACATTGGCCAAATATCCTAAGACAAAAGCCAACAGTCAATGTGTCAATTAAGATAATGTCAATATCCGAGGGTACAACTTCTGAAAGTATAACCGAGAATTACGTAAAATTTACAATTTCCTTAGGAACTGCTAATACAAAAATGCATGATCAGTAAAACTGACAGTGAAAAGAGACGAGTCTGAATATTAATCCAGTTATCCAGCTAGTTAAGAAATTGTTATTCTGTAAGTTCTGTTTGGCATAAATGTATGAATGTGGTTTGGAAATTTCTTGTAATGAAAGTCCAGCACCATAATAGGCTGAAATGGACTTACAGTCTACCAGGCTCTTCTGCTGCATGCTGCAGTTGACAACTTGTTTCTGTCAGTTGTAGCGAATCAGGTGACAGTATAAAATAGCCAATGACAATCGTTGAATCCAACAATTTCTTTCAGTGGAATATACAAATTTATTTGTGTTTGACGAGAAGACTGGGAACAAAACTAGATGTGCTTACGGACTGACCAGTAAAGTAGCCCGAAGCCTAGGCTGGGTTAGGCTGGAATGTGACAATTTGGTTTAGATCTGGTGAAGCCAACTAATCTCAACACGAAAATACAACTGATGTTAGAGACAGATATGAAGGATTGCCTGAGATATAAGTGTATCATTGCAATAGCCTATGTGCATATTTTATTTCCATTTTGGCAAAATTTAAAGAGATGTGAATATAATAGAGGGAAACATTCCACGTGGGAAAAATTATATATAAAAACAAAGATGAGGTGACTTACCGAACGAAAGCGCTGACAGGTCGATAGACACACAAACAAACACAAACATACACACAAAATCCTAGCTTTCGCAACAAACTGTTGCCTCATCAGGAAAGAGGGAAGGAGAGGGGAAGACGAAAGGAAGTGGGTTTTAAGGGAGAGGGTAAGGAGTCATTCCAATCCCGGGAGCGGAAAGACTTACCTTAGGGGGAAAAAAGGACGGGTATACACTCGCGCACACACACACACATATCCATCCACACATATACAGACACAAGCAGACATATTTAAAGACAAAGAGTTTGGGCAGAGATGTCAGTCGAGGCGGAAGTGCAGAGGCAAAGAAGTTGTTGAAAGACAGGTGAGGTATGAGTGGCGGCAACTTGAAATTAGCGGAGATTGAGGCCTGGCGGATGACGAGAAGAGAGGATATACTGAAGGGCAAGTTCCCATCTCCGGAGTTCGGATAGGTTGGTGTTGGTGGGAAGTATCCAGATAACCCGGACGGTGTAACACTGTGCCAAGATGTGCTGGCTGTGCACCAAGGCATGTTTAGCCACAGGGTGATCCTCATTACCAACAAACACTGTCTGCCTGTGTCCATTCATGTGAATGGACAGTTTGTTGCTGGTCATTCCCACATAGAATGCGTCACAGTGTAGGCAGGTCAGTTGGTAAATCACGTGGGTGCTTTCACACGTGGCTCTGCCTTTGATCGTGTACACCTTCCGGGTTACAGGACTGGAGTAGGTGGAGGTGGGAGGGTGCATGGGACAGGTTTTGCATCGGGGGCGGTTACAAGGATAGGAGCCAGAGGGTAGGGAAGGTGGTTTGGGGATTTCATAGGGATGAACTAACAGGTTACGAAGGTTAGGTGGACGGCGGAAAGACACTCTTGGCGGAGTGGGGAGGATTTCATGAAGGATGGATCTCATTTCAGGGCAGGATTTGAGGAAGTCATATCCCTGCTGGAGAGCCACATTCAGAGTCTGGTCCAGTCCCGGAAAGTATCCTGTCACAAGTGGGGTACTTTTGTGGTTCTTCTGTGGGGGATTCTGGGTTTGAGGGGATGAGGAAGTGGCTCTGGTTATTTGCTTCTGTACCAGGTCGGGAGGGTAGTTGCGGGATGCGAAAGCTGTTGTCAGGTTGTTGGTGTAATGATTCAGGGATTCCGGACTGGAGCAGATTCGTTTGCCACGAAGACCTAGGCTGTAGGGAAGGGACCGTTTGATGTGGAATGGGTGGCAGCTGTCATAATGGAGGTACTGTTGCTTGTCGGTGGGTTTGATGTGGACGGATGTGTGAAGTTGGCCATTGGACAGGTGGAGGTCAACGTCAAGGAAAGTGGCATGGGATTTGGAGTAGGACCAGGTGAATCTGATGGAACCAAAGGAGTTGAGGTTGGAGAGGAAATTCTGGAGTTCTTCTTCACTGTGAGTCCAGATCATGAAGATGTCATCAATAAATCTGTACCAAACTTTGGGTTGGCAGGCTTGGGTAACCAAGAAGGCTTCCTCTAAGCGACCCATGAATAGGTTGGCGTACAAGGGGGCCATCCTGGTACCCATGGCCGTTCCCTTTAATTGTTGGTATGTCTGGCCTTCAAAAGTGAAGAAGTTGTGGGTCAGGATGAGGCTAACTAAGGTAATGAGGAAAAAGGTTTTAGGTAGGGTGGCAGGTGATCGGCGAGAAAGGAAATGCTCCATCGCAGCGAGGCCCTGGACGTGCGGAATATTTGTGTATAAGGACGTGGCATCAATGGTTTCCGCTCCCGGGATTGGAATGACTCCTTACCCTCTCCCTTAAAACCCACATCCTTTCGTCTTCCCCTCTCCTTCCCTCTTTCCTGATGAGGCAACAGTTTGTTGCGAAAGCTTGAACTTTGTGTGTATGTTTGTGTTTGTTTGTGTGTCTATCGACCTGCCAGCGCTTTCGTTCGGTAAGTCACCTCATCTTTGTTTTTATATATAATTTAAAGAGATGTGGTCATATTCTAAACCTAACAGAATAAAATATCAACTAACTTTATTCACAACTATAGGGAATTATGAAAGAGCATTCTGATTGGCTACGGACAACCAACTCATGAATTATTGTGTTACCTTCTCAGCATTCAATATATCAACTGTTACTAACATCAGCATGCAACAGAAAAGCCACGGTCCACAGTAAGTTGACTTTTACCCCATAATACACAAACTATTACCTATATTAAGACATGGACCACAAGGACCAACAGTTACTGAATTGAATATGAAGGTAACAGAAGTAAAGTCTCCATTTTTTCGAACAGGTAACAAAAACAGATTTAACAGGGACTGAGGATATCCCACAACAGCTAGGATCATAAGGGAAGGTCGCTGGAGACCCATGAACTTAAAGAGTTACAAGCATAACAGAAGGGCACACTACGGGACCACGTAAAGTTTACTTTGACCAAAATGTCCAAGGGAAGTGATTAAGAAGATGGCCTCATGACAGCAGGGATAAGCAGATCCTCACAGAGCTAAAATTAAAGTTGTCAGCTGGCATAATATAACTGCAACAGTCGCAGAAGGACGACAAAAGATTGATCAAGCTTATGTACAACTGCATCCACCCTACAGAGGTGGAATAATAATAATAATAATAATAATAATAATAATAATAATAATACCAAGCAACAAACCTAGGAACCAACACAACTGGATACCGATCACAAGTATACACAACATTTATTACCAGATACCCAGAATTAAAACTTTTAACAGAACAACGACTAGCTGATCAGATCTGTGTAATAATCAAAAATAACAGAATACCCCAGTCAGAATTATAAAACATCAAACAACAAGTACAACAGATACTGGAACAAAATAATGTGCAATCAGAAGAAGAAGAAGAAGAAGAAAAAAATACAGTAATGGACTCAAACATCACAGAGCAAACAAACAAAGAACAACACGCATCAATTAAACAATCAGAGGAAAACGAAATCTTAAGACAGCCACCAGAACAAGCACAAATAGAACACGAAGTGACACACATGTTAGATATAGAAGAAAAATTTCAGCTGACATATATAGAATACAAAGACACAAATACAGACATTAGACCATTCTTGCATAGACCGCCAAATAACCCACAAGTCGAAACAACAATAAAAACTATCAACACAATCATACACAACAAAATAAATGAAGACACAACTATGGAAGAGTTACAACTACTTGTTTATATAGGAGCACTCACTACGCTAAATATACACACTAGGCAGAGATCAGAACCAACCAACACACAGAAGAAACCCACAAAACCAGCATGGCAACACAGGCTACAGATCAGAATAGCAAAACTGAGAAAAGACATCGGACAGTTAACACAATTTATAAGAAATAAAATGTCAGAAAAAAAAGAAAAAGGTTAGGTAAAATCTCACAACAAGGAGCGATAGAGCAATTAAATGAAAAGAAGCAGAAATTACAAGCATTGGCCGAACGACTTAGAAGATACAAAAAAAGTGAAAATAGAAGGAAACAACATACACAGACACCTCTGTGTATGTGCGGATGGATATGTGTGTGCGTGTGCGAGTGTATACCTGTCCTTTTTTTCCATAAGGAAAGTCTTTCCGCTCCCGGGATTGAAATGACTCCTTACCCTCTCCCTTAAAACCCACATCCTTTCGTCTTTCCCTCTCCTTCCCTCTTTCCTGATGAAGCAACCGTTTGTTGCGAAAGCTTGAATTTTGTGTGTATGTTTGAGTTTGTTTGTGTGTCTATCGACCTGCCAGCACTTTCGTTTGGTAAGTCACATCATCTTTGTTTTTAGATATAAATTATTTAACAGTTACATTGCAGACCCATACACATTCCCTGATACACTTACACATGGAATAAGTTATCTGAAACCTAAAGATCGAGCAGACACAGCAAACCCAGCTAAATATCGCCCCATAACATGCCTACCAACAATATACAAAATATTAACTTCAGTCATTACACAGAAATTAATGGCACATACAACACAGAACAAAATTATAAATGAAGAACAAAAAGGCTGCTGCAAAGGAGCACGAGGGTGTAAAGAGCAACTGATAATAGATGCAGAGGTGACATATCAAGCTAAAACTGAACAAAGGTCGCTACACTACGCACACATTGATTACCAAAAAGTTTTTGATAGTGTACCCCACTCATGGTTACTACAAATATTGGAAATATACAAAGTAGATCCTAAATTGATACAGTTCCTAAACATAGTAATGAAAAATTGGAAAACCACACTTAATATCCAAACTAATTCAAATAATATCACATCACAGCCAATACAGATTAAGCGTGGAATACACCAAGGAGACTCATTAAGTCCTTTCTGGTTCTGTCTTGCACTGAACCCACTATCCAACATGTTAAATAATACAAATTAAGGATACATATATCTAAAAACAAAGATGATGTGACTTACCGAACGTAAGCGCTGGCAGGTCGATAGACACACAAACAAACACAAACATACACACAAAATTCTAGCTTTCGCAACAAACGGTTGCTTCGTCAGGAAAGGGGGAAGGAGAGGGAAAGACGAAAGGAAGTGGGTTTTAAGGGAGAGGGTAAGGAGTCATTCCAATCCCGGGAGCGGAAAGACTTACCTTAGGGGGAAAAAAGGACGGGTATACACTCGCACACACACACACATATCCATCCACACATATACAGACACAAGCAGACATATTTAAAGACAAAGAGTTTGGGCAGAGATGTCAGTCGAGGCGGAAGTGCAGAGGCAGAGATGATGTTGAATGACAGGTGAGGTATGAGTGGCGGCAACTTGAAATTAGCGGAGATTGAGGCCTGGTGGGTAACGGGAAGAGAGGATATATTGAAGAGCAAGTTCCCATCTCCGGAGTTCGGATAGGTTGGTGTTGGTGGGAAGTATCCAGATAACCCAGACGGTGTAACACTGTGCCAAGATGTGCTGGCCGTGCACCAAGGCATGTTTAGCCACAGGGTGATCCTCATTACCAACAAACACTGTCTGCCTGTGTCCATTCATGCGAATGGACAGTTTGTTGCTGGTCATTCCCACATAGAATGCGTCACAGTGTAGGCAGGTCAGTTGGTAAATCACATGGGTGCTTTCACATGTGGCTTTGCCTTTGATCGTGTACACCTTACGGGTTACAGGACTAGAGTAGATGGTGGTGGGAGGGTGCATGGGACAGGTTTTACACCAGGGGCGGTTACAAGGATAGGAGCCAGAGGGTAGGGAAGGTGGTTTGGGGATTTCATAGGGATGAACTAACAGGTTACGAAGGTTAGGTGGACGGCGGAAAGACACTCTTGGTGGAGTGGGGAGGATTTCATGAAGGATGGATCTCATTTCAGGGCAGGATTTGAGGAATTCGTATCCCTGCTGGAGAGCCACATTCAGAGTGTGGTCCAGTCCCGGAAAGTATCCTGTCACAAGTGGGGCACTTTTGTGGTTCTTCTGTGGGGGATTCTGGGTTTGAGGGGATAAGGAAGTGCCTCTGGTTATTTGCTTCTGTACCAGGTCGGGAGGGTAGTTGTGGGATGCAAAAGCTGTTGTCAGGTTGTACGTGTAATGGTTCAGAGATTCCGGACTGGAGCAGATTCGTGTGCCACGAAGACCTAGGCTGTAGGGAAGGGACCGTTTGATGTGGAATGGGTGGCAGCTGTCATAATGGAGGTACTGTTGCTTGTTGGTGGGTTTGATGTGGACAGACGTGTGAAGCTGGCCATTGGACAGGTGGAGGTCAACGTCAAGGAAAGTGGCATGGGATTTGGAGTAGGACCAGGTGAATCTGATGGAACCAAAGGAGTTGAGGTTGGAGAGGAAATTCTGGAGTTGTTCTTCACTGTGAGTCCAGATCATGAAGATGTCATCAATAAATCTGTGCCAAACTTTGGTTTGGCAGGCCTGGGTAACCAAGAAGGCTTCCTCTAAGCGACCCATGAATAGGTTGGTGTACGAGGGGGCCATCCTGGTACCCATGGGTGTTCCCTTTAATTGTTGGTATGTCTGGCCTTCAAAAGTGAAGAAGTTGTGCGTCAGGATGAAGCTGGCTAAGGTGATGAGGAAAGAGGTTTTAGGTAGGGTGGCAGGTGATCGGCGTGAAAGGAAGTGCTCCATCGCAGCGAGGCCCTGGACGTGCGGGATATTTGTGTATAAGGAAGTGGCATCAATTGTTACAAGGATGGTTTCCGGGGGTAACAGATTGGGTAAGGATTCCAGGCGTGATGCCACTTCCTTATATAAAAATATTCTGCACGTCCAGGTGTATAAGGAAGTGGCATCAATGGTTACAAGGATGGTTTCTGGGGGTAACAGATTGGGTAAGGATTCCAGGCGTGATGCCACTTCCTTATACACAAATATTCTGCACGTCCAGGGCCTCGCTGCGATGGAGCATTTCCTTTCACGCCGGTCACCTGCCACCCTACCTAAAACCTCTTTCCTCATCACCTTAGCCTCATCCTGACCCACAACTTCTTCACTTTTGAAGGCCAGACATACCAACAATTAAAGGGAACGGCCATGGGTACCAGGATGGCCCCCTTGTACGCCAACCTATTCATGGGTCGCTTAGAGGAAGCCTTCTTGGTTACCCAAGCCTGCCAACCCAAAGTTTGGTACAGATTTATTGATGACATCTTCATGATCTGGACTCACAGTGAAGAAGAACTCAGGGAATTTCCTCTCCAACCTCAACTCCTTCGGTTCCATCAGATTCACCTGGTCCTACTCCAAATCCCATGCCACTTTCCTTGACGTTGACCTCCACCTGTCCAATGGCCAACTTCACACGTCCGTCCACATCAAACCCACCAACAAGCAACAGTACCTCCATTATGACAGCTGCCACCCATTCCACATCAAACTGTCCCTTCCTTACAGCCTAGGTCTTCGTGGCAAACGAATCTGCTCCAGTCCGGAATGCCTGAACCATTACACCAACAACCTGACAACAGCTTTTGCATCCCGCAACTACCCTCCCGACCTGGTACAGAAGCAAATAACCAGAGGCACTTCCTCATCCCCTCAAACCCAGAATCCTCCACAGAAGAACCACAAAAGTGCCCCACTTGTGACAGGATACTTTCCGGGACTGGATCAGACTCTGAATGTGGCTCTCCAGCAGGGATACGACTTCCTCAAATCCTGCCCTGAAATGAGATCCATCATTCATGAAATCCTCCCCACTCCACCAAGAGTGTCTTTCCGCCGTCCACCTAACCTTCGTGACCTGTTAGTTCATCCCTATGAAATCCCCAAACCACCTTCCCTACCCTCTGGCTCCTATCCTTGTAACCGCCCCCGGTGTAAAACCTGTCCCATGCACCCTCCCACCACCACCTACTCCAGTCCTGTAACCCGGAAGGTATACACGATCAAAGGCAGAGCCACATGTGAAAGCACCCATGTGATCTACCAACTGACCTGCCTACACTGTGACGCATTCTATGTGGGAATGACCAGCAACAAACTGTCCATTCGCATGAATGGACACAGGCAGACAGTGTTTGTTGGTAATGAGGATCACCCTGTGGCTAAACATGCCTTGGTGCACGGCCAGCACATCTTGGCACAGTGTTACACCGTCCGGGTTATCTGGATACTTCCCACCAACACCAACCTATCCGAACTCCGGAGATGGGAACTTGCTCTTCAATATATCCTCTCTTCCCGTTATCCACTAGGCCTCAATCTCCGCTAATTTCAAGTTGCCGCCACTCATACCTCACCTGTCATTCAACATCATCTTTGCCTCTGCACTTCCGCCTCGACTGACATCTCTGCCCAAACTCTTTGTCTTTAAATATGTCTGCTTGTGTCTGTATATGTGTGTGTGTGTGTGTGTGTGTGCGCGCGCGCGCGCGAGTGTATACCCGTCCTTTTTTCCCCCTAAGGTAAGTCTTTCCGCTCCGGGATTGGAATGACTCCTTACCCTCTCCCTTAAAACTCACTTCCTTTCATCTTTACCTCTCCTTCCCTCTTTCCTGACGAAGCAACCGTTTGTTGCGAAAGCTAGGATTTTGTGTGTATGTTTGTGTTTGTTTGTGTGTCTATCGACCTGCCAGCGCTCACGTTCGGTAAGTCACATCATCTTTGTTTTTAGATATATTTTTCCCACGTGGAATGTTTCCCTCTATTATATTGATATCATAAATTATGGATACAATATTACTGGAACATACCCACACAAAATCACACATTTGCTATACATGAATGATCTAAAACTACTGGCAGCAACAAATCAACAACTCAACCAATTACTAAAGATAACAGAAGTATTCAGCAATGATATAACTATGGCTTTTGGAACAGACAAATGTAAGAAAAATAGCATAGTCAAGGGAAAACACACTAAACAAGAAGATTACATATCGGATAACCACAGCGACTGAATAGAAGCGATGGAAAAAACAGATGCCTATAAATATCTAGGATACAGATAAAAATAGGAATAGATAATACAAATATTAAGGAAGAACTAAAAGAAAAATATAGACAAAGACTAACAAAAATACTGAAAACAGAATTGACAGCAAGAAACAAGACAAAAGCTATAAATACTTATGCTATACCAATATTGACCTACTCATTTGGAGTAGTGAAATGGAGTAACACAGACCTAGAAGCACTCAATACACTTACACGATCACAATGCCACAAATATAGAATACATCACATACATTCAGCAACAGAAAGATTCACATTAAGCAGAAAGGAAGGAGGAAGGGGATTCTTCGACATAAAAAACCTACATTATGGACAGGTAGACAATTTAAGAAAATTCTTTCTAGAACGAGCAGAAACTAGCAAAATACACAAAGCAATCACTCATATAAATACATCGGCTACACCACTGCAACTTCATAACCACTTCTACAACTCTTTAGATCACATAACATCAACAGATACGAAGAAAGTAAATTGGAAAAAGAAAACACTACATGGCAAGCACCCGTATCATCTAACACAGCCACACATAGATCAAGACGCATCCAACACATGGCTAACAAAAGGCAATATATACAGTGGGACGGAAGGATTCATGATTGCAATACAGGATCAAACAATAAACACCAGATATTACAGCAAGCATATTATTAAAGATCCCAATACCACAACAGATAAATGCAGACTTTGCAAACAACAAATAGAAACAGTAGATCACATCACAAGCGGATGTACAATATTAGCAAATACAGACTACCCCAGAAGACATGACAATGTAGCAAAAATAATTCACCAACAACTTGCCATACAATATAAACTAATAAAACAACACGTTCCCACATACAAGTATGCACCACAAAATGTACTGGAGAATGATGAATACAAATTATACTGGAACAGAACCATTATAACAGATAAAACAACACCACATAACAAACCTGACATCATACTAATCAATAAAAAGAAGAAATTAACACAACTAATCGAAATATTCATACCCAGTACAACAAATATACAAAAGAAAACAGGAGAAAAAAATTGAAAAATACATCCAACTGGCTGAGGAAGTCAAGGACATGTGGCATCAGGATAAAGTTGACATTATACCAATTATACTATCAACTACAGGAGTCATACCACACAATATCCACCAGTACATCAATGCAATACAGCTACATCCAAACTTATATATACAACTACAGAAATCCGTAATTATTGATACATGTTCAATTAACCGAAAGTTCCTAAATGCAATATAACATATACTGTACAGTTAAAAGGAAGTGACGCTTGATCAAGGTTCGCGTCACTTTCCATTTTTAACCTGATTTAACGTCTAAGAAAGTAAAGAAATAATAATAATAATGACTAATCCACAAAGTATGTTTATCTGTTTACATGAAAGCAGACATCTTTGGAGTACTACAATGCAATTCACTGTCAAAAAATAAATTATTTTCCACTACTCTGATGATAATAGGACCTGTACATTGTTCACTTAGTTTTGGAAAGCTAGTGTCTTCCAACATAAATGAGCCCACAGCAACAGAAAGGAACAACATAAAACCAACATAAGGAAGTGTTATTAATGTGGTAGCAGACACTGTTTTTGAGTGTGTTCAACAATCTGACCATCTGCACTGGAAAATGCTTGTTCAAGTGACAACATTGCTACTAGCATTTCTGAATATTTCAGAACATGCTGTGTAAAGACCAACTTTCATATCTTGCCCTGAAGAATGAGACCATTGTTCTGAAAACCATTGTGTACTGTTATTTATTTATATAACAGGTGACTCCTTGAGGACAACAAATACAAGGAACTAGGAAAGCGGTCCTGCAGGAGGAGGTAGTGTGTCGTGCCCCTCCCCCCCTTCCCCCGTGTTTGCCCTTAACTTGGGTTCTGGGTGACCTGGCATTATTTCTGTGACCTGGCATTATTTCTGTTTCTCTTACACTTTCAATATTTAGTGTACTGAAGAAGGAACATGTGACTCTTATTTATTTGTACGTGTTTATATTGGAAGTACTGGGAGTAGCACCCCAGTGTGAGTAAGTAATCAACAACCCATCTGTCTCAAAATGTGCAATTCACTTACAGTTTCACATCAGAAATGTGAAAATAGAATGAAATCTTTGTTCATCAATGTGATTGAATTAGTAACAGTGGCAGAAATCAAAAGGATAAACAGATTCACCAATTTTACCCAACCTTCACACATATAACATTAAAAGATATTAATTTCATAAGTACAATTCAGAAACAAATCACCTAAAAACAATTATTTTAGTTACAATGTTTTGACAAGTAAAGTAATAACACTGTGGGGTAACTCGACAGTGCCTTTATTGAGTTATCTTTGGAAACATTTGATGTTCAATGCCCTTGACATCAATTTGTTGTAGAAGTTTAGAACATATTCTGAGCTCAAACATAATGAGGTATCTCTAACAGAATGACCTACTCTATATAAACCAGCATGGATTCTGAAAAAAATCTATCATGTGAAACCCAACCCGCATTTTTATCACAGAACATACTGAAAGCTTTGGATCACGGCAGTCAGGTAGATGCAGTACTTCTCAATTTCTGAAAAGCATTTGACTCTGTACTATGCCTATGCTTACTGTCAAAAATACAATAATATGAGGTATCAACTAAAATTTGTGACTGAATTGATGACTTTTTGGTAGGGAGGACACAACATCATCAGATGTAGAAGTAACTTTGGGTGTGCCACAGGGAAGTGTGTTGGGACCCTTGCTGTTCATGTTCTATTTAATAACCTTGCAGACAATAGTAACCACAGACTTTATGCGGATGATGCAGTTACCTGTAACGAAGTACTATCTGAAAGAAGCTGCATAAAAATTCAGTCAAATCTTGATACGATTTCAAAGTGGCACAAAGATTAGCAACTTGCTTTAAATGTTCAAAAATGTAAAATTTTTCACTTAACAAATTGAAAAAACATAGTATCTTATGACTACAATATCAGTCAGGACTGGAACTGGCCAACTCATATAAATACCTGTGTGAAACACTTTGTAGGGATATGAAACAGAATGATCATGCAGGCTGTCATGGGTAAAGCAGGTGGTAGCCTTTGGTTTACTGGTAGAATACCAGGGAAGTGAAATCAGTCAACAAAGCTTGGAAATCGCTCATGCAGCTGGTTCTAGAATATTGCTCCAGTGTGTGACTAAAATGCGATATTGAAAGTATACAAAGAAGGGGGCACGAATGGGGAGAGCGTCACAGTGATATTGGAGGAACTGAACTGGGAAACAATTGAAGTAAACTATACTAAGAAAGTTCTATGTCACCACATGAGAATCAACTGTAGTATTTAAAACACAGTTTTTTATGCAATATAACTAAATGCCCCAGAGGAGCTTAACCATTTCAGTTTGCTATCTGTGTCTCATGTCATACATTACAGAATTTATTATGGGCAATGTTCATTGATTTTAAATTTAATGACAGCCCCACTTCTTTGGTAACATGTCGATTACCAGGAGAACCCGAATGCCTGTGTTCTCTTTCAAAACTGGCAGAATTGAGAGTGCAAATATATGAGTTTTCACAAGTAGCCAAAATGGTTCTGTGGTGGTCTCATACTGTTGGTAGCATCACATGGGACACTTATGAAAGTGTGTTTCAAAGACGAGTGGTAACCGAATGTCACAGATTAACCCGTCAGTACACGCACGTTGTCTGTCAGACCAAGGAGAATATTTTCACATTAATGCAATGTCTGAAAGTTGTTTCCAAGAAGCTATCTTCTCAGTACCTTTAAGTGAGTGTAATATGAGTCATTTGGTATGGTTTATCTGGCATTTCAACAATAGTACTTCCGGTTAGCTCACAACAAAGGGCCCTAAGGTCTCTCAGGCCAGCCGCGTGCACTGGTGTCAGTTTACTGTTAGCTCTGCCAAGGTTATTCACACGGGCCATATTTGCGGTATCTGCTTAGTTTAGTGGTAGAACAGATTTTTTCGTGCTTTGTACCTTATTTTAGTGTGTTGTAACTGCATCATGGCTTATTCTTACGAGGTACAGGAGGAGAGAATTAGGAACTTGTTTGAAGAAGTAATGGCTGAAAGTGATGCTGGTGATTCTGAAGATGGAGAAATCGACTTTGAAGAAATCCAGGACCCAGAGTGGAAAAGTGATTCCGGCACCGAACAAAAAACGTCAAGTGATGAATCAGAAGACAGTGATTGTGGTGCTGACAGTGATGTGTTTGTCGGTAAAGACGGAACAGTATGGAACTCACGCGCTCCGACAAAGAACCCTCGCACACGTTATCATATCATCATAACTCATTTACCAGGTGTGAAAGGTGCTGCGAAAAGTGCTACAAATCCTCTACACTGTTGGGAACTGTTTTTTGCTGAAAACGTTATACATATACTCGTTAACTGCACTAATACACTCCTGGAAATTGAAATAAGAACACCGTGAATTCATTGTCCCAGGAAGGGGAAACTTTATTGACACATTCCTGGGGTCAGATACATCACATGATCACACTGACAGAACCACAGGCACATAGACACAGGCAACAGAGCATGCACAATGTCGGCACTAGTACAGTGTATATCCACCTTTCGCAGCAATGCAGGCTGCTATTCTCCCATGGAGACGATTGTAGAGATGCTGGATGTAGTCCTGTGGAACGGCTTGCCATGCCATTTCCACCTGGGGCCTCAGTTGGACCAGCGTTCGTGCTGGACGTGCAGACCGCGTGAGACGACGCTTCATCCAGTCCCAAACATGCTCAATGGGGGACAGATCCGGAGATCTTGCTGGCCAGGGTAGTTGACTTACACCTTCTAGAGCACGTTGGGTGGCACGGGATACATGCGGACGTGCATTGTCCTGTTGGAACAGCAAGTTCCCTTGCCGGTCTAGGAATGGTAGAACGATGGGTTCGATGACGGTTTGGTTGTACCGTGCACTATTCAGTGTCCCCTCGACGATCACCAGTGGTGTACGGCCAGTGTAGGAGATCGCTCCCCACACCATGATGCCGGGTGTTGGCCCTGTGTGCCTCGGTCGTATGCAGTCCTGATTGTGGCGCTCACCTGCACGGCGCCAAACACGCATACGACCATCATTGGCACCAAGGCAGAAGCGACTCTCATCGCTGAAGACAACACGTCTCCATTCGTCCCTCCATTCACGCCTGTCGCGACACCACTGGAGGCGGGCTGCACGATGTTGGGGCGTGAGCGGAAGACGGCCTAACGATGTGCGGGACCGTAGCCCAGCTTCATGGAGACGGTTGCGAATGGTCCTCGCCGATACCCCAGGAGCAACAGTGTCCTTAATTTGCTGGGAAGTGGCGGTGCGGTCACCTAGGCACTGCGTAGGATCCTACGGTCTTGGCGTGCATCCGTGCGTCGCTGCGGTCCGGTCCCAGGTCGACGGGCACGTGCACCTTCCGCCGACCACTGGCGACAACATCGATGTACTGTGGAGACCTCACGCCCCACGTGTTGAGCAATTCGGCGGTACGTCCACCCGGCCTCCCGCATGCCCACTATACGCCCTCGCTCAAAGTCCGTCAACTGCACATACGGTTCACGTCCACGCTGTCACGGCATGCTACCAGTGTTAATGACTGCGATGGAGCTCCGTATGCCACGGCAAACTGGCTGACACTGACGGAGGCGGTGCACAAATGCTGCGCAGCTAACGCCATTCGACGGCCAACACCGCGGTTCCTGGTGTGTCCGCTGTGCCGTGCGTGTGATCATTGCTTGTACAGCCCTCTCGCAGTGTCCGGAGCAAGTATGGTGGGTCTGACACACCGGTGTCAATGTGTTCTTTTTTCCATTTCCAGGAGTGTAGGTACATTCAAAGTATCCAGGGAAACTTTTCAAGGGAAAGAGATGCACAACAAGCTAATAAATCTGAAATAAAGGCCTTATTGGGATTCTTGTACTACGTTGGTGTAATGCGTGCCCATCAATTAAGTCTACAAGATTTGTGGCGAACAGATGGCACAGGAGTTGAAATATTTCATCTCACAATGGGCATAAACAGATTTAGTTTTCTCCTTTGATGCCTCAGATTCAGCGATAAACAAACTAGAATGGAAAGGGAGAAAACAGATCACATGGTGGCGATAAGACAGGTGTTCAGTCTAACTGTTGAAAACTTTCAGAAGGCTTATGCAGTTTCTGAATACGTGACAGTTGAAAAACTAGAAGCATTCTGTGGAAGATGCAGATTCCGACAGTACATGCCAAATATGCCAAACAAGTATGTTGAACAGATTTTTGCAGCAGTGGATGCCAGAATGTTTTACACATTCAACATGGAGGTGTATGTTGGGCAACAGCCTGAAGGCCCTTACAGACAGGATGACAGACCAGTTTAACTTGTTCAGAGACTTTGCCAACCTATCCTGAATACATGCCGCAACATAACTTGCGACAATTATTTTACAAGTTACGAGCTAGCAAACACATTGATTATGAAGAAGACAGTCATTGATGGTACCCTGAGGAATAACAAGAGACAAGTCCCAAGGTGATTTATTAACACTAAAAACCGACAAGAAAAGTCATCTATATTTGGGTTTCAGAGATATTGCACCTTAGTCTCTTATGTGCCGAAATGAAATAGAGTGCTATTACTACTGTCAACGATGCACCAAAATAGAAATATTGACAAAAATACAGGAAATGATAAAAAACAGAAATTATCACTTTCTATAACTTTACTAAGGGTGTTGACATTGTAGACAGAATGAGTGCAACATATAATGTAGCTAGAAACACAATAAGATGGCCAATGGTTGTTTTTTATAGCATCATGAACACAGCTGCGATAAATGCTATTATTTTCAACTCAAATCAGAAAGAACAACTGAGAAGAAGTGTGTTTTTGAGGCAGGTTTCTTTTGTGCTTCTGCATGATCATCTTCAGCAAAGAGTAATGTCAAAAATATTTCCAAGGAAGATAACTGAGAGAACTGGAGAGCTTCGCAGTGTGAAAATTTCTGAAGTGGAATCAACTGCGACTTCACGAGGACGGTGTGTGGACTGCAGAAGCAGAAAAACAAGATATATCTGTAAGAACTGCAAGAAATACATTTGACTTGAACATTCTGTTACTGTGTGCCAAGACTGTATCGACAAAATATCTGATTGAATACATGCATTATTTTGATAACAGCTAAATTTTATTTATCTCCATCTGTGCAAATATTTTTGAGCAAAATATTAAATTCATCCCTTAAAAATATTTACTAAACTGATTTTCAATGATATTACTTCATTTAATAATGCTTCCCTCCATAATATACATCTAAATGCAAATTCGGAAAGATAGAAACTGCAAGGGTATGTGAGACCATCTGCATGTACTGCCGTCCTGTTTCCAGGTGCTTGCACCGGCGGGGTAAGGGTAAAATTATTTATCTCCATGGACAACAGTGCGAATGTCCACAATAAAGTGATATTTTATTCATGTATCAACAACCAATGACAGACATATGGAATATGCTGTTGCTTCAAATTTAAAATCTATTTAGAATGTTGTCAGCTTAATGTATGCAGATAAGTCATGTCTTCAGATTAGTCTGAAGTTGATAAAAAAATGAAACTGCCGCGTTCTTTCAGAACAATCATCCCAGAATTTGCCTCACGGGGCCGAGATAAAAGCAAGCTAGATCTGCATAAAAATAAGAGTTAATCGTACATTGATACACATTATGATTTGATGTATTTATTACTATTATAGTCAGAAAACGGAACAGCACAGGAATTACTTACAAATCATATTGGTACAGATAAATTGCCAGAAGTTGGGAGTAAACCTGAGCTGCTGGAACGCCGCCCGGTGCCTAAAAAATTACACAAATATCGTCAAACACGGTACCAACAAAAGTCTTACAAATGTTTTTGAAACGATGGTATTTGTTCCAAACAAAAACGATATCATTTATAAGATATTCAGCGAAATGAGCAGTGTAACAATGTCTTCCACTTTCTGCAGCGTTAGCAACGATGTTTAGTTCCTAGGACTTAACAGCGACAAACTGTCAAAACTGTGTTTTTATCATAATATAACGCTTTAGTAATACTCAAAAATGAGGTATGGATATTCCACTAACATCAAGTTCTTGTTTCTCTAGGTTTTCTGCAAGCTTCTTGATATTCTCCTCGTCTGTCACCATAATTAAGACTTTCAGTATACAACACAACACCAAAACCACTTTGCAACCTCGACAACAAAGCGTAGCCTAGCCTAGAAGCCGACAGAATCCAAAGTGTCTTGTTGATCAGCACGAGCCAAAGAAGTTATTACAAACGTTGAAACGGTGATCGTTAGAAAATCTTTGGAAATATACAGCAATTGCTTTCGAAACAGAACCACACATAAGCTTTGGACAATTGGCTTTGTTGACACACTGAAAGGCGGTAGATGAAAATTGTTTATTGGTGTGAGAAGCATGATGTGTTTTTGTGATTGAAGGTAGGAATATGTGGTGTATTCTGTGTTAGATAGCATTTTTTTTGTAATGTAGTGGCAAATGCTCAGTTTGCAGGTCATTTAACTTTGTTTCATGATTTCTCTCTGGAACTGTGCCCGTTTTCTTGCGCATTTCATATAATATGTGATGTGCTGAATGTTGGATTTGGTACACTATTCACTTCATCTTTCAACGTGCATAACGCCATCGTTATTAATATGCAGTTTATTTTATGCAAATTTACTGTTTTTAGGCTTTTTTATTTTATATATTTGATAGTAAGAATATAAATCCGAAGTGTTTTTGTTGTCTATCTGTTGTTGATAATATTTCAGTTTTAATAAATGTAATTCACTGTATTTGCCCTCTTCTGCTGTGTAGTTTTTAATCTTATTGCAGCTAAATGCAGTTGCTGTCAGCTATGTAACTACAAGTTTCATTATCACTATTTTGTAGCAGCATAAGCCAGTGTACGTGTGTAAGTTTGCTTTAAATGTGAACGGTGCCATTTTGTCCTTAGCATGTAGGGAGACCAGGGTGAACTGAATTTACTCCCTTTATTTACATTTGTGAAACACAGCTTGATTCAGAGGTGGAAAGAGCATAGTGTATGTCCTTGCCATCCACAGGCACTGACTTCCCAAAGAAAACCGTGTAGGTAGATTGCAAATTATAGAACTAATTGTTTAGTTCAATTTATAGGGATTGGCTGATTGGTGAAGTGAACCGTTAGCTCTAATTGGCTTACAAATAGATGATCAAACCTTGAAAGATCTACTGAGAAGCATGAAAACTTCTTTCTTTGAGACAGTAGAGTGTAATGCGGCCCTTTTACCTGTGAGTTAATGATGTTTTTCGTTTGTAACATGAGTATCGTAAGTTAAATGTTATTGCTGATCATTTGTAATGGCCGGAAACTTCTTTCTACAGTTGACATGGCCCTCACGGCCCCACATATTCTGTTTTTCCCAAAATCCTCTGACCATCTCCTAGTCATTTTCCCCTACCTCTCGCCCGCATATGTACTTCTTCTACTGCTAGAGATATGTCTGACCTAGTCCAGTCTTCCTTGCTGTCACAAACATTATGCAGATAGATTGTTTCAAGACTGAAGTATGTTATGAATTGTAGTTCAGGGACAAAGGTAGCATTGAAAAAGTTTGCATTACTATCCTATGTTGCTTTGTGATGAAGAATTCTAACATGTATGGGATATTTATGGAGTGCACTGGACACTGTGAATCAAAGCTATTTTGTTAACCCCAAGTAACTGCAGAAATCTTTTTGCCAAGTGAAAGTATAAATACCTTGTGTGTGTGCATCTGGCTTGTAGATTGTATGGAGGATTTCTCAGTATCTGGAAATGTTCCTCAGTCAGTGTTCATTGTTCTGTACAGAACTCTTTTATGAGCTACCAATAGTGTTGACATGCAACCAGTCACATACAGTACATGCACGTTAGAAACTGTCGTGATCATTCAAAATAATCATTGAAGGTGTAAAGCAAGTTCTGTAAAATTGCAAAAATTATTTATTTTAATGTTAGCATGTGAGGCCGTGCAGTATTTAACGCACTGCCATCTGAATTTTGGTTTCCAGTGCTTTCATTAAATAGATTGTGGCAAATGCTGTGATCATTCATGTATAAAGGATATCATCCTTCCCTGTCCTCAACTTGGGTGGACTTGTGCCCCATCACGTTTGGAATGTAGGTTTTGGCAACAGACTTACCCTTGGTGTGTCACATAGCCTAAGTAAAGTCGAAAGTTGACAGTTTGTTTGTGGGTTGGCAGAATCTTCACTATGATGACATACTAGTCTGTAACATAGCCTCAGATCTAGGTTAGGGTAGAAGATGGCAGATAATTTCTGAATTGGTGAAGCTAACGAATTTCATGCTATGGAAACAGCTGTAATTCATATTATGGTATGTATGTTACTCATCTTGTATTTCAGTGAGTAGTTTATGTCCACCAGTTTGATTATGATGGTCAAAGAAAATGGATGATATAAAAAACTTCAATTAACACAAAAAATAGATGTTATATATTTTACAAATTATAGCCACAAAAATATTTGAAGTGCTATGTGAAAAAGTGGTCATCTGTCTTAGCAGACTGTGTGAGCGACCATCTTTTTGCAAAGCAGTTACGTTACAGGCCAGAACGTAGACACACAATTGACGGGAATACAGAAGTGTCCGATTCCACACGACCATTCTCAACGTTTCCAGTATGGCGCCTACAACGTCTTTACATAAACGACTACAAACACGAAAATACATATAAAACCAACACACATATATCTCCAAAAATATAATCAAACTAACGGGACCAGTGCAGGAGATTGGGGGTTTTTGGGTGGGGACAAACTAAATATAAATGCATACCGCGATCACAAACCACACAAAACGTCAACAGCAACTCACGATACCGAATCACACACAGCTACGACACATTGGAATCGAACACTTCCCTTGACCTATATAGGTCAGCAACAGCTCACGATACCAAAACACACATAGCTACGATGACAAATTGCAGTCGGCCACTTCCCATGACCTATGCAGCTCAAATACAACTGATGATACCAAAAAAATTGAAATCAAGCACTTCCCCCTAAGATATATAAATCAACCACAAGTGCCGATACCAAAACATCAACCACTGACACATGATGTAAACAACACCGACCCAACAACTCATAAAAACCTCACTGAACATCATACACACGTGAACAGTAGCCCCAAAAATACTACTACTTACCATAAAAAAGTTCTGGCACTACACACTAACCCCATCTCACATATTCTGCTTGAATACCCCGCATTTCACTATCTCCGTCACAAGCCCAAAAAGTTGCAGAAACTTAATGATGGACAACATGTTGTTCCCCATTTCAGCCCACAAACGCGGACTATTAAACTTAGAAGTAATATCCATACCTAACAAAAGAAGCCACAAATTGAATTAAACAACTTACCACACAACAAACAACAAACCAATAACATCAAATGACACTGCAATAACATAAACACAATGGAAACATAATTCTGAACTCACTGAAACTAATTTCCATTCTTCTGTAACAGTCACGACCTAGAAATGCACACTTCAAGCACCGACACCCAGATGAACCCAGTGCATCACCAGACGACACCACCAACTGCAACAAGATGACATCTACAAACACAACGCACTCATAAACTAAACTCCGCGCCGTCGTGGCCTCACACAACACAACACCCTTACGTCACGGGTCAAAGCCGATGGGCAGGATCGGATGCCTCCGTTGACCCCAGTCGACTGCAGTTTTGAAAGCTTTTTTTCCCGTATTTTGTTCCACTATTCAATGACTTTGCTTTGGTACAGTGTCTTGATATTTATTAGATACGTATGAAGATTCAACATGAACTGGCACTTCAGGGCAGCAAAATTAGTTTTTCTTCTGCTGCTTTTCCTAAAGTGTCTTTCAGACATGGTGAACAGGTATACTCAACAGAGTGCACACTAGATGACAATGTACTCATATTCTCTTGCAGATGCATGGCTTTATGGTTTCTGTAATCAGTTCAAGGTAATAGGAGAATACAAGGAAATAATTAAGTGGTACAACAGCAGAATGAATAGTTAGTGACCTATAGGGATCTTGAATTGTATTTCTGTAGTGCTGATGAGAATGGCAGCAACATAGGCTGAGGAGTGGAAGTGCCTAGGCCTTGTGGAGGCTTATACATGTTTTAGTAGAGTACACCATTTATTAAAAACTCTTACATTGAATCCAAATTTCAAAAACAGTTACAAACAAAAATAGTTTATTAAAATGATTGCAGTCTTCATAAAACCATTAATTTAGACTCTTATTAATAATTAAAAACACAATAATATTTATTTAATAGTCCATCGTGGACCAGCTTTCGTTTTTCTAAGCCATCATCAGATAACTTAATACTAACAGACAGTTCATACATCAGTGAGAGTTCGTAGCTGCACAAAGATTATTTTTGAAAGATATATGACAGTTTATGACAACCTGTTGGTACAGAAAACACGCCCATAACTAATTTCACAAAGAAGCTCAGCACAAATAAAACTTATGTTACTGTATACTTGAAGATTGAAAGCATTGAAGTGTACACTGAAGAGCCAAAGAAAATGGTACACCTGTCTAATATCGTGTAGGTCCCCCGTGAGCACGCAGAAGTGCCGCAACACGACGTGGCATGGACTTCGGTATGTCTGAAAAAGTGCTGGACGGAATTGACACCATGACTCCTGCATTGCTGTCCACAAATCCATAAGAGCATGAGGGGGTGGAGATCTCTTCCAAACAGCACGTTACAAGGCATCCCAGATATACTCAATAATGTTCATGTCTGGGGAGTTTGGTTGCCAGCCGAAGTGTTTAAACTCAGAAGAGAGATCCTGGAGCCACTCTGGAGCAATTCTGGGTGTGTGGGGTGTCACATTGTTCTGCTGAATTGCCCAGGTCTGTCAGAATACACAGTGGACATTAATGTATGCAGGTGGTCAGACAGGATGCTTACGTATGTGTCAGCAGAGTCATATCTAGACGTATCGGGGTCCCATATGACTCCAACTGCACATGCCCCACACCATTACAGAACCTCCACCAACTTGAATAGTCCCCTGCTGACATGCAGTGTCCGTGGATTCATGAGGTTGCCTCCATACCCTCACACTTCAATCCGTTCGATAGAATTTGAAATGAGACTGGTCCAACCAGGCAACATGTGTCCAGTCATCAACAGTCCAATGTTAGTGTTGACAGGCCCAGCTGAGGCGTAAAGCATTGTGTTGTGCAGTCATCAAGGTACATGAGTGGGCCTCCGGCTCTGAAAGCCCATATCAATGATTTTTCATTGAATGGTTCACATACTGAAACTTGTTGATGGCCCGCATTGAATTCTGCTCCAATTTGCGGAAGGATTGCACTTCTGTCATGTTGAATGATTCTCTTCAGTCGTCGTTGGTCCCATTCTTGCTGGATGTTTTTCTGGCCGCAGTGATGTTGGAGGTTTGGTGTTTTACTGGATTCCGGATATTCACAGTACACTTTTGAAATGATTGTATGGGAAAATCCCCACTTCATCACTACTTCGGAGATGTTGTGTTCCATTGCTCGTGCGCTGACGGTAACACCACATTCAAACTCACTTAAATCTTGATAACCTGCGATTGTAGCAGCAGTAACCGATGTAACAACTGCACCAGACACTTTTTGTCTTATATAGGCGTTGCCGGCTGCAGTGCTGTATTCCACCTGTTTACATATATATGTATTTGAATACACATGCTATACCAGTTTCTTCAGCGCTTCAGTATATATAACCCAAAATGTACAAGTGAGTAATGGCAGAGACTACTATCTTATATTTAGAAAAATATTATCTCGCTGCTGCTACTTTAGTGAGGGTGAAAAATGAAATGGTGGTTTGGTCATTAAGGACTGGGTCAGGATTCTTTGATTGGTGTTTGTTAGTAGCCAGAATCCTGACCTGGTCCTTAGCGACCAAACACAGTTTAATTATTCACCCCTTACTAAAGTAGCAGCAGCAGAAGCAAGATAATTTTTCTTTTCCGCAACCCCCTTCCACTCAAGTGATTTTTGTCCTGATACGAGCCTAGAAAGGCACACCCCTTAGGCTACTTGTATGTAAGGGGTTGAAACTGTAACTATCTAATGAAGATGACTGATCGTTGTGTGTGCATAGTGTTGTATCTTTTTAATGTTGCTGTAATGATGACAAGAGAGGCTAAAACCCAATGTCGGCATCCACTGTGGAGAGATTTGGAATTTAATGCAGGACAGTGTCAAGTCTCTTGAGCCCAACGGGAGGGGTGTGACGTTAATGTCGTCAGTTGCACAGTGCATGCTATAATGCAAGTGTTTTATGCAGTTGTATCTAAACTGCTCAAATTCAGCAGTTGTGGCTGGTTATGGGCCGGCTGTATTGAGTGAAAGAAAGATTAAACAATGGTGATGAGACATTAAAAGTGGCCATACAAATGTGTATAATGAAGAATGGAGTGGCGGCAAGCTGACAAAAAACTACAACCCAAAAAAACTACAGTCTGATCAATGAATGGCAACTGGTGTCCTGACTGATGAACTGTCTGTTGTTGGTTATGTGTCTATTTACATTATTTTCTTGAAATACCTTGTATATCACAAATGGTGTTCAAGTTGGGTAATGAAAACACAAACCCACCATTTCCATTGGAAACTTTTTAACCATGTTTGCTGAAGACCTGACTTTGTACACACACACACACACACACACACACACACTCACCATTTAAGAGTTCTTTCCTTGGGGAGGAGAGAGGGATAGATTAGGGAAGGATAAAAGGGAATGGCAGGTCACTCAGACTCTAGGATGAGAGGGGCTCATCAGTTGGGTCTCTGCCCTCGTCCTCACAAGACTGTCACCAAATGGCCCAATACTTTTAAAATATTTCTTGTGTAAGGAAGACTGGATGTGGACACATGTTATCTTTGACAGTGTTCCGGCATTTTAAATGAAAAGCTTGACCACTCTGTGTTTATTAATCACAAGGAACCTGGTTCAACCCACAATGTCAATGAAGATGTCACATTTCTGTCATGCAAGGAGTAGATATCCTCTAGTAGAAGTTGTACATTTTATTATGTAGATGATACTCTCAATGTTCTGTGTGTATTGATCATGGATAATCTGGCATAACCTATGTTACTTGTGTAGTGGTCACCTTTCCCTCCTGAAGGGATTCGGTATCCTCTAGACAGATTCACATGATTCTTTATAAGTTTTTTTATAACATGGATTATGGATTATTATCTATTGTGGTTCTGTTCACTATGTTTGATTTAATTTCTAGGTCTGTCACTGAACCTTACTGTGAAACAGGTTTTTAATTGGTTTTATGAACAAGCTGGAGTACAACTTTTAAATTGTCATGCAAAACCCAACTTAATTGCCATTCAAAAAAACCAGCAACCAAGTGAAGTAGCTTACGTGATGTGTCTGACCACATGGTAATATAGATGGCAGATAGCCACTGGGATCACATACTCCTTGTTTGGACGACGTTAGCACCAAGTAGGAAATATTTCGTGACATCCGTGCTGGTTGCTTACTTTTATGACCTAGCATACACGAGTGGTATGTGGATCAAATATTAGATTATAGTCCAATCACACTCTGTTTAAAGGCTTATAATACAAACTGAAGCAAGATAAAAAAATTTGCTCACCAAGCGACAGCAGAGGAACACACACACGCAAAAGGATTTAACTTTCACAAGCTTTTGGAGACCATGGCTCCTTCTTCTGGCAGAAGAGTTGAAGGAGAAGGAAGAGTGGTGAAGGAGAAGGACTGGAGAGGTTTATGGAGAGGGGTACAGTTTAGGAAAGTCATCCAGAACCCCGGGTCAGGGGAGACTTACTGGACGGGATGAGAAGGAAGGACTGAGCTCTCAAGTTTTCAGATCTCGTCCAGTGCGATCCCCAACAACCAGTCTTTCCTTCTCATCCCATCCTTTAAGTCTCCTCTGACCCAGCGTTCCAGGTGACTTTTCTAAAGTGTACCCCTTTCCCTAAACCTCTCCAGTCCCTCTTCCCTCCCCTTCAACTCTTCCACCAGAAGATGGTGTCACTGGCTCCAAAAGCTCACTCACTTGTGTGTGTGTGTGTGAGTGTGTGTGTGTGTGTGTGTGTGTGTGTGTGTGTGCGTGTGTGTGTGTTTCCCCTGCCGCCGCTTGGTGAATAATAATACTTAGAAAGTGTATTTTTCATGCAAATGTACACTTTTTAAATCAAACAATAACTATTTACATTAACAAACGAGTGAAAATTAGAATGTCAGTGGTGTTTGATGCAGGAGTCTAGTGCGAGCCATTTATGAGATATCGTATTTTGGAAAGTTCCCACACCAACTTGCACAACACCTGTGGCAGCACACACTAAAGAACAGCACAAATGCATACACTAGTTATGTGGTTTCTGACCAGTAATGAGACAATTGTCCGTCAAAGGTTGTGTTCAAAATGATCACCTACAGCGGCAATTCACGCTTCCAGTCTGTTGCGGGACGACTGCTGCACATGTGTTAGCATTTTGGCAGAGATGACCAAGCAGGCTGCAGCAATATGTTGTCACATATCATTGTGTTTAGGTGGTGTGGCCTTGTAGACAGCTTTCCTCACAGAGAAAAGTTTACAGGCATCAAATCCGGGAAATGGGTCAGCCAAGGTACAGATCCTCTGTGTCCAATCCAACGACTTGGAAACAGTTGAATAGGCTATAGGCTGAACAGCCATTGTAATGGTACCACAGGTTCCTCCTAGTCTGCAGAGCAACGTCTTGCAGTATCTGTGGAAGATGATCTGCTAGGAGGCTGTGACACTTGTGTGTGTTCAGTGTTTCTTCTATAAAAACAGGCCTATGAGCTGATGGTTGACTATCCCACACAATATGTTTACACTCTGTGGATGCTGACATTCCATCTGATGAATCCAACAGGGGTTGTCAACAGATCAGTAGTGCATGTTTCAGCGGTTTACTTGGCCACAATTGGTAAATGTGGCTTCATCACTAAACAAGATACATGATACATCTGGAGTATCCTGTCTTAATGTCTGTGTACTGAAGAATTCTCATAATTGTCTCCATGCAGCTCTTGATGGGGAGAGATGTGAATGGGATGGAACCTTTGTCGATGGTGAATATATAGGACACTTAACTTGATTCATGGCACTGCCTTTTGCAATTATGTGGGAGGTAACGTACAACTCAACTGCAACAACAGTAAGAACATTGATTCCCCCTTCTTCTGCTGTCACTTGTTTCTTTCTGTTATGCTGCCTAGGTGACACATTACAACTTTCACATGACTGGTTGATGAGACTGGTAAATAATTGCTGAGATGGCTGACATCTATCGGGGTATCTTGCTCCACACACTGTACAAGAGTAGACTCCATTCGCTCCATATACCATGAGCGTGCTGGCTTTTTCAGCATTGGTAAACCATATTGTCCACTCGTGACATACCCCTTGGACTGTACACAGTAACTGACCAGCAAGTCTTAGTGCACTCAAGCAATACACAAGCATACCGTAAGCAAACGTAACAACAGCATACCTAGCAACTATGCTGGTTGAATGGCATAAACGACTGTAGGTGTGGAAACTTTGCAAAATATTATATCCCTGAAACGACTCGCACTTGAATCCTGCAACAACCACCACTGATATTCTAATTTATCCTACTTTTATTTTGTTAATGTCAATAGGCATTGTTCAGTTTAAAACATATTCCACAATATTTGTGGTGCAAGTTTCAGGTGATTCACCCTTTGCATTGATGAGAGGAATCGATTTGTCATTTATCACTAACTTTGTGACTAAGTACTTCTCTCTGTTTTTGTAATTGCCAACATAAGCTGTGTATAAAAATGCCTGATAGATTAAAACTTTATCATTCAGATTTGGCAGACTAAAACCTGGACCCTTGCATGTAGCATGTAGTAATTTCACTGACTGAAAGTCCATGTGGTACTTACAACACAACATGATGCTCAAGTTGGCCAGTGTTGTGTGTCTCTTTCTCTTGTTAAGAACATTGTATGTGAAAGAAGAAAGGCTAAGACTGAGTTCCATTTGGTGCACAGTTCAATATTGTTAGGACATTTCATAACTGTGTGCACTGCTCTACTGAGGGAGATAATCAGTAAACAAACCGTATCTGTTGAGAAGACAAAATATAATCTAATTTTATTTTATACAGGGTGTTACAAAAAGGTACGGCCAAACTTTCAGGAAGCATTCTTCACACACAAATAAAGAAAAGATGTTATCTGGACATGTGTCCGGAAACGCTTAATTTCCATGTTAGAGCTCATTTTAGTTTCGTCAGTATGTACTGTACTGCCTCGATTCACCGCCAGTTGGCCCAATTGAAGGAAGGTAATGTTGACTTCGGTGTTTGTGTTGACATGCGACTCAGTGCTCTACAGTACTAGCATCAAGCACATCAGTACGTAGCATCAACAGGTTAGTGTTCATCACGAACGTGGTTTTGCAGTCAGTGCAATGTTTACAAATGCGGAGTTGGCAGATGCCCATTTGATGTATGGATTAGCACGGGGCAATAGCCGTGGCGCAGTACGTTTGTATCGAGACAGATTTCCAGAACGTAGGTGCCCCGGCAGGAAGACGTTCGAAGCAATTGATCGGCGTCTTAGGGAGCACGGAACATTCCAGCCTATGACTCGTGACTGGGGAAGACCTAGAACAATGAGGATACCAGCAGTGGACGAGGCAATTCTTCGTGCTGTTGACGATAACTCTAATGTCAGCGTCAGAGGAGTTGCTGCTATACAAGGTAACGTTGACCATGTCACTGTATGGAGAGTGCTACGGGAGAACCAGTTGTTTCCGTACCATGTACAGCGTGTGCAGGCACTATCATTAGCTGATTGGCCTTAATGGGTACACTTCTGCGAATGGTTCATCCAACAATGTGTCAATCCTCATTTCAGTGCAAATGTTCTCTTTACGGATGAGGCTTCGTTCCAACGTGATCAAATTGTAGATTTTCACAATCAACATGTATGGGCTGACAAGAATCCGCACACAATTGTGCAATCACGTCATCAACACAGATTTTCTGTGAACGTTTGGGCAGGCATTGTTGGTGATGTCTTGATTGGGCCCCATGTTCTTCCACCTACGCTCAATGGAGCACATTATCATGATTTCATACAGGATACTCTACCTGTGCTGCTAGAACATGTGCCTTTACAAGTACGACACAACATGTGGTTCCTGCACGATGGAGCTCCTGCACATTTCAGTCCGGTGACCGATGGATTGGTAGAGGTGGACCAATTCCATGGCCTCCACTCTCTCCTGACCTCAACCCTCTTGACTTTCATTTATGGGGGCATTTGAAAGCTCTTGTCTACTCAACGCCGGTACCAAATATAGAGACTCTTCGTGCTCGTATTGTGGACGGCTGTGATACAATACGCCATTCTCCAGGGCTGCATCAGCGCATCAGGGATTCCATGCGACGGAGGGTGGATGCATGTATCCTCACTAACGGAGGACATTTTGAACATTTCCTGTAACAAAGTGTTTGAAGACACGCTGGTACGTTCTGTTGCTGTGTGTTTCCATTCCATGATTAATGTGATTCGAAGAGAAGTAATAAAATGAGCTCTGACATGGAAAGTAAGCGTTTCCGGACACATTTCCACATAACATATTTTCTTTCTTTGTGTGTGAGGAATGTTTCCTGAAAGTTTGTCTGTACCTTTTTGTAACACCCTGTATATTGAGAATAGTTCCAGTGAAAAGAAATGGAGAGGAGTCTTACAGATTGTAATGAGTTGACTAGATTGAGTTTGGAAGTAACACCCCACAAACAATGCTAACAAATTTCACAATGTCTGGAGAGAGCAATTGATTCCTATGCACATATCCAAAAGTATTTTACAAGTATATTCCAAACAAAAGAAGACAAAGCTGTTGCAAAACTCAAAAATACAATTTAAATGGAACTCAATTAGAAACAGATATATATATATAAATTGTGCAGAGCCTACAACATTGTGTAAGGGAGAATTGGAGCTTATTAGAAGTCTCACTTTGTTGTTGTTGTTGTTGTTGTTGTTGTTGTTATGGTATTCAGGCTGAAGACTGTTTGATGCAATTGTCATGCTAGTCTATGCTGTGTGCAAGCCTCTTCATCTCCGAATAAAAAGTGCAACTTACATCCTTCTGAATTGCTTACTATATCCATCTCTCGGTCTCCCTCTACGAATTTTACCCCCCACACTTCCCTCCAGTACTAAATTGGCGATCCTTTGATGTCTCGAAATGTGTTCTATCAACCGATCCCTTCTTTTAGCCAAGTTGTGTCGCAAATATCTTTTCTCCCTACTTCTATTAAGTACCTCCTCGTTAGTTACAAGATCTACCCATCTAATCTTCAGCATTCTTCTGTAGCACCATATTTCAAAAGCTTATCTTCTCACCTAACCTGTTTATTGTCCATGTTTCACTTCCATATGTGGCTGTGCTCCATACCAATACTGCCAGAAGAGACTTCGTAACACTTATATCTGTATTCAGCATCAGCAAATTTCTCTTCTTCAGAAATGCTTTTCTTGCCATTGCCAGTCTATGTTTTATATCCCCTCTACTTTGGCCATCATCAGTTATTTTGCTGCCCAAACAGCAAAACTCATCTACTACTTTATGTGTCTCCTACTCTGATTACCTTAGCATCACCTGATTTAATTTGACTACATTCCATTATCCTTGTTTTGATTTTGTTGATGTTCATCTTATATCCTCCTTTCAAGGCACTGCCCATTCCGTTAAACTGCTCTTCCAAGTCCCTTTGCTTTCTCTGACACAATTACAATGTCATTGGTAAACCTCAAATTTTTTATTTCTTCTCCCCTCAACTCTTATAACTGTCGTCTGGTTTCTATACAAGTTGTAAATGGCCTTTCGCTCCCTCTATTTTACTCCTGCTGCCTTCAGAATTTCAAAGAGGGTATTCTAGTCAGCACTGTCAAAAGTTTTCTAAGTCTGCAAATGCTATAGGTGTGTCTTTCCCTAAACAATCTGTCGGAGAATTTGTAGGGTCTGTATTGCCTTGCTTGTTCCTGCATTTCTCTGGAATCCAAACTGATCGTCCATGAGGTTGGCTTCTAGCATATTTTCCATTCTTCTGTAAAGAATTTGTGTTAGTATTTTAACCATGACTCATTACACTAATAGGTTGGTAATATTTACACCTGTCAGCACCTGCTTTCTTTGGAACTGCAATTATTATATTCTTCTTGAAGCCTGAGGTTATTTCACCTGTCTCGTATATCTCGCACATTAGATGGAAGAGTTTTGGCATGGCAAGCTCTCCCAAGGCTTTCAGTAGTTCTGACAGACTGTCATCTTCTCCTAGGGCCTTGTTTTGACTTTGGGCTTTCACTGCTCTGTCAACTTCTTGCAGTATCATATCTCCTATCTCAACTTCATCAGCATCATCGTCCAGTTTTAATATATTGCCTTCAAACTCTCCCTTGTATAGGCAATCTACATACTCCTCTCACTTCTCAGGTTTCCCCCAGGTGGCTCACATCTGTTTCGTGATTATGTGGTTGGTCACCATGGGACACCAGCCCTTGAAGTGCTTACTTTCCTTTCTGTGCTGCAGAGATATCTTTCTCCTATTCTTTATTTGCTCTCTACCTTTCCATTGGACGGTCTAGACAATCTACATACTCCTCTCACTTCTCAGGTTTCCCCCAGGTGGCTCACATCTGTTTCGTGATTATGTGGTTGGTCACCATGGGACACCAGCCCTTGAAGTGCTTACTTTCCTTTCTGTGCTGCAGAGATATCTTTCTCCTATTCTTTATTTGCTCTCTACCTTTCCATTGGACGGTCTTCATGGTGCAGACTGTGCTTGGAATTGGTTTGTGTTTTGGACACCCATTTTCTTACCGTTTGGCCTTCTACGACTTTTCATTATTAATTATACTGTTGAGTTTAACTTGCTACTTCTTTTCTAAATTTTACAGAAGTGTGGATCATGCAGTGAAGATCAACCAGTGTGTCATGTTTTCCACCTTTTGTGCCTTTCTCTCTTTGTACCCTTTCCTCTTGCAGTGGTACTACGCCCAAAACCAAACATGGTAGCCATTCTGTTGTGTGAGGGGGTGTGAAATACCTGCATGATGGTAGGCCCCTGACCACACAGGGATCACACTGTTGGTGACTGAGCTGAGAACTCCCCACACAGTCCAAGAAGTATGTGTCTGTCGTGACTGGCGCATGAGAACTTGAGGCAATGGTTTACTAGCCAGGTAACCATTCCTGTGGTTGAGTGGCACATGTGGGGAATGCCCGCTTTCCGAGTGGTTGGTATCATGGCAGAAGATTCGTGCAAGAAGTGAATTAAACTTTCTTCTGCTGGTAGCGGCACTGCCCCAGCACTCTCTTCCAAAGCTAAAGATATTACATTGCAGAAAGGTATGACCCCAAAATGTTCCCTTCCCTGGCTATTCCATGGGAGGAACATAGGGCTCAGAGGCAAAGTGGGAAATTCTGCCCACAATACTTGGTATGTTATAGAATGGGCAGGGATTACTTTTTGACTACAAAGCCATTGTTCATCATTGAACACCTCAAAGACAGGTTTGGGGAAGTGGCAGCAATTACAAAAGAGGAAAGTGGCTCCGTTCCACTTAAAACGGCCTCCCCTGCTCAGAGACAGGCTCTGCTTGCCTGTGACAAGCTGGGTGGTGTTCTTGCCAGTATAACCCCCCATAAAAGTCTGAATATGGTGCAAGGCATCATTTTCCACTGAAACCCCCTTTTACAGACTGATGATGAGGTTTTTGCTAATTTGGAGCGATAAGGCATGTGTTTTGACAGATGTGTCTAGTGGGGACCAAAAGACAACAGAGTGGATACTGGAGTCTTCATTTTGGCCTTTGGAGATGACTCGTTGCCTGAGAAGGGCAAGGTGATGGTGTATCACTGATATGTCAAGCCATATATTCCTCCTCCCATGCAGTGCTACAAATGCACAGAATTTGGACACAGATCTTCACATTACAATTCCATCACCGTCCTTTTGGCCACCAGTTGGACATGAATGACCCGATTTTCAAAAGAAAAAAAAGAGATTCCAAGAATAGAAGACCCTTTACTGCCTCAAATATCAAGAGGCCAAGAAGAAATATGATTGCGTACATGCTGCATGTTTGACAATGACATATGCTGCTGCTACGACAACGTCATTCTTTTTAGTGACTGTGCTATCACCCTCTGTGTTTTCTACATCTGGCCCATGGGGTTGCTTGACTACACCCACTCGCCTGGTGTTTGGGGTGTCCTCCTCCTGCTGTTTGTCCCACACCGCCTTTGGGAGATGACAGCGTCCTTTCCACTGGGACGTTGGTCCCCAACCCTTTGATGGAGAAGCAATGTCCTCCTATGGCATCCCTTACCAGGAAGGGGACCTTTGGGACATGCCCTTCCCAGGACTCCACTGATGTGTAACCAGATACCTGTAACCAGGTGCCAGCCAGTGGCTGAAGGAGCCATAGGTTGCAGATTGTAGGACTGCGTATTCCTCCTCTGTCCGAGAATCTCGGTTTGACAAGCCCTCACAGGAGTCTAACAAAGGACATTAAGAAGTCTTCCAAAAAGAGATTCTGGTGGCTCCCGTGCTGCCAGACCCTGCATGTTCCAACTCTCTATCTGAAGCAGCATTCCCGGTGGCCTCTGCGGTCCCGGACCCACCCCGCCCCTCCCCACATGTTGGTTCGGAACAAATGTGTATTGATGATATATCTTCACAATCAGTGGCATCAGGCGGCCCTGAGGCATGACCTGCCTCCTTGCTCCTTTCGTGTACCCACAGGGTATTAATAGCATGACCCTCCAGTGGAACTGTAGGATTTTTTTGCCACTTGGGTGAGTTATGACATTTTCCTTGCGTTTCCCGTGTTTTTTGCAGCGGCTTCCAGACAACTTATTTCCCGGAAATTCAGACCCTTACCCTCCGCAACTACCAGGGCTATTTTAATAATTACACTGACTGTGAAAGAGTGTCAGATGGTTTTGCGTGTACATTGTGGACTCTTATCTGCAGCAAGCAAATGCCATTCAGTATGACTTTTGAGGCTGTGGTTGTTTTTGTGAAGACACCTCTGGAATTTACTATTTGTAATGTGTATCTCTCTCCTGACAACAAAGTGTCCCAGAACATGTTGTCTGCACTGTTTTCACAGCTGACCCCTGTCTTTCTAACATTGGGTGACTTTAATGCCCACAACACTTTGTGGGGTGGAACTATGACCACTGGCTGTAGTAAAGCTGTCAAAAACTTGCTTGCAGAGCTCGATTTCTGCCTCTTGAATACATTGTTCCCTCATACTTCGGTGCCGTGTACATGTCTTAGTCGGCCATTGACCTTCCAGTTTGCAGCCCAGGTCTTCTCTCGCCCACCCATTGGAGAGTCCATAGTGACTTGTACAACAGTGATCATTTTCCAATCGTGTTGACCCTCCTTCAGCATCATTCATCTGGGCGTCCACCCAGATGAGCTCTCTCCAAAGATGACTAGGATGCTTTCACCAATGCTCTCACCTTTCGCACCCTGCCACATGGAGCTGTTGGTACGGTTGTCTAGAGCGCAATTGCAGCAACTGTATTGGCAGCTGACTGAGTGATCCCCTCTTCCTTGGGATCTCCCTATTGGATGACAGATCCTTGGTGGACCCTCAAAATCACCAAGGCCATTAGAGATCACAGGCAGGTTCCGCAATGCCATGAACAACATCTGTTTAGGCAGCACCTCATTGCCTTCAAATGACTGTGCCCAGGTCTGCCACCTCATAAAATGACAGAAATGAGAATGCTGGAAGCGATATATTGCCACCATTGGACGACGTACTCCTCCTTCGCGGGCTTGGGTGAAGATTTGATGCCTCTATAGACACGAATAACTGCAGCTGTCCCTGATATCTCTGTGAATGGTGATGTCTACACTGATCCAGATGCTGTTGTCAAACATCTGCTCGAGCCCCTGCATCTGAGGATTATCAGCTTGTGTTTCATGTCCTCGAACAGTGGGTAGAATGAGTTGTTATACCATTTACTACACATTACCTGGAACCTTATAATGGTACATTCAGTGAGTGGGAATTCCTCAGTGCTCTAGCCTTTTGCCCTGACAGTTCCAGGGCAGGCCACATCCACAGCCAAATGGTCAAATGCTTATCAGTGGATTGTCAGCATCACATCCTTGCCATTTTCAGCCATATCTGGAGCGAGGCTGAGTTCGCATCTCAATGGCAAGAAAGTGTGGTCTTTCCAGTACTGAAACTGAAACTGGTTAAACACCCCTTTGAGATGTACAGTTATTGCCAAATTAGCCTCACTAATGTTCTCTGCAAGTTGCTCAAATGTATGGTGTGCTGTTGGCTGTGTTGGTACTTTTTGGCTCCGTTCCAGTGTGGTTTTCAGCTAGACCTTTCTACTGCTAACAGTTTGGTCTGCCTGGAGTCCACTGTCTGGTCAGTTTTCGCCTGGTGTTGACATCTTATTGCTGTTTTATTTGACTTGCTTATGGCACCACATGGCATCGCCACATCCTTATTATCCTCTGTGAGTGGGGTCGCCGAGGCTGGTTCCCAATTTCCTCCCAGGATGTCTTGTCTTACCATGCCTTCTGGGTTCAAGTTGGTGCTTCCCATAGTACTTGCCATTTACAAGAGAATGAGGCCCCAAAGGGCTCGGTATTGCGTGGTCACCTTTTTCCAGTTGCTATCAGTGGTCTAGCTGCAACTGTGGTGTCTACAGTGTCATTCTCCCTGTGTGCTGATGACTTTTGCATCTATTATTGCTCCTTAACTGTCGTAACTGTCGATGTTGCTAGACGCTGAATGCAGAGTGTCATGCAAAAGGGCGTTCCTGGGCTCTTACCCATGGCTTCCGGTTTTCCATTATCAAGACATGTGTTGTGCACTTCTGTCTCTGTGGTGCTGTCCATTCCCAAGCAGAACTCTACCTTGATGAGCAGATGCTCAATTTGGTGGAGTCTTATCATTTTTTGGGATTGATCTTTGATGCCCAGTTGATGCGGCTTCCCAATCTTTGCTATCTTAACCGAATGTGCTGGTCACACCTTAATACTCTTCACTGCTTCAGTAACACCAACTGAGGTGCAGACCACTATAGATTTTTGAGGTTCCACAAGACTCTGATCCTGTTGCATCTCGATAATGGAAAACTGGCGCATGGCTCTACATTGCCTACAGCATTGCAGATGCTGCACCCGATAGACCATAGTGAGGTCCAATTTGCAACAGGTTCCTTTTCGACCAGCCTTGTGAACCGCCTACTTGCAGAGGCTAGCATCCCTCCCATACAGAAGATGCCAACAACTTCTGCTCAACTATGAAATACACATTGGCTGCTCCTCTGAGCATCTGAACTACTGTGTCCTTTTTCCTGTTAGGGAGATCTATCGCCCACAACAGAGGTCAAGGTTTGGAGTCACAATCGCAGTTCACATACAAAGTCTCTGCTCTGAAATCCATCTGTCCCCACTATCACCTTTTGTCAGGGAGAAATCGCATGTGCCCGCATGGTGTGTTCCTCGTTCTCGGATATGCCACAATCTTCTTTTCCATGATGTCCCCAATGCATTTCTGGGCTCAGACATGGTGCACAGTGATGGCTCTATGGTTGACAGATGAATCAATTTTGCCTAGACACATGCAAGTTGCAGTGAACTGTGTGTCCTTTCTGAACGGGTGCAATGTATTCTCTGCAGAATTGGTGGCCATTTCTCAAGCCCTCAGCCACCTTCGCCGTTGCATTGGCGAGTCATCCTTAATTAGCAGTGTCTCCTTGAATAGTCTTCAGGCTGTCAACCAGTGCTACCCTGAACACTATCCATGATCTTTCGTATGTCCTCCAACGTGCTGGCGGTCAGTCATCTTTGTGTGTATTCCTCATGATGTTGGGATCCCATGGAACATGCTGACTGGTTGGCCAAGTTGGCTTCCAGGGTGCTGATGTTAGAAATGTAGGTACCGGATCCGGGCATTCGGTCTGCTCGTATGCCCACAATTGTTGGATGCACGAATGCAGATTGGTGTGCCCTGGTTTCTTTGAATAAACAGTGAAGTATAAAGGAGAACATCACCATGTGGCAGTCTTCCGTTTTTGCTTCTTACAGGGAATCTGTTGTCCTCTGTCAGCTTTGCATTGGCCACACTTCGCTGACCCATGGTCATTTTACTCTGGTCACTAGGTACTGACGGACTCTGAGCTATGGGCTGAGCTAACTGCGTCTGCAACTCCCACTGGGCTGCGACTGATGACTTGACTTGTTGACTCAATGGATGACTGATTGGGCCCTCTGGTCTGCGCGATGACCTAAATACTGGCGGCCGAGAGGGCATTTGAGGTGCATTTCTTGTGAGTCTGTTTTTGGCCTCTATCGATCTTGTCGCAACCTCTTTGCTGCCTGATGTGCTAGCGTCAGCTGACGCCAGCAGAGTCACACCCTGTGACGTGATAATCCACCCCACTGTAGGTGGCCTACATTCTGCTGGACTGTCCAAATTTTGCAACCTTACGGAGCAACTTTAACCTCTCTGGCATGCCACCTCTGGTGGTAGCGGATGATGCCAAAGCAGCTGATTTGATTGTACATTTTAACATTTTAACCAGGAAAGTGGTTTTGACTGCCCTCTGTGATGTAGGTCACATTAGCCTCGTCGGCCATTCGAGGGATTGGAGAGGTGCCCCATCTCCTACTCATACATAAGGGGCCTAAGGCTGCCCATGGCCAGGCCTGGTTCCTGCCCATCCCACCTTTTAAAATCTTCTTTTTCTTTTACCTCTGTCATTGGTTGACAAACTTGTCATTGTTCTGTTTTCTAAGAGAGTACCTTGTCCATATAGCTAGTTTTCTTGTGATAATTGATTGTGTGGAAGCTCTGGTCAGGTACAGAGGGTGTGTCTCCAGTTGCATAATATGTCCCGTTGCCTACAGCTGCTTTCTGAAAAGGGCAGCTCTTCCACCATAATCCTCTTAACACTTTCTCACTTGTACTTGCTTCTGTCTTTTGGTTTTCTTGATTCTCAGATACACTTAAGCCTATTGGGATTTGTCTTTTGTGTCCTTCCTGTCTGGGTACTATTCCCAGCTTGATAAATGAAGGATTAGGGCACCAATGATGTCTTAGTTTGGTCCCTTTAACCCAATCAGTCCATTCATCCATCCATCCTGTCAGCTTTCCCTTCTTCTCTTAGGACTGGTTTTCCATCTGAGCTCTTGATTTTCATACAGCTGCTTCTCTTCTCTCCAAAGACACCTTTAATTTTGCTGTAGGTGGTAACGATTTTTCTCCTAGCGTTAAAATCCTTACATTAGTCCTGTAGCCACTCCTGCATACCTATTTTACAGTTCCTATTAGTCTCATTTTTTAGACATTTGTATTCTCAGTTAAATTAAATATCTCTTGTGTTATCCAAGGATTTCTACTAGGCCTTGCCTCTTTACCTATTTGATCCCTTCCTTCACAATTTCATCTCTCAAAGCTACCCATTCATCTTCTAGTGTATTCCTTTCCCCTGCTCTGGTCACTTGTTGCCTAATACTCTCTCTGAAACTCTAGATAACCTGTGGTACTTTCAACCTATCCAGGTGCCATCTCCTTAATTTCCTACTTTTTTGGAATTTCTTTAGTTTTAACCTACAGTTCTTAACCAGTAAATTGTGGCCGGAGTCCACATCTGCCCCTGTAAATGTCTTGCAATTTAAAATCTGCTTCTGAAATCTCTCTCTTACTCATATAAACCCTTCTTTAAACCAAAATTTAGCAATTATTTAATTATGCTATGTGCAAAATTCTACCAGGTGAATTCCTCTTTCATTCCTTTCCCTCACTTCATATTCACCTACTGCTTTTTCCTTCCCTGCCTTTTTCTACAATCGAATTCCAGTTCCCAATCACATTTAAATTTTTATCTCCCTAAACTATCTGGATAATTTATTTTATGTCACCATACATTTCTTCAATCTCTTCATCATCTGTGGAGTTAGCTGGCAAATGAACTTGCACAACTGTGGTTGGTGTGGGCATCGTGTCTATCGTGGCTACGATAATGTGTTCACTATCCAGTAGCTTACCCATATTCATTATTAAATCTACTCCTGCATTACTCTTACTGGATTTGGTATTTGATTTGGTACTTATAACCCTGTATTCACCTCAGCAGAAGTCCTTTTCCTCCTACCCACTATTTGTAAATCCATCCCATCCATTTCTCTTCGTAAATTTCTAACCTACCTGCCCAATTGAGGGAGCTAACACCCCTCGCTCCAATCTGTAGGATGCCAGTTTTGTTTCTCTCTTCAGGAAACACATGTTTGTCTGGCCTCTCTCAACAGCTACAGTCTAAGTAAATATGTCTGTTAGGCACATTGAACATCAACACTTTATTGAAAACTGGAAGACTTAAACAATTGACTGATTTATTAAACAGATGCAACATACCCATACTAGCACTTCGGGAACCCAGATAGAGAGATGAGAACACATTTGAATCAGAGGACTACAGGATTTAAAGAAGCAAACCAGCCATATAGAATAAACAGAAAGTCACTATGCTTGGAACAACTGTCATGGTCAAATGGAATTTAACAGATTTCGGGTCCCCATTAGAGCTGTTGTGGAGTCTGTTAAATTCCATTTGACCATAACAGGTGTTTCAAGAGATTTAGCGTCCCCATTGGAGTGACTGAGCGAGATAGTACAGTTGTTTTCGCACTGGACTCGCATTTGTGAGAACTACGGTTCTACTTTCCTGTAACCCTCCTGGCCTCAGCCTTTGTTAGTCATTGTCCTCACCCATCTAGCCCCTTCCCTGTTCCCACTCCAGTCCTCATTCCACCATCACACCCAGTCTTTTTACTTCTCTCCTTTTCCGCAAGCCCCCCCCCCCCCCCCCCCTATCCCCACCTCTCCTGTGCCCCTCTGTCTAATCTCCTGACTGCACATAGCAGCACTACCCTCTCTCCACGTTGTCCCTGTGTGCTCCCCAGGAGCGCTTCACTGTCCACCACCCTTCCCTACCATTCATCCCCCTTCCTGCCCCAGCCTTCTCCTTACCCCCACCCCCACCCATTCACCATTCACATCATGCACTGGTGCTGCTGCTCGCAGTGTGTGTCAGTTGCCTGATACTTCAGTCGTGTGTGTGTATGTGTCATCTATTTTTGACGAAGGCCTTACTGGCTCAAAACTTAATTTGCGACAGTATTTTTGTTGTGCCTATCAATGACTCAGCAACTCCACTATATGGTGAGTAGCAACTTTTCTTTTCGAAATATTGTTACAGTCCATCCTGGATTTTCCATTGTGTGATTTAGGTTTTCTGTGATTTCCCTAAAATCGTGTCAGGCAAATGCTGGGATGGTTCCTTTGAAAGGGCACGGCTGACTTACTGCCTCAGCCTTCCCCAATTTGGTGGGACCGACGACTTTGCTGTTTGGTCCCTTCCCCCAAATCAGCCAACCAACCAGCCAACCATTGGAGCAAATATCACTTCTCTCATTAAGGTCAGCAACAAGGGCTACATCATCATAAATGCACAAGCATCTACCATGAGTTACAACAGAAAAAATGCAGAAAAGTTGAACAATTTTGGGAAACAATAGAAAATGAGATCAAAAATACCAAAGTGCCACATAAAACTATTTGTAGGAGACTTCTATGCATTGATCAGCGGAGAAGAGAAATACAAGGCAATAGTAAGAAATTTTCCAGCATACAAACATACCAGTAAGAATGGAGAAAGGCACGTAAACTTCTGTGGGCAACAACCAAACAAAACCATAGAAAAATCATGAATGAATGTATGAGTCAGAAAAGGACTAAGCATAGATTTGGACCACTTTTTAATAGATATCAAAGCCACATTTCAGTCTAAAAAACTGAACCCCAAAATTAAAACAGTACATAGAATTGACACAAAATTTCTTTCAGATAACAAGAATGAATCTGTTAAAAAGCTTCACACAAGACTGGAAATTGTTATGAGATAAAAGAAGCAGTGATAGAAACAGTGAACAAACTAGAACAAAATTGTTAAAGTTTTCGTGGCCACTTGTTGACAAACTGCCTATTGGCTTCTGTCCCGGGTTCTTCGGCCGATGTTCATCTAATGATTTTACTGACGTTTCGCCAGCATGAGTGGCTAGCATTGTCAGAGCTTCACCCTCCATTGCTGGTGGTGAACTGGAGCTGAGCTCGTTTCCGCAGATTATATGTACCTGGCGTGCCAACGTCCGAGGGCTTCTCCGCGGTCATTTCCGGTGCGGTTCTCCTCTTGCTACCTGTGATGGTCATTCGCTGCAGTACAGGAAGCAAGGATCCGTTTACCTTAAGGCTTTCTTTGAAGCTGTTTGCCTGCTTTTGTATTTCTACAGCTTCTCTAAACAAGCGCATGTGATAATGGGAATCAGAAAAAGAAATGTCGGGTACGGCCTTTCTGCCATACATTCCCAGAGTGACGGACAGAATCGGCTGTATATTGCACAAACATGGTGTAAAGACAATTTTCAAACCAACAAGGAAGATCAAAGTGTGCCTTAGATCAGCAAAGGAGGAAAGGGACCCACTTGCAATGTCGGGAATATACCATATACCATGCACATGGGGAAAAGTTTATGTCGGAATGACTGGACGATCAATCAACACCAGGATGAAAGAACATAAGTGACATTGCAGGTTGGGGCAGGTGGAGAAATCGGCCGAGACAGAGCACACACTGAGTGAGACTGACCACGTAATAAAATTCTCCGACACAGAAGTTCTGGCTGTTGAGAAGCACTATCACACGCGCTTGTTCAGAGAATCTGTAGAAATACAAAAACATGCGAACAGCTTCAACAAGAAAGAGGAAAGCCTTAAGGTAAACCGATCCTGGCTTCCCGTACTGCAGCGAACGACCGTCGCAGGTAGCAAGATGGGAACTGCACCGGAAATGACCACAGAGAAGCCCTTGGATGTTGGCGTGCCAGGTACATATAGTCTGTGACCGCAAGCGTGGCTCCAGTTCACCACCGGCAATGGAGGGTGAAGCTTTTACAATGCTAGCCACTTGTGCTGGTGAAATGTCAGTAAAATCATTAGATGAATGTTGGCCGAAGAACCCGAGACAGAAGCCAATAGGCAGTTTGTGAAACTAGAACAACCACAAAGAAGAGGGAAACATAGGTTGTGGAATAAGGTATGTGACAAAGTGACAGAACTTACACTATCAGCTTGGGAAATGAAATGAAACTCATGCAAAATGTAAAGAGGCTGAAGAACATGCACCGAGATCAGACATCAAAAATTATTTGAACAGGGAAACGGAAATGTGACTAGAATGATTAGAGGAAATAAGATACAAATTTCAGACAGAACAACACTAGGAACTTCTGCAAAGTTTCCAAAGAAGAAATCACAGGGTGCAAGCTGGTTAGTCCACATTTCAAAGATTCAACAGGCAAACTGATTACTAACTACAAAGACAATTGTGAGTTACTAGAAAAATATTCCAAAAATCTTTTAAACTGTGAGGAACCAATACGACTAATTTTCAGACAGCCTCAGAGGGAAAACCCACCTTCAGAACCACCGTCATTGGATCTAATTGGACAATACATTGGCCAGCTGAAAAGCAACAGAGTACCAGTTGAAAACAGGATATTGATTGAGATGTGGAGACTGAAAGGTAAGTGGGCAGTAGAAACCGTTTATAAGGTTATTAAAGATTGCTGGGGTAAGGGAAGAATGCTGGATGACTGGGAACAAACACTACCACTACATAAGAAGGGTGATTACTGAGGCATCTCTCTACTTCTTGTCACTTACAAAATTATATCCAAAATTCTGCTGAATAAGATAGAAGAACACACAATTGATGAGTATCAAGCAGGGTTCAGAAAAATAGCTTGGGCCCAGAGCAAATTTTTAACTTGAGAACAACCCTGAAATCAGAACAACACAGTTGTTACATTGATAGGAAGAAGAAAAAAAAATGGCCACAGCACTGTAGATAGAAAGACAGTATTTCTAATGCTGGAAGAAGCAGATCTCCACAAAACCACCATACAGTTAGTTGAACAGACACTCCAAAAGTTAAATTCCTAGGAGAAGTTTCCAAACCCTTCAGAATTAAAACAGCTGTTCGGGAGGGTGATGGGCTCTCACCAATTCACTTCAGTCTAGTCTTAGACAAGATCATGAGAGAGTGGGCTAAAGAATTACAAGGGAAAAATGCCGAAGGAATCCATCTAAGACAAGAAAGGGGAAGATTGAGGTGAAATGACTCACTTTTGCTGAAGATATTGCACTAATTTCTAAGGACAGTACAGATGCAAAGGTAATGATTGGAACACTTCACAAAATCACCACTAATACCAGATTACAAATATCATGAGAAAATGGAATACATTGAGCGTAAAAATAACAGAGAAAAATATATACATACACAGTACAGAAACATCAGAAGAGTTGAGAAGTCTATGTATTAGGGAGAATGGTTACTATCAAATTGATTAGATAACACCACAAATAAAGAAAGATTGAAGAAAATGAAATTTGCTTATAAACTCACCCAAGACCGATATAATAAAAGATCTGTATCATTCCACGCAAAGACTAAGCACTTTATGGATCTGAATGCCTAGCACTGAATAAAATAGGTGAACAAGAAGAAATGGAAAAGAAACAAACGAAATATCAATATCAATAAAATTGTGGGATTACAAAAGAATGAAGATAACTGCATGAAGAAGAGAAATGAAGATCTATATAGAAACATAGAAAAAATCACAGGCACAATAAGAAAGAGGAAATTAAAATTTTGTGGTCATATTTACAGAATGGATGACAATAGACTAACAAAGAAAATTTTTAATTTCATTTCCAAATTAAAAGACACCACGGGATAGCTGGAAGAGACAAGAAGAGATTTAGAGAAAACACAGGAGACACCATACAGGACAGGGAAATTTTCAGGCTACTCATGAGTATTGCAAAACAACTTAGGAACAGAGACTGGCCATCAGCAAATGCAAGAAATTCTGGAAAGATAAGAAAAAGACTTTACCTTAGTCTTAGGTTCTAAGTAGTTTGTAATTGGCCAGATTCTGTAATAATAATAATAATAATAATAGTAATAATAATAAATTGTATCAAAAGAGCAGTATCTAACATTTAGCTGCTGAACGAAGAACAGGCATAAGACTAACAGAAATACAAATTTAAAAACGATAGTTTTTTATAATTAAAAAAAATTCTTCATGAGAAGAAAGACAAGAAGCAGCATCAGTATTATGTGCTGGTTTAGAAGTGAGGCAAGGTGCAAGAAACAATAAGGGAAGCAGTAAATGGCAGTATCAGCAACTTTTAGCTACAGCTCACTTTTTTCCTAGTTCAGACTTTGTGCCTATTTCTCCCTTCACTCTTGTATACTTTACTTTTTCCTTTCTTTGTAATTGTTTCTCTGTAGAAGAAATTACAAAAGATTTTCAACAGTACTTCCACACACTTGTGGATGCCATCTCTGCTCACCATAAATTTGAGCTGAAAATACAGAAGTGAAAATGAAGACTTAAAGAATATGCAATGCATACTGTTGCATAAGAATCCACTAGAGCTGTTTTCTTGTATTTTATTTACTGCTATTGGTTTTGGGGAGTGGCACATCCTCAAGTGGTGCATTATACAATTATAAACATTTCAAATATAATCATATTTGAAAAATAATTTTTAAGATTGTATAACATAGTACTTGAGAAGAAATGAAACGAAATTATCATATAGCATCGTTGGCCGGGAGGTCCCATTCGTGTTCGGCCGCCAAGTGCAAGTCTTATTTCAGTTGGTGCCACGTTGGGCGACTTGTTGCAGATGATGAGGATGAAATGATGATGATAACAACACAACACCCAGTCTACGAGTGGAGAAAATCTCCAACCTGGCTGGGAATTGAACCCAGGCCTAGTGCATGGGAGGCAAGCACGTTACCATGCAGCTAAGCAGGCAGACAGTACTTGAGAATGGGCCATTGTTTGAAACCAGTAGCGGCAAATGAAATAAAAAAATTAGCTCTGGTGGATCATTCTCAGAACTGTATGCATTTCATACAATTTCTTGATGCTACAGAACAGCATACACAAGAAATATTCAAAACTTAATGAATAGTTACTCCGTAGTTATTAGCCAGCAAGACGGGTAGTGTGGGTTAAAGTAGCAGAAACAGCTGATGATAATATTGAATCCCACAGGTGCAAAGCTGATGGTTTCTCAAATTTCTAGACGCACAGCATAGAATTTAGTAGGCCTAGCTACAATTGTTGTTGATCAAATGTTTTACTTAATAATCCATTACTTAATAATAGTAAGTTAGTTTTTTAGTGTAGTTTAGTTGTATTTTCCAGGTTATCTACATCTTGTGTTGATGGGTCATACTTTTTAGCGTGTGACATTACAATCTGTTGAATTTATTACAATAATTGTGGTGGTTTAGAGACAGATGAAATTTTAATATTACTTTAAAGAAGATTTTGGTTGGAGTTGTTGCCTGTCTTCTTCTTTATTTCGTGTGAAAATTTCAGTTTTCAATCATCTAGGCTAGCTTTTGTTTTCCAACTACTTCAATTGTTTTTACAAAGGTTTGAGGGATGCTACATTTTGACGAGCAAGAAGAAACTGATGGAGTTGAAGAAGAAATAGAAGATGAAGAGTTGGTGGATGAGGTGCAAAGCTCAGAAATGCTGTGTTGCATGGCTTCTAAAATGTTACACACTCATTTGTGTATGCACTTTTTGATGTGATACATGGAAAATCTTTAAACTGTATTTGTTTACCATTCACTTTTAGTAAATACGTAGATTGGATACAGATCCTCTTTTGTCTTACAACATTTTTCTTAAATGTTGTAGGCACATGGTTGTATTATGTATTTCATGTTATTTACTATGATTTTAAATCTTCATGATTGATGTTCTAGTGTCTGTCACACGTGATAAGTATTTTAGGTTGTACGAATATTTTAGTTTGTACTAATAAAGGATTTTGTTTTCAATTTGCTTTGGTGTATAGTTGGGAAAAATATTGAATGTGTACTTCTCTGCATGTTATTTTCAGAATTTATCTTGGTTTGATATTTTTTGAAAAGACAAGAACAGTACATTAATTGAAAGGGCCTAGTGCAAATTTAAGAACCTTAGAAACATATATTTCAACAAACAACATTTATATGATAAATTGGCATCATTCATGAAGTTGTATTAGATTATAAGCACTATTCAGATTAGAAATTAATTGGCGTTAAAGGAAATGATGTGTCTGTGTTTTATTGCTTATCACATGCTACAAACAAGTACAGGGTGATTGTAATTACAGTTCGAGTTTCAAAATGCTTGTTTGGGGGGGGGGGGGGGTGACACTGCTCAGAATGATGTCAAATTTGAATGGAAGAAGTTGGAAAACTATGGGAAATATTGAACAAAAATTTCCCCACTAGATGACGCTGTAAGCATCATAACATAAATTGGGTTGGCTACAAATGACAGATGAATCGTAATACAATGGCAATGGCACAAGTTGCACATTAAATGAACCGTGCTATGCAGTGTGCATGACTACACAAGTTTGGCATTCAACATTTGTGGCACTGTTAGTTAGGTAAGCCCATTCACCATGAAAAGGTTGCTCCACATTGGTGGGGAAAAATCATTTTTAATTTCTTGAGGCCAAAAACTGCATAAAAACCAACAATGACACTGGTTTTTAATAGTAATGAAACTGGCACAAGACATGTTCAGTATGCTGTCGTCCGTATTTTGCTACAAGTTGAATGTGTTGTGCATTGTGTGCCTTCAAGTCAGTTATGTTTGTCATCAGAGCACTGAACACAGATCTTTGAGATAACCCCATAGGCAGAAGTCCGCTGATTAAGATCAGGTGATCTGGATGGGCAGGCTGTAGGGAAATGATAGCTGATAATTGTAGCTCTGCAGATGATGAAAAAATTGGTGAAATGTATGACGAAATAAAAGAAATGATTCAGCTAGTGAAGGGAGATGAAAATTTAATAGTCATGGGTGACTGGAATTCGTCAGTAGGAAAAGGGAGAGAAGGAAACATAGTAGGTGAATATGGATTGGGGGGAAGAAATGAAAGAGGAAGCCGCCTTGTAGAATTTTGCACAGAGCATAACTTAATCATAGCTAACACTTGGTTCAAGAATCATGAAAGAAGGTTGTATACCTGGAAGAATCCTGGAGATAGTAAAAGGTATCAGATAGATTATATAATGGTAAGACAGAGATTTAGGAACCAGGTTTTAAATTGTAAGACATTTCCAGGGGCAGATGTGGTTTCTGACCACAATCTATTGGTTATGAACTGCAGATTGAAACTGAAGAAACTGCAAAAAGGTGGGAATTTAAGGAGATGGGACCTGGATAAACTGAAAGAACCAGAGGTTGTAGAGAGTTTCAGGGAGAGCATTAGGGAACAATTGACAGGAATGGGGGAAAGAAATACAGTAGAAGAAGAATGGGTAGCTCTGAGGGATGAAGTAGTGAAGGCAGCAGAGGATCAAGTAGGTAAAAAGACGAGGGCTAATAGAAATCCTGGGGTAACAGAAGAAATACTGAATTTAATTGATGAAAGGAGAAAATATAAAAATGCAGTAAATGAAGCAGGCAAAAAGGAATACAAACGTCTCAAAAATGAGATCGACAGGAAGTGCAAAATGGCTAAGCAGGGATGGCTAGAGGAAAAATGTAAGGATGTAGAGGCTTGTCTCACTAGGGGTAAGATAGATACTGCCTACAGGAAAATTAAAGAGACCTTTGGAGAGAAGAGAACCACTTGTATGAATATCAAGAGCTCGGATGGAAACCCAGTTCTAAGCAAAGAAAGGAAGGCAGAAAGGTGGAAGGAGTATATAGAGGGTTTATACAAGGGCGATGTACTTGAGGACAATATTATGGAAATGGAAGAGGATGTAGATGAAGATGAAATGGGAGATAAGATACTGCGTAAAGAGTTTGACAGAGCACTGAAAGACCTGAGTCGAAACAAGGCCCCGGGAGTAGACAACATTCCATTAGAACTACTGATGGCCTTGGGAGAGCCAGTCATGACAAAACTCTACCATCTGGTGAGCAAGATGTATGAGACAGGTGAAGTACTCTCAGACTTCAAGAAGAATATAATAATTCCAATCCCAAAGAAAGCAGGTGTTGACAGATGTGAAAATTACCGAACTATCAGTTTAATAAGTCACAGCTGCAAAATACTAACGCGAATTCTTTACAGACGAATGGAAAAACTGGTAGAAGTGGACCTTGGGGAAGATCAGTTTGGATTCCGCAGAAATGTTGGAACATGTGAGGCAATACTAACCTTACGACTTATCTTAGAATAAAGATTAAGAAAAGGCAAACCTACGTTTCTAGCATTTGTAGACTTAGAGAAAGCTTTTGACAACGTTAACTGGAATACTCTCTTTCAAATTCTGAAGGTGGCAGGGGTGAAATACAGGGAGCGAAAGGCTATTTACAATTTGTACAGAAAGCAGATGGCAGTAATAAGAGTCGAGGGGCATGAAAGGGAAGCAGTGGTTGGGAAAGGAGTGAGACAGGGTTGTAGCCTCTCCCCGATGTTATTCAATCTTTATATTGAGCAAGCAGTAAAGGAAACAAAAGAAAACTTCGGAGTAGGTATTAAAGTCCATGGAGAAGAAATAAAAACTTTGAGGTTCGCTGATGACATTGTAATTCTGTCAGAGACAGCAAAGGACTTGGAAGAGCAGTTGAACGGAATGGACAGTGTCTTGAAAGGAGGATATAAGATGAACATCAACAAAAGCAAAACGAGGATAATGGAATGTAGTCAAATTAAATCGGGTGATGCTGAGGGGATTAGATTAGGAAATGAGACACTTAAAGTAGTAAAGGAGTTTTGCTATTTAGGGAGTAAAATAACTGATGATGGTCGAAGTAGAGAGGATATGAAATGTAGACTGGCAATGGCAAGGAAATCGTTTCTGAAGAAAAGGAATTTGTTAACATCGAGTATAGATTTAAGTGTCAGGAAGTCGTTTCTGAAAGTATTTGTATGGAGTGTAGCCATGTATGGAAGTGAAACATGGACGATAACCAGTTTGGACAAGAAGAGAATAGAAGCTTTCGAAATGTGGTGCTACAGAAGAATGCTGAAGATTAGGTGGGTAGATCACGTAACTAATGAGGAGGTATTGAATAGGATTGGGGAGAAGAGAAGTTTGTGGCACAACTTGACTAGAAGAAGGGATCGGTTGGTAGGACATGTTTTGAGGCATCAAGGGATCACAAATTTAGCATTGGAGGGCAGCGTGGAGGGTAAAAATCGTAGAGGGAGACCAAGAGATGAATACACTAAGCAGATTCAGAAGGATGTAGGTTGCAGTAGGTACTGGGAGATGAAGAAGCTTGCACAGGATAGAGTAGCATGGAGAGCTGCATCAAACCAGTCTCAGGACTGAAGACCACAACAACAACAACAACAACAACAATTGTAACGTTTCCAAAATGCCTCTGCAACATCTGCTTCACTGGCTACGCCATGTGCTGAGTGGTGTCATCTTGCATTAAAATGACCCTACCCACACATCTCCACTGAAGAAGGGTTGGAGTGATGATTGTGCGTAAAAGACTGTTGTAGAATTTACCACTGGCGGTAGAAGTAATAGGACCCATCTTCTCTGAAAAGTACTGTATGGCCCTATGATAAATGATGCCGTCAACCTGCACCACACAACTATCTTTGCAGGATGAAGCAGTACTGGTCGACTTGAGAGCGGATTTACCATTGCCCGTATCATGCATTTCTGTGTATTTTCATGCTCTTGGAGATGGAAATGGGCTTCATCTGTCCACAGAATGTTCCATGGCCAATGATTGTTCACTTCAGTGTTAGTAAGAAGTTACAGAGTAATGTTTGTCATACTGGGAGGTTGTCATGAAGCAACTCCTGAACATGGGTAATTTTGTACGGATAGCAATGTAAGAAGTTTCATAGAATTTTATGGACCCTGCTCACAGGCATGTCCAAAGTTCAGTCAGTTCCCCATGCACTGCATATTTGCACAATACCACTTGAGGCTGCTGCGGTCGCATCTTCTACTAACATTGGATCAATTATTTTTATCCCTCAGCCACATTGCATTTCAAAAGAATGTGTCTTTTCGAATTTCGTTATCATTTTCTCCAGACCGTGTGCAGACATTGGACCATTCACACCCTTGAGTGTCCAGAACCTCTACAGAGCTTCTGGTGCATGGTAAAAGAGCTTTACCAGCAGAGTGTGCTTCTACATTGAGCAGTCATGCTAAACACCTCAGATGCAAACTGTGTAACAGCCCTGTACCCCAAGTCTTTTATTTAGCATATTCTGTTGCTTACAGCATCATCTGGGGGTTAATTTTTTTGTTTTGGTAATATTCCATCCACATTTGACATCAGTTTGAGCAGTTGTGTTTTTTTACAGCATTTCGGAACTGGAACTTTAATTATAGTCACTTTGTGTATTTGCAAATCTAATAATTTTATTTACTTAAGTTTCCGTACTTTCATTAATTTTTATCTGTCCTTAAACTTGGAAAAATGTTAAATATTGAAATTTGTTGCAGTTTTAATGAACTATTAGATGACCTTTCCTCCACATTAGATTCGTATAGCGTTTCACTGATACAGCTGTTGCTTTTTACTCGAGATTTCAGCCTAAATGCACAGTAATATCCACACAGTTACAGTAACAGAAAGAAATAGCAATAAAAACACGCAGTTTCTGTGATATGTGCTAATTGGAGTATGCCGTGCTTATTTTATTGCCTCATTATATTTGCTACTTGAATAGCATTTTACTTTTGCAATGACAATATTATAAAAAGCATAGTTGCTACTCACCATATAGTGGAGATTCTGAGTCACAGATAGACACAACAAAAAGATGGTCAAACAAAGCTCTCGGCCAAAAAGGCCATCATCAGAATTAGACAACATACACACATTCATGTAAACACAACTGACATATGCAAGACCCCAATCTGTGGCTGCCAAGGCCAATCTCCTCAGAGTCTGGCCTTGGTGGCCAGAGATTGTGGTCACACACACGTGTGTGTGTGTGTGTGTGTGTGTGTGTGTGTGTGTGTGTGTGTGTGTGTGTGCGCGCGCGCGTGTTTTGTCTAATTCTGAAGAAAGCCTTTTTGGCCGAAAGCTTTGTTTCACTGTCTTTTTGTTGTGCCTATCTGTGACTCAGCATCTCCACTATATGGTGAGTAGCAACTATTCTTTTCATATTATTGTCAGTATTCCATCCTGGATTTTCCATTGTTTGATTTTACTTTTTATAACTTTGTTTCCTTAACCCTCGAACGGGTGCTCTGTTTATCATAACAGGAGCAGGCGTGTGACACTTTTTGTATACACGTAAATGATAGCTGTCTTTATGTTAGCAAGGTTAACATGTATGAACAAAATTATAGTTTAACCTTAAGTTTAAGTAAACAATGATAAACTCGAACAGTCCACAGGTATAATGCCGGTTCATAGTGTCCAACGGGCACAATATTTCAGCGATCAGACATTTTGCTATTGTCAGGTGCGCTGAAGAACTGAGCTCCTGAGGGTGGGCGGCCGATTTAATCCCCTCCTGCCACGAGCCGCTCTCTTCACCATCCGCGCCCGCGCACCGGAGGTCGCGAACACGTGGGCGTCGGAATCTGTCGTTGCATCGATGTGCTTGCTACATCTGCCCTGGTTGCCGGTTCGTACTTCTTTCTGAGAATCTTCTTAATTACATTCAATGCCGGGTCCCAAGCCTTGCTGCGATTTTAGCCGCAATCTCGGTTAATAAGATCTTCCCTGGTGCGAATTTCGATAGCCTCCCTTGTAACGCTGTCCCAATATTTAGAGGTCTGAGCCAGAATCTTGGTACGCTCATAATCCACCTTGTGTTCCTCGGACAAACAGTTAAGAAGACTCTCAGCAAGAAGTACAAACTGGCGGCCAGGGCGGTCGTAGCAAGCACATCGACGCTACAACAGATTCCGACGCCCACGTCTTCGCGACAGCCAGTGCGCGGACGGCGAAGAGAGCGGCCCGAAGAGAGCGGCCCGGGGGTTGGGGTGGGGGGGGGGGGGATTTAAATCGGCCGCCCGCCCTCAGGAGCTCAGTTCGTCAGCGCACCTGACTATGGCGACATGTCTGATCGCTGAAACATTGTGCCCATTGGACACTATGAACCGGCAGTGTACCCATGGACTGTTCGAGCAACAAATACGCTGGGAGAAACTGAAGAATCACAACAATGATAAACTAATCTAACATTATGTAAGCTAAATAACTGTTTAATTAAACAATAATTAAATAAACCTTTCATTGTATCGCTCTGTAGCCACACACAAGTGTTACCCCTCAGTAATGACCCACTCGAAGCATTAAACAGCGCAGTTGCATCAGATCCCTCTCAACCACTTATTTGATTACTAATTATCTTGTGATAACTGCTTCATTGTGGTATTGTGTTGCTGGCTCGGAATCTCAGCTGTTTTCTTGCACCAGTCATAAATTTTTTCTGACCTAGTTTGCTATTTATTTTATATTACTGCTAGTCACAACTTATTACTTTGTTAACTGAAGCAATAATGAAGGAATAGGTTCTGGATCACAGTTGTAATACAACAGTTGAATGAGACAAAACAATGTTATTTGTGAGTGCACACTTTATATACAGGTGTGCCCGCTTGAGTGTTAAAAATGTGTAGGTAAATAAAGCACTGTCGAAACTGGTGTGCTGTTAACTAGAGGGATAAAAAAACTAATATTCTCACCCACCTATTATTGTGTAGTGCCATCTTTGCCAACCAAATGTGTATTATTTTTTGTAGAGATGTTATAATAAACAATTGTGCACAGTTGAATTACAGACACATGCATAGTTCTGTGTAGAACCTCTTTTCGTAGTGATGAAAGCAACAAATTGTCTTTCCATGATCTCCCTGAGATGGCAAAAGTTTTTTGAAGCCATCAACAACTCAAGAAAATTGCTTAGAACTGTCTCATGTTGCACTATGGGATAGAGTTCAGGTGACTGAGGGCACACAATTGCTCACTTGATTGCTTTCTGTAGACATGTAACCACATGTGCCATTCCTGGTTAGCCCAAGTCACCTTTCTCTGTGATTCAGGTGGCCAGTGGCAGTGTTCCAAGCTCACACTAATCTGTTTCCTCTTTGACAAGCATGTGTATACTTATGGGTTCTTTCCTCCATAGAAGCAAGATGGGTCTGGTTCGTATGGCTGCTCATTTGTTGAATTGATGAGTGATTTATGGCAATGTGGCCTGTGTTTCCCTTGTTTCAATCTGTGATAGTTGATGTCCATCCTTTTCATCAACACATTGCCAAGAGCAGTTGACTGGCAGGGGCTGCTTTTCATCAAATTTATTTATCTCCTCACTCCCCTGGCCAACGCTAGAGCTTTGACTTGTTACAACATATGGCTCAAATTCAATGAGATGTCCATTAGATGTAGCTAAACACCACCATATGAAACCATAGCAAATTGACTTGCCCCTTATAAACTGTTTCAAAAAGTGCTGGCCATAATACAGCTCCATGGTCTCACCCAAGGAAAGTTTGATCATATAGGCTCAGTGAAGTCTTGATTTTGTATTTAGATGTGATATTAATGGCCAAACCTTATGAACTTAATCTTCTTTTTCAATCCTTTCATTATTGTTGACATGGAAGAATCTATGAATTTTCCCAAAGGCATTTCTGGATATAGAATTCAAAGCAAGGGCATCGTTTGTGTACTGTTGTGTGGTCTGCCAGCAAGAATGTTTATGCGTGACCTAACCATATCCTGATAACAGCAAAATAGCAATATATTGTAGATGCCATCATGACTTACTTATATGTTATGTCCCTTTTGAACAGCATATTTTACTGTCTCTCCTGTCAGAATCTCAACCAAATCATCATCAAAAACTGTTTGAAAAAGATCAGTTGTAGTCAAATTTGATGTGCAGAGATCTTCTGTTATATCAGGTGTAGGACCATGAGATAACTCAAATTTTTGCATGAGGTACCCAGTGTCTTTGTTTTCCTAACTCAGGGATACAATTCAAAAAAGCCTCTCTGTCACAGGGTTCTGGGTGGCTTTTCTGAACTGTACCCCCTTCTCTAAACCTCTCCAGTCCTTTTCCTTCACCTCTCTTCATTCCCCTTCTTCTGCCAGAAGAAGGAGCCACTGGCTCCGAAAGCTTGTAAATGTGAAATCCTTTTGTGTGTGTGTTCTCCTGCCGTTGCTTGGAGAGTATATTTTTTATCTATCGCTTTACGTTATATTATCAGTAATCGATTATTTTCATTGTTATACACATAGGTATTTGTATGAGTTCGGCGATTTCAACAGTCATTAGTCATAGGGTGCTATGTTTTTTTTTCTTTTTGTGAAGTGCACAATTTTAGATTTTTGAACATTTAAAGCAAGTTGCCGATCTTTGCACCATTTTGCAATCTTCTCAAGATCTGACTGGATATTTATGCATCTTCTTTCAGACAGCACTTCATTATAGATGACTGCATCATATGCAAGAAGCCTGATATTACTTTTAATATTGTCTGCAAGGTCGTTAATATACAACATGAACAGCGAGGGTCCTAACACATTTCCCAGGGATACACCCGAAGTTGCTTCTACATCTGACAATGACTCCCCATTCAAGATAACTTTCTGTGTCCTCTCTGCCGAAAAGTCCTATGTCCAGTCACAAATTTCAATTAATATCCCATATGATCTAACTTTTGACAATAAGCATATATGTGGTATTCAGTCAAATACTTTTCAGAAATCAATAAATACTCTGTCTACCTGATTGCCTTGAAACAAAGCTTTTATTATGTCACGTGAGAAAAGTGCAAGTTGGGTTTCACATGGTCAGTTTTTTGGAATCCGTGATGGTTAGCATTGAGTAGGTCATTCTGTTCAACATATCTCAGTACATTTGAGCTCAGAATATCTTCTAAGAGTCTGCAACATATTGAAGTCAAAGATATTGGACAGTACTTTTGTGGATCACTTCTACTACCCTTCTTGTAGACGAGTGTGACTATGCTTTTCCAAGAACTGGGAAATTATTTTTGTTCAAGGGGTCTACGATAGATTATATAGTTAAAAGAGGGGCTAACTCAGCTGCAAATTCAATGTAGAATGTGACAAGGCTTCCATCAGGCACCGAGCGAGGTGGTGCAGTGGTTAGCACACTGGACTCGCATTTGGGAGGACGACGGTTCAATCTCACGTCCGGCCATCCTGATTTAGGTTTTCCGTGATTTCCCTAAATCACTCCAGGCAAATGCCGGGATGGTTCCTTTCAAAGGGCATGGCCAACCTCCTTCCCCGTCCTTCCCTAACCTGATGAGACCGATGACCTCACTGTTTGGTCTCTTCCCCCAAAACAACCAACCAACCTTCCATCAGGCCCTTGAACATTGTTCAGTTTTAACAATTTCAGCTGTTTCCCAACACCACTGACACTAATACTTATTTCATTCACCTTATTCATTCGTACGAGGATTAAGTTGGGACAATTCTTCTGGGTTTTCCTTTGTAAAGAAAATTTGAAAATGGAGTTAAGCATTTCAGCTTTTGCTTTCCTACCCCCAATATCAGTTCCTGTCTCATTTGCTAGAGACAGGACACTAACTTTGGTGCCAGTAACAGCTTTTACATACCAGCAGAAATTTTTTGGATTCTGTGAAAGATCATTTGACAATGTTTTGCTACTGTAGTCATTGAAGGCCACATACATTGCTCTCTCAACACCCAAATGTGTTCCATTAAGCATCTCTCTATCTGTAATCCCATGCTTTACACCTATTATGTAAAATCTCTGGTGTTTTAGAAGTTTCTTTGCTGTAACTGTGTGCCATGGAGGTTCACGCCCATTGCCAGCTGCTGTGGCCGAGCGGCTCTAGGCGCTTCAGTCCGTAACCGCGCTGCTGCTACGGTCACAGGTTCGAATCCTGCCTCTGGCATGGATGTGTGTGATGTCCTTAGGTTAGTTAGGTTTAAGTAGTTCTAAGTCTAGGGGACTGATGACCTCAGTTGTTAAGTCCCATAGTGCTTAGAGCCATTTGAACCATTACTCTATTACTCCCGTTATGTACTGTTCTACTGGGTACATATCTGTCCAGTTCATGGTCAACTGCTCTTTTACATTTGAGCCATAGATCCTCTACATGCTCCTGCCCCATGAAAGTTCCAAGTTTCTCATTGATATATGACACTACTGATTTTTTATCTAGTTTACTAAACATGTATATCTTTCAGCTTGGTTTAATCATACTTTTTACTTTGATCATCACAGTTGCCACAACTGTGTCATGGACACTGAGATCAGTTTCGATGTGGATATCCTCAAAGAGTATGTTTCCATCGTGAGAGATGCTCCTAATTATCTGTTCTAGGTGGTTTTCACCGGTTGTCTTATCATGCCCACCACTAACAAAACTGTAATTTTTCCAATTAAATATTGGATGATTAAAGTCTCCACCAATGATTACAGTATGATTGGGAAACCTATGCACAAGTAAACTGATGTTTTCTCTAAAGTTTTTGGTTATATTAGGAGACGAGTCTGGTGTGTGATAGGAAGATCCAGTTACCATTTTATGCCCACCATTGATACTGAGTCTTGCTCAATCAATCTCACATCCAGCTTCAATTTCTATTTGCTTTGAGTTTCTTGTCTATTGCTACAAATACACCACCTGTATTTCCCTATCCTTTCAATATACACTTAAATTTTCCCCTAATATCTCACTCCTATCAATTTCAGGTTTCAGCCAGCTTTCTGTACCTAGTATTATGTGATCATCATTGCTTTTCATGATCACTTCAAACTCTGATACTTGGTTGTGAATGGTTTGGCAGTTTACCTTTAGGATTTTAATACTCTCACCTATGTCCATTTCTTTCGATCTTACACTGATACTTCTGGGTTTTCTACAGCTATTGTTACCTGGATTGGATGGAGAGTCACCTGATCTTACAAACCCTTGTGTCCACCCCACACACAGTCATCTACCTGAGTAGCAGACTCTGATGTGAAGTGCACACGTAACCAGTCTAGGACGACCCTACAGTTCTCAACATGACATTTATTTGTAGTTGTGAATATCATTAACCATCAGCTATGTAATTAAATGACAACATTGAAAATTTGTGCCGTACCAGGACTCAAACACGGATTTCGTGCTTATTGCAAGTAGTAACCTTGCCACTGCACTCTCTGAGCACGCTTCATAGCCAGACCCAAACTTCCATATATCTGAAGCATGTGTCTACAACCTCCATTTGAACATCCTTTTATATATTCCTGTGCAGAGGACACATTTTAATTGAATGTCACTTGCCCACTGTCAACAGATATATATGATATTTCAGTGTCTACATTGTTCAGAAATTCCTTCAGACATGCATGTATGTCCAAAGGTACATTGTATTGTATTTCTGAACAACACAGGCACTACAGTGTCGTATTTATGCACTGACACCGGGCAGGCAACTTTCAATTAAAATGTCTCCCCTGCACGGGAATGTACGTAAAGGATGCTTGGTTCACAACATATGGAATTTGGGTCTGGCTGTGAAGCGTGCTTGAAGAGCCTGGTAGTGGTAAGGCAACTGCTTGCAATAAGTGGGAAATCCAGGTTCTAGCGCCAATCTAACACAAATTTTCCTTGTTGTCATTCCATTATAAAGCCATATCCATGTTCGTAACTGTGAATACAGTTCATGTATTTTTAATAGCACTCTGCTGTACACTGGACTTGCATTCGGGAGGACGACGGTTCAAACCCGTCTCCGGCCATCCTGATTTAAGTTTTCCGTGATTTCCCTAAATCGTTTCAGGCAAATGCCGGGATGGTTCCTTTGAAAGGGCACGGCCGATTTCCTTCCCAATCCTTCCCTAACCCGAGCTTGCGCTCCGTCTCTAATGATGTCGTTGTCGACGGGACGTTAAACACTACCCACCACCACCAGCACTCTACTGTCACAGATATCGAACACCCAGGGTCTCTGTTTTTTGTATTCTAGAAAACTACTTGATTTGGTAAACTGTCCATTGCTCAGTCTCTACAAGTTCTGATGACTTGATGTGTTTAATGATCACCCCTTCTGCCATGCACTTCTTGGTAGTTTGCGGAGTTCGGCTGAAGATAGCTGTAAAAATTAGCAATCATTTTGTTGTAAATGTTGATTGTAATTGTCTGCAAATGGTTATCAAACTAGGTACCTTCATATGTTTGGAATGGGACATTACTACAAATGGCCAAACATTAAATGCACTCTTGTTGAGTAATTGTAAGGGCCATTAATAATTTTAGGTTTGTCAGTGTCATGTTCAGATTGTACAGGTTTAAGTACACAAATTGAGTTATCAATAACGGAAAACTGCACTGAATCACACACAATGTGAAATTCTACCCCCAACCTGTGCTCGAATTGAAATGCTTCTGTGCACTGTGGAGACAAACATTAATTGAATGTGTCATCTCACAATTTGCTTTGTCCTCTGTATTATACAGAATTACTAGCAAAAGATTATATGTTTTTGGAGTGTGAAACGATTCATTGGCATGCTAATACTTATATTGATGAATCAGAGGTGTCAGTGGTTGTTGATCAAATTAGCACATTGTTCTTCTCTACTGATGAAATCCTTAGGTTCTTTCTTTTTGGATTGTACTGTAGTCTTATATAAATCTCATATTCTTACTTAATAAATGTTCAGTACGCAATCTTATAAGTTTGCTCATTTATCAAAATTTTAAACATGACCTCTTCAACCTCTCCCTCATTTATTCATAAAAACTGTGTCAGATACAATCTGCACTAACACTACAAGAGTGAGCCAAAACTGAGACTAAACTGACCCACAACTGAGACAACACAACTTCATTTCTAAGTGCTGTGCAGTAATCTTCACTGGCCGTCGTACCAGATAACTTGTTTTCATGGTTCAAGTGCTATATTGGATTAAGCATCTGTGATGTCAGTCAGACACTGACCATAGATCCATGTTCATGTAAGTATGTAAAAAAATAATGAACAATAGTTGTTGTGCTGCAGGATACCTGCCAGGGTAGCCAAGAGCGCTGAAGCACTGCTTCCTGTACTCGGGTAGGCGCGCTGGCCCCGGATCGAATCCGCCTGGCGGACTAACGACAAGGGCCAGTGTGCCAGCCAGCCTGTAAGTGGTTTTTAGGCGGTTTTCCACATCCCGCTGGGTGAATACCGGGCTGGTCCCCACATTCCACCTCAGTTACACGGCTCACAGACATCTGAACACATTCGCACTATTCCATGGATTACACTAGATGCAGACAGTTGGAGTACACTACTTCCTTCCCGGGGGGTATGGGGTGGCGACAGGAAGAGCATCCGGCCACCCCTTACAATTAACATGCCACATCCGATTAACCAGCAGACCCCGCGAGTCGGGATTAATGCTTGGAAAGGGAGAGACAGTTGTTGTGCTGTAGGATAATTCCTCAGTCAGATATGTAAGTGTATTCCTCCAGTCCCCACCCCTCCTCACTGTCGGTTTGAATTGTGTACTCTAAGTAAAGCGATAGTGCTTTTGGGATAGACTGTTTGACCCTTTATCGACATTCTTGTAGAAAGCTGTGGATTGTTGTTTCGGAATGTTTTGTACTATCTTTTTAACAAATCATTTGACTCCTTATGGATACGAGCAAAAACAGTGCTACTATATCTGCCTATTCAATGCTATCTTCTGGTTTTTGAGAACCTTTTGCTATAGAAAAATTAAGAATAGAGTTCTACTCATGCATTTCTGACAAGTCTGAAATGTGTAGCTATACCAGTTTTGGTTTAAAAATAGATCAAGTGTAATTTAAAACAATTTTTATGCATTTTATCATTGTGAAGTAGAGCAGATTTGAAATGTAGGGAGTTGATACATATTTGAGGGATAACATTAAAAAATTACTCAATTTATACATGTTTAATAACAAATATGTCAACTGCTGACAAGCAGTTTACTGTGTTGTAGAATATAATGAAACAAGATATAAAATTTAGGAGCAAAGGCGACCACGCACCAAATAGCAGTAGTGCTGAGTCATTGACAGGCACATTCAAAACTCGGCTAGTTTTTGGAAGAAATGCTCTGACGAGCTGCAATTCTCTCTCTCATACACAATTCTCTTGCTTTGTGCTGGCTGGAAGCACAAAGCCAGGATTGCAGTTTGATAGGTGCACTGGGGCAGGTTGTGTGGAGTGTGGTGGGTAGATGGAGACAGACACAGGAAACAGGAGAAGAGAACGGGAACAGTTAACTAATGGCTGGGAGGGAGGCAGCAGGTGTGCAGGCTAGAAATGCAGGAGGGACGGGTGACAAGTGCACAGGGGTGATGGGAAGATTAGGGGTGTGTGCTGACATGTCATGGGAAATCTGTTTTTGAAGTATGTGTAGGGGATAGTGCCTGTCGTTGGAGGTTCTTGCGAGACCTTCAGCATAGTGGGCAAGGGAATTTTCATCATTGCAGAGATGCCGTTCATGGGTGGCCAGGTTGTATGGAAGCAATTACTTTGTGTGGAAGGGGTGACAGCTGCCAAAATACAGATATTTTTGATATTTAGTGGGCTTAATATGGACAGAGTTATAGATGGAGTCATCAGAGAAGTGAAAGTCAGTGTCAAGAATGTGACACATTGAATTGAGGATCAGTTGAAGTGGATGAGAGAGAAGATGTTGAGGCTGTGGAGGAATGAGGGTAGGGTGTCTTGATCTTAAGGCTAGATCATGAAGATATCATGAGTGAACCTGAATCAGACAAGGGCTGTGAGGATTTAGCAGGAGGCTATGAAGGTTTCCTCTAGATGACCTATAAACAGGTTGACGTAGGAGGTTACCGTATAGGTGCCCATGACTGTGGCACGGATCACAATAACAAGGTACAGTGGGACATCCAAGTTGTTAGGTTTGTAAATTTTGAGAGGCACGTAGAAGATGGTTGTGCAGGGTGCGGTTGACCTGAGAAGGCAGGTGGACTCAGGAGAGCGTGTTTGGTATGGACCTAAGGATTTCACTAGGGATTGGAGATTACATTGGATTTCTGAGACTGGATCAGTGTGGCAGAGCTTGTAGTTGGAGTAGTGAGGTAGTCACAGTGGATTCAACAGTGGCAAAGCCATTGTCTGCCGGGGAGGGGGGGAATATGATTTAACCAGGAACTGTTTTGAGGTTGTGAATGCCTGTCCTATCTTCTGTTGTGATGTTGAATGGTGAGGCCAAGTTGGGTGTAATGAAACCATGGAAGGTGACCAGGGGTTCGTTAGGTGGGGCACAGTTGGTTGGCGATAAGAACTGGGAGAGACAAGATTCATCATTGGGATTAGGCTGGCTTTGATTAGAGGGGTAGGTAGCAAAGATGTGTTTTCACTGTTGAGATAAGGAGAAGGGGAGTAGGTCTATGAAAAGTCCAACATGGTCAAACTTGGGTTTGGGGTTGAAGGTAAGGCATTCAGATAGGACTGAATGGGATTGAAGTTTTTGGTGGAAAGGTTAACAGCAGTGTTTTGTGTTTGTTTGGGTACTGGATTTTGTGAGTGTTGGGAGGGATTTGGCAAATTGGAAAGGTCAGCAAGACAGTCTGGGTGCTATGAAAGTTTGCTGAAGAGATGCGTTTTGAGCAGGGTAGGTATTGATGGGTAGTGATGCTTCAAGGAGGGAGTCATGAATTGCAGTGAATACCTGATAGAAGGCTTCCATGAACTGCCTGGCTTGTCCACCTACAAGCTCTGCCTTAGTGATCCCATGCCAGAAATCTTGTGTAACTTGCAATACCAACTGAAATCCTTAGGCCCATTCCAGAATCTTGTGTAGCTACTTATTGTGCTTACACAGAAAGAATTTCTGCTCTTGTTGACAAACACTGCCGACCTATTGCCTGATCCTACCCTTTCACATCAAAGATGATAACCTTTTTCTTCAGTGGCCATCCGTATCCCACTCCCACATGTGCCCCTAATTGTCACTGTTGATTCCACCTCCCTGTACACTAAAATGTGTGCTGTCATCCACCCAACCTACACAACATCCTGGTCCATCCATACACCACACCACTCCCAACCTATTACCACAGAGGCCATATTCGTGTCCAAGACCTGCCAGTCTTGTCATGGGCTTGTCCTATCCCATCACAGGTAGTCATCTGTGAAAGTAGCCATGTTACATACCAGCTGTGCTGGAGTCACTGCACAGCATGTTATAGGCATGATCACCAATCAAATATCCACCAGAATTAATGGCTGCCACCAGATTGTGGCCAAGAAGAAAGTTAACTCTCAGTGGCACAACATGCTGCTGAGTACAACATGCTAGAATTCAGTGGCTGCTTCACAACCTGTGACATCTGGATCCTTATCTCCAGCACCAGCTTTTGTGAACTGTGTAGATGAGAGTAATTCTTGCAACACACACTTCTCATCCATAATCTGCTGGCCTCAGCCTTTGCTAACCTACTGTCCCCGCATCCTCTAACCAACAGTTTCCCATTCCTCTGTCCTGTCACCTCCTCTGGATCCACACCTCCATCATCTTCATTGTGCTCACACATCACTGGCTCTGGTACCACTATGTCGCATGCCTAGCCCATTCACTTGCCACACCTCCCTCCCACATTCCTAGCCTGCAAACACGCTGTCTCCCACCCAAGCACTAGCTATCCATCCCTCCCCATCTTCTGCTTGCTGCTAATAATTCCCTCCATGTACTGCACCCGACACAATGTAGGTGCAGAGGTGTGTGTGTGTGTGTGTGTGTGTGTGTGTGTGTGTGTGTGTGCTAGAGAGAGAGAGAGAGAGATAGAGTCGTTTTTACTCAGCTGATCAAAGAATTTCTTCCAAAAGCCAGTGAAGTTTTCATTTTCTTTTTTGTATATCTGTTATGACTCAACACTTCTGCTTTTCAGTGATTGGTCTCCTTGACTCCTAAATTGTCTACATTATTCCAGAACTTTCCTAACTGTATTTATCGAGCAAGATATATTTTATGTAGGTAATTTTGTTGTTGTACTCTCTAATGACGCCTGTTTTTTCTTCGTACAGCTTTATTGTAACTTATTTTTCATACTGAATAATATATTTCTGTTTGCATGTTTGTTTGTCCATTCCAAAGCTCCATGTAGAAGGATGGGTAGAGTCATTTGTTGCAAACATCTGTCGGTTCTTTTACTATTTGACAACTGTTTTTATCTTTTCCCTTTACTAGTGGGACAGTAGAAGCACTTTAATAAAACTGATAGCTAATATAATAATTGTCTAAACTCCAGCACTTCACAGAAATTGATAATTTTGTATGTTTATGAGTATGCTTATGTATTTAGTTTTTTTCTGAGTTGCTTTCATTTTCTTGTGTCTTTAGTTTATACAATTCTGTGTCTCACATGTCCAATGCATTTTGTAGAAATTTTAAACTAGTGGTTGTTAAATTACTGAAATGAGTAGTATTATCGTGTTTGTCGTGTAGTATTTGGGAGGGGGGTTGAGGATTTAGATATGTGTTTAAGTGGTGTGAATATCTAATCTCTTGTTGCATAGATTGTGCACTAAGAAGTTGCTGAACAAATTTTATAATATAAAATAAAGTCATTCATTGCATGCGACCATAAATAATTTAAAAATTGTCAATTTTCAAAAAATACTTGATTTTTTTTTTTAAAAAAACTAGTACTGTTACTAAGAGGGGTGAAACAATTTAGTATTTATGATTCTCAACATTGAGTTACTTGTATAATGCAGTTCTTATTCATTAAAAATTCCTGTTTAATTTGTTAAATGTTAGAAAATGATGTAAAATACTTTGTACATAAGCATAAACTTTTCTGTACAAGTTAACTAATGCCACAGGTAAAACAGATGTTTACAATAACATTTCATCTTTCAATCTGCATGTTGTTCACTGTGCTTATTACATACTTGGGTGAGTACAGTACATGCAATTGTATCCCTCTCATAGAGGAGATAAAACTTTCTGATTTTTTTGGGGATATTTCAGAGTTGGTATTTAAAAAGCATTAACACAATGGTTCTTACTTTTGTCAGGAATCTGATGAAAGACATGGACGATTTTGTAGTAGTTCAAGTGGAAGAAATATTACACTCCAGATGTTGTTATCGTCTGGTCTGCTTGAGCCTGGTGAGGGCACTATGGCCATTGAATACTTGGTGAGTTGATGATCAATGTTTCTTCTCTTTTATAGTCGTTACTCTTATTCAGTTAAATCTGTTATTAATATTACTTGTGTTCTCAAATTTTAGGGACAGCGTTTCGTAGGAGATCTCCTGCCTGATGGTAAAATTAAATCCCAAGAAACTGATATAATCTTTGCTTCTCCAAGTGCTTGGGCAATCCATTGTAAACGAATTATCAATCCAGATAAAAAATCTGGTTGTGGTTGGGCATCGGTAAGTGTTGGTCTAACATAATTTTAGTCAATACTTTTTTTTAGAGTTTAATGGCAATACTGTAAACTGGCTCCCTTAATCAAATTCGTTGTTACACTATGTGTACCATGCTTAGGTTTTTGGAAATAGGTGAAGACAGTCAAACTAAATTTAAAAAAATAAAATGATATAAATCATCTTATTAAAACAGTAGGAAGAAATAGTGCTGATAGATAATAGATACTAAGAGAGAACGACGGCTGGGGAGGTCAGATTTGAGCCCTCAGTTTGCAATTTTGTCAGTATAGCCTCTGCAGGATAGACGGGTCAGAGGGAGTAGTAACTGTATTTACATAGGCTTACCTGATTTTTCCTGAAACTATTTGGATATGATACGATGTCTTTCCTACAGACTATCTTCTTACTTCTCTTCTAGAGGGCATCTTACTGGAGTTTACTTATCAACTTTGGTGATATCTAAACCAGCTAAAAAAAGTGTCACAGTTTGTATAAAAGTCTTTTTAAATTCCCCAATTTACATCTCAGTCCAAAACTGTATTGGTCAAAGAAACGGAGCAGTGCTCTATAATGTGTTGTGTGAGACTATTTGTAAACTATATTATTCACAGAGGAAGTGCACATTCCTGAGTAATCTCAGCAGATGTATTTTCCTTTTGCGCTATGAGATTCACATGATCATTTCATTTTGTACCAGGTCTTGCACAGTTACTTATTATTATGCCAACCCATTTCCACCCCTAACTTACCAAATGAGTGAAATCAAGATTGGCAAAAATTTAATAGGTAGGCCAGTCTGAAGCTAATATGTTGCCATTAGTTAGTGCCACCTGATCTCACCGGGCAGACTACAGTACCACCAGCTTCAGTTCTCTGTTGTGCTAAGCAGTGTTTGTACATTATTTCTGGGTATATTCCTCATACTGATTGATTATAAGCAGTAATACTTCTTGCTTCAGATGCCTCTGAAAACATCTAATGTTTTTTAATTAGCCTTGCTAAAAGTTCAGTGTATTAGTAGTGGTAAAAATAGAATGAATCGACTCAAATTAGCAGAATGTTTCACAACCACCTTTATTGTTCCTCTTACTTGTGTATAATTACCATTTAAAATAATTATCAGGTAACTACGATTGCCATTTTCACCATAGTAATGTTTCACATCACATTAAGGGCTAATTAATAATGTTGATTTTACATTGCACAGTATTAGTGCACGATTTTTAATCAGTGGATACTAAAAGAGGTGTAGTCCAGAACTGGTTCCTTCTACATCTGCGTACATACTCTGCAAGTCAATGTATGATGTTTGGTAGAAGGTACCCTGTACTGTTACTAGTCATTTGCTTTCCTGTTCCACACACAAAATGAGCAAGAGAAAAACAGCTATCCATATACCTCCTTATGAGTCCAAATTTCTCTTATCTTGTCTTCATAGTCCTTGCGCAAAATCTACATTGACAGCAGTAGAATCATTCCACAGTCAGTTGCAAATTCCGGTTCTCTAAAGTTTCTCAAAGCATTTTACGGAAAGCACCTTGTCTTCCCTCCAGGGATTGCCATTTTAGTTCATGAAACATTTCTGTTGCACTCAAAAATGTGTTGCCCAAGTGTTCTATACAAAGTCTCCTTTGTAGATGAGCTACACTTTCCTTAAATTCTTCCAATAAACGAAAGTTGACCACTCACCTTCCTTACAGCCGTGCTTATGTGCTCATTCCTTTTCGTATCTCTCTGTAGATATTTAACCAACATGACTCTGTCCACATCACTAAAAATGTACATAACAATAATAACAATGTACATAACAATAATGAACATAACAATATCGTTTTTCCTACTCAGCTGCAGTTACGTAGATTTTACTACATTTAGAGTAAGGTGCCATTCATCACTCAACATCAAATACAAATTCTGTCTTAAGTCATCCGTATCATACAGTAACTCAGTGACAGTGCTTTTCTTGTAGTACAGCATCATCAGCAAACACGGGGTTGCCACAAGTTCTGGAAATCAGGGAATTTCAAACTTATCAGGGACATTTGAAAAATTCTGGAAAAATCTCGTTTTTGTCTCAGTAGATGAAATGATTTGTTTACTGAGATATCATGCATCATCGCTGGCTGGGTGCAGCTGAGTATGTGAGCCACTTGCCTACTTTCTCATTCTTGCTGCTTCTTCCCTTTCTACAACTCCCCTGAGCTTGCAGTCAGTGCTGCCACCACTTTTTGCTGCTAACCTAGCAGCTGCCGACGAGAGGCAGGGAGGCGTGAGGAGTGGTTTGTTTGGATCGTATTCTCAGAGACTGTTGACGCAGTGGCCAGAGACAGCTGTCATGTGTGCATGGGTTGTGTCTGAATGACTGTGTGTTCTCATTTTCTGACAAAGGCTATGGCCAAAAATTTAGCTGTGAGCGTGTGTTTGTCTTTTCCATGTGTCTATCTGCAGCTCAGTGATCATCTTTACAGTGAGTTGCTATCTATCTTCATTAGTACTGATTTTCAGAGCATTCACGCAAGTTATCTGTTGCATGGATTGATCACTGTAGTCCCATTTTGTCAATGTGGTGTCCGTGACATGTAAATAGCTGGCCACACCAGTGGGCTTCCATGATGGGCCAAAACTGCAGGCCATTTCTGTGGGTATCTCTTAACAGATCGGGAATGCCAATCTGAAGCCCATCATTTACCACTAATGTGCAGGCCTTGCCCGTTAGATCTAGTCTCACTGATGTGCCTGCAGGCCAGGTCAGTTTGTGTGTGGTATAACGTGGCAGAGTTTCGTGGTTTATCCATGGACTCAGAATGTGGTGCTCCTTGTCAGGCCAGAGGCCACTGGCAATAAGGATTTCAAGAATTGTGACTGTCTCACAGCAAGAACATTTTACTGTGTGGCATTTTATAGACATTTTATTTATTCTAGTACATTTTGGCACTTTGAAAATAGTTTATATATTAGAAAGTATGGATGATAAGAGGAAGAAAATTTTGCCAGTCACTGGCAGTTTTTACACTATGTACTCACGTATTTCATGAAAGAAAAGCCACACAATACATGTAAAATAATAGACATAACATAGTGGGCAATAACCGACAATAACAAACGTAGTAGTGCCAACATTTTATTGGCAGTCACTTATAGTGTTGGTTTACACAACTCTTCCCAGCCTTATACACTTCTTTTAAGAGGCCTACTTTTTTCTGGGGTTATTTCTGAAACCAGTGAACATACTTTAAATCTGTATTGCGACTGAAATGAAATATGTATTTTTGTCACCAAATGTATTTCATTTTATTGAAATAATATAACATCAGTGCTCTTAATGAAACACATATACCGTTTGGCTTGCTTTCTCCAACTAAAAGCAGTTCATTATAAAAGATGTTGATGTTAATACTTTTTCCTCAGACATTTTGAAATACAGAAGTCCGTACTTTTTTATGTTAACTTATGTCTTTACACACCCGAGATCTCAAAATTTGTCAGAGAAAAATGGTAAAACTTGTCTGGAAATCAGGGAAACATTAGGATATTTCACTTGGGGAAACTTATGGCAGTCCTGTGTGTGCAGCTAAGGTGGTACACCATATGGCTACTTTCACATGTGGCCCTGCCTTTGACATGACTTACATCTGTGTCCATGAAATGCATAAGAACCATGGGCCAAGGGTTAGGAGCACAGGTGGAATAAGGACAAGAGTATTGTATAGCATGGATGGGAAACAGAGTACCAGCGTGGAAGGTGTGGGGAGGATATTTCTCATTTCGTGGTGCAATGTGGTTTGTCATTAAATATCTGAGAGCATGCGTTTCTATGAGTCAACAAATATGTTGCTTCCTTGTACATATATCTCACAAGAAGACCATGAATATGAAATTAGAGAAATTCAAGCCTACATGGAGTCTTACCGGCAATTGTTCTTCCTGCGAACTGTTTGTGACTGGGCCGGAAAAGGGGAAAGTGACAATGCTACATTAAATACCCTGCAAAGGTGGCTTGTGGAGTATGGGAGCATATTTAGACATAGATGACGAGACATAGTTGAAAGCCTGGTGTAAAACATGATTGAGTTGCTCCAGTCCTAGTTGATACTGAGTCAAGTCCTAGTTGATACTGAGTCACAGGGAGGGCAGTCCTTTGTGGCAGGTCAGTGGGTATGTGGTAAGTGACTGGGCAGACAAGGCTTGAGAGGCCTGTTTCTGGATTACTCATCATTGAAGATTGGTGACTAGGCTGTATGGAAGGGAGGCATTGATATAGAATGAGCAGCAGCTGTCAAAGTGGAGGTATTGTTGGTGGTTGGTATATTGGATGTGGACAGATATACTGATGTAGCCATCCCATAAGGTGGAGCTCATTGTTAAGGAAGGTGACTTGCTGGGCCAAGGAGTACCAGGTGAGCAAATGAGGGAGAAGTTGTTGAGGTTCTGGAGGAAAATGCATAGAGAGTAACCTCAGTCTTTGTTGAGATTATGAAGATGTAATGAGTGTATTTGAACCAGGTGAGGCTCTGGGATTTTCGGAGACTAGGGAGAATTCCTCTAGATAACCTATGAATGGATTGGCATGGGGTGGTGCAATGCAGGTGCCCAGAGGATGGTGCCATGCAAGTGCCCATTGCTGTACCATGGATTTGCCTTTTTAGGTGACGTCTTTAAAGAAGAAGTAAATGCTGGTGGATATAGAGATGGTCATAGTGACCAGGAAGGAGGTTACATGTTTGGAATCAGTTGGGTGTTGGGAAAAGTAGTGTTCAGTGGTAGTAAGATCCTGTGCGTTGGGAATGTTAATGTAGAGGGAGGTGGTATTGACAGTGACAAGCAGGGTGTTGTGTCATAAAGGAACAGGAACTGTGTAGAGTTGATAGAGGAAATGATTAACTGTTGTATACAGTAAGGTTGGTTACGGCTAATAGGCTGAAGGTATTGTTCCATAAGGGTAGAGATCCTGTCTGTGGGGGCACTATATACCACCATAATATGTGAATGATATTTGTGTTTTGTCTATATTTGATGAAGGGCTTAGTTCAGTAGCTGATAATATCTAGCAGTCTTCTTTCAATGTGCTTGTCTGCCATTTAATATCTTCTCTGTGTGGTGAGTAGTAATCTATCCATTTCAGTTGTTGTTTTTCATCTGATATTTTCCAGTGTTGTATTGTGATAAATTGTTGGAGTGGCTAATGAGCTATTCGTTTACTTTTTGTTAGAATGTCTAAGAATTTTCATTTTGCTGCCTGATGTCTGCCGGCAAGCTGTTAAGGACATTTGCTTCAGAATATTAGATAGGGAGAAGCTTCTACAAGATATCTGGTTATCAACTGCCTCTGTAGAATAAATACAGGGTATATCAAAAAGAATCTTCCAATTTGGCATGTCTACATTTCTGAAACTAATAAACATATACAATGAATTTTGTTTTTTGATGAATGGGAAAAGCAAAAAAGTTTTTTTCATGCCTTTTCATAGGTGTTTAATATGCCCTCCTTGAGATGCACAGTATTTGTCAATGCAGTATTCAAATTGTTACCACACTTGAGTGAGCATGCCTTGAGTTACAGCTTCCACAGTTGCTGTTATGTAGTGCCTCAGTTCTTTCATTGTTTGTTGATAACAGAGGCATTAAACAGAGTCTTTTATAAACCTCCACTAGAAATAATCACGTACAGTCAGGTCTGGTGATCTTGGAGGCCAGTGATGTAAGGCTGAATCATTTGGTCCAGTGCGACTGATCCATCATTCAGTAATCCTTTGATTTAAAAATTCCTGCACTTTCAGATGCCAGTGTGGCAGTGCCCTATCGTGTTGTTTAATGAAGTTATTCAAATCAGTTGAGCTGTCGAGGTGCATGGCGAACGGATTTCTGCGTACTCCATATGAAACTACGGTGGATGCATCCGACGTCTGTGTCAGATACTTGGGGATGCCCAGTGATTTGCCTTTACACAAACAACCTGTTTCTTGGAATTTTTCATGCCATCATCTAATGCATTATGCTCTATGCCGTAGCAGGATCCACACCATACTCAGTATGAAAGTCACACTGAACAGTTATTACTGACCCACATTGTGCAAAATGTAGAACACAAAACACTGTCTTTTGTCCCAACACCATTTTTACTAGAACTGAAGTGGGGCCCACACTTCTGCTACCTAGCTGGAACCATGTCAAACTCGAGAGTTTGCTCTTACCAACAGTATATTGTTCATGCACCCTGAGTTCTCGATAACCACTGTCAGGGTTTCCTCCACTTCTTGGATGAAGTCCACAGGTCAGACATACCGAGTGCACATGGGACTTCTTTCCAGCCTGTATGCTATTTCCCTAAGGAGCACCATTGTGCACTTCATCCTGCATTCTCATTAAGAGCCTCCTATTTAGCTTTCCTGTTTAGACATTTGATCTGGATGAAAGTCTGTGCCCTCAAGTGTGAGAAAATGCTTTATTTACTATGATTTTGTTGAATTGGGATGTGTGAGGGATTTCACTGTTTCCCTCGCCTTTTTACAATTTGAAATCCTGTCTCTATGGAAAGCCTTGACAATATGTGGGGAGTGTACCAGTGAAGTTAGCCATTGAGGTGTCGCAAGTGGGAGACCTCCTGTAGAAATTGCAGGAATACAATCACTTTTGCGGAACCGTACAAATTTCTTTTTCCTCCATTGACATACGAGGTGTGGCTAGAAAAAAACCGGACTAGTACTGGTGAAACAATAAAACGAATGCAATAAGGCTGAAAGTCGCGTGGCCTGTCACGTGACTCTCGCTCCGCCTACTGCTCGAGTTTCATCTGCCTCCTGCACTCAGTCTGCCCGTGGCGTCTGTTTTAAGTAGTTGACGTTTTGTCTGTGCGTCGGAAAATGTTGAGTGTACAGAAAGAACAGCGTGTTAACATCAAATTTTGTTTCAAACTAGGAAAATCTGCAAGTGAAACGTTTGTAATGTTACAACAAGTGTACGGCGATGATTGTTTATCGCGAACACAAGTGTTTGAGTGGTTTAAACGATTTAAAGATGGCCGCGAAGACACCAGTGATGACACTCGCACTGGCAGACCATTGTCAGCAAAAACTGATGCAAACATTGAAAAAATCGGTAAACTTGTTCGACAAGATCGCCGTTTAACAATCAGAGCAGTGTCTGAGTTAACAGGAGTTGACAAGGAAAGTGTTAGGCAGATTCTTCATGAAAGTTTCAACATGAACAAAGTGTGTTCAAAAATGGTTCCAAAGTGTCTCACAATTGAACAGAAGGAACGACGAAGAATGATTTGTTCTGACATCCTGGAAAACATTGAAAGTGATCCCACCTTCTTACAAAATCGATGCATTGGAAAACTCCTGGTTCTCCACGACAAAAAAAAGCACGAATGTCAAAATCGAAATTCAAGGCAATGATGATTGTTTTTTTTGACATCAATGGGATTGTGCACATTGATTGGGTACCAGAGGGACAAACAGTGAATCAGGATTACTACATTAGCATCCTGGCTACCCTACGTGAGCGAGTACGGAGAAAACGGAATGATTTGTGGAGAAAAAAGTCATGGATCCTTCACCAAGACAATGCTCCAGCTCACAGTGCGTTGTCAGTGAAGACGTTTTTGGCAAAACACAACATTCCCATCTTAGATCATCCACCCTACTCACCTGATTTGGCCCCCTGTGACTTTTTTCTTTTCCCTAAAGTCAAGTCAGCTTTGAAAGGAACTAGATTTGAGACTGTTGAAGCAGTAAAAGAAAAAGTGACGGAAGTAATGTATGGACTTACCGAAAATGATCTGCAGCATTGCTATGAACAGTGGAAAATTCGTATGGAGCGGTGTAGAGACCGAGGAGGAGAGTACATTGAAGGAGATAACATGAAATTGTAAATAATTGTAAATAAATGTTTTTTCCAGCATCAGTCCGGTTTCTTTCTAGCCGCACCTCGTATAGTAATTTAAGGACCATGTCCCATCTTCCAAAATTGTACCAATGGAGCAAAGTATTCACCATAAAAATGAAAACAAAGAGTTGCAAAGCCTGAGATCTCTTGTTGCATGCGTATTAAACATCATTACTGAGTTGGAAAATTTTGTATTGCAAGAATTTATTATTGTTGTTGTTATTGTGGTTGTTGTGGTGGTCTTCAGTCCAGAAACCGATTTGATGGTGGTGGTGGTGGTGGTGGTGGTGGTGGTCTTCAGTCCAGAAACTGATTTGATGCTGCTCTCCATGTTACTCTATCCTGTGCGAGCCTCGTCATATCCGAATAGCTACTGCAACCTACATCCTTCTGAATCTGCTTAATGTATTCATGTCTCGGTCTCCCTCTATGATTTTTACCCTCCACGCTGCCGTCCAGTACTAAATTGGTGATCCCTTGATGCCTCAGAACATGTCCTGCCAACTGATCCCTTCTTCTAGACAAGTTGTGCCACAAATTCCTCTTCTCCCCAATTCTGTTCAATACCTCCTCATCAGTTACACAATCTACCCAACTAATCTTCAGCATTCTTCTGTAGCACCACATTTATTATGCAGTCTTAACACTGGTAATGTGTCTGATTGTTGTAGGAGCTTCTACACTGAAACATGAGTAGCTTTGGAAAAGTGTGTCTTGGACTGTAGTTTTGAGAATGGTTCATACCAACAGCTATCTGGTAGAGGAGTACCCAAGAGTGTGAGGTTAATTTCCGTACCCCCTCTTTTGGTTGTATGATCAAACTTACATTGCAATCCATGCCATCACGGACTTCTGTTGCAACAGAATTTCACAGTACCTCACACAGCATTCAGCCTTAAGCAGCATTGGAGGGTGACACATTGGCTGATTGTGATATGATAGTGGAAAAATAAAACCACTTGTTCATTTCTTGGTTCATATCTGCTGCTCTACTCTTCAGATCCATGGTGTGTCGAGGAGGGGTACACATTGTATGGGCATCAATTACCACACTTCTTGCAAATGACACACGTCTATGTAGGTCCGAATTTCTCATTTTTACCATAATTATAACATAACTGTGGGAGATGTAAGTTGGCAACAATAATATGCTTGTTGATCTGATATAGATCCAATTGTTAAAACTGAATAAAAATTTTGGCCATTGGAGAGTTATTTGTTTTGTTAATTTAGTGCTTTATAGGTCTGACAAAGGCTCGTCTTGCATTGGAATGAATGTTTTGTGTCTTGCTTGTCATACTTTAGTTTCGTTAATACATTGTAATTTGAAACTTTTCTAGGTTAAATACAAAGGAAGAAAGTTGGATGTCTATAAAAACGCTTGGTTCAGGAAGAAAAAGGAAGAAGAACAGGATAAAGAAAACAGAGATACAGATGGTGAATATATTTACACTTCTATTATCTTATATAAAGGTATTTCATGTTGTTGCAGAATTATGTTGGGAATATTGGTTCAGTAGCAAATCTTTTTTGTTTAGATTTTGTAATTAGCTATTGCACATTACTTATAGTTGTATGCTTTCGAATGAACACTTACTACAAATATTGTTTAATGTTATTTGTAGTTTTCATTTCACTATATTGCCTGTTTTCATATACTTACGAAGATATCACACAGAAACATCGCACTATTGTCTCAACTGGCAACATTCCTGTGGGCATAGAAGTAGTTACTTTTTATGTAATTTATGTGTATTTTTTATTTTAAAGTTTTGTGTTTATTTGAAATACTAATAAATGCCTCATCACTGTATTTAGAAAGACAGTATGTGAGAAAAATCTGGTGGTGTGTTCTTCAGTCCAGAGACTGGCTTGCTGCAGCTCTCTACACTAGTCCATCCTACACAAGCCTCTTCATCTCTGCATAACTGCTGCAACCAGCATCCACTTGAATTTGCTTACTGTACTCAAGTCATGGTCTCATTCTTCAATTTTTACACCTCATACTTGTTTCCATTACCAAATTAATATTCTTGATGGGTCAGGATGTGTCCTAACAACTGATCCTTTCCATGAGACGACTTGTGCCACGAATTTCTTTTTTCCACCAATTTGATCCAGTGCCTGCTCTTTGGTTATTTGATCTACACATATAATTTTCAACATTCTTCTGTAGCATCACATTTCAAAAGCTTGCACTATCTTCTTGGCTGAATTGTTTTCTCATTCACGCTTCACTTCTCTACAAGACTGCATTAGAGACAAGTATCCTCAGATAAGACTTCCTAGCACTTAAATTTGTATTTGATATTTAAAAATCCTCTATTACAGAAATACTTTTCTTGTTAATGCCAGTCTGTGATTGATATCCTCTGTACTTTGCTCATTTTCAGTTACTTAGCTTCCCACAGAGCAAACCTCCTCTACTACTTTTGTGTCTCTTTTTCTAGGAATGTGAAAAATTTGCCTAATGTGAATATAAATGTGAATTTTGCCTCAAAATGCGAAACTACACAATAAATGCTATTTCATAAAGAATTGTATCCAAATAACTATTTTATCAGAGATAGCTTCAGATAACTTTATTTTCTGCATATAAATATTGAATATGTTACCAATTTTCAGTTACTGATATTACATAAAATCTGCTGAAGCCCAGTTTGGAAAGAGGATGTGCATAAGAATGTAGTTGCCAAATAAAGAGTGCACCTGTGCACGAATGCAATGATGTATCAGTGTTCTTGTAAGTTATGTTCTGGTGCCACGTCAGTAATCGGCAGCTCAACTGTTTCTATAAGATATGCACTGTGTATGGCAATATAAGACTTGGCTGTGGGATGTATCATAGAACCAAGGAAAGCATATGTTCATCTGATAGCTAAGGTTGATTATGTGGACACTTCAGTGTGACAGTTTTAGGTGTGGTGTGTTTTTAATTACGGTAATGATGGAAGTGAACTTGTATTACGTTGTTTAGAGGGCCCATGCATAGGTTCTGTATACCTTGTTCATGACTGTGCCAGTCTCAGCAAGCAGTTGCACAGTAGCCATTACCATGATTCGTGCACTCTGCTTTTCTCTGGTCTGTGTACTGCTCATTATTTTCGTTTCTGATTTTGAAACAAAAGACGCGACTGAGAAGCACTCTATCTTCTGGTGGGAAAATACTACTGCTCCTCAACAGAAATAGCCATTTGTTGAAACATTAAATAGAGTGGAAAGAAGAAAATAAACAGACAGTTTTCAAACAAGGTGCTTTCGCAAAATCAAACATTCCAGTCAAAAAGCTCTTATTTTAGAGAATAAAAACTTTTTTCTCTTTTATTATTATATTATCTCCACTCACCTTTTTGTTTTTCTCACGCAACACCCATGTAATTCCAGAGCCCTAAGGCTTTTTCTTTAGGCAGATAGTGTCGCAGCCTTTTCTAATTGTACATCAAATCATTTACCAAAAAAAGTTAATTTTGTAAAAAATAGATTCTAATTTTGCCAAAGGTAGATGCTACATTTTCAGGTTAGTATTTGTTTCATAAGCTTATGCTCTCAACACCACCTGATTTAATTCAACTACAATCCAGTACACTTTTTTAATATTCGCCTTGTATCATCTCCGCTACGGTATGCAATATGTTCCAAGTCCTTTTCCAGCTCTGTCAGAATTTCCATGTCATTGGCAAATCTCAGTTTTTATTTCTTCTCCCTCAACTTTATTCCACTTTTCAAATTTCTCCTTGGCATCCTTTACTGCTTGATCAATGTAAAGACTGTCTCATTCCCTTCTCAACTACTGCCTCCCTTTCATGTCTTTCAAGTTTTATAGATTCAGTATGATTTTTGTTCAAGTTGTAGATAACCTTTTGCCCCTGTTTTTTATCCCTCTACCTTCAGAATTTCAAAGAGTGTACTCTAAGTAAGCTTTCTTTAAATCTACGAATGCTATAAATATGGGTTTGCCTTTCCTCAGTCTTCTAAGGTAATAACAGTTTGCTGAAAGGACATCCATAGTCCGACTTTTGTGTATTGAATAAAAACCACTGCAGCTGTTTAAATCCTTATTGAAGAGACACGATCAGTTTCTAAATTTAAATTGCATCATCAGGTACAAATCTGAATAAAAAGAAGAAAGAGGCCGGAAACAGTATTACGCAAAGTCCATATCACAGTGATAAAAGTGTCCACAAGACTGAATACTTACATTATAGTGGTCAAGCCAGTTATACCAAGTGATCCCAACGTGTTCTTTAAAATTCGGGAAGTTTCTCACAAGGGGACCTCCCCATCGCACCCCCCTCAGATTTAGTTATTAGTTGGCACAGTGGATACGCCTTGAAAAACTGAACACAGATCAATCGAGAAAACAGGAAAAAGTTGTGTGGAACTATAAAAAAAATAAGCAAAATATACAAACTGAGTAGTCCACGCGATCATAGGCAACATCAAAGATAATCTTAATTCAAGAGCGCCGTGGTCCCGTCGTTAGCGTGAGCAGCTACGGAACGAGAGGTCCTTGGTTCAAGTCTCCCCTCGAGCGAAATATTTTTCTTTATTTTCGCAAAGTTATGATCTGTCCATTCGTTCATTGACGTCTCTGTTCACTGTAATAAGTTTAGTGTCTGTGTTTTGTGACCGCACCGCAAAACCGTGCGATTAGTAGACGAAAGGACGTGCCTCTCCAATGGGAATCGAAAACATTTGATCGCAAGGTGATAGGTCAACCGATTCCTCCACTGGAAAACACGTCTGATATATTCTATACGACACTGGTGACGGCATGTGCGTCACATGACAGGAATATGTTGTCGACCCACCTAACTTGTACACTTGGCGAATGGGTAAAAAGAATCTTCTACCTTGCCCGATTTAGGTTTTCTTGTGGATGTTATAATCACTACCAAAAAAGTGATGAAAACATAAGAGTTTGTCACATAAACTGCAACAAATGAATGCAACAGTTTCACGGTCGCACAGTTTTCTCTGTGCTCTGTCAAAACATATGTTTTTAACGTTTTCAAATTTTTCCGTGTGTAGACCGTCAAATCCTTCATATGTCCAAGCAAATCTGAACATGTCCTGGAATATTGGAGAGCGAAGTTGGTTATGTGTGAGTGCCTGAACTTTGATAATTGTCTGAAAATAAAAAATTAGAATTTTTGCTCGAAGGAAGACTTGAACCAATGACCTCTCGTTCCGCAGCTGCTCACGCTAACCACGGGACCACGGCGCTTATGAGGTACGCCTATGCTTGAAACTACTTATCTTGCACGTGGACTATTCAGTTTGTATATTTTGCTTATTTTTTCATAGTTCCACACAACTTCTTCCTGTTTTCTCGATTGATCTGTGTTCAGTTTTTCAAGGTCTATCCACCGTGGCAACTTATAACTAAATCTGAGGGGGGTGAGATGGGGAGGTTCCCTTGTCAGAAAGCGAGAGTCACGGATTAAAATGTGGCAATGAAACTGGAAACATATGAACAAATGGGGTGAGAGAAAAGATTATAAAAAGCACTGGAAAGAGGGAGGAGGGGAGAGAAAGGCAAAGTATTGGGTAAACAATACTTCAGCTGAAGCTGTTTCTAAAAGGCCCGCAACAAGTTGTAGGCTTTTATCTCTATATCTATGAGTTATTTGCGTGACATTTGCTATCTTCATTAATATTTTTATTTTTATGCACCCGGTTTCCAACCATTTCCTTAAAGTTTATCAGATGTTACTTATGCTTCAACACATGCACCGCTTCCCTCGAGGTCTGTGTTTTGATATCCTGTCGGTCCGTGTTGTAGTGCAGCTTCAACTTAGATACTGTTTACTCTATATTTTGTCTTCCCCGCCACCCCCCATCACCGTCTTTTATATTCTTTTCCCTTAAATTTCCCAATTTGTAAAGAGCTGATTGGGATCGCACTTTAAAAGTGCTTTGACCACTATACTGTAAGTATTGAGTCTTGTGGACACTTTTTATCCCTGTGATATGGTCTTTGTGTAATATTGTTTATCGTCTCTTTCTTCTTTTTATTCAGCTTTGCCACGATGATGTAATTTATTCAACATGATTATACATATTGCCTTGCATGTTCATGTATTTCTCCAGAAACCAAACTGATTTTCCATGATTTAAACTTCTACAAATCCTCTGTAAATAATTTGTGTTAGCATTTTGCAACCATGATTTACTAAATTGACGCTTCAGTAATATTCACTCTGGGCAGCACCTTCCTTCTTTTGAACATGGGTTATTGCATTATTCTTGAAGTTTGAGACTATTTCATTCATGTAATGTTTCATGATGGAGTAATATTGTCATGGTTTGTTTCACCAGAGATTATAATAATTGAGAGGAAAAGCCATCTGTTCTAGATGCCACATTTTGGCTTAGATCTTTCAGTACTCTATAAATTCTTTTTGTATTTATCATATCCCCTGTCTTCATCCACTTCCTCTTCTTTTTCCTTGAATTTTGTCTTCAAGTTCTTTTCCTTTGTACAACTGTATTCCTTCCGCTTTCGAGACTGCCCTTCTTTGCTTAGTATGGGCTTTCCATTTGAGGTCTTGTTATTCACAAAGCTGCTTCTCTTTTTTTTTCTTTTTTTTTTTAAATTATTTAATTTTCCTGTAGTTGACATATATCTTTCTCATAGTCATGCATGTTTTTACAAATTTTCATTATTCTTCAGCAAGTTCTACTTTTCATTTTGTACTTCTTGTTTTTCCTGATAACAACCTTCACCTAAATAATCCCTGACGGGAGATCTGAATGAGATACTATTATACCTCCAGAATATTTTACTAATTAAACTATACAGCAGAGTTGCATGCCCCTAGGAAACACAAAGGCTGTAGTTTCCCCTTGATTTCAGCCATTCACAGTACCAACATAGCAGTAGTGTTGGTTAATGTTAAAAGGCCAGATCAGTCACTTATGCAGAATCTTGCTCTTGCAACTACTGAACGTCTGCTACCCTGCTTAAGGAACCATGTGTTAGTCTGGCTTACAGTAAGGCTAACCGTATTGTTGAGGCATGCTAGCCACCCCACCTCGGCAAGGTCAGTGGTTCGTTGGTGGGGGAGATGGTGTAGAGCAATGGTGACATTCAAAACTAAAAGATATTGATGATTACATACAGAAAGATGGTGTAAAAACTATTCCCAAAATGAGAGACTGCTGGTGGTACATGATGTAAGACATGTGAGACTAGTTAATTTGGTAGTCCAAGGAGCAGCAGAAGCCAGTGGTTTTAAGGAAATTTACCCTTCTTTTTAACATGTTATCATATTTTGCAAGTCAGCTAATGGTGTGTGTTAGGTACCATTATCCCTCAAACCAAGCCAGGTGGCACACTCGTAACACTCTGGATCTGTAACCGATGGCAACAGTTCGAATGACATCATTGTTGGTGGAGAAGGGCTGTTAAACTGTAATCTTCTTTCTTTTCCCTAATGCTGCACTAGAAGAAGTACTTGTTGTGAATGTGTTCGGTATCATGCTTCATGGTATTTTATACATTGTTTGTGATAAATGTGCACATTATTTTTTACAACACCTCAACATAATTTGTGTATACGTGGGGCTGGAAATTGTTGCTACCATTGTTGTGCTTAGTTTGTAGAGTGTAAAGAGTCTGTTTGAAATAAAGCTACTCCCTTTTATTCTACCCCTCAACATTTCTATTTTTCATCTAGTCTTCTTTACTGTTTCTTTTGTACTGCATTTTCCGTAGTCTTTAATTTGGTTGATTGCATTAAATTTCTATCTCCTGCAGTTTTTTCTTCCTCCTAATTTTTCCACTCTTACTCCATATCTAACAATGAAAAATCCAGGATGGAATGTAACAATACTATGAAAAGTAAAGTTGCAGATCTGTGACTCAGCATCTCCGCTATATGGTGAGTAGCAACTTTCCTTCTCATAATATTGTTACTCCATATCTGTACCATTTAAATTCAGCAATTCTAATCATTCAATTTCTGTGGTATTTTTCTGATTTCTCAGCTTCTCCAATTGTCTTATTCCGGCCTGTTTCTCAAAAATTTAATTCCAGTTTTTATGTTACACATTGTCATAGTTGACATTTACAAAATCTGAATGGAAGGGATAGGTTCACAGCAGGTTCGATGTTTTATTATGCAGCTTCTCTGCAGACATTTTATTTATTTATTTTTGTAAAACTATTGTAAAATAAGTATCATTGAATTGTACATCAGAAATCAGGCGCACACTCACAGTTTTCAGATTATTTCCATAACATTTTATGCATCTAGATTTTCTCCCCTCCTGTGGTACAGTAACTTAACCATTGACAAAGATAACTGTTTCCAGTGATTTTTGTCCACTTTTTAACAATTTAAAGCAGTAGCCTGTACAGAATCCAGTAATGGAAAGTCCTTAATCATTTAAATAATAACTGAGAAGACAGATCACCGCTCATATTTTGAGACAGAGCCAATTTTTACATAAAAAGAGAGCTGTTTGCTTGCTAAGCTTTCAGCTATTTACTTTCTCCATAGCAAGAAGTTTAAATACACAAGCACAAAGACTTAATGTATCATGACGTAAGTGGAGAGAGTGGAAATAGTGGTGGTGGTGGTACAAGGAACACTATATAAGTGAGTGTGTGTGTGGGGGGGGGGAGATTACATGAAGTGAATGAATGTAGGGGCGATTTAGCACACTTGAAGGATTTGGTATGTAGGAAAGGGAGATAAAATAGAGGAACTGAATTTTTGAGACACTGTGTGCTATAAGGTAAATAAATAATAATGAATGGGCAGGTCAGAAGTTGGCAAGTGTTTGACATAGAACAGGAGTATACAAGAGAAAAGAGGTTGGTTGAGAAGGAATAGGAAAGTGAAAATGCAGCAGAGGCTCAAGGTGGGCAGAGAGTAACAGAGATTAGGACTAAGGTGGGTGGGGAGTGTAGAACTATAGGATGTTCTCAGGGAACTGTTCCTCAGCATAGTTTAGAGAAGCCCCAGCATAAGGAGCAAGATCGGCATAGCATAAGGTGTAAAGCAGCTGTTAGAATTGTGTTATGCTGAGCAGCGTGTCTTGTAACTAGTCAGCCTCATTGACTTATGTGCTAACACAAAATAACTTCTTCTTTGAAGCTAGTGTATAAAAACAACTCTGGAGTACAGCTATGGTTATGGCAACTTCCTTATGCATATCCTTTTGTGGGCAACCTTAAATAAACCCTTTACGCAATTCATGTTCATTGATTACATTCTCATTTTCTGACTGCTGACAAATGTTCAGTAAACATTCTCACAAATTCATTTCACCTGTTCATTTCACATGTTCTCAAGACCACCTTATGGTGTGCAATGGTGCTCCTCCTACTTACCTGTTCCTATGTGGTTATTCCACAAGATTTTATTGCTACTTCTGAGCAACTAACCTTTAACAGTACCTTAACCATTTTTGCTGCCATTCTTAACACACTAAAAAGTGGAAATTTATTCAGTCTTCAGCCACGAAAAAATCTTCTTCACTATATTCTCTATTCGTTGCACCACTTCTAACAAATTAAAAAAGATGATTTCTCTGATCACTCAGTTCCATAAAATACTCAACGATATATTGTGGACTGGTTGAAAAATACCCATTTCAAGATTCAGCCAGACTCTCAAAAGTAGTGTTCTGATTTGCGAATAAACTCTCTAATGCTTTGGTTTATTCTTATTACATTGCTGTGGCCAAACGCCTGGATCATATCTCTGTGAATATCACCAATATCATCATCACCATCATCATCATCATCATGCAATTTATTTACCCATTGTATGCATTTCATAATGCTGTCAGAACCTAAGTAATCTGAGAGAACCCACATTATCATCAAATGTGCAAACACAGTGTGGTATTCCATGTGAGCGTGACGACTTACCACTTTCATGAGCTGCCAAATTGTGTTAAAGAATTCGCTTCCAGAACATATTTCTAAGTAGAACACTGGTTTGTGTTGCATGCTATGTTGATACTGTTTCCTGTCCAACTGGCTACACAAACCTGCACTGGTGGAATCTGTGTTTGTGAAGCACATCTTATGCTAGCACGATTCTTGTGACCTGTACATCTCCTAGTCCCAGCCTCACTGCTGCATCAGACCCTTTTCCATTTCCTTGCTCTGCTTCTGTGTTGTACTCGTCCGTAATGCTCCTTTTGCATCACGTATTCTTGTTGAATAAATATTTCCTCAGTCTTTCTTGCCAATTCATTTATTTGTGTGTGTGTATTTTTGTTATTTATTCTGTGCTTCTTGGGTCCATTCTTCATAATTGTGTCCCGCTTGGTTCTTCATTCACTGCTTGTACGTGGAATTCCTCTTCCCAATTACTCCTTGCCCTGCCTGCTACTCAGAATGTCATCACCTCCCCCTCCCCCCTCCATTCCTCTTCCTCACTACTCATGCCATGGCTGCAGAAGAGTTTGTGTGTATGTGAGTTTCAACTTCTTGCTTTAGACGAGAACAAGAGCTGAAAGCTTAGCAGCAGTCTTCACTGCACCTTATATGCCTCTACACCACTCAGCACTTTGGCCTAGAGGTAAGTGTTACGTCTTGTCAGTAATCCTGAACAATGGAAACTCCAGGTAGGAGTATCAACAATGTAGGAAAAGACAGATTGTTACTTACCATAACTAGAACCATTAAGTTGCAGACAGTCGCAGTTAAAAGACACGTACATAAAGCTTTCAGCTACAGCCTTTATCAGCAAAATGAAGTACATGCCATTCAGACACACAAGCAAGCACTCCTTATGCAATTGTGACTCCAACTCTAGCAGCTTGGACCAGTTTCCGGCACAATATCTTTTAATTGTGCCTGTCTCCAACGTAACGTGTCTTCTTTACGGCCATCTATCTTCTCTTGCATTGTTAAAAGTATAATTAGATAAATAAAAACAATCTACTCAAAAAAAGCAGCAGCAGGAGAACTGGCACATATAAAGGTAAAAGAAATTTGCAAGCTTTTTGAGCCAGTGGCTCCTTCTTCTGGCAGAAGGGTTTAAGAGGGAGCAAGAGGAATGAAGGAAAGGACTGGTGAGGTTTAGGAAATGGGGAGAGTCTGAAAAAGTCGCTCAAAATCCAGTTCAGGGGAGACTTACTGGACAGGATGAGAAGAGTCTTTCCTTCCCATTCTGTCTGGTAAGCCCCCCCCCCCCTCCCCTCCCTTCCCCTGATCCAGGTGCTGGGTGACTTTTTCAAACTCTTCCCATGTCCTAAACCTTGCTAGTCCTTTTTCTTCGTCCTTCCCTCCGCTGCTTGATGAGTAGATTTTTTTTTTTTTTTTAATCTACGCAGTTACATTATAATTTCAAAAATTAATTATTTTCAATGATTCTTAATAATAAGTTAGAGCTTTGGATGTAATTTTTTCTTTTTCTTTTTTTTTTAAAAAAATTTGTTGGATATTAGTACATCCTTTCTTACCTCTTCAGCCAGCCCTTCACTTCATTTCCATACATCCATTTCCTGACCATTTTATTTTGGAATGCGTCCCATAGCTTTTCCAACTCCTACTATAGTTCATCTTACTATTTTCTTAGCGATTCATTATCACATACTTTCTACAGTATAATGTTCTTTGCCAGAGTTTAAACTTGAATAATTAATGTTTTGTATTATAGTTTTTCTATTGAGGTTATTATTCCTATTGCATTAGCTGTTAATTCCTCAATGTGTCATCCCATTTTGTCAATCTACTGATTGGAATATCTTGTGTCATCATCATCACTAACCATTTGACTGTTATCTACTGCTGGATAAAAGGCTTTCTCTAAGACTTATACATTGATTATGGTGTTCAGCTTTACATGCCCATGTTGCTTCTGCATGTTTTGTTAAAAAATCTACTCACATTTTATAAAGTCTTCATTATTGTCTTTTCTAATCTCTTTGAATCCATCAATGAATTTCATGGTTCAATTTCCATGTATCTCCTAATAATTCCTACCACGCATCTCACCATTTCTTATTGAGCAACCTTCTTCTTCTTCTTCTTCTTCTCTCTCTCTCTCTCTCTCTCTCTCTCTCTCTCTCTCTCTCTTTTTTTTTTTTTAAAAAAAAAACATCCCTTGTCTCACTGCCATACATTAGAACTTTTAATAGACGTTTATTGTAACATTTTCATTTGAAACGTATTGAAAGCCTAGTTTTGGAGGGGGGGAAGAAAAAAAAAGGAGAAAAAACATGTAGCTTGCCAAGAGCACTCCTGGATATTTTCACTGTTCTGCTCATTTCTGTTGTTGTCCAAACATCATTGTCCTTAGCTGCAGTAAATAAAAGAATTCAACTGGTCATGAGAGGGGTTAGGGCTGGCAACACCATAATAATTCTTGATAAAGGTTTCTTCACAAAATACTGATTGATAATTGTTCTTCTTTTTTTTTAATTTTTCAATGTGATATTCAACTTCATATAACTATTAACATTTATTGTATGCTTACATATAGAGTTGTATGTTCAGTGGATGCCTAGCTCACTTTAATTCAGGTTTACAAGATTTTCTTTATACTTATGATATACATCTGATCTTGAGTGTTCCTTGGTGACTCTTGTGGTTTATTACTCGGAGACCCTCTTAGGGAGTCCATGCGATGATGATAGCTCCACGCAGCACTTATTGTGACGTAGGGATCTGCTGACGAACTCTAACTGCCGCATGGTGCCAAGGAGTACCTAAGACAAATAACAAAATACAGAAGAATCTGATTTGGCAAAAATACTGTTCCCCAGTTTTGTGTGCATTAATTGTTAATTTCCAGTACTTTATTTTCACTGTGTTCTTTGCAAATTATTTTAATGTTTCCAAAATGAAATTTTTACTCTGCAGCGGAGTGTGCACTGATACGAAACTTCCTGGCGGATTAAAACTGTGTGCCAGACCGAGACTCGAACTCGGGACCTTTGCCTTTTGTGGGCAAGTGCTCTACCAACTTAGCTAAACAAGCACGACTCATGACCTGTCCTCACAGCTTTAATTCTGCCAGTACCCCGTCTCCTACCTTCCAAACTTCGCAGAACCTCTCCTGCATACCTTGCAGAACTAGCACTCCTAGAAAAGAGGATATTGTGGAGACATGGCTTAGCCACAGCCTAGGGGATGTTTCCATTCTGGAAACATCCCCTAGGCTGTGGTTAATCCATGTCACAGCTATATTTTAATGTTGTTATACTTGATTTTCAAATTCCTTATGTATTGTAACAATTTTTCAGTAAGGTAGTAAGTGTGAATATCTTGTATGTTGTTTGTATAATTCTTTTTACAGACGATGAAATGGAGAAGGAAAAGCTCGTGTCAGTGCAGCGGATTGTGAAACATAATGTGTTAGGAATTCGTTCCATCAATCAGTAAGTAGAAGAAAATATAAAGTTCTAAATTGAACAAATTTGAAATTTATAGATTATGACCTTTCATGTCGCTTTGTTGTGATACGGGGATGTATGTACGAGGCCTGCTCAAAAAATTCTGGAACATTTGTATTTAACTGTTTTCTGGAAACCTTATATGATTAGTTATGTCATTTTATGCTCTTAGAATGCTTTTTTGCTCTTGAATTTCATTTTATAAAAATGGAAATGAAATGCAAATAATTTTAATGTCTGCTAAAATCCTCAATTCGAGTAATGTGATGCCTGTGACATCACTGGCTAGCTCTTTGCTCGTACTGTCATAATGCTAATTCACAGTGATGTCTTGTTATGGAATTTATGTTTTGGAAAATGGGGTACAAATTGTTGGTAGTACCATACTGTACAAATAAATCTACAAAAACTCCTGAAAAGTTGTTTTTGAGTGTTCCAGAGAATGAGAAGATGGATAAAATGTGATTGCACTGTACCAGCAAGTTGCCACCACATCGATGTACAAGTTCACTAACTTAACTAAAAATGTGTTGACATTAATTTATCAATGAGGTATGCTCTCCCACTGTTACAATGAAAGATAGCACCATTCAATGAAATTAAACTCCTAGTGAAAATTGTTGTTTTACCCAACTACACCTCAGTTATTCAGCAGCTCAGTTGTTAGATTAGTAAACCATTGAATTTTATAAGACGATGTCCATAGATTTCTGATTCAAATATAATCCGAAAGAACATTTTAACTCACTTGTAAAACCGGTCGACAGTCCTCTCGTATGAAAACCACATTACAATTACAAATTTCACCACACCGATCAGAAACAGAATATTATTGTGTCTTCCTTGCTGTTTACATACACTGACATTTGCAATCACTGTTTGCACTCGTCACGTTCAAAAATATATGTTCTAGTTAATGTGACCACACACTTTTTACTTTATTAGAAATAATGTTTTTATCTTTGCAATGTCTAGCTAGCATCCTTAATGTTTAAACTCTTGCAATTTCATCATCTTATATAAAGATGAAGTAAGTCTGCTTCAGATGCTAACGTTAGTTTACACTCACAAACATCACAGCCCTTACATCTGTGTCACCTGCATGTTGTACAAGCTTTACATCTCTCTGTATAACCTCATCATCCTACACCTCATTGTACTGAGGGCATATGGTGATATCTTCACTCCTAGCAAAGCTTACCAAAAAAGTGAAGTGTTTGTTCGCAAAGTAGATGCATTTATCCTCTGTTGTCCATTTCTCACACTAAGAGTGCTGTGAAGCTATATACAGGGTGTTACAAAAAGGTACGGCCAAACTTCAGGAAACATTCCTCACACACATAAAGAAAAGATGTTACGCAGTTTCGTCAGTATGTACTGTACTTCCTCGATTCACCGCCAGTTGGCCCAATTGAAGGAAGGTAATGTTGAGTTCGGTGCTTGTGTTGACATGCGACTCTTTGCTCTACAGTACTAGCATCAAGCACATCAGTACGTAGCATCAACAGGTTAGTGTTCATCACGAACGTGGTTTTTCAGTTAGTGCAATGTTTACAAATGCGGAGTTGGCAGATGCCCATTTGATGTATGGATTAGCACGGGGCAATAGCCATGGCGCGGTACGTTTGTATCGAGACAGATTTCCAGAATGAGGGTGTCCCGACAGGAAGACGTTCGAAGCAATTGATCGGTGTCTTAGGGAGCACGGAACATTCCAGCCTATGACTCGCGACTGGGGAAGACCTAGAACGACAAGGACACTTGCAATGGACGAGGCAATTCTTCGTGCAGTTTATGATAACCCTAATGTCAGCGTCAGAGAAGTTGCTGCTGCACAAGGTAATGTTGACCATGTCACCGTATGGAGAGTGCTATGGGAGAACCAGTTGTTTCCGTACCATGTACAGCGTGTGCAGGCACTATCAGCAGCTGATTGGCCTCCACGGGTACACTTCTGCGAATGGTTCATCCAACAATGTGTCGATCCTCATTTCAGTGCAAATGTCCTCTTTACGGATGAGGCTTCATTCCAACGTGATCAAATTGTAAATTTTCACAATCAACATGTATGGGCTGACAAGAATCCACACGCAATTGTGCAATCACGTCATCAACACAGATTTTCTGTGAACGTTTGGGCAGGCATTGTTGGTGATGTCTTGATTGGGCCCCATGTTCTTCCACCTACGCTCAGTGGAGCACGTTATCATGATTTCATACGGGATACTCTACCTGTGCTGCTAGAACATGTGCCTTTACAAGTACGACACAACATGTGGTTCATGCTCCATGCTCCTGCACATATCAGTCGAAGTGTTCGTACGCTTCTCAACAACAGATTCGGTGACCGATGGATTGGTAAAGGCGGACCAATTCTATGTTCTCCACGCTCTCCTGACCTCAACCCTCTTGACTTCCATTTATGGGGGCATTTGAAAGCTTTTGTCTACGTTACCCCGGTACCAAATGTAGAGACTCTTCGTGCTCGTATCATGGACGGTGACAATATGCCATTCTCCAGGGCTGCATCAGCGCATCAGGGATTCCATGCAATGGAGGGTGGATGCATGTATCCTCACTAACGGAAGACATTTTGAACATTTCCTGTAACAAAGTGTTTGAAGTCACGCTGGTACGTCTGTTGCTGTGTGTTTCCATTCCATGATTAATGTGATTTGAAGAGAAGTAATAAAATGAGCTCTAACATGGAAAGTAAGCGTTTCCGGACACATGTCCACATAACATATTTTCTTTCTTTGTGTGTGAGGAATGTTTCCTGAAAGTTTGGCTTTACCTTTTTGTAACACCCTGTGTAGTACATCCCACAATCGAAACAACTGCTACAATCAGTTCTTGCTAATGCTATTTTCTTATTTCATATAAAACTTTTAAAAATTTGTGACCCTTCAAGGATTCGAACATGTAACCTCCTTATCTGCAATCGAATGCGCTGTTCACTGCGCCATGGAATGCCTGCTGGAGGTAGTCTCTCTGTGGGATCATTTGCAAAAGTTCTACAGTTCCTTAGTTTTGAGCGAGTTTAATGATGTTGCAAGGAGTAGAGAATAGAGTGTCCATCATTCCACATATCGCTGCTCTAAAAGGGTGTAGCACAAATGCATCAACTTGTGCAAGGCTTTCACTGTCGGCCTTCACAAAATTCCTTTCTTTTGTTACTTAAAAGTTGTAATTGCTTTTTCCATCACTAAATGGCTAAACTGTTTGCAATAAAAGTACATAAAAGTGTTGTAACTTTGGCTAACGCTCCTATAACACAAGTATAACTTAGTCTTGCTACTAGTCTGTGACGTCACCAGAGCATCAGCCAATAGCAGAGCGTTTTCGATCACATGACGAGATCTTGGCATTTAATGATTTTTAAGCTTTAATTACATAAAAATAACAAATACTTTGTGAGAATATTGACCGAAAATGCTATTTAAATGTTATGATCATTCAGAATAACAACCATCCAAACCATATTTTTAACATAGCTAAATAGCCTGTTTCGCGTCAATGGTGTGTTGGAGTGAAATTTGGTTGGCATCCCTGAACATGCGTGTGTTTTATGTGTAACAGCCAGCAGTTTCATTGTTGTATGTCTGTTAGTTATTGTCCAGTGCTGTATTGAGTAGAACATTCTGTTGCACAGTTTGCAAATTTCAAGATGGCAGAGTTAGAGGAGAAACGCGTCTGCATTAAAGTTTGCATGAAACTTGAGAAGAACTTTAGAGAGATACTCCAAATGATGCAGGAAGCCTACGGTGACGAGCGCTTAAGGCATACTCAGTGCTACGAATGGTTCACTTGGTTTAAAAACGGCCAGACGGAAGTTAAAGATGACACTCGTTCAGGACGCCCTTTGACATCTACCAGCAATGCGCTTGTCAGGAACATCAATGAAATTTTGCATGCCAATCTAAGATTGACTTACCAAGAGATTGCAGAAGAATGTAACATTTCCAGACGTGCCAACTCTCCCTATTTAAGCAGGAGACTCCTGATTTTTCCTTCTTCCTCCCGATCTCCCGACCGTGAAGAATGATCTCCCGATTTTCAGAGCAGTTTCAATACTTCCCTTGCTATTTGAAAAACCTGCGCCTTCGATATATTGGTGGATGACAAGGTATGGCTGCTACTTGACTATGTTAACTAATATTCTGACTAGCGAAAGTGGACACTTAGATACAGAAGTTGATATTCTCCACTGTCAGTTCTGAAACTTTCAGCTGGAAGAAACCAACTTGGCAGCAGAGTGAATTGATTTTCATTGGGCGTTGGTAGGTCATATGAAATCGGCTGATGGGGTTCTTCAATATGATAAACTTGCAAAGGTGATGCTGGCTATTTTGTCAATTCCACATAGTAATGCGGAATGAGAGAGAATTTTTAACACAATTACAGAGAGCAAAACTCAGTTCAGGTCCATGCTTCCATAAATATCTTTGGATAAATTTTTAATTTTAAAATCAGTTCAAAAAGGCAAGTGCTTTGAGTAGAAATTTAGTTAAGGGTTTTTGAAGAAGGCTAAGTCAGCTACGGGTGTGCTGAATAAGTAATCACCGTAGTCAAACAAATTCAGACTGATAAACTATTCAGATTATTTGCTAAGCCTAAAAGGTACATCCTGCATAAAATTGATTTAAATTAGGGAAAGATGTCTTACGGATATAAGATGTGACACAAATATGGGTTGCATTATGAAATGAAAATGTGTGATCATTTAACAGTGATTTATTCATGCAAAAGTGTGCTAATGTCAAAACAGAAATCTAATAGACGTTAATTTGTTTTCTCGGATCGTAATTTTGAACTGTAGTTCTCTCGAAAGTGCTTCACTTGAATGTGTGTGAATCCAAAGAAGCCTGCAGAGCTCATCATTCATGTTGTTGAGCATGTTGAATGATAAATTATACAGTCTGAAGGCTCAGGTATGTCCATTATTTAGTACTTACATGTAAATAATAAAGCAAATGTAATTGAGTTGTTACAGGTATTGAATTATTGCAACTTTAATCGTCAGGGATGTGTTGTAATTCACAACAGTACACCACTAAAATTCTCCTGATTTTTCACTTTTGAAAGTTGGCATGTCTGCATTTCAGTTGTGTCATGTCATGAAATCCTGACACAGCATCTTGGAATGCATCATGTTGCCACCAAGTTCGTCCCACAGCTCATGAGTCAAGAGCAGAAAGAGCTTCGCCTCGCAGTCTGTGAAGAGCTTTTGTATTACACAGGTGAGAACAAGATGTTCCTTAAGAGAATCATAACTGGTGATGAAACATGGGTCTACAGTTATGATGTTGAGACCAAGGTTCAGTCTTCACAATGGATTGGGAAAGGTTCTCCAAGACAAAAAAAAAAAAAAAAAAAAGGCTGATCAGGTCAGGTCAGGTGCCAAAGCCATGCTGATAGTGCTCTTTGACTTTGAAGGATTAGTTCATCATAAAGTCATGCCACAGGGACAAACTGCTAATCGATGGTACTCTCAGGATATGTTGCGACGCCTGCAAGAAAAGGTGAGAAGGAAACTGCCTGAAATGTAGCGAGACTATTTATGACTCTTGCATCATGATGATGCACTCGCACATTCATCCCTGGTGGTACGTGACTGTTGTGCAGAAAACTAAATCACAGTGCTGCCTCACACTGCATACTCTCCGACCTGGTCCCTGTGCACTTTTTTTAATTTCCAAAGTTGAAAACCCCATTGAAAGAAGGAAGATTTGCAACAACATATGAGATAAAAGAATATTCCTAGATGATGCTTTGTGCGATCTAGCAAGAAGTGTACCAAGGAGTCTTTATCTTGTTGTTTGAGCCTCTTTCCCACAAATTCTTTGACTTCCTTGTTGTTGCTGACTTTTTTTCATTATACCGTAAAAGCCTCTTTGTGTGAATGAAACAAATGAAAATCCAATTGAGCCAAATTTGGATTGTAGGGAGAGAATGTGGAAGTATCTGTCAACACATTTTTTCAATAGTTTCTTGGGTCATCTGGGTGGTGTGAGGGCAAACATTGTTGTGTAGGAAAGTCATGCATTTACCTTAATATCCAAGTTTTTTTTTTCATTGCTGGCTTTCTTCATAAGCATGTCTGAGTAATAGGCAATTTTTTTGTTGGCTTCTCATCCGAATAATCATAAAAGGCCACACATTGGTCATCCAAAAGACGATCAACACAATTTTTCCCACTGATCTCGTGTTCTGAATTTCTTTGGGATAGGTGAGCTGGTGTGCTTATAGTTCATGCTTTATCTTTTGAACGCTTCAAAATTTGACATCAAGTTTCATCATACATCAAAATTTTGTTTACAAAAGGATCAACTTCCATTTCATAGCATTCTTTCAAACTTGTACACACTTTCAGTCTTGTAACTGTTTTTCCTATATGTTCAACTTCAACATGTCAATCTTCATGAATAATGTCATAAATGCAGGTTTCAAACGAAGGAATTGATACAGTGTCTGGCCCGCCAGGACATTGCCTGTCAGTCTCTGAGGTTTGACCATTTTTGAACTGTTTTACCAACTTATAAAAAATTTCTGCATATGCTATATTGAGGTTATAATGAAAACAAATTTAATCTGTCAGCTGTTTTCAGCTTATCCCACTGGTTCCAACTTTATATCATGGAAGTGCAAAACTACTTGTACAAACTGTTGCATTTCTACATCAATTTTCATCTTTAATTACTGAATTCCCCTCGTGCAGCTACATCAGTGGAGCCCTGACGTGTTCTACATGCACTCGTGCAGGCACATGAGAGCACATGACCGCCAACTACCTGTGGTTGCAGTTGCTGTTGCCAAAATTGGCTAGGATCCGTTGTTGTTGTTGATGATGATGATGCATTAATTTTGTACATTGCCTTCTGCAATAATAATAATAATAATAGTAATAATAATAATAATACAATAACAGTAATAATAATAATTATTATAATTGTTTATACACTTCACAGAATCACAATTATTATTGTTATTTGCTTGAATAATATATCAGTGGTACACGTACACTAAATACCGAAGCCAGTGAATCAGGAGTTTAGCCTTACAGTCTTGTGTACAGAGGGTCACAAGTGAAAGTGTAGATACCCTTTCCCAATGCTATTGACATTAATGTACTGTCACATCATGTAAAATAGCAACAAATAAAATAAAATACAAAACTGAATTCTTTATTAACCTATACATCAATAGCTCCAGAGCAAATGACGGTGAAAGGCAGTGTGAACTGTAAAATGTAAAGTCACTTGGAATGACATTAGGGCTGCAGAGAAAATGCACACACCAAAGACCAGTAGTAACTAAATAATTTGTACCAAATGTGAAACTGTGTGCAAGAGACCTTGTGTTATGGACTAACACTGTGTCATCTGAGTTCTTGAAGGCACAAAAAGTATGGAAAAACCTGGATAAACATTTCTATGTTCATATTTTGATTCTCTGTTCGACTGTATTTTGCAACTTCTGCAGAGTTAAAGAAGACTTACCATGTCTAACAGTCTTCAAAGACCAGGCGGTTGGCGGAGTTGGTGAAGGCAGAATGCCTCGCTCGCGGGGTGGAATCTGAGCTAACTATTTGTAATATCGTTCCCAGAACCGATCATGGTCCTCTGGTTTGGAGCCGAGTGGAAGGCTTAAACCAGAGGCTCAGCCGATTCTGCGGAGATCTAGGGTGCAAATTTCTCGACCTCTGCTATCAGGTGGAGAAATATAGGGTCCCCCTGAATATGTCAGGCGTGCACTACATGCAGGAAGCGGCTACAAGGGTAGTGGAGTACGTGTGGAGTGCACATGTGGGTTTTTTAGGTTAGAGAATTCCCTCCCTAGGCCCGACAAGACGCCTCCTGAGATGCGACAAGGTAGCAGTAGGCAAAATGCAGCAGGGAATGACAATATTAATGTGGTAATAGTAAACTGCAGGAGGGTCTATAGAAAGGTCCCAGAACTGCTCTTTTTAATAAACGGTCACAATGCCCGTATAGTACTAGGGATGGAAAGCTGGCTGAAACCAGATGTAAACAGTAATGAAATTCTAAACTAGATTGGAATGTATACCACAGAGACAGGCTGGAAAGTGAAGGGGGAGGTGTGTTTATAATGATAAGAAGTGTAATAGTATCGAAGGAAATTGACAGAGATCCGAAATGTGAAATAATTTAGGTGAAGGTCACGGTTAAAGCAGGCTCAGACATGGTAATTGGATGTGTCTTTGGCCCCCTGGCTCAACAGCTGTTGTGGCGATAACATGTTAGACCTTCTGGTGACAAACAGACCCGAACTATTTGAAACAGTTAACACAAAACAGGGAATCAGCAAGCATAAAGCACTTACTGCAGCAATGACTTCAGCCATAAATAGAAATATTAAAAATGGTAGGAAGATTTTTCTGTTTAGCAAAAGTGACAAAAAGCAGATTTCAAAGTACTTGATGGCTCAACACAAAAGTTTTTATCTCAAGTACAGATAGTTTTGAGGGTCAGTGGGACAAAGTTCAAAACCATTGTACAATATGCATTAGATGAGTATGTGCCAAGCAAGATTGTAAGAGTTGGAAAAGAGCCACCGTGGTACAACAACTGAGTTAGAAAACTGCTACAGAAGCAAAGGGAACTTCACAGCAAAAATAAACATAGCCAAAGCCTTGCAGACAAACAAAAATTACATGAAGCAAAATGTAGTGTGAGGAGGGCTATGTGAGAGGCGTTCAATGAATTCGAAAGTAAAGTTCTATGTACTGACTTGGCAGAAAATCCTAAGAAATTTTGGTCTTATGTCAAAGCGGTAGGTGGATCAAAACAAAATGTCCAGACACTCTGTGACCAAAATGGTACTGAAACAGAGGATGACAGACAAAAGGCTGAAATACTAAATGTCTTTTTCCAAAGCTGTTTCACAGAGGAAGACTGCACTGTAGTTCCTTCTCTAGATTGTCGCACAGGTGACAAAATGGCAGATATCGAAATAGGTGACAGAGGGATAGGAAAACAATTAAAATCGCTCAAAAGAGGAAAGCCCGCTGGACCTGATGGGATACCAGTTCGATTTTACACAGAGTATGCGAAGGAACTTGCCCCCTCTCCTTGCAGCGGTGTACCGTAGGTCTCTGGAAGAGCGTAGCGTTCCAGAAGATTGGAAAAGGGCACAGTTCATCTCCGTTTTCAAGAAGGGATGTCGAACAGATGTGCAGAACTATAGACCTGTATCTCTACCGTTGATCAGTTGTAGAATTTTGGAACACGCATTATGTTCGAGTATAATGACTTTTCTGGAGACTAGAAATCTACTCTGTAGGAATCAGCATGGGTTTCGAAAAAGACTATCGTGTGAAACCCAGCTTGCGCTATTTGTCCACGAGACTCAGAGGGCTATAGACACGGGTTCCCAGGTAGATGCCGTGTTTCTTGACTTCCGCAAGGCGTTTGATACAGTTCCCCACAGTCGTTTAATGAACAATTTATGGACTATCAGACCAATTGTGTGATTGGATTGAAGAGTTCCTAGATAACAGAATGCAGCATGTCATTCTCAATGGAGAGGAGTCTTCCGAAGTAAGAGTGATTTCAGGTGTGCCGCAGGTGAGTGTCGTACGACTGTTGCTATTCACAATATACATAAATGACCTTGTGGATGACGTCGGTAGTTCACTGAGGCTTTTTGCAGATGATGCTGTGGTATATCGAGAGGTTGTAACAATGGAAAATTGTACTGAAATGCAGGAGGATCTGCAATGAATTGACGGATGGTGCAGGGAATGGCAATTGAATCTCAATGTAGACAAGTGTAATGTGCTGCGAATACATAGAAAGAAAGATTCCTTATCTTTTATCTACAATATAGCAGGTCATCAACTGCAAGAAGTTAATTCCATAAATTATCTGCAAGTACGCATTAGGAGTGATTTAAAATGGAATGATCATATAAAGTTGATCATCGGTAATGCAGATATCAGACTGAGATTTATTGGAAGAATCCTTAGGAAATGTAATCCGAAAACAAAGGAAGTAGGTTACAATACGCTTGTTCGCCCACTGCTTGAATACTGCTCAGCAGTGTGAGATCCGTGCCAGATAGGGTTGATAGAAGAGATAGAGAAGATCCAACAGAGAGCAGTGCGCTTCGTTACAGGATCATTTAGTAATCGCAAAAGTGTTACGGAGATGATAGATAAACTCCAGTGGAAGACTCTGCAGGAGAGACGCTCAGTAGCTCGGTACGGGATTTTGTTTAAGTTTGGAGAACATACCTTCACCGAGGAGTCAAGCAGTATATTGCTCCCTCCTATGTATATCTCGCGAAGAGACCATGAGGATAAAATCAGAGATATTAGAGCCCACACAGAGGCATACCAACAATCTTTCTTTCCACGAACAATACGAGACTGGAATAGATGGGAGAACCGATAGAGGTACTCAAGGTACCCTCTGCCACACACCGTCAGGTGGCTTGCGGAGTATGGATGTAGATGTAGATGTAATATTTTCTATGCCTATGCTTCCAGTATGGAGACTTTATTCTTGAATTTGGTTAGGCATGCCACATTAAACTAAGCTTTTGTTATTTGTTAATCAACCTTTTCAATTAGCAACCTGTACCACCCACAAATATTTGACCATCTCAGCAACAATACATCTCATGTCACTTGCTGACCAGTTAAAATACTGGCTGCCCCGAGAACTGCTTTTCTAGCAACATGAGTTTTGCAGAATTGAAGTAATTGTCAGCATAAGAATATATTGTCACCTAGAAGAAGGTCTAATTAGATGAATGACGTACACTAACTTCACTTAATGAAGGTTTATTCAGCACTTGCACATACAAGAGCATGGAGCTTACTGCCTCCAGCCAGAACACATACGGTATATATACAGTTACAGAACATTCCTGTACAATGATTCTTGATATTTTTGGATACTTCTAGAATGTCCTCAAACCGAATATAGAAATTAAAATTTTACAGTTCATGTGAGTTCTGAAATCACGACTCACCATGCAACAGTCTAGTATCATAACTGCTGCACCACATGAGGGTGCTACTAAGCTTCTTCTGCGACATTGCTCCCTGCTTAAGAGAACAACACCTCAGTGTTACGTCCTCCTAGTCTGGGAACGAGTCATTGGTCCTGCATAATCCGACTCCTGATGACTGAGGTTCACCCTGGCGGTGATCTTCTTAGAACTTCCTTTTCCACTACACTCTTCATCACCTTTCCTCTTGTTGCCTGTTGCTGGAACTTTGAATTTATTACCCTGGGTGCAGGATTCTTACATGGCTTCGTTCGAAGGATGTGGACGGTATCTCATATCATTCTACATTTTGTGTCGGGGTCGAAATCTTCAACGTCATAAGTAACATCAGACAATTGTCTTATAACCTTATAAGGTCCAAAGTAGTGCCTGAGGACCTTCTCAGAGAGACCAACCTTCCGAACAAGACTGAAGACCCAGACGAGGTCACCAGGCTGGTAGACAACAGGGCATGGCTCGCATCATACCTTCGGTGATCGTTTTCTTGACCCTGCAGTGTGCGGAGCCGAGCTAACTGCTGAGCTTCATCAGCTCTGGTTAACACCTGACCGATGTAGTTGTCGTCCAAGTGATCAGGATGTAACAGCAACACAGTGACCATCGTCATAGTTGCTTCACACCCATGCACCAGTGAAAATGGCATAAATCCTGTGGTGTCTTGTTTGGCGGTGTTGTAGGCAAACGTCTGCCCTGCTCAACACTGACGAACATTGGTAGCATGTCAGCCAAGGTCTTATTAAGGCGTTCAGTAAGCCCATTAGTTTGCGGGTCATAGATAGCTGACGTGTGATGAGTAATGTTGCACTGACGGCTTATCTCTGTCACAAGATTTGATTGAAAAACTTTCCCTTGATCCGTAATTAACGACCTTGGGCCACCGTGTTTTAATACAATGTCTTCTATTATGAATTTGGCTACTTTGAATGCTTTGGCTGTTTTCATGGCTTTTGTAATGGCATAGCGTGTCAGATAATCAGTGCAAACAATAATCCATCTATTTCCACTAGCAGACATTGGAAACCGTCCAAGGAGGTCAATCCCAACACGCTGGAAAGGCGTTTCGGCTGGTGGAATTGGTATGAGTCGGTCAGGTGGTTTCTGAGGAACTGCCTTTCTCCTCTGGGGCTCTCGACAGTGCCACACATAGTGAAGAACACTCCTAAATAAACCTGGCCAGGAAAATCTCTTGCGGATCCTATTGTGTGGCTTAATAAATCTTAAATGTCCAGCCTCAGGTGTGACATGGAATTTCTTTAGAACATCTAAGCACGTATGTTTAGGATTCACTGGACCTCTTTACAAACGAATCAATTTTTTTCTTGTAAAGTAATCCATTAACTACCTTAAATTGTCCTTTCACATCCTCTGACCGATTTAAGGCAAGCATAATTTGAGATATCTTGGCGTCCTTCTTGTGCTCAGCAGAGAGATCCTGGAGTGCATCAAGTGAGTCGCTATCTTCATCAAAGTCTTGATGGTCTTGCACAGTGTTTCTTGAGAGACAGTTGTCATCTTGGTGTTTTCTTCCACTTTTGTACACTATAGTAATGTCATACTCTTGAAGACGTAGTGCCCACCTGGCGAGTCGTCCTGTTTTACACATGGCCCACACAGCAAGATATTCTCTTTCTGTAGTTGAGTAGTTTCTCTTGGCTTTTGTAAGTGTCCTAGAAGCATAGGCTATAACCTTCTCTTTTCCATCCGAAATTTGCACCAGAACAGCACCGATCCCATACCCACTAGCATCTGTGTGTAGTTCTGTAGGTGCTCTCTCATAATACAGACCAAGTACAGGGTCAGTCGTCAGAGCTTTTCGCAGCACATCGAAAGAATCTTGTTGAGCACCACCCCAGATAAATTCACCTTTGGCTTTTAACAACTCTTGGAGAGGTCTGGCTTTGATACAAAAGTATTTGATGAAACGACGGTAATAAGAACACAATCCAAGGAAGCTTCTCACATCTCTAATACTTTTAGTAATAGGAAATTCCATTATAGATCTCACCTTTTCTGGGTCTGGCTGCACACTTTCGTTTGACACAAGGTGTCCAAGTATTTTTATTTCTTTTGCTCCAAAGAGATACTTTCTTGGATTAAGTTTCAGTCTGCCCTGTTGGAGACACTTAAGAATGGCCCTCAGTCTTTTTATGTGTTCATCAAATGTCTCTGACAACACTGTAATTTCATCTAAATAACAAAGACACATCATCCACTTCAGGTGACTTAGAAGATTATCCATCATCCGTTCAAAAGTTGCTGGTGTATTGCACAAACCAAACAGAATTACCTTAATCTCATACAGACCCTCAGGGGTGAAGAATGCAGTTTTCTCACGATCAGCCTCATCTACTTCGATTTGCCAGTATCCTGAATACATGTCCATGGTTGAGAAAAACTTAGCTCCCTTCAGACAATCTAATGTATCGTCAATTCGTGGAAGAGGGTAAACGCCCTTTTTGGTTACTTTATGAAGCTTCCTGTAATCAACACAAAAGCGCCAACTGCTATCCTTCTTCCTGACAAGAACCACTGGTGATGACCATGGGTTCTGCGAGGCTGAATGATGTCATTCATCATTATTTTCTCTACCTCATCTCGAATTATTCGATGTTCCATTGCTGACACACGGTATGCTCCCTGGCTTATTGGTTGATGGTCTTCAGTGCTAATTTGGTGCTTCACCATCGATTTCTCTAATTTGCTCTTCACCTGCGGATTGAAGCATTCAGAGAACTCTTGAAGAATGGCAAGTAGCTTCTTCTGTAGTTCCTTAGTGAGATCTGGTGATAGTCAAGGTAGAAGATCTTGCCTCATAGTGGTAGCGCCAATTTCACCCACAGACTCGGCATGGGAGGTTTCTATGACGCTCAGCTGTTTTGCAATTAACGGCTCAGCATTTGCTACGCACATGCGTCTTGGAAGGAATTCACTGAATCCGTTCTTAAACAAGCCGACAGAGGTTGGGATGACCAAGTTATTCTTCAATGGTATGCTTCTCATACATTCCACTGCAAGATCTATGGGTTGATGCACGGCATGACACATGACAGTTACCTTTCTAGTGCTGACTGCAGGAATGATCACTTCATCCAGCACACACAGTTTCCACACACTTGGATGTGCATCTTCCTTTTCACAGTATCTCATCTCGTCTAGCATAATCTTTGAGTGACCACAATCTATAATTGCCTGAGAAGCTTTCAAAAAGTCCCATCCGAGAATGACGTCATGACTACACTCTTGTAAGGCAATGAATTCTAAGGGCTGTGTATGGCCACTTACACCCACACAAACGACACATCTTGCTGTAGGTTTTACATGTTTCCCATTAGCCACCTTCAACAGAGATGTTTTGTTGTCGACGAATACTGTTTTCTGCAACTGGTGGCGGTACTTCTCCGAAATGACTGAATATGATGCTCCAGAGTCCACCAGAGCTTGGGCTGGTTGGTTATCCATGAGGATATCGATATAGTTTCCTATCATTTTTGTAGTGATCGACGCGGAGGATTTTTCTCTTAGGCCGTCTCACCTCCAAGGAATGTCGCACCCTCTAGGTTTCCAGGTTGCGGTGGCTAGGTGATCGGCTGGAGCTTCTAAACAGCGATGGAGACCTTGATTGGCGTGTTGGGGAGCGTCCTCTCCAGCGGCTGGCTTGTGGCAATGGTGACCTACGTCGTCCTGCACCCACATCTTCTTGTTCATCATCGTTGTCCCGGAGTTAACATCGGCTAAGATCGGTCTGCTGTCTTCTGGCGTGGGCGTCATCAAATATCTGCAGTCTTTCTCAACAATAGCGCACCACATGTCCTGGTTGTCCGCAGTGGAAACATACTGGTTGGTTATCCTGGGTCTTCCAGACATCAGTCTTTCTTGGTGCCCAAACAGGTTCCTCATGCGGCATTGTAGGAACATAACTTTGCCTGGATCTCGACTTTTTCACTGTTTTAAAGGGAAATGAAGGACGAGAGATGGGGTTCAATGTCTGTTCCACTTCCTCCCGTATGACGTCTTGAAGTGTCTTGGTTTTTTGCTCGCTGTGCAGTCCAAGTGCCTTCTGAACTTCCTCTCTCACTATCTGACAAAGAACACTTGTGAAATCAGTTTCTTCCTCCATCACAGACATTGATACGATGTTTGGAAGACATTTAAACTCTTTTTTTTTTTTTTTTTTTTTTTTTTTTTTTTTTTTTTTTTTTTATGCATTGTCTCGATTTACTGGCACCATTTTATCAAGTCATCTGCTGTCGAAACCTCCTTCATGAGTAGGGCCTGATACGTGTCCTCAGCAACACCCTTCATGAGATGTGCAGCCTTATCTTCATTCTTGGAACCACTGTTTTACACAGGTCCAAGATGTGTTGAATGTCGGATGCTGTAGTTTCTCCTGGATGCTGTGCCCTGCAGTTTAATTTATCTTCAGCCTTGTACTTCTGTCGTTGTGTGTCGCCGAAATAACTTGTGCAGTTCTGCCTGGAATACTTCCCAGCTTGTGAACTTCTCCTCGTTGTTCTCATACCATTGCTTGGCAGTGCCCTCCAAGTAGAAAAATACGTTAGCCAAACACACGGTGTCATCCCATTTGTTAAATTTGGCTTTACGCTCATAAACTTTCAGCCACTGGTTTGGATCTTGGCCATTGTCACCAGAGAACCTGGAAGGATGTCTCATGTGGTGGCACACAGTTGCTGTCATCGTAATGTCCTCTTCTTCTTCTTCTTTTGTCTCCGATAGATTGCAATCTGTTGAATATGGCTAGAAGTCGGGTTTCTCGCCACGTAAACGATGGCTGTGTTGTGGCCTGATGGGAACTATTGTGTCGTCAATAATGTGCCTTGTCACAAGTTCCAATACCCAGTGTCTCTGCCAGAATAATGTCACGTGGAAGAAGGCATAATAAGATGAATTACAAACACTAACTTCACTTGATAATGTCACGTAGAAGAAGGCGTAATAAGATGAATGACAAACACTAACTTCACTTAACGAAGGTTTATTCAGCACTTGCACATACAAGGGTGCGGAGAGAACTGCCTCTGGCCAGAACACATACAGTATGTATACAGTTACAGAACATTCCAGTACAATGATTCTTGATATTTTTGGATACTTCTAGAATGTCCTCAAACCGAATATAGAAATTAAAATTTTACGGTTCAGGTGAGTTTTGAACTCACAACCCTCCATGCAACAGTCTAGTATCATAACTGTTACACCACAGTGATGGTGCTACTCAACTTCTGTGACATTATAGACATCCTTGTATTGGGTGACAGGTTGCAGCTTCCAGCTTCATGCCTCTTGCTGTTAGTGGCAGGTTCGATATCATGATTTTGGAGCATCTTTTAAGACTGAAGTATGTATGTTCTCGGGTAACCATAATTTATACTACTGCTTGGTAAATGATAAAAGACCGTATGTGACTACTTTTCAAATTTTTGTACATAAAAAGATACTTGCGTGACTCCATAATGTATGTAAATTTTTGAATGGAATATTATTAAAACAAAATTTGAAGCAAATAATAGTGACCTTCTTGTGCTACAAATAGGCATCGTGTGCTTTGTGTAAAATTCCTTAGTTTGTTGATGGATGTAAGGCTAAATTGGAGTGCAGACAAAGATAAGTTGAGCGTATTTAGCACTAAAATATATCTCTTATTGTGCTGACATGAAATTAAGTTTTCTAGCTAACTTTATTTACTGTACTCCATGTTATCTTATGGGACGTGTGATTGAACTAACAAGGGAAACTCCCCATCACAGATTTAGTGGTAAGAGGGCCCAGTGGACGGCCCGTCAAAAACTGAATGCAGATCAAGCATGAAAATGGGAAGAAGGTGTACTAAACTGTGAAAAAAAAGCAAAATAGAAACTGTGACTGGTCCAAGGTTAACAAGTGCAACATTGAATGAAGAAGAGAAGCAGCGGCGTCATGGTTAGGGGGTTACGGTGTTGGACTGCAATGCGGGTAAGCCGTGTTCAAAGCTCCCTCGTGCCTTTTCTTTTCAATTTCTTTTGCTGTTCGCTGTATTCAAATTTGTGTCTGTGTTGTGGTGTAACATCCATTTGCAACAGCGAGGTGTAAAGAAGAAACCTTAATGAAAGTTGATTCTGCACAATTACTCTCTTAGCAGCCGCATGGAAGTAGTTGTCAATTCGGAACTGCAAACCTTCAATGATGAAGGTGACAAGTCAGTTGAATCCTTCACTGGGAAACACATCTGAAGTGTCATGCATGGCGTTAGTGGCAGTACACAGCTTCTCTATGCTCTGTCTAAACATATATTTTTAACGTTTTTGAAGTTGCATTCCATTTTGGAAGTTTTGACTCTCAAGTTCCTTTGTTGTAACACAGTTCACATCCCTTTATCTGTTGTTTTCATTTCTGTGAGACGTCTGTGTAGTACCTCGGCTACTCTCACTATTCATCACATTTACTTGCGATGGTAATATATTCTTACCACATGACTAATATTCTATAACCAATGTATAGTATGAAAACTGTCAAAAGACTACAGAAAGAAGACAGACATTACAATGACCAGATGTACAGTTCATAAAGTTGTGAAAAAATAAATAAATAAATGACGTGAGGGGGTTTGGAACCCGTCTCGCCTGCTTCATACTCCAACACTGTGACCACTTAACCGTGACACCATGGCCCTTACACTCTGCTCGATGTTGCACTTGTTCAGTTTAGACCGTTCACTGCTTTTTTTATTTTATTTTATTTTTTTATTTATTTTTTCTCTGTAGTTTAGTACATGTTCTTCCTCTTTTCATGCTTGATCTGTTTTCAGTTTTTGACGTGTTATCCACTGGGACATCTTACCAGTAAATCTGAGGAGGGTGTGATGGGAAGGTTCCGTTATAAGTTTCAGATTAACTGAGACTGCACAAACACAATGTAAGGCATAAAAGTAATTTCCACATTGACCCTGGTGTCTTATCTACAGTTCAAAGTGACAGTTCTCTCTCTCTCTCTCTCTCTCTCTCTCTCTCTCTCTCTCTCTCTCTCTCTCTCTCTCCCCCCCCCCCTCTCCCCACCTCTCCATTCCTTCCCCCCCTCTCCCCCCCTCTCCATTCCTTCCCCCCCCCCCCCCCCTCTCTCTCTCTCTCTCTCTCTCTCTTTCTTTCTTTCTCTCTCTCTCTCTCTCTCTCTTTCTCTCTCCAAACTCCTGGTAACAGCATGACAAATAAATTATCTCTGCGAACAGGCCTCTGTTCTTACGTGTAGATAAGGACAAGGTGAAACTTTCTTGGGGGCACAGATATTGTCCTTTTTTCCTCCCTTTTATGACACTGCCTGCTGTGGAATAACACAAGTCCAGTTTTGGTTTGATCTGCAAAATATTTTTGTTCGTACAACTTTTCAAAGTAGTAACATTACTTGTGTGTCTTTCAAATGTAGAAACTGGAGTGATGTGCCATTATAAACTTTTTCATTTTTAATCAGCTTATTGGCAACAAAAATTTATGCAGAGTTGGTTGAGGTTGATAAGGAGTCTGCTTCTTCATCCTGTCCCTTCCTCTTGTCAGTGTTTTCCGTATCCTCCTTTCTCTGCTGATTCTGTGGAGAACCTCCTCATCCCTCACATATCAAATGCTTCCATTCTCTTGTTACTAATGAAGCGACTGAAGTTATGTCTGTACTTCTCTTGATAAGAGTTCATATAAGGACATCTCAAAATAACAACCTTATATGAAAATGCCAAGAAAATGCACAAAGTGGCAATAGACAATCTACGATTACAGATAGTTGAAATTACTGTCATTGTAGATGTATCAAAAGATAAATTATGGTACATTGTACATAGAAAATTAAGTATGAAGTTTTGTGAAAGATAGGTGCCACATTGTTGAATGCTGACCAGAATAAAATGCATAAACAAATTTTGCAATACTGCCTGCACTGAGCTGTTTAAGTATGATTTTTACATACCAATTTGTTACTGTTTATGTTTATTATACACATAAGAACAAATTCACATTAGGAATAATACAAGAACTGAAGTACTGAATGGAAGCCTGTAGCTCCTCACAAAAAAAGGGACTTCATCTGTTAGGAAGCTTGTGGCCAGTTGTTCCTGGAATACTAAACTGATTTATATTGATAATCTTGCAATGGGTATAAGAATAATTGCCAAATACTTGCAATTCTTCTAAGGCTGATAACTTTTCAACTTGTCCTCTCAATTGTTTTTCCTTTACGATCATCAGTGTAATACTCTAAATATTAAGCAAGCAGAATCCTTCTCCCCTGCTTTCTTTTTCTTAATTAGTGGTTTTTGTGATATGTATTCATTCAAGCCTATGTAATCTAAACTGGGTTGTAACAGTTTTGTGTAGTTAATTGTTAGTACAATGCACAAAATTAATTTCACAGCTGTTTTTGTATGCAAATGAGTACCTTAAATTGTCCCACATCCTTGAAAGTTACCTTTTATCAAAGAATCCAGCAGATCATCACGAAGGGCTGAACAAGCTATCCTGCCATAACCTGTCAGCTCATTTGGTCACCCCTCTGTAACCTTTCACTCCATTATCCATTGCCATCTGTTGCAAAGTCTCGTATATGGCAGTTTACTTTTTCCAGCTAAATTATATTATTTCATGTAGCATTCCATTATGATTTTGGTTATATGCTGAAAACTTATGTGGAACTTTTGTTTTGTAATAGGTGGTCACAAATTTTGTTTGGCACATGCATTTAATTGCAAAAGCTGTTAATACCAGCACTCTGTTTCAGTGATCCAAACACGTTGGTTGAGAGCACAGCATTTTCAAGCCTGGGGAAAATTCAGCCATTTCTGGTTTCCATGTCTACTAATGCTGTTCTTGTTATGGACTTCCATTGTCATTTAACTACCTCAGAAGTTGTGGGATATTTAGGAGGTCATTGGGATGTGAACGCACATAGTAAGTAAATAATATTTTTTTTGCAAAATCATTGGCTGTATTAAGTATAGTGCCTGTTTTAATTTTGAACAGTAGTCATAATGTATTTAATAAAGAAACTCAGTTATATGATTAGTTTGTATTGTGTTTGAAACTCTTGAGAAAACTAGATTTTAGTTATCAATCAGTGAACTGTAACTACAGCTCTTGGAATGTTATATGTTTCTTATTTTCAATCATATTGATTTTTTTCATAAGGAAAGTACCCACAATGATGAAACTATAATGGAATATTCAGGATGCAATTACAACAATATGGAAAGGATAGATTGCTACTTACCCTGTAGAGGTGGTGTTGTGACGCAATACCTCTTGTTTATGGTGAGTAGCAGTCTATCCTTTCCATATTGTTATAATGGAACATTGATATGAAAAGGTTGTGCGTATTTTGTGAGCAAGTGAAAGACATGAAAAGGTTCCAAAATGCTTAGTGGGAACCAGAGGTTCTTTGATCTGACAAAAGAGAGGAAATAGAACCAAATAGCAATTAATTAGGATTGTACTCAGGCCAAAGGTTTATCTCCTTTGATATGGTGTCCAGTACAACTTTTCTAGTTAATCCCTCGTACATTTTATTTCCTCCAAGCCTTTCCTCTCTTTTTCGCCAAAGGAACCTCTCATACTGAAAAATTAATATTTCTTGTGTTTTTTTTTTTTTTTGTGTACTGATTTCACTATGTATATGTAGATCCTTAATTTGTATGTACACTGGTATGTCGATTGTTTCCTTCGTTGCTCTGTTGCTGCATACCATAGTGTACTGTGGTGTGATAGTTGAGCTTGAAGTTAGTGAACTGTCGTAACTCCCATCTGCTTCACATCTGCTGTGCAGTAAGCTACGTAAATTTAAGTATTAACTGTGTTTTTCTTACGTCACTTCTTTTCCCGTGTGTTTTTGCTTTTAGGAAGCTGTAATTTTCGAGTACTAGTAATAGTGTTCCATAGATTCCGTGTTTGTTTTGAATACACTCTAGAGACAGCTAGTGCTTATTTTCATTGTTTCCAACAAGAACTGTCTAGTAACCACGGTTTAGTCAGCTACCTGTCGCCCGTAGTGATTTAGAAGTCTAGTTAAAAGTTGATTACTTAACTCTCTACAGGAAATTGTTGATACCTTCGGATGGATAGGATGTGTGACTGCTGTGTACGGACACAGGAGGAGCTGACCACTGTTCGTGAACAGCTGAACGTGCTGATGACCGCGGTCAGCCGTCTTCAGGCTGCTGCCTCGGAGTGTAGCGGCAGTGGGGAGTCTGGTGCATTGCATGGTACACCCCAAGTGTTACATGCTTCACCCACGGTCCCTGCTGTTGAGACATCTTCATGGGTACTGGGTGCAGTTGGGCCACCCTCTCCCCGAGGGGAATGGCGGGTTCAACTGTGTTCGCGTCACACGAGTGATTGGGAGCTCCAGTGTTAGACGGGTGATGGAGCCCCTTAGGGAAATAGCGGAAAGGTCAGGGAAGAAGGCCAGTGTTCACTCTGTCTGCTTACTGGGGTGTCTCATCCGAGATGTGGAGGAGGCCCTGCCAGCGGTGATAGAGAGCACTAGGTGCACGCGACTGCAAATTGTTGCTCATGTCGGCACCAGTGACTCTTGCTGTCTGGGTTCAGAGGTCATCCTCAGCTCATACAGGCGGTTGGCAGAGTTGGTGAAGGCAGAAAGCCTCGCATGCGGGGGGGGGGATCTGAGTTAACTATTTGAGGTGTTGTACCCAGAACTGATCACGGTCCTCTGATTTGGAGCCGAGTGGAAGGCTTAAGCCAGAGGCTCAGACGATTCTCAGGAGATGTAGGGTGCAAATTTCTCAACCTCTGCTATCGGGTGGAGAAATTTAGGGTCCCCCTGAATAGGTCAGGCATGCACTACACAGAGGTAGCAGCTACAAGGGTAGCGGAGTATGCGTGGAGTGCACATGTGGGTTTTTTAGGTTAGAGAATTCCCTCCCTAGGCCCGACAAGATGCCTCCTGAGATGCGACAAGGTAGCAGTAGGCAAAACGCAGCAGGGAATGACAATATTAATGTGGTAATAGTAAACTGCAGGAGGGTCTATAGAAAGGTCCCAGAACTGCTCTTTTTAATAAACGGTCACAATGCCCATGTAGTACTAGGGATGGAAAGTTGGCTGAAACCAGATGTAAACAGTAATGAAATTCTAAACTCAGTTTGGAATGTATACTGCAGAGACAGGCTAGACAGTGAAGGGGTAGGCATTTTTATAGCGACACACAGTGCAATAGTATTGAAGGAAATTGATGGAGATCCGAAATGTGAAATAATTTGGGTGAAGGTCACAGTTGAAGCAGGCTCAAACATGGTATTTGGATGTCTCTGTAGCCCCCTGGCTTAACAGCTGTTGTGGCAGAACACCTGAAGGAAAATCTGGAAAATATTTCGAGTAAATTTCCCGACCATGTTGTAGTTCTGGGTGGAGATTTTAATTTACCAGGTATAAACTGGGAGACTCAAACGTTTATAATGGGTGGCAGGGACAAAGAATCCAGTGAAATTTTTTTAAGTGCCTTATCTGAAAACTACCTAGAGCAGTTAAACAGAGAACTGACTCGAGGCAATAACATATTAGACCTTCTGGTGACAAACAGACCCGAACTATTTGAAACAGTTAACACAGAATAGGGAATCAGCAATCTTAAAGCGGTTACAGCATCGATTATTTCAGCCATAAATAGAAATATTAAAAATGGTAGGAAGATTTTTCTGTTTAGCAAAAGTGACAAAAAGCAGATTTCAAAGTTCTTGACTGCTCAACACTAAAGTTTTATCTCAAGTTAGTGGACAAAGTTCAAAACCATTGTACAATATGCATTAGATGAGTATGTGCCAAGCAAGATTGTAAGAGATGGAAAAGAGCCACCGTGGTACAACAACTGAGTTAGAAAACTGCTACAGAAGCAAAGGGAACTTCACAGCAAAAATAAACATAGCCAAAGCCTTGCAGACAAACAAAAATTACATGAAGCAAAATGTAGTGTGAGGAGGGCTATGTGAGAGGTGTTCAATGAATTCGGAAGTAAAGTTCTATGTACTGACTTGGCAGAAAATCCTAAGAAATTTTGGTCTTATGTCAAAGCGGTAGGTGGATCAAAACAAAATGTCCAGACACTCTGTGACCAAAATGGTACTGAAACAGAGGATGACAGACAAAAGGCTGAAATACTAAATGTCTTTTTCCAAAGCTGTTTCACAGAGGAAGACTGCACTGTAGTTCCTTCTCTAGATTGTCGCACAGGTGACAAAATGGCAGATATCGAAATAGATGACAGAGGCATAGGAAAACAATTAAAATCGCTCAAAAGAGGAAAGGCCGCTGGACCTGATGGGATACCAGTTCGATTTTACACAGAGTATGCGAAGGAACTTGCCCCCTCTCCTTGCAGCGGTGTACCGTAGGTCTCTGGAAGAGCGTAGCGTTCCAGAAGATTGGAAAAGGGCACAGTTCATCTCCGTTTTCAAGAAGGGATGTCGAACAGATGTGCAGAACTATAGACCTATATCTCTACCGTTGATCAGTTGTAGAATTTTGGAACACGCATTATGTTCGAGTATAATGACTTTTCTGGAGACTAGAAATCTACTCTGTAGGAATCAGCATGGGTTTCGAAAAAGACGATCGTGTGAAACCCAGCTTGCGCTATTCGCCCACGAGACTCAGAGGGCCATTGACGCGGGTTCCCAGGTAGATGCTGTGTTTCTTGACTTCCGCAAGGCATTTGATGCAGTTCCCCACAGTCATTTAATGAACAAAGTAAGAGCATATGGACTATCAGACCAATTGTGTGATTGGATTGAAGAGTTCCTAGATAACAGAATGCAGCATGTCATTCTCAATGGAGAGAAGTCTTCCGAAGTAAGAGTGATTTCAGGTGTGCTGCAGGGGAGTGTCGTAGGACCATTGCTATTCACAATATATATAAATGACCTTGTGCATAACATCAGAAATTCACTGAGGCGTTTTGCGGATGATGCTGTAGTATATTGAGAGGTTGTAACAATGGAAAATTGTACTGAAATGCAGGAGGATCTGCAACGAATTGACGAATGGTGCAGGGAATGGCAATTGAATCTCAATGTAGACAAGTGTAATGTGCTGCGAATACGTAGAAATAAAGATCCTCTATCATTTCGCTACAATATAGCAGGTCAGCAACTGCAAGCAGTTAATTCCATAAATTATCTGGGAGTTGGCAATAGAAGTGATCTGAAATGGAATGACCATATAAAATTAATTGTCGGTAAAGCAGATGCCAGACTGAGATTCATTGGAAGAATCCTAAGGAAATGCAGTATGAAAACAAAGGATGTAGGTTACAGTACACTTGTTCGCACACTGCTTGAATACTGCTCGCCGGTGTGGGATCCGTTCCAGATAGGGTTGATAGAAGAGATAGAGAAGATCCAATGGAGAGCAGTGCGCTTCGTTACAGATCATTTATTAATTGCAAAAGCGTTACGTAGATGATAGATAGACTCCAGTGGAAGACTCTGCAAGAGAGACGCTCAGTAGCTCAGTACAGGCTTTTGTTGAAGTTTTGAGGACATACCTTGACTGAGGAGTCAAGCAGTATATTGCTCCCTGCTACGTATATCTCGCGAAGAGACCATGAGGATAAAATCAGAGATATTAGAGCTCACACAGAGGCATACTGACAATCTTTCTTTCCACGAACAATATGAGACTGGAATAGATGGGAGAACCGATAGAGGTACTCAAGGTACTCTCCGCCACACACCGTCAGGTGGCTTGCAGAGTGTAGATGTAGATGTAGAAGGAGCAGAAATATTTTCAATTTCTGTTACTTAATTGGCTATTTTTACTTAGCATATTCCTACAGTTTATAGGGGAGACACAGCTTGTCTATTCATACAGGTTAAGTGCAATTTCTTGTCTTTGGAGTTTGGAAACTGTTCGTTGGTGTAAAGACTGTAAAGAGGCTGTTCAAAGTTTTCATGTGATGTGATGTTGACTTACTCAAGGTAGATTGTCGTTTAAACAATTAAATACTGTTGCCTTTGTAGTCTTTATGCATCCCTTTTCATTTTTCTTTATTTTTCATGTTTTGGTAACTTACTAATGGTGGTTCCTTTTCTTACCTTTTCCATTATTTTGATAGATGTCTCAATTTCATTCACTAGAAGAACTATTAATTTTATAAGATTGTTCGTCCTCATCTTGTTGACCAGATCAGAAATTGGTACTCCTGATTAACAAAAAATTTACCATTAATAAAATGTTCCAGGCTATTATGCCATGGTCGAATGGATTTCGCCCAAAAACCAAACATTTTGTCCCCCTCTGCAGAGGACATTTTCAAGCAGGATCGTAGATTCTTTGAATGTTCAATTCACACCCTGGCTCGATGTTTATTACAGTAAAATTACACTTGCACACAGTGGCATGATGTCACATGTTTTGAATGCATGAGAGCAATTGACCATTGTTGACTGCTGGCATCCACTGTTGCTTTCATTCCGTCCTTATTCCTATTAAAATTCCTGGGGTGTTTTATAATCTCTGTGGCCTCTCTTTAGAACCTTTTGTGGTATCCGCTTGTGGCTGCTAGTACTTCAGTCCTATCAAAATGAATGTGATGGTCTCCTGTCTGCAAAGCATGCTCCTTAACAGCTGATCTATCAATCTCCCCTCTTCTGCAATTGCCCTTGTGCTCTTCTAGTCATTTTTTGACCGTTCTTTTTGTAGTACCATTGTACATCTCTCCACAGCTACACAGAATCCTATAAATTCCTGCTTTTTTCCAGTTGTTGGTGAGCATCCTTAGCCGATTTTAGGTGATCTTGTATCTTGTGAGTGGATTTGTAGATTATCACGATGTTCCGCTTTTTCAAGATTTTTCCTATTCCGTCATTAATGTCCTTAATGAAAAGCAGGAAAACTTTCGATTTCACTAACGCTTGAGCAGTGCAATGATTTCTACACAGTGGTGTTAACACTCTTTTCATCTCAGCAAACGAATAACCATTCTTGAGCAATGCATTGGTGAGATGTTTTAATTCTGTGTTAAGCAGCTCTGGTTCGTAGATTTTCCTTGCTCTATCCACAAAGCTTTTATAATGCCTTACTTTTTTTGTGGGTTGTGGTTCTAATCCCATTGTTGGTAATGGTATGTGTATGTGGGTTTTCAGTAAATCATGTGGCCCAAGCTACCATCTTCTTTCTTGAAAACTAACACATCGAACAAATTCAATCTTCCACCTACCTCCTCCTCCATGGTAAACTGAATCTTCAGATTGATCCTGTTGAGATATTTCTGAAACCGACCCAGTTCCTTCTTGCCATGCTGCTACAAAACAAACATATCATCCATGTACCAGAGCCACATATTCAGTTTCTTGTTTGCAGTTTCCAATGCTTGCTCTTCGAATTTTTCTGTAAAGAAGTTCACTACGACTGGGCTTAAGGGTCTTCCCACAGCGACCCTATCTGTCAGTTCATAGAAGTCATTGTTTCATTTGAAATACCTTCATGTCAGGCAATGTTCTGCAACAATGGGAGGAAAAATTCAATTCAGCTGTTGCAACACTTTATTGATCAGAACCATTGTGAATAGCAATACCACATCAAAACTAACTAATATATCCTCTGGTTCTATCACTATGCTTTTTAATTTACTGATAAAATGTGCCAAATTCTTGATATACGAATCCGATTGGCCCGTATACAGTCATAATAAAGTTGTCAAGAACTTGGCAATCGAATAGGTGGGCTCGCAAATAGCAGTCAATATAGGTCTCAGAGGAACATGTTCTTTGAGCACCTTCAGCAATCCATAAAGTCTTGGTGGTAGCACAACTGAATTGAACAGACTTTTCTGAAAACTCTGTTGGATAGCGGCATTATTTATCAACTGTGTAACAGTTCTAAGAACCTTGTCAATGGGATCTTTACTCAGTTTCCTACATGTTTGAGGTCTAATAAGTCTTAACCTGAACTACTATAGTCGGTGACAATAAAAACAACTGCTACCTGTCACGTGTCAGTGGGAAGAATAACAACTCTGTCGTCCTCATTCAGGCATTTTATGGCATTTCTCTCACCCACAGTTAAATTAATTTTTGTAGGCTTTGTGCTAGACAGTACTCTTCCAGCTTCTCTACAGATTCTTCAGCTGTAATCGTGTCCACCCTACAAATGCTTGATTTTGCTCTGGCTTTTACTTCTTCCGTGGGCACAATTTGTGGGCTAATTGTAAAATTTTGCTGTGGCAAGCACTCATCTCTCATTGTGAGAAAACGAACGTCTGGATAAATTGATAACTGTGGAGGAAGTATCTGAATGGTGGATGGTCTGATTAGGTTGCAAATTATCAAATTCCTTCTTTCGTCTAACTGACATTGTCAACATACAGTTCTTAATAGTATCATGCAATAGTCTGTCAGTTCTGTCCCATTCACCACTACTCAGTTTATTGCTGACAGTAATATGGAGAGAAAAAGCAGAACATTGCAGTAATCAACAAACCCACCCAGAAGATACAAGATCACCACTGGAAAAGGGAGGAATTTATAGGATCATGTTTAGTTGTGGGGAGCTATACAAGGATACTACAAAAAGAACAGTCATAAAATGAGTAAAAGAGCACAAGGGCAATTGTAGAAGAGGGGAGACTGATAGATCAGCTGTTGCGGAACATATTTTTTAGCCAGTAAACCACATTCATTTTGATAGGACTTGAGTACTGGCAGCTGCAAGCGGATACCATGAAAGGTTATATAGAGAGGCCATAGATATTGTAAAACTACCCTGGAATTTCAGTAGAAAGAAGGATGGCTTGAAATTGAATGACATCAGGATTCCAGTGCTGAAGAATATGTCCACCAGTCTTCCACCATGAAGTGATAGCAACAGTGGTTGAAGGCAGTCGACAAATGTCAATAGTGCTCATACATTTGAAACATGTGATGTTATGCCACTGTGCATAAGCAGAATTTTGCTGTAGTCAATAGCAAGCCAGGGTGTGAATCATACATTCAAAGAATCTACAACCCCCCTTGAAAATATCCTCCGCACATGAGGACAAAACATCGGATCTTAAGGTGAAATCCATGATAGCCTGGAAAATTTTATTAACTGTGATGTTTCCTGCCGTGAAAGTTTACATTTTATAACAAAAATATTGTAACATGTTGTAAAGCAAAATTACTGCTAGTTGTTTTTGGTTCATTGAACTATAGTTTTGACAATCGTTTTTTAATTACTTGAAATTTTGCTGAAAAATTAAAGATTGAAACTAAGAGGAGACACCATTTGCTTTCATGTTAAGCCTTGCTGATTTTCTGCTTCTAATCATGCCTTTACTGTCATCTTTTGCTTGAAGCTTCCTTATTGATTATGTCTAGATTGAAACAGTAAAGTGATCAGTTTTTTACATGACAGTTACCTCAGCAGCATCCAGAAAATGAGCTTGTTTATTCCTTCTGTTGTGTATACATTTTTCACATTGCTCTGCTACTGCATGTGTCAGTTGCCACAGGCAATTGCAGGTGATGCTTGGGGCTGGTAATGTAACACTTGTGATTCGTCTACATTGTTTCTTTGTGCAGCATATTTATTTTATGCGACGGAATATCTTAAATTAGTTCTGAAGAAGAAACAAAAAAATAGTAAGATCATCCCTACTCTACTAAGCAACCACAGTGCTGCACTTTAACGGGCAGTATGAATGAACGTTGAACAGAAGTGCCCCGCTGTTGCTGCCACAGCCATATTATGTGTGCAGACAAACATCAGCTGACATCATCACCTGCTTTTGTGCTCCACTCTCAGTCACATTGATATTGAAGACAGAGGTATAGTAAATTAAGATCCTCTTCCTTATGGTGCAGTATAAACTCATCTAACATGTAATTGTCTGGTTTTCCAGTAAATTTCTTCCTGTCATAATACAGTGTCAGTATCAGGTACTACTTTAAATTAAAGAAGAAAAAATGGGGCATGACCCAAGTGTCTAATTCTTGGCCAGTCCTGACGGAGAGGGTCAAGTTGGACTTTGGGTCTACCAATTTGGAGATCAACAACTTCCCGTTTTCCATGTGGGTGCTGGATTTGGCATTTTTTGGTGCCCGTGATACGGTGCCTGGTAATGACCAAATCTGGTACAGCATACTGCAGCACTTGCAAAGAGCGTCTAAGGAAATCCTCTTACAATGTTTTAATTCAGTATGGCTGACTGACCAATTCTGCGACTTGTAGTGAGAGGTTATTATGATCCTTCTGTATAAACCAGAAAAGGACTGAACGTGTCCCAGTAGTTATCGGAGCATTGCCTTAATGAACTGTGTTGGAAAAAAAGACCCTAGATTGCATGGTCAGCTGTCACCTGGTTTGGATGTTAGAGACCAGGCAGCTGCTTAGATGCTGATAGTGTGGATTCAGTAGATGTTGGTCAACTGTTGACAACTTGACCCTGCTAGAACACCAGTAGGCCTTTGTATGTAACAAGCATTTTACAGACACTTTTTTTCACATCAGTAAGGCATACAACACTATTTGGACGCACAATATTCTCAGTCAGCTTCATCAGTGGGGCTTTCGTGGCCACTTCCCCATCTTCATTTGGTCCTTCCTCTCAAGCGTACTTTTTAGGTACAGAATTGGTGATGTATTATCAGATAATTTTCCGAAGGAAAATATTGCTCCCCAGGGCAGTGTTTTAAGTGTTACTCTCTTTGCCATAGTTATTAACAGAATCACCTCCACAGTATGGAGTCCTGTCCAAAGCTCCTTATTTGTGGACAATTTTGCGATCTTCTGCTCTTCGTCCAAAACTCACAACAGTGAGTTGTCAGCTACAACTTACAGTGAAGAGGTTGGAGGAGTAGACTGCAAAGACTGATCTCAACGTTTTCTGCAGAAAAGAGTTTGTGTGTGTGGGTTTTCATTGTAATCATTCTCATATACTTTTGATTCACCTGAGTTGAGTGTGTGGGAATCTGTTCTCTGTTTTAAAGAATTTGTGAGGCTTTTGGGCTTCCCGGGGAGCAGACAGGGCATGTGTGATCCAGTTTTATAGGGCTTCATGCAGTCGCAGCTGGGCTACGGGTGCACAGTGTATGGGTCATTGAGGCCTTCTTACCTGAAGATCATTGATGCTATACACCTGAGGGGTCAAGCTAGCCATGGGCGCTTACAGGACCAGCCCCACACCTAGTCTCTATGCTGAGGCTGGTGGACTGTCACTTACCATCCAGTGGCAACTCGTCAGGTTGCCTCAGGCATGCCAGTTCCTCTGTACTGCCAGCTCCTCACCACACCACATCATTGCTCACCCCATTATGGAACACCTCTTTATCCATTGCCGACGGGCAACAAGGCTGTTTGGGATCCGTGCAAAATGTGTGCTGGAGCCCGTTGATGGGTGTCATGCACAGGCTCAAATTCTGGGTTTTAACTGTCTGTGGCGCTAGTTACTGCAGAGGCCCATAGTGATTTTAGATTTAGTACAAAACAGGTGAGGCTGCATTCCTGCATTGTTTCTAACAGATTACTTTATGACATTTGGCTGAGCACCACAACTATGTAGCCATATTTACGGATGACTCTAAACAGGGAGACTCCATTGGTTGTTCTGTTGTTTTTCCTGATCATCTGCTCAAGGTCCAACTGCTTCAAGACTTTACTGTCTTCGACGTGGAATGATACACGATCTTGCGGGCACTGAAGCAGATGCGACACATTTTGAGTGCTAAATTCCTTGTCTGTTCAAATTTCCTGAGTGCCCTTCACCCCCTACAATGCTTGTACCCAGCAGATAAATTAGTCAGAATATCCAAGATGCCCCCTTCAATCTACAAAGGCTGGGGAAAGAGATGCCTTTCTGCTGGGTATGAGGGCACAAGGTTATTGCAGGGAACAAAAGGGCGGATGCAGCAGCCAAGGAGGCATGTTGTGATGCTCAGACTATTCAGTGCACCATCCCCATACACAGTGTACCATCCCCATACATGCTATCACCTCAATGGGGAGGAGAATGGATGACAGTGGGAGACAGTAAGCTGCATCTGGTAAAGTCGACAATGCGGCCTTGGCATACCTCCTTCCAGCCACATAGATGGCATGAAGTCCTCCTTACTCGTTCTCGCATAGGCCATAGCCCCGTGATCCATGTATTCTTGCTCTGGTGAGAGGACCCTCCAGTATAGTGCTTGCAACATACATATCACTGTGCAACACATTTTGTTAGTGAGAATATTAAAGTTTTGTGGTATAACCAACTTCTTTCATCAATTTTTAGGGAGATGTTCGTAATGTGTCAACAAGATGAGTGGCTCACTCACGTTTTTTGTAATTGGTCAGCCAGTCACATTTGCCTGTGCTGTTATTTTAGGCCTCTTTCGTTTCCAGGTATAGTACTTTTCACCCTTTCTCCATTGCCTTAAAGTGTGGGAGATAGAGTGATTCTGTGGGTCATCACAATTGAGCGGGAAGTGAGAGTGTTATTTTCTTGGTTTCCTCCTCACTGTGTGACTACAATTTTACCCATTTTATACACATTAGTTTCTTTTAAAACGGACACACACACACACACACACACACACACACACACACACACACACACACACACACACACACGCACGCGCGCGTACACATTATTTTGTTCTACCTGTATCTGGCCACACATTGCTATAACTCAGTCTGCTTAAGTGGAAAAGAAAGAGAAAGTACACATACATAATATGCATGTGAATTGTGTATAGTCCTAATCTCCTTCTCTGTCTCTGTCAATCTCCTCTCCCCCCCCCCCCCCTCCTCCCCCTCTCTCCCTTTCCCTCTCAATCCATCACCTCATCCCACCTTTCTCTGTCCACTTTCACCTCCCTCCTCTCCCCATCTCCTCCCCCTCTCATCATCTCCTCCCCCTCTTCCCATCTCTCTCTCCCCCCCCCCCCCCTGTCGATCTACTTCTTCATGTTTTCTGTGTCTATTTTCTCCCACGCCTCTGTCCATCTCCTCTTCCCCCTCTATCTGCCCTTGAGTCTTGTTTATTGTTATTACAAATTCAGATTCTGTAGTAGTATTCTAATCATGAACCAGTAAGCCACATATACAACTTTCCTGTTTGTTAATAAAGTTTCACTATATAAAAAAAGTACATAGTCTACATGTGTCTGAATACTTATTATGGTAACGTGTAAAATTCTGATGTAAATCGGAAATGTACATTTTGAGATTTTGTGTAATAATTTTTTTCACTACACACATGGTGTTCATTTTAACTGTATCTTGAAAACTACACATTGGATCAAAAATAGTTATAATTCCAATTAGTCTTGGAGGGGGCCATCCAACAACATCACACTCGACCTGCCACCCCACATTTGCACGGGAGGAGGGAGGGGGGGACTGAAATCTTCAGTGGGAACCCCAGTTTTTTTCAGCAGATTATGATTCCATGACAAATTCTACATACATTTTTTTCTGAAGCATTTTCTTTGTTTTGCCATAGATGGTGCTGTAATCGGAGGACTAGAATGGGTAAACAGTTGTAATTTACTACATGCTACTTAATGGCCCTTGAATACCCAGTGGCATGTGGGAGCCCACCTCCATGCTGCGAGGGTAGGACAGGCCAGTATTTCATAGCTTCTAATTAGAAACCCTATTTGCATTGTTGTATTCCTCTGACATTTCGAATAGGGGACTACTCAGTAAACCACTGTGGCCGTGGCTCGAGTTGAATGCTACTCTACTTTCCTAATTAAAGTGTTCAAATGTAGTATCACCAACTTCAATACATTTAGTGATCCGCTTTTCATATGACTATAGATAGGGCAGAAGCATATCTGTGGGAATGTCAGCACAGGTGTGTATGATGTAGTCGATCATGGCTTTGTGGCCTGTTGGCACTTTCTGGTGTACATTACCTTTTAAATATCCCTACAGAAAGAAATCCAGCAACATCAAGTCCGGCAACCAAGTGGGCCAGTTAATGGGGCCACCTCTGCCGATCCACCAACCTGTGTAAACATGGTCTAATACCTTCCGTGCTTCAGATATTTAATGCACTGGGCAACAATCATGCTGAAACCCCATACACTGTCGAACATCCAGGGCTACATCCCGCAGTAGTACCATCTCTCAGTGCAATGTTCACCTTCCTGCAGTTGTTAACATGGGCACCTCAGTCTGAAGCACGACATATGTGAGAAGCCCTTAGTAGCTCGCCTTCCACAAATTTTACTTTAAATTGTGACTAAAGCAGTTTTGCTTTGTATTTCTTTTATATGTGATGTGTAAGTACTGCTTCCTTTTGTACTGTTAATCCGTTTTCAGTTTTGAAACTGTGTTTCTGTGCTTTTGCATAAGCAAAATGTTACCACGTCTGCTGTTGTCATATAAAACTTTGCCTGTGAGTTCAAGTACTAAATACTGCTCATTTTAACATTCAGCTGTCTATATTTTAAAGGTTAAGTAACCCACTTATATTTACAGCTACCAGATGGCTCTCTTAGTGTCATGTTCACCTGCCCGCACTTTTTAACGCGGGTGCCTCAGTCCGTTGCTACCTGTGGCTTTACAGATATGAGTAGCCCATAGTGGCTTGCCTTCATGCTTTCATTTAAAAAAATTTGTAACTAAAGCCCTTCTGGCCTGTTATTTATTTTATACGTGACATGTAAGTACTGTCTCTGTCTTGTATTTTATATAATTTTTTTCCCCATAAATTTGTAATTATGTTACAGGCCGCTTTAAACATTTAAATTCTGATAATGGCACTATTGGAAGTGCTGAAACCTGGTTAATAAGACTAAAAATTGTGGCCGAGGACTCATTTGTTTCAACATTATAACACATTTGCTTCATTTCTTTTTGCTGGTCTGTACGGTGCCATCAGGATTAAAGGTGTTCACAGCCTTGTAAAAGAATGCACAAGAGCAAGCTTTCTCTGGAAAAATCTTGGCATACAGGGCAACAACAGCCTTAACATGGGGTTCCCATTGAAGATTTCATAGTTGCCACCCACTACCCACACATGGGTAAGTGGCAGGTCGAATGTGGTATCATTGGATGTTCCCCTACGAGACAAACAAATTTGAATTAAAACATTTTTTATCTGATGTGTAGTTTTTTAGATATTTCAATGTCATCAGTTAAAATGAACTTCCTGTGTAATACATGTATATATTTCTATATTATAAGTATTAACAGTATACATAAATTAAAGAATTAGGTGCCTAAAAACACGGCCGTAATAGAATTCAACATTGTGTCAAAATTTCAAAGCGATCGGTCAAGAACTTTTGGAGTTTAACTATTCTGAACAAACCAACATTTTCATTTTTATAACACTTCCCCTTTTATGACATATATACCAGACAGTGTTCCAGTAAGTATATAAAAACACATGAGTATTCGAATGGAACATTGTGCCAAAATTTCAAAGCAATCCATGAAGAACTTGTGACAATTTGAGATTTTTGTTGAGCATTTTTTAATATGAAACAATGTTTTATTACTTAATCAGCATGTACATAACGACTTCTACACACCCTAGAACACATAAGAACCACAGAGTAATTATAACACAGCAGAGTAAACAAAAAAATTGTCGATATCAATATACATAACTTAACATGTCCCCTTAAATTGACATTGACACACAGTATGAAGTCTAAAAGTACAGTCACGCCTTCACTTATTTCACAAGGCCCACAGATTCTCACACATTTTTCATGTCTGGTATTGCTAAGTGGCTTTGTGAAAGCATCGGCTGACATTTCTTCAGAAGGCAGATGTTCAACATTAACAACACCTGACTCAACATGCCTTCTTGTAAAATGATACTTTATATCCATATGGTTTGATCTAGAGTTTGTCACTAGGTTATTGGCAAACTCAAAGACTCCTTTATTATCATAATATGCTGTAAATGGCTTTATGACACTTCTTGGCTCTACCTCAAACATAAGTTATCTTAACCACAGAAAATCTTGAACAGTTGATGCCAAGGCCTTATAATCAGCTTCACAAGTAGAAAGTGCAATAGTTTTTGTTTTCTACTAGACCACGAAATTAAAGAGTTTTGTAATTTTATGCATGAACCAGTTACAGAGTGTCTGTCATTGATTTCTTTCCCCAATCTGCATCACTGAAGACATACTCTAGAAAATTCTAGCTTAAATATCTAAACAATCTTTTTACTGTCAACCAATGAATCTTTTTAAAGCAATGATTATATATGCTAAGGAGACTTAACAGCAAAACATGTCAGGTCTGGAGATTTGGGATAGATGTAGGAGACCTCCTATTGCTTCTTGAAATTTTACTTTGATATCATGTGATTCAACTGCTTCAAAGTCCAAACCAAGTTCAAGTGGTGTTGCATTGGCTTGGCTTCATTAATTTCAAATTTCACCAGAACTTTTTTTGCTTAGGATTTCTGGGAGGCCCAAATTTTTGCTTTATCACAATCCCATGTAATTTCCTTGCCTAGGTATTGGCGTATCTGTCCTAAGTCTTTTATCTAAAAAAGTCTCTTCAAAGAACTTTTGAATTGGTCCAAAACACTTCTGTCATTTGAGAATAACAGCACATCATTGACATATAAAGCTATGATCACTAGTTTGGTGCCATCTCTGTGGAAATTGATACATGGATCAGTGTTTGATCTGTCCAGTTTTTTGATTCCCATCCCTATCAGCCTGTTTGAGCCCACAAACAGCTTTCTTCAGCCTCCAGGAGTTGCAAAATTTTCTGGTGAAATGACAAATTTCTTCATTTAAGTCTCCATAGAGATAAGCAGTAGTGATGTCAACATGGTTGATCAGGTTCTCTCGAGCTGGCATAGGCAAGATATATCTAATGGATGCATGCTTGACCGCTGGTGCAAAGGTTTCCTGATAATCAACACCTTGAACTTTAGCACATCATTTTATCACTAGGCGTGCCTTAAATGTTTCTGGTGTACTGCTAGTCTCAGGCTTTATTTGTAATACCCACTTAGTCTTGAGTGGTTTATGTCCCCTGGGTAGCTCTACTTCTTCAAATGTGTTATTACGAACTAGAGGTAAGAATTCTTTCTTCATTGCTTTTTCCATTCTTCATTATTCGCGCCTTTCAAAGCTTCCTTGACGTCGATGTCTTCACTTGGAAGTCCTTCTTTCAAATAGTAAGTAACATGATCTGGCCTTGTCTTGGGTTTTGGTTCGCTGCTTGACCTTTGAGGTGTAACCTCGTGAACTATGTTTTGATTCTCATGACCCACATCTTGAGCCTCAGTTTCTATTAAAAGGTTCATCATCACTGTCTTCTGATTTAACTTTTTCTTCAGTTTGTGAAGTATTGATGTCCTGAAGAACTTCTTCTTGTTCCAATCCTAAGGCATTTGTGGTCTTAGCGTTTTCTGTCTTCGAACTTGAAAAACTCTCCTCTTCCAGGAATTTTACATTCCTACTAACAGTTATCTGGCCAGTCTCCGTATTGATGAATCGATAGCCTTTGGTTGCCTGACAGTAGGCCACAAGTGTCAACTTCTGTGACTTTGTATCCCACTTCTTGCAGTGGGGTTTTGAAATGTGAACCATTGCACTGCAGCCAGAAATTCTCAGACATGATAAACAAGCCGTAGTCTTATGCCAAAGTTGATATGGCGTCTTATCTCCGAGTGTGGTGGACGGTGAACGATTTGATAGGTACGCAGCTGTAGACACAGTTTGGTAGGTTAGCATCGAACATCATAGCACTACCCCTTTCAACCAATATTGTATTAGCTTTCTCAGGAACACCATTCTACTGTGGACTGTAACATACTGTAAGCTGGTGGATGAGACTCTTAGAAGCCAGAAATCCTTTTAGTTCATCATTGACATATTCCTTTCCATTTTCAGACCACAACTTCTTAATATTTGTACCTGTCTGCTTTTTCACCATGGCTTTGAAGTTTTGAAATATCTGTATTACCTCAGATTTTTTCTTCGAGAAATAAACAAACCTGAGTCTTGAAAAATCATCAGTAAATATGAGAAAATAATGATCTCCACCAATAGACTCTGTCTCCATTTGCCCACACAATTTTTTATTAAAAGTCACTTTATGTCCTTTGCTTGCAATTTTACTAACTGAGAACAAATTTACAGTTGAGTTGGGGATGTGAATCACATCAGACGCTTCTACTGTTTTATCACCAGTATAGACGGTCAGATCAGCACTTCCAGTAGTCTCTACTACTAAGCCATCACCTCCCAAGCTGGTTACTGAACTATTAGATGGCTTGACATTATGAAGCTTCATTCCCTCATTAGTAATGTGAGTTGGGGCACGGGAATCTAAATACCACATATTCTCTCTATGAGACTGCTTACCATCATCAGCAAGAAAAGCTTTCTTTTGCTGTGTCTGTTTCCTAAGTACATATTTGTCATCATTATTTTTGATGAGCCTCCTCCTTTTTCGTCCTTACTAGAACAATATTTAGCAATATGAGTTGGTTTATTGCACTTGTAGCATTTAATAGTACATTTTGTAGGCCTCTTCTTATTTGTATATTGAGCAGATTCCTCATTTCCATTTGCATCTTCGGGTTTATCTTGTAGCAGTTTCACTTTAATAGAATCTCCCATATACGTGTGCCACTGTTGTCAAGTGCCATGATCATAGGCTGATAATAAGCGGGTAATCCAGCCAGAAGCAAAGTTCCTATCCACTCTTCACTCACCCCAAACTTCATTTTGTTTAACTTAAACACGGTCATTATTATACAATCTCAGTAGTCATCTATTGACTTGCATTTATCTAATTTGGTGGTGATTAATGAAGCTCACTCTACACGTGAGTCTTGTGTTTTCAAACGCCTACTTCGGAATAATTCTTCTTGTCGACAAAAAGTATAATCCGGGAATGTGCCTTTTTGTCTCTTTTCTTCCAAGAATTGTCCCACTTCATCGGATCCGAAGGAGCATTGTCAACAACATCCCACAATTTGTCATGGCCCAAATATGCCTTCATGACAAATTTCCATGTTGAGTAATTTTCATGCCTGATCAACTTTTCAATCACTAGAAGTCCAATTGAGACTGTACCACTCGTTTTTAGCTTTGAGTGGGAGAAAAAATATCGGCAGTATGCATTCAAGAGTGATCAGTCGGCAAAATATGAATGATCGGCACATGCATAACTTACGAACCGGCTCTGGGTTTCCGCACACAGCTTCGATTTTAACATTTATAAAACCTTACTTTCACACTTGTGTCTGGACCCATAACCTTTTGTTTAGCATTTTTTAATATAAACGTGAAAGCTTTCGGAAACAACATGTTATTAATTAATCAGTACATGCACAACAACTACTACACACCCCAGAACACATAATAACCACTGAGTAATTATAAGACAACGGATTAAACAAAAACATTGTCGATATCAATTTACATATCTTAACAATGCTGAAGAAATGAAATCTATGTCTGTATTTATAGAGAAATTATAGATGTTCCTAATTGTAAATCCTCTAAAGTTTTTGACCGAGTGCTTTGAAATTTTGGCATGATGTTCCATTGCTACACATGTGCGTTTTTATTTACCTACTTTTCAAATATAAATGATACATAAATTTAGCAATGGGGAAATGGTACAAAAATCTCTAAAAGTTACATATACCTGTATTATACATGATATGTTAAAGAATTAGCACCTAAAATCATGCCCTTATTAGAATTCAACATTATTTCAAAATTTTAAAACAATTTGTCAAGATTTTAGGAAATATACGATTTTGAACAAACAACATTTACATTTTTATTTATATAGATGTGGTGCTAGAGGACGTAATGCTACTTTCTCCTGAATTGTGTTTGTTACTTACTACACATTTTCTTACTGCAGTAGAAAAAATTGAATATTTATGCAATGTTTATTCACTTCAGTATTGGCGTGGAAACAGTCTCTGAGAGGTTCCTATTGTCTTAAAATGGTTCAGTGAACTGTTCTTTGAACCCAGACCATTACCTTTTGTGAACAGTGTTCTGACTGATTGAGCTATCCAGGCACAACTGCCTCCATAACAGCTTCAATTCTGACAGTACCCTTCATACTTTTCACAGAGCATTGCCTATGAAAGGCAAGGGTCTAGGTTCAGTTTCTGGTCTGGCATTCAATTTCAGTCTGTCCGGAAGTGTCATGAGAGTATACTCTGTTTTGCAGTTGGAATGATTCATTCTGGAAACTTCCTGCCAGACTGAGAATGAAAAATGAGCCTCTGCTTTTTTGTGTGCGCTCTTACATAATACTAAGAGCATGACAGGATTATTGAAAACTGACATCTTAATAGCAGCAGGCAGAGAATATTGTGCTCTTAAGTGGGATAATAAACCTAAGAAAATAAAAAAGAAAGAAATGTGAGAAAGTTTGTAATTAAACGGAACATGTGAGAGAAGTTAAAATACTTTCAAGCATTATAGCATGATGAAGATGGTAATAAGCAGAAGCAGAGCCTGGAAGACGATGATGTTGTTGTGGTCTTCAGTCCAGAGACTGGTTTGATGCAGCTCTCCATGCTACCCTATCCTGTGCAAGGTTCTTCATCTCTGAGTAACTGCCGCAACCTACATTCTTCTGAATCTGCTTAGTGTATTCCCTTGGTTTCCTTCTGCGATTTTTACCCTCCACACTTCCCTCCAATACTAAATTGGTGACCCCTCGATGCCTCAGAATGTTTCCTATCAACTGATCCCTTCTTCTAGTCAAGTTGTGCCACAAATTCCTCTTCTCCCCAATTCTATTCAGTACCTCTTCATTAGTTACATGATCTACCGATCTAATCTTCAGCATTCTTCTGTAGCACCACATTCCAAAAGCTTCTATTCTCTTCTTGTCTAAACTGTTTTTCGTCCATGTTTCACTTTCGTACATGGCTACACTCCATACAGATACTTTCAGAAAGGACTTCCTGACATTACATCACAAAAATGAATTACATACAGTACTTTTAATTGTGCACTCTTTGTGGCACATCTGTGCAGCCAACAAAGTCAGTAATGCAATTTAATGCTTGGTACTTGAATCAGAAGTACCTGGCTCTATCCTAAATTTAAAAAATCCTTTCTCGTAATGCAGTGACAAATTGAGGAGAGGTGGTGGTGTAACATTCCTACGTACCAGACCTGACACCAGTTTCCTGTGTCAGACTCCAAACTGCTACTTGGTGTCTCACCGAGAGTGAGTATATGACATTTATGATAACAAGTAAACCTCCAGTTCCTTAAAGCAAAAGTGTCCAGACTTGCTAGTACTGCAGACAGCAAACCATCTACTGGTGGCTACATAACGGCTGCAAAAGAAAGAGTCGTTATGTCATTTGTTTCAAAAATATCCTGGGGAGGAATATACCATCTAGTACTTTCCCCAAGGGCCCGCCCTCTCTTTTCCGAGAGTGAATGAAAGACAAAAAAAAAAATTGAAACAGTGAATGGAGAGGGGTAGGACTGCCATCAGATCCATTGCGGGCCACAGAATGTGCATTTCTGCTTTAAATAATGTAACTCCCGTATATAAAACAGCTTCAGATGTTTGGTTACTTTACAAATGAGTTAATGTGTTAAATATTTGACATTACGTTTGTAAGCATGGGCAGTTTAAGGCCCAAGTGACTCTGGGCGACAAGCTGAGAAGGGTGCCGGAGGTGCTAGAACGACATATCTATACAGAGCATATCACAATTAGTAGCAGCCACTTGGGGTGCTATACTGAGAGGGGCACTTGAGTATAAGATTTTTATGCATTGCATATTACATATAGTAGCAAAAACTGACACGGGCGACAGTGTACAAAAGAAAAGGGGGTTGGGGGTGGAGGCGCCAGATGATAAGTCACTCATGTGGAAAAATGTTCTCAAACCATCCCTGCATGTAAGCAAGAAAAAGTTGAGAAAAGTTTGTTGTAATTTACTATGTGCTTTGTTTATGGAACATTGGATGAATGTAGTCTTGAGTAATTTGTGCTCGTTTGCAACCAAAAGCTAGTCCTTCACACATCTCACTGTTTATGACACTGTATCTCCTGAACTGTTTGTCATACATTGATATAATTTTTAGGTAGATTCAGTGATATATCTAGATACTCTCTGCAAAGTGTTTTACAAATAGAGTTACAGCAGAGTCTCTATAATCCGACACTTCACCAATCTGACGCAATGAGCCAAGTGAACAGTTTAGTAAACAATACATACTCGGCCACTAATTGTTGATTACTGCGTACATTGTGCAGTCGAATTAGTACCCTCTTTAACTTGACTGTGATAGTGTTAGGTGAATGTTTTGTACTTTTCTTACAATATGTCTCAAGCAGATAGTGAAAAATGTAAACACAAAACATTGACTGTGGTTGAAAAATCTGAAATTATTAAAAAATTAAACAAAGGAGAAAAAAGTAGTGATTTAGCTTCATTTTATGGCATTGGGTGTGCTACCATTTCTGAAAATAACAAAAATCGTGATGAAAGTGAGGGGATTGTGTACAATTTGAACAGCAGAAGAACTGACAGGAAAGTGATAAAAACCGGTGAATACGCATTAATTGAGGATGCTTCAAACACATGGTTCCTTCAGGAATGTAGTAAACACACTACAGTTTCAGGAGGTCTTATCAAAGTAAAAGCGATACTTTTCTATAAATAAATTATGAAAAAAGATTATTTCTACACAACTACCAGATAGCTTGATAAGTTTAAAAAACTGTTTGGTATCCACTTGCTAACCACAACAAGAGAAAAAACTCTCTTGTGACTTTGAAGCTGCGGAGCTGTACAGACAAAAATTCAAGAAAACTTTAGAAGAGTTAAATCTTTGTCATGATCAAGTTTATAACGCAAACGAAAGTGGATTTTTGTGGAAAATTTTGCCCAACAAAACATTCGTCCGCAAAGCATAGTGCTCCTGGCAGAAAAATGTGTTAAGATAGGTTGATATTTATGTCATGCTCTGCTGCTAATGGATCACACAAACTTGAGCTGCTTGTCATAGGAAAATCAAAAGATGCTAGGACTTTAAAAAATGCAAAACATCTACTAGTCAAATATAACACGAAAATAAATCTTGGATGACATGGTGATTGTTCAGTGAGTGGTTTCATGAGAAGTTTGTGCCTTTGGTCTAAAAATTTCAAGAAGCAAAATTTGTCTCAGAAAGCTTTGTTGGTGTTGGATAACTGCCACAGATATCCAGTTGAAGATGAACTTGAATCCAAAGGTGGTTTTAAAAAAGTGAGGTTTCTTCCCCCAAATGTAACCCCTTTGCTACAACCTATGGACCAGATTATTATCCAGACTGTTAAGGTTCATTATAAAAAAAGCCTAGTTTGTAGTGTAATTAGCAAAAAGAAAAGTGTTAGTCAATCATTAAAAGAAACAAATGTTAAAGACATTGTTTACAACCTTGCTTAGGCTTGGGAAAGTGTTGGTATCTGCATATGGCAAACTGCGTCCAGCTCTTCTTTACTAAACAAGTCCAAGAAATGTTTTAAAGAAGATAAAGGGAATGAGAAAGATGTTGACCCTATTAACGACGAGATCAAGCTGCTCCAAGAGACAGACAATTGATATCTGTTCAAATGATTCTGAAACATTGTGTGTTAACCACACAGATGACTGGTTATTCGGAAACAAAAATGAAAATTGTCAGCTGATGAGTGATAACAATATTATTCATGATTATGGCAATGTAGAACAATGGGAAACTTTGACAGTACAGGCCGAACGACATAGCGATGATGTGAGTGCTTTTAACATATGTGTCACTTGGCCTGAGGGAAACGACGCAGAAGCAGCTGATGTTTTAGTTTGGAGGAGGCAGCAAGAGAGAGCTCTAAAATCTTCTTTGAACTCGAAAAAACCAACAAAGATTGACGACGTACTATCACAGAAGAAGGCGACTGATGAAGATGAATGTATAAACAATTTATATATTAAACGGCGTAAAGTATTATTAACATATGATCTGAGTTCTACATATAATTATTGTTTTGTGAGTCACTTAAATGTTTTAATATAAAAAACCAGCAATTTTCATTGAAAATCCAGTAATTTGACATTTTCTATAATCCAGCATATCCCGGTCTCATATGCATCGGACTACAGAGACTCTACAAAATGTTGTGTCTGATTTTGAAGTTTTACTGCTCACTAGTTTTTCACAGATCTAAATGTTTATGACATCAAATCTCCTGAACTGTGTGTTTTGCAATGATATAATTGTGCTGGTACATTCAGTGGTATTTGTGGATGGTGTCAGCAAACTTCGTTGTGAATAGAGTCAGAGATAAAGAATTAATAAGTTAAAACATCATGCCTAATGCTGGAGTTTGACTGCATGAACGACAAAAATTAAGTAATCAATAAAACTTGTTTCATTTCGCCATTATGTGGGTAAGGGCAAGGGGGTGGGGGGTCATAAGAGGTTTGAAATTATGAGTCAAGTTTGTTATAAGTCACTAAGTGCTGTCATTCTCAAATACTGGATGCATATAGTCCGGGTATTGACACACCATCAGTTACGGTGTCGCAATACAAACACACAGTTCCTAACTGCAACAATTGTCTTAGTATGTTAAACTTTTGACATAAGATTATACCTCTTAATGAAGAGATTAAGACAACATTTTAAATTCTGTCACTAATTACACAAAATACTGAAAAATAAAAATTGTTTTGCCCGCTTGAAGCCCTTAGGTAGGCAATCCGCAACTTGCACTGGTTTCCGGGATAGCAGTTTAGTAATACAGATAATTGGTCTGTTGGATGGCGACATTAGTTCTGTTGCCTCTTGGCACTATTAGAGAGGTGCAGGCTATGAGCTGTTATTGGCGTACACTCTCTCTTTCATTCCAGGCTTATACCTAACAATACAGAAACTGCACAAGCACTTGTCACAGTCATTTACACACACACAGAGAGAGAGAGAGAGAGAGAGAGAGAGGGGGGGGGGGGGGGGGACACTTCAGAACAGATTAGAAAAAGGATCAACTAAGCACCTTCATAAGAACCTTGCTTTGGCAACAGTGTGATGTTTCTGCATTGTCATCAGTGCTCACTGCCTGGGTATGAGACTAACTTTATTCTTCTTCAAACAGACTTCAATATGTGTGCTTTTTTAACTTCCAAGTTGGGTCCTTATTTTACCCTTTGTAAGAAGTTGAAATGTACTTCTTACTAAGTGGTTTCCTCGGCTCAGATGATTTCTTATTTGACTGCTTAATTCATAAAGAATATATGTCTATCTACAGTCTGTTGTTGTGGGTCAATTAAGTGATATTTGTAGCAAATCAGATTTACATGAATATGCAGCTTTAGTTAAAAAGTGAATTTTGGAAATGCATTCTGATTTGGAATATGTTGTTTTTTGTCTCTAGTCATATTCGTCTATCATCATGTGCTCTTAATAGACACTTAGATAAGCAGCATTATTCCAGGTATGACCATGACGTTATAGTCCACACATGGCTAAAATTGGACAAAATGTTGCATAAGAGAGAATTAAGTGCAAGATAAGAAAGAGAGAGAATGGAAATAAATGAGATAACTTATTGCTATTTGGTCTTGTTTATACAGTTTTCTTCTTACCTTTCTGTACACCATTTCAGATCTCGCAATCACACATGCGTTCCCCTGCAAATGTCGCTTGGGAGACAGGGAAATGGCACCACTTGTTGAAGCAGATATTTACCGTGCAATGGAACAACGTCACCTTACGCTTGTGGGATGGTATCATTCCCATCCCTTCACAGCAGCCACACCAACACTACGGGATATAGATGCTCAGTTGGAGTATGAAATAAAGATGAAAGGAAACAGTGATGCTAGTTACACACCATGTGTTGGTGTCATCTGCTGTAAGTTTTCAGTCAGATCTTATTATTGTCTAAGTATAGTCTTTTTAAGTAGTTATTGGTGTTTTTCTTGACTGTATTCTTCAACTAGCATCATTCATCTTTTTTAACTGTCTAGGTATTTCAACAAAAGCAAAAGCTATAATCAATTGAGTTATTCTGCAAAGTATTAGTAGACTCTTGCAGAGCAGAACTGTGAGATATACCAATAGCATCACATAAACAGAGTGGCAAAGAAGGAATTCATAATTTTGAAATCAAATATAAGATTAAAAAAGTTTTTCCATATGGATCCAATAAATATTGGGGTGGTTGCTTCTTCTTTGCTCTCTATTTGTTTTTAGAAAGAATTACTGCTTCAGCTGCAATGATATTGCAGTGGTAGTAGTAGTAGTAGTAGTAGTAGTAGTAGTAGTAGTTGTTGTTGTTGTTGTTGTTGGTGGTGGTGGTGGTGGTGGTGGTGTAATAGTAGCAGCAACAAATGACCAGGTATTGTGTCATATTCAGAACATTAAAGTACTTTAATTTAAGTTACCCATGTTTTTACGAATGACTAATTGAAAATTAATAATTCCAGTCTCTCTTTGACTCATCTCTGTCCTATTTATTTACAAGTAATACTTGTGATTTTCTGAAATTGTCATATTCATTGAACTCTTAAGCATGTTGTTGTTGTTGTGGTCTTCAGTCCTGAGACTGGTTTGATGCAGCTGTCCTTGCTACTCTATCCTGTGCAAGCTTTTTCATCTCCCAGTACATACTGCAACCTACATCCTTCTGAATCTGCTTAGTGTATTCATCTCTTGGTCTCCCTCTATGATTTTTACCCCCCACGCTGCCCTCCAATACTAAATTGGTGATCCCTTGATGCCTCACAACATGTCCTACCAACCGATCCCTTCTTCTGGTCAAGTTGTGTCACAAACTTCTCTTCTCCCCAATCCTATTCAATACTTCCTCATTAGTTATGTGATCTACCCATCTAATCTTCAGCATTCTTCTGTAGCACCACATTTCGAAAGCTTCTATTCTCTTCTTGTCCAAACTATTTATCGTCCATGTTTCACTTCCATACATGGCTACACTCCATACGAATACTTTCAGAAACTGCTTCCTGACATTTAAATATATACTCGATGTTAACAAATTTCTCTTCTTCAGAAACGCTTTCCTTGCCATTGCCAGCCTACATTTTATATCCTCTCTACTTCGACCATCATCAGTTATTTTGCTCCCCAAATAGCAAAACTCCTTTACTACTTTAAGTGTCTCATTTCCTAATCTAATTCCCTCAGCATCACCCGTCTTAACTCGACTACATTCCATTATCCTTGTTTTGCTTTTGTTGATGTTCATCTTATATCCTCCTTTCAAGACACTGTCCATTCCATTCAACTGCTCTTCCAAGTCCTTTGCTGTCTCTGACAGAATTACAATGTCATCGGCGAACCTCAAAGTTTTTATTTCTTCTCCATGAATTTTAATACCTACTCCGAATTTTTCTTTTGTTTCCTTTACTGCTTGCTCAATATACAGATTGAACAATATCGGGGAGAGGCTACAACCCTGTCTTACTCCCTTCCCAACCACTGCTTCCCTTTCACGTCCCTCGACTCTTATAACTGCCATCTGGTTTGTGTACAAATTGTAAATAGCCTTTCGCTCCCTGTATTTTACCCCTGCCACCTTTAGAATTTGAAAGAGAGTATTCCAGTTAACATTGTCAAAAGCTTTCTCTAAGTCTACAAATGCTAGAAATGTAGGTTTGCCTTTCCTTAATCTTTCCTCTAAGGTAAGTCGTAAGGTCAGTATTGCCTCACATGTTCCAGTGTTTCTACGGAATGCAAACTGATCTTCCCCGAGGTCAGCTTCTACTAGTTTTTCCATTCGTCTGTAAAGAATTCGTGTTAGTATTTTGCAGCTGTGACTTATTAAACTTATAGTTCGGTAATTTTCACATCTGTCAACACCTGCTTTCTTTGGGATTGGAATTATTATATTCTTCTTGAAGTCTGAGGGTATTTCGCCTGTTTCATACATCTTCCTCACCAGATGGTAGAGTTTTGTCAGGACTGGCTCTCCCACGGCCGTCAGTAGTTCCAATGGAATATTGTCTACTCCGGGGGCCTTGTTTCGACTCAGGTCTTTCAGTGCTCTGTCAAACTCTTCACGCAGTATCTTATCTCCCATTTCATCTTCATCTACACCCTCTTCCGTTTCCATAATATTGTCCTCAAGTACACCGCCCTTGTATAGACCCTCTGTATACTCCTTCCACCTTTCTGCTTTCCCTTCTTTGCTTAGAACTGGGTTTCCATCTGAGCTCTTGATATTCATACAAGTCGTTCTCTTATCTCCAAAGGTCTCTTTAATTTTCCTGTAGGCGGTATCTATCTTACCCCTAGTGAGATAGGCCTCTACATCCTTACATTTGTCCTCTAGCCACCTCTGCTTAGCCATTTTGCACTTCCTGTCGATCTCATTTTTGAGACGTTTGTATTCCTTTTTGCCTGCTTCACTTACTGCATTTTTATGTTTTCTCCATTCATCAATTAAATTCAATATTTCTTCTGTTACCCAAGGATTTCTACTAGCCCTCGTCTTTTTACCTACTTGATCCTCTGCTGCCTTCACTACTGCATCTCTCAAAGCTACCCATTCTTCTTCTGCTGTATTTCTTTCCCCCATTCCTGTCAATTGTTCCCTAATGCTCTCCCTGAAACTCTGTACAACCTCTGGTTCTTTCATTTTATCCAGGTCCCATCTCCTTAAATTCCCACCTTTTTGCAGTTTCTTCAGTTTTAATCTACAGGTCATAACCAATAGATTGTGGTCAGGGTCCACATCTGCCCCTGGAAATGTCTTACAATTTAAAACCTGGTTCCTAAATCTCTGTCTTACCATTATATAATCTATCTGATATCTTTTAGTATCTCCAGGGTTCTTCCATGTATACAACCTTCTTTCATGATTCTTAAACCAAGTGTTAGTTATGATTATGTTGTGCTCTGCACAAAATTCTACAAGGCGGCTTCCTCTTTCATTTCTTAGCCCCAATCCATATTCACCTACTATGTTTCCTTCTCTCCCTTTTCCTACTGACGAATTCCAGTCACCCATGACTATTAAATTTTCATCTCCCTTCACTACCTGAATAATTTCTTTTATCTCGTCATACATTTCATCTATTTCTTCATCATCTGCAGAGCTAGTTGGCATATAAACTTGTATTATTGTAGTAGGTGTGGGCTTCGTATCTATCTTGGCCACAATAATGCGTTCACTATGCTGTTTGTAGTAGCTTACCCGCATTCCTATTTTCCTATTCATTATTAAACCTACTCCTGCATTACCCCTATTTGATTTTGTGTTTATAACCCTGTAGTCACCTGACCAGAAGTCTTGTTCCTCCTGCCACCGAACTTCACTAATTCCCACTATATCTAACTTCAACCTATCCATTTCCCTTTTTAAATTTTCTAACCTACCTGCCCGATTAAGGGATCTGACATTCCACGCTCCGATCCGTAGAACGCCAGTTTTCTTTCTCCTGATAACGACATCCTCTTGAGTAGTCCCCGCCCGGAGATCCGAATGGGGGACTATTTTACCTCCGGAATATTTTACCCAAGAGGACGCCATCATCATGTAATCATACAGTAAAGCTGCATGTCCTCGGGAAAAATTACGGCTGTAGTTTCCTCTTGCTTTCAGCCGTTCGCAGTACCAGCACAGCAAGGCCGTTTTGGTTATTGTTACAAGGCCAGATCAGTCAATCATCCAGGCTGTTGCCCTTGCAACTACTGAAAAGGCTGCTGCCCCTCTTCAGGAACCACACGTTTGTCTGGCCTCTCAACAGATACCCCTCCGTTGTGGTTGCACCTACGGTACGGCTATCTGTATCGCTGAGGCACGCAAGCCTCCCCACCAACGGCAAGATCCATGGTTCATGGGGGGAAGACTCTTAAGCATACATTAAAAATATTACATTCCTGAACCCAAAATTTGATTGTTGTTATTGTGCTGGTACTGTGACCACACCACAAGTTGTCTGCTGTCGAGAGGGGGTGGAGGTGCAGAGAGAAAACTGTCGTGTGTGCACGGACAACATTTACAGTGAAATCTTTGTGGCAAGCGTCAGCTATCTCATTGTTAGTGTGGTAAGTGGGCAATGTTGGTAGTTCACTGCAACTTGTAAGTGTTCATATTGATATTGAGCACATGAAGGGACAGAAGATCGAAGATATATTGTAAACACACAAACACCCACGCACGCGCGCACACACACACACACACACACACACACACACACACACACACACACACACACACACACACACACAGAGAGAGAGAGAGAGAGAGAGAGAGAGAGAGAGAGAGCACACACACAGAAAGAGAGAGAGAGAGAGAGAGAGAGAGACTGGATTCGAGGGTGGATGCTGAAGAAGAACAAGGCAAGAATGAGACATGTCCTCTGAGAGGATTTCTTTGTGTAACAAGCGTCAGTGTCCTGTATATTTTTCCATATTCTATGCAACTGTTGCAGTCTTTTAGGCAGAAAATTACATCTCAGTGATTAATTGAAGTTCTAACACCACAGAAAAGTCTTATTCAAGGACAGTGACTGATGAAAGAAGTTGCCATAGCTCATTCTCTTCAAATCTTTGAGTAACGTGTGCACAAAAAATAAAGACTGATTCTTTTGGGAGAGGTTTCATGAAAAAGAGAATGTAGGTTGTTTGAGGCCAAAATGTGCTCTTGGAGTGGACATTGTGAACACAATATTGCTTCCAATCTAGGACTGCTTTATGGAATATGTAAGCCAAAGAAAACACACTACTCATTATTTTACAGTTTCATAAGATTCAGAACTGCTAAGGGTTACAGGGCTGTACAGTGGAATCTTGTTACCACTTTCTTGAAAGGACTGCAGATTTCTAACGTTATAAGCTGAAAAGCATACTACTAAAATACCTAATTTGGTAATGATTTGATTTTTTGTTGGTGAAATTGCAGAATTATGGGTACTATATTTGGGGTGATACGGGATATAATGATGCCACACTTCCTGACATGCTCTATTAATAAACTGTTATTCAGAAATGCACTTTTTTGAAATTATGTTCAGAATATCAAACCCAGAAACACTCAGAATTGTGTGTTACTGTACAAGAAATACAGCAGCACTGGCTAAATCCAATATATTTGATGTGTACAGTTTCACCATCAACTGGAACGCAGCAAAGTCACTGACATGAAGCGCAACCTCTGACAACCAAAATATGTACCTGGCATGTGATGTGAAAACAATAAAAATACATTATTTTTTACTACAATTCTCAAAACAAATGAATGTCGTTCATTTAGCATCTCACCATTAGTGAATCACTACTGGTGACTGAAAAGAGGTTGTCGTTTAAACAAACTACTGGTATATTATACATGTTATTAGCCTAAATACACTATAACACAATAACATATAAAGTGTGTAGTCATGTCTTCACAAAGGTTTGAAAAACATATCCATTGGTCACCGATATGTTTCACCCATGGGAGAGTGACACAGAGATACTGAAGAAACTGAACTGGCATATTCTTGAAGATAGACATAAACTGTACTGAGAAAGTCTACTAACATAGTTTCAAGAACGGCTTTAAATGATTACTCTAGGAATGTACTACAACCCTCTATGTATCACTCACATAGGAACTGCGAGGACAAGATTAGAATAATTACAACACACACAAAGGCATTCATGCAGTAATTCCTCCCGTACTCCGTATGTGAATGGAACTAGAAGAAACCTTAATAACTGGTACAATGGGAAGTACCGTCTGTTGTGCACTTCACGATGGTTTGCATGATATTTTCCGTCTTAGTTAACATGTTCATCATTCTTCATCAATGTCAATACTCAAAACATGATGCTTCACTGTGTCCATACTTCAATAGCTTTTGACCTTGTTGAAGCTGATGAGGGTTCTGATTCATCCTTGTCTTCACTGAGCGTAGTGGTTAGGTGGTTAGTGCACTGGACTCACCTTTGGGAGGACGACAGTTCAAATCCGCATCCAGCCACCCAGATTCAAGTTTTCCATAATTTCCCTAAATCGATCCAGGCAAATGCTGTGATGGTTTCTTTGAAAGGGCATGAGACATTCTGAGTGTGTGTTCAGTCTGTAATGACCTCAGCATTGATGGGACGTCAAACCTTAATGTCCCTCCCACCTCACCCTTGTCTTCACTTTTCTTTTGTTTCTCTGGCATATGTTCCTGAAACACTTCGTCAGTTGTCACAGACTGACAGATGGCAATATCTCTGTCACAATCAGCATACTCATCGAAGCTGAGGAAGTTAGCATTTTCTTCTTGCTCCATTATTTGCTGCCACTGTTCAGCTGCAGTTACTTCTTTTTCTGGTGTGTTGTATTATGTAGGTACCCAATGAAAAACAACCTTCTGGAAACAGACTGAGATTGTACTTTCTTGCATAGAATCCCAGTCACTTCTTACAAAATGCGTAGTATCCAAGATTATAACTTTTCTCATTGTGCAATGAAGACAAGTAGCGTACTCTGTACCAGAATCTTCCTGTACTTTTGTTTCAGGCAGTTTATTATGCCTTGGTCAAGGGGCTCAAGATGGCATGTACAGTTGAGAAGAACAAAACACTGCATTTATATCATGTAGATACTATGTGTCTTGGGGACGCACTGCAAAGTGGTCAATAAACAGTGTGATTTTCCTATTTCTAACACCCATCCTTGCATTCCAGGCACACAAGAATTGTTAGAATATACACTACTGGCAATTAAAATTGCTACACCACGAAGATGACGTGCTACAGACTCGAAATTTAACCGACAGGAAGAAGTTGCTGTGATATGCAAATGATTAGCTTTTCAGAGCATTCACACAAGGTTGGCACTGGTGGCGACACCTACAATGTGCTGACATGAGAAAAGTTTCCAACCGACTTCTCGTGCACAAACAGCAGTTGACTGGCGTTGCCTGGCGAAATGTTGTTGTGATGACTTTTGTAAGAAGGAGAAATGTGTACCACCATGTTTCCGATGTTGATAAAGGTTGGATTGTAGCCTATTGTGATTGCGGTTTATCGTAGCGTGACATTTCTGCTCATGTTGGTCCAGATCCAATGACTATTAGCAGAATATGGAATCGGTGGGTTCAGGAGGGTAATACGGAACGCCGTGCTGGATCCCAATGGCCTCGTATCACTAGCAGTCGAGATGACAGGCATCTTATCTGCATGGCTGTAATGGATCGTGCAGCCACGGCTCAATCCCTGCGTCAACAGATGGGGACATTTGCAAGACAACAACCATCTGCACTAACAGCTCGACAACGTTTGCAGCAGCATGGACTAATCAGCTCGGAGACCATAGGTGCGGTTACCCTTGACGCTGCATCACAGACAGGAGCGCCTGCTATTAACTCAACGATGAACTTGGGTGCACGAATGGCAAAACGTCATTTTTTCGTATGAATCAAGGTTCTGTTTACAGCATCATGATGGTCGCATCCGTGTTTGGTGACATCGCGGTGAACGCGCATTGGGAGCGTGTAATCTTCATCGCCATACTGGCGTATCACCCGGCGTGATGGTATGGGGTACCGTTGGTTACACGTCTCGGTCACCTCTTGTTCACATTGACGGCACTTTGAACAGTGGACGTTACATTTCAGGTGTGTTACGACCCATGCCTCTAGCCTTCATTCGATCCCTGTGAAACCCTACATTTCAGCACAATAATGCACAGCCGCATGTTGCAGGTCCTGTACGGGACTTTCTGAATACAGAAAATGTTCGATTGCTGCCCAGGCCAGCACATTCTCCAGATCTCTCACCAATTGAAAACGTCTGGTCAATGGTGGCCGAGCAACTGGCTCATCACAATACGCCAGTCACTACTCTTGATGAACTGTGGTATCGTGTTGAAGCTGTATTGGCAGTTGTACCTGTACACTCCATCCACGCTCTGTTTGACTCAATGCCCAGGCGTATCAAGGCCGTTATTACGGCCAGAGGTGGTTGTTCTGGGTACTGATTTCTCAGGATGTATGCACCCAAATTGCGCGAAAATGTAATCACATATCAGTTCTAGTATAATATATTTGTCCAATGAATACCTGCTTATCATCTGCATTTCTTCTTGGTGTAGCAATTTTAATGGACAGTAGTGTAGTTGTTGTTACCCATGCATTCTGATTAGATGTATATTGATATTGAAATGTCTGCATATTTTTGAAGCATTGCTGACTCTTCGTCTTTCCAGTTGTTAGTGGCACCAAATTTTGTGTTCCATTTTTATTATGACCGATAAGAACAGTTAGCCTTTAATAAATTTTCCCCTGTGGCATTTTTCTCCTCTGAACTCGCAAGTTCTGTCGGGCAAAATATGAAAAAATAAACCCGTTTCATCTGCATTAAAAATTCATTGCGACTGTACATTTCGACTGATAGAAGAGTATTTGTTCCATGACTGAATGGTGTTAGTGTTCACACTTCCAGTCTCACCTCAAACACATGTATACACTAAATTATATCTGTTCTTGAACCTTTCAATCCAACCATTGGATGCTGTAAATCTGCGCGACCCACCTTTTGTGCCAGATATGTTGCTTTAGCACAAACCATTGTACCAACTTTGTACTCATTTGGCCCAGTGCGTTGTATTTGTCTTAGAAGAACATTATAGATTGTGCTATAAGACCACTTTTTATTACAATAGACCTGCTTCAGCTTGATAGCCATCTTCATGTTACCTGTGGAAAGTACATAGTTTGATATAATATTTCAGATTTTTAAGTAAGTAATTTAAGTATCATAGAACTACGCTTTGTTTCGTACATTAGATGGTCTTGATATCCATATGACATTGATGTGTCAGTTGCTATCACTACTGTATAAGTTTGCTTCTTTGATGTCAATTTCATAATTCAACAGCTTCAGAAATAACTGCTCCAGCTAAAATTTAACACCTACTAGAGCTCTGCCGAAAAGAGCTCTACCAACATTAAATGAGCAAACTTACACAGTAGTGACTGCAGCTGAGACATTTGTGTCATAATGTACACTGTGTGATAAGAAGTATCCGGACACCGCAAAAACCATATGTTTTTCATGTTAGGTGTATTATGCTGCCACCTATTGCCAGGTACTCCACATCAGCAACCTCGGTAGTCATTAGACATCACGAGAGAGCAGAATGGGATGCTCCGCGGAACTCACGGACTTCGAACGTGGTCAGGTGATTGGGTGTCACTTGTGTCATATGTCTGTATGTGAGATTTCCACACTCCTAAACATCCCTAGGTCCACTGTTCCCAATGTGATTGTGAAGTGGAAACGTGAAGGCACATATACAACACAAAAGCTTAGAGGCCAACCTCGTCTGTTGACTGGCAGAGACCACCGACAGTTGAAGAGGGTCATAATTTGCAATAGGTAGACATCTGTCCAGACCATCATATAGGAATTCCAAACTGCATGAAGAATGCATGTCCTGTGGCAGAGTGGTTACACGACAATAACATCTCTGTAATGGACTGGCCTGCGCAGAATCCTTTGGAATGTTTTGGAACGCCAGGCTTCTCTGACATCGATACCTCTCCTCAGTGCAGCACTCCATGAAGAATGGGTTCCATTCCCCAAGGAACCTTACAGCATCTGATTGAACGTATGTCTGCGGGAGTGGAAGCTGTCATTAAGGCTAAGGGTGGGCCAACACCACATTGAATACTTAGCAAAGTGTAATCCTTTAATACGTTAAATTGTGTACTTCAAAATCTGAAATATTGTATCAAACTGTGTACTTTCCACAGATAACCTGAAGGTGGAAATCACGCCGAAATAGGCCAAGTGTATAAAAAATATAACCAAACACAGCAGTGTCTTGGTCTCATAGCATAATAAATACTGTGGCATTAGTTGGATTGCTAGAAGAACAGGTTAATTTTATCCATTTTAGTAGCATGTTTTCCAGTTCTGGAAACTGACTGTCACACACTTGTTTTCATTTGCTATTTGCTGCTTCCAAACATGCTGCTTCAATTATGTCATTTGCTCGCTATTGTATTTAAGGTTGACGGAGAAATGTTCAGTTTTTGTGCAATATCAACGTGCTTCATGTGCGAATTTTTGTCCACTACCTGAATAATATTCCACTTCTTTGTCAACTGTCTCACTGTCTTTTTATGCATGGCAAACCAGTATATCATAAAAAACAAGGGGACTGAGAGTCAGTCAAACACTAAATGAGAACTGAGTAGACCAGTTACTGAATTACACACTATTCAGTTTGTTTGGCCACTAACAAGTCAGAAGTCATCGGAGCTAGTACCAATCTCTATGAACTACTTCTGCATATCATTTCTACCATAGCAAGTGATCTGTATGACTTGCAAAGTTGCTGGCATTTAATAGCACTATCTCCCTTCACATTTCCTTCCTCATGACGTTGCCGTGAACGTCCTACTTCGATCATTCTCACAACTGCTGGTGGTAAAAGTTTCAATGGCCAAACAGTACTGATATTGTTTTAATGACTTAATGTAATGCAACCAAGTTAGTACTTTTCTATCTCCTTTATAGTAGAAACTGTTAGTAGTTTCTACACTTAATAGTCTCTAATTCATATGTATGTTGTTGTAGATTAACCTGAAGAAGCAATTCATTATCGCGAAACCGGTTGTACATTGATCCCACGTTGTTGTTGTGATCTTCAGTCCTGAGACTGGATTGATGCAGATCTCCATGCTACACTATCCTGTGCAAGTTTCTTCATCTCCCAGTACCTACTGCAACCTACATCCTTCTGAATCTGCTTAGTGTATTCATCTCTTGGTCTCCCTCTACGATTTTTACCCTCCACGCTGCCCTCCAATGCTAAATTTGTGATCCCTTGATGCCTCAGAACATATCCTACCAACCGATCCCTTCTTCTCGTCAAGTTGTGCCACAAGCTCCTCTTTTCCCCAATTCTATTCAATATCTCCTCATTAGTTATGTGATCTACCCATCTAATCTTCAGCATTCTTCTGTAGCACCACATTTCAAAAGCTTCTATTCTCCTTCTGTCCGAACTATTTATCGTCCATGTTTCACTTCCATACATGGTTACACTCCATACAAATACTTTCAGAAACGACTTCCTGGCACTTAAATTTATACTCGATGTTAACAAATTTCTCTTCTTCAGAAACGCTTTCCTTGCCATTGCCAGTCTACATTTTATATCTTCTCTACTTCAACCATCATCAGTTATTTTGCTCCCCAAATAGTAAAACTCCTTTACTACTTTAAGTGTCTCATTTCCTAATCTAATTCCCTCAGCATCACCCGACTTACTGCGACTACATTCCATTATCCTCGTTTTGCTTTTGTTGATGTTCATCATATATATCCTCCTTTCAAGACACTGTCCAATCTGTTCATCTGCTCTTCCAAGTCCTTTGCTGTCTCTGACAGAATTACAATGTCATCGGCGAACCTCAAAGTTTTTATTTCTTTTTCCATGGATTTTAATACCTACTCCGAACTTTTCTTTTGTTTCCTTTATTGCTTGCTTAATATACAGATTGAATAACATCGGGGATAGGCTACAACACTGTCTCACTCCCTTCCCAACCACTGCTTCCCTTTCATTCCCCTCGACTCTTATAACTGCCATCTGCTTTCTGTACAAATTGTAAATAACCTTTCGCTCCCTGTATTTTACCCCTGCCACCTTTAGAATTTGGAAGAGAGTATTCCAGTCAACATTGTCAAAAGCTTTCTCTAAGTCTACAAATGCTAGAAATGTAGGTTTGCCTTTCCTTAATCTTTCTTCTAAGATAAGTCGTAAGGTCAGTATTGCCTCACGTGTTCCAATATTTCTACGGAATCCAAACTGATCTTCCCCGATGTCGGCTTCTACCAGTTTTTCCATTCATCTCTAAAGAATTTGCGTTAGTATTTTGCAGCTGTGACTTATTAAACTGATAGTTCGGTAATTTTCACATCTGTCAACACCTGCTTTCTTTTGGATTGGAATTATTATATTCTTCTTGAAGTCTGAGAGTACTTCACCTTACATCTTCCTCACCAGATGGTAGAGTTTGTCAGGACTGGCTCTCCCAAGGCCGTCAGTAGTTCTAATGGAATGTTGTCTACTCCCGGGGCCTTGTTTCGACTCAGGTCTTCCAGTGCTCTGTCAAACTCTTCACGCAGTATCTTATCTCCCATTTCATCTTCATCTACATTCTCTTCCATTTCTATAATATTGTCCTGAAGTACATCGCCCTTGTATAGACCCTCTATATACTCCTTCCATCTATCTGCTTTCCCTTCTTTGATTAAAACTGGGTTTCCATCTGAGCTCTTGATATTCATACAAGTTGTTCTCTTTTCTCCAAAGGTCTCTTTAATTTTTCTGTAGGCAGTATCTATCTTACCCCTAGTGAGATAAGCCTCTACATCCTTACATTTGTCCTCTAGCCATCCCTGCTTAGCCATTTTGCACTTCCTGTCGATCTCATTTTTGAGACGTTTGTATTCCTTTTTGCCTGCTTCATTTACTGCATTTTTATATTTTCTCCTTTCATCAATTAAATTCAATATTTCTTCTGTTACCCAAGGATCCCACAATGAATAGGAATTAGCAGCTACAAGCAGACTATATAGTTTTTTAGAAGATTTTACCACAAAATTTTTTAAAGACTCTTTTAACTAAGTATTGATACCACCAAATCTGAATCCGCTAAGCTGGGAAGGGGAATGCACAATCAAGTCACTTTAACATGTGCTTAGTGTAATTGAGACTTGGACTTTTAAAAATGGGTGCCCTGTGTGGGAAAATGTGATAATGATGGACGTAACAATGAGATTCCACGGTACTTATTGTATATTTACAGGCTGGTTATTGTATTCCACAGATTGTTTTTATCATTCACAGTCACATTATATTATTTTAATGCTCTGGACTAAATCGAATACTATCCACAAATCATATAATTTTCCATATTAAAACATACTAATAACATTGAGTTACTTGGCACATTCAAGGGTCTCTTCCACATGCCAAACAACACTTAATCATGGAAGCTATCATTGCATTTCTTTTTCTAATATTGGGTTAATGCTTAGAGTGAATCTTTGTGGTTTGTTACTGCTTGACAGATGATATGACAGATTGCCATAGTTTCCATTTCCCTTTGTCCAGTATAAGGCCTGGTTGGGATATTTATGGTACTTCTTCAGTTTGCCCTGTGTTTCCACCATTCACCTTCTGTAACTGTTTTGTACTTGTCCAGGTTCCTCCTTATAATGATCTTGATCAAGTCAGTCCATCTCGTTCTGGGTCTCTCTCTTGTCTTCAAACTTGACCTCCAACATTCATTTTATTATTCTTCCATCTTCCATTACCTTTACACATCCAGACCATTTTTACCTCATCATCTCATTTCTATCATATAACTGTTTCTATTCCATTCTCCTTGCTAACATCTTTATTTTACACTCTGTCCATCCTCATCCTCCATAACATAGATCTTAGGAAATTTCATTGCATTAACTTGGATTCTGCTCTAATCTCTTCTTGTTACTGTCCAGGTCTCCAATGCATATGTTGGTGTCTCAAATGCATATGTTGGTGTGGGTTTTAAAGTACATCTTGTACAGCATTTACTTACACTTCATTGGCACCTTCTTTCTCCAGATTAATCCCCTCACTTACTGGTTGCCCCCTTTTGCTCATTTCTATCTGCATCATTGTGTTCTGCATTGTCTCACTTCCTACGTATTTGAAGATCATCAGTGTCAGTTTCCTGTCCCTTAATATTAATTTGTCCTTTCTTTATTTCCCCTAGGTTCCACCAAAGTCTTACTTTTCTCGATACTTCATTTCATGCCATATTTCTCATTTTTTCAGTAATATGTCCAGTTGTTCTTGTACGTCCGTACTGTTAGTTTCAAAGCACACAGTGCCATTAGCAAATATTAATAACTTTCGCCTCCCTTCCTCTGTAAGCTTCTTTTGTCTCTTTGGCAGTTTCAGCCATCATTAGTGTAAATATTAATGTTGACACCATGTAGTCAAGTAATGTCATCAGTAAATCTTTCCCATAATCTAAATCCTTTCCATCCACTGTTTCATATTAAAGTTGAGTCCACTATTGATCTGCCATGTCAAAAGCCATACTGCTCCTCTTCTGAGTGACCTCACACATTTTCCTTCAATCTTCTTTCCAGTATCTTCTCCATTATTTTTGCTACTTGTGACATGATTGTGATGTTGTTGTTGTTGTTGTTGTTGTTGTGGTCTTCAGTCCTGAGACTGGTTTGATGCAGCTCTCCATGCTACTCTATCCTGTGCAAGCTTCTTCATCTCCCAGTACCTGCTGCAACCTACATCATTCTGAATCTGCTTAGTGTATTCATCTCTTGGTCTCCCCCCTACGATTTTTACCCTCCACGCTGCCCTCCAGTACTAAATTGGTGATCCCTTGATACCTCAGAACATGTCCTACCAACCGATCCCTTCTTCTGGTCAAGTTGTGCCACAAACTTCTCTTCTCCCCAATCCTGTTCAATACTTCCTCATTAGTTATGTGATCTACCCATCTAATCTTCAGCATTCTTCTGTAGCACCACATTTCGAAAGCTTCTATTCTCTTCTTGTCCAAACTATTTATCGTCCATGTTTCACTTCCATACATGGCTACGCTCCATACAAATACTTTCAGAAATGACTTCCTCACACTTAAATCTATACTCGATGTTAACAAATTTCTCTTCTTCAGAAACGCTTTCCTTGCCATTGCCAGTCTACATTTTATATCCTCTCTACTTCGACCATTATCAGTTATTTTGCTCCCCAAATAGCAAAACTCCTTTACTACTTTAAGTGTCTCATTTCCTAATCTAATACCCTCAGCATCACCCGACTTAATTCGACTACATTCCATTATCCTTGTTTTGCTTTTGTTGATGTTCATCTTATATCCTCCCTTCAAGACACCATCCATTCCGTTCAACTGCTCTTCCAAGTCCTTTGCTGTCTCTGACAGAATTACAATGTCATCGGCGAACCTCAAAGTTTTTATTTCTTCTCCATGGATTTTAATACCTACTCCGAATTTTTCTTTTGTTTCCTTTACTGCTTGCTCAATATACAGATTGAATAACATCGGGGAGAGGCTACAACCCTGTCTTACTCCCTTCCCAACCACTACTTCTCTTTCATGTCCCTCGACTCTTATAACTGCCATTTGGTTTCTGTACAAATTGTAAATAGCCCGCTCCCTGTATTTTACCCCTGCCACCTTTAGAATTTGAAAGAGAGTTTGTGATACGTCAATAATTATCACATATTTTTCTGCCTTGTTCTTGAAGATGGGAGTTATTCCCTTTGCTCGTTCTTCAGGCACATATTTTGTGTCCATATGCACCTTAGCAATCTATATAACCATTGTAACCCAGTAGGTCAGCTACCTGTATCATCTCCACTTTTATTTCTTTTATTCCAGCTACCTTTCCTGTTTTCATTCTTCTGATGTTGATTCGACATTTGACATTGTAAGATCTTTCTCTTCTTCCAGGTCCAGCTCCATCCCCCATGCGTATACTTTCTTTTCATCACTATTTTTCATGTTCAGTAGTTTATCTTCTCTGGTTGCATTATTTGCTCTCCACTCTCCTATTTCACCAGTTTTGTGGAAGTACTTTTATTGCTCTTACTTTTTGTAATCCCAAACAGTATTCTTTTTGCCTCCATTAACCCAGGTAGTCCTGAATTATTTGTCTTTCAAAATTGATTTATATCTCATCTACATTCATTCACAAGGTTGTAAGGAATAAAGTAAAAACAATTTTGAGTATTTATTTTTATTTAGTATTTCTGAAAATGGGCGTCCTTCCAGAAGGACGTCAGGACAATAAGGGAACATGTTTTTAAAGTATGACATTGCACAATTAACTTGTTTTGGTTTTTATACTTTCAAATAAACATAAATAAATTTGAATTATGGGCTAAAACCGCTAATAAATACAAAAAACAAAGAAAATAAACTACACACATATTTTATGCACTAGTATGATAAGACAAAAAGCAACAAACATGAAGTGGTTCATCACATTTTATGCACATAGTAGTAGTTTTTCTGTGGCAAATTTGACATTTCAGCTGCTTCTTCTTTTTTGTTATCTCGTCCGTTGGTAATTCAGCAACGTAATGTTCTCTTCCATCAAATCTAGAATCTAGTTTTGCCTTCTTACTAGGGCGTCGTCTGCTGGTAGTGACTCTTTTTGTTACTTTCAAGAATTGCAGTGACAATTCGACGACGAAATGTCAGATGATCTATGGGTTCTTCGTTGTGCTTGTAAAGATCCCAGGCATTTTGCTCTGCAATGTCTATAAAATGTGCAATGATCGGGAAATACCACTTTTTCCCTCTTATAGAGCATCTATATAGGGATACATTTTGGTCAGCTCGATCTATGCCTCCCATATGAGTATTGTAGGAGTGTAATAAGTTAGGTTGAGGCACACTAATCCTCTTCTTTTGTCCCATGGAAAATCTTGCTACAGAGTGTAGTGGTTGCACTCTGTCAAAGTTGGTGGCTACAGTAGCAACATTGTTGTCATTCCCATGTACAATGGAAATCCCGGACGCTGAGTCAGAACAAACTTCGTATGATCCTCTATTTTCTTTTATCATTTTATCTACAGATGATGGAGTACAAATCTTAACTCTGTTTCCTCTTATTGTTCCTGTCTTTTAGGTCATGTAGTAGTTCAAAACTGGTAAAGAGGTGATCAAGGTATATTCGATATGGAACATGTGGAAGTAACTGGTCAACATAAGTCATTACCACACCATACCCCATACATTTCGTTTCATAGTCCGTACTACACGTGCCAGCTCCTTGGTAGGGTTCGAACCAAATAATATATCCACCACTTCTGCCTCCACACCAAAATTTGAATCCACATCGGATTGGTTTCCCTTTTATGAATTGTTTGCACCCGTGACTTCCGAAGTATGGGCCCATCGATTCATCGACAGAATGATGCCGCACATGAGGCGCAAATTGTTTGAATCTATCAGTCAGCATACACATTAATGGGTGGATTTTCCCAAAACGATCTGATTTATCTAAATTGTCATTGTTACATACATGCAAAATGGAAAAGATAAAGTCAAATTGATCTCTGGGCATGGCATTTGTTACAATTTTGTTGTGACTGTCTTTATCTGATTGCCAGTACATCTTTCTGCCTGGCACTGTTACATATCCACTTAGCAGAAGTATTGCAATGAACACCAACATCTCATCTTCTGAACAATCACCTAGTCTATTTCTCTTGGCTGCGTACTGATTTGTGTAAGTGACCATCATTTGAAGCACTTCATTATCAGAAAACTGTTGGAAATATTCAAGCGGTGTTCGCCCTTTCTTCATTGCAACTGTGAACATTAGAGGCCATACAGGTGTTGGATTAACTATTTCACCACTTTTCCAGTTATATTTCTTGAGGTTTAGAACTTTATTCTTCGATAGCCTTGCTGGTTTGTTTGTGGTTGTTGTTGTTATTGTTGCTGTTTTTGTGCTGCTGGAGGGTCCTGGAACAACATCAGAGGTAAAGGATTGTTTCCTTGTTGTATTCACAGCATTACCATTGGTAGAAATGGCCAAATCACAAAGTGCAGTAGCATTGAGCTGACTTGCTGGTAATTTATCTACACTTGGATTTTCCTCAGCACCCGAATCTTCATCTGTTACATCATCAGTTGAATTTAGAGGAGGGTGTAATGTTACATTCACACCAGTATTAGGTATTTCCTCATCTTTTGATTCTAACATGTCCAAAAGCTCTACCAGTGTACATCATTTTCTGTGAATACAAAATGACAACATATTACCCTGACGTCCTTCTGGAAGGAATTACAACTGACAAAAACTTTCAATCGTAATATGAACCCATAGATAATATAGGTTAATTCTTTAAGATATTATATGACAAGTTTCAGAATTATTGACACAATATGAAAGAAAATATACGTACCCATCGATGACGAGGTCAGTCAGTTCTTCCATGGTAAAATCGGCCCTATTTTCAAGACACAGTTTCTCACTCACTGATTGTCTAAGCATGCAACTGACTCTGCCTACTTCATATAACAATGCGTCACAGTCCGTTGCAACAATGCGTTGTTCGCAAAAATAAATAATTTCAACAGTGAGTGGTGATGTCCTTCCAGAAGGACATCAGGGTTATCTGGGTTAATATTCATTCCCAGCTCTCCTGTAAATTCCTACAGCTTTACAACTTCAGCTACTACTTTCTTACATTTCTTTCTTCATTCCTGGAATTTCCTTCTACTTTCTTCCTTTCTTGTCTCTGTTCCATTCTTGCCATGCTGTCTTCCTTTCTTTCACAGCCCCCTTCACCTGCTCATTCCGCCAAGGTGTCTCCTTATTCTTTGCCCTTCCAGACATTCTGTCACAAAAGGCTTAAAAAAGCCTCTTTGAACTTCCCCTCCCCATTCCTTTTCCACACTTCCATATTCAGTGCTTGGGATTTTAAAGATTTTAAACTTAACACTTTAGCATGCAGCTGACATAATATTACAGCAATTTCAGAGAATGAGAATGTGCGATGAACACAGTATTATGTCGTGCCAGTTAAAACGATTTTCCATGTCGTTCAATATGTATTTATAACTCCTACAAATGTCTGGAGGTATCTAGAGACTTTGTGGTTTCCATTGATCAGTAGATGGTAGTAGCAGTGAAAAATTCGCTGAAACATTTTTCATTGTCACTCAATTCATAGGCATTAGCTGACATTGGTTCCTGTCTGTTTCGTGTTGATTTTGTGTTCAAAATGTACAGTGAAGAGGAGAAACATTTGAATCAAATTATTTACGAAGTCCTTGATAAGTCTTCAATCGTTATATATGAACACTAGCATACTTTTTCAGTTTTTCTGTAACAAATCCTACTGAATTGAAGATTGCATCAGCTAACATTCTAATTACTTGCTATGCAGTCCCATAAATTTAACTGTTGTATTTTCTTAATGGTATTGTATTATAATTCCATTTCAAAGTATGTCTTCTGAAGTGTGACAGAGAATTTATAAAATTAAAACATAAAAATTACATTAAAGTTGTTTTATACATTATTAAATGAACTTACTGGAGGGCCATTCCATAAAAAATGAATTGACACAGTCACATCATCAAAAGTTTACTGTATATTGTTCGTATTCTGGTCTATCTGTTTTTTATTTTTATGTTAATACTTCAGTGACAATTGTACAAATGTTATGTTTGTTACCATCGAATGACACTGGAAAGAAAAGTTGAGGGCAATGCACATTTAAAAATGTGAAAAATGTACTTAAAACACAGCAAATAGATGAAAGAGAAACCACTAAAAACAAGAGGGTAAAATATACAAGGTAAAATCAATTAAGAACAGTATCAGTCGCACAAGCAGTCTGCCAAAAATAGGCTACCTATACTTTAGAAAAGTATATGCTTAATGGATAATATGAGTTTTAGACCAGAGTAAACTAGATCAGTGTGGTTGGGAATGATAAAAAGCATCTGTAAATTGTAGTAACAAGTCAGTTAACATGAGAGAGGGAATATGCTCTTAAGCCCCACTAGTTTTAATTTTAAACAATAGAAACTGCAGGTAGGAGCATCAACAATGCAGCAACATGGACGCCAACTCCAGCAGCTCGGGCCAGAGCTGCCATAGTTTGTGGTAATGTGTGCATGAGGTGTGTTTGCTTGTGTGAATGAATGGAGTGTGTTTTTCTTTTTCTAGTGGAGGCTGAGGCCGAAATCTTATGTGTAAGTGTCTTTTAATTGTGCCTGTCTGCAACTTAGACTGTTATCTTTATGGTAAGTAGCAATCTATCTTTTTCCCCAGTGTTGCATCCAGGTTTAATTTTAGTTATTTAAACTGTACACTCAGCAGAAGATGTTGCAGTAGCTTGCTGATATATTGGCTGCTGCCAATACTGCTGCCTGAACCACAAACATTAGCCCACTTGCTACACTGACAGTGAGATAATTGATGTTGCTGTTAAGAGACTGCTACCAATATTGGGCTTGCATACAAGGCACATCGTGTCCCTCATCCTTCTGTCCTTCTGATAATATTTGTGGTACTGTGTAATATGCATACGGCTCTATTCTTTTTTAATTCTGATCTATGCATTTACAGAAAGCCTTGAGTGTGATGCACATAATTGTTTGTAGTTTTGAACACACTGGAAGAAATTAGCGTACATGTAACTACTTTACTGATAGTGTGGTGCATAGGATCCTTAACTACTTACACAGTGGTTCAAAACACAGTTGCAGGTAACCGCCTCTGAGTTTCCTGCAGTGAAAAGATGTGAAATTGGAACCATTTTATCTCATGAGCCCCAAACAGGATCTGCTTGAAAAAATAAGTGAATATATTTCTCATGTAAGTTGCTTCGAGCAGTGTAAGGCCAAAAGGCCTGGAGCAACATGTGGGAGACATAACATTTTGAAAGGAAATTTTTAAATTAATATTATGAAAAAAGCTTCTTGCATGGCTCTACAAAAAAAATCTTTCATTTTTACTTAAGATAAAAGTTGTGAAGAAATTGGGCTGTCTGTGCAGCAAAATAACTGATGTGGCCAACATGGAGAGGATGTAAAATGCAGATTGGCTAGATCAACAAAAATATGTCTGGAAAAGAGGAATTTATTAAAATTCTAGCATAAATTTTAGTGTGAGAAAGTCTTTTCTGAAGGTGTCTCTCTCATGCGTAGTCTTGTATGGGAGTGAAACATGGATGATCAGCACTTTAGGCAAGAAGAGAATACAAGTTTTTAAAATGTGGTTCAACAGCAGAATGCCGCTGTAGGTTAGATGGGCAGAACAAATTACTAATGAGGACGTACTGAATTGAATAGGGGAGAAAAGAAATTTATGGCACAGATTAACTAAAAGAGAGGTAGGTTGAAGTGGTGGGCTGTGATAGAGGGGATATTAGTGTGAGACTAAGCAGATGATCACAATAAGGAGGTTCTAATGGGTGTTGGTTGCAGTAGTTATGCAGAGATAAAGAGACTGTCACGAGATAGACTAGCGTGTTAGTCCATCTTGGACTTTCCGTTGTTGGGATGTTAGAATTTTCTAAAATAAAAGAAAAATGGAGAAGTGACCGTTGAAAGTATACTCAGTTACCTATATCTGATAAACAGTTAGAAACACAAATAATAATTTTGTTATTCAAATGTTATTACAGTTTGATTGTCACTTCTTACAGTTAAATATTGTCTGACTTCACAAGTGACATAGTGTTAGCACTTAAACAATTTGGTTTGGAATTAAAAGATGATGTGATGGGTTTTTAGGATGACTATCCTCCCACATTTCTCGTAAAACACAGACCTCTTGATAAAGGTTTGGGGAACCACTACTACCTTGACTAAAACCTAGTTTCAATTCGTGTGTGACCCCATTATCAGAACGTGGATGACCATAACAATACAGAAAAAAGTAATACATAAGAAATTATGTGCTAAAATAGGAATAAATGGTATTAAGTGTATTGTTCAGACAACTTGTCAAAGCATCATTATAGGCACTCTGACCATTCAAACACCTTCCAAATTTTATGCAGTTTTATGTGTTTGCCTTATTTGCTGAAAAATAGAATTGTGAAAAATTTTTATTCTAGGGATATTCATTTTTGCAAGCACATGTTGTACTTCTTGCATCCACAATTCAAGTAACAGAATGCTGGTAAGATTTCATATTCCATGAGCTACTGAGTTATTTGAACTTTCCTGGCAGATTAAAACTGTGTGCCGGACCGAGACTCGAACTCGGGACCTTTGGAGAGGTTCACAGGAGAGCCCCTGTGAAGTTTGGATGGCAGGAGATGAGGTACTGGCGGAATTAGAGCTGTGAGGATGGGTCGTGAGTCGTGCTTGGGTAGCTCAGTTGGTAGAGCACCTGCCCGTGAAAGGCAAAGGTCCCGAGTTCGAGTCTCTGTCCGGCACACAGCCTTAATCTGCCTGGAAGTTTCATAACAGCGTACACTCCGCTGCAAAGTGAAAATTTCATACTCAGTTATTTGTTATCAAGAAACAATTGTTTTTAGCTTTGTAGGCTTTTCATATAAACATAGGAATTTTAATTTGTGAGTGACAATTTTATGAATTCCCAGTGTATGTTGTTTCTTTTTTTCTTTTCAGCTCCATACAATAAAGACAACCAGTCTCTAGAGTCTGCTATTGTGAGCTATTGGGTGATGCCGCCTCCAGAGAGCAAACCTCATGATTATGGGAAGCCAATGCTTATGAGTTACAGTGTTGTGCAGGACCAGTTCCTATCCCAAGATGCACTTAATGAAATGGTAATAGTAGATAACAGTAAAAACTGGCCTCTTTGATGTATATACAATGTGTTACAAAAGAAACACAACTTTTGCTATAACACAATTTTTGCTTGTTGTACAACATTTTAAGCATTGACCCCTCAAAATTGTCCCCTCTACTGGTAATACATCATCCCCATCATTTTTTCTACTTTTGAAAAGCCTCCTGGAACACATTTTCTGGGTAGTGCACAGGTCTCTTGTTGCATTGTCCGGAATCTCCTCTATGGTTTGAAAACAACATTTTTCAAATGTGGTTTTAAGTTTGGGAAACTGTAGAAAGTCTGCTGGGGCTAGATCAGGAGAATATGGTGGATGGAGCACAACAGGTGTGTGTTTTACTAGATAGCTGTGGACAAGCAGTGACGCATGAGCTTGCTATTGCCATGAGTCAACATCCAAGTCTGGTCTTTCCACAATTCATGCACCTTCTTGTGCACAGAATCACTCATATGTACCAACAATCTCTGGTAGAAATCTTTGTTTACCATCAGACCAGATGGTATGAACTTCTTATGGACAGTGGCTTTGCAACTAAAAAAGAGGGTGTCAGCCAACTAGCATCACCTTTTGCCAAGTTTGTAGCAAAATTGCACACAAACATTTTATTCTTCGAGCTCTTTCATTGTCACTGTGTGTTGACAATTTTACTTTTGGGCCTTCTAATTTCAACTGTATCAAACTCAGTTTTTGTGCCATACGTGTTTCACGTTTATTCTTTGCAAGGCCTCTTCAGTTTACATTTAGTGTGTTGTATATATAGGTTATAAACACTTCTTGGATCTTGCTTTACTGTGATGTAGTAATAATTTAAATTTCTACTTACTGGTTTTGTTGATGTTCTACATAGTGTGTTCTTCCTTTTCTTATAATTGTTGTTGTTGTTGTGGTTTTCAGTCCTGAGACTGGTTTGATGCAGCTCTCCATGCTGCTCTATCCTGTGCAAGCGTCTTCATCTCCCAGTACCTACTGCAACCTACATGCTTCTGAATCTGTTTAGTGTATTCATCTCTTGGTCTCCCTCTACGATTCTTACCCTCCACGCTGCCCTTCAATACTAAATTGGTGATCCCTTGATGCCTCAGAACATGTCCTACCAACTGATCCCTTCTTCTGGTCAAGTTGTGCCACAAACTTCTCCTCTCCCCAATCCTATTCAATACTTCCTCATTAGTTATGTGATCCACCCATCTAATTTTCAGCATTCTTCTGTAGCACCACATTTCGAAAGCTTCTATTCTCTTCTTGTCCAAACTATATATCGTCCATTTTTCACTTCCATACATGGCTACACTCCATACAAATACTTTGAGAAACAACTTCCTGACACTTAAATCAATACTCGATGTTAACGAATTTCTCTTCTTAAGAAACGCTTTCCTTGCCATTGCCAGTCTACATTTTATATCCACTCTACTTCGACCATCATCAGTTATTTTGCTCTCCAAATAACAAAACTCCTTTACTACTTTAAGTGTCTCATTTCTTAATCTATTTCCCTCAGCATCACCCGACTTAATTCAACTACATTCCATTATCCTCGTTTTGCTTTTGTTGAGTTCATCTTATACCCTCCTTTCAAGACGCTGTCCATTCCGTTCAACTGCTCTTCCAAGTCCTTTGCTGTCTCTGACAGAATTACAATGTCATCGGCGAACCTCAAAGTTTTTATTTCTTCTCCATGAATTTTAATACCTACTCCGAATTTTTCTTTTGTTTCCTTTATTGCTTGCCCAGTATACAGATTGAATAACATCGGGGATAGGCTACAACCCTTTCTCACTCCCTTCCCAACCACTACTTCTCTTTCATGTCCCTCGACTCTTATAACTGCCATCTGCTTTCTGTACAAATTGTAAATAGCGTTTCGCTCTCTGTATTTTACCCCTGCCACCTTCAGAAATTGAAAGAGAGTATTCCAATCAACATTGTCGAAAGCTTTCTCTAAGTCTACAAATGCTAGAAATGTAGGTTTGCCTTTCCTTAATCTTTCTTCTAAGATAAGTCGTAAGGTCAGTATTGCGTCACGTGTTCCAATATTTCTACGGAATCCAAACTTATCTTCCCTGAGGTCGGCTTCTATCAGTTTTTCCATTCGTCTGTAAAGAATTCTTATTAGTATTTTGCAGCTGTGACTTATTAAACTGATAGTCCAGTAATTTTCACATCTGTCAACACCTGCTTTCTTTGGGATTGGGATTATTATATTCTTCTTGAAGTCTGAGGGTATTTCGCCTGTCTCATACATCTTGCTCACCGGATGGTAGAGTTTTGTCAGGACTGGCTCTCCCAAGGTCGTCAATAGTTCTAATGGAATGTTGTCTACTCCGGGGGGCCTTGTTTTGACTCGGGTCTTTCAGTGCTCTGTCAAACTCTTCACGCAATATCATATCTCCCATTTCATCTTCATCTACATCCTCTTCCGTTTCCATAATATTGTCCTCAAGTACATCGTCCTTGTATAGGCCCTCTATATACTCCATCCACCTTTCTGCTTTCCCTTCTTTGCTCAGAACTGGGTTTCCATCAAAGCTCTTGATATTCATGTAAGTGGTTCTCCTTTCTCCAAAGGTCTCTTTAATTTTCCTGTAGGCAGTACCTATCTTACCCCTAGTGAGATAAGCCTCTACATCCTTACATTTGTCCTCTAGCCATCCCTGCTTAGCCATTTTGCACTTCCTGTCGATATCATTTTTGAGATGTTTGTATTCCTTTTTGCCTGCTTCATTTACTGCATTTTTATATTTTTTCTTTTCATCAATTAAATTCAGTATTTCTTCTGTTACCCAAGGGTTTCTACTAGCCCTCGTCTTTTTACCTATTTGATCCTCTGCTGCCTTCACTATTTCATCCCTCAAAGCTACCCATTCTTCTTCTACTGTATTTCTTTCCCCCATTCCTGTCAATTGTTCCCTTATGCTCTCCCTGAAACTCTATACAATCTCTGGTTCTTTCAGTTTATCCAGGTACCATCTCCCTAAATTCCCACCTTTTTGCAGTTTCTTCAGTTTTAATCTACAGTTCATAACCAATAGATTGTGGTCAGAGTCCACATCTGCCCTGGAAATGTCTTACAATTTAAAACCTGGTTCCTAAATCTCTGTCTTACCATTAGATAATCTATCTGATACCTTTTAGTATCTCCAGGGTTCTTCCATGTATACAACCTTCTTTTATGATTCTTGAACCAAGTATTAGCTATGATTAAGTTATGCTCTGTGCAAAATTCTACCAGCCTGCCTCCTCTTTAATTTCTTACCCCCAATCCATATTCACCTACTATGTTTCCTTCTCTCCCTTTTCCTACTGATGAATTCCAGTCACCCATGAGTATTAAATTTTCGTCTCCCTTCACTACCTGAATAATTTCTTTTATCTCATCATACATTTCATCAATTTCTTCGTCATCTGCAGAGCTAGTTGGCATATAAACTTGTACTACTGTAGTAGGTGTGGGCTTCGTGTCTATCTTGGCCACAATAATACATTCACTATGCTGTTTGTAGTAGCTTACTCGTACACCTGTATTCACCTGACCAGAAGTCTTGTTCCTCCTGCCACTGAACTTCACTAATTCCCACTATATCTAACTTTAACCTATCCATTTCCCTTTTTAAATTTTCTAACCTACCTGCCCGATTAAGGGATCTGACATTCCACGCTCCGATCCGTAGAACGCCAGTTTTCTTTCTCCTGATAACAACATCCTCTTGAGTAGTCCCCACCTGGAGATCGGAATGGGGGACTATTTTACCTCCGGAATATTTTTCCCAAGAGGACACCATCATCATTTAATCATACAGTTAAGCTGCATGCCCTCGGGGAATATTACGGCTGTAGTTTCCCCTTGCTTTCAGCCATTCGCAGTACCAGAACAGCAAGGCCATTTTGGTTACTGTTACAAGGCCAGATCAGTCAATCATCCAGCCTGTTGCCCCTGCAACTACTGAAAAGGCTCCTGCTTCTCTTCAGGAACCACACGTTTGTCTGGCCTCTCAACAGATACCCCTCCATTGTGGTTGCACCTACGGTACGGCTATCTGTATCGTTGAGGCGCGCAAGCCTCCCCACCAACAGCAAGGTCCATAAATTACTAATTGAAATTTTGTTTTGTGACTTCACTAGGAGCTGAACACCTCTTTTGATGTTATGTTTTGATTGCCATTGCCAACTGCCAACTGTTGAATGTTATTGCCATTGATTGTATGTTATTATTGCGAACTATTGAATTTGTTTTTGTGGTATCTGTAATCTGTGTGTATGTGCATGTGTGTGTTGTCATTTCTTTTTTTAACTTTAGTTGTGAGTCTGTATTGATGTATGTGTGTATATTTATCACATGTTTATGCTCGGCAGCGGCTTCTTTGATGCGGTAACTTTCTAAGGTATTTGCCATGATTGTTTATTCTCATTATTTTCATATCTTGTTTCATGTTTATAGGCTGATGTTTGTAATGCTGTAAGATATGAAAATAATCAGAATAAACAACTATGACAAATACTTTATGGAAATACAGGAAAATTACCACATTCAGAAAGCCATTGCTGAGAACAAACTTAATAAAAGAATGATAGGATAAAAGCCATTCCACTGGTATGTACGGCTACATTACAACAAATAAATATTCTCCCCCCCCCCCCCCTTTTCTCTCTCTCTCTGTCTCTTTCTCTCTCTCTCTCTCACACACACACACACACACACACACACACACACACACACACACACACAAAATTAAAGAAGGGGAAAAAAAGGGTATATATACCATCATGTGATCATACCAAAACAAATACCAGTCCACACACACACACACACACACACACACACACACACCACAGAAACATATTCAGTAGTTGCCAATAAGATTCAATCATTGGCAATAACATTCAACAGTCGACAACACCAACCGAAACATAACATCGAAACAAGAGTTCAGCTCTTAGTGCTGTGAAGTCTGAAAACAAAATTTCAAATGGCAGTTATAAGAAGAAGAACAATAGTGCTAACAATAGAAAAAAATCATGACATGTAGAACAACATCCACAAAACCAGTAAGCAGAAGTTTAAATTATTACTACATTTATAAACACAAACTGCCAGGAATGTTTATAACCTATATCTACAACTTTCTAATTGTAAAAAAAATAGTATAAACAAAAATATGTTCATATTCATGCCCACTAAAGATGCCTTGCAAAGAATAAAGGCAACACACATATGGCACAAACATTGTGTTTCATTAGTTGATCCAAAAGTAAAAATTATGAACGTACCATAATTTTATATGCAACTGAGGATGATAGGACCACAAAAGTTGAAGATGTTTCTTTCATTGTCACTAATTTAGTGAACAGCTTGTAGATGTCTCACTTCAGTTCGACGATACAACAGATGAGTGCAATGTCATGCATTCACAATTCAGCAGTTTGCATCCAAAAATTAATTTCACTATGGAAAGAGGAAAAAAATAAGAGCATAACTTTCTGGATTTAAAAATTTCAAACGGAAAATCTGAACACGTATTCAGTATTTTTCATAAACCAACAACCGACATAATTATCCACAGCCGGTCATGCCACCCGAGATCACACAAGCTCACATATTTTCATTCTGTGTTACATAGACTAAACAACTTACCACTGAAAAAAGAAAATATTGATAAAGAACTAGATCTTCCAAATGTAGCTATAAGCAATGGTTATCCTATAGAATTAGTAGTCACGTTATTCAAAAAGAAAACCTACCAAACACATGCCAGTACCATAGATGAAATAACTTTAACTAGAGACGAAAATGAACCACAGAAAAATTAAGTTCTTGTATGGCCATATCTAGGTATTACCTCCAACAAAATTACTCGATGTTTCAAGGATACAAAGTTATACACCAGTTACAGAAGCACTAACAATCTAAACCGATTGTTGAGACACGTACCATGTAAATCAGAGCCATTTTTGCAGTCAGGAATCTACAAAATTAACTGTGAAGAATACCCAAAATTTTATATTGGACAAACAGGAAGAAAATTTAGTACATGATTTAAAGAGCACATGACGATAAGTGACAATAACTCATCCACACCCTTAAAAGACACCAACCATGAAATACCTATTATAAATGAATCACCTCAAATATTACATAAGTTACAGAATGGAAAAGTCGTGGATGTAACGGAAGAAATTGAAATCTACATACATCTAAAAGATCAGTCAGGCAGAGTTTTAAATGAGCACAAAGACCTGCGAAATGGGAATTTCCTAGATAACTTTCTACCAGTTCTAGGGCGAACTGTTACTGAAGCATAGAATGTAAACTTATCACTACACTCATTAATAAATATGACTGTAATACGAAACATCACGCAACCATGAAGCAGTTTTTGCTAGACTCTTGTGGGGTTCTCAGTACCATTTCATTTTGGAATACTGTCATAAATGTGATATGTAAGATCTTTGTGCCAACTATTCAAAAATGACATGCTCCTACAATAACAGAACAAATATTTACAAGTTATTTTAAAGAAATTACATACAGTCATATTTACACCAATGATGGTCGATAAATATGACTGAGAACAAAAGCATATGCGGGTTAAGTAGCAAAATTCTGTAAAATAAATCCAATCTTCCTAGGTTAAGTATGTTATATATAAGAGCCTTGCAACAAATGCTCGAAACTAATGTGCTCCTACAATAATGTGAACACTTTGAACTAATTTATGAGCATAACTCGTGTCGTAGGAGCAACAACGTATGTGACATAATCTGTTACCAAAAAAAATCCATAAAGTAAGTTATAATGTGCCTAGTATATCTGCAGATATGACTTGTTCCTACATCAAAATCACAAGAGTCACTAATGTATCCAATGTATGTAACTTCCGTTTTAGATACTTGAAAATGGCCTAAGGCTGAAATTGTACAATCATACAGGAAATAAAGAAAATGGCAGCTGAAGATTTCAAGAAATCATTTAAAAAATTTATCACAGCTGCGGACCCTATCGCATTGAAAATTGGTATACGTCGGCTTGCAGTACACAGAGTGACCAGATGCCTGTTCGTCTCTCATTGTACTAAAATGTCTAAGAATTTCGACTGTCCTTCCTTCTCCATCTCGACAGTGAACCGGATGTTCGGATGTATGTTGTTTATGTGTTCCATGAATTGTTTGAGAGCTTCTGAGCCATGTGGCCAGATCATAAATTTATCGACACCATAATGATAATATAAGGATGGACAGGGGGGAGCCGAATTTAATGCACATTCCTCAAAATTCTCCATAAAAAATTATGTAGACAACGGAGAGACCCTCGCTATACCATCCATCATTTCATAAAATTTACTACCATACAGGAAGTAGGTGGTTATCATCACATGCTAGAACAACTTTATATTTTCAGGAGAAGAGAGATCCGCCAGCATTTTCAGAATGTCCTCCACAGGAACTTTTGTGAACAGCGATACCACATCCAGGCTGACTAAAATGTCATTTTGACCAACTCTAATCTGTTTGATTTTCTTAATGAGCTTCTGGGAGTTCTTGATGTACTGTTCATAACGGCCAACTATAGGAGTCATCAACTTTGTTAGATATTTGGCCGGCTTGTAGGTAGGAGAACCAATTGCACTGACAATAAGTCTCAAGGGAACATTATCCTGGTGGATCTTCCGTAGTTTATACAACCTCGGAGGTCTAGGAGCTCAGACTTTTAGAGTTTCTGTAATATCATCTGGTGTACCAGAATTCTTCAGTAACTCCATAGTTTTTGTGCTGTACGTCAAAGTTGTATCCCGTTTAAGACATTTGTACGTACTTTTCTCCAATGGTGATGTAATTTTGCTATGATATTCGGTAGTATTAAGCACGATGGTGGCATTTCCTTTGTCAGCTGATAATATGACAAGATCTTATCTCCCCGAAGTAAATGGAGCCCTGTCTCTCCTCTCTACTGATATTAGATTTGGGAGGCTTAGCTGAGGCCAAAAAGTTACTTATAATAAGTTTCACTTTGTTGGTGTCCTGTGCAAGATGTCGCACTGCCTATTCTATTCCACTGATACGATCCGCAATGGGCATAGTATGTGGTGTAGGAGCTAAATTCGAACCTTTATTAAGGTCCGAGATGGCTCCTTTGTTCAGGCTCTTGTCTGAAAAGTTGAGAACAGTGCGTGCTATTTCATACGATGACTCCGGTCTTGAGAAAGATGCTCAAATTTCATTACTTGTTTAGCCGATGTATTGCTAAGATGAGCTCTTTGATGAGCAGCCGTCATTATATTGACCCACTCCTAGTCAGAAGGCAAGAGAACTGTAGATAACAAAAGGTGGCAACTATATAAACTGTGTGCATTAAAATCCAGTTTGTACCTTATGTGTCGTAACGTTTCTTTGACAATCGTCCGGCTGGTCTTTTGTAATATATTCTTCATTCCAACCAACTTGATATGGTGTTTAAACACAGAAAACTTAGAAACAATATCCTTATCATGACATGTTGCAGAAATGCCAAATTCTCCACAACTGTGGATATTTGACACAAAGCTTCTCCAGTTGACAAACCTGGCATGCGATGTCCTCCCCGTAGAGGAAAGTAATGAGAATGATAGCTTTTGTGAGACCCTGATATGTAATACATTCTTGGTTTTCTTGCCACATCAATTCGGGATAAAATCTCAAGCTTTCGACAGTTGCCTCCATCGACATCGTGAGGAGCAACTGACTGTTTTCACAGCTGCTGTGGTGGCCTTATATAGCCTGTGGACAGCTTCTGATTGGGTGGCTTGTGATTGGTTGGTGACTACATACTGCTGTCGCAGACAGTGTCCTTGTCTGCGCTGGTAGCGCTACCACTTCCTTGGGAATGTAAACACTGCAAGGAATGTCTCTGCTGCTTCTCTGCATCAAGCACTCATTTCCATGCACTGCTCAGATAATATCCATTGTCACGGTTAAAGTTCTTATCACCCATTCTTATTTCAACAGCCCCCTTAATAACAGAACTCCAGTATGTGCAGGCATGAGACAAAATTTTTGTTTCGTCAAACAGAATTTGTTTGTTAGTGAGGCTGTGCTCTGCAATTGTTGATTTCTCTAGTTCTCTTTGTTTAATATGTTTTTGGTTTTCTGCACAGCAGTCGGGAAACTGTACAAATGGTTTGAGCTATATAATTGCTTCCACACTCATGGGAATTTATGATATCTGCTGTAAGTGTGGAAGCAGTTATATAGGTCAGACCATTCATACCATTTCTGACTGCTGTGTAGAACACTGACGGCATATTAAAAATGAGGAACTAGAGAAATTGGCAGTTGCGGAGCACAGCCTCACTAATAAACATAAAATTCTGTTTAATGAAATAAAAATTTTGTCCCATGCCTCCACATTGTGGGATTCTGTTATTAAGGACACAGTAGAAATAAGAATGAACGAAAAGATCTTTAACTGTGATGGATATTATCTTAGCAGTGCATGTAAACGAGCACTCGATGCAGAGAAGCAGCAGAAACATTCCTTGCAGTGTTTACATTCCAATGGAAGCAGTGGCACCACCAGCGCAGGCATGGACACTGCCTGTGGCAGCAGTACGTAATCACCGACCAGTCACAAGCCGACCAATCAGAAGGTTGTCCACAGGCTACATAAGGCCACCACAGCAGCAGTGAAGACAGTCAGTTGCTCTTGACATGGAGGCTATCATTGAAAGCTTGAGATTTTATATGGAATTGATGCGGCAAGAAAACCGCGTAGTTTTACATATCAGCGCCATCACGAAAACTTCGTTCTCATGCTCTGTAAGTAGCCCACAATGCGTCTGAGATACAGTTTCCTGCAGTTCCCTGTGATTCAGCTGTTGCTCAGCAGAGGACATAAATCTGCACTTAACTTGAACACCCCATCCACTGAAACTGTTTTACACATTGCAATAAAAACCATTGGCTTTCAACATTTGGAACAACTTCTTTCTTTCGCTTACACCATAGTCCTGCAGTGATCACAGAGTCTTCGTGGTTACAACGGATTTGACAAGGTTAGTTTTAGGAGTGGCCGGATGCCCTTCCTGCCGCCACCTCGTACCCCCAGGGATGGAATCAGTGTACCCCAGCTGAATGCATCTAGTGAAAATCGTGAAATAGTGCGAACGTGTTTCAAATGTCTGCGACGCATGTAACTGAGGTGGAATGTGGGGACCAGCCCGCTATTCACCTAGCAGGATGTGGGAAACTGCCTAAAAACCACTTCCAGGCTGGCCTGCACACCGGCCCTCATTGTTAATCCACTGGGTGGATTCAATCCGGGGCCGGCACACCTACCCAAGTAGGAAGCAGCGTGTTAGCACTCTCGGCTACCCTGGCGGGTCTTTCAACATTTGGAACAACATTCCCAGCAAAATCAGAGGAAGCTGTCCTAGCTGCTCTTGTTGCCTTTACAAATGTCTGCTTGTGTTTGTGTATGTGCGGATGGATATGTGTGCATGTGTGCGAGTGTATACCTGTCCTTTTTTCCCCCAAAGGTAAGTCTTTCTGCTCGCGGGATTGGAATGACTCCTTACCCTCTCCCTTAAAACCCACATCCTTTCGTCTTTCCCTCTCCTTCCCTCTTTCCTGATGAGGCAACAGTTTGTTGCGAAAGCTTGAATTTTGTGTGTATGTTTGTGTTTGTTTGTGTGTCTATCGACCTGCTAGCACTTTCGTTCGGTAAGTCACATCATCTGTGTTTTTAGATATATTATCATATAGGGTGTATATGGCCCAGGACAACCGGGAGATCCGGGAAAAACCCGGGAACTTTTTAAAATTCCAGGAATTTTTCATTGTTTTAGTTTTCAGTTAAATTTTTGTAATTTTGACTGGTAAGAATCGATACTCTAACAAAGGTCATTACTGTATCCCGCTACTGCAGAATAATACTTCAACAATAAAACATAAATGAGAGAAAAAAATGAAAATAACTTAAATTGCAAAGGAAATGTGCCATATACAACAACAACAACACACAGTGCTCATGCAAGCGTCTGCCAACAGCAAGATGTGTCAAGTGCTTTAGGAAGACTGTGCAATGCTTCATAACAACAAATTGTCTCCGATGAGCGTGAAGTCACAACTGTTTACATTAGATTCGTTTCAGTAGTTACAAGCAGGCTCATGCGCATGTACAGTTGAGTCGCTTTTGAGCAGTAGATTCTCCCACTTCTGGCTACAAGAATGTGGCTGTTGACTGTGCAAGCAGTCGCAGCAAGCAGCCAGATGCTACCGGGAAAAGGAGGTGCCAAATTCATGTTCTTGAGGGTAAAAACCTTGTTTCACAAAGCGCCTAGCATCCAGCACATGTTTGTCTATCGATTATTCATATGAATATAATAGAGGGAAACATTCCATGTGGGAAAAATATATCTAAAAACACAGATGATGTGACATACCCAACGAAAGTGCTGGCAGGTCGATAGACCACAAACAAACACAAACATACACATGAATTCAAGCTTTCGCAACAAATTGTTGCCTCATCAGGAAAGAAGGAAGGAGAGGGAAAGACGAAAGGATGTGGGTTTTAAGGGAGAGGGTAAGGAGTCATTCCAATCCCGGGAGCGGAAAAAAGGGGCATACACTCGCACAGACACAAGACGAGTGTATACCCCTTTTTTCCCCCTAAGGTAAGTCTTTCCGCTCCCGGGATTGGAATGACTCCTTACCCTCTCCCTTAAAACCCACATCCTTTCGTCTTTCCCTCTCCTTCCCTCTTTCCTGATGAGGCAACAGTTTGTTGCGAAAGCTTGTATTTCATGTGTATGTTTGTGTTTGTCTATCGACCTGCCAGCACTTTCGTTCGGTAAGTCACATCATCTGTGTTTTTAGATTATTCATATGGTTTTGAAAAGCTTCCCTATTGGTTTGTGAACATTTTTGAACACTTTTTAAGTTGGTTTCTGAATTAATCATAAGTTGATTTTTGAAAGCGTGCATAGAGCACATGATGTCTCTGTCGGGAGAGTCCTCGTCACATCTAGAAATAAACTTTCTGAAGACAAAAGGGGACGGGACTATGTGAGCTGAGCAGAGTAAATCTGACGCATGAATGCCAATCGCTGTCTGATTATGTGGTTGATTGGCTTTGCGAATGATCAGCGTTGTCATAATTACTAGGGAAATCCATAAATTAAGACTACCAGAATGGAAATTAATGACTGACAGGAATAACAGGCGAGAAAGATTACGTGTTATCTTCTCGGTGTATCCAAGAAAATGAAATTTTGACAGAAAATTTTTGGCCAGGTCACTACACTAGTAATGACCAGTTTGTACTGTCCCCGGCTAGCAGCCACTTAAGTTCTATTCTGGAAGTAACGCGGAAAATGTGTTGTGCGAACAACATTTAATAATGCCTAACTCGAAAACAATTGCAGGGTAACTAAACCTGTGATTCTGGCAGGGTTAGTGAAATTAATCAGTAAACAAATTTTGACAATGGCAGGAATAGCTGCAGAATTGGTGATGACGAGATTGTTTATTAGAACGAGGAAGGAGAAGAAATGGGGACATCATGCAAATTATGGAAGAATAAGACGATTCCAAATTTATATAAAAATTTCGTAATACTACTTTTCGATCTCATGCTTGAGAAGCTGATGCGTATGAATGAAATGTGAAACTATTTCCTAACATAAAGCTTTTTGCTTGTAATAGGCCTAATAGGCATTTTATATTGACACTTTGTGAATTATATTCTGTCGTGTTATAAAAATGGCGATTTGTGCCAAAACAATGTAGTTTATTTGGTGTGTCTTACAAAATTGCTCCAATATTAGAAAGGTCTCTTTTGTTTTATCTAGCAGACAGTGAAAAAATAGACGTAATCAGATCAACAAACCACACCAGTCTTGAGTATTATTTGTGTTAACAGACCATGTAGCGAATCGTTTGATGAGCTTTGATGAGCTAATAGATTCTTTCGCAGAAAGGAAAGCGTGCCGTGTAAAGCTGTAGCAAGATTAGAGAGAAAAAATGCTAGGCGCTAAGGATTGAAGAAATGTGTACTTTCTTATTTGTCTCTTTTCTTTATTGGTTTTATGTATTCTATATTTAATTTTATGTCACACAAAACAGCAAGTTATTGGCTAATAGGCAATAAAGAGTGCAGATTTTCTGAAGAGTTCTTGTTCTCCTGATTACAAATAATCCCATCTGCTATTAATTGCGAGATTTTTTTTAAAGAGGGGCAGGCTGTCAAACTGGCCGACTGAGAGCAGGAGAGGCACCACAAGACATTGTAGTATACACGTTTCAATTCCACAGAGCGAAATACAGTGACGTGCGATAGAAGAATGCTTTATGAAGAGGCGTGGCACTGCACTTTGGCACACTTAAGACTAAATAACATATCTTACATTTCCTCAAACACATATGTTTTATGTTTCAGACTTTTCAGAAAGATGTGCACTACAATATGAACATATTTTTGAAAATTCGATTTTTTTAAGTATTGACCCGGTTCGCAGATATCGTAGATCCGAGGCTGATGCGCAGAGCAGTCTGAGTTGTAGTGGATAGTGTCCATGTGACCTATGTTTACATTTAGCAATTTTGCTATTTCCCCTTTGTTTACTCTCACATCAAATGAAAACAAAACAGGTATCTGTGGCCAGGAGCCATCAAGTGAATTAAAATACGTTCACATAATTACAGAAGGCTAAAATATGTCATTAGTTTCAGATTTTATTTTATTTCCATCTTTCTGACAGTCAAGCATTAATTGCCTTGCAGAACAGTTAAGTTATTTTTGTCTGTTTGCTAAAGAAATTCGACTTTTATTAACCTGCAGAGGCAGTCGATTTATTTGAAACGAAATGTTTAATTCCACAGTACTGGCTAGGCTGCATTTCAAGTGCACGTTTTCATCTTCTAGCACATATGGCATTATGCCATAATAAAGAACCAAACATGATATAATACAGTACTGGTGCTCCAAGAAAATTTACATCCCGAAAACCACACTGAAAAGCTTAATATCAGGCTGAGGTCTACTTGATTGGGAATCTGGACATATGAATGTGCTCTGTAAATATGCACTTTAAATGTGCATATTTTAGTATGGTTCACGAAATTCCGATGCTCTTGGAGTATCCTCTGATGTCGTGTTTCTTTTATGACATAACGTATGTTCTTTCAATGTTTTACACGTACGTACATATGATCTTCCTACGTCATGGTAGCTGCACAAGTGTGGTGGCGCCTGTTATCTGCACTCTGTGGCAACTGCTAAAACGAACCTGTTTCTAACAGGTAGCGAGGAAATATTGTGAATGGTGGTTTGAAAAGCGTTACTTTCAAAGTAAATATCCTTTTACGTAAGTTGAACTACGTGTGAGAATGTACCGTGAATTTCTTAAATCACAAAGCGTTTGACTCTCATTTAAAAAATCAGTTCTTTGATGATGAGCCATTTTGAAGCATTTCGAACCATGAAGATCAGACATTTGTCATTATTAAAAATTTTACTGGCACATTTGTGTGATTCTTAAAGTGTAACATGCGCAAAAACTGTCAACATTATAAGCGAAATCTCAGCTTCTCTTGCAGCTTATTAACCTTAGAAACCAATATTATATGTGAAAGCTTTTCTTTTCTTGTAGCAACACTATGTATATTAATTTAAACTATTAACTTTCCCTGTTTGTGTGTTCGTGCTACGTAACAGTGATGTTGCTGTTGGCTGACTACATCACATGTCCTATGCTCTGAATATCTGCTGTTATCGGCTGCCCAGATCACACGACATGAGCTATGACTGGCTTACAGAAACGCTTCGCAATCTCGATTTCAATGATTCGGGAAGTAACATGCAGTGTTTGGTGGAATTCCAATGTATACATTCGTAATATGAAAATACGCAATGTACATGTTGCTGCACATAAAAGATATTTCCAAAATGTGTCTTTTTCTCTGAGTTTCGTTTTCTAAAGTGCCGGGATATTCTACGCCCGTGTATAAAACCTTAACCATTCATAGGTTTGATAAGGGAAAATATACTATCATTAACATGGAAAAAGTGTGTTTTCACCATGGAGAAAGTGTATTTTTAACTGGGAAAAATCCGGGAATATTTCTTCCTTGTCCATGTATACACCCTGTCATAGCTAATATAACTTTTTTTTTATTATTATTTTAAGGATTTTGTGGTGTACATTACTTCTACTGTTGTTGTGAGGACCATACTCATATTATCATAGGTAGTAGTGACTTTTGAATGTCAAATCTGTAAACAAATATGTGGTACTGATGTTGGATTCACATGGCACGATCATATGCCAACTTATTTATGGGCCACCTGGAGGATTCCATCCAATTCAGTCAACAACTAAAACCTCTTGTCTTGTTCAGATTCATTGGTGAGATTTTCATGGTCTGAACTCGCAGCAAGGACAACCTTTGCTCTTTCCTCCATAACCTCAACACCTACTCCCGAAGCCTACTCCCACCTACTACCTGGTCATTCTCAACTCATCAAGCCACCTTCCTAGATGTTGATCTCCACCTCTCAGCTGACGCCGCAAGTACATCTGCCATTTCAAGTGTACCAATCACCTGTACTTCCACTTTTACAGCTGTCTCCCACTCCATGTCATCCATGGAGCTGCATCTGCAGTGAAAAGCAGATTTATCGAAATACAGACACCAGTATACATGTTAACCAGCTGCCAACCAGTAGTCCTCTGATCACCCAGTCCACCTTGGCCTTGAAAAGCTCCACCACATCCTCCACCAGGGCTTTGACTACTTCTTGTCATGCCTTGAAATGAGGGACATTCTACCTAAAATCCTATCCACATCACCCCAAATAGTTTTCCAGCCACCCACAGACTACTGAATAGCCTTGTCCATTCTTGTTCCAAACCTACTCCCAATCCTGTACTCCACGAATCACTCCCCTGTGGTTGGACCACGTTCAAAGCTATCCCATACACCCACCTAACACATCCAGTCACAGTCTAATCACAGGCATTTCCTACCCAATGAAAGACAAGGCCACATGTGGAAGCAGCCATGTTATACCATGTATATCAGCTTTGCTGATATTACTGTACAGCATTCTATGTAGATATGACAAGTAACCAACTGTATGCTCGCACAAATGGCCACCAGTAAATGTGGCAAACTGCAAACTTGACCATCCAGGTCCCAAACATGCTGCACAACACTACACGATTGACTTCAACAGCTGCTACACACTGCAGTCCATATCTTGCATTCTCGCAGTCCCTCTGGCCTAAACCTGTGCTAAGTTGTTCCCACTGCCTCAGCTTAGCTTTTCCCTTCGCTCTTCTGTGGTTTTTTCCAACTTATCCCCCCCCCCCCCCCCCCTGTTCATGCAGGCTCACTCTCTTTTTACCCTCCTTTTCTGTGTCCCCCCCCCCCCCCCCCCCCCTGCCATGCAGGCTCACTCTCTTTTTACCTTCCTTTTCTGTCCCCTCCCTTTCTCCCTGTAACATCTCCACCTTCCTATGCTCTTTTCCCCCTCCCTCTTCCTATATCTCTTTCTACCCTCTGTGCTGATTCCATCTTGTTGTGCAATCACTGTCCAACTATCTCCCTCTTCACTGCTACCCCTCTTTGTGTTCTTCCCTGTCCAACTGCCCACCTCCATCCGCTCAGGCAACTGCTTTCTATTACTGATTATTTATAATCAGTCTTGCCATGGCCACAAGAGAGTGCTTTGGGTTGACGAGAGAGTGCTTTGGGTGTCTGTGTAGCTGGTCTGTGAATTTGTGTACTTCTTTTTTTAAAAAAAGTGCAAGAGCTTGAAAGCTATAAGTGAGTAGTTACCTCCCCCTTCTATATAATTTACACTTGTTTTAAATCTAAAAAAAATGTTTTTATTCTTTTATTTGCCAAACATACAATTTAGAATTTTTGAGTATGTCAAAACATAATTACTTGTAAACGCAGATAATGCTTATAATGTTATAGATTGTACAGTCTCATGTTATCATTAGGCACGTACATTTTAAATCCACCTGATTTGTACTTTGATAATTTAAGATTCTCTCTCTGTAACATAATATAAGCTTTGTACTCTGTCTGTACTTATATGTATATAAACACTGTTTTTCATCTTCTGTTATGTATGTTGTGTATGTACATCTAACATACTTACAGCAGTTTTCAGAACCATTTGAAAATAGCGTAATATAAAGACCGAAACTGGCAGTGGACTGTATAAGGTCCTACCCAGCAACTGAAATGGTTTTTCAGTAATTAAACAAACAGTTCAGAATCAGCACATTGAAAAACCTAATAATTTTTCGTTTAATTAAGGAGTTAAGTTAAAAAAAAAGTGTTTATTATACCCAAATTCTATTTGTACAGTCTGATTTGCTCTACTTGCCAAATAAGCTGTATTCCTATATTGCAGTACACTGTATTGCTATAGTATTGTTATTCGGCTTATCCATGAAATATCCCCAAGTTGTTGGTATGTACTTGTACATACCTTGAAGAAAAGTGGATTCTTACAAGATAACAGAAAATTTTTTTACAACATTGGGATCTAGTCATCCAGGAGGAGCTCATTGTTGGTCTGTAAAGCCACATTGCCTGCAGTAAAATGCTTGCTACATAACGTCATACTGTGCTAATTGTCAGTTACAGATGTGAGAATTTCTTTTCTCAAAGATCAGTTTATATTTTGTCTTCTATTCAAATTCATTCATTCCTCATAGAATTGGGGTGTATATTGAGAGGGCCCCAAGCAGGGGAAATGGGACACGAGTCCTGAGTGTATGATGAGATAGTTGGAGAGGCACGTTTCCTGTTGCCACATGTATTGTCATGAATGAAATTGAAAGGCAGTGATTTACAGTCTAAACACAATAATTTATTTATGAGTCACAGAACTTATACAACACAAGAGTTCACAACAAGTCATCTTAGGAACCAGCATTACTAAATCAGAGATATAATGTGTTTGACTATATCTGTTTCCAACATCCTTCCCAAGCTCCAGGGAGATAACCAACTGAAGTGGACATGCTTTCCACTGTCCTTCTAACGTACGCAGTGTTATCACCCTTATTTTATTCTCTCTCTCCTATACACATCTTACTATATTCCCATTCCTCAAGACATGTTGTGGGTGTCTGTTATCTGGAATCAAAACCAGGTCAGAAGTCAAAACATCTTGCAGATGTGCTTCTAACTTTGTGAACTTTACTAAACTACATGTTATATTCCTTGAGCCATCTTTTCCAAATGTTGTCTGCTAGTTTCTGCCGTAGTTTAAATTCTTTGGTCACATTGTGTTTGGTGATAGGTTCTGGTCTAGTGGGCACATTTAATAGTCCTCCAGGCATCAGAAAGTGTGCCAGTGTCAGCAGTTCTGTTCCATCTCCTAGAGAGATAAGCCTCAAGTTTACTGTAGCGTTGGTACTGACCATGGCAGTGTAGAATTGTTCTGCAGTTAATCTTGATTGTCCCAACATTTTATGTAATCATTGCTTGACAGTGCCCACCACCTCTCCCACCAGCATTCCCACCAAGACACCCATGTTGCAGTGAACTTCCTGGTGATTCCCTTTTTGGCAAGGAAGTGATGGATCTCTGAGGAGAATAAATTCCATAATTCTTACAGTTTTATGTTGGTGGCGTGAAAGGCCTTCACATTGCTGGTGTAGAAGGTATACAGAAATCCATGTCTACTTGCAAACCTTTGTAAAGCCATCAAAAATGTGTCATTATTCATATTGGAACAGAATTTTAAATGTGCTGCACATGTTGTTGCATAAGTCAGTAGTGTTGTATAGGCCTTGTCCATGTTCATGCCTACCTTGCTGTCAAGAGGACCTGATGTCGAGAGGACCTACAAGTGTCTGTGCCAGTGACAGTAAAAGGCTTGGATGGTTTCATTCAATCTGTAGATGGAGGGGCTTCAGTTTGTTGTCCTCTTGGAGTCTTCATGATCTTGCATGGTATTTTGTTATCAAGACCTGTTAGTGTGCACAGTAGTTCCTGTAATTGATCTTTAGAATATTCATAATCTTCAGTGGGGGTTGTGTCTTTAAAGTTGTTCATTTTGTTCAAAATGCATGTAATATTAGCTCCTCGTTCTCGCCTGTGCTCTTTTCAGGTGCTTGTCACTGATTGTTGGTATCAGTGTTTCCTGTGTCAGACATCATGAAGTGGCTGCAGTTGTCCAAGTGGGTTGTCGTAGCTTGTAATTTCATAAACAACTAACGTATGGCAGGACCAGGCATAAAACAATTTACAAGTGAAATGTAAAATTTGACAGTCCATTAAAGTGCCAAACAATCAGCTGCAGTAGCAGTACAGAGCACAATAATGGAACCAATTTGATTTGCAAATGGCACTATAAAATTTGTAGCACAATAATTCAGTTGACCTTTGCATGCGGGTGGTTGTCGTTGGAAGTATTTGTTGGCTAGCATGACATATCACTGCAGTCAGCCCCTTGAGGTGTTTGGCACATGAAGTGACTTCAAAAAATTGTGGTGTAATGGCAGCAGTCATAGAAATCTTCCTTGGTTTTGGCATCAGTTTTTATGTCATGAATGACATTAGTAGGCAGTGATTTTCAGTCCAATATAACACTTTATTTACCAGTCACAGAACATACATCTTCAAAATGAGCGTTTCTGATTTAGAAATATAAATGTCGATGAATATATGTATCCAACACGTGCTTTTATAAGTAGATACATTGATAGTCCAAGTGTGTTGCTGCCATCAGTAGATCGAAGCAGCTGATTGGGTAAGTTACCAGCCTTTGCTACATGGGATACAGTAGCTTCTTCAGGTCTTCTCACAATGATGCAGCCTAGCAAGTTGCATGTTTCTGAAAGAATATCTTGTTTCTCCTCTCCTTCCTCCTCCATCCCCTTTCTCAATGATTTGGTAACTGATACTCAAGAAAGCCAAAATCGTTGTAATTCCTGAGAATGATTCATATCATTGCAGTTTTAATTATGTAACTGAAAAGTTACCCAAACTTCAAAATATTATAAATATGGATGAAATGGCAGTAATTCAAAACACTCTTGTATTAACAAATTTATAAAAAAGACTGTATTAGTGAAAAAGTTCTTGATATTGAAGGTATCAGTGGACCCGAAAGGCGTTCAGTATGCAGCAAAAAAAATTTTTGATCATTTGCCTGATAGCATAAAATGTCAGGCAAGTAACAAAGTAAATTTTTAAACTAAAATCATTTCTCCTAGACAACTCCTATTTCATTAATTAATTTTTATTTAGCCCATAGAAAAACCTTGTTTGTAAGTGTAGCTGCATGAGTAGGACTAAAAAATTATATGTTCATTAATGTGAATGCTTAGGCTGTATATGTGTCCTGTAAACTGACTCATTCCACATAATTTCAACAAAAAAATTGTTCAGATGATCTGTGGAATATTTATGTAACTAATAAGGTTGATGGCACAGTAATAAGGTAAGCGGGGTGAGGTTAAGGCCTAAGAGTGCCATGTTCCAACCCACATCTTGCACTGAATTTTTCATAGGTTTGTAGCAGAAATTTTGTGTGTTTGTTTTGACAGAGCCCTTCCCAACCCCAAAATTTCCCTCATTATTTTTATGCACCTTTTCTGCATCATTATTACTATTATTATTAATGCTAACAATAATAATATCTGTTGAGATAGCAGCTCATTTCTCAATATTTTTCAGAAACGTTGTGTTGACTTCTATAGAAATGAAAGTGACTTTATAAGTTTCTCGGAAAGTTACAGAGGAAACATTAGCTACCTTGATAAGCTCAAGGTAAGTATATAAGTGTCTGTAAGTTCAGTACAAAGTAATTATCTTTTCATGAATAATGTATTAATTTTTGATTTCAGACAACATTATCATCAAAATTCCCACGTGATCAAAGTGATGGCATCCTTTGGAGTTTCATTTGTGACCTTGTGTGCCCTGGGGGAGGAGCTACAGAAAATGGTCTTAGTTTTCTGAATAAATTATTTGGCAGCCCAGAAATTCAAAATAGTAGTCCTGTCCCCTTGGATAAAGTGAACCTCCTAGTTCCCAGCATTCCAATGGCATCCTCGGCTAAATCATCACCTGTTAACTTGGCAGGTGGGAATATGATGATGAGTGCGGACATTGCTGCTGCATTATTTGGAAGCGGAAAGTTTCCATCGCCTACATCTCTCATGGGTTTATCTGCAGAAGCTAGTAGGTCTTTAATTGGATCAAGTGGTATTAGCAACATGTTTATGCCACCTTTGGGTTTTAAAATGGATAATATTAGTTTATTGAAACCTCTTACAAACACAGTTTCTAATCCAGTGGCAAGTACTTCAAAAGCTTCCAGTCCTGTAGCTTCCAGTCCTGTTTCAGACACTAGAAGTGCATCACCAGCAAAGACACCACAGACTGAACCTGTAAATCTGACAGCTGCAGAAAGTACTGAAAAAAATTCTACAATGATAAACATGGAAACAACATGAAACTCCATGTTTTAATTTTAATGTTGTAGTTATTATAGTATTTTAAAACTGTAATTTATATTTAACATTTTCTAAGCAGTTCACTTTCCCAAGTGACAATTTTCTATTTTGTTGACGTGTGATGAGGGATATAGAATATGGACCATTTTGGAATAGTGCAGGTAATGTCTGTACATTATGTACAGGCTGGATAATATGACTGGAAACACTTGTTTGATTTTTGTATTATCGGAATACACTTACTTTCATTGAAGCAACAGAAATTTCTGTGCAGACATTTCTGGTTAAGGAGTTCTTCATGTCTCAGAATCTCCTTTTAGGGATTGTGTGGATAAACTGTGTGTTTATTTTAGAATTACTGGTAGGAGTCAGCCAGCAAAAGTGACAACCTGAGTATTACAGATATGTTAAAACAGGGCTGAGAATTGAGCACAGTCCCTTGTGCTTTACAGGCAGTGCTCTTTCTTGTGGAATCAAAGCACTTGACACACATCATCTCAGTAAGTCAGTATGACACTGTGTCTCTCCTTTCTCACCATATCCATATTGGTCTTCGTTTCCTTTTACTGCCATTGACAACGAGAAACATTTTACTGAAACAAATGTACAGTAATATTTTTATTATACAGTGCCTTTTACGTTCATGTTGTGTAATACATATGTGATAAAACTGAATGGCTGATGTAAGTTTTGAAAGGCATTATGAGGGAAAAATATGAATTTACTTATGTAGGTTATGTAATAGTGACATTAATGTCATGGGGTTCTTAAAAATTTTGTCTTCATTGTTGTAAATAAAAAATTCTTTGCTCTGAATAGGATATTGAAACTGGTGATGTAATATTTATAGTGGGTCAGTATCGGTAAGTGTCTTATTTTGATTTTCTGAGCTGTAAAATCATATGTACTCTCTGATGCATTTGATGATTTACCAGTACCAAAGTGATGGACAGTACAGGATGAATGTATCCCAGCTAGTTGGAAAAGTTGCTGTTATGGATCTTCTGGCTCTGTACACTAAATTATACATGGCTTAATTTTGCCTGAGATTATTTTAGAAAATTTGAGTGTGTCCTGAGATGCTACAAGTGTTGTTGTGTAAAGTTAATACTGATCCCTTTGAGTAGATATGATGATGCTATAATTTTTTAAACATTGGACCTGGCTTTATACTTTTTGGTGTATGTTGTTTTTCAGGCGTTGGAAAATCCAGGATGGAATGTAACAATATTATTTTTTCATAATTTTCATAATATTGTTATTTCAGACATCGTTTCATCTCTGTACCTAGCTTATTTCAGACATCGTTTCATCTCTGTACCTAGCAGCAGACTCATTCTGCTATATTCTAGAAACAGTGGAAATATCCGTTGTAACTAAAGTAATTTCCTACTTCTTAACAACATTGTACCATTTTAGACTTGTATTATTTAGTCTTGTACTATTCAACACAATTTTTCCTGCCTGTGATCAAGACCTTAAATTAGTTGCTTTGTGAATCTGAATAATGTAGTCTTCTGCTCTTTTCCTTTGCTTTATGCAACTTATACCTCACATAATTAGTTCTGAGAATAGTAAGAAAACTTAAAGTAATATATCCTCCAATATTAAGCACTTGTAAAGGTGTGGGATGAGTATAAGACATCTTGAAGTGTGGAAGTTTAGCACATCACTGAAAATATGCCAACATTACTTGGAAAACTGTGAATGAATAAAAAGATGTGCATCCAAAATATTAAAAATCATACAGTTACTAAGCCACATAGATAACAGCAATTGACAAGTCTGTTGTAAATAGACCTGGATAAATTATTGCAAGATAGCAAAGAAAATTTAATGATAATTCAACATATTACAGAAATAAGTTGCATTTACATAACAGGCCCATTTGTGGGATACCATTGGTTAAGGTATAGGTTGCATTACTAAAATCACAAATTTAACAGTTTCTTTAAACAAAATTTTATCAGGAATATATTAACTATTACAGAAAAAATCCTTTTATATGTTAAGCGGGAGAGGGGAGGGAGCACCTATATGGAACACAATCATTCTTTATATCTCTCTTTAGCTTGAATAACAGCCTCCATACTGAAGAAATGTGGGGGCATCTCATAAGTCTTGCTAGGCCCAACTCTAAGCATGTGAAGAATGGCAGGAAATTTTGTTCTGGCAACAGTTGGGATGTTCTCCGGCTCATGTGAAAGCCAGTGGTCATTTCTCCTGTTGATTTTTGTATCAACCATGAAATCTCCTTGGAAAAGAGTCTGATTTGCTCCACTTCATTAATTTCCAATGAACACAGAAGAAAACTGCAGCAGCCGACTTGTTTTGCCCTATCAGTCTTGAAAAGCACGTCTTTACTTTCCGTGTTTGGAGTTTATTTTGAATGTCCTCATTGACAATTCTACTTGTTGTTGGTCCACTTACACCATTAACGATTGCCAGTGATCACAATAAATGCCTGGGATTCTCTAAAATCTGCATTTGACCTCTCAAAAACTGCAAGAGTTCTCACAGTGCAGACTTTCAAATGGCACTCCCTTGCCGGTACACGGAAATATTTGTTTAAGTGATGTCGAGGCAGATATTTTGTAGCAATATCGTGAATGGTGTCTTTCCATTAATTAAAGAAGTGAATTATACCTGCGGCTGAGAGACCAATTTTGAAGGCCTTTTGCAGTCGAGCTTTTTTTAAAGTCAGATACAGTACTTTCTTTCAAGAACTCGGGCATTATGAGATTCGGACTGGTTACTAAAAACAGTTGGAGGTGACCTCTGGTGGAAGCAGGGTAGGATGTTTAAATTTGTCCAAATTTTGGTCATGCACCCTGCAGAAGTCAGAAATGTGAGTTCAAGGATTACGTGCTAGAAGTTAAAACATAAAACAATAACTGTGGTAACATCATCTGAGGAATAAGCTGTAACACAAATAATAGCTTGAAAAAATGAAAGTTGGTGTACAACAGTATTAATGTGAAATAATGACAGTGTTGTCCTAAGTTAGCATTGCCTGTATGGGTGCATCCTTTTTCAGCAGACACCACTCAGATCTTTTTATAAGTACAATTACATGAGCAGTATTAGAAAGAAGGAAATTTTGGAGCTCGAAAAGGCTGTTACACATATTATTTTTGGCACTTTAGTTGAAGATTAACTTTTACATTTTCTCAAAAGCAATTGTTTTGTTTGTAAATGATGTGTCGACAGAAGTGCCGACACAGTGTGATTTGAGGGGACCGCAATGCACACTATAAACACACGAAGGATGGCGTGAGGTCTGAAACGGGATACGTAATGAATGCTATAAAGAAAAGTAAGTAGCTTTCGGAATACTTAACTTTAATCCATCCTTGTTGTATACATCGTTCTTGATGAGACATGCTTTATACTATAAGTATCAATTGCTATGTAAGGCTAATGGCGCCTTGCTAGGTCGTAGCCATGGACTTAGCTGAAGGCTATTCTAACTATCTGCTCGGCAAAGGAGCGAGGCTTCATCAGTGTAGTCGCTAGCAAAGTCGTCCGTACAATTGGGGCGAGTGCTAGTCCGTATCTCGAGACCTGCCTTGTGGTGGCGCTCGGTCTGCGATCACACAGTGGCGACACGCGGGTCCGACATGTACTAATGGACCGTGGCCGATTTAAAACTACCACCTAGCAAGTGTGGTGTCTGGCAGTGACACCACAGTAAATCCATAACATGTGCCTATCTGAAACTATGTGAATGCATGAAACATTTGTTTGAAAAGATTTCTTTATAATGTAAGTGGCAGCAGAAAGGTTTTCCTTTCATGTGCCAAAAACAGCTGATTAGTGGTGACAGTGAGCATTTTGATTTTTTCCCCCCCTTCCACTTGCACATGTCAACTTACTGGATGTTTTAGGCAGCTTAACTATGATGCCCACACCTAGTTATCACACTACAAATGTAAAACTTGCGAAAGTAGAGACTGAACAAGATGATTTCAGCAGCCGAGTCACTGGACTGAGGAGTGTGGTTTAAATCGCTGCATTCCATCATGACCTCAATGTTCAGATAATAAGTTGGTGAATTTCAACTGTCCTGTAGTGTGTGAGAATTGGTCAATTCCCAGTTGAACACTAAAATTGTTTTCTAGGTATCGTTCTTGTATAGGTGTTTTCTCTTGTCAGTGTGAAGATCGTGTGAACTGTCTCATTTAAGTTGCTACAAGTAAACAACAGGCTGGGGACGGCTATACAATATGATATATGAACTCGTTGCTTTCTTGATATGGCTTACAAAAATTCTCTTTTGTCCATCTTACTTTCTCTGGCATCTGGTTCATTCCATTGCTGCAGAACAAAACTAATTCTTCCTTTTATTCTGTATGTCAGTGTCTGTCTGTTCATTGTATTAGGGAAGTTGTGAAGAAAACTGACTAAGGATAATCATATTTTAAAACTGAAGTGACCAAATATTTTTCCTGTAAGTGACATTTTATTGTGTTGAATGATATCCAGCAAATAAATGGTCAGTTAATTTAACTCTCATCACTCTTGCCGTAGTCAGTTCTCTATTCTGATGATTGTACAAGCATTGTAGACCTTTGATGCCTTTTTTACCAGTTGTATTATTAATTGTTTCATACAGTAAGTTGTGTGCAGTTAAGGAACATTATTTAGATTTTTGAGCCTATTTAATAAACCCACATATTTTATTTCTGGATCTTCAGCCAATGTTTATTAGCAATTTTTCTGACGTTATGTCAGCATGAGTGGGTGGAATTGTTTGAAGTTCACCCTCCGTTTGTGGTGGCTGACAGGAGTTGAGCCCTCTTCCGTAGATTTATATGTCTGTCGTAAAAATGTGTGAGGGCTCTTCTCTGGTGAGTACTGATGTGGTCAGAAAAATTGTTGAACTAACATTGGTCAGAATTTTGAGGCAGAAGCCAAGAGGCATCAATAAGTGACCATGAAAGCCTCAACAGTTTTGTACAAATCAGCTGTTAAGATTTGTTTTAAAGTAAGCACACATGATTAAATCTCATATGATCATGATCTCTTATTCACCTCTCTTATTTCTTCAGTATCTGACTGTAAAAGTTAGCATATAATCTTCCAATGGTGTACATGTTTCTGTCTGGTTACGTTTATGATACTGTTTGGTATTTGCTTGTGTGCTACCTTATAAGGGGCTGTTTGCGTATAATTTTGAAAATGTAATTGTTTTAATACCTACATAAAATATTTTGCTATTTTTTCATCTTTCCTTCTCAATTTCTTAATGACACACTGTATTACCATTTTAAAAAAATCTGGGAAGCAAGTGTGTCTGTAGTAGTAGTTCTTATGATCAGTTCATTGAAAGTTTTTGCCACATAAAATATCAGGTGCTGTTAGCATGCTGTATCAAATATTTCACAGCTGCTGTTGTTTTGTCATTATACTTTACTGCTAGACTGTCCTGAAAGTTTGCTTTGTCTTCAAAATAATTGGCAGGGCAAATGAAACAAAATACTTGACATTGTATTGGTTTCAAGAGAAAATTCCTGTTGTGTGTGCCTGTCAATTCAATTAGAAATGCAAGATCTCATACCCACTGAGAATCCTCAAACTCTTTTACCATCTCCTCACCCTTTTATTTTTTTTTAATATCCATGAATAGTGTTATGTTTTCACTTATGTTTCGAATACAGATTGACACAGAAGTCTGTTAACATTTGAAAATTCAGTTCTTCACAGTAAAAACTGACATACATGCTTGAAATGACAAAGTGTTTTATTGAAACAAAAGAATGTGCACAAAATGACCAACAGGGTGCTTCATATGTTACAAAAGCAGTAATTAACATAACAGTTTGTTTTTAGCAAATATAGTGTTCATTATAACAAATGATCAACATGTTGGTTGTCTTCATCAGCAATACCTGTATTTGAGGGACAATGTTGTGAACAACACTGCTCAGCCTATCTTTAGGTAGGTTAGAAATTTCTGTTAGATCTTGTCTTTTAGCATCCCTTATGAGGTCAGGTGATCACGATGGCCTTGCGACTTCCAGTTAACTCCACCACCACTGATCTCACAGGTTGAAGTCTGGGAACCTGAGAGGCCAAGCATGGTGGAAGTGGTGGCTCATCATGCAATCTTCATCAAATTGTGTGCCCAAGAAATCTTTCAGGCATGTAGCAATGTGGGTTGGAGTGCCTTCCAGCAGGTATTTATCAGCCAGGCTAGGGACGGTGCAATTTCATAACGTATTGGTGTACCTTGCACCTGTCATGCTGACAGTTTGAAAAGTAGCACTCTGCATTTCCTTGAAGGAAAAGCGTCCAATCACAATTGATGTAAATACACCCTCACGACAACTTTCTCATCATCCTATGGGGTTTCCACAATGGTTCTAGGATTTTTGGTTGCCCAAATTATGCAGTTATGGGTGTTTTTGTCCTTTTGAAGAGGAAGTATTTCGGAAAGAGGAATTTCCACCAGGCATAAAATTGTTGTGGCAGTTACAAAGCATTGTTTCACAGACGCAAGGATACATGACTTTCACTATCTTGAGAGGTACGTGATAACTCAGTTTTGTTGCAGCACTATTATGCACTACATGATTTTCATCCTTGTAGTGCGTCACCGGGAAGAGTTAGAAGTCGAGGAAAAAAAACACATGATGTGTAATCAGTAATAGTAATAATTTTAAAAATTATTCTTACCTCTTTATCTCTGTTCTGTCTTATCCAAGAAGTTTGGCTTTCCTTTTTGTACTATTCAAATTGATGACAATGTTCTCATGAAACAACTGGAAATGTCATTTTGCATTAATTATACTTATTCAACACCTATAATTTTATATCACAAAACTGAGTGCCAGTTTGTTTATCAATGAAAAAAGTAATTTTCTTCCTAATGTGAGTTGAAGCATAAGGATTCATTAAGATTTTCAGTTTGAGCATCTTAACTGCAGCCATTTTTTTCTCACTAATTTTGTCTTGTTACTACAAATAAGACCTCAGCATAGACAATTATGTCACAAAAAGTCAGTAAGTAATGTTGCCGTGTGTGTGTTGGTTTGAAAAGATAGTTGCAAGAATGGATAGGAAGCTTGGGGGGGGGGGGGGGGGGGGGCTTGTGGCTGGCAAAATAGTGGAGGGAGGTACAGGCAAGAACTAAGAGCACTCGTGTCCACAGTCACTTTTGCCCATCCCTGGTGCAGATGATGAAATGCTTGTGTCTCGCTTGTGATCATGAAATTGTTATGCGGGTTGCAATCAAATACCTCACCTTTGTTTACTCTGTGTGTGATGTTTGTGTGCGGAAGCTGAATTTTATTGGAAGACCTTATTCTCTCATTCCATAAGGATTCTCTATAACATGAAAAAAAAAAGTACAGAAGAAAAGCAATAAACAATTATTGTTATTGTCACTGTCTGCTGGAAAGAGAGAGAGAGAGAGAGAGAATGTATGTGTGTGTGTGCTGTTAGGTTATTCTGATAGAAGTGAAAAAATTTTGTATAACACATAATTATATAACTGTATATGAGGACAGATTGCTACTCACCAGATAGAAGAGACTGCAGACAGGCACATAGGAAAGGACGACCCAGTTTTGCCATAACAACGGGAGCAAGTCAAATGAAGGTATTTGTAACAGAAAGAAAGATGCTATTTTACTTCACTTAAATTTCTGAATTGATAAGGAGAATTAGCTTTATTTGTGTCTTGAATATGACTCATTAAGTATCAGTGATGGCCAGCAGACATTTCGTAATTATTGGTTTTGTTACACTGCCTTTATTTTGTTTGCAGTAGCATATTTCACCGAACTTTAACCAGATAGAAAATTTAAAAAAGAATGCTACTTGAATTAGTATTGTGTGGTGGTTTTTCACATCACCATTTGCTAAAGTAATGATAAAACATGTATTAAGATAGATCACTACTTGGAACAGAAAAAGAGGCAAACTTATCAGGGTGCATCACTGAGTCTGAGAGTGTCCACTAGCTGTTTGCCAGAGGCCTTTGTCTGAAAGCTACCTAGTTATTATCAATTTCTGTTCATCTGTATGCTGTTCAAAGTGGCTTCTAATCAGTGAGTCAGTGGTCTGTCGTATAGCCTGGATTTTCCATTGAAAATAATGGTCCAAGTTGAGCTTAGGAAGTAGTCCAAGAATTCTTCCCAGAAATTTACTGAATTATAAAATTGTAAACTATTTTCTGAATGAAACATGCCATCTAATTTAATTATTCTCTTTGTGTAATAAAGTCTCACATATTAAAGTTTATTGTATTTCATAATGTGTTGAATAATGGTATACATTATGTTGAAGGGTTCTTCCTTTCTTAATTTGAGGAACTTCTGATTTTGAAAACTGATTATGTTTAAATATCAAAATCATGAAACTTCATTTACTGTCTTATATTTTTGCTTCGGAAATTTGTTCAGTTTTCTGTTAAATATTGCAAATGCCTCATTGTATAAATTGTGTTTGTCTGTGGAATGTTTGCAATTGCTTGTATCATTAAATTTTTTAAAAAAATGGTGTGTGTAATGTAGGAGGAAAAATGGTGCCATGCTTGGAAAGAACAACAGCTGGATGAAATTACTACACTTTTTAAAAGATGTATTTCACAGTTGCGTACACATTTCATTTTGGTTGCTATACCTTCCATATTGTGGTATCAAGTCATTTCATTTTATGTGTTGTTTTCATTCAGCAATTTTTGGAGACTGAAGCTGTCCACCAAGTTGATGTTAAAACTCCAGTTTTGTTGCTGTCTCGTCAGTGTGCCATGTCTAACACACCAGTCAACAGCTGCATTCAGTATGCATAAACCATCTCAACTAAACTTATTTCTGTTTGCTGTTTTTTATTTTATCAGTCCTGTGAATATTACTGTTATATGAAGGATATCTTTCATGACAGTTTTAGTGGTTGTGACTATGAAAATATGCTCTGTCCATCATTACCTTGATAATAATCATACATTTATGTTTTTATCATTTTTCCTGTTGCAGTGTTACGTTTTATACAGTTTTGTATTTGCTGTAATAAAAGTAATGTGTTTTGTAAGATTCTTTAAAAAAGGTTCATGTTATCTGCCTTCTTCTTTTGACAACCCTAATGAACATTCAAGTAGTTGGATCAAACAGGTAATGCCATATTAATATATTTTCATGATTTATATTGTAATACTGAAGTATGTTAGCAACACTTCCATGTATCAGACTGAATGCATTCAAAACTGGTCATTAAAGACTGTGACACATTACTTCGGCTTCTGCAGTGCCCCAAATATATATTTTTTTCTTTCAAATAGTTATTGTATCCTGATCATATTCACGTAAGTACACTATTAACCATATTATACCCAAACCCGGTAACTGGTGTAAGCTGATGTGATTAGTAATGTGTGTACACTCCGTTTGCTGTCAATTATGATCATCAATAATGTGGTGGATGCACATATTAAAATGTCATTGTTGACCAAGAGGTGAATCAGTTATTATATTATTACAGTGAGAACTGTTACATGGCTAGTATAACGTGATGTATGATAGTAAACGGTAACATTTCTGTAATTATGTATAACTTACACTGAACCACAAGAAAACTGAAGTGTTTGTAAAGAAAATAATATATTGTTTAACTGCTTGCAACCAAGTCAAGCCACAGACAAGCATTGACTAAAAATCTAAGTTCTTTATGTAAGCTGAACAAAAGTTCTGGCTTTCAAAGTTTACATCCTAAAAGATTTGTATCACTACAGATGAACAGTAATTACTTGCATGATAAATTTGTTCTCTTCCCTGTACTTGTCAAGTCAAGGAAAGTTTGGACTTCGTTGTTGACAGAAATTGAAGGTCAAACAATAGCAGTGAAGTTTGTTGGAGCCGAGTGTCTAAAGACATCAAAGCTGTGCTGGATACAACATGCACAAAGATCAGTGCTGAATGAATATTATGTGAGAATTTTTATTGATAGCTAGAATTTGGTAGTATTATATGCTAGGTCTGTTACGTGTTTCTGTTTTATGTCAATGTTTTGCCCACATATCTAAACTCAGTCAGCAATGTAAGGAAAAGATAGATTGCTACTTACTGTTAAGATGACACGTTAAGTTGCAGACAAGCATAATTTAAAGACATACATTTGCTTTTGGGCACAGTCTTCATCAGAAAAAGAAGAGAAACTCACACATTCATTAAGACAAGCAAGCACACCACATGCACACGACTGTCTCATATCTGGCAGCTCGGTGTAGGAGTCTTTTAATTCTACCTGTCTGCAACTTAACATGTCATCTTAACGGTAAATAGCAATCTATTTTTTCCTTGTATTGTTAAAGTTCCAGTTTGCGGATTATACATCTATATTAATCTTAAAACCAGAAAGCAGAAGAAATTCCTGACTAAATCATACAGCATAGAAAGTGGTTCAAAGTAAATGGATTACCTCTGGACTTATATCTTAAACCCCTGTGGTACAGCTCAGGATCAATATTCAAAACCCAGGAAATAACTTTAGTCACAAAAATGAAGACATAACAAAAGTTGCATCTGTTACATTCCTAGGGTTAAATAGAGTTTAAACTGGAGTACACTTGTTAATTATCTTGTAAGTATATGATTAGATTAGATTTACTTTCATTCCAATTGATCTGTAGTGAGGAGGTCCTCCAGGATGTAGAACATGTCAGAAAAACAACAATACATGAAAAATATTTAAAACTAAAACAAATACGCTAATGTACCATTCCACAGGTCCCAAGTGGAATGATTGTCATTTTTTAATGAACACTATATGAAAGAGTCATTTTACGAATACTAATGCACTGAATTTTAAATAAAAAAGTTTTTTTATTTATTTATAAGGTAATAAATGTGAAATACAACTACTATAATACTTATTTACAATGAACACATTACTGCACTGAAATGGTGCAGAAGTTATATTGTACTTATACACACACACACAAATGAGTTGGTTTTACTGAGAAATTCATCAATGGAGTAGAAGGAGTTGGCCACCAATAAATCCTTTAGGCTTCTCTCAGACTGAATTTCATTGGTTGTCAAGCTTTTTATGGCTGCTGGCAAGTTATTGATTATGTGTGTTCCTGAATAATGCATACCTTTTTGTGCAAGACTAAATGACTTTAAATCCTTGTGAAGATTATTCTTATTTCTAGTACTGATTCCATGAATTGAGCTGTTGGTTTGAAAAAAACTGATATATTTTTAATGACAAATTTCATTAAGGAATAAATATATTGGGAAGCAGTAGTTAGTATCCCTAGTTCCCTAAACAGGCTTCTGCAGGATGTTCTTGAGTTCACACCACATATAACTCTTACTGCACGTTTTTGTGTCCGGAAAACTTTAGCTTGGCTTGATGAATTACCCCAAAAAATAATCCCATATGACATTATAGAATGAAAGTAAGCATAGTATGCCAGCTTTTTCATTTTTATATCCCCTATGTCTGACACAATTCACATTGCAAATAGAGATTTGTTAAGACACTTCAGCAGTTCTGTGGTGTGCTCCTCCCAGTTGAATTTATTATCAAGCTGTAATCCCAAGAATTTAACACTGTCCACTTTTTCTATCTGCTTGTCATCGTATGTTAAGCATATACTCGTGGGACACCCCTTAAAAGTTCTGAACTGCATGTAGTGTGTTTTTTCAGAGTTTAGTGACAAAGAATTGGCTAGGAACCAGTGATTAATGTCCACAAATATTTTATTAGCTGATCTTGCTACGACTACACTTGATTTGCTATTTATTGCAATGTTTGTATCATCGGCTTTGAATTTGCAATACAGATACAGTGCTATTGACATGGCCACACAGAATACAACGTATCATCGTTATTATGATTTAGTTACATACTGAAGCTAAGCTGCTGCAAGGAATAAACATGCATACTGCACATCAAAGATAATCATGTTTGCACTTTATTTAAAAAAAACAGCATGTATATCAGTTTTTGAAAAATCGTGATTTGCACACAGCTGTATTGTCACTTTGCTAAACAACCAATTTTAGTCATAAACAGACCATCCTCAGGTATAATACAAGGTGTGTGACAACACTGAGTTACCTGGCAATGTTGTGCCGTTCTACTTGTGTAGACCAGTATGTTCATAATTTCCAGATGCTCAGTCCCAAGTTTTAGCTGTTTACAGCCACCACACGATTTTTGAGAGCGCCATCAGTAAAGTTGTGTGTAACCAAAAATGGAACAGCAGAATTTAGAGCAACATTATGCCATCAAGTTTTGTGTTAAACTTGGTAAACCAATGAGTGTGACTTGAAAAGTTGAAACAAGTATATGGGGAACTTTCATTATCAAGAGCACAAGCTTGTCACTGGCAGAGTGAGGAGTGGGACTCTGATTCGTCTTGACTGAAAAAAGCTTGAATGAGCAAATTAAAGATCAAAACAGTACTGATTTGCTTTTTTGACAGTAGCAGTATCATGCATAAAGAATTTTTTCCTTCAACACAAATTATCAACCACGAAGATGTCCTTGAAAGGCTTAGGAATTGAGTGAGACTGGACATTGCAGACAAGTGGATGCTGCTTCATGACAATGCCCCATGTTACACGGTCTCTTCCATCGTGGAGTTTTTTACTTCAAAAGGCATTCCTGATATTCCCCACCGCCCCTGTTCACCTTATCTGAATCATTATTACTTTTTTCTTTTCTTGAAATTGAAAAATGACATAAAAGGATGTCATTTTGGGATTCTGGAGAAAATTCAAAGGAATGCGAATGACTTGTTAAAGGCTCTACCAGCTGAAGCCTTTCAGCACTGCTGCCAAGACTGGAAACACTGACTGTGCCAGTCTACAGCTTTGTTGTCTGAAAACAAAATAAAAACTTTGGTAAATAAAAATTAGTCTCATTGCTTTTCTCACACACCTCATATCACAGACTACAGCTCTTAACTGGCATCATGTCATAAATCAACAAATTAATCCAACTATAAACTTGGAGCACTTATAGGATACAATAGATCTTTGGTGAAGCAATTGGCAAGATTACTAATATTGAGTCTGTGATTGAAACTGGATGTTTAATAAAGTGACAATACAGCTGTGTTTAAACCATGATTTTTTCCCAGAATTTATAGAAGCTATAAATCATTTCCTCCTCAGAATAATATACATCAATTATGACGGACTTCTTTCGCAATGTAATATTTTGCTGTGCTACCAAATGCAGCAAGTTCTTTTCCTCTTTTTGCTGAGAAGTAAATGAAAGCTCCTATTTTCCATTTGCCAGCACATGTGTAATTAAAAAAAAAAAAAAACCCTTGTTCCTGTTCAGCCTGGCACTTCATTTAGCAAATCATTTCATAGCAAACAATAGCTTTTCCAGGCAAAAATCAGGTAATGAATTCAGAAACTGATTGTAAGTGGATTCTCAACAGATAACTTAATTGTGAGAATTTGTTCTGACATCTCCTTAAATGCAAAGTATGTAAGGAGAAATTGTTCAACCTCAAAGAAGTAAGCAATAGATGGCATTCAAATGTACTAAAATGTTGTAGAGAATAAAATAATGAGCATGTATGTTCTGTGTTTCACTTGGTGTGGATATATCTTATCAATTTGATGTATATGTAGAGTCCAACACGTACAACCAGAGCAGCACAAGTGCTGTATAGTAGTCTCCACACAATACAGATAACTGATCAGTGTGTGTACAGTCTCAGAATTTTAGAGTGGGAACAATGCAATTATTGACATAAATATAGTGTACAGCGTGCTCCATGGCCTTGTATCCCATGCAAATAGATGTGAAACAGTGTTGGTTCTTTCCAGTGACCACATGCAGTATTAGTGGGCAATAAAAAACATGTGACTGCTTCGTCTGTTCTGTATCGAGTCAGGTGGTGATGCTGATTTCAGGTGCCACTCTGTAGGATGAGTGGTGAAGTGATGGGCTAGTGTCGTCCAGTGACAAACTCGTGGTCAAGAGAAATATTTTATTAGACTTCAGTTACACATCACACCGTTGACAATGTGATGCAGTCATGCCTCACTCCGTCATGGCAGGCAGGTGATGGCTAGCAGGCAGCTGGCCTCCAGCCTCACAAATAGGTACGTGCATCAGTGCCCTGCGTTTCTGACGCCTGGCTGCGCAGTGGCCAGTGGGCCGAGGCCCTGATGTCAGCAGTGCATTTCTTTTTTGTGCTGCATTCTGCTGTCGAGTGCCTGCACCGAGGCAGCTGAGGCCCAGCTCGCGTCTGCCGGTGAGACGAGGGAAGACTTGTGCACGGTACGTGACCTGCTACCCTCTGGCAGGAGTGTGGCAGCAGCTGGTCAGTAGTGCAGGAGGTCAATGGCCCAACCCAGTCTCTTAACCCTTGGCTTCAGCTGGTGGTGCCGTCATCTTGTTGTCTAGTGTGTCATTGATGTCATGGTGGTGCTGTTGGACTCTGAACAAATCTACCTCAAAAGTCACAGCTGTTTGTGTGGCACCATGGCTAATTTGTTGCACTAATACCCAGCCCTTCATCACTTAGCTCATAAGATAGTTCTTGCCCTGTTGTGGTGACCGTTCTGCCCGCTCCAGCTATTACCACTGTGCAGTGTAGGTTTTGATGAGCACAGCTAGCCCGTCTTTTTGTGTAAATGTTGCTATACATTGTGTGTTACTGCACTGCACTTATGAGCCAGTGGTAGCTAATGCACTGATTCATGGCAGCTTTCATTCAAAGTCATACTTGAAACTAGGTATTGCCACTATAAGTCATACAAGTGAGAAATAGTATGCTACACAAGTACAGCATATCATTCTAAATATCACTGGAAATAAGTATTTCAGGTATTACAATATTGTGAATGAGCCACGCATGTGTCTGTAAATACCTTATGTATCATATTAAACTACAGCCAGCTGCAATGAAGTTGGTGGTGCTACTCTGAAAAACAGTGCACATTTGTCTGTGATATATCCACAGTGGCGTTCAACACTGTTTACAGTTATAATTGACTGTCATGAAGATGAATCATAACTTGTTACAGCAACTTGGAGGCATACTTTGCATGTCTAGTGCAACAGGGTGTAGTGTGGGGGAAGGCGAAGAAATGTACAGGGAAATGTCACTTTGAAACTTCCTGCTAGATTAAAACTGTGAGCTGGACTGGAACTTTGACCCAGAACCTTGCCTTCCAGACAATGCACATACTGACAGATATGCAGGCAATATTTCTTTGCAACATCCTTTTTTCCAGGAGTACTATGTAGTCCAGAAAGCTGTACAGGAAAATTTCTCTTAACTTTGAAAAGTAAGATAGAAAGGGTGGAAATGAAGCTGTGAGGATGCATCGTGGATAGTGGCTGGATAGTTCAGTCAATAAGAACAGTGCGTCTGAAAGGCTAAGTTCTCTTAACAGAGTTCCAGTCCAGCTGACAGTTTTAATTTGCCAGGAAGTTTCGAAGCAGCACACATCTCACTGGGAGGTCATTTGATTTGGGAGAAATGCTCCACCATTCCTACAAACGTACAAGAATCTGAGTCATTCAACCAACATGAGTTGGCAAAGACTCCTGACAGTTATTTGCACACTATAATTTGAGAATATGGTGTTGGGTTGTGTGAGAGAATATTTAACAACACGAACCCCCTTAACTTGTCCATGAATTGAAATGCACAGTTCAAGGAATACAGTGTTATATTTTGCTTTGCTTTAGGGCGCAAAAACATCTAGGGTCATACGCGCCCACGTCAGAACTGTAGAAAACGAAGACAAAGAGATGAATTAAAAACTACATGTTAATACCAATGGACAGAAGAGTCGCCCCATCTGGATGGAGCACACTGCAAAGCGTTCATTGGAAAAAGTGCTGCCACATTTGCCATCATGTTGTCTATGAGTCATTGTGGTTTCAACATCACCGAGCAGCCCACTTAATTGTTAATACCTGTGAACACCTAAACAAGAGAGACCTTCATTGTTGGTATGGAATGGGAGGTCCTGTCCTTTGGCCAGAACAATTGCTGGATCTCAGTCGTATTAATTTTTTCATATAGGATTACGTGAAGTTTTTGGTGTTGGAAACCCACCAAAAACTGAAGAGAAACTAGTGGGTAAGATCCTCGTGGCCACACAAATAGTCCAGCAGAGAGCATGGTATCTTAAAGTGCAGCAAATATTTATGTACCCTTGAAATGCACATATTGAGACTGATAGTCATAACTTGTGGTTAAATTGTTGCTGTTTCAAGTTGTTTATGGCAGCAAAAAACTGAAAATTAGTGTATTATCCCCAAGTTTAGGATACTGTACAATGTATAATTTTGCCTCCTAAATGTATGGGGCAACCTAAATAAGATTTCAGCGCAGTTTAAAAGTTTGTGATTGCATAATGTGTGAAATCTCGTTTAAGCTAAGTATCGGATGGGTGGTGTGACCGTCAGAATCTGGCTATGATCGATTGATTATTTATGATTAACACAATTTCGCCAACTCGAAATTTCGTACTTGTTACATTTTTTTGTGTGGGTCAGACTAATAAACCACTGCGGCGGTAGTATCGGTTAAAAGAAAGTGGAAAGTGTGCCAGTTTAAATTAATTCACTCTGGGATCTCTTCAATAGAAGCAGTGGCTCTTTCTCAATATAATAAGAGCCACGGGAATAACCACCCAATTGTAAGTGGTTAAAGAAGCTTCGCAGAACTAAGAACAACACATCACGCAGGGTGTTTTCATTCCTCAAGACCTCGTCGACCTTTTTTAAAAATAATAATAATCTTCAGCTAACCATAATAACTTGGACAACATTTTTCTACATTTACAACAATATCGCCATCCATATAATGAATATGTACTACAAGTAAAAAATGAACATTTGCCACCATTAGGTCCTGTAGTATACAAAAGTAGAACAATCCATAATGGAGCTCAGAAATCTTGGGGTGAGTATAAACAATTTTCAATCAACAATTGTTTCCCCTGCCTTTAAAAAGATTTCAATGGAGTTGCTTCTTATTATTTGGTAACATGTTATAGAATTGTCACCCAGCTTCAAATGGCCTGTGATCTGTAGCGCTTCTATTATTCATTAATAAATAAAAGTAACTGGCGGACCATTCTACGCATCAATTACGGCAATACTCGAGAAACTGGCCGCTTAAGCTCTAGCACGACACGCCGGTGAAGCGTACCGGCGCTTCACCTACTGTTGTATTCGGCGCCGCGCCGGAACATGTGCTAGTGATGCAAAGACGCAACCCCAACGAGAAACGTCCCGGCCGCGCACGCCGACGCAACCCACAGTGGTCCGCACTCCCGGAGGAGGGCTCTGTGGGAGTATCGATCTCAAGACAGTCTCCGGAGAACACCCGCCACGAGAAACGGAACTTCAACGGTAAAACGTTTTCACTAAGACAGATGGCGCTGCCGTAGGTCAAACAGATATCAACTGCGTTTTTTAAAATAGGAACCCCCATTTTTTATTACATATTCGTGTAGTACGTAAAGAAATGTGGATGTTTTAATTGGACCACTTTTTTCGCTTTGTGATAGATGGCGCTGTAATGCTCACAAACGTATAAGTACGTGGTATCACATAACATTCCGCCAGTGCGGACGGTATTTGCTTCGTGTTAAAATGGACCGTTTACCAATTGCGGAAGAGGTCGATATCGTGTTGATGTATGTCTATTGTGATCAAAATGCCCAACGGGCGTGTGCTATGTATGCTCAGGGTGTATACGACCCGGGAATTTTTTCATCCGGGAGAAACCCGGGAATTTTTCATTGTTTTAGCTTTCAGTTAAATTTTTGTAATTTTGACTGCAGAATTGATTCTCTAGCAAAGAATGTTATTGTATCCTGCTACTGGAGAACGATACTGCAGCAATAAAATGTAAACGAGAGGGGAAAAAATAAAACTTTAGTGGCAAAGGAAATGTGCATTTTTCGACAACAAAACACCGTGCACGCACAAGCGTCTGCAGATAGCAAAAATATATCAATGGCCGTAGGGCGCAGACTGTATGTAATTCTTCGTAACAATAAACTGCTTTTTGCTATGAGCATGACGTCACAACTGTTCACATTAGGTTCGTTTGACCAGTTGCCAGCGGTCTGTTGCGCATGCGCATTTGACTCGCGTAAAGCAGTACCTTCTCCCGCTTCCCACTACTTGAAGTGTGGCTGTTGGCTGTATGGGCAGTAGTAGAAAGCAGCCAGATGCAAACGAGAAAAATTTTTCTCGCGCGCCCTAGCTGCCAGATTCGCGCTTGCACAGAATTGTCTGAGTTGCTGTGGGGAGGGGGTTAGTCTCCACGTGTTAACGTGAAGTGATTTCGCTGCTTCTCTTCGCGTACAGCTCCCACGTCAAATGAAAACAAAACGGATTTCTGTGGCCGGGAGCTATCAAGTGAATTAAAATACATTCACGTAATCACGGAGGGCAAAATATATTATTAATTTCAGTTTTCTGATTTTATTTTCTTTCCAAGTTATTAGCAGTCAAGCATTAATCGCCTTGCAGAAGAATGAAGTTATTTTTGCAAGCTTGCTAAAGAAATTCCGCTGAGGCAATCATTTTATTTGAAACGAAGTGTTTCATTCTACAGTATTGGCTAGTTCCAACTGTTCGCTGAATTTCAAGTGCACGTTATCATCTTCTGCCATGTATGGTAATATGCCATAATAAAGAACCAAACATGAGATCGTAGAGTACTGGTACTCCAAGAAAATTTACATCCCAAAAACCACACTGAAAAGCTTAATACCAGATGGAACCTACTTCATTGTGAATCTGGAAAAATCCGATTTGCTCTTCAAGCCGAATTATGCATTTTAGTATGGTTTACGAAATTTCGATGCTCTTTGGAGTCTCCTCTGATACCCTGTTTCTTTTATGGTGTAATGTAAGCTCTCTTAGTGCTTTATGCACACGAACATGCGGGATTCCTACACCACTGCAACTGCGCACGCACTATAATGCGTTTCCTGGCGCTCTCTGGCAACTGGTAAATCGAACCTATTTTAACAGTATTGCGAACGGTGGTTAGAAAAGCGTTACTTTCAAAGTATATTTCTTTTTACTCAAGATGAATTATGTTACGTGTGAAAAAGTGGGATGGATATCTAAATCACAGAGCGTTCGAAACTGAACAGTTTGAGGACCAGCCACTTACAAGAATTTCGAGTCGAGGCATTTATGTCATAATTTTAAATTTACTGGCACATTTGTGTGATGTATCTTAAAGTATAACACACCCAAATAAGATCAATATTACATGTGAAAGATTAGCGTGTTAATCTTAGAGACCAAAATGTGAAAGCTTAGCTTTTCTTGTAGGTATACGGTACTGTGTACATTAATGTAAACCGTTAACTTTTCCTCTTGTGTGTTCGCGCTATGTAACCACTAATCTTGCTATTGGCTGACTATAACACGTGTCCTGCGCTCTGAATAGCTGCTTTCATCGGCTGGTGACATCTCGTGGCTTAAGATATGACTCGCTTACGAAAGGACATCGCAGCCTCGGTTTCAACGCTCCGGAAACTAACGCGCTGTGTTTGGTGCAATTCGAATTTATACTTTCGTAATACCAAAATATGCAGCATATATGTTGCTGCAAATCAAAGGTCTTTCCAAAACTTCTCTCCTTTTTTTATTAAAAGTCTCTCCAAAACTTCTCTGCTCCGTCCTTTTTTTTTCTTCGGGTAGTTCTACGCGATTATATAAAAAGTTAACCATTCAAAGGACTGATAAGTTTTACAGTTCCGAGGGAAAATCTACGGAAAACCTACTGGCACTTACCACAGAAAAAGTGTATTTTCGCCCGGGAAAAAGCATATTTTTTAAACGGGATATCCGGGAATAATCCGGGATTTTTTTTTTCCTTGTCCCCGTATACACCCTGATGCTGCTCGGTATCCTGGACGACATCATCCAAGTGTCCGGACCGTTCTCCGGATAGTTACGTTGTTTGAGGAAACAGGAAGTGTTCAGCCACATGTGAAATGTCAACAACGACCTGCAACAAATGACGATGCCCAAGTAGGTGTTTTAGCTGCTGTCGCGACTAATCCGCACGTCAGTAGCAGACAAATTGCGCGAGAATCGAGAATCTCACAAACGTCAGTGTTGAGGATGTTACATCAACATCGATTGCAACCGTACCATATTTCTATGCACCAGGAATTGCATGGTGACGATTTTGAATGTCGTGTACAGTTCTTCCACTGGCCACAAGAGAAATTATGAGACGATGACAGATTTTTTGCACGCGTTCTATTTAGCGACGAAGCGTCATTCACCAATAGCGGTAATGTGAACCGGCGTAATATGCACTACTGGGGCAACGGAAAATCCAAGATGGCTGCGACAAGTGGAACATCAGCGACCTTGGCGGGTTAGTGTATGGTGCGGCATTATGGGAGGAAGGATAATTAGCCCCCATTTTATCGATGGCAATCTAAATGGTGCAATGTATGCTGATTTCCTACGTAATGTTCTACCGATGTTACTACAAGATGTTTCACTGCATGACAGAATGGCGATGTACTTCTAACATGGTGAATGTCCGGCACATAGCTCGCGTGCGGTTGAAGCGGCACTGAATAGCGTATTTCATAACAGGTGGATTGGTCGTCGAAGCACCATACGATGGCCCGCAACTTCACCGGATCTGACGTCCCCGGGTTTCTTTCTGTGGGGAAAGTCGAAGGACATTTGCTATCGTGATCCACCGACGACGCCTGACAACATGCGTCAGCGCATTGTCAATGCATGTGTCAAAATTGCGGAAGGCGAATACTCGCTGTTGAGAGGAATGTTGTTACACGTATTGCCAAATGCATTGAAGGTGACGGACATCATTTTGAGCATCTATTGCATTAATGTGGTATTTACAGGTAATCACGCTGTAACAATATGCGTTCTCAGAAATGACAAGTTCACAAAGGTACATGTATCACATTGGAACGACGGAAATAAAATGCTCAAACGTACCTACGTTCTGTATTTTAATTTAAAAATCCTACCTGTTACCAACTGTTCATATAAAATTGTTTGCCATATGTTTGTGACTATTACAGCGCCATCTATCACAAAGCGAAAAAAGTGATCCAACTAAAACATTCATATTTCTTTACGTACCACACGAATATGTAATAAAAATGGGAGTTCCTATTTTTAAAAAAACGCAGTTGATATCCGTTTGACCAATGGCAGCGCCATCTAGCGGGCCAACCATAGCGCCATCTAGTTTCCCCCTTCAAGCTAGACGAGTTTCGTTCCTTTCTTTTGTAGTTTTGTCGTTTGACGCTTATTTCATGAGATATTTGGCCCGATCACAATCAATGGACTACACTGTGTAATCATATTTTTATTTAAAATAAAAGTCAAATCATCAAATCGTTTTATTTGAATTTTAATAAAAGCATGTATTTAGAGAGAAACATATAACATTTGATAATATTGATGACAAATAGTAGAAGTTAATTAAGAAATATTTTTTATATCATCACAAACTGGTAACCATACAATTTTGTACCTTTTTAGATGTCTTACTGTGAAAATAAAACAAGGTACCCAACTATGCTAAAAACACAGATAACTGTTTTTCTTATTTCAGTTCGCCAAACTCCTATGACCACTAAAAATTTATTTGTTTAGTAATTTCACGCTAAACTACCGAACCTTTAAAATGATTTTGTGTAGTAGTCAAATATTAAAAAAATAATAATTTTAATCTAGAGGAATTTATTTCACCACTTGCTACAGTTATTGATAATCTTAGCAATATTCTTAAGCAATAGTATGATTTGGAGCAAAATTTACTTTTGTAATTAAGCACAGTGTATTGCTTACACTTTTCTTTTGTCCAAAAAAGTAGATACTTTTGAAATTCCCTTCGCTTGTTCTTCTACCCCACTGATGTAAACAGAATCACTATTAGTTAAAACACATTCTAAATTCTTACAGTGTTTTAGTAGAATTTCTTTGGACTTGTTATTTAAATTATATGTATGTATATATGAGAACTTAAAATAGTTACTTGATTACTAAGTTGTACAAATCTAGCAGCTAGTGCATTTGTGCTTCATCGACTGTAAAAAAAAGAATGTATTTTATATTGTTCTTTAGGATCTTCAACAAGTTTACCTCATGATTCATATGAGAATTTCCATTTTAGTCTTACAATGTGGTGTCATGTTATTGTTGATTCAATACCTTTTTGTCAATAACAGTTTCTTTGAAGGGCGAATCTGATTGGAGATTTATGACCAATAACTAATGAACACAAAAATGTAAATTGTTGAAAACAGTTCAATAATCCTAAGGTCTTATATTAAATTATCCAGTTATTGGTTTTGTGAATTCTTAGAAAGGTGTCGTAGACAATTTTGAGTTGGAATCTCAAAGGCTTTCAGGCCTCTATCCTGCTGTCCCATCTAGTGTTACACAAACGTTTCAAAGTTAATCCTTGGACATGTATCCAAGGTATTGCTCATCCAAAAGTATATGCCATTATCAGCTTCCAAGGAAGCTTTTGCCATGTCATTGACAACAACTTTGAGAAACTGACTACTACATGGAATGTAGGATGCTAGCGAATGGTATTGCTTAATTTTAGATCGCACTTCTGCTTTATCACTCCTCATATGGACTGTTGTCGTATCTTTCCCTCTGATATCCTGCCAGTTCAAACCCATGTTATTAAGTTCTCCAGCTATAATATCACACATCCTTTTTCTTGGGATCTTTCGACTGGGAAGATGCTTAAAAAGCTTTCATTACTTTTAATTTCAACATCATAGACATTTTTATTGATTGAAACATATCTGATTGCAACTCATCTGCTCTATATTACTAACATCAGGAGTATGGTCTAAAATTATGGAAAAATATTTGGATTTTTTAAAATTTCATCAGTAATATGAGAGTCTGCACTTTCATGCAACGGATCTGTTATGTCCTTTTTTTTTCCTGAGATTGAGAGTTTTATTCTCTTCTTTCTTTATTCCCCCTCCCCATGAACCATGGACCTTGCTATTGGTGGGGAGACTCGTGCACCTCAGCGATACAGGTAGCCATACCGTAGGTGCAACCATAATGGAGGGGTATCTGTTGAGAGGCCAGACAAACGTGTGATTCCTGATAAGGAGCAGCAGCCTTTTTAGTAGTTGCAGGGGCAACAGTCTGGCTGATTGACTGATCTGGCCTTGTAACACAACCAAAACGGTCTTGCTGTGCTGGTACTGTGAAGGGCTGAAAGCAGGAGAAACTACAGCTGTAATTTTTCCCGAGAGCATGCAGCATTACTGTATGGTTAAATGATGGTGGCGTCCTCTTGGGTAAAATATTCCGGAGGTAGAATAGTCCCCCATTCGGATCTCCGGGTGGGGCTACTCAGGAGGACTTGTTGTCAGGAGAAAGGAAACTGGCGTTCTATGGGTCAGAGTGTGGAATGTCAGATACTTTAACTGGGGAAGTAGATTAGAAAATTTAAAAAGGGAAATGGATAGGATAAAGTTAGATATAGTGGGAATTAGAGAAGTTTGGTAGCAAGAGGAACAAGACTTCTGGTCAGGTGAATACAGGGTTATAAATACAAAATCAAATAGGGGTAATACAGGAGTAGGTTTAATAATGAATAAAAAATAGGAGTGCGGTTAAGCTACTACAAACAGCACAGTGAACGCATTATTGTGGCCAAGATAGACACGAAGCCCACGCCTACCACAATACTACAAGTTTATATGCCAACTAGCTCCGTAGATGACGAAGAGATTGATGAAATGTATGATGAGATAAAAGAAATTATTCAGATATTAAAGGTAGACGAAAATTTAATAAACGTGGGTGACTGCAATTCGATAGTAGGAAAAGGGAGAGAAGGAAACATAGTAGGTGAATATGGATTGGGGGTAAGAAATGAAAGAGGAGGCAGGCTGGTAGAATTTTGCACAGAGCATAACTTAATCATAGCTAATACTTGGTTCAAGAATCATGAAAGAAAGTTGTATACATGGAAGAACCCTGGAGATACTAAAAGGTATCAGATAGATTATCTAATGGTAAGACAGAGATTTAGGAACCAGGTTTTAAATTGTAAAACATTTCCAGGGCAGATGTGGACTCTGACCACAATCTATTGGTTATGAACTGTAGTTTAAAACTGAAGAAACTGCAAAAAGGTGGGAATTTAGGGAGATGGTACCTGGATAAACTGAAAGAACCAGAGATTGTACAGAGATTCAGGGAGAGCATTAGGGAACAATTGACAGGAATGGGGGAAAGAAATACAGTAGAAGAAGAATGGGTAGCTTTGAGGGATGAAATAGTGAAGGCAGCAGAGGATCAAATAAGTAAAAAGACGAGGGCTAGTAGAAACCCTTGGGTAAAAGAAGAAATACTGAATTTAATTGATGAAAGGAAAAAATATAAAAATGCAGTAAATGAAGCAGGCAAAAAGGAATACAAACATCTCAAAAATGATATCGACAGGAAGTGCAAAATGGCTAAGCAGGGATGGCTAGAGGACAAATGTAAGGATGTAGAGGCCTATCTCACTAGGGGTAAGATAGATACTGCCTACAGGAAAATTAAAGAGACCTTTGGAGAAAGGAGAACCACTTGCATGAATATCAAGAGCTTTGATGGAAACCCAGTTCTAAGCAAAGAAGGGAAAGCAGGAAGGTGGATGGAGTATGTAGAGGGCCTATACAAGGGCGATGTACTTGAGGACAATATTATGGAAACGGAAGAGGATGTAGATGAAGATGAAATGGGAGATATGATATTGCGCGAAGAGTTTGACAGAGCACTGAAAGACCTGAGTCGAAACAAGGCCCCCGGAGTAGACAACATTCCATTAGTACTACTGATAGCCTTGGGAGAGCCAGCCCCGACAAAACTCTATCATCTGGTGAGCAAGATTTATGAGACAGGTGAAATACCCTCAGACTTCAAGAAGAATATAGTAATTCCAATCCCAAAGAAAGCAGGTGTTGACAGTTGTGAAAATTACCGAACTATCAGTTTAATAAGCCACGGCTGCGAAATACTAACACGAATTCTTTATAGACGAATGGAAAAAACTGGTAGCTGCCGACCTCGGGGAAGATCACTTTGGATTCTGTAGAAATGTTGGAACACGTGAGGCAACACTGACCCTTCGACTTACCTTAGAAAATAGATTAAGGAAGGGCAAACCTACGTTCCTAGCATTTGTAGACTTAGAGAAAGCTTTTGACAATGTTGACTGGAATACTCTCTTTCAAATTCTGAAGGTGGCAGGAGTAAAATACAGGGAGCGAAAGGATATTTACAATTTATACAGAAACCAGATGGCAGTTCTAAGAGTCGAGGGGCATGAAAGGGAAGCAGCGGTTGAGAAGGGAGTGAGACAGGGTTGTAGCGTATCCCCAGTGTTATTCAATCTGTATATTGAGCAAGGAGTAAAGGAAACAAAAGAAAAATTCGGAGTAAGAATTAAAATCCATGGAGAAGAAGTAATTCTGTCAGAGACAGCAAAGGAGCTGGAAGAGCACCTGAAAGAAATGGACAGTGTCTTGAAAGAAGGATATAAGATGAACATCAACAAAAGCAAAACGAGGATAATGGAATGTAGTCGAATCAAATTGGGTGATGCTGAAGGAATTAGATTAGGAAATAAGACGCTTAAAGTAGTAAATGAGTTTTGCTATTTGGGGAGCAAAATAACTGATGATGGTCGAAGTAAAGACGATATAAAATGTAGACTGGCAATGGCAAGGAAAGCGTTTCAAAAATGGTTCAAATGGCTCTGAGCATTATGGGACTTAACTTCTGAGGTCATCAGTCCCCTAGAACTTAGAACTACTTAAACCTAACTAACCTAAGGACATCACACACATCCATGCCCGAGGCAGGATTCGAACCTGCGACCGTAGCGGTCGCGCGGTTCCAGACTGTATCGCCTAGAACCGCTCGGCCACTCCGGCCGGCTGAAAGCGTTTCTAAAGAAGAGAAATTTGTTAACATCGAGTATAGATTTAAGTGTCAGTAAGTCGTTTCTGAAACTATTTGAATGGAGTGTAGACATGGAAGTGAAACGTGAACGATAACTAGTTTAGACAATAAGAGAATAGAAGCTTTCGAAATGTGGTGCTACAGAAGAATGCTGAAATTAGATTGTTAGATCACATAACTAATGGGGAGGTATTGAATAGAATTGGGGAGAAGAGAAATTCGTGGCACAACTTGACTAGAAGAAGGGATCGGTTGGTAGGACATTCTGAGGCATCAAGGGATCACCAATTTAGTATTGGAGGGCAGCGTGGAGTGTAAAAATCTTAGAGGGAGACCAAGAGATGAATACACTAAACAGATTCAGAAGGATGTAGGTTGCAGTAGGTACTGGGAGATGAAGAAGCTTGCATGGGATAGAGTAGCATGGACAGCTGCATCAAACCAGTCTCTGAACTGAACACTACTACAACAACAACTACTTTCTTTAGTACACTACAAACAAGGCCTTCCATAGTGGGATCAAATTCAGATAGCAACTCAAATATTTTTGAGAAATTACCATTATTGTACTCTAACTACTTGTTGCTTGTTCCTTGAAAAGTCAGAACACTTTTGTCAAGCATTTTAGCAATTGCAACAATTCTTAGAAGTACCTCATTCCAACCATTTGTTTCGGCAATTCTTAGAGAGGCCACATCTACAGTTCTATAGCACTTCAATGTTTGATTATTTCTAGCTATGATTTTAGGAAATTTCATGCACTTTTGAAGTTTTACCTGGATGTTCACATTCTAAATTTTTACAGTGTTTTAGTGGCATTTCTGTGGACTTGTTATTTAAATTATATACATGCATATATGAGAACGTAAAATAGTTACTGGATTACTAAGTTGTACAAATCGAGCAGCTAGTGCATTTGTGCTTGATCATCTGTAAAAAAAGAATGTATTTAATATTGTTCTTTAGGATCTTCAACAAGTTTACCTCTTGATTGATATGCGAAGTTCCTTTTTAGTATTACAGTGTGGTGTCATGCTATTGTTCATTCAATTTCCCCCATTTAAAAATCACCTCTGAAAGAGAACAATAAGACCAAAAATTTTGCAAAAGAAACAGTAAACACAGTTTTGTGAAAGAGCTTACACCTGCTACTCTTATAAAACTTTCTCTCTATTGCTTAACATTCATGGATAGTAATTCGCGTTAAGTTGTTGATCAGTGCCATTGGAAGGTGGACTTTGTCTTACTAAAAAACTTATTTCGACATCACCTAAAATCCCTAAGCACAATGATTGATATGTACTCAGAGCTTTCTGAAGGTGTCATGTTTGTGTCAATTTTTTCAGTACTTCCATCTGGTGATCATTGTGTCATCAGTTCCAATTGATTTTGAAACGTACCCTTTGAACAATTCTTACAAGACTGTGCTTAACCTGACACACAATACTTTGTTAGCGCAACGCAATCTGACTTTCAAAATTCCCTACAAAAGAATGGCCCTGACAAACATTAAACTATACCTTTCACAAATCACTTACCTCACAAAAATCTTCGCTGCTCAAGCTACTGCAATACAGCAAGCGCCACTACTGCCAGCTAAATAAAAGATTCAAACTACTAAAGGCACTAACTACTGATAGGGATAGTTAGCAAATGAAAGATATTAATAGAGAACAAACAATGTATTTACCTTAATATCATCACAAGTCATAATATATATATCAGTTCATGACAAATTGCAAAACTTCGCCATCTCTCTCCCCACATCCACCACTGCTGGCGGCTCACCTCCAACTGCGCAACGCTACGCGCTGTTCACAGCCAGCTGCCTAACACTACAATGGCAGACAACAATGCAAACTAGCCACAGACTGCACACAGCACAGCCAGTGATTTTCATATTGAGCGCTACGTAACGTTGCCAATAAGAAAACATAAACAGCCTACTTACATAGCCCCCATGCTCCCCACAAAAAATTTTACAAAATTTTTTTTTGGGCAGTGGCCAATAATGATTTGATAAAATTTTTCATAATTACAATAACAAAGAAATCAAATGCACACACTTATTGATACAATGTTGGTCAAAAGCTAAAATTGTCTCACAGTCCATAAAGACAGTCCTAATCGTACATAACAGGAGAATAGCAGTGTTTTTCTCAAAGTCTGAGCAGTAAAAGAAAATGCACACGGAAGTAGTGGATTTCCATGCAGTCTTGAAGAAGTAGTGTTGTCCTTCCAATGGAAAGACAGTGCTGACTCTCGACATGCAGACAGGTAATGGGCCACAACAGAGCAAACCCACAGCAGAGTCAGTCGAAATTTTGAAGAGTATTGGTAGGTAGGTCATCACAGAGCAGACCCACTGTAGTCCTGGTAGAGATTACGGTATTGGTGGGCCACCAGAGGTGCAGACCCACTGCAGTCCTTGTAGAAATAATGGTATTGATGGATCATCAAAGATGTAGACCCACTGTAGTCCTTGAAGAGATGGCCAGCAGCCATCTGTTGTGACTGTGCAGGTGCACAATCACCATTGAAGAGTCTTGCGGATAATATAGCAAGTCCATAAACCACCACTTGTGCACTCACAAAGTTTTTGAAATTGTCCTTAGAACCAGCAATGCTGTTATCCAGTCCCTTGCTGAGTTATTAACACACGTGCAAACACTAACAGTCCCTACTTCTCACATATTGTCCACATACTATGACCAACAGAAACGTGTGCAGTGAAATGTAACTAACAAGTTAATAATGTCATGAACTGGTGACAATTACAATTTTATAACATAAGAATACAATTACAAAGGTACAAAATACATCATTAAAAACATAATAATACAGATAACATTTGTAGTACAGGCTTTACAAAAGAATAGAAATAAACATATACGTCAGTGTTACAGGAATTATGACATGAGTACATACATAAAAGATCAGAATAACTTGCGAAACATCAACTTCACACATGAGCATTTAAACAGAATGAATAATGTCTAACATCTTTACAAAGTAAATAACATATTATTAATGCCAATTATATTCGAGGATAACAGTATTCCTCATCATACTGAATGTAGCTTAATATTAAAAGAAGAAAAAATTCTATGAAACTACACAGAGACAGGAAGAAAACAAATACACAAGGGTACACAAACACATAGTGGGATAACACCAATAGGAAAGGACAGGGTTCGTTTTCAGTGTAACATTTGGTACTGCAGTCCAACCCAAAACTTCATATATCTTTCCTCTTATTTCATCCTTTGTTTCCACCAAAAAAAATTCTAACTAAGCATGCTTTCTGTGTTTATATGTTCACACATTTCTTACCTCATTTTTATTTTCCATTATTTTACCTCATCATTTATTTCCAAGAAAATCCTACCTAAACCTGTTTTCTCAATGCATTTCTTCCAATTCATCGCAACTCATTCTCTTAGAGGCTACCCCCTCTTAAGCTAACTTAAATCTACTGAGCTCAGATGCTAAACTAAGGAACGAGGCAATGCAGCAGCACAAAACAATTAACACAAGCAGCAATGACAAAAAATACAGATTGGCAAAGCTAGCAGCAGCAAATGTAATAACTTATATCAAAACATGACATAGCTCAAGCAGAAAAAATAGTACACTAAAGATAACAATGCAGATAAGGGAAATGTATAATCACATCTTAATGTCTATGTAATTAAAGTGGTGCACCACAAATTATTCTACAAAAGAAATTACCAAGTACTTGAAAAGAAAATTATAGATGCAGTTACTGGTACTAGTTTCTTCTTATTGTTCTTTCCTTTCCAAGAGCTCCTTTATCGAAGAATGTGGGTCATAAAATAATTATTTAATAGATCTGTTGACAGAAAGTGTTCACATTAGCAAATGCATTTTATTTTATAAAAGCAATGCTGCAACACAGCTGGAAAACAGATGTCAAATGAAATAAGCAATTACGCAAACCAAAGCATAAAAATATCATTCAATAGTCATGTGACATTTCATAAGTTAGTAGAAATTCTCTCAACTCTCGTAGAAAGACGCTTGTCATTATCAGGTTTGCAGATGTAAGAATATTTCCAAGGATAATGGCCTCCCCTTTTTTTTGTTCTACCTGTGCCGCTGAAAAGGGCTCGCAATAATGGCTTTTTCTCCAGGCGTCTGACACAGCTGGGTGCCCGCGACGCATTACGTGCAGGTGGTCACTTAACTTTCGTACGGAAATATTTACGACAGCAATTTTCGCTAAAGTGACAGTCTCACATAAAAATACTTCACAGGTCAAGAATTAGCGTTGCAAATCTGTAGAAACAAAATCCTATGAATATAACAGTGTCCAAAAAATGTTCAGTGGCATTGTGATACATTCACACATGATTCACACATGTCATAACTCTTAAAGTACGATTCTTGGTTTCCAACATCCTTTTTCACAAGTCAAGAGTCCCTACCCACTATTCATTACTCCTTACCTTATTACACATATACGTATCCATCGACACTCATCAATATTTCGTCATTATAAATATGAAGCATAATCAAATAACTCATCTAGCCTCAGCCTATTAATCATAAACATACCTCAGCAGCATAATACACATCGTCGTCGTAAAAATAACATCATAACACCTCAGTCACATCTCAAAATCGTCGTAGCTTCCTCCAATAATTAAAAAAAATTCTCTGCTCATGTCAAAAGTGTCATCTGCCTCAAACGTACTTTAAAAATCATAATCCCTTTACCAAATACATCATTCAAAGCTCTCATAGTATCACAATGGTTCCGAAAAAATATGAACAGTTTACAATGCACAGACAAAATACAGTTTCATAAGTGTGAAGTTATCCAACTGTATAATTGCGTAAACATGTGTCACTGATGTAGTAAAATAAATGTTTGTCTCTCTCAGTTAAATAATCAGATAGCTGTGTAATTTGTGTGTTAGAGAAATATGGTACCGATGTGTAAAGTTGTATAAGCAAATACCATATTAGCTAGGGTTCCTTGTGCTTGCCAAACACATGGTACACAAAGTAGGCGTGTACCCCCCTGAGGATAAATGTAATTATACCCTCAGGTGTTACAAATTACCGCAATGGAATGAAATGTATCACGGAAAACTTTCTTTGTAATTCAAAAATCTTTAAAAATAAATGTTTTAAGTATAAGATTGATCACTGAAATGCGTGTCCTGTAGCGCTAAATGTGCATCTTGTTGTAAGATAATCTCTGTGGAAGTGTCGTAGTTATTTTCCTCCAAAAGCTAAGTTCTGCAGAAGCCAATGTACTTACCTCATGATAAACAAAAGTGAAATGCTTTGCGTATAGATATCGTAGTTATTATGCTTATTGGCGTGATGAAGAAAGTACTGTACAGTAACGTAATGTTGTGCCACGAAAAAGGGTGTCTCATTGTTGCTATACCACAAAAGTTACTACTAAAACATGTTTTTCTTTCCAGAAGAATTCAGAAAACTGTGCAGATATAAAACAGAAACACTGCAAAAGCAACATTGTAAATTGTCACTCATTAGTAGCGTCGTGATAAAAATCGTGTAGCTGTCACATAAACTAACCTGTGTCATCTGGTATCTCACAGAAAGTACTTTAAATCCAGAATATATTTTCAGGTCAACCAAAATGTTGCCTTAAAATCTCATTAGCAGTACTGGTAAATGTTCTAAGTATGTGAGCCTTATAGTCGTTACGTAATCGTGCAACAACCAAGCAAGAATGTACAAATACAACACTGTGTCGTCTGTTCACTATAACAATGCATTCGTAATTTCTGTTTAAAAATGTTCCCTAGGTTCTAGACTGGATATTGTACTTCAAACATTGTTGTATGTTAACAGTTTGTTAAGCATACTAGTAACGTGAATTGAAAAGTTTTATGGCAAAGACAAAGTTAAAAAGCAGATTATCTCTCAATAAATGGTTTTACATGTGAAATGTGGTGTAAACCTTTACTCTTCCTAGTACGCAGAGTTTCAAATTCAACGCAATTATCATGCGGTATTCGTCGGTAAAGAATACTGGAATTTTGCTCAAGGTTAGCGTCTATGTTATTTTTCCCTGAGCCAGCCGGCGCAGGTGGCTGCCTGCGGCGCGAGTCATTGTCTGTCTCTTTGTTGGCGCGCGTTGTTATTGGGATTAGGAGACCTAACTTCTACGAATTCGCCTTGCCGAGAGGGCCCAGCTCTGTTAGAATCCCGCCAGTTCTGATGAAATTCACGTCTGTCGTTTTGTCGGTAGTTTACATAATTTCTTGTTTGTCGGTCATGTGGTGGAGAATTTCTCCCTGAGTCGTAACTGCGTGCTGAACTGTTGCGTCTGAAATTATTCTGCCTCCCTTGACAATAATAGTTCTGGTTACCATATTGTCTATTTCTATGGTTATCTCTGTCATATTCATTTCTACGGAAATGCGATCTTTCTCTGTAACTATTTTTCTGCCAGCGGTTGTCATAAGGGTGGTGTCTGTTTTGGTCACGATTTTTGTTGTGAGAATAGCCTTGTCGTGTCAAGTTATTACTTCTTTCATCGAGGAATTGCGACGGATGTGACCTGTAATTGTTATGTTCCTGTTTTCGCATCCCGCGACTGTCTGTGTCAATTTCTAATTCTTGTAACAGTCCCTGAAAAGCTTCAATGTCGTCTTTGCAACGTCCTGCTAAAATAATATGTCGTAAATGTTTAGGCAGTTTGATTAAGCAAATGCGGATGAGTTCTGAGGGGCTGTATGGGTTTGACAGGTATTGATTCTTGTGCAACATGTCTTCAAAATATTTCACAAGACTGGAAAATTCAGATTGTTCGAAGTGTTTCATCATTATGATGTTATGTTTTACACGGTCTTGTGTAGCTTGAGACCAATACGCTGAGAGGAAGGCATGATAAAAATCTCCTTCACTGTGACAATCGTGAATGACCGATCGCATTCTTACACCTGGTTCATTTTCTAAGTAGCCACACATAAATTCTAACCTGTGCTCCAATGACCAGTTGGGAGGAAAACAATGAGAGAATTGATGGAGCCATGTTTGTGGATGAATGTCGTTCCCAGAATTCTTAAATGTTTTGAATTTACGTGTAGTAATGAACAGCTTATAGTCAAAGTCATCATGTCGGCGAGTCGCATATCGGTCATTGTTATGTCGTTTCGGCGGTTCCATTTCAAAATTCGGTGCACCTTGCCAATTTCTTTCATAACTTCCGAAGTGTCCTGTGTTATTATTTTGTGGTTGTTCCGTATTTCTAAGTCCCTCTTCCCGTATTGGAGTGCGAGTGGCCTCTGAAATACGTAATTCTTGTATTACCTGAGTCAACTGATCTTGTACTTCCCGGATTTCTCTTTGGTGTTGCGTATTAATTTGATTGTGATTTTGTTTGAATTTCCTAATTTGTTCGCACTCTTCTGTGTCATTAAAGACTACCGGTTTTGTGTCGTTCAGATTATCATCTACCTTCGTAGATAAGTTAGTGACCTTATCCGAAAGTTCGGCTACTTTCTCCGATAGCGAACACATTTCCTCAGCGTGTTTTTCTGAACCAAGTTTCAGAGTGTCCATTTGTGTTGAAATCGTATCTACTGTGTCCTTTAAGTTTTCTTGAGTTTTTGCAAGTTGCGTAACCGAATCGGTAGATGCAACTGAGTCAATTTTAGCTTGCAAGGTGTTGTGATTTTCATGAACAATGGTTTGCAGTTCTTTTATGGCTGCTTCGTGATTCTGTAATACATTTTCATGCCGCGAAAAAATGGGTTGAAAATGCTCACAAATTTGTGTTTTTATGTCATTACAGACTTTTTGACATTTCGATTCAATGTTATGTAACTCACTAGTTAAATCTTCACGTGTTTGTTCAAGTGTGGTGTCTAACTTTTGAAGATTTTGTCCCATTGCGTCTAACTGTTGCTGTGTTTGTCTCTGGTGTTGTTCCATTGTGTCTAACTTTTGAAGATTTTGTTCCACTGTGTCTAACTGTTGCTGTGTTTGTCTCTGATGTTGTTCCATTGTGTCTAACTTTTTAAGATTTTGTTCCACTGTGTCTAACTTTCGAAGATTTTGTTCCATTGTGTCTAACTTTTGAAGCTTTTGCTGTGTTTGTCCCATTTGCTGTATTAATTGTAATAACAATGCATTGGTGTCTGAAACATGTTCCTCAGTGCTTTTCGGCAGTGAATTTACACCGGAAACATTCACATTTTGACAAGCAGAAAATGTGTCTTGACTTATTCGAGAAAACGGTGAGGATCCAAAACCTGAATCTACAGTATTTGCGAGATCGTGTCGTGTCATTTCGGCTTCCTGAGGCGAGCTATTGCCGACCGGTCGATCGATAATCCTTCCCTCTTCACTAATTGTTTCACTGTCCACGCCATTGTTTGACGCCCGCTCCATTTCCCTGTGCACAGTTACCAAATTACTACTTTGAACATTAGTAAATTCATTACTCGGCGGCGCTGATAAGCTACGCTCGTCATCACTATTATTTCTCAGTTTAGTTTGGAGCCTAGTGTTACGTTTTTCACACGCCATTATTGTCACAATATTTCACACGACATCACAGAAAAACACAATTTGAAGATCAAAAATAAGAGAACACCTTAACATAGCACTGAAAATAATATCTAGTTAATTGCAAGCGCAGCTGCGAAATACTTGGTGCAAATCTACATGCATGCCACAACTGTTTTACTGTACAACAATGAAAAACTACAACTACAAAGGAGATTCTCTCTACAGTTACGTGCTAGCAATAAACAAAATCTACACTAATTACACAAACTACAAGAAAAATCAGAAGATTCCAGTGAGGTATCCTGGCAGGGTCGCCATATGAAACGTACCCTTTGAACAATTCTTACAAGACTGTGCTTAACCTGACACACAATACTTTGTTAGCGCAACGCAATCTGACTTTCAAAATTCCCTACAAAAGAATGGCCCTGACTAACATTAAACTATACCTTTCACAAATCACTTACCTCACAAAAATCTTCGCTGCTCAAGCTACTGCAATACAGCAAGCGCCACTACTGCCAGCTAAATAAAAGATTCAAACTACTAAAGGCACTAACTACTGATAGGGATAGTTAGCAAATGAAAGATATTAATAGAGAACAAACAATGTATTTACCTTAATATCATCACAAGTCATAATATATATATCAGTTCATGACAAATTGCAAAACTTCGCCATCTCTCTCCCCACATCCACCACTGCTGGCGGCTCACCTCCAACTGCGCAACGCTACGCGCTGTTCACAGCCAGCTGCCTAACACTACAATGGCAGACAACAATGCAAACTAGCCACAGACTGCACACAGCACAGCCAGTGATTTTCATATTGAGCACTACGTAACGTTGCCAATAAGAAAACATAAACAGCCTACTTACAATTTAGAGACTTCATACATTTGTCATCATCATTCTTTGAAGATTCTGTATTTTCTTTTGTGGCTGTAATTGGTGTTGCCTTCTCAGAGTTGCCATTTATTTTGGTTTGACTTTGTATACAATTTTTTAAATGTACTATCTTTTTTTGCTTTCCAGCTTCCATTTTGAGTCTTCTTTTTTGTACTGGTAACCAGACACTTTTCTTTGACCGTTAAATATTCTGGAAAAGGTACACACATAACTCAAATTAAACAATGTAAACTATAAAAAATAAAGTGTTGTTCTCGTCTTGAATTGGCAAAAACTGTAATTAATATAAATTGAAAATTATATTCCCTCAATCGATGCGAAAATATTTACGGTGTACAAAAATATTTTTCATACCCTGTGAATGTAAAGAAAGTCTTGTGTTATTGTATATGTATTTTATAACAACAAATATTTCAGAAAATCATAAATAATTTTTAGAACGAATTTTATTATTACTGATTTTGAGATTTCATCCAGTTCAGTTATATAAACATTCTATTATAAAACGCTTTTTATCGGAGTGATAAACTTAAGAAGTATTTTATACTTCAAAAAATTGTTTTCATAAAATAAAAATATGAATGATTACCCCTATAGAATACATCCAGATTTGATACAATATTTTATTGATTCAATAAACAGCCCTTTTGGATAAATTAAATATTTGTTTTATTTAAAAATGTTTTTACAGATTCGGTTTGACAAACTAATTTCAGTAAAATTAAACATCAGCTTCCATGATATTTTCTCTGTTTACAAGGGGCGTCAGTTCGAATAAAGCACTCGATCTTTGGATTGCTGTGTCCCATCGTCATCCAGAGTTAAAAATCACTGACTGCCTGGGCTGGCACAGTGTTGTACTAATTTAGACCCATTTGCAGCGTCTGCAACCTTCCGAAGAGGACGGGAGTAACGAATGTGCAGAATGCAAGTTGGGGAGCTCCTAGCAGCTCTGTCCCACTGCGAGGTCTAGTAACATCCGATGTTGAAATTTCCACTCCCGCCTCCTTACAAGCATCAAGCTGCAGTCTTTGCTTTCACTGAGTGTCCAAAGACTGCTCCATGTCCTACTAAGTGTGTATGCCTGGCCTCTGTTAAAACTGTGGCTATTTATTCTAATTTCGGTCGCATCTTTTATAACAGAATCCTAATATGGTGATGTTTGAGCCAAAGCTCTCGTCTTTTCATATTGTATTTAATGCACATTGTCTATGCAATTTTCAGCCACAGCCGACTTCTCAAGTTCCCTTTTGTTTAATATGTCGTGAGTTCCCTGCACAACACTCAGCAACAGATTGAATAATTTGATCTGTGTAAATGCTATCACATTCAACGCAGACACCATACATACCTCGAAGACGTATGTTGTCATTAATGGGGTGTAACATATCTCTTGGGCCAGAATACTGGTCTTACTCCACGTATTTTCAGCATGCGTCTCAACCTGCTTGTGTTTGCTCTAAGGTATGAAATGAATGCAGCTGGCTTAGCCTTTTCCGCTGATCCACGAGGGGTCTTTCGTCGGTGGCACCTGAAAGCTTTTGTAATTTCTCTCTTGCTGTAGACGTTTTCTCTGAACATGTGCTTCAAATGTTGGAATTCAGGCTCTAGATGGCTGTCGTCAGAAATTATCTTTGCCCTGTCTACTAACGTGTTTGGAAGAAGATGTAAATCTGGCTGCATTAATTCCATACTGTGGAGCAACTATTAACAAGATAGGACCCATGCTCAAGAGACATGGAATGAGACCAGTGTTGTAGCCCATCTCCAGGATAAAAGATATGTTACGCTCCATTAAAGAATACATAGTGGTTTGGTTCCTGGCATGTATTGTGTACCCTAGGAATGTGTTAGCATTTATATAGGTCAAACAATTCGCACTTTTGCTGAGCATTGTGCAGAGCACACATGACATTTTAAACAAAGAGTCTTAGGAAGTTGGGCGTGGCTGAACATGGTGTAGAAAATGGGCATAAAATAGAATTTGAAAAGACGAGAGTCTTGGCTCAGATACTATCATATTGGGATACTATTATAAAAGAAATGGCCGAGATTAGAATAAACAGCAACAGCTTAACAGAGATCAGAGGTATACACTTAGTAGGACATGAGGAGCAGTCTTTCGACAATGAGTGAAAGCAAAGGCGGAGGCATGACACTTGAAGATAGGCTGGTAGATAGTTTCAAACATGGCCTATCTGCTCACGCCATGTGACGTCACATGGTCCTGTGGCTGGACAGAGCTGCTTGGAACTGACCAATTTGCCTTCCTGCCTGTGTCACTCAGGTCCGCTTTGGAATATTGGAGACACTGCCGTTGCATCTACAGTGAAGAGCCAAAGACACTGGTGCACCTGCCTAACGTCGTGTAGGGCCCCCACGAGTGCACAGAAGTGCAACAACTCGACGTGACATGGTTTCGACTAATGTTGGAAGTAATGCTGGAGGACACTGAGGTCATGAATCCTGCAAAGCTTGGGAGAGGACAAATTATTCTCTCACCTATTTTTCGTATACAGAAAATTATTAAAGATTTTGTTATGACCTGATGCACCTTGAGTGACACTCTAGAAAGTTAATCGCCTGAGCAGACATTGATGGAGCCTGATAGTGCACTAAAAGCATGAGGTATTTTTATGGTCCTTAGCTCATAGAGACAGTATGTTGGGATTTGGAAGCAATTGGCAGCGAACCCATCCCTCAGTAAATCTTGCTGGACAGGCCCACAGCTGTACAGAGCAGACAGAGCTGCCCCCTGTTCAGACAGGTCTCCAGCAGAACAATGCCACTGTACCTGCATTGGCGCCAGCCTAAGGCTGGGTTGGGGGCGAGAGACTGAAGGGACGTGTCAACACAGTGGAATCATAAACCGGGCATTGTGTGCAGAGCCACATGTACTAAAATTGACAAGTTTTCGTGTTTGCCGATACTGCAAATAGGCCTATGACCCACTTCCATCGGTCGCCCCAGTTGTATAAGAACATCTGGAATCTGAGAAACGCTTAGAGATAGAATCTTTATTACACCTCATAGCTAGGACTAACAAGCTCCAAGGCACAGGCGATTTAGATACAGATCTTTAAGGTCGTATCTGTTTGCATGTTGCCCAGGGAAGCGACGCAACTTCAAAGAGAAACATCGTTCCCCTGTGTGAAAACTTAAATAAGCCAGTCATTGGCGGTTTCTTCTTTTTTCAGAGTCTCAGGTTTCTTAACCTCTTTTCCTGATTTGACAGGAGTTTTTGCTGTCGTGTGGGAGGGGAGATTTAGCACCTCTAGAGCCCAGTGATTGGCTCAAGATGGCGTGAAGATAGTGTCGTTCGTGCACTTTGTGGGAAAACGGATTTTTTTTTTTTTTTCCTTCGAAGAGATGTGAAGCAAGAGTGCTGGACTTTGGTCTGGTAAGGAGCGTCTTCTGGTCGATGTTCTGACACGTGTGGTTGGTGCTTGGGAATGTCCTGAGACTGACTTCACTTGCAAGTAGTTTAAACAGGGGAGCCTGTGGTGAAGTTCTTACTGTACTGACAGTGTGACTTCAAACGTCTCAGACTACTCGTTTTCTGAGAGCACTGTTATTAGTTTTTAGTTTACCAGTCTTGACGTTTGGAATCCTTGTGTGTTCTGTCGTATAAGTGAGTCAAATTGGTCCTTGGTATGACCAGGGAACAGGTGTGTCATACATTGAAATATACCATGATTTCAGGGCTCTGGTGGAGAGTAAATTGCGATCCGTCTGCCTGATCGCTAGACCGTCAGATTATGCATTTCTTTCGTGACCGCGATCGATTCACAGGTGCCGCCTCCACGTCTCACCTCCGCAGCACAAATCTCGCCACCTGCAAGTAACATCGCCGCACAAAGCAAACATACTGCCTCTCCAGCCCTTGTCAAGGTGTACAGATCTCAATCGCCACTTGCTCTCAGCTGCACCTTTATAAACTTCTGTAGATTTAAACAATCAAGGTCTGCTCAGTATCAGATCAATTCAGATTGCATTATCCATATTTTTTGGGCCAGAGTACTTGACTTCTGGCACCCAGGATCCTTGTCCATTGTGGTCTTAAACCACTTGTTAGTTGTTCACAGTATTCAGTCATAACTTGTTTAGCACAATTTATGTCTGTCTTTGTTTTGGGAAAATGAATGTTGTTAGTAAACTAAATTTTGCATACATTCTCAATCATTTTATAAAGTCAGTCCCACGGGTTAACTTTCATTGTGACGTCCCCTGCCAGGTTTTCGAATTGATGGCACCTTCTCTTGCCGTCAGATCACATTGTTTAGCGTAGTCACTCAATTTGATGTCCCTTGTGCAGAATCTGGGATTGATGGCACCTTCTGTGACGGTCAGATCGTGTTGCCTAGCGTTGTCATTCAATTTGACGTCCCTTGCGCAGAATTTGGAATTGATGGCACCTTCTGTGACCGTCAGATCCTAGATAGTGTTGCATAGTGAAGTTTCTGTTCTCTGTATTTAATGTGGTGCATTTGGTAGAACAGACTCACCTGGACTCCCCATCTCCTTACAATCCAACACAAAGCTCACAACATACTCCGCCTTCTGAAACTCCTGTTCAGCTGGACATGGGGACTGCATCCTTCCACCATCCTTCACACGTAAAAATCCTTGATCCGTCCCATCCTTTTTTATGCCAGTATTGCTTGGATTTCCGCCCCTCCCAGGTTCTATAAAGTCCTCCAAATCCTCGAATTCCATGCACTCCTCCTCAACTTTCGCATCCACCTCCCATCCCCCCACGCACATCCTTTACGACCTCATCCCCTTTCCCCACCTTCTCCTTTTCCTTGAACACATCCGCACCCTGTATATTGTCCGCTAACTCGATCCTCCTCACCCCCTGGTGTCTCCCTTGCTCTCCACCTCCAGCCCATTGCCGCCCCTTTACCATTTTGTCCCACCCTCTCTCCATCTCCACACCCTCCACCTCCTTTCCCAACTAACTTCCAGCATCTACCTTTCCAAATGATGAGTTTCCCCCTGGCGTCTACCCCTCCTACCAACTCTAACCCCACCTTCCTCCTGCCTTCTCCTCAGAGCTCCCTCTCCTCCTCTTCCCTTCTCCTGAGTGGCTTTTCCCCTCCTACGCCCCCTCCCTCCCCTGTGCTCCCCTTCAGTGTGTCTGCACTCCCTTGTGCCTTGTCTTCCCTCTTCATCTCCCGCTCTGCCCGTCTCCTGCCTCTTGGTGCACCCCCTGTCCCTCTCTTTTTCTCTTCCTCCCGCTCCCCCATCCCCCCTCCCCACTGTTTTCCTCCTCTCCAGCCTCCAGTCCTTCGGCAGGTCCCTACCAGCGGTTTTTATTCCTTGTGAGTGTTCCGTCGTTTCCAGTGGTTTTGTTTTTTAAGTGTCTCGCTCTGTGTGTGATTTTTATACTATGGCCGACTTTTAACTTGTTTGACTCCAGTGACTTTAAGTACGCAACGAATTGCCAGCTGCGTTCTTTTAACTTTATGTCGACTTTTTAATTGTTCCCCAATATCCCCATATTAGTGTATATTTTAACTCCCATCATCTCCATTTACTGTATTTTTACGTCCCCCTTTTTATGTAAGACTTCTCTTTGTATTTCTGTTAAAGCCATTTGGCTGAAGAGCGGTGGACTGTGCTGCTGCCAGCTCTTTGGACCTCACAATAATATTGTTGTCCGATTTCCGCAACTGAGCATCGTACTCTGTCATATATTTCTCGTAGAAGAGCCTTCACAATTATCACCATGGTCGATGAAATCGATTCTGTTTACTTTCCGTGGTTTCTTGTACACTGTCCAAGGGACGGACGTACGTCACTTGATGTTTTTCGTGGTGTCTAGATGGTAAATCGGGCCATAGGGCAAGTGCGTCTCGATTTTCGTATATGTTTCGTATGGTGTTAGCAGTTCACGCTTTGGGCGCATGTCGACGCTAAGACTCAGTGTGCTATGAGCACGTGCGTCTCGATTTTCGAATGTGTTTCGTATAAGAGGCGGCGTGATACGAGCCATCGCCTGTCGGGCGGTGTAGCCTGTCTTGTGGTGGAATTTTGCCAGCGCCATGTGAGCGCCGGTGGCGAAATACTGTGTATGGAGAATTAGCACGGACAAGTGCAAGTCATGGTAGAGTGTCGAACCCCAGACCCGGAAACAGGAAGCAGAAACGAAATGATGGAGCATGGATGAGACTTATATCAGAAAAAAATATATTTGCATATATAATTCAGTATGCTTATGTTTCATTTCAGCAGGAGCGATCCTGACAGAGGAGACAGGAAGCATCCTTGAATTATGTAATACTTCGTCTACATAATCATAAATGCCACTTCAAAGATTTTTTTCTGGCAAATCACCAGCATCTGAGTGAGTTGACGCAGTTCCTGACCACTTCAGCGTCTGCAAACAACATCGCTGGACATCGAAAAATAAAAGAGGAGTATACAAGGAATAAAATGCATGAAAATTCTTCGGTGGTATTAGCAAAGGCATAGAGAAGTACAATAAGTTAGTATTTAGTATTGGGAGGAGTCTGCAAGTTTAGTGGAGGTATAGAGGTAGCACCAGCGTAAAATTGTAGAATTGGGGAGAAGAGGAGTTTGTGGTACAACTTAACTAGAAGAAGGGATCGGTTGGTAGGACATGTTCTGAGGCATCAAGGGATCACCAATTTAGTACTGGAGGGCAGCTTGGAGGGTAAAAATCGCAGAGGGAGACCAAGAGATGAATACACTAAGCAGATGCAGAAGGATGTAGGCTGCAGTAGGTACTGGGAGATGATGAAGCTTGCACAGGACAGAGTAGCATGGAGAGCTGCATCAAACCAGTCTCAGGACTGAAGACCATAACAACACAAAAGAAATAGAACTAACCAAAAACTAACAAAAACACACACACACACACAAACAAAGACACCTTAACCACATTAATTTATTTATGGATTCGCGTCCTTAATAATAAAATAAATAAATAAATATCTTAAGTAAAGTAAAAACATTTTTGTATTCATAATTATTTTCTTTTCTGTATATTGATTATATCGATGTAATGACATGTGTGTGAGAATATGGCACCAGACCACCCTTGAGTATTGTGCAGACTCTGGAACCAACATGGCGGACTCTGCTGTGGTGGCCCAGGTGTGGGGGATCCCCCCTGCTGCGGCTGAACTGGCCTGCCAGCCGACACGCCTATGTCACGCATCCTGGCTGTCTACAACTGCTGGTGGCACTTCTCAAGCCAGCTCAGGCAGTGGGGCGCCACCACGCACCGACAGCAACCCTCTGACAGTAACGATTGGATGACTCCTTCTGAGACCCTTCCTCCTGGTGGAAATCAAGTCTGGACAGTGTGGAAGTCTCTAAATCGGCTCAGGAGTGGCGTCGGACGAACTAAGGACAATCTGTTTAAATGGGGCTTCATGAAGGAATCTTCCACCTTGTGTGACTGCGGAGAAGAACAGACAACCAAACATTTAATTAACTGTCCTAGATGTCCTGTATCATGTTCCACACAAGAGCTTGTTGATGTTTCAGACAATGCTGCTGCCGTTGCACAATTTTGGGCTAATACCGTTTAGTTTGTTCTTTTATGATTTGACCTGATTTGTTATATTGTATATATTGTAAATATTGTTGTAATGTTTTTGACTCGAAATAAATAAAGCAACCCTCTAGCGGCCAACGACCCGCCATGCCACTAATCGAGGGACAAGCCAATCACGTGGCACCGCAGTCGATGCGTGCGCCGAGCCTAACCAACTCAGCAGGGTGTCTGGAGGGACATGTCCCGCCGGCAACAGGCGAGCTAATACGACGTCCTGCGCCGGCAGGTGCGCTCCGATGCAGAGGTGAGTGGTGAAGCACGGCTGCCCCACATCCCACTAACGCTGAATGGATTTCTACACCAGGGGACACGTTGTACGTCAAATGCAATGCTGTCACGCCAGTCGCTGATGGTTAACTGCTGCCTGACCAGGATGATGCCAAGGGTCCAGCTGCAGTCCGTAAACTGCCCAAGGTGCCGGTTGTTGCCCAGACACCAGATGCTGCGAGACGAGAGGAAACACCAGAGACGTCTGCTGCCACACCAGCCACGTCGTGCGCTGAGTGAGTGACCGTTCCGCTCTGGTGCAAACTGCTGTTCTTCAGTCCTACCAGTCACCATCTGTGAAAGTGCATACGTGCCACGTTTTAAATTCATGTGACATTTTCAATTGTAAAATTTGTCTCCCCAGGGACCCTTGTGGATACCTTTCTGTAATATCATTATGTAATTTTTTTGTGTTTTTGTATATATCAGTTGAACTGTCTTGATTCTGCTGTATATGTTTGTTCTGCACATTTATTAATGCCCTGATTATGTGTCTGTATTTGTTTTCACGTTGTAGAAAATAATACACAAATTTACACAACTTAGGTAGCAAGACAAACAGATTACACACGTGATTTCCTTGTTCATTGAGAATTTGAGAATGTATGTGTTTGATAACTGAGACCAAATCAGTGATAGAGCAGGAGTACATTAGCGAACAGAGAACAGTTCATACTCCAGGATACTGTAAATGATTAGGCATATTAGACATCTCTGAACTCACGATATGGTGTGAATGGGTATATTTCTTTGCTGCAAGGCGTTTTAACCGTCTATCAAATATTTATCGGAAGTCTGTGATGTAGCAATGACCCCTGGGTCTAACATAATTCATACTACTCACAGCAAAGTTTATATGGCTTGCAGCTTCATGTGAGTGAATGACCCCTGAAATGAATAAGGTCACGCAAGCCATGGGCAATGCTCATTAGCAAAGTTACTTTTTTCACGGAGAATGTGAAAAAAGTAAGGAAATTGGTTCAAATAGCTCTGAGCACTTTGGGACTTAACATCTGAGGTCATCAGTCCCCTAGAACTTAGAACTACTTAAACCTAACGAACCTAAGGACATCACATACATCCATGCCCGAGGCAGAATTCGAACCTGCGACCGTGGCAGTCGCGCGGTTCCGGACTAAAGCGCCTAGAACCGATCGGCCACTGCAGGCAGCTAAAAGTAAGGAGAATCTCACCTTATATATATATCGGTTATAAGGATGAGATTCTCCTACTATATTCAATGATTTCCTCTGGTTCGCGTCAGACTAAACAATATTGAAGTGAATCGATTGCAGAAATCAATGGCAGGTAGGGGACAGTGAGAGAGGACAAGTTACTCTGTCACCTATTTCTCATGTACAGAAAATTTTTAAATGGTTCAAATGGCTCTGAGCACTATGGGACTTAACATCTATGGTCATCAGTCCCCTAGAACTTACAACTACTTAAACCTAACTAACCTAAGGACAACACACAACACCCAGCCATCACAGAGATAATCCCTGACCCCGCCGGGAATCGAACCCGGGAACCTGGGAGAAAATTTTTTAAAATTTTGTTATGACTTGATGCACCTTGAGCAACATTCTAGAAAGTTAATGGCCTGAGCAGACATTGATGGAGCCTGATAGGGCACTAAAAGTATGAGGTATATTTATGGTTCTTAGCTCGTAGAAACAGCATGTTGGGAGTTGGAAGCAATTGGCGGCGACCCCACCCCTCAGTAAATCTTGCTGGACAGGCCCACAGCCATACAGGGCAGACAGAACTGCCCCTTGTTGAGGCAGGTCTCCAGCAGAACAATGCTGCTATACCTGCACTGGTGCCAGCCAAAGATTGGGCTGGGGGCGAGTGACTGAAGAGATGTGTCTACACATTGGAGTCACAAACTGGGCAGTGTGTGCAGGGTAATAAAAATTCCCAGGTTTTCGTGTTCACTGATATTCCAAAAAGCCTATGACCCACTTCCGTTTGCTGCCTTGGTTGTATAAGAAACCCTGGTGTCTGAGAAACGTTTAAAGTTCTCATAGCTAGGACTAACAAGCTCCAAAGCACTGGCGATTTAGATACACATCTTGAAGATCATATCTGTTAGCTTGTTGCCGGCCAGAGTGGCCGAGCGGTTCTAGGCGCTTGTCTGGAACCGCGCGACCGCTACGGTCGCAGGTTCGAATCCTGCCTCGGGCATGGATGTGTGTGATGTCCTTAGGTTAGTTAGGTTTAAGTAGTTCTAAGTTCTGGGGGACTGATGACCTCAGAAGTTAAGTCCCAGAGTGCTCAGAGCCATTTGAACCATTTTTTTGTTAGCTTGTTGCCGCAGGAAGCGACGCGACTATGGAGGGAAACATCTTCCCCCTCTGCGAAAACTTAAAAAAAGCCAGTAATTGGCGGTTTCTTCCTTTTTCAAAGTCGCACGAGGGGGTGGAGATCTCTTCTGAACAGCATGTTGCAAGGCATACCAGATACGCTCAGTAATCTTCATGTCTGGGAGTTTGGTGGCCAGAGGAAGTGTTTAAACTCAGAAGAGCGTTCCTGGAGCCACTCTGTAGCAATTCTGGACATGTGATGTGTCGCATTGTCCTGCTGGAATTTCCCAAGTCCGTCGGAATGCACAATGGACATGAATGGATGCAGGTGATCAGACAGGATGCTTACATAAGTGTCACCCGACAGAGTCGTATCTAGACATATCAGTGGTCCCACTTCAGTCCACCCACACCATGGCAGACACAGAGCTTCCACCAGCTTGATCAGTCCTTTGCTGACATGCAGGGTCCATGGATTCATGAGGTTGTCCCCATACTCGTACACGTCCATCTGCTTGATACAATTTGAAACGAGACACATCCGACCAGGCAACATGTTTCCAGTCATCAACAGTCCAATGTCGATGTTGACGGACCCAGGCGAGGTGTAAAGCTTTGTGTCGTGCAATCTTCAAGGGTACACGAGAGAGTGTTTGGCTCCGAAAGCCCATATCAATGATGTTTCGTTGAATGTTTTGCACACCGACACTTGTTGATGGCCCAGCACTAAAATCTACAGCAGTTTGCGGAAGGGTTGCACTTCTGTCATGTCGAACGTATTTCTTCAGTGGTCGTTGGTCCCATTCTTGCAGGATGTTTTTCCGGCCGAAGCGATGTCGAAGATTCAATGTTTTATCGGATTCCTGATAGTCACGGTATACTCGTGAAATGGTCGTACGGGAAAGTCCCCACTTCATCGCTACCTCGGATATGCTTTATCCAATCGCTCGTGCGCCGACTGTAACACCACGTTCAGACTCTCTTAAATCTTGATAACCTGCAATTGTAGTGGCAGTAGCCAATCTAACAACTGCGCCAGACACTTATTATATTACATAGGTGTTGCCGACCGCAGTGTCGCATTCCACCTGTCTACATATCTCTGTATTTGAAACTATACCAGTTTATTTGTCGCTTCAGTGTATATAAGCACCGTTCCAAACCCGGCAATCAGTGATTTTAGCTCCTGATGACGATGGTGGACACAGCTATCGAAAGCTGGAGCGTCTTATTTGAAGTGACGCAGTTTGTAAAACGAGAAGAAAGCGTGCCACCGTGAAACAGTCCGAGGACACAGGAACAGCAGCTTAATTGTAACAGGACAAATGTGACTAAGACTTGTGTTCTGAGGATCCCACTCTGCGCATGCTGCAGTGCTGCCGCTCGCTTTACCGCGAGCCGCATAACGACATGTCTTACTACCGCAACAGTGATGTGTCGGAGAGACTGGAGGAATCTTCACCAACACAGAGAGCGGCGAAGATCAAACAGATGCTCTCGATCGTGCAGCAACAGGCCGCGCAGAGAGAGACAACAGAATAATGAAAGTTTAGATAACCGAAGCTACCGAAATCGCTCCCATAACTACCATTTATTATTTATGTTTGCATGCAATGAGCCGGCCGGTGTGGCCGTGCGGTTAAAGGCGCTTCAGTCTGGAACCGCGTGACCGCTACGGTCGCAGGTTCGAATCCTGCCTCGGGCATGGATGTGTGTGATGTCCTTAGGTTAGTTAGGTTTAATTAGTTCTACGCTCTAGGCGACTGATGACCTCAGAAGTTGAGTCGCATAGTGCTCAGAGCCATTTGAACAATTTTGCATGCAATAATATTTTTCTATTACTGGGTATTTAATGCATTAATAATTTTGTAACTGTTACAGCCGTAATGGTGCCCCTAATTTTTAGCACCCCGCACAAATGTTTCCGTTTCCCGCCCACAGAGCCCACACCAATGCTTTTCGTCCCTTTGGTTTTTATGGAATGAATGACATATTCAAAACATTGCTATCGGCACTTGTTTCACACTCTCATCGCAGCTGCTTCTCTTTTCTGTGCAGTCCTAAGGCAACGACTGCACACCGACCACCGCAGCGCCCGAAACGGCACGAGAAGAAGGCGCTGACCCACGCGGCAATGGAAAGAGCGGGCAGCGCCTCACCTCCAGGAAGACCGAGTTGAGCGCCCATCGCTGGTCGGGCCCAGTTCGGTCGCAGACTTCGAGAGCATCAGTACTGAGTAAAAGGAAGCCGATACTTAGCCCGCGTTCTGCGAGTAGTAATAGTGTGTAAAAGTAATTGTTCGTAGGAGGCACAGGAAGCACATCAAACAATCTCATGTTTTCTTCCTTTTTAAAAATAAGGTGTTCTACTAATCTGCAAGTGATCTGTACAGATCATTTTGGATTCCTGCCACCGGCCATAGCAACTTCACTCTCCTTCGTTGTTTGTGTCGGTGCTTACTTCCGCAGTGGCCGACACAACATTTTCCTGTTATCACAAGCTGCACTATAACTTGCACTACACTCATTCACTCGTTTAATTTTCTTCTTGGCTTTTGCGTCCTATTTTTCGGCCATTGCGAAAGATCTCCTTGAACAATTTTCTTTTTTGAAATGAAGCTATATGTTATTCGTAGCTTATGAAATATTTTTGTGGACGCTCGCGTTTTGTAATCAGCGTTGTGTTGTCTTTTCATTTGTGTTATAATGTTTTAGAGTTGGTGCCAATCAAAGCATCCATAAGGAAAACTGTTTTCAAGTATATAAAATTAAAATGCATGTCATTTGCTCATAATGTTAATAGTGCCTGGTGATGCTAAACAAGCTAATCACTTCTACTGAATGAGTGTTTTAGTTTGCAACTCGCATTAGCAAAAAGAAATAGCTACAGCAGCTATTGAGGAGGACAGTAATCCAAATAATTTCCCCTGCTCTTTATTTATAATGTTACAGTTGCAGTTAGTGCATCTGGATATTATTCGCAACTACGCTTTAAAGCCAAAGCACAGTTGTAGAAATGCAAACAAACCTCATTGGAATGAGATTTTTACTCTGCAGCGGAGTGTGCGCTGATATGAAACTTCCTGGCAGATTAAAACTTTGTGCTGGACCGAGACTCGAACTTGGGACGTTTGTCTTTCGCGGGCAAGTGCTCTACCAGAGCACCGAAGGTCCCGAGTTCGAGTCTCGGTCCGGCACACGGTTTTAATCTGCCAGGAAGTTTCAAACCTCATTGGGCTATACTAGGTATTTCTGCCCACAGTCAATGCGGTGGCTGCCGGTACCGGCACATCTTTGAAGCATGAGCTTCCGCAGTACTAGCAAGCTGAAGAAACTCGTCGGTTGAGCAAACCTCTTCTGCTTGTTGCTATCTAATGGAGGACTGGTAGCACTGTAGAGTACGTTTGGCGATTATGTGGCCGTTGATTTACGCTCTGGAGTCGTTGTGAATCACCCTGGTAAATTCACTCGATATTTTCTTGTCATTTAGATTAATTATTCTGAATGATCCTCACTTATGGGATGATAAAGAGGTAGCAAATTTATGTTTCTGAGTCCAGGAAGCTCGTTCATAGAAAAACTTCGCCACATGCGTCGTAGCTATCACTGGTACCACTAGGAAGGGCTGTCTGCTACATCGTATGCGAGTTTAGCGGTCAGTTAGAAGACTGTCAGTTTCGGTTATAATCTCGCTAGAGACAGGATTTTTACCTCTTCTGTGGATGAGCCGCTAGCAGGCAATCGACAAATAGTAAAAAAAATTCTTAAGACAACTTCTCGCTCACAAATTTTGTCGCTACCTTGATACTGTACGCTGTAGATCTAAAGGTGAAAAACTTACAGAATTGCACAGTTGTTAATGGTAGCTTTTACTGCTTCTGTAATTTTTATTGACCTAATTGTGGCACTGAACGATTTGTTAATTAGATTTCGTTACGTATCTATCCCTACTGCTATATCTGCATACTTTTGCCGGCCGGGGTGGCCGAGCGGTTCTAGGCGCTACAGTCTGGAACCACGCGACCGCTACGGTCGCAGTCTCGAATCCTGCCTCGGGCATGGATGTGTGTGATGTCCTTAGGTTAGTTAGGTTTAAGTAGTTCTAAGATTAGCACACTGGACTCGCATTCGGGAGGACGACAGTTCAATCCCGTCTCCGGCCATCCTGATTTAGGTTTTCCGTGATTTCCCTAAATCGCTTCAGGCAAATGCCGGGATGGTTCCTTTGAAAGGGCACGGCCGATTTCCTTCCCCATCCTTCCCTCACCCGAGCTTGCGCTCCATCTCTAATGACCTCGCTGTCGACGGGACGTTAAACACTAATCTCCTCCTCCTCCTCCTCAGCTGTGCAGTTCAGCATAACGATGAGGCAAGGGGTGTCACGAACTCTGTACCGACTGTACAGACATACTTATCAAGGATATATGTTGGTAAATGGACATTAGCGTGCTTGCATGTGTCCCCATTGTTTATTAACCAGTTTTGCCTTTAATTAATAATTATCCGGATTGCCACAGAGCAGCTGGATACACTGTGCAAAGAACTTTGAGTGGATAGTTTGTCACAATTATGAGTACAACTATCAACAGCACAAAACAATTGTGTGTGCAAAGTTAACTAATGGAGGGGAAAAGAAGTAAAACAAAGAACAACGGAATAGTAGACAAATGCGCCTTGGAAACATAAATCTCACTCATATTATCTCTCTCCTTGCGGTGAGTGATCCTGATAGGAATAATTATCTTCCTTGGGAAATTAATTCTCCTTCTCGCTCTCTTCTTTAGTTATCATTCATACCAAGCTTTACTCATTACGTCCGTACACTGTTCACTAGAAGTAAATAACAACAGCCATTCGATGATAGTCTTTTTGTGTGTAATAATCCACTCAGCATTACTGTCTATTGCAACATCACTGTTCCGTAACAAATGACACACTTTCAATATGTTGATGTTGCTCAAACTTTACCAAGTTGGGGACCGCAGTCTCGAGAGACACAATAGATTGAAATGATTTTAATTTGGTAGGTTCTCGATTCTCAGTATCTTTCATTACTTTAAAGGAATGATAATTAAATCGACACCATAGTTGTAGAGAGGCGTTGACATTCATCATTGGGGACATGCTGAAAATGTGTGCCCCAACCGTGACTCGAACCCGGGATCCCCTGCTTACGCTCTATCCATCTGAGCCACCGAGGACACAGAGGATAGTGCGCCTGCAGGGACTTATCCCTTGCACGCTCCCCGTGAGACCCACATTCCCAACATGTCCACGCGACTATATTCGTAGTGCGCCTAATAGATGTTTGTCTATCGCACTCATTACTTGTGGCAGATTAATCTACGAAGTCCCGGACGAGTTGGAGCATAGCGTGTGCGTTCGCACAAGAAAGTCAATGGCCAGATTGCTATATTTTTAACTATATATGAAGGTAGTATCTGTTCCCGAAAGAATAGATACCATCCAACCTCGTTTGTTGATTGACAGAGACCGCCGACAGTTCAAGAGGGTGGTAATGTGTAATAGGCAGACATCTATCCAGACGATCACATAGGAATTCCAAACAACATCAGGATCCAAAAATGGTTCAAATGGCTCTGAGCACTATGGGACTCAACATCTTAGGTCATAAGTCCCCTAGAACTTAGAACTACTTAAACCTAACTAACCTAAGGACATCACACACACCCATGCCCGAGGCAGGATTCGAACCTGCGACCGTAGCAGTCCCGCGGTACCGGACTGTAGGGCCAGAACCGCTAGACCACCGCGGCCGGCATCATCAGGATCCACTGCAAGTACTAAGACAGTTAGGCGGGAGGCGAGAAAACTTGGATTTCATGGTCGAGCAGCTGCTCATAAGCGACACATCACGCCGGTAAATGCCAAACGATGTCTCGCTTGGTGTAAGGAGCGTAAACATTGGACGATTCAACAGTGGAAAAACGTTATGTGGAGTGACGAATCACGGTACACGATGTGGCGATCCGGTGGCAGGGTGTGGGTATGGCGAATGCCCAGTGAACGTCATCTGCCAGGGTGTCTAGTGCCAACAGTAAAATTCGGAGGCGGTGGTGGTGTGGTGTGGTCGTGTTTTTCATGGAGGGGGCTTGCACCCCTTGTTGTTCTGCGTGACACTATCACAGAACAGGCTTACATTGATGTTTGAAGCACCATCTTGCTTCCCACTGTTGAAGAGCAATTCGGGAATGGGGATTGCATCTTTGAACTCGATCGAGCACCTGTTCATAATGCATGGCCTATGGTGGAGTGGTTGCACGAAAATAACATCCCTGTAATGGGCTGGCCTGCACAGAGTCCTGACCTGAATCGTATAGAACACCTTCGGGATGTTTTGGAACGCCGACTTCGTGCCAGGCCTCACCGACCGACAGGTATCCTCAGTGCAACACTCCGTGAAGAATGGGCTGCCATTCCCCAAGAAACCTTCCAGCATCTGATTGAACGTATGCCTGCGAGAGTGGAAGCTGTCATCAAGGCTAAGGGTGGGGCAACACCATATTGAATTCCAGAATTACCGATGGAGAGCGCCACGAACTTATGTCATTTTCAGCTGGGTGTCCGGATACTTTTGATCACGTAGTGTATGTCCTCTGTCACCTGGTTAAGCCTGGCGCTAGGTGCATAGCGTACATTAAAGGAAAACAATCGCAGCACCGAAAAATAATTAACGTAGAGTAATGAAATTTAGAGTATGCATTAACACTGCAAGATTACAGGTTAATGAAGCACGAGATAAGCCCTTGCAAGTGTGAAATTCTGGTATATAAATAACCGGTGTATCCACCAGAATGTTGAACGCAAGCATGCAAGAATGCACGCATTTTGTTGTACAGGTGCCGGATGTCAGTTTGTGGGGTGGAGTTGTTGCACTTGGTGGGTCAGTACAGGGATGGTTAGCGCTGTTAGAGGATGACACTGGAGTTGTCATTCTCTGATGTCCCATGTGTGCTCGATTGGTTACGGATCTGGTGCTCGAGAAGGCCAAGGAAACATGCCGAGCATCTGTAGAGCATGTTGGGTTACAACAGCGATATGTGGGTGAGCGTCATCCTATTGGAAAACACTCCCAGGAATGCTGTTTATGAATGGAAGCACAACTCGTCAAATCGTCAGATTGACGTACAAATTTGCTGTCTGGGTGCGTGGAATAACCACGAGAGTACTCCTCCTGCCATTCGAAATCGCACCTGAGACCGTATCTCCAGGTGTAGGTCCAGTGTGTCTAGCACACAGTCAAGTTGGTAGCACGCCCTCAACTGATCTTCTTCTAAACAACACACGGCCGTCAGTGGCACCGAGGCAGAACCAGCTTAATCAGGAAACATAACAGTCACCCTGTCCTCCAATGAAATCTTACTTGACACCACTGAAGTCGCAAATGGCGGTGGTTTGGGGTCAGTGGAATGCACGCTACAGTGCGTTTGGCCCGGAACTCTTCTTGAAGTAATCGATTTGTAACAGTTCGTTGTGTCAGTGTGGTGTCAACTGCTGTTCAAATTGCTGCTGCAGATGCAGTACGATGCGCCAGAGCCATACACTGAAGTCGATGGTCTTCCCTCTCGGCAGTGCCGTGTGGCCGTCCGGACGGTATATTCTCGTGACCACCGCTGCCACGAATAATGTAGTGTCTACATTTGTGCCAGGCTTCTGCAATATCGCAGAAGGAACATCCAGCTTCTCGTAGCCCTATCATACGACGTCGTTCAAACTCAGTGAGGTGTAGATAATGGAGTCTTTGTCACCTTAAAGGCATTCTTGACAAGCATCAGCTCACTATGTCCAATTTCAAAGTTAACTAACGCTCATGATTGTTACACTGTGTATTTAAAGCAAACCTGATTTGCATCCTTTTATACGATTGGTGCGAAATTTGAAAAGGCATAACTTTCAAATGTTGAAGCATGGCTGCCAACTTTCGTCCATGTCGCACAACCTCTTGTTGTTGCATTTTTTTCCGGCAGTTTATTTCCTGTAACGTCTTTCATTGGAGTTTAGCGAGAGATACTCTGACGTTTTCACGCTGACTTCATCGCATTGTATTTTGCAAACGAATACCTACACATTCCTCCAGAACTACTGTCTCGGTAAACACGTTAGCACTGACATTTCCTTACTCTATTTTCATTATATATCGTTAATATTACCTGTCCAACTGCGAGTGACATAATTTGCCTCTTTAAAAAGAAAAGTCCGTGGTGTCTGCTTGTAACATAGGGATGAAGCACATTTGGGTAATAACTGACAGAATACTTTTTTGAAGTAATTTGAAGAAATGTAAATGGAAAGTTTGGAAGGGCGGAAAATAACTGGTAAATGGTTACAAGTACAGTATTTCTTTACATGTAAGTAAGATAATAACTGCTTCGCATGTCAAAGTAGAATGCTGAAGTTTCGAGCCGTGACTGCTTTTTTATACAGGCTGTCCTAGGAGGAATGGTCAGTATTCAGTTATGTAACAGGAGCGTCCATTCGAAGCACGAAGCCTAGTAAACATAGGCTCTAAAATGCACACCTTAAGAACTATGAGCACTTGTTCAGTAGAAGAGATGTGTTTCACAGTAACGGAGATGAACAAGTGCTCATACCTCTTGAGGTGTGCACTTTGAGCCCGGGATTACATGACTTTTTTTTTCTTGTTTCGGTCCGTACTATCACCTATCAAAATGTGGAAAGCAAAGAGCTTGCGGCAGCAGAGATTTGTTTCACAATATCAGAGATGAAGAGGGTTCGTAGCTCTTAAGATATGCATTTTACAGTCCATGTTTATTAGACTTTTTGCTGGGAATGATCGCTCTTGCCATATCACTGAACATGGACCATTCCTCCTGGGACACCCTCCATAAAAAAGGAGTCACAAATCGAAACACTGTCATTCTGTTTTGATATAGGAAGCAATTGTTACCATCCTTTTTTCATCCTCTGATGGCTAAAGGCCTCATACAAACCTGACTGCATATTACGATCTCTAGCTTTACTTCTGCCAATGTGCTGTGTCTGTTTCTGGTTTCATGTGGGCCTAAGCTTCTTTAATTACGGCATTGTCTGTGATATTTAACGCGTCTCAGTATTCGACGCCGTTTAAGCAAGTAGTGTGGCAGGAGTTAGTGGTGGAGGCAGCCGAATCGTATCATGTTCGTAGAAGAAATTTCCATTGTTAGCGTTTGGTCTGCAAGGGTAGGAGAAATGGCGGTGTGTAATTTATGGCCAGTCTCTGATGAGCTAACACCCTGCAACCGTTCTAGGTCAACTCCGCTATCCCTCAGCTGCCCACGTTAAAGTCGAGGATCACTTTGGGGCTACCCAAGAGGAATGACGCAATTGAGGTGACGCCTTGACTACGTCAGTATTCCCCTTCTTATTGAGGGCTGCCCGGTTATTTTGATTTGTGTTTTCCGTGGTTTCACTACGTGACGTAAGCTGCCCTGTAACTACAGCTGTGCTTCCCTAGACGAGGCACTGATCTGTAGCCTTCCTGCCTTCATCGAGAGGATACAACGACGTAATTGTCGGCAGGACGTTAAACCCCATCTACCGAGAATCGAGAGAAGAGGGCTGTGTTTTCTTTTATTATATATATTATCATCCGTAATAACAGAAATACAATACAATACTTTACTAACAGAACCCAAGACGTTGTACTGGATGGAGAATGTTCAACATAAACGAAAGGAACGCTTGATATTCTACAAGGAAGCATAATACAAGCAGGACTGCTATATTTCCCCGTGCTCATAAATGATTTATCGGGTAGCATCAGCACCAGTATCAGATTGTTCGCTGGCGATACTGCTATGTACGAGGGCAGTTCAATAAGTAATGCAACACATTTTTTTTCTCGGCCAATTTTTGTTGAAAAAACCGGAAATTTCTTGTGGAATATTTTCAAACATTCCCGCTTCGTCTCGTATAGTTTCATTGACTTCCGACAGGTGGCAGCGCTGTACGGAGCTGTTAAAATGGCGTCTGTAACGGATGTGCGTTGCAAACAACGGGCAGTGATCGAGTTTCTTTTGGCGGGAAACCAGGGCATCTCAGATATTCATAGGCGCTTGCAGAATGTCTACGGTGATCTGGCAGTGGACAAAAGCACGGTGAGTCGTTGGGCAAAGCGTGTGTCATCATCGCCGCAAGGTCAAGTAAGACTGACTGATCTCCCGCGTGCGGGCCGGCCGTGCACAGCTGTGACTCCTGCAATGGCGGAGCGTGCGAACACACTCGTTCGAGATGATCGACGGATCACCATCAAACAACTCAGTGCTCAACTTGACATCTCTGTTGGTAGTGCTGTCACAGTTGTTCACCAGTTGGGATATTCAAAGGTTTGTTCCCGCTGGGTTCCTCGTTGTCTAGCCGAACACCATAAAGAGCAAAGGAGTACCATCTGTGCGGAATTGCTTGCTCGTCAAGTGGCTGAGGGTGACAATTTCTTGTCAAAGATTGTTACAGGCGATGAAACATGGGTTCATCACTTCGAACCTGAAACAAAACGGCAATCAATGGAGTGGCGCCACACCGACTCCCCTACCAAGAAAAATTTAAAGCCATACCCTCAGCCGGTAAAGTCATGGTTACAGTCTTCTGGGACGCTGAAGGGATTATTCTGTTCGATGTCCTTCCCCATGGTCAAACGATCAACTCTGAAGTGTATTGTGCTACTCTTCAGAAATTGAAGAAACGACTTCAGCGTGTTCGTAGGCACAAAAATCTGAACGAACTTCTCCTTCTTCATTACAACGCAAGACCTCACACAAGTCTTCGCATCCGAGAGGAGCTCACAAAACTTCAGTGGACTATTCTTCCTCATGCACCCTACAGCCCCGATCTCGCACCGTCGGATTTCCATATGTTTGGCCCAATGAAGGACGCAATCCGTGGGAGGCATTACGCGGATGATGAAGAAGTTATTGATGCAGTACGACGTTGGCTCCGACATCGACCAGTGGAATGGTACCGTGCAGGCATACAGGCCCTCATTTCAAGGTGGCGTAAGGCCGTAGCACTGAATGGAGATTACGTTGAAAAATAGTGTTGTGTAGCTAAAAGATTGGGGAATAACCTGGTGTATTTCAAAGCTGAATAAAACAACCCCTGTTTCAGAAAAAAGTGTGTTGCATTACTTATTGAACTGCCCTCGTAAAGGACCTACTGTTACTTTTTCGTGTCCGGAAAAATTCTCTTAAAATTGTTCAGCCCAATATCGGGCCACGTCCTTCGCTGCTTCTTTGCCAAACGGTAAGTCGTCAGTGGTACATCTTGTGGGCAGATGGGATATTTTAGAAAATGTTCCACGTTTCTAACACAGTTGATCTGGCTCTCCATTCACTGTTCGATAGTTTTCTCAAGATGTTCCTCGCTTCATCCTGTGCACGGGTCTTCTTTCAGCGGTATTTGTATGTCAGTGATCAGTCCAGTACGGCACCCAGATATTTTGGTTTGTCTGTATGTTCCAGGTTACTGCCATTCCCCATGACGTTCAGCTTTCTGTTTGCCTGTTTTTTAAACGAAGGTGAAAAGTGCTTATTTGTATTCAAGGGATTGATTTGAGGGAGATCTCTTGGTAATATTCAGACACGATAAGTTATTTTATTTGCATTGCCACAGCCACACTTTCCAAAACGGAATTGCCCTTCAATTTAGACATGATGTTTAACGAGTTTTCCAGTTTCCCTTCTACTTCCCAAAAGTTATTTTCTTGTGTGGTAATAGCCATGTGTTGGTCGATCAGCCGCCATCGATGCCATCGACGTTACCTACCCTCCAGCTCTACATAAATCTGTGTGTTTTATAATAGAGATTCAATAACTTTTTTGATCTGATGGTCCTTAAATATGCTGTAGAGTTTTTCATGGCCATTCTATTGTTGATAGTGTCATATGCGCCGGCCGCGGTGGTCTCGCGGTTCTAGGCGCGCAGTCCGGAACCGTGCGACTGCTACGGTCGCAGGTTCGAATCCTGCCTCGGGCATGGATGTGTGTGATGTCCTTAGGTTAGTTAGGTTTAAGTAGTTCTAAGTTCTAGGGGACTTATGACCACAGCTGTTAAGTTCCATAGTGCTCAGAGCCATTTGAACCATTTTTGTCATATGCAGAACTTAAGTCTACCAGAGACAAACCTGTTATTTGTTTGTTTTCAATCCCTTCCTCTGTGTTCTTTAAGGAGCATGATTTTCAGAGTTTGAATCCAGTCTATTAGGGAATGAACTTTTGGCCTGTGATATTTGCTATGCGATTTAAAATCTTTCTTTCGTACATCTTATACAGATGGCGTGGGAGTTTCTCGGTTGGCCTGCGTCTTTCCCGGTTTTCAATAGTACTACTATCGTTGATTTGCTCCACATCTTTGGGATTTTATGAGTATTTTTAGATAGTGATTGAAGAGCAGTAAAAATCCATTGTTTGGGTCTAGGACTGAAGTGATTAATCTGTTCGACGCTTATATCGTCGACTCCAGATGTTTTACCATTAATCGCTGAAATCGCTCCATGGTTAAGTGATTTTACAGTAAATGGTATTTCGAACATGTTTGATTCTTGGCTCAGGCTTCTGATTTTTTTTTTTTTTTTTTTTTTTTACATTTCTTGTTGCGTTTTCCATTTAGTAGGAGTTGGTGGGCGGTTTGATTGCTTGTTGCTGTAGGGCTATCCTAGAGTTACATTTAATTTAGCGTATTTACGCGAATCTAATGCGCCATCGAATGTAATGCGCACCCCGATTTTAAAAATTAAATTAATAAAATAAAGAAATTTTGGCACATCGCTGATATTTTTGTAGTGTTTAAATTTATCTTACAATGCTAACATTATTTCAAACAATAGTGAATGTATTCATGAACACAATAATAATTTATTTTTAAGTTATTCATTACGGTAATAAGTGACATTTTCATTATTAAAAAAGAACACCTAACTTGACTACCTGCATGGCATACAAAGGAACATATTGTAAATTATAGGCGTTACTAATCATTATTCGCTAATGTCATCATTACTGGAATCCTCGGAAGAGTCTGCATCAGAAATAGATTCATTTCCTCCTTCCCCGCCATTCTCGATGTCGTTCCAGAGCACATTATCTTCACTGCCATCTAGAGTATTTGAAATACCGGATTTCTTGAATGATTTTACGATCATTGGTGCTTCGATGCGTTTCCAGGCAGCCGGAACCCTGTGCACAATAATGCAGGGTGCCGCACTTTTAATTTTTCTGTCGGAGTCAATTCACGATTTGGTTCACAAACCCATTTTTCGCACTGTTTCTGAACGTAAGCTTGGAAAGGTCCAGGGGTTGTAATACAGAAGTCATTCCTCCAGAAATAATAAAGTCACTGGGTAGGCTGTGGATCGTCATTTTTACTTAGTCAGTGAGATGACCACGAAATGCATCAAGACAACTCATTGATGCTTGCTTGGAAAGCCCACCAGGACGCAGTTCCCACACGTTTCGGAGTCAGTCAAGCATCAAAGATTCAGTTACCCATCCCTACTCTTGATTCCGAAGAATGACGTCATCAGGGAATAGCTTTTCATTTTTTGGAGTCTTGGGGCTTGCGAAGTACTGTACTAGGCCAACAATAATGAAACAATGTTGAGAAGTACAACAATGCGTTATAATGTACTGGACAGTACCTAAATTTCAACGAACAAATAACAAACAAACAAAAAAGACACGTTTTATTTGAGCCGATGCCTAAAGAAAATTTTCTCTCGTGGCAGTAATGGATTTTGTTCTGACGTCTGCGAACAGAATTCAGAACTGGAAATATATACCAGTTCTTGTAACCCGATAACCTCTTAAACGATTTACGTCTTCCTTTCTTTAATTCAAAGATACCGTATCTATACTTTCTTGTTAGAGTGTAATAAATGTTTTATACTTCATATCATATAGGGTAACAAATACCCGTGAACGATTCAACTTTGTACTCGAATCTAATGCGCCATAGAATCTTATGCGTATCCCAATTTTGAGTACTTCGCATGGCAAAAAAAAGTGCGCACTAGATTCGCGTAAATACGGGAAGTTTTTTGACTAACTTCCAGGCCACTTTGCTGCTGTGTGTCATATCCATTCTTTACGGCGTTCCAGCCTATTTCATTTGTCTTGACTCACTAATCATTACCCTTAGTGTTTCTCTGGATAGGACTACCTCTTCAGTGGAAGGGTCGTGATCGTAAAGTGTTTCCTATTTGCTCAGGATGTTCTGTGATTCATCGAAGGGGCCTCGTGGTATTTATCTCAAGGACGTCTTTTGAAGGGCATCTACGAACAGTTCTTCAGCATACTCAGTTCATTTTACTTGTTTATAGTTAACCCCCTGTGGAATAGTATTTTTTTGTTGTTCTCATAGTAGCATATATTGCGATTCTGATAGGCTTCTGTTGTGTTTTAGAAGAAATGTGTAAATGGTTTTTGAGTATCAGTCTTCCACGTTTCCTCTTACAAAACAATTATCAGGGTTAGATTCTCGATTCCAGATCCAGCTGCAGAATGTGCGTGGTAGAGGGACCGATGACCTCAACAGTTCAGTGCCTTAGGCATTCACACTTTTTTGCGTGGTAGATTGAGCTTATGGGAAAGAGATATATTATTTGTTTTCCTCCACTGCTCTAGTAAATTTCCGTTCTCATCTATATCTCTGTAACTCCATGATCTGCTGTGGCAGTTAAAGTCTCCTAAAAGGAACAGTGTTTTTGGTTGTTGAAGTTTGATAACAAAGTCAGACTTAGCTGCTGCCTTGGGAGCCTGTGTACTGGTGTTACAGTAAAGGTGACAATAAATGTAATATAATGCGCATACATAGGGGCAGAAATCCATTCCAGTACGATTATGCCATAGGTGGTAAATCATTGGAAGCGGTAACGACCGTAAAATACTTAGGAGTTACTATCCGGAGCGATCTGAAGTGGAATGATCACATAAAACAAATAGTGGGAAAAGCAGGCGCCAGGTTGAGATTCATAGGAAGAATTCTAAGAAAATGTGACTCATCGACGAAAGAAGTAGCTTACAAAACGCTTGTTCGTCCGATTCTTGAGTATTGCTCATCAGTATGGGACCCTTACCAGGTTGGATTAATAGAAGAGATAGACATGATCCAGCGAAAAGCAGCGCGATTCGTCATGGGGACATTTAGTCAGCGCGAGAGCGTTACGGAGATGCTGAACAAGCTCCAGTGGCGGACACTTCAAGAAAGGCGTTACGCAATACGGAGAGGTTTATTATCGAAATTACGAGAGAGCACATTCCGGGAAGAGATGGGTAACATATTACTACCGCCCACATATATCTCGCGTAATGATCACAACGAAAAGATCCGAGAAATTAGAGCAAATACGGAGACTTACAAGCAGTCGTTCTTCCCACGCACAATTCGTGAATGGAACAGGGAAGGGGGGATCAGATAGTGGTACAATAAGTACCCTCCGCCACACACCGTAAGGTGGCTCGCGGAGTATAGATGTAGATGTAGATTCATTAGTAGTATGGGGCTATGGGCATAAGAGATAAGTGAGTTATGACCTACTCCCCCATTTATCATCCCAATGTCACTCGCTCTCCCTCACCACCCTCCTCCACCTGTCACCCCAAGGTCACTCCCCCACCTATCTCCCCCTTCCCCACCTTATGTGTCAGTGTTGGTCTGTTATGCTGTTGCTTGGGCAGCCTGCATGGAGGGTGTTTATTGAGGATCCTTATTTTTGTATTTTATTACCCAATTTATTATCTTTGTCACTATAATTTATTACTCAATCAGATTACCCTGAGGTCCTTATCGCTATGATGTATGACCCAATATGGCTGTCGAATATGATTGTCAGCTAGTTGCCTTAGGTGGAATGGTGGCCTTTTATCCTATTGATTAGTTACCAGGTTAGGCTGTTTATTAAGGATCTTCATCACTATAATATATGACCCAATTAGATTATCCTGTGATCTTTATCATTATAATGCATTACCCAGTTAGGATAATTTATTACTCTGGGATCCTTATTACTATACTTTAGTACCCAGTACGATACCCAAGATGGCTGCCACTATTATGTCACTATCAGACATGGTGGTCAAAAAGATGGTTGAAGGTCAAAGGATTACCAAGATGGCAGATACATCAAGCATCATAAGTCCACCTTCAAGGATACACTCCCCACCCCCCTCACACACCTACCCAACAAGTCCAAAATAGTTTTTCCAGTTTTCATAGCACTGAAGTAGCCTGCCCTCAGCATCCATCCATGGCCTCTGGGCTTGGCACTTATACTACACACGTAACAGTGGAAGATTGACAACTATTATTATGAAGCATCGCCAGAGAACTGACGTCTCCAGAGAAAAAACTGACTTGCACAAGTAAATGTAAGTATTAACCCTTTCCTCTCTCTTATTGTTCATTATTATTATTATTCACTGCGTATGTGTTTTCATTTATTACTATTTCTCCCTCAGTTCAAGAGCTTCCTGGAGCACTAGAGCAGGAATCAGCAGACAGATTACCTGGTGTATCGCAGGAGGGGGCACAATTGTTTCCAGACATTGGGCTTCCACTATCTCGAATGTCTGCATCACTCATCGAGCTGCAGCTAAGTTGTTTCAGAACACTGGTATACACCAATACCTATCAGTTGACTGCTATTGGATCTAAGTGTGTAAATATAGTCATAACAGCAGGTAGTGACTACAAAGAAATAATGGAAATCGAAAATGTTCAGCACAGTGCTAAAGTGCAGTTTACTGAGATGGAGTGAGACCATCTATGTAGCATGATAGAGCGAATCAAGGATCTGATGACAACAAAGTATGATCCGTCTCATCCTCCTCCAAGCATCTACATCTTTAGCAAGAAGGTGTCCATTATCGACAAGTATGACCTCCAACACTGAAGTTTGTATCTGGAACGTCTTTACAGAGCATTTATTTACGTCAAGCAGGTGTAGTGAAACTGTATAGTCGATGTAGTACATATAGATTGTGACTGTCAAATTGAGTCAGTGGCAACTGTATGTCAAGGTACTATTCAATGATTTCGTGAGCTATATGCCTGTACATAATGTACATGTGGAGTAGTTAGATCAATGTACAAATTCGTTTACTCATGGAGTACTGAAGTCTGCTACTCTTTCTCCCATAGTCATTAAAACCATACAAACAGAATTTACAGACTGAATACCTAGATGTATTGTTGCTCCTACCAATTTTAACGTAATTGGCAGTGAATCTAAGGCATATAAGAAACCATTAAAGTGGCATTGATGAAAAAAATGACAGTATTTTAACTATGTTGATTTATGTTCTACAGTTATAAAGGTATAAAAATGTATTTTATAAAAATATGTAGAATAATAAAATAATATTTCTTACAAAATTGTATTATCGATTCCCCCCCCCCCTCCTCTCTCTGTCCTGTTAATTTTTACTTAATTAAAAGTTTACAGGCGAGTTTTGCTTTTACGATTCCGCAATACAGGTGAAACCACAGAAAAATTTCTATAAAGAGTGAAGCGCAAAAAAAAAAAAAAAGTGCAAATTCAAAGGGATAAGTGGGTTCCTAGAAACTGAAAAATTTATTAGGGCGAAAGTGTAACTAAGTTTTTCGACTTGCTAGCGACGAGGGAAAAATATGCCCACTTCGGAACATATAAAAAGAGATCAATAAACGGCAGTGACCTCTAATGATGCTTTGTAAACCAAAGTGAGATGCATATATTGTAATGCACTGCTGAGTTACAGTCGGTTCAAGAAGGCAAAACAAAAAATAATTGATATATAACAGCTATTTGTTTAAAGCTTGCTACTGAAACAGACATACCAACTATGGCCATTTAATGGGTTAAATTATGCACTTGAAAATGGCTACACGGCTGAAAATCTGTGGAGATTACACAATAAATTTATATTTTAATCTAACAAACAACAGTCGGGGCAGCAAAAGGCACGTATGTATTAGCGTGGAAGTTGGAGAAGTGAATCGATTTTGACTTCCTTGCAACAAGCATACGAACACATTCATATATGCCTGTAGTTATACCTAAATCATTACGTATCAAGAACGACGCTTCACTACACACAATGACACTTTGTTCAAGCCTAGGATACCATAGCCCTTACGATGAAGTCCTGTGTTTTCTTCTGAATCATCAATGAGCACAGAACAGTAAAATTTACTCGTACTTCTCCCATCCGTACCATCCAGATTTCGCATTAACATGGCAAGATATTTAAGTAAAACAGATTTTCATATTTTCTGCAGCAATTTTTGTGGCGCCTTTATGGTGGTCCCATCTCAGTGTCGTGCATCACTTTTGAGCTTGAAAAAATGCTTCTGAAATTGTCATCGGATAGCATGATGTATTTTAAAATGCGTGTAGTTAACCCCTATGCCTTTTATTTGGCTTCAACCTGAGATAACTGAGGAAGAAATTGCATTGTGTGATATTATGCTCTAACAATAACATAGATTTGGAGATGAACAACGAAGTGTTAACGATCAAGATGTGGAAGAAATCCTAAGAAATTTCCTCAGAAATTCCAGCTCACGTGAGCTAGTTGCATTTACGTAGTGCTACACACTCATTAGCTCTGCATATGAAATAGCTAACATAACGTCAAGAAGACAGTAAAACAGGTGATTTCTAACAAAGCTTTTAGTGACTTTAGATTTATAAATTGTTTAATTATGACCTGAAACTGGATTATTATTAAGGCAAATATGTTATTCCGAAGCGTTTGGTGGATGTTAAAACGGGTCTTTTCCTAATCACTTTTCACGAACATTGCACTTCTTTCCTTATTAATTACTTTAATGACACCCACTAAACCACAGTGCTTGTATTCAATACTGACACAAGAAACAGTACAACCTTACCTTTTGATATTTCCATATGAAAAAACATACTATTTGTTAGAGAATACGATCATCAGGCTTAAAGGGACAAAACTAGGAATTGTTTCTGTGTACTCAATCAAATTCATTAATGGTAGGTAGGACCGTCCAAAACTCGTAGTTTGCCACCTTAGCGATGACATTTTCCAGACCCAAAACTCACACCATCTGGCTACCTCCAGCAGCCCAGAAGAGTGCCACAAGCGCCAACCTCCAGCGCGCCATTAACACCAGGCAGGGGCTCACAGAATGTTCATTCATACTGTGAATTTTAATTTTGTAACAGCAGCTACAATCCGCCTTTCGTAGCTGAGAAGGGAAGATCACGATTGTTGACACACAAATTATATTCATACAAACCGCAGTTAATAGAGCAGCAAAATTTAAATACTACCATGAAAATTTTGATATTTGGTCTGGCGACAGACGTTTTTCCTCAGTGACAGACCTGATTTCTCTCACGAAACGATAAATCGATAAGTTTTCTGTTGAATATCGGCATCTCCTTCAATCAGCCGCTTGCTAACTTCGTGGGTTATTTTGCGAAAGACGATCTTGTTCTTAAATTTAAAATTCCTTACCCACTAGTTGGAAGCTTTGAGCTGTAGTGAATTATGAGGGTCAATTCTCTTCTTTATTTTCAGTGCCCAAAGTCTCAGTTTCTTTGTTATAAAATGATATCGTAATTCACTATTTATCATAACCTGCAGAATTTTTGGGTTTGACGAATGACGTTGTTTTCGCCTGTTTTCAAAGTTTTATAACAGTCTTGCTTTTTATTTTCCTTTTCTGTGCGAACACTGTTGTAATTGTCAGACGCAGTGTCGTATCAGTCAGTTTCTAATCCAGGATGACACAGGACGAGAGGATCAGTATTTCCATCTCTTTCCCTTGGTTATTTTATCGGCAAGATATCCTTCTCGAAACTTCGTTTTCTTGGAGGTGATTGCTGATAAAAAGAACCCGTGCTTTCTTGGCAATCTGCCACTGGTGATATTGTTTCATCCCTCACTGCTATAACGCTATAATTTTCTTCATCTGATGCCTCTTCATCTGGTGCCTCTTCATCTATTAAAACTTTAGTAAACTCTGCTATTACAGCAGCCTCTTTTGTCAACTGTTGCTTTATTTGTTCAAAATAACACACTCGACTCCAGTAGGTACATCTTCTACAACACCAAAGTAGTCCACCAACAGTTTCACAATTACTGCCTGTCTTAATAGCCACAGTAAAACACTAACTAAGTAAACAGACTCACACACCAAAAGATAATCTGATGCACTCAAACAGCAAACATAAACCCATCTGACGTATTGTGTTCACTGCGCTGCTTGCAGAGTGATACATAAATTGTGGGCTCTAGTGGAGAGGGGAAATTTATCACCACCCTACTTATTCCTCCCTCCACTGTCAATATCGTCACAGAATAACAGTGTTTTTTTCCTGCTAGAACTATATACTTTTTCCTGTGGCATTTTATTGAAGCTTCTAAGAGAACTTGAACGAGACAACATGTATTGGACTTGATGAAACAGTATCAAGTTAACTGAGCCCCAAACCACTGTCCCGCCGTCAGGAGAAGAGGTTCTACAAACATTTGCCCTATAATAACGAATATCCATCAATCTCGCCATCAGTCTGCGTTTTGCTGTTGCTTGCTCGTAAAGGTATTGAGATACCAACAACGTGTACGACCGTCGAAAAAGTAGATATCGTTTATGGCGAATGTCACCAAACTATTGGGACAGCGGTGTGGCTGATTTAACTATTATCTATGTAGTAAATTCTTCAAGTTCGTCACTGCAAGACATGGTGTCAAGACGAAGCTACCATTCCTGCTTCGTGGAACTCATAGTGTGAGAGCAAGATATGTTATTGTGCAAGCAATGTTATTGTGGACAACGATAAAACAGCTGGAATAGACTGTTTAACGTGGATGAGCTCCAATTGGATAAAATGGGCAAGGAACCACTCGAAACCATTTCGAAGAAATATAAAAATCCTGCGGCTGTACCATATAAAGTGGAATTAGCCGACGTTAAATTGGATGTTCTAATGGAAGAGTTGCCTGGCATATTGCAGCAGCTACTTCTAGACGATTATTATCTTTCGGATTAAGACATAACGCAAGACCTTTCCAGAATTTTTAGTAAAAGGGAGATGTACGACTACTTAATATCAACCCACGACTTCTGCATGGAAGGAGACCATCAGGGAAGCAGCAATGTTATTGTGGACAACAATTAAACAGCTGGATTGTGGACAACGATAAAACAGCTGGAATAGACTGTTTAACGTGGATGAGCTCCAATTGTAGAGTAAAGGCATGTAACAAATTTATATGTCAAATTTATATATCATAAGTCCAGGCGTAATAAAAGTAATCGGTAACCATCTTATGGATTTTGTGAAGTGTCCAGACACGTGACTACAGGAAACTTTTACGTCTTCTTTGGCTAAGGAGCATGACATTGCCAGGCTGGAGGCTACTTTTAAACCATTCCCCATTAAAGAAATCACTTATTTAAGTACAGTTAATGTCTTAAGTGTATGGTAACGAAAAGTGGAAGTGAATGACCTCGAAGTAAAGAAAAGGAAACTGGAGTATATGGAGAAGACAACTGCTAAAAGGAAGAATATATGCCGCAATTGGAAAAGGAAGAAGGTATTGCCGATGTGCAGGCCAGGTTTACGTACTGATTTAAACATTCTGTGTGGAAAGATCTGACTATGTAGGGGGAATACAAAATATTGGCATTTACAGTAAAACGCAATGGAAACTGGTCACGTGGTGGAGTACTGGCCGAAATCAATGGAATCGAGAACGTTTACTATATTAAGGGATACATGAAAAATATGTTTATTAAGCTCTATTCCCATTCGTATCGGCTTAAAAAGGATAGTTATATTCTATCTAAGTGTGGCGAGCTGGATGTTGTCCACCTAGCAACAGAACAGCCATTTGCCGAATTTAAAAGTGATCGAATAACTAAATGTAATGGACACTCGTTTGCGAAAGTTGTAAACTTAAAAGTTTTATTCATCAATCACTCAAGAATGTACAGCAGTAGAGTTGTCGACACACACACACGGGAAGACGTGGAACGCCTTAACAATGGCGCCATGGAGGAGATACGAGGAAAAATTAAAATCCCCGAATGCTCTCGCCTAGAAGAACTGTAGGAAGGAACTGAGCTAATAGCTAAAGCCATAAAACAAGTATTCTACAGGAAGAAAATTAGGATTCGAGAATATATCTTCTCTGTATAAGTCAAATTGCTAGTTGGAGAAAGACAGATGATTCAGCTATGGATTTAAGTTATAAGTTAAAAAATTAAATTGGACATTATTAAAACTGCACCTAACAAAAATAAGGAAAGAGTTGTAAATGTATATGCAAAAGTTAATAAATACGTTGTACGAGAATATTTACCTATCTTATTCGCTAACCTATCAAAAACCCGCCAGGGTAGCCGAGAGCGCTAACGCGCTGCTTCCTGGACTCGGGTAGGCGCGCTGGGCCCGGATCGAATCCGCCCGGCGACTTAACGACGACGACCAGTGTGCCGGCCAGCCTGGATGTGGTTTTTAGGCGGCTTTCCACATCCTACTAAGTGAATACCGGGCCGGTCCCCTCGTCCCGCCTCAGTTCCACGACTCGCAGACATATGAAACACATTCACACTATTCACGATTTACACTAGACACAGACAGCTGGGGTACACTAATTCCCTGCGGGGGGGGGGGGGTGTATGGGGTGGCGGCAGGGCATCCGGCCACCCCTTAAAATAACCCATGCCAAATCTGTACTTAACCCTGCCGAGCCTGCGCATATGCGGGATAAAGGCAGTGGCAAAAGAAAGAAAGAAAGAAATTCCCTAACCTACCAAAAATCCTAAGCCATTTCTTATACACAACGATCTATGTGCATGAATTTCGGATGTGGAAGTGGGTGGTTGGATGACCTTGAAAAGTAGTGGCAACTAGATAGCTGAAACCGTAGCGACCCCTTTTTCTTACCTATACGAAGCGATCGGAAGTTAAAGAAGAGTATCCCTGACTTACGAATTCTACGAAATGTAGGAAGCATATTTCTCCGATTCGAAATTCGTATCAATACAGTCAGTGGTTGAGGTGGAGGAGGGGGATGGGGGAGGGTGGAGATGGAGGAAAGGAGCTGGGGCCCATGTGCAGGCTTAGAAAAATATGTGACGTCATCTGGGGGTGGGGGTGGGCGTGTTCGAGGACGCGGCTGCGCGTGGATTGGGGCGGGTGGTAAATAATTGATCAATTTAGTTAAGCTGCATATCACTTTGATTACAAAATTGGGGTGATGCCCCCATCTCCCTAGAGTATACGTATAAACTGAAGCTGTTACATCTGTATGTTCATGCAAACCTCAGGAACTACTCTAGGGTTTTTGATATGGTTTCCACTAATGAACAGATTGTTCTAGAATGCAGAAGCTCGTAGGTTCCATCATTGCTGTGAGATGTCATTCCAGATGCAAAGTACATATGGAACAGATACCATTCGTACTTTCTAAGAATTTTCCTGGTATGTGCTGCTTAAATAGTTTAAGTTATGTTGAAGTGATGATATTCAGTTACCTACAGCTGCTCTCTAAATTTTTTGATCATAACTCGGCACAGTGCCTCGTAAATAAAAATTATCACCACAACGGACATGTTGTCTGGCCATGCACACTTAGAACTACCCATATGAAAATGGGCGGCCCTCTAGTTCTGTATAACAGTTAAATTTTACAAAAAAATTCGTCTGATATTGAAAAATGGAAATATTATTTCTATAGATTACTGGAGGAACTTTGTGATGGCATACATACCCCCCCCCCCCCTCCCCTATGAACCATGGACCTAGCCGTTGGTGGGGAGGCTTGCGTACCTCAGCGATACAGATGGCCGTACCGTAGGTGCCACCACAACGGAGGGGTATCTGTTAAGAGGCCAGACAAACTTGTGGTTCCTGAAGAGGGGCAGCAGCTTTTCAGTAGTTGCAGGGGCAACAGTCTGGATGATTGACTGATCTGGCCTTTTAACACTAACCAAAACGGCCTTGCTGTGCTGGTACTGCGAACGGCTGAAAGCAAGGGGAAACTACAGCCGTAATTTTTCCCGAGGGCATGCATCTTTACTGTATGGTTAAATGATGATGGCGTCCTCTTGGGTAAAATATTCCGGAGGTAAAATAGTCCCCCATTCGGATCTCCGGGCGGGGACTACTCAAGAGGATGTCGTTATCAGGACAAAGAAAACTGGCGTTCTACGGATCGGAGCTTGGAATGTCAGATCCCTTAATCGGGCAGGTAGGTTAGAAAATTTAAAAAGGGAAATGGATAGGTTAGATATAGTGGGAATTAGTGAAGTTCGGTGGCAGGAGGAACAAGACTTCTGGTCAGGTGACTACAGAGTTATAAACACAAAATCAAATAGGGGTAATACAGGAGTAGGTTTAGTAATGAATAAAAAATAGGAGTGCGGTTAAGCTACTACAAACAGCATAGTGAACGCATTATTGTGGCCAAGATAGATACGAAGCCCACGCCTACTACACTACAGTAGTACAAGTTTATATGCCAACTAGCTCTGCAGATGAAGAAATTGAAGAAATGTATGATGAAATAAGAGAAATTATTCAGGTAGTGAAGGGTGACGAAAATTTAATAGTCATGGGTGACTGGAATTCGGTAGTAGGAAAAGGGAGAGAAGGAAACGTTGTAGGTGAATATGGATTGGGGCTAAGAAATGAAAGAGGAAGCCGCCTGGTAGAAATTTCCGCAGAGCACAACTTAATCATAGCTAACACTTGGTTCAAGAATCATAAAAGAAGACTGTATACATGGAAGAAGCCTGGAGATAGTGACAGGTTTCAGATATATTATCTAATGGTAAGACATAGACTTAGGAACCAGGTTTTAAATTGTAAGACATTTCCAGGGGCAGATGTGGACTCTGACCACAATCTATTGGTTATGACCTGTAGATTAAAACTGAAGAAACTGCAAAAAGGTGGGCATTTTCGGAGATGGGACCTGGATAAATTGAAAGAACCAGAGGTTGTACAGAGTTTCAGGGAGAGCATAAGGGAACAATTGACAGGAATGGGGGAAAGAAATACAGTAGAAGAACAATGGGTAGCTTTGAGGGATGAAGTAGTGAAGGCAGCAGAGGATCAAGTAGGTAATAAGACGAGGGCTAGTAGAAATCCTTGGGTAACAGAAGATATATTGAATTTAACTGATGAAAGGAGAAAATATAAAAATGCAGTAAATGAAGCAGGCAAAAAGGAATACAAACGTCTCAAAAATGAGATCGACAGGAAGTGCAAAATGGCTAAGCAGGGATGGCTAGAGGACAAATGTAAGGATGTAGAGGCTTATCTCACTAGGGGTAAGATAGATACTGCCTACAGGAAAATTAAAGAGACCTTTGGAGATAAGAGAACCACTTGCATGAACATAAAGAGCTCAGATGGAAAACCAGTTCTAAGCAAAGAAGGGAAAGCAGAAAGGTGGAAGGAGTATATAGAAGGTCTATACAAGGGCGTTGTACTTGAGGACACTATTATGGAAATTGAAGAGGATGAAGATGGTATGGGAGATACGACACTGCGTGAAGAGTTTGACAGAGCACTGAAAGACCTGAGTCGAAACAAGGCCCCCGGAGTAGACAACATTCCATTGGAACTACTGACAGCCTTGGGAGATGCAGTCCTGACAAAACTCTACCATCTGGTGAGCAAGATGTATGAAACAGGCGAAATACCCTCAGACTTCAAGAAGAATATAATAATTCAAATCCCAAAGAAAGCAGGTGTTGACATATGTGAAAATTACCAAACTATCAGTTTAATAAGTCACAGCTGCAAAATACTAACGCCAATTCTTTACGGAAGAATGGAAAAACTAGTAGAAGCCGACCTCGGGGAAGATCAGTTTGGATTCCGTAGAAATGTTGGAACACGTGAGGCAATACTGACCCTACGACGCATCTTAGAAGCTAGATTAAGGAAGGGCAAACCTACGTTTCTAGCATTTGTAGACTTAGAGAAAGCTTTTGACAATGTTGACTGGAATACTCTCTTTCAAATTCTAAAGGTGGCAGGGGTAAAATACAGGGATCGAAAGGGTATTTACAATTTGTACAGAAGCCAGATGGCAGTTTTAAGAGTCGAAGGGCATGAAAGGGAAGCAGTGGTTGGGAAGGGAGTGAGACAGGGTTGTAGCCTCTCCCCGATGTTATTCAATCTGTATATTGAGAAAGCAATAAAGGATACAAAAGAAAAATTCGGAGTAGGTATTAAAATACATGGAGAAGAAATAAAAACTTTGATGTTCGCCGATGATATTGTAATTGTATCAGAGACAGCAAAGGACTTGGAAGAGCAGTTGAACGGAATGGATAGCGTCTTGAAAGGAGGATATAAGATGAACATCAACAAAAGCAAAACGAGGACAATGGAATGTAGTCGAATTAAGTCGGGTGATGCTGAGGGAATTAGATTAGGAAATGAGACACTTAAAGTAGTAAAGGAGTTTTGCTATTTGGGGAGCAAAATAACTGATGATGGTCGAAGTAGAGAGGATATAAAATGTAGACTTGCAATGGCAAGGAAAGCGTTTCTGAAGAAGAGAAATTTGTTAACATCGAGTATAGATTTAAGTGTGAGGAAGTCATTTCTGAAAGTATTTGTATGGTGTGTAGCCATGTATGGAAGTGAAACATGGACGATAAATAGTTCGGACAAGAAGAGAATAGAAGCTTTTGAAATGTGGTGCTACAGAAGAATGCTGAAGATTAGATGGGTAGATCACATAACTAATGAGGAAGTGTTGAATAGGATTGGGGAGAAGAGACGTTTGTGGCACAACTTGACTAGAAGAAGGGATCGGTTGGTAGGACATGTTCTGAGGCCTCACGGGATCACCAATTTAGTATTGGAGGGCAGCGTGGAGGGTAAAAATCGTAGAGGGAGACCAAGAGATGAATACACTAAGCAGATTCAGAAGGATGTAGGTTGCGGTAGGTACTGGGAGATGAAGAGGCTTGTACAGGATAGAGTAGTATGGAGAGCTGCATCAAACCAGTCTCAGGACTGAAGACCACAATAACAACAACATACCAGCAGAAATAAGTGTGAACATTGAAATAGTAGAGAAAAGGTCTCTTTAGTCACATTAGAAGAATCTGTTAATAGTTTAGCAAAAAAGATTAAGTTTTATTTTGCATTACATATAACTTTCAAAATATAACATACAATTGCTCAAAATATTGTACTGAATGTGTGATGACTTTTTTCTCAGGCTACTGAACTTTTAAGTAACTGTCTAACAGTTTGAACTATTTGTCTTGCTTAGAAGATACCAGTAAACCACCAAGTCTTTAAAGAATCAAACTTCCACGTATAAAACAGTTTCCAACCTGTGGTTACTTTACAAATGAGTTGATGTGTTAAATATTTGACATTAAGCGTGTAGCAAAAAAATTGTAGAAAAGCTTTGAAAATATGTTTAAAATTTGTCGGAAGTTGCTAAGTGCTGTCATTCTCTGATGCTGAGGATGACTGGTTGCGGTAGGCTACTGCAACACTATGAAAATTAGAACAACTGTTTTGGACTGCTCTGTCCTCATCCAATAAGATAACAGCCCTCCCTAACTGGGTAATAAAATATAGCGATAAGTGTCATAAATTTGGTAATTAATTATAGCAATACGGATCCTAAATAAATATTCATATGTGGCAACCAACCTGTAGGATAACGGCTTGTCATTTATACCTAAGGCAATTTGCTGGCTGCCATATTGTGCTGATGTGTTAGGTCATAATTAGGATGATTAAAACCTCAGGGTAATCTAATAGATTATAGTGATAAGGATAATAAATAATTATAGTGATTAAGACCTTAGGGTAATATAATATATTACAGTGATAAGGATAATAACTTGGGTAGCAAATTATAGTTACGAGGAACCAACCAACTAGATAACAGTCCATCATTTATGTGTTAGGCAACTGGCTTAGAAGAGTGAGGGACGGGTAGGCGGGTGTAGTGGGGTGACATTGGGGGTGATGTGGGGCAGGGTGGTGAGGGAGAGGAGGGTGACCTTTCAGGTGAGAGGTGGTTGAGGGAGTGATAAATCACTGGGTTCATATGGTGGTAGTACGCAGAGTAACAGTCAGCAGTTCTACACTACTGGCCATTAAAATTGCTACACCACCAAGATGACGTGTTACAGACGCGAAATTTAACCGACAGGAAGAAGATGCTGTGATATGCAAATGATTAGCTTTTCAGAGCATTCACACAATGTTGGCGCCGGTGGCGACACCTACAACGTGCTCACATGAGGATTTCTATTCACAAACAGCAGTTGACCGGCGTTGCCTGGTGAAACGTTGTTGTGATGCCTCGAGTAAGGAGGAGAAATGCCTACCATCACGTTTCCGACTTTGATAAAGGTCGTATTGTAGCCTATCGCGATTGTGGTTTATCGTATCGCGACATTGCTGCTCGCATTGGTCGAGATCCAATGACTGTTAGCAGAATATGGAATCGGTGCTTTCAGGAGGGTAATACGGAACGCCGTGCTGGATCCCAACGGCCTCGTATCACTAGCAGTCGAGATGACAGGCATCTTATCCGCATGGCTGTAACGGATCGTGCAGCCACGTCTCGATACCTGAGTCAACAGATGGGGACGTTTGCAAGACAACAACCATCTGCACGAACAGTTGGACGACGTTTGCAGCAGCATGGACTATCAGCTCGGAGACCATGGCTGCGGTTACCCTTGACGCTGCATCACAGACAGGAGCGCCTGCGATAGTGTACTCAACGACGAACCTTGGTGCACGAATGGCAGAACGTCATTTTTTCGGATTAATCCAGGTTCTGTTTACAGTATCATGATGGTCGCATCCGTGTTTGGCGACATCGCGGTGAACGCACATTGGAAGCGTGTATTCGTCATCGCCATACTGGCGTATCACCCGGCGTGATGGTATGGGGTTCCATTGGTTACAGGTCTCGGTCACCTCTTGTTCGCATTGACGGCACTTTGAACAGTGGACGTTACATTTCAGATGTGTTACGACCCATGGCTCTACCCTTTATTCGATCCCTGCGAACCCCTACATTTCAGCAGGATAATGCACGACCGCATGTTGCAGGTCCTATACGGGCCTTTCTGGATACAGAAAATGTTCAACTGCTGCCCTGTCCAGCACATTCTCCAGATCTCTCACCAATTGGAAACGTCTGGTCAATGGTGGCCGAGCAACTGGATCGTCACAATACGCCAGTCACTACTCTTGATGAACTGTGGTATCGTGTTGAAGCTGTATGGGCAGCTGTACGTGTACACGCCATCCAAGCTCTGTTTGACTCAATGCACAGGCGTATCAAGGCCGTTATTACGGCCAGAGGTGGTTGTTCTGGGTACTGATTTCTCAGGATCTATGCACCCAAATTGCGTGAAAACGTAATGACATGTCAGTTCTAGTATAACATATTTGTCCAATGAATACCCGTTTATCATCTGCATTTCTTCTTGGTGTAGCAATTTTAATGGCCAGTAGTGTATGTCATTGTTAGTAGTTCCTTTGGTCGATGTTGTGGCTACCGCAGGTTTTGTGAAGATAGCGCTGCCACATTTAGGACGTGGATTTTCTATACTAATTTCATTACGGTCTTATGGCCCCTTGTTTTCTGTGTTTCTTGCATACACAGTAATAGTAATGGCGTGTGACGAGGGCCTCCCGTCGGGTAGACCGTTCGCCTGATGCAAGTCTTTCGATTTGACGCCACTGCGGCGACTTGCGCGTCGATGGGGATGAAATTATGATGATTAGGAAAACACAACACCCAGTCCCTGAGCGGAGAAAAACTCCGACCCAGCCGGGAATCGAACCCGGGCACTTAGGATTGACAGTCAGTCGCGCTGACCACTCAGCTACCGGAGGCGGACGAATGCATAGTATCTCCCATTTATGTGAGGACCAAAGTTTTGACAGTGTTTGCTATTTATTTTTGGTGATACCCTTTACACTTATGGTTGCATTTGTCCGAGCTGACTCTGAGAAGCACCTTTCCTTCTTGCTTTTGTGTTGCTGGAAGAATTGGCCGTTGATTTTATTGCAACATTTCCAGGGGTCGCTGGTTTTATCTCACAGATGCTTGTTGGTCTCTTATCTCAAGTAGCGCGCGTGTGGTGGCTCTTTCCTTGTCCCCTGTGTACGGGAAAATACCTACTTTGGACGAGCATGAGGAAATGGAGAAAGACTTCGACAAAATTTCCGCTTGGTCATAATGAATAATAGCCTTATCTGTAACTGAATAAATATAGGAAAATGCCCGCAACAAACAGAAAGTGCGCCGTGGTAGCCGTTTAGTGGTAAACTTCTGGAGCCAGTCACATTGCTAAAATGTTTAGGCACAATACTATGAAGCTGTCTGAAAAGAGATAAACTCATCAGATTAGTAGCAGGTAAAGAAGACTTAAGATTTACTGAATGGATTCTTAGCGAGAATAGTGCATCTGGACACAAGATGCAAGTACGACCAAATGTATTGTTCCAGTGTTGCTGTCCTTATCAACTAAGCACAGCAGTAGATATCGAACGAATTCGTAGATGCACTGGTAGGATCGTAACAGAAAGGTGTAGATTGTCAGGAAGTGTAACAGATTTAGTCGAGAAATTTAAATAGGAATATTTAGAAAAAATCTGAGCAAGTTTGAATGCGAGTCGCGCACTGAGGATTCTGCACAGACTTCATTATGTATACGGACAGTTCATGCATTCTAGGAATCGAGAGTCTCAACCATTTTTGCCTGTTATCGACGTTGATAGTGGCAAGATATTGGTCCCGGGGAAACCAAGATTTTCGAGAATGTTTTGATATCAATAACGTAAATGTGAAATATACTCATGCAAGAGACATGCGATCATTATTGTAATAATCAGTAGTTCTCCATTCACGCTGACTGTCACAATGGTAAGAGATAAACGTCAGGCAAGGAATTATTATATTGTCGGAATTTATCCGTTACCAAATGTCCAGGAAAGCTTACTGCACGTAGATATTTCGTTTCAAGTTGTATGTGAAACGTGCACGTAGATATGGTGTTTCAAGTTGTGTATGAAACAAACATTCGCAGACTGTTTCACATAAAACTTGGAACGCCATATCTACGTGCGGTAATCACTCCTGGATATCTGGTGATGGACAAATTCCGAAACGCGTCATGTGAGCGGTATAGTCATTCCCTGCCTGATGTTTGACTTTTACCACTGCGACCCAGTCAGCCTGAATGCAAAACTACTGACTGTTTTAATTTCAAGTTTGACGTCGGAATGCAAACGACAAAAGAAATATTTTTTGTGTGACACAATTACTAATTAACAAATTTCGAATCTTTTCCTTTACTTGCGCTGTAAAACTTTGCTTCTTACCACATTTCATTACTGTAGCTCGACGGGAAGTACCCTACAAGTTTTGATGAGCGAGTCTACAAGTATTAAAAAATGTGACATAAATGACCGCATCTTTTGATTGCATTGACTTAGAAGCTTCAATTCTTTACACCGCCAAGGGATCATAGAACTCAATAGTAGGACATAAATTTCAACTCGATACGTCCTCAAAAAAGGGTGTTTGACAGTCGGACAGACAGACAGACTGACTGACGAACAACAGACGATCCTATAAAGGTTCAGACTTTACCGACTGAGGCACGGAAACCTAAAAAGACGACGTTGTTCTTGCGGAACGTTGTTGTCTTAATTTACATAACTAACATTCAGTGAAGAAGATGGGACAATTCTACTGGCACCATCCTATGACTCGCACTGCGAACGAGATGTTAAGGTAATAATGGTTTGTAGGAGCCTACAGCCTGGTCAAATGAGTAAAGGATAATTTCAACAGCAACAAAAAATGGTATAACGGGAGTAGGACTCGTTATGAATAGGAGGGTAGGGCAGAGAGTGTGTTACTGTGAACAGATCCGTGATAGGGTTGTTCTTATCAGAACTGACAACAAACCAACACCAACAACAGTAGTTCAAGTATACATGCCGACGTCGCAAGCTGAAGCTGAAGAGAGAGAAAGTATATGAGGATATTGAAAGGGTAATACAGAACATAAAGGGAGATGATAATCTAATAGTCATGGGGGACTAGTATGCAGTTCTAAGGGTAGGTGCAGGAGGAAAAGCTACAGGAGAATATGGGCTTGGGACAAGGAATGAGTGAGAGAGGAGAAAGACTAATTGAGTTCTGAATAAATTTCAGCTTATAATAGGGAATACTCTGTTCAGTCATCATAAGAGGAGAGCGTATACTTGGAAAAGGCAGGAAGATTTCTGTTAGATTACGTCACGCTCAGACAGAGATTCCGAAATCAGACACTGGATTGTAAGGCGTACCCGGAGCAGATATAGTCTCAGATCGCAATTTAGTAGTGATGAAGAATTGACTGAAGTTTAAGAGATTGGTCAGGAAGAATCAATATGCAAAGAAGTGGGATACAGAAGTACTGAAGAATGACAAGATACGCTTGAAGTTCTCTAAGGCTATAAATACAGCAATAAGGAACAGGTCAGTGGGCAGTACAGTTGAAGAGGAATGGACTTCTCTGAAAAGGGCAATCACAGAAGTTGGAAAGAAAAATATAGGTACAAAGAAGGTAACTGCGAAGAAACCATGGGTAACAGACGAAATACTTCAGCTGATCGATGGATGACGGAGGTAGAAAAATGTTCAGGGAAATTTAGGAATACAGAAATACAAGTCGCTGAGGAATGAAATAAATAGGAAGTGTAGGGAAGCGGTGGCGAAAGGGCTGCATGAAAAATGCGAAGAAATCGAAAAAGCAATGACTGTCAGAAGAACTGACTCAGCATATAGGAAAATCAAAACAACCTTCGGTGAAATTAAAAGCAAGGGTGGTAACATTATAAGAGTGCAACGAGAATACCACTGTTAAATGGAGAGGAGAGAGAAGATAGTGGAAACAGTACATTGAAGGCCTCTACGAGGGGGGAGATTTGTCTGATGTGATAGAAGAAGAAACAGTTGTCAATTTAGAAGAGATAGGGGATCCAGTATTAGAATCAGAATTTGAAAAAGCTTTGGAGGACTTAAGGTCAAATAAGGCAGAAGGGATAGATAACATTCCGTCAGAATTTCTAAAAACTTTGTGGGAAGTGGCAACAAAACGACTATTGACGTTGACGTGTAGAATGTATTAGTCTGGCGACATACCATCTACACCTACATCTACATTTATACTCATCAAGTCACCCAACGGTGTGTGGCGGAGGGCAATTAACGTGCCACTGTCATTAACTCCCTTTCCTGTTCCAGTCGCGTATGGTTCGCGGGAAGAACGACTGCCGGAAAGCCTCCGTGCGCGCTCGAATCTCTTTTAATTTTACACTCGTGATCTCCTCGGGAGGTATAAGTAGGGGGAAGCAATATATTCGATACCTCATCCAGAAACGCACCTTCTCGAAACCTGGACAGCAAACTACACCGCGATGCAGAGCGCCTCTCTTGCAGAGTCTGCCACTTGAGTTTTCTAAACATCTCCGTAACGCTATCACGCTTACCAAATAACCCTGTGACGAAACGTGCCGCTCTTCTTTGGATCTTCTCTTCTATCTCCTCTGTCAACCCAACCTGGTACGGATCTCACACTGATGAGCAATACTCAAGTATAGGTCGAACGAGTGTTTTGTAAGCCACCTCCTTTGTTGATGGACTACATTTTCTCAGGACTCTCCCAATGAAACTCAACCTGGCACCCGCCCTACCAACAATTAATTTTATATGATCATTCCACTACAAATCTTTCCGTACGCGTACTCCCAGATATTTTACAGAAGTAATTGCTACCAGTATATGTTCCGCTATCATACAATCATACAATAAAGGATCCTTCTTTCTATGTATTCGCAATACATTACATTTGTCTATGTTAAGGATCAGTTGCCACTCCCTGCACCAAGTGCCATCTGACTTTCGGAAAAATATCATCCACACAATTCCGAAGACAGCAAGAGCTGACAAGTGCGAGAATTATCGCACAATCAGCTTAACAGCTCATGCATCCAAGTTGCTGACAAAGACAACATACAGAAGAATGGAAAAGGAAACTGATGATGTGTTAGACGGCGATCAGTTTGGCTTTACGAATGGTAAAGGTACCAGAGAAGCAGTTCTGACGTTGAGGTTATTAATGGCAGCAAGACTAAAGAAAAATCAAGACACGTTAATAGGATTTGTCGACCTGGACAAAGCGTTCGACACTGAAAAGCGGTGCAAGATGTTCGAAATTCTCAGAAAAATCGGGGTAAGTTACAGGGAGAGACGGGAAATATACAATATGTACAAGAGCCAAGAGGGAATAATAAGAGTGGACGACCAAGAACGAAATGTTCGGGTTAAAAAGGTTGTAAGACAGGGATGTAGTCTTTCACTCCTACTGTTCAATCTGTACATCGAAGAAGCAATGATGGAAATAAAAGAAAGTTTCAGGCGTGGAATTAAAATTTAAAGTAAAGGATATCAGTGATATGATTCGCTGATGACATTGCTACCTTAAGTGAAAGTCAAGAAGAATTACATGATCTGCTAAATGGAATAAGCAGTATAATGAGTACAGAATATGGATTGAGAGTAAAGACTAAAGTAATGAGAAGTAGCAGGAGTGAGAACAGCGAGAAACTTATCAGGACTGATGCTCACGAAGTGGATGAACTTAAGGAATTCTGCTACCTACACAGCAAAATAACCCATGAAGGACGCAGTAAGGAGGACAGCAAAAGCAGACTAGCAGTTGCAAAAAGGGCATCCCTGGCCAAGAGTAGTTTACTAGTTTCAAACATAGGCCTTAATTTGAGAAAGAAATGTCTGAGATTGTACGTTTTGAGCACAGTTTTGCATGGTAGTGAAACATGGACTGTGGGAAAACCGGAACAGAAGAGAATCGAAGCATTTGAAATGTGGTACTACAGACGAATGTTGAAAATTAGGTGGAATGTAAGGCAAGGAATGAGGAGGTTCTGTGGAGATTCGGAGAGTAAAGGAATATGTGGAAAACACTGACAAGGAGAAGGGACAGGATGATAGAACATCTGTAGAGGAAGACAGAGATTGGAATGCATCTAGCAAATAATTGAGGATGTAGGTTGCAAGTGCTACTCTGAGATGAAGAGGTTGACACAGGAGAGGAATTCGTGCCGGGCCGCATCAAACCAGTCAGAAGACTGACGACTCAAAAATAAGGAGGTTACTGGAATATATAGATAGCCATTTTTGCCTTTACTCAACACGCCATTGGAAATGGAAAGGAACAGCATAATTTTACAACAAAAGTCCCTCAACCATACACTGTACAATAGTTTGCGTAATATACACACTGTCAACAGGCTTAATATCGTCTTTTGCCACGTTTGGTATGCAGTACAAGAGCGATTCTGTGTGGCATTGATTCGACAAGTTCTTGGTAGGATTCCAGAGATGAACGGCACCAGATGTCTAGTAGCAGTAGTAGTACAGTAGTAGTAGTAGTAGTAGTAGTTTTATGAATTCATGGGTCGCTTTTACAAGGACAATGAACATTTCTTAATATCACAATTTAAGAGCAACAAAAATAACATATTAATTTATACAGGCATTTACGTACTTAAAGGTCTAATTTGACAAGGATGGGACAGGTTGTCGGCCGTGGTCTACAGTAGGAATCATTCCAGCATTTGCCTGAAATATTTTAGGAAAACCTCAGAAAACCTAAAGCAGGATGCTCAAATGAAGACCGGAGCCTGCATCCTCCCCAATACAAGGTCAGTGTGTTTCAAACAGTACTGCCCCTTTTGGTTAACACCTCGTGTACAATATTGTTTTATAAATAAGTTATTTAATATTCTAAAATGCTAGTGCTGCACTGTTCATTTACTTCTCAATCCCGGTCAATGCACACACTACACACAGTATACACACGTACATCTCATAACGTGATACTACACGAACTATCAGCTAATGTCAGGACCATAGAGACAATGTTAGGTTTCCATTCTGTTCACCGCAACTTCCCATTTGCTAGTCTGAAAAACTGAGTCAGTATCCCTCTGTTACGAGAGAAGTGTTCAGCTCAGAAAGAGGATAAAGTGTCACTATTATACATTGCACAGCTTTGGAAATAAGTTTTCCCAGAAAAAGAGAAAAAAATACAATGTGAACGTATCTTAGCTATCCATCGCATTGGATAATGGGAACGCAGCTATGTATGATTGGCAGTTATAAATAAAGTAGCCTCTGGCTGCACGTTAGTTTTATAATTTTTTTATTAGATGACCGATTTCAAGAATTCTATTTCCATCTTCAACTGCACCTCTGCAAATTGTCAAAATTTTCAAAAAATTACTTTGCATCAGGGTATATACATTATAGCAGGATTTCTCGTGAAGTATATGTTGCAAGTTGTCAAAACTACTGGACATAAGATCAGCTTAAAGTTCTTATGCTTAAATCTGAATATACATGGAATTACAATTGTTCGTAGCCCACACCAAATATTAAGCCAAAAATATTTCCTGTCTTTGTAATGTTAATGCTATTACTTACAGGATGTTCTAACATTGTCCATACAGACTTCTATGATTGTAGAGAGGACTGAGTAGATAAAATTTTGAGTGGGATAATAATTTGAGCTCAGAAACTTGCCGTTTCCGTGCTACAGCCATCTGAAGACTTGTTAACGAGACCACTTTTACAAGTAATTTATTGGGCGTGATCTACACTCCTGGAAATGGAAAAAAGAACACATTGACACCGGTGTGTCAGACCCACCATACTTGCTCCGGACACTGCGAGAGGGCTGTACAAGCAATGATCACACGCACGGCACAGCGGACACACCAGGAACCGCGGTGTTGGCCGTCGAATGGTGCTAGCTGCGCAGCATTTGTGCACCGCCGCCGTCAGTGTCAGCCAGTTTGCCGTGGCATACGGAGCTCCATCGCAGTCTTTAACACTGGTAGCATGCCGCGACAGCGTGGACGTGAACCGTATGTGCAGTTGATGGACTTTGAGCGAGGGCGTATAGTGGGCATGCGGGAGGCCGGGTGGACGTACCGCCGAATTGCTCAACACGTGGGGCGTGAGGTCTCCACAGTACATCGATGTTGTCACCAGTGGTCAGCGGAAGGTGCACGTGCCCGTCGACCTGGGACCGGACCCCAGCGACGCACGGATGCACGCCAAGACCGTAGGATCCTACGCAGTGCCGTAGGGGACCACACCGCCACTTCCCAGCAAATTAGGGACACTGTTGCTCCTGGGGTATCGGCGAGGACCATTCGCAACCGTCTCCATGAAGCTGGGCTACGGTCCCGCACACCGTTAGGCCGTCTTCCGCTCACGCCCCAACATCGTGCAGCCCGCCTCCAGTGGTGTCGCGACATGCGTGAATGGAGGGACGAATGGAGACGTGTCGTCTTCAGCGATGACAGTCGCTTCTGCCTTGATGCCAATGTTGGTCGTATGCGTGTTTGGCGCCGTGCACGTGAGCGCCACAATCAGGACTGCATACGACAGAGGCACACAGGGCCAACACCCGGCATCATGGTGTGGGGAGCGATCTCCTACACTGGCCGTACACCACTGCTGATCGTCGAGGGGACACTGAATAGTGCACGGTACATCCAAACCGTCATCGAACCCATCGTTCTACCATTCCTAGACCGGCAAGGGAACTTGCTGTTCCAACAGGACAATGCACGTCCGCATGTATCCCGTGCCACCCAACGTGCTCTAGAAGGTGTAAGTCAACTACCCTGGCCAGCAAGATCTCCGGATCTGTCCCCCATTGAGCATGTTTGGGACTGGATGAAGCGTCGTCTCACGCGGTCTGCACGTCCAGCACGAACGCTGGTCCAACTGAGGCACCAGGTGGAAATGGCATGGCAAGCCGTTCCACAGGACTACATCCAGCATCTCTACGATCGTCTCCATGGGAGAATAGCAGCCTGCATTGCTGCGAAAGGTGGATATACACTGTACTAGTGCCGACATTGTGCATGCTCTGTTGCCTGTGTCTATGTGCCTGTGGTTCTGTCAGTGTGATCATGTGATGTATCTGACCCCAGGAATGTGTCAATAAAGTTTCCCCTTCCTGGGACAATGAATTCACGGTGTTCTTATTTCAATTTCCAGGAGTGTAGTTCAGCTGTGCTGCGGCTCACGTTGGTGCTGTTTGTAGGTTTCCGCCTCTGTTGCAGGCCAGATGGTATTGTTTAGTTGGCATGGTTGCGGTTGTTTGTCTTCTTCTCGCGTTGATTGGCGCCACTCGGTTTCACAAGAGTTGCCTGTCCGCTAGTAGCAGCAGCGGTGCTTATCGATATGTAGTAACTGTTGTCCTATCTTTGGGGCGACGTCGTTATGTTTCCGGGTCGTGTGAGTGGGCCAGTCCAGTTGGGGACTCAGGAGGAGCCAGGTCCGCGCAGTGCCAGAACACGCCGGGACCGCTGGCGGCACGCATGGACTGCCGGATGGAAGGGCTGTGGTCACGAGGGTGCACGACCTCGTCGTAAACCGGATCCAGCAAACTTTAAGATGAGTGCATTTCAGTCCAGGTAGAGAAACCTCCACCATTGTGTGATCCTGCGATTCTCCAGTGACGTGGGTTCGTGTTGCTGCTCGTAGTGTCGCCGAGGCGAAGAGCAGCGAGTGGAGTGCTTGGGGAAAGCGGATCTGATTAGCTGTACTCGACTTCTTATAACTATTTACTGCGTTCAGCTTGTTACAATTTGTTAATTTCAACCAGCGGTATTTTTCCTACCTGGTGGCCACTAATGCCCCAGTTACCTGCCCTGTGGGTTAGTGTATGTAATGGCAGTGGACGTTTCCTCGCCTTGCCGCTGCTGTCTAGTAAGGCGTGTAGTTTTGACAGCTTTCTTGATTGTAGGTCGTTTGTGATTCTTCTACTCTGGTGGTAGTGATTCCTTTCTCGTTCCAGGTGCTCAAAGCACAATATTCTTGGAGGGTAGTGCAGTTCGCCGGTTCCGGTTTTGGGATATTGTTCCATTCTTGCATTTGGTTTATTGGACGTCAGGTAGCTTCAGCAAGATTGTCATTAGTCATTCGTTGGACTGCCACTAGTGTGAGCTACCATCTTGTGAAGTGAATGCAGCTCTTGGCTGCCTATCTCATCGCTCGCAAAAGTGTTTGTTGCCGGACCTTCTCAGAGTTCGATTCCTGGAGCACCGTCTGTTACTAGTCCTTGTGTGTTATTATAGTATTATTTATTACCATATCTTGTAATGCCTACATTAAAAGTTATGTATATCTATTTATTAGATCTGGTCGCCTTGTGGAATAAATCTAGCAGCGTAAGGGTTGTGCTACAAGGTTACCATCGTCTTATTTCACCCGTTTGGTGGTCAGTTGCTTGTTTCTTTTAACTAACCTATGTTTGTATCTGCTGTTTTACAGCAGGTTTCTAAATTATTTATATAATTGCCGTTCCTGGCATGTAAGGCCTTCAGCTGTGATTGTGGTCATTTGCTTTGAAAAAAATAATTCGATATTTGTATTTTAGCAGTAAGCCTTAAAACCGTATTTACTGCCACTCCTGGCGTCTGATACCTTCTGCTATGTTTGTGTCCACTTACCTTTTAGTATTTCAATATCTGTAAGTTGTAATTGCAACGAGTTCTTAAACATTCTTAATTTATTGCCATTCTTGGCGTGTAAGGCCTTCAGCCGTGATCACAGTGGCTTGTTTTCTTTTCTTTTTTTAAAAAATATTATCGGTATCTGTATTTTATGGTGATTTGCTGAATTGTAACGCACTGAAAACACTATTATTTACACAGTTGTTTATTCCTTATTTAATAACGTGTGGTATTTTTTATTTATTGTTGAGTCTGGAATTACTGTTTTAAAAATAAATGTGTTTAACTGTAAAAGGCAACCAACAGTAGCTGATTACGGCCCCGTCCACAATCGTAACCGAATCCTGCCTTCCCTTGACTACCACCAGGTTTCACTAGTACATCAAGTGTTTTACAATTTCACTCATTGATAATCAAAGAGACAACAAAGAAACTTAATCAGTTCTCACAATCACTTTTATTTAGAATTAAACTTTTTTTGCCGTTTTCGGAGGATGGTTAGCATTCTAATCCACTACAAGTAACGTTCGATGTGGCGACAACGAAGTCCGGTGCACACATTGCACCTGCGATGAATGCTGTGGTATACTCGCTCTCTCACACTGGTGTCTCTGCAATCTGGCCTACCACCATATGTTATTGAAGTATCCCTTCGCGAAACCGTTGCATAATTGTGGCGAAAAGGGTATGCGGTGGAGTCAGATGTCGTGAATAACGATATTGATAAAGGCGACTTGCAGCTCTTCCATTACCGTGAGCATCGCCGTACTGAAGGATCACGCCGGCATCATCTGCAAGTTTGAACTCAACCATGTAGCTCTAAGACTCACAATCACGTGAATGATGCTCGAGACAGGTCAGAGAGATAGGATAGACATCAAATGACATCAGTCGATCTGACGTAAGCACACCCCCACACCACCCCCCCATGACTACGTTGTTGCATACCTACCCAGTAAACACGTTTTCAAACGGCTGTAGCGCGGAAACGGTACATATCTGGGCATGGCTTAAAATTTAATATTGTCTATACAGTCCTCTACATAAGTTCTAGAAGTTTGTAAGAGGAATTTTAGAGCACCCGGTGTAATTAGTGACCAATTTACAGTTAACTTAAAATGAGTTATAATGAGTGTTCACAAATCTCTACAGGTAATAATCATGTATAGTACTGACAGCAAACCTGTATACTGAACACAAATAAACGTTAATGTGAAGGACACTAATATGTAATGAAAACTGTTTTATGCCATATGTAGTACGTAGTGAGAGACCTGTGGCACCAGAGTATAGACTTATGACAGTTATTCAGTTGCTAACTATTCTGGGTATTACATATTGTCAGTAGGTTACCAAATGTGCATCTTGTCCATGATGGGTTGTGTGGTATTACTTTTGTCCGTGTAAGACGCCAGCCGGGCGACAGTTATAGAACATCCCTGTTTCAGATAACACCATTCCTCTGTTACATATAGCTTCTACAGTCGCATTACTTTCCATTCACCAACACGAGAATGGGACTCTTAACACCCTTCCATAATACAGTTAAGAAATTTGTTCTTTACCCGGCTGGTATTTGTACCTCACGGTTCAGCAGGTCATCAAAAATGCTGGATAAGTGTAAGATACAATATAGTACATAACTGGCGCACATTGGGTATCAAATTCCTGTCACACATCAGTGTGGTTTCAGTATATCACAATAATGACGTCTCAACAGTATGTTGTAACAGTGCCCTTCTGATCTGCAATAATCTGTGTGAAATTCTCTTCCGAGATATTAGTTTGAATATATGGCATGAAATAACTATGCTGTGTATTAAAAATAATGGTTCCTTGTATTTTACCACCGTAAATATTATTCTAGTATTGACATTCTCACAACTACATACTTTTAACATATGACTACGTGAGTCAAAGTGCACAGAATAGTATTTTATTGTATCTCGGCGCCCTTCCAAAATACAGGGTGTTTCAGAATGAACATACCGGTTTTAAGACGTTGTAGCATTTATTACGTTCAACTTACAATTGTAAATAATACACCAAATGAAAGAGCAACTCAAAAACAGCTTTGTTTGTGTACTTGTGCGCAATGAGAAGAGTATGGAATGACAAAGATTGGCTGAAAAACGTGTTGAACGAGTGCGAGTCTTTCACGCTTAGCCCCAAGAAAAATCCTCGCGGAAAGTTTATGGCCTGTAACTGATGTTTCTTATCTTGATGTGCTACAGCTATGGCCCGTGCCTTAATGGAAAGAAGCTGAGCAACACATCTTTATTTGGGAGCAAGATGGTGCGCCGCCTCACTGGCATAACTCAGTACGCGGCTGGTTAAACGACGTTGCATCCGACCGGCAGATTGGGCGCAAGGGGCCGTTTGACACAGCAATTTATGCGTGACCTCCACATTCACACACGACTCGACGCGATCGTGTGTATGTGCCTCCGATACCAGCTGATCTGTCCGACTTTAGAAACAGTGTTAGTGCAACAGTTACTCCTGACACATTGATCAAGGTTTCGGAACAATCCGCCTGTCGGCTAGATGTGAGATCGGTCTTCACACTGAATAATTGTAAGAAAAACTGTTTCTCTTGTATTTGGTGTGTTATTTATAATTCTAAGGTGAATGTAATATGTGGTATAAAGCCTTAAAACCCGTATATTCATTTTGAAACACCCTGTAATGTTCACTGTTATATCGTAATGGATTATACGACTTAACAATAATATTCCCACTACAAATGTCCCTTAAATTTAAAACAAACAAGTAGTTGCTAACACTACATGCTGATGGCTACCATCTAAGGTAGAAGTTATTATCGTATTAATACTTTCATCTATCACTATGCAAAAAAGACAATTCTAGTGATTTTAACAATTTTTGTTTTATAGTACGGAGTTCTTACAGGTGAAAATTCACCTGCTTTCACTGTGCAGCACACGGGGCGTAAGTAGATTTTTCATTGTATCTGTGTCCTTTCAGATTAATATTAATTCATGTTCAGTATAGAGGTATGTATCAATGCCATAAATATTTATTACTTGTAGAGGCTGGTACACACTTTCACTGCAAGTGATTTGTAAACTAGTCACCAGTCACACGTAATGACATCACCATTCCAGAGGCAGACAATATTATTCGCTTAATATTTTATCTGAGCTATGAGTAATTGCAATTCTATGTATATTCTGATTTAAGCATGAGAACTTAAACTTGATATGTCCGGTAGGCTTGACATCTTGTAACATATATTTTACGTGACATCGTGTTATGCGCTGTTGCACTGTCGTAACTTTTGGAAAAATTTTGCCATGTGAAGAAGTGCTTCTGAAGATGGGAATGGAATTCCAGAAATCGTTCATGTAATAGAAAAGTGATAAAACCATCTTGCAGCCAGAGACTATTTTATTTATAAATACTAATGTTGCGTAAAATATCAAATGTCTTGTAATCGTTATTTATCTGTGTTAGATTTTTAGCAAAATTCTACTCTGTGTTAATTCAGGAATCCTTCCATTACAGAATGTATTGCTTAGCAATTACTTTGTAAATGCCCTTTTAAATAACTTTGTTTCAATATTGTCTTTAATATCCTTGGGCAGTTTATTGTCCTGTTTTATTCCTTGTTACAACATACTGTTTTAAGTTTTATGTTTATACTTTCTTGGTAAATTTCAGTCAGTCAGTCAATCAGTCTTGTTCCACGATGATATACAGAGCTGCTTCTGAAGTAATTATCAAGGATATTTTTGATGTGTGCAACTGATTTTTGATGTACTCACATGGTGCAGTTAAAATCCCTAGTGTTTTGAACATTTCTTAACAATGAGCACTACTATATTATTAGTGATTATTCTTACGACACTATTCTGTAGTCCGAAAAATATTTTCATATTTTGTGCACTTGTTCCACAGAAAAGAGTTCCATAGCTAAGAATTGAGTATACTTATGAATAATGTGCAACAAAAAGACGCTACAAACTGGTGATAGCAGTTTGACAGCATAAGTGCTTCCAGAATGAAATTTTCACTCTACAGCGGAGTGTGCGGTCTGATATGAAACTTTCTGGCGGATTAAAACTGTGTGCCGGACCGAGACTCGAACGCGGGACCTTTGCCTTTCAGCGGGCAAGTGCTCTACCACCTGAGATACCCAAGCAAGACTCACGACCTCTAGGTGTTTTAACATCACTTCAAATGAGCATTAGTATTCGTTCCTAGATATTTTGTTTTTTATGCAACCTACAGATGTGCCATCTACATTTAATTTAACAGTATCATTTTCCCTCATCAGACTGAAATTCATGGCATTTGTTTTATTCATGTTTAATGTCACTTTATTGCATATTGACCAACTGTAATCTTCCTTGAGGGTTTCATTTGCTTTCTCTGCAAGGAGTTCTCTCGTTTCCTGAATGACTAAGACATTGCTGTCATCACAAAAGATAATTTTTCTCCATGACTAACGATACTGGGGAGCCATTGACGTACGTCAAGAACAGCATTCGCCCTAATACTCTACACTGGGAAACTCTTACACTAATGCACAGTAATTTGGTTCTGATAAGAGTTTTACTAAAAATTTCGACTTCTTTGAGGTGTGTGTTATCTCTTCTACTCTTTGTATCCTATCTGCTAGGTATGATCGGAACGAGTCATTGGCTACCCATCGTATTCCTAATGTTTCCAGCTTGCTTAGTAGAATCTTAAGGTCAATAGTATCAAAAGCCTTATGAAGGTCTAAAATATGCCTGTGACTCACTCATCTTTGTCAAGAGGATCAAGTACAGCTTTTGTGAGTCTCACTATTGCTTATTCTGTACTTCTACCACTTCAGAAACCAAACAATGATTCACTTATAAGGTCGTATTTGTTGAAGTAATTCATTAATTTCTCTAACATAATTGATTCTAGTATTTTTGAGAATGGCGACAGCTGTGAAATGGGCTAGTAAATTTCTGTCTTCTATATTACGTTTCTTTAGAAGAGGTAAGCTCTTGGATATTTTAATACTCTGGAAATTTCCCTGATGCAAAGGCTTCATTTATTACGTTTGTTAAGGGAGCTTGTGTACTCTGTATGATTCGTTTCTGCAAACACAATGGTACTTTATCTATGCTTATTGACTTTTTAGTTTTTAGGTTTTGCACAGTTTTACTAACTTCTTGCCCGTGTTTGACTATCATTGTATTTCGTGCATAATTATTTACAGGTGTCATATTTGTTTTTGGCAATTTTTGTTGTAATTTCTCCGTAGTACTTTCAAATGTTCATTCACATAGTTTGCTAGGTGGTGTCGAGCATTTACTATTTTATCCCTCTCCCATATCAGCACGTTCTTATACCTTCATTTGCCTCGGCTGTTTGCTTTTTCATAACAGCTCCATTAAAACAGCTTTTTGTTGCTAGTAGTACCTTCCTATTAATCTTTTTGTACCTACGATAGAAATTTTAAAACTCTGGCTCATTATAACTGTTTTTCACGGAACAGAGGTACGTAAGGGTTTGGAAGGACTTCCGAATACCTGTAGTTATCCATTTGTTTTTTTGAGACATTGATACTGGTTTGCATGCTTCTGGAAATCTCTTTTCAGTTTAAATAATGTTGAGAATTTAGAGTTGCAGCGGCAGAACGAAAATACCCCCAGGAATTTCAAAGCAGCTATGGACAATGTGGTAACATAAATGAAGAATAGAATTTAGAGAATTGTGCATTTACATTGGTGTCTCTATACCCTTCATCCCAACTTTTGTTTGCTAGTTCTCTTCAGAAATCTTGTATTTTGATTTTTGATAAGTATCTTTTATAGGAGTGAAATTTTTTCATATCCAATTTTACCGTTACTATTTGGCAAAAATGGACTGATACGCCAAGATCTTTTATCCCTACGTCACACTTTTCGCCGTCCACATTTGTGACCACAATTGCTGTTATTGATGCAATCAGTGTAGCAACCCTTGTTGCGCTATTGACCAACAGGGACATGATGTAACTTTGATGGGTAGTTATGGAACGGCTACTATCTACATTTATGGTATATGTGTTTATGTTTGTCTCCACACACAATTATGTTGACTTTTGTACTTGAGGTTTCATCTAGAATTTCTGTTAATTTATTGAAGAAGTGTCCAGACCATCACTGTGTAATCAATACACAAAGAAAAAGATTAGTCCTTCACTTACTGTACTAAGGTCACGTCATGTCTTGATCTAAACTGTGTTCCTTTTCTGATGTACTTGCACACTCCTCCATTTTTGATTTAATTCTACAGTAAGAGTCCCGTCTTTTCATACAACGATAGTACTACATATTAGATATGTGTGTCTCTACGTCAGTGCTCAGTGACAAACTCCTGTACAGTTCAAAAATTGGAGTTCAACCTCAAATTACTATATTTCATTTTTTATTGATTTTATATTTTGATGAAGGATTGTTATGTCTGTGAAATGTCCCATGTTACTTTCTCCGTTGGTTTCTTTTCCTTCGTGACATGTACTATGGCTGCTATTTGGTGTATTAGAATCAATCTTGTGAATGGCTATTTCAGAATGTTCTAAACTTCTGGGAATTGCAGGGGGATCCATTGTCTGGATTTATCCTAAAAAATCTCCTACCCACGACAAGAAGTATTTGAGCATGTGCGACCCGAGATTCATCCTCTATACTTTCATGACTCAGTTGTACCAATCTTCCCTTCCCGTTCCTGTTTAAGTGCCTAGTGAGACACCAGCTGTTGATAGTCTCGCCTGCTACCAGGACAACATGCACGAAGTCGGCACCCATCAGTGCCAGTTCTAACCCGACATTAATCCACCTCGCAGCGTCATTAGTAGCAGTAGTAGTAAGAGTATTGACAGAGTAGTAATAATAGTTTTGTGGTCATTCAGTTGTGTAATCTGCACACAAAACATGTGAAGAAAAACTTGAAGCAACTTGTCATTCATTTCAGAGAATGAACATTTCGTAGCGTAATCTTGTTCACATTACAAAATTAACTTTCAGCGTGTCAGACACATCTGTACCAAGCGACAACTGATTTTACTCATTCATGTCTTTTGTTTTAAATCTCAGGTACTTTACACCGTCGGTGTTTGGTTACGCCGTTTTGGGCGAAAATTTTAGTGTAAAACTACCGATAACCATATGCCATTTTATATAATTCAGTTTTGTCAGCTGATTCATTCCGGAAGAAAATAAGACAATGATGTGAAGGTCCTACAGAGTATTCACTCGGATGCACCGCAGAACGTCACACTCGCATACACTATACACTACCCTCGATCAGATGAAGTGACGCAGTGGTTTCACACTATATGTCTAAAAGGTTCCGAGACTGAATTTATTGCTGGCATAAAACGACGTCATCCCAGTAATTACGGCGGCAGCTCGAACTGTCAATACTGTAAACAACAGTTGTGCATTCGGCCAGTCAGTTATGAGCAGGCAGTGCAAGTGGTAGCGCTGCGGTAGTGTGCCAACGTTGTTCTGTCACAGATCACAATGGAGCAACATCTCTAAATTAAGTGTTCAAGACATTCTCCAGTATGTTTTGAAGAAGAGGGAAGTGTGTGGCGCAAAGTCGGTCGTGTACCCCTTGACTCCCGAATAAAATCAACGACGCACAGGTACGTGCCATGACTTGACTGAAATCAAAAACACAGACACTTCTTATCTACAAAAAATCATCACAGGCAAAAAGACTTGATGTTATCAATACGCACCTATCACAAAACGACAACGTGGAGATATTCACATGAAAGATCATCGCTTTGCCGTCACAATCAACCTTAAAACCAACGTGATTCGTGAGCTGAGTAACACCCCAAACGCCTGGGTTCTGGGGCGGAGATATTCTCCGCTCGGAGACGGTGCTGTGTTGTCCCCACATTCGAATCATCATAACTGACACGAAGGTCACATCAGACACAGTCGTATCGTCTTTCCACTGCTGAGATGGCAGTCCGTGCACGAACCGAAAGCCAATAATTTTTTTAAAAAATCCCAAACAAGGACTTTTAAGACAGTTTCACATTCTGTGCGTTGTGCTCAAGTGGAGGGACGCTGTGTAGAACACCTGAAACATTAAAACCAGCGTCTAAACGTTCCTCTACATCCAGTCTCGGAACTTTTGGGACTGTTCGGGTAGAAGCTGGTCTCCATTCGGAAGGAGGGTGGTGCTAATTCACTTCTGTCGACACACATTTAGGTTTCCGCTGTTAAGTTGATTCAGGCGAGTGTCTGGATGGTACTTTTAAAAGAACACATATCTGTTCTATAACACGTTTTTAAACAGACTAATGCATGACCGGGCCAGTTAACCTCATAGTATTTATTTTGGAAGATAAGTATTAAAGACAGGCCTAACATTCCAGCAGTTACTGGTGCTTCCAAGTTTGAATCTGCTAGAGTTAAAGGAGAATGTATTTAGCCTAAGTGCTGTCCAGTACTCGAACAGTAATTGACGTTGGCGCATTTTCAAGGTTTCTGATTGCTATGGCTTCCACAAAAACCCAAAAAAATCTAAGAACCTGCCAGGCATCTGGCTCAGCACGTGTAGCAAACCACCGGAATATTCTCGCAACCGTCTGGTGAACAATACCAGCGGTCGTTGTACCGGCGCAAGCATTCGATTCCTATCTGAAGCACGTTAATGCATGGCAAGTTAATTTACTACGCGTCACGCTGTACGAACGCGCCGTGCCGGAGTTAGTTAATGCAACCACAAGAAGAAAGAAATACCTTCCGTACAAGAGTCCTTGCGTGCATGCTGACGATGTATCGGCGCAGAACAGATTTCGGGAGTTCTGGATAGTGATAGTTCTGGATAGTGATGCATCACAATGGGGTAACCTTGTAACCCGCTTATATTGGTGAGGTGACAGCAGTCTCAATCCATAAGTTGTAGACAGCACAATTAAAACCAGATATGACAGGTGTGGAGAAGAATGGATTGGGTTATTGATAAGGGAAACCTACATTTTCATTCACATCTCTTCTCTTGCAACTCACTGCCTATTTAGTGCATAGTGGTATTCATTGTTTCATCCATGAACATACTGCGCGAAGAACTTGCTTCAGTATGTACCACAATAAAACGACACTTTTATGGGCATTCGCCATTTCCTGCAACACATCCTTGTTGATCTCATTACACAATGACACAAAAGTGTGACGCGGTCATCAAACTGCATGGCTTTATGCTCAGCACAACAACCTCAATGGAACGGTGTGATACACAGTATTTTAAACCAGACTAGTCAGAAACACAAGTACTTAATAATGAAAAAATGATGTTCCGAAAGTAATTCCAGATGATGTGTAGAGAGTCAAAGGGCGAAGAAAGGTAAGACGCTTGGAGATGACGGTGTTTGAATAATAACGATCAAAACTGGAGGAAACGTAATGAACTTATGACTTGTTCACAGAACCTACTACCATACTGCCTCAAGGAAAAACAAACTGTCCATTTTTTTCTTTTATTATGCAGTAGCAAACCCAGCAATGCTTCGCAATTGCTATCTATGTATGGCATTTGGTTACTCATCCTAAACTGGGGATCCCTGTGAATTGTGTGAAGACAAATTTCAACTTCTCGTTACGACTACGCCCGCTTTGAGGGTATGGGACTCGAAATTATAATAAATCATACATGGTGTAAATGAAAAATACTCATTTGTTTTTGCATTTGTTGTGTGTTTTTTTAAGGATTGTTGAAATTTTTTGTACAAAATGCAATTACGAAACTTCAGAATATACATTTTTAGTTTCTTGGATACTGTCTGGTAAGGGTATGAACTGAATTACGAGTTCGTGAAAGAGTAACATACAATTGATCTTGCGAAAGCCGGCCATTGTGGCCAAGCGGTTCTAGGCCCTTTAGTTCGGAACCGCGCGACTGCTACGGTCGCAGGTTCGAATTCTGCTTCGGGCATGCATGTGTGTGTGATGTCCTTAGGCTAGTTAGGTTTAAGTAGTTCTAAGTTCTAGGGGACTGATGACCTCGGATGTTAAGTCCCATAGTGCTCAGAGCCATTTGAACCATTTGAACCTTGCGGAAAATATGGCTAATTGCGTATACGTTTGTTGTTTAAAAATATATAGCCTATATCGTAATATTATAGAGTATAGTTTAGTTTTTGAGATACTATGCGATAAGAGTTAATGCAATGGCACATACAATTGACCGCGGTAAAAGCGTACTGATCGTACATCAATGCCGATGTATTTGAACGTCTGACCTTGTGCCTCACTTATTGTTACTGCAAATGAAACCTTTATTCGCTTAAAGTGTATGGGTAGGATCGGCTGGGATCATTGGTACATGGGGTATGAGAGAGACTTCTCCCGTTGCTGGATTTGTAAAGGTAGTCTCCGATTTAGTGGAAAAATTCTCGGGAAAGGGACAGTACATGGAACACTATTCTTGACCACTGCCCGAGTGTCAGGGATCCTCACTTGGTCCGATTGGAGGAAGAAACCGAAGCAGTTCAGAGGCGTGCTGCTAGATTTCTGACCGATAGATGCGATCAACAATCGAGTATTACGTAGATACGTAGAGGAACTCAAATGGGAATCCCTGGAGAGAAGACGAGGTCCCTCTGAGAAAATTTAGATAACGGGCATTTAGGGCTGATTGCAGAACTGTTCTACTGCTGGCAACGTACGTTTCGCGCAAGGACCGCGAAGACAAGATACGAGAAATTAGAGCTCTTAGGAGGCATATGCAGTAGACAGTCGTTTTCCCTTCGCAATATTTGTGAGTGGAACAGGAAAGGGAATGCTAGCAGTACAAGGTACCCTCCGCCACGCAGCATATAGTGGCTTGCAGAATATGTATGTAGATGTAAAACATTTATTATGTAACGTGTTCAAATACTTATAGTTGTGTGTAGGAGTTAGTTTGATTTCTAATTTAGTTCCCTATTGTTCTGCTATCCCGTTACTACTTTCAGTTTAGACGCACCAACTGATGATGAGCCAGTAATAAGCCGAAATGATGCAATCTGTGTGACCTGAGCCTAAAATATATAAGAAAAAATGTTTAGAGAACGTCTGCGGAGGAAGGCAAAAGCCCTAAAACTCGGATAATGTTCTAACTGTTCGACTTTGCATGAAAGGAGACAGACAAGCAACTATTGGATTTCAATCGAGGGCAAGAATAAACTGGTTTTAGACCTGGATGCAGCGCTCTGCGCCACTTGCGAGCCGTGAACTAAATTATAAAATGGAGGAATGTTCGTGAATTACCTGGTTGCCCGGAGTTCATGTATTACAAGAAATTCTTTGACTCGGTTTCAAAAAAATGTGTGCAAACAGCCATTCAGAAACAAGAAATTAATTCAGTCAATGCTGTACATCAATTCTGCAGCTTTTATTAAACTTCATCGGGGGCGTCGGAAATCCAGAATCCAAAGAAAAGTCACCTGTTGAGTTCCGCAACCTCAAAGCTAACCTCAGCAGCCCTGGAGGAACTATTCGCATCCCTAAAGAGGGAAGACGATGAAGGCGTATTTACTAGTGGAACAACCGGAGCAATCTTTGATGTTCTAATGAGACTATACTGCTTAATTCTACTGCAGATGAAATTCAACAACTAATGGAAACAGTTAAGAGAACAAGTTTGAAAGTAGACCTGTGAAAATACTAAAATAATGTGCAACAACAGATCAAAAAGAAAAAGAATACAAATTACGAGGGCTATCCACAAAGTGCAGTACGTTTTGGAATTAAAATAAATAAACTATTGGAATTTTTTTATTATATACAGATGAAAGCCACACTTAAATCCTACTTTTCTATATAGTTGCCATTTAAATTAAGGCACTTATCGTAGCGATGGACGAGTTTGGAAATTCCTTCGTCGTAAAATTCGGCCGCCTGCGCCAACAAACCACATGGTCACCTCTTCTTGAAGCTGTGTGTTGTCATCAAAACGCTGCATAGCCAACCATTTCTTCATTGCTGGGAATAAGTGGAAGTCGCTCGGTGCCAGGTCGGGACTGTACGGCGGATGAGGAAACAACTCCCACTTAAAAGATCGAGAACTTCACGAGTGGCATTCGCCGTGTGGGCCCGGGCGTTGTGAATCAGCAAGATCTTTGAGCCCAACTTTCCCCTGCGCTTGTTTTGTATTGCTCTTCTGAGGTTGTGCAGAGTTTGGCAATACCTTTGAGAGTTTATTGTAGTGCCTCTTTCCAGGAAATCCACAAAAATCACACCTTTTCTGTCCAAAAAGACAGTCGCCACGTGGTTGAAGGCGCAGGCGGCCGAATTTTACGAAGAAGGAATTTCCAAGCTCGTTCATCGCTACGATAAGTGCCTTAATTTAAATGGCAACTATGTAGAAAAGTAGTATTTAAGTGTGGTTTTCATCTGTATATAATTAAAAAAATTTCAATACTTTATTTATTTTTAATTCCAAAACATAATGTACTTTGTGGATAGCCCTCGTAACAATGAAGTCGAGGAGTGTTTGTATTTAGGTCAGAAGAAGACGACTGGACAGGCAACAAAAGGAACAAACAGAAGACTAAGAACGGCCTGCCGTGCTTTTCGTAGGCCAAGTAATTTTCAAATACGAGCTACTTCTGAAACGAAAATTTACAGCCAGTGAGATTTACCAATTTTGTTTTGTAGCAATAGGGTTGCTCAACGAGCGGAACAGCGAAGCGTGTCGAGTATTACAGGCAGGGACAGGGAAACAAAGCTCTCGGAGGTCGAACTGATTTGGAAGACGTAATAAGGACGGCAGAGGGAATGAAATGGAGATGGGTGGCAAGTGTAACGAGGCATATCATACGGCTTCCAAGAGATAAGGAAAGAGCGAAGAAGTGTAGCCCAACCACAAAAGGAGGTAGCTTACAAAACCCTCGTTATGACTTGAATATTGCTTGTCCGCCTGGCTCCCGTACGAGAAAAAAATTTGATGGAGAAAATGAAGAAGATGGAAAGAAGAGGAGCGAATTTCGCCGCGGGTTAATTTAGCAAGCACGAAAGCACGATGATCTCTCAGCTCCGTCGGCAGATGTTAAAAGAGAGGTGTTGTACATCAGGGTGCGGTCCACTGTTAAAACCTGGAGAGTACGTTCCTACAAGAGGCAACCGACATATTGATTCCTCCTCCCTATATCTGCCGAAAAGAATACGAAGGTAAAATTAGATCGGAGCTCGCACAGAGGCGTGACAACTGTCGTTCTTCCTGAGCACAATTCGCGACTGGAACAGGAAAGGGGGGAAGAGACAGTGGTACACAAAGTACCCTTCGCCACACTCCTAAATGTGGGTTACAGAGTGGCAGATATAGCTGTAGACGATAAACTAATGGAAGATGAATTCGTATGTTTTCTTCTCGAATAGAAGAAATAAATCATGTTAGTAATGACGATTGTCCAATTGTCAAGCAACTGAAACTACTAAAATGGTTCAAATGGCTCTCAGCACTATGGGACTTAACATCTATGGTCATCAGTCCCCTAGAACTTAGAACTACTTAAACCTAACTAACCCAGTCATCACGAGACAGAGAAAATCCCTGACCCCGCCGGGAATCGAACCCGGGAACCCGGGCGTGGGAAGCGAGAACGCTACCGCACTACCTGAAACTACTAAAATCGGAGGCTGCATCACTGTCGGTCTCACACAGTAAGTGTCCTTTGACATACCTGGTGCCCCGATAGCTTATGGTACTGAATGCTACAAATAAGGCGCCTTTAGTTATAGTTTTTTAAAATTAATATGCATTTTTCATAACACTTCAAGAAAACTAGTTTTGTAACAAAGCTGTATATTCTTTAATAATATTCTATACAATAACTCACGCCCACTCACAACCACTTACTTGAGCACACACATTATCTTATCAAATCTCGGAGAATTTTCTTTCATGAAAAGAAAACTCATAATTTGTTTTACTCTTCATAACTGTTGACTCATAAAGTTGTAATACGCTACTTGAAATTAATTTCGTAAAGAAAGTGAATTGATAACACAAAATCATATTCGTTGTGATTTTAATCACTGTCTATTTAATCGCAATTACAGTCTTTGATGGAAGAGGAGTGTTATAGATGCATTATTAAAGGTAGTAAAACAATACGAATTCTGGTACGTGGCCCCTTTAATACGACCTTGCACAATCCAAACCACAACTATTATCAGGACGGGAAACGGGATGGCGAATCATGGTCAGTAGTCGTACTTTGATTTACACATACTTAATTTATTAACATAAGGTTCCTGCAGATAATTCCGCACAATCTTCACTACAAGCAGCTGTTACTTATTATAAGCTCTTATTGAAACAAAACAAGTATAGCCATAAATGCATGTAAAACAGTTCAGAAACAACTAGCAAACACAGTATTGCCGTGGCTTTGCCACACTTAACAAAAACTTACAACTAACAGTACGGTTCCTATCCTATCAGAGTGAGCCAGCCACTTAATGGCATTGAAATACTACACGGCCCAAACAACACTTAAATCTCGCGTGGTGAACCACAATTCACTAGAACACAGATATGTAACAGAAGCAGGAAAGATTGCCATGAAACAACCCAGATTATACTTAGTTGCAGGTCTATCTTTATGTAACCCAAAAAACATTTGTTTAAACATCAGAAAACCACAAATTACAAAACTCGTTTTACCCGCCTTCGCGGAAGGAAAAGATATACTAATCTTTTGGATGACAATCCAGCCGTGGCCGGGTTACGTAAACACAGCAGGACCTAGGCTGCGGGTGACACCTCACTCTCCGCCAAATCGTTGGCGCTTACAGCGGCTTTTGACAAACACAGTGTAACCTCCCCCTCACTTATCGACCTTAATGACAGTGAAAAATTAAACCGCGTGTACCTAATGGAAATTTGGGAAAAGCAATCGTCACCGAAGTTAATCTGTCGGTAAAGAGGGAGGAAAGGGTTACATCTAAATGAAAGGAAAAATGCAAATGAAACTGGTGGAAATTAATTTTGAAAAGGGGTAAAGTTAATAAAGAAAGTAAATGTGCGGCCGTTACGTCAACAATTAACTAGCGGTAATTAGATATTTGAGATTTGGGGGAAATTACGGTCACCAGTCCTAAGGAAAATTACTATAGTAACTGAAAAAGAAAGGTTATTACACATATAATTAGCCCTAGAAGCGTGGCAACTGAAGATTGACACGTGTAGTGTGAAAACAAAGTTTGTCAGAAGTTATAAATTTCGCTACACTCTGACTTAATTTAGCAAAAGAATTAATAAAACCGGAAAATTGAAAGTTAATTTGGTGACTGAGATTAATAGTGAACTTTGTTTCTGAAGCATATCGAAATTCAGTAAAATACAGTCAGTCTTGGGCTACCTCAACAATCCTTTCAAAAGCTACTTGAATCTACGCAATTTAGAAATAAGAGATTTAACTTCGAACTTGAATTAAATGATTCTGAACAATTAACAATAGTAAAATTTAGTACGTACCAAGCTGAGCTGCAGTCACAGGTATGCTAAAATATGCTAACAAAACTCGCACTCTTAATTTGTGCTCGTGTAATCTAAATATTGTAGCCAGCTATGAATACTTTAACTGAACTTTGAAATTAAAGCAGTGAAATCGAATTATATTATTTTAATGCTGGCGTTTGAATTTCAACGACACTCGGGTTCATTTCGGAAAAGGAAGGGACCCTGCTTGGTAATGCAATTGGGACAATGAGCAACAAAGGTTCATGCTAAGTTGCTGTAATTTTGTGATGCAACAATTTTAAAAGCTGAGGTCTGCCATACAGTTCTGAAACTTTACGTGCTTTTAATCTTCCTTGTTGGTTGATTGAAGGTTTGAAGCCGTCGATCGAGGAGGTGGCGACAGTCACTCATTGTCGGCCGTCGCTGTTGCAGAAGCTGGATGTTGGCGCGCCCTCTTCTCGACACGGTCACCAGGCGAAACGGGCTCTTGATGTGCGCCAGCTAATGCTTCCCGTCCGCGACACCGCGTCAGAAACTATCATAGCAAGTCGAGCGCAATTACATGCTGCCAAACCCCGAAAGCTTGGCAACTCGCGGGAGCTTCACACAACACACCTGCTCCACTGCACCACCCCAGCCAGACTCTTTCTGTGCCCGCGTTCCACGCGACAGAGTTAACACTACCAAAGATCCTAAACACTTTGGTTCTCCACACGACCTATCGATGTATTCGTTCGATAGCATAGTTTTCCCTAGGCCAGACCCAGCGTATAAATACAAGTAATATTCACAAAACAAACCAACATAAATGCATAAACATATGTATACAAACAGTAAAACAATTACAATATATAAAGACACAGAAATGTCACATCTTCAGGTAACAAAATAAGGAAAAAAATTTATAGTGCAGCAGATGGAAATAGGATATGCATTTCCGGCGTTACAACAGGACAATTGCAGCTCTTTGATGTTGCCACACAGCACAACTCAGCGGCTCAGACAGCTTAACCACATTCCTTCAGGGACCTTTCCCCTGGTAGAGATCACGAAACTTGGATCTCCGAGCTGCCCAAAGACAGAGACTTGCCGACCAATACAATTGCGCGGTATATCACGCTGATAGGGCACATCCGGTCGCAGTCGACACTTCTTTCTCCGGAGACGTCCCACGTCTCTCTATGTGTTCCTTTTGAAAGCTAACGGCCGACTCTCGAAGCCCGTCAAACCGGAAGAAAGCCACACGATGTACAATGATCTCATATACCATCCAAAATGGATCGCAACGATATAACCAGCGTACCCGGTGCTGGGGCCATTCCGACACGGCTCACATTTAATTATCTTTATGTAATTAAAAGGCCAGTTAGGACAATGATTTGCTAAGTCTTGCATTCTATAAGATTATGTTTAGTAGAAGTTCATGTTTTAGATGTCACGGGAAAGTCACAGATAATACCAGATGCATTAGGTTGGTGCATCAGTTCGTAGCGTTTTTCCATAACCTTAATAAACACAACAGATACACACAACAAAACTTTAGTTATCAGTAACATATTCTCCTTCACTATTTACAACATTCTGTCACCGCTGACTCTACCATTCCGCGACTGAAGAAATCACGTGGTTTGTGCGAAGGACCCGTCGAGCCAAATTCTGACCGAATTTTCATCCTGAAAGCTCCTTGAAGTTTCTTCAGCAGAAACAGGAGAAGATGAAAATCTGAGGGCACAAGATCAGGTGCATAAGGTGGGTGCAGAATGACTTCCCACCCCCAACTCCTGTACAGTGTTTTCTGTCGGTCTGGCAGCATGAGGGCGGGAGTTATCGTGGGTTAGCATCACTGCACGCTGTCTTCCTGGTCGTTGTTCTTAGACTCCGTCTGCAAGACGTCTCAGTTGCCGACAATAAATGTCGGCAGCAATGGTTACACCTCGGGGAAGCAATTCGTGGCACAGCTCACCGTCGCTGTTCCAGCAGATGCATAACGTTATCTTTTGTAGATGTGCGCAGGTCTTTGTACTAGGAGTTGCTACTTTGTTTGGGCTCAACCATTCCTTCATTTTCTGTATGTTAGCATAAAGGCACCATTTCTCGTCACCAGCAACGATACAGGAAAGGAAATGTCGGTGTTGTTCACGAGCATTATCCCCATACACTGCGCAAATATTTCTAGCTTCCTTCGCTGCTGCCACCCCTCTACTGAGCTCAGAAGTCTGTGTCGGAAATGTGGCGATTTTTCCACTTGACACTCCATTTCCCAGCGTCCGCAGCTCCACTCACTATCCCCAAATCATAAAACGATAATATGTAAACTAAACAGCAGCAGTGAATTACAAATAAAAATGACAATCGATAAATAAACCCATAGCAACCAGAATACCAACATGTAGAACAAAAACGCTACGAACTTATGTACCAACGTAATACCCAATTGCCGGCCGGGGTGGCCGAGCGGTTCTAGGCGCTACAGTCTGGGATCGCGCGGTCGCAACGGTCGCAGGTTCGAATCCTGCCTCGGGCATGGATGTGTGTGATGTCCTTAGGTTAGTTAGGTTTAAGTAGTTCTAAGTTCTAGGGGACTGATGACCTCAGAAGTTAAGTCCCATAGTGCTCAGAGCCATTTGAACCAATACCCAATTTCGCCTACATTTCACGCTTTAGCGATATGTTCGTTTGCTTCTGCAAATACTGATCTCAGATGTAATGCACTCCTCATTATTTCGTCTCCTGCTTGAAGAGACGTTTTCAGATTAGAAGATTTTGCGAAAATGTAAACAAATAGGCTCTGACTGCCTCTCTCACAATAAGACATGTGACGATATGCAGGGAAGTTCAAATCCGTGGTCTGAATCCGAGAAACTGAATATCACCAAGAAAGTACTGGTTAGTCCTAATATGTACTGACTCGACTAGCGGCCTATAGCCTTTTAGGAGGGCGCCGAAGAAGAAACTGTAAATCCTTTGGCCCACGATGTACTGAGAAGTCTCAACAGAGCAGACGATCTGTATCAACTGGTTCATCTACAGGGACCGTCAATGATCGTAGTCACTGCAGAGCGGAGTGCTTCCAGTAGAGATAATTTACCTTTTGTTGTTCTTCTAATAGTGCAGTCAGACCAATGTACTTTTAGACTAATTAAAGCAGTAAACGAAACAAAAGAAAAAAAAGGAAACAAAAGAAAAATTCGGAGTAGGAACTAAAACCCTTGGAGAAGAAATAAAAACTTTGAGGTTGGCAGATGACACTGTAATTCTGTCAGACAGCAAAGGATCTGGAAGAGCAGCTGAACGGAATGGACAGTGTCTTGAAAGGAGGATATAAGATGAACATCAACAAAAGCAAAACGAGAATAATCGAATGTAGTCGAATTAAGTCGGGTGATGCTGCGGGAATTAGATTAGGAAATGAGACGCTTTGCTATTTGGGGAGCAAAATAACTGACGATGGTCGAAGTAGAGAGGATATAAAATGTAAACTGGCAATGGTAAGGAAAGCGTTTCTGAAGAAGAGAAATTTGTTAACATCGAGTATAGATTTAAGTGTCAGGAAGTCGTTTCTGAAAGTATTTGTATGGAGTGTAGCCATGTATGGAAGTGAAACATGGACGATAAATAGTTTAGACAAGAAGAGAATAGAAGCTTTCGAAATGTGGTGCTACAGAATAATGCTGAAGATTCGATTGGTAGATCACATAAGTAATGAGGAAGTGTTGAATAGAATCGGGGAGAAGAGAAATTTGTGGCACAACTTGATGAGAAGGGATCGATTGGTAGGGCATATTCTGAGGCATCAAGGGATCACCAATTTAGCATTGGAGGGCAGCGTGGAGGGTAAAAATCTTAGAGGGAGACCAAGAGATGAATACACTAAGCAGATTCAGAAGGATGTTGGTTGCAGTAGGTACTGGGAGATGAAGAAGCTTGCACAGGATAGAGTAGCATGGAGAGCTGCATCAAACCAGTCTCTGGACTGAAGGCCACAACAACAACACATCTTTATACAATTTGGTTACATAATTTATCCTGTTTCATGCAGAGCGTCCTGGAAGGAAAGGTCAAAATTCAGTGTGTGACACGAACGTTTATCCGAAGCATAAACTTTCAGCAACCATGGTCACTAAAATGCCTACTTTAAGAACTACGAGGATGGTTTAACAAAACTGGTAAATCTACATGAAAGAACAGAACATTTTTGTTGCGCCTTCGTGGTTGGTAAGCTTGCTTATTCCAAGGATCGTATATAGAATTTCCAAACTGTACAGTCCATTGTTGACAGCCTTCTAAATATGTCAGTGTGTCGACTGCAATTGAAAATAGCGTAAGCCGAGTTCCGTGCTGATATTAAACATTTTCATTTGAAAGTTGGACGGCGGCACACATCCACACAGACTTGGATGAAGTTCACGCGGGATCTACGCCCTCAGTGAAGACCATTTACTTCTGGATTAATGAATTTAAACGTGATCGGACGAGCACCGAAGAGGAAGCGCGCTCCGGCCGCCAAAGGAAACCATTGACAGAATCCATGATATTTTAATGCAAGACCACAGAATCAATGTTCATGACATTGCTGAGACTGAGGGGTCTCAACTGAGCGGCTGCATATATCGTACACGAAGAACTGGCTGTGCAGAAGCTGTATACGAGATGGGTGCCGCGACAGCTCACAGTCGACTATAAGCGCATCATTTCAACGCAATGTCTTTTTTTCACCGATATGTGACTCTCCTGGATCCGTCATTACACACCAGAGTCAAAACGGCAGTCAATGCCATGAAATGATTCAAATGGCTCTGAGCACTCTGGGACTTAACATCCGAGGTCATCAGTCCCCTAGAACTTAAAACTACTTAAACTTAACTAACCTAAGGACATCACACACATCCATGCCCGAGGCAGGATTCGAACCTGCGACCGTAGCGGTCGCGCGGTTCGAGACTGAAGCGCCTAGAACCACTCGGCCACACTGACGGGCTAAAACCACGAACAAAGGTTGGCGAAAGTTCCCCGAAGAAAGCACAGATCATTTTGTCAGTGGCAAGGTGACAGTCACAGTTTCTTTGGGATTCCCAAGGAATTATCTTCATAGATTACTAGGAAAATGGTAGAACTATAACCATACCCTATTGTGCATCATTTTGGACCATTTGAAATTTGAGGTGTCTGAAAAAAGACGAAAATTTGCAGGCAAAAAAGCGCCCTCATCAGAATAAAGCGCCATTCCACACACCAATGATAACAATGGCGAAAGTGCATGAATTAGGCTTTGAAACGGTTCCTCATCCACCCTATTCACCAGATTTAGCCCTAAGAGGCTTTTTCCTGTTCCCTAACTTGAAAATTTGATTCGCTGGGAAGAAATTTTCAGCATATGAGAAAATAATAGTTGTAAAAAAATGGTTCAAATGGCTTTCAGCACTATGGGACTTAACATCTGAGGTCATCAGTCCCCTAGAACTTAGAACTACTTAAACCTAACTAACCTAAGGACATCACACACATCCATAGCCGAGGCAGGATTGGAAATGCGACCATAGCGGTCGTGTGCTTCCAGACTGAAGCGCCTAGAACCGCTCGGCCACACTGGCCGGCTGATAGTTGTAGTCAACAAGTATTTTGCAGAATTTGACAGAAGCTATTTTTCGGATGGAATGAAAAAGCTGAAGGGTCGCTGGACCTTCTTCAGCTATATATATTTTTTTTTTTGCTTTTTTACCAGACTTATCAAAGCGCCTTCATATGAGCACTTCTTCATTTTCGATGATTTGAAACAAATCTTTTCTACTTCAAACTCTTTGCTTTCCATATTTTGGTACAAAACCAAGAAAAAATATCCTAGTAAACACAGGCTCTAAAATGCATACCTTATGAGCTACGAGTTTTGAGTAAAAGAGATGTGTTTCACAGTATCAACGATGAAAAAGAACTCACAAAACTTAAGGTATGCACTTTATTGCCCTTTTTGCACTACATTTTTTCTTGTTTTGATCAATACCATCACCTGTCAAAATACGGAAAGCAAAAAGCTTGGCCGGCCGCGGTGGTCTAGCGGTTCTAGGCGCGCAGTCCGGAACCGCGCGACTGCTACGGTCGCAGGCTCGAATCCTGCCTCGGGCATGGATGTGTGTGATGTCCTTAGGTTAGTTAGGTTTAAGTAATTCTAAGTTCTAGGGGACTGATGACCACAGATGTTAAGTCTCATAATGCTCAGAGCCATTTGAGCCAAAAAGCTTGCAGTAGGAGAGATTTCTTTCACAGTATCGAAGATGAAAAAGTGCTCGTAGCTCTTAAGGTACTCATTTTAGAATCCATGTTTGCTAGACTATTTTGCTTCGAACTATCGTTCCTGTCATATCTTTGATTGCCACCACCCTGTATTTGTAACGAAGTGAGACAAATGTCCTGTTCGTGGTCCCCACCGCGACGCTGGCTGACAGTTCTCGGCTCCAGGGACGGCGGCGCCCTCGCCGCGAGGCGCGCCGAACCCCGTGGGTGGCGGCGTGACGTCACCAGGTACGCGGCCAATGGCGGCGCGGCGGCTGGCAGCCACCTGAGGGTCCGGCCGCGGCGAGGCGCGTCCAGTCTGCCGCGAAGCGAAGCGAAGGAAGTTCTCCAGGTGGGACAGGAGAGCAGTCAGTCGCTGCCGCCCCCAGCAGTCGGCAACAGTCCGCCACCAGCCGCCGCCCCCTGGCTATGGAGAGTGCCGCACCGCGAACTGGATAACCCGTTCGACAGCAGAGCAACCTCCGCGACAGCGCAAGCGCCGGCAGACCCGAGGTAGGTGTGCCTTTCGTTTGTCTCTCGCCTCGCCGTCCGTCTGCTGAGAGAACAATGCGACGGCGGCGATACACAGCCCGCGCCGTAAAACGCGCTCTGTACGGCCGCTTCGCCATTTATTGCCCTGTGAATGTGCGTGTTCCCCTTCCGCTGCGAGAGCTGAGGCAATCCGTGTCTCCGCCTCGTGCAGTGCTTGTGAAGTGCTCTGAAAACTCTCGAAGGCGTGCTTACGGCTCTCTGCAGCAAACACGTCGCCGAATCACGACAGACCCCGTCTACAGCCGGATCATTACTGTCCCGGAACAGCTGGGAAGACATCAGCTGATCGTGACAGCCGCGACGCGCGCAGATTTACAAGTTGTGTGGCGCGTGGGCGGGAAACGGTTTCTGCCTGCTGTGCGTGCAGTCTTTTACCGACTACCTGAACAGAAGTAACAGTGATTTTTGGTGTGCCGTACTGACATTCTGTGGCAATGGGCTCCTGTTCAACATTCTCAGAATTCCCGTTATAGTTTGATTTACATGCAACAGACACTCAGTTTCATCGACCAGATGACGTAGATCGAGTTCAGACGTACGGCGACCTCGACTGTACTTTCTGTCAAATATTAGCTGCACGCTTTAGAACTCTTACGAGCCAAACACAATCGACCCTGTCGCATAGTACAATCTTTATAGTTCAACGGAATGCTGTTGTATTACCGAAGATTAAAATTAATGATTAATTTCTTCATCTTCAGGTGGAGATTTTCTTATTTCTCACGGGATATACAACGGCATATGTGACTTCCTTCTTCTACTCGATGACAACAGTTAATTTCATTTAGAATATAACAATATTTGAAATTAAATTTGTCATATCGATGTAAAGTGACATTAAAGTAGATCAAATGACAAATGATGGTGAAAGAAAAGAGCAATGTTTGCTATTAATAATATAAACAAACGCGTATAAAATGAAAAGAACGTGTTCTGCTGTTGCTGGAGACAATGATCGCGAGTAAATTGTTACACTTCAGTACACCAGAAAGAAGATCTGTGGGAAGACTGAGACAAAGTGGTGGAAGCGGAACCTGCTGTCGCAGTACAAATCTGGCATATATAAATAACAATCATAAAAAGTAGAAGGCTCAGAATGTTGCCACGAAATTATCCAACTATCCCACTTGAGAGTTGTTTATACTTATTTCTTAGACATTGAAAACAAATCTACGTTGGACGAAGTTGTATCTAAACTAGTTTATCTGCAAGCCATGTGTTCCTTAGTTTCGTAAATTGAGTGGGAAAGAACTGAAATCATAACTTAGGTTTACGCAACACTAAATTTCTAGGCTTCACTTATAGTTTTTTGCTTGCCCTTTCTGTAATTCAAGATCATTGGTGCGGTTTCACCCGATTAAAAATATGAATGAAGCAGAGGACGTACCACAGATCAATCCAGATAAGTACATAATGTATCCACCCGACGTCTGGGCCTTTCCATCTTTTGAGATGTGATCGCAGAGTAAACATTATCGCTTCATTTTTTTCTTCGCACTGCCCTTGTGACAGCGCAGGCATTGATGCTTGGATGTTCGGTATATTGACTGCTGCATTTCCTGTACGGAGGTATTTTTCTGTGTAGAAAGGAAAATTACGGTTTTACGAGCCGTCGACGGCGAGGTAATTAGCCACTGAATATAAACTGCGATTGGGCGATAATCTGAATGTATTTGATCGTGTCCTTTAGAAAGGAACCATCACAGCATTTACCTGTAATCAGTTAGGGGAACAGTATACAAAACTGCATCTGGATGGCCGAAACGTGGTCGACACCCTGCTACTTCGGAACGCGGATCCAACGTTTTTACCACTGAGCCACCTCGATCGGCTTCTTAGCTACTTAACTAGTTAGCCCCACCCATGTCACCACGTAAATCACATTCACGATAAACGTTATGATGTGGAACTTGTTAGATGAACAAAATATTGCAGACCCAGTATATATGCATGCTGGCCAATTACAGGCTTGTAATAGACTAAATTAGTTTCGTTCAAGATGTCCTCATTGGCATAGAAGGGGTGGTCACGTAGAATCAGTTTTAGTCTACATTTGAAAACACCTCTCCTGTCTGTCAGACATATTTTCTTAGGCAAATTATCAAAGAGTTTTATAGCATTGCACACCTTTCGGCCGGCCGGAGTGGCCGTGCGGTTCTAAGCGCTGCAGTCTGGAGCTGAGCGACCGCTACGGTCGCAGGTTCGAATCCTGCCTCGGGCATGGATGTGTGTGATGTCCTTAGGTTAGTTAGGTTTAATTAGTTCTAAGTTCTAGGCGACTGATGACCTCAGAAGTTAAGTCGCATAGTGCTCAGAGCCATTTGAACCATTTTTTTTTTTTTTTTTTTTTTTTTTGCACCCCTTTCTATTTCAAAGTCAGATTAACTAGAGGGAAATGTAGGTCATTTTCCTTCTAATGTTTTTATAGTGACTATATTCTGAAATTGTGGTCAATGTTGACTACAAATTTAATGAGTGAGTAAATGTACAGCGAAATTGTACGAGTAGTAGTTACTATGTACAGTGTTTAAAGAGATGCCTGCAAGATGTACGTGTGCAAACTGCATATATAATTCTAATTACTTGCTTGGGGTACGGAACAAGAACAGACGTAAATCTGCAGCCATATACCTACGTTCTGTGTGAGGAAATTGAGCCACAGAGCTACTTCTTTTACACACGTTTTATGTCTGTGATGACAAATCTTATCTCAAGGCAATCTCTTCAAAGAGTTGGTAATTATCAGGTGTTGTTAGCCAGCAGAGGGGGAGCAGGTTTCCACGGTAATGTTACAGCAGTTTGTTAGGCAGCACAGTAGTCAACGGCAGCGACGTCTCGGAGCTGAGTGTCTGTAGTCCTCAGGCTTTCCTGCCGGTGAAAGTCAATACGTCCGGCCGCCGAGCGGCGAAAGTCCGGGAACCGGGCTGCGTCCGGAATACGGCCTCCTCGTACAGCACAGCATAACCTAGCATGGCATAGCATAGCACAGCATCGAAACATAGCCAGTGCGCACGTCAAGCATGCAATGGAGACAACAATGTTTTGATCTGAAGTTATATGTCTTACAATGGACTTGGTCGATATCACTTACTGTCTTACGAGTTTCATTACATTTTCTATATCACTTTCTTGTGACGCCGAAAATAGCTTGGAACGAAGCAACCCTCTGACGTCTTCAAGTGATCTCTATGTCATATGTCTACCGCAAGAAGGAGGCATGCTATCGAAACAGATGGTACCAAACTATTTTAGGTATTTTTTTATTTATTTAGCGTACAGCTTACAGAGTTATAGTTAACAAGTGCATACATTATTCACATAGAGTTGAGATAAGCATTTCCCATCATAGATGCACATCCAAAGACTGCAGCCAGTTGATTGCTGCAGGTGTTGCGTCTGCAAAAGTCTTTCCAGTGATTCGTGAATTTTCTCTTTGCGCAATCGTGTAAGATGGGGTCCAGTGTTTGTTCCGATGTTCCGTAGTTATATTAGTCATCATCGGCGATTCCCAATTTATGTGATGTTGCTTTGGTAACGGTGTGACTTAGTTGACTGAGTTCGTTTGTGAAGTGGTTGGTTCGCTCCCCAGGGTTAGATGGTTACAAAGCGTGAGTAATTTTGTTAAAATATCTGAACCCTAACAACAGATCAGCCAATGGCAGTTCGTAGCTTTCCGCTTTTCAATAGCGCCAATGAATAGCTTGTTCCATTTACACAAATCAAAAAGTTTTTGCATCACCCAGGTTCCTAGAACTCCTGAAGACAGACGTTAACTGTGGATATTGTATCACAGACACAGTCCCTTTGACTGTTCAGAGACGTCACTAAACCCGCCCAAAGATGTAAACAAGAGCTCGTGTTGTCTGCAGTTCAGCCATCCCTAGACGGTCAATACCACGGTTCGATCGCGTCCGCATTGTTACTTTGTACCAGTAAGGGCTCTTAACAAGGGAAGTGTCCAGGAGTTTCGGAATGAACCAAAGCGATGTTATTCGGACATGTAGGAGATACAGAGAGACAGGATCTGTCGATGACATACCTCGCTCAGGCCGCCGAAGGGCTACTACTGCAATGGATGACCGCTACCTATGGGTTATGGCTCGGAGAAACCCTGACAGGAACGCCACCCATGTTGAATAATGCTTTTCGTGCAGCCATAGGACGTCGTGTTACGACTCAGACTGTGCGAATTAGCCTGCATGATGCGCAACTTCATTTCCGACGTCCATGGTGAGTGGTAATGATGGCATTACCATCACGACACCATGCAGCGCGGTACAGATGGGCCCAACAACATGCCGAATGGACCGCTCAGGATTGGTATCACGTTCTCTTCACCGATGAGTGTCGCATATGCTTTCAACCAGACAATCGTCGGAGACGAGTTTGGAGGCAACCCGGTCAGGCTGAACGGCTTAGACACACTGTCCTGCGAGTGCCGCAAGGCGGAGGTTCCCGGTTGTTTTGGGATGGCATTATGTGGGGCCGACGTAAGCCGCTGGTGGTCATGGAAGACGCGGTAACGGCTATACAATACGTGAATGCCATCCTCCGATCGATAGTGCAACCATATCGGCAGCATATTGACGAGGCATCTGTCTTCATGGACGACAATTCGCGCCTCCATCGTGCATATCTTGAGAATGGGTTCCTTCAGGGTAACGACATCTCTCGACTAGAGTGGCCAGCATGTTCTCCAGACATGAACCCTATCGGACACGCCTGGGATAGATTGAAACGAGCTGTTTATGAACGACGTGACCCACCAACCACTCTGAGGGATCTACGCCGAATCGCCGTTGAGGAGTGGGACAATCTGGACCAACAGTGCCTTGATGAACTTGTGGATAGTATGCCACGACGAATACAGGCATGCATCAATGCAAGAGTACGTGCTACTGGGTATTAGAGGTACCGGTACGAACAGCTATCTGTACCGCCACCTCTGAAGGTCTCGCTGTATGGTGGCAAACATGCAATGTGTGGTTTTCATGAGCAATAAAAAGGGCGGAAATGATGTTTATGTTAATCTCTATTCCGATTTTCTGTACGGGTTCCGGAACTCTCGAAACCGAGGTGATGCAAAACTTTTTTGGATGTGTGTATATAGTAATGCGTTCTAGGAAAAAAGAAGAACCAACGCACCACGACGAAATTATTTGAAGGGGACGGAAAGCGGTAGATGTGATGTACATGTATTGACAAACAAATGATTACAATTTTAGAAAAATTGGATGTTTTATTCAAGAGAAAGAGCTTCACAAACTGAGGAAGTCACTAACACGTTGGTCCACCTTGGGCCCTTTTGTAAGCAGTTATTCGGCTTGGCACTGATTAATAGAGTTGCTAGAGTTGTTGGATGTCCCGTTGAGGCTTATCGTGCCAGATCCTGTCCAACTGGCGCGTTAGATCGTCAAAATACCAAGCTGGTCGGAGAGCCCTGCCCGTAATGTTCAAACGTTCTAAATAGGGTAGAGATCCGGCGACTATGCTGGCCAACGCAGGGTGTGGCATGCACGAAAACAACCAGTAGAAACTCTCGTCGTGTGCTGGTGGGGATTATCTTGCTGAAATTTAAGGCCAAGCTGGCTTGCCATAAAAAGGGCAACAAAGCGATGTGTATAGTACCGTCGACGTAGCCCTGTGCTGGAAGACTGGCACGGGTGGCAACCAAGTGGGTCTGCTGTGGCAAGAAATGGCACCCCAGACTATCACATCTGGTTGAAGGGCCGTATGGCGAGCGTCATTCAGGCTGGTATCCCAGTGCTGTTCCGGACGTCTCCAGACAGGTATTCACTGGTCATGGGGGTTCAGTTGGAAGCAGGACTCATCACTGAAGACAATTCCAATCCAGTCAATGAGATTCCAGGCCGAGGACTTGTCTGGGGACGACCCGGACAGCAATGGGATATTGCCTGCCATACGACCCGATAACCAGCACTGACTGTGTGGGGTGCCATTTCAATTCATATCAGGACCCCTTTGGTTGTCATCTGCGTCAACCTTACAGCAAAACGGCAAGTCGACGATATTCTACGTCCCGGTTTGTTGCCTTTTATGGCAAGCCATCCTGGGCTTACATCTCAGCAAGATCATCCGTGCCCGCACACAGCGCGAGTTTCTACTGCTTGTCTTCCGGCTCACCAAACCCTGCCTTGGCCAACAAAGTCGCCAGATCTCTACCCTATTGAGAACATTTGGAGCGTCATGGGCAAGTCTCTCCGACCAGCTTTGATATTTTGGCGATCTAACCCTCCAGTTCGACAGAATTCGGCACGATAGCCACCAGAAGGACAGCCAACAACTCTACCAATCAAAGACAAGCCGAATAACTGCTTACACGAGGGTCAGAGGTGGACCAACACGTTATTGACTTACTCAATCTGTGAAGCTCTTTCTCTTGAATAAATCATCCAATTTTTTCTGTAACTGAAATCATATATTTGCCTGTACATGTACATCACATCTAACCATTTTCCGTCCAATTCGGCTAATTCCTTCTTGGCGAGTGTCATTAACCAACGGCCACAGAAAGCTCTGTTTCACAGTCTTAACTCGTATTAGCTGTCGACAATTAGATCATTAGAGACGGAGCACAAGTTTGCATTGAGGAAGAATGGGGAAGAAAATGGACCGTGATCTGTTCTGTGAACCATGCAAGCATTTGCCTTAAGTTGTTTAGAGAAACCTCGTACAATGTAAATCTAGATGGTCCAATGATGAATTGAATCTCGGTCAGAAGTCGTAACCATTGCAGTGTCGTAACCATTGGCTCATCTCGGTCGACAGGTCGAATGAATATTTGAGTCCCGTGCCAGATGCGAATCCATTGTCTTAAGTAGTATTGTAGATAGAGAAGCCGACCATCGGGTGGAAAAGTTAAGACAATTGGTCGTCTGCGTGTTTGTCGAGGAGAGTAAGCCACGTGGCGGAGTCAGATGTCTTTTACCACCGTGTCATCAACACGTGTGACAGTAACTCATCACAGATATCTTCTCTGGACAGGGAAGGCGAAAAGGCGAATTCATTCACAGCTCTTCTGGATGTCAACAATTGCAACAATTGAGATAAACAGGAATGTAGAAGTTTTCTTTACAGGAACCGTCCTATTTATTTCAACTGCCCTCCTTAAGGGAGGACGTAAACGAAGTACGTTTACAAAATACAATCATTCACCAAATCCACAATTTTGGAGTTACATTACTGAAATGTTCTGCATGTACTGGCTATTTTTCAGAATATTAACTGAAAAATTTTATTGTTTTTTAAATTTTTAAGTTTTCTGACCCCCATGATTCACAAAGGTATCATTTTCTCAGAAATATTCCAAAAATGATCTTGTAAATTTTACAGTGTAACCTCAGTATGTATAGCAACAACGCACAAAAGCACTGTATTACATTAATATTTAATGAATTTGTAAATTTAATTATTTTTTAACTGAAAAAGTATGCATAGATTTTTGTACTCTACCTTTTGGCATACAGGAATGATATTAAAATTTCCACGTGCATATATTATGTTTTTATACATACTGCAAAGGTCATGCCAAAAATCATGACTCTATCTTTACTGGTTTCTGAGAAAAACGTACTTGAATAATGAAAATGGTAATTCTGAGAAAACGCTCTTTGAAGTGGAACTTACTTTTTCCTTGCCATTCCCTATATCAAAAGGCTCCAGAACTGTACTGGGTGTCCTCCTTTTCTTCGAGACTTCTCTTCTGGCGTCTTTTTTTCTGTCTTGTGTACTTTACAAGATCTTCCACGGATTTCTCAGCTGCAGGGATGCGCTGCGTATCATTTCTCTTCAAGATTCTCGAGTGAATGCTCCAGCCTTGAAACTGAAAGACATTTACCCTCTCTGAGTTGGAACCGTTAAGTAAAATAACAGCTTCATAAACTGCAATTTTAACTACCGTGGCTGAACAAAATGCTTTGGGGCAACGTTTCCATATAAGAGCCATTAAAGACACAATAGAATTCTGAGTTTTTCCATGAATACACTTCTTGAGAATCTCGAGGTTGGACAGATACCCGATTGCTGGCTCTATGGGGTTCAGAATTGGTTCAGGAAAACTTTCCTTGTGAGTATAAGGCATACTAACCCTCCGGGCCTGCGTTTAACGACGTCAAATAATGGGGCACGGATTATGTACGGGGTGTTCATCTGTGGATAAGATATGAAAATAGCGAGCCTATAATTTAATAAAGCATGCACACGTTTCTTGCATATCTTTGTAAACACTGTTAGTTGTCGTGGCATGATTAAAAAACAGAAAAGACACAACGACAAGATTATTCAAATAATGACAATCTGTAAACAAACATTACGATTGCCTGTTGTTTCCAAAGAGACTATCCAACCGTCATAGATGACATACAAAACAAGTAGTAAGTTTGCTTGATAGAAGTACTCAGAAACTCGGTTTACGTAACTAATGCGAAAACTAATACTGAAGAGTCTGTTATCGATCGAAGTGGCGCAATGGTTAGTTCACTGGACTCGCATTGGGAGGACGACGGTTCAAATTCCAGTCCAGCCGCCATCCATGTTCAGGTTTTCCGTGATTTCCACAAATTGCTCCACGCAAATGTCAGGATAGTTCCTTTCAAAAGGGCATGGCCGATTTCCTTCCACATTATTTCGTAATCCGAGATTCCTCTCCGTCTCTAATAATCTCAGTCTCGGCGGTTCATTAAAATCTAACCTTGTTTCCTTCATTTGAAGAGTCTCTTCACCATGTGGTCGTAGCAGGATTAATACGTTGGGCACTTAATTTTTTTATGGCACTTACTATGTGATTTGGGGTATGAAACTTCAAGAATATATTGTCACTGAGTTGTACTAAAGAATGAAAAATAAAACAAAAAATGACATTTTAACGAATATCTTTCTCTAATATTTGCATAAATTAGTCTCTACATAAGTATGACGTTCTACTTTTCCTGCAGACTACATCCAAGTATTACAAACAGGTATTATTCGCACTATAGTCAACTGCGTGCCAAAATATGTAATATAAGATTCTCGCTTACAAAATATAATGTACTATCCAAACACTAATAAAAAAAATCCCAAATGAAACCTTGTTAAAGAGTTCGTTTATTACGTGCGTGTTTGTGTCATTTGTTGTTCAGAGCCGGAAATACACACGTTTTTGAGTTTTGGACATACTTCATTTTGAACAGAAAATTACAACTTTCGCTTATAGAATACCGTCGTGCGAGGATAGCAAAATGAAGTTACTGGCTGTGAAGCACGCTGGCTGCATACTGTAAGAATGTTGCTAAAGTAGTGTTGCAGAAAATAAACAAAATTGTATAGTATGGCACTTAAATAACGCTTCCATATCAAACTAACTAATAGGGACAGAAGTGGGGGACTTTTGTGCTTACACATCGACATCTCAAAAGAATTATTTCCATTTTTCCTAGAGACGTAACATAATATACAAGAAAATAAATTTTTGGCGAATAGTTTACTACTTAGAATGCCGCAGGATCTTTACAGTTTCGCATTTCAGCTAGAATCGACCAGCAGCATGACACCACATGGATGACTGATTAACAGGAACTTGCTGAGACGAAATGGTGGTGAAGAGTTATTGGCCGGTAGACCTTGTCTGGAGTTGTTCTGGCGCCTGCTGCAAGTCTTTCCATTGGACTCCACTTCGGCGATTTGCACATCGACGAAAATGAGATAAAGTATTTAAAAGAACACAAACACCCAATCACCGAGAGAAGCAAATTTCTAACCGAGCCGCGAATCGAACCCGGGACCACGCTCTCTAGAGGTAGAGTTGCTAAACACTAGATTTTTTTTTTCCTTCATCACTTTGTTCGTCATTGTTTTCGGCATTTGGTCTGGGTTGACGTCGCATGACACCCCTCCAAGTTTATCGTTGACTACTTCACTCACTTTCTTTTTTATTACAGAAAGTAGCTAGTCCTCTGATAGAACACGCCGAGCTACCATGCCGCTTGACTAGACCATCATGAGCCGCGTACAGAAACTTGCTCAAGATATCCGACGTGGTCAGAAGAATCGTATTTAGGTGATGACAAACAGCAGTGTTTCAATTTCATTAAAATTACTCTAGCTGCAACGCCGCGTCATGGTATAAAAACTTAGAATACTAAATTTTAAGTAATTTATATGGTGGCGCTGCAGTACACCTAGAAGAATTTCAATGAAATTGGCACCGGCCGCAGAATCCTGCATATATATAACGGCAACATTTGATTTGGAAATAAAAGATTTCTTATTTATAAAAGATTAACTTGCATCTCTGGCTCTAGATACCAGTATTCGGATGTTCACTTGGTACCCTCAGCGGAATCTAGAGAACCGCTAGACATCTAGCGCAACGCACTACTTTAGTATGTCATAAAGATAGCTATCAGTCCAAAGACAGCCCACTAAGAATACCTTTTCTTCTTTACGGTTATCGTGCTTTACATTGCGCCTCTTTCTCCTTTTTCAGTCGAGTTTGTTTAGTAATTTGTTCCCAAATCATCTGTTATCTCGGAATCATCCAGCGAGATACAGCACGTGTGTTGTGAGCTGCAGAAGGGACATAACGAACTGACGGACAGGGTGGGCAAATCTGTGGTTGTTTGCTGATGCTGTGGCGTACGGGAAGGTGTCGGTGAGTGACTGTACGAGGATACAACCTGACTTGGACAGGATTTCTAGTTGGTGTGATGAGTGGCAGCTTCCTCTAAAGGTAGAAAAATCGTAAGTCAATGCAGATGAGTAGGAAAATAATCATGTAACGTTCGAGCATAGCATTAGTAATGTGCTGCTTGATATAGTCATGTCGATTAAGTATCTAGGAGTAGCGTTGCAAAGCGATATGGAATGGAACGAGCACGTAAGTACGGTAGTAGGAAAGGCGAATGGTCGACTGCGGTTTACTGGGAGAATTTTGGGAAAGTGTGGTTCATCTGAAAAGAAGACCGCTTATAGAATATTACTGCGACCCTTTCTTGATTACTGCTCGAGTGTTTTGGACCTCCACCAGGTCGGATTAATGGAAGACATCGAAGCAATTCAGAAGCATGATGCTGTATCTATTACCGGTACGTTCAGTCAGCACGCAAGTATTACGGAGGTGCTTCGCGAACTCAAATGGGAATCCCTGGAGGGAAGGCGACGTTCTTTTCGCCAGGCTCTCTAGAGAACCGGCATTTGAGGCTCTCTGAAGAACAATTCTACTGTCACCGACGTACATTCCGCGAAAGGACTACGAACACAACATAGGAGAATAGAGCTCCTACAGAAACGTATGGGCAATCGTTTATCCGTTGCTCCATTTGCGACTGAAATAGGAAAGGAATGACCAGTGGTGGTACAAGGTACCCTCCGCCAAGCACCATGCTGTGGCTTGCGGAGTATGGTATGTAGATGTAGACACAGGTGCAAATGGTGAATTACGTGCCTATATTTCCCTCGTATCTCAGGCAGCCTTGTTCTGCTAACGTCCCGTGTTTACATGGTCCTCTCGAGAGACGAAAGCACGAATGTCTTCCCAGCCTAACGGTGCGCCCCACTAAAGGATTGCGGGCGCCCTGTTGGCCGAGTTCGCTGCACACTTGGCGGATGTATAATTTTTACATGATATATTTACAGGATCATAGTCACTATGTAATAATAACGAGGAATTACTTCGATGTCAGACTCAAATTCGGAAAATCTGTGCGAGCTGTTCGTTACTGCGACGTTATGTGTAACCTTCTGACATGCGCTCATGATAAGAACATACGTGAGAATTTCGCTTAACATACATTTAAAAATTTTAAACTAACATCAGTGGTAAAAGCTAGTGCAATTTACCACTACCACTTTACACGATCCATACTCCTTATAAAACAATTACTGTGATGATATTTAAATTACGTTCTTTTATTCGAAAATCACGTGAAAATAGGTAGCTCATTTTAAGGCGTTTTATGTGCACGTTAAATCACCACTCCGCGTACATAGTACTTTATCCGAAGATGCATTCGTAACATAAATGTTTCAATATGAACACGTATTGCCCGAAAAGGAACGTATTTCAGTTAGAAGAATACATTTAAAAGATTTGAATAAAGTGTTTAAATTACTCAGCCAATTTTATAAGAATATAACTAGCCATTGCGAGTAAGGTCTTGTGTCAACGATACAGTTTGTATTAGTGAATGATTACTACAGTCATATCGTTCGGTTAGGGTAAATCATTTGTGCAAAATTTAAAAATGTGTGTTCCTGCTGAAGATGACTGTGTAGAACAAGAAGTATAAGAGAGTAAAAAAGTTTCCATTTCAGTGCGTTTCTGCAGCGTGTACGTAACGGAGCGCAACTCCCATGGGGGTATATAAGCACTGACGTTTAAGCAAGAGACTAGTGCAGCATTCGCATGTTTCCAGCGTGCGTGCGCTAAGTGCGCAAACATGAACAATGGCGCCGTTATGATCAAATACGTCTAAACAGGACCAACGTGCTGTTACTCTTTTCTTGGGTGCCGAAGAATAAACACCGAAAGACACTCGTTGTAGAATGAAGAATGTATACGGGGGCAGCATGTCTGTCGAAAATCAGCTGCGACATGGAGTGCTGCATGGTAACGCGCGTCCCCATATCGCAAATTCCGTAAAGCAGAAGTCACGCCGATTTCAGTGGGAGGCACTCGAGATCCAGCCCTATAGTCTTGGCCTCCGAACCAGTGAGTTTTCATGGAGCATTTCAGTTCCACATGGGAAAACGTGCGATTTGGATTAGCAGCGCCAAGTTCCAGAGGTACAGTACTATGGTACTTTAAATGAAAGGTGTAACTAAATGAAGCGTTAGCATAGCGGGCTGCAGCTGTTTCTTGGCGTACAGAACGCAGTGGGGAGCCAAAGATGTAGCGGGACCGGTAACAGGGACAATGGACAGGCGAGCAGCAGCGATGCGCCTTCCACGCAGCTCCGCGTGATTGTTCAGTCAGATGTGCACAATTAGCTCCTGCTCTGTAAGCTGCCGGAGCCGTCCGCCGACGCTGGCACGGAAAATGACTTCCGTACTCCTTCTCGCGCATCCTTATTTATTTCTTCTGTTGGAAGCCTTGTAACCTGGTCGTAAAGCATAACGTGCCGCGTGCTGGCTTGCGAGACAGGGAGGTGTGCCAGATCCGGATCGAAACCGCGCAGCGGATTAATGAGCGTGAGCAGGCACGCCGGCCTGCCTCTGTGTGGATTTTAGGTGGTTACTCACGCTCGTTGAGGCTAATGCTAGGCTGGTTCCCATCTTCCACCTCAGTTAATCTCATACACAACCTGTTAGAACACGATAACAGATCTTAGACTCCTACACGGAGACAAGTTCTCTGCATTGGTCAATTGGTCATTTTTGTAATATCTCCCGCTTGCACGCTGATAAAGAAAACTGTCACGACACGAGTGTCTCTTCTTCGATCCATCTGATTCTCTTCCCTCTGTGTTACTAGCGCTTACAAAAAAATAAAGAAAAGCTAATAAATGCGTCACCGGGGAATCTGGAAACCGAATATCTTCGTCGAAAGAATATGGCCGGTAGACGACACTCAGAGGTAGCTCATTGACCGATGTATCGTAGCTGTAGCGACTTCATTGCTAATTTTGTAATCGAAAGGGAGGTAACAGTCGCTTTTCGTTGCCGTTGCTCGTCTGAGGGGGCCGGCCACACTCATCGCTCTGCTACAAATCTTCTAGCATTCAGAAACCATTTTAACGCGGAATAGCACAGCCGTCATCCAGCAAAATGGTCGAATGCTGAGGTACTGAACCCGGAGGCTGCGGGGGTGGGGGTGGTGGGGTTGGAGGGCTTGGAGGGGGGGGGGGGGGGGAGGGTCTGGGATAAAATTCATAACCCCGTCCCGTCATCCAGATTTAGGCTTTCCACATTTTCCCTAAACTGGTTAATGCAAATGGCTCCTTTGTAAAGGACTCGGCCGATTTCCTTCCCTGTCCTCCTCCAATCCAGTTTTGTGCTCCGTCTCCAATGACCTTCTCGTCGGGGGAGCATCAAACCCTAGTCTTCCTTCCTTCACTCGCGGTTTAGAGAATTGTAAACATTGAATGTCAAATCACGGTCTATAAAGTAAATTATCCTGCTTCACTAAGGCAATCTGGTTTGCTCATTTCTGATGTATCTCACTCAGATCGACATATACGTTCCATTTGAGAAATTATTAAACCACTAGCATATTTTGCTAACAGTTAGAAAGGGATATTTAATTAGTATCTACAGTCGTGAACAGAATAAAATCCTTCTTTCTGACTTTCACCTACTTGCCTATAGCAATATTCAACCTTATGGATTTAATAAAACAGATATACCAAGCCCACTATCCGTAAATGATGAGGTCCTCAAAGATAGCGCTTTGGCAAAGCCACTATCCGTTAATGATTCTCACAGATGACGCTTTAGCATAGCCACTATCTGTCAAAGATGAGACCCTCATAGATGGAGCTTCAGCAAAGCCATTACCCAGCAACGACGAGGTCCTCACAGACAGAGCTTAAAAGTCACTACCTGTCAACAATGAGGTCCTCATATATGGAGTTTCAGCAAACCCACTACCTGTCAACGATGACATCCTCACAGACAAAGCTTTAGTAAAGCCACTACCTGTCAACGATGACATCCTGAAAGACGGTGCTTTAGCAAAGCCACTGCTCTTCAGTGATGAGCTCCTCACAGCTGGAACTTCAGCATATTTAGACAAGTGTCAGACAGGATATCGGGAGCACTATTCCAGACTGAAATATTGTACTTTAGAAAAACCACAGAGCTATAAAATCGTCATTTCCAGACGGGGATTAAAATTCTGCTCCTCTCACACTCCTGTCGAATGCCTCGTCACTGCTCAAGACGTAGAAAAATGTTTCACACGAACAGCATTCCCGAAATACTTATCAGTTTGAATGTAGCATATGAAACGATTTACGTATCCGTAAAAAGTACGAAAACTCCGAAACTTTTGTGATTTTATATTCGAGATTATTTGTGGATAACCATAAAGGGTGGTCAGAAAGCTTCAGTTCGAAAGCCGTACAGTCCAGAGCCAGTATGCCAATCGAGCGATATTGCCGGGAGCCTTGAGGCAATCATTCCACCAACGTACAAATCCGTAACTTCCTGCTGCAAATTCTCGTCCGACAGGAGTCGTCGACACTTGAAGGCCTTTTTTAAACGACCGAAGGCGTGATGTAGGTAGCGATCTCCCCTTGTGTCTCAGCAGACGTGCTTGATCCGAACCTTGACGACGAGTATGCCTGCCCTTAAGTTCCTATGCGGTCCGACACTGGTCCATTGTCACATCCGAATCTGGATACTGAACGACTCGAAAAGCAGCCCAAATGAAGGCCTTTCAGACTCTGCCAGTTGCTGATAACGTTGCCTCATACGAGTACGTGGCATCTGCGTGTTCTTCACAGTGATGATCGAATACCCGACGCCCTTCACGCCCCTTATACGTATATTCAACCAGGCCCAGTAACGACACTCACTAACAGCACCAATGAACTCTGGTGGCTGTCCTACCTGTCGCGGAGAACTGCGACACTCATCACCACGTGGCTGGTCACAAAGATGGTTAAAGCATGTTCGAATAGCACATATTGTATCTTACAGTATGTTAGAATAACGCTTATTGTGTCTTCATATTTCCAGTCAACAAGTCTGACCACTTCGTTTTGACAATATGGAATCTGTTTGTACGACTCTTTCAATTGAGTGTTCCACAAATTTGGTGAAGTGTAATGGAAGCTGTTACACTGACACACGTTTTTTTTTTTAATCAATGTATTCATTGTCAACAGAATCTTGTTCAGACTGCGTTGAAACCAAATGGAACACTTCCTCAAAAATCAGGCATTCCAGTCAAAGTGGTAATTCATATACTTTGCTAAGTTCTACGATTTATTTAATGAGTTGCGAATGGTTCTTTATACCAGTACTATAGATTAGACCTTTTTATTCCCATATCATACCATTGTCTGATTCAAATCCAACGCTTTTTCTACGCAGTTGGTGATAATTTTAGTGAATATGTAGTACGTTATGGAGAAACATGTTTGTAGCTTTGTGTGTCTGCCCGTCTCCTTTCTGCTGAAGTACAGTAGCTGGAGTACTGTTTCGGTTTCGGAGCATCATCTTTCTCCGTAGACATCGTACAAACAACGTCGCAGATTAGTTTCTTATTAGGTTTCCTCCAATCTCAACAGTTTCTGTTGCAACGTCATTCTTCCAGGCGCTTCTCCATTCTTCATATCGGGAATGGCTCTGCACCTCAGCTGTAATTATCTTTCGAAAATCTTGACCTTCCTTAATAATAATCTGCGTTTCTGGTAATACTACATTCATTTTGTGAACGCTTGGAGATATAGAAATGAGGTTTTCGGCGAATGATAGTATGTGGAACGGCACATAATTTTGTTGCACGGTTAACACTCTTAATTTTACTACCGACCAAGATGCTAAAGCAAGTAGTGCTTTTGAAATGGAACGATATAGTTTTTCAAAGACTTTCTAAAACCCTTGAAAAGACTAGTACGGTGACATATCGGCGTTCAAACTTTTCGCAAAAATATCCGTTAAACACCCTCAAATTAAAAGACGAGACAACCGAAACTGACTATTGTGATGTAAACACTGCGAAGGGAGCTCTCGTGTCAGACTCTATCGTTGCACACGGCAAAAACACAGGCCTGCGCTACTAAGGTAAAAAAAGTATTTCCTGTTGACCCTTCTGATACGACAATGATAGGGACAGCTACAATTGTTACAAAAGGAACTAACCGCGCGGTGTAGCCGCGCGGTCTTGGGCACCTTGCCACGGTTCACGTGGTTCCCTCCGTCGGAGGCTCGAGTCCTTCCTTCGGCAAGGGTGCGTGTGTTGTCCTTAGCGTAAGTTAGGTTAAGTTAGATTAAGTAGTGTGTAAACCTACGGACCGATGACCTCCGCAGTTCAGTCCCATTTTTTTTCCAAAAGGAACTACATGATAATTTCAAGCGTAGGGACTTAGGAAAACTATTAAAAATGTGTACAGTTTTTGTGGAAAGAAGTAAATAGTTGAAAGGCTTGATATAACAGTGGATCCTGGCAGCAGAGCGCCACTGGGGGGGGGGGGGGGGGGGTGCTTAACGCATAAAAGCCAATTCCCGCCACCTATCCTTTCAGTTTTGGACATTGCTCGTATAGTTTTATGAAAAGTCGTAAAGCAAATATTGGCAAGCTTTATACCACTGCATCATCTTTACAAAACCTCTCGAAAGCCGTTAAAATGTCTTCCTTTAAAAATAATTATTTAAATAAATACCTTTTTAATACAAGACATTTTAAAATGGACTAAAAAGTATAAAATATTTTCTCCTCACCCCATACAGATAGTCCTGAAAACTTGTGCTTGTGATCTTTTTAATAGCCATGGCAGTACCTGAGTCACTAACACTTTTATTACACTGCAAATGATATGAACTGCTGCGTGATTTTTCTCAACGCCAGCAACTATCTATACTCCTTAGTATTATTCAGTCCATGTGCCCCAGTTTTTTCTTTTAATTTTACAACTGTTGTCATAACTATTACAAATTCAAAAGCACAAATTTTCGGGAGTGTCTTCATGGGGTTAGGAATCTGTGCGGCTCTAGCATATATTATTTTATGCATTTTAGTCCGTTTTGAAAACATGTTATATTAAAAGGTTTTTTATTTATACAATTATTTTCTGCTTTTTATACCTGTGTGTGTAAAATTTTCAATCGATTTCAAACATTTTGAAGAGATTACACAAAGAGACATATAGTAAATTTCAGGCTTACTTCAGTTTTTCTTCATCTGGCTCAGCTAATATGTTGCTTCCTCCTACCTATAACTCGCGAAAAGTCCGTGAAGGTAAAAATGAGAGAGAATCGAGCTCACACGGGAGCTTAGCAGTAGTCGTTGTTACCACGAACACGGAATGGGGGAAGTAGCAGTGCAACACGAAACACCCTCTGCCACACACCAGGCAAGAAAGCGAGTTAATGTTGTGTTGTCATCCAGTTCAGAGCTATGTTGAAAGTTTCAAGTCTCTGGTTCGTCGGGAAGTTCGTTTCAAATCAGTTGTAAAATTTGTACCGAACGGACAAACGGACAAGAAAGCGACGTAAGGAAAGCACGTTAAGATCCGTACTCCCTTCAGTATTTCGGTTCTGAGGACTAATCATACGGTACTACGCGCTCGTCTTGTTCTGTCGCTTGTTGAAAAACGTTTGTATACAGGTAGGCAGACCGTTGTACCAGAAGAACGGTATGCCGTTGGCACAGGTCCACGAAGTCCGCCCCGGTAGCTGAGTGGTCAGCGTGACAGACTGTCAATCCTAAGGGCCCGGGTTCGATTCCCGGCTGGGTCGGAGATTTTTATCCGCTCAGGGACTGGGTGTTGTGTTGTCCTAATCATCATCATTTCATCCCCATCGACGCGCAGGTCGCCGAAGTGGCGTCAAATTGAAAGACCTGCACCAGGCGAACGGTCTACCCGACGGGAGGCCCTAGCCACACGACATTTCCATTTAGGTCCACGAAAAGGCGAGAAGTGACGCACGAGGCGCACCTCTGCGTCCCGCTGGGAGACGTGTCCGGGAGGTGATACGGGGTGCCGCTATGGTGTTTATGGTGTGGCGGGGCGTCCGTGTAGCGGCCCCGCCTCTGCCATATCCCCGCTATCTGCGACACGCGCGCATCTGTCGCTTTACAACAGCGCTGACCAATTTGGCGCTCGGCCGCTCGCCTAATCTACGCCACTGCAGCCGGTTGCGTCTGCGATAACGGCAGCTTCCATCCGGGCCTATCTGTCGTCAGCACGCTACGTGCCCGTGTAAGAAATTAAAATCTGTCAGGTATGGGGCAGTGGTGCAACAATGTTAGCGTGCACACCCTGTTCCTCTTACGGACGTTTCTTGCGTACTAGCTGACCCGACAGATGTCCTATTCAAATTTCAACAAATACGTTTGTGATCGTTTTTTTTTAATTTGTGAAAAGCTATTGAAAATGTGCAAACAAAGTAAAAATTAACGATTGTGGCCATGGATATTCAGTTTGAGGAGGACCACATTCGGCAGTAGGCCAACAGGAAATTTTACATTCGAGATGAATTCTCGCACATTCGTTGCGCCAAATGAAGTCATCTGGAAGCGACTGTTGTATTTCCGGGTTTGTGTAAGAAAATGTGCGGAATCTGTTACTGCTCCAGAAACCAATAAGCTCAATGGCTCTAGTGCGGGACCAATGACACCAGTTTTACGTTTCCCCTGGCGTAACACATCCTGTGGCTTCATATCTGTATTTACATTTCGGTTACACGATAAATCAGCCTAATCTAAAAGAAGTAAATTCAACTAAATACCTAGGTATTCCAATTACGAACAACTTAAATTGGAAAGAACACATAGAAAATTTTGTGGGGAAGGCTAACCAAAGGCTGCGCTTTATTGGCAGGACACTTAGAAAATGTAACAGGCCTACTAAGGACACTGCCTACACTACGCTTGTCCGTCCTCTTGAATACTGCTGCGCGGTGTAGGATCCTTACCAGATAGCACTGACGGAGTGCATCGGAAAAGTTCAAATAAAGGTAGCATGTTTTGTATTATCGCGAATATGGGAGAGAGTGTCACGGAAATGATACAGGACTTGGGCTGAAAATCATTAAAAGAAAGGCGTTTTCGTTGCGACGGAATCTTCTCACGAAATTCCAATCACCAACTTTCTCCTCCGAATGCGAGAATATTTTGTTGACACCGACCTACATAGGGAGGAACGATCACCATGCTAAAATAAGAAATCAGAGCTCGTACGGAAAGATACAAATGGTTCAAATGGCTCTGAGCACTATGGGACTCAACATCTTAGGTCATAAGTCCCCTAGAACTTAGAACTACTTAAACCTAACTAACCTAAGGACATCACACACACCCATGCCCGAGGCAGGATTCGAACCTGCGACCGTAGCAGCCTCGCGGTTCCGGACTGCAGCGCCAGAACCGCACGGCTACCGCGGCCGGCCGGAAAGATACAAGTGTTCATTCTTTCCGCGCGCTATACGAGATTAGAATAATAGAGAATTGCGAAGGTGGTTCGGTGTACCCTCTGCCAGACACTTAAATGTGATTTGCAGAGTATCCATGTAGATGTAGAAATGGCTTGCAATGTGGACACTAGCAACAACGGGGTGGTCTTCACTGTAATCACTTGTCACATTGTGATGGTGTGCAACTATATGAGTATCAACGTAACGTTTGTTTGTCCTCTTACATGGTTATTTAAATTCATTGTCGTGCGATTGGTTCACACCTAACGATGATGCCTCATTTGATGCATATTATCTTCTTTTGCGTTTTTTCCTTGCGTGCTGAACTTGTTTATGGTAATCTATTCAGTTCAATACATTTTGCTCTTCGCGTTGCTCTGCAGTTCTGTTAGATCGGAAAATTCGTTTGGTTTGCAGCATTAAAAGTTCTGCGATCTAAATTGCTCCATCTTATTGGCGGCTCTGCAGTGCAATAAACTGTGTCAATTCAACTCAATTGTATCGATTACGACACAATGTGCGATGCGAATAACAACAATTCAACTAAAAATGAACAGTTCACTCACTCTGTTGTTACCGCATAACCGTTTGCTACTTCAAAACTCACAGTATTTCGTCGACAAATCTGTAAAGTTGAGACAAAACAATGAAACCTGATTCATTTCATGAAACGATTGAGATAAACTTGCAATAAAATCATAATTCGAATGAAAATAAACAACTGAACCAATTTTTCGTCATTGTATAACCGATCGTCTTGTTTCACAGTTCGGCAATCAGCTGACAAACGACATTTGCGCATGTAGTAATGAAATGAATTGCAATTGGAATAGAAATAAAATAACTGCATTTGTTGGATGGATCACGAAAAAATACAAAAGTAAAAACAAATGTAATTTTATTTTAATGTAGCAAGTATGCGTTTTCCCACATTTTTGTCCATGTGTTCCATATTTTTCAATGGAAAACATTCAATTGAGTTATTTCCATTCCGGGAGCATACCGCACAGAACAAAAAAAGAACCAAACGAATATGTCGTTCCTGTCGTTAGTTACGGTCGATAGTGCGTAGAAAAATTATAATTTTTTGCAGTTCCTCCGAATTTTTTCCTTTGTAACTGTCCCGAATTATTTCCTGATCTTTTTCAGGAGCATAAAGAACAAAACAAAAAAAGTTACGCATATCCGTCATTCGAATCTTGAGCTATGGTCTTCAGGTCATACAAAAATCCCTTAGATAAAATTTTCCAGATTTTTCAATTCTCCGGCCAACTTTTCTACTTTCCCTTTCCCTAAAAAAATTATGCGCACTATAACGAACATTTTTTTTAAATAGCGAAATCGGTTTAGCTGTTCTCAGTTGATGCGCTTAGCAACGAACAGTATTTAATTTTTATTTACATAGATTTGTGCTTGTTTAACGAATCGCTTCGTCAGGCAGTTAACATAGACCACTCCAAATATAGCTAGAGCGATGCAACATGTCGATGTGGAGTTTTTGGAGAATATAATTTATCATTTATAACTGCCGAATGACACCGACCCTTTTTACGGAAATATATGCTTTTTTATTGTGACATTGGAAAGAGCGTTGGAAGAGGAGTTCAACGGCACAACTCGTGTGAAACTGGATCAAGTAGTAACGAGGCAACAGCCTCGCAAAATCGCTGTTCCACCGCCATGAGATGAGAGCCCACAAACGTCTGCCGTACGGAACGAAATGTAAGCAAACTCGTAAATCAAGATGGGATTTGTGTGTTTACCTGTGCGCTTGGAGTGTACCAATCTGTGCTCTTCTGTTGTAGCGGTCAGACAATTTGGTCGTGAAATTATTCAGCCTTACGTTACATAGACGACAGTGGAAACAACCGAAGTTGTTTTTATTTATGGCGATTGTCATCAAACTGTTAGAGCAGCGGTGGTCGGTGTTTCAAAAGTTATAGTAAAAAGGACGACGGAATAGTTTATTTGGTTATGGTTGAATGATAGTGTGTGTGGCGGCGGAGGTGAGTATGGGAATTGCAGGGAGAGATCGAAGGTTGACGACAGTGAGCAGGTTACTTTGGATGTAGGCAGAAACAGTTAAGTAGAGATGAAGATGCCTGCACAAGACAGACTAGCGTTTAGAGCTGCATCACACTGATTTCCGCACGGAGGCTTCCCGTATTTCGCTCCATCTATTTCTTCATGGCAATGAATTTCAAGCAATGTTACAATTCTCCGAATGTTGCCAGGGGCGAATAAATCTTCGCAGTATATACTCCTTGTCAGCTGAAAGTCTGTGCTGGATGCGAGTAGTGGATAAACTACGATCTTGGTCGTCGACGTCTAGTGTGGTCCTTTCAAGAATCAGATCATTGGTACCTGTTTTATTAATGAGATTCTACATAGCCCGAAGTATTTCGAGATCCTAGCAGATCATTGTCGCAGTTATTGGAAGACATACCACGGAACGTAAGGCAGTCCATGCGGTGCCCCGATGATGTTCTGCCCATTCCGTAAAGGTAATTGCAGACGTTATCAACAAAACATTTGGAGATCGTTGCGTTGATCATTCGGAAAGCACTAAATTACCTGCGCGCTCACCCGACTTGACACCTCTTGACTTTTATCTGTGGGGGAAATTAAAACAAGAGTACTACAAGGAAACACCGGCGTCTTCCGAAGATATGAAATGCGGCTATCACAGGCCTCTGCTGCGATAAGTCCAGATGAAATTGGACGTGCTGTACTGCCTCTCCGTAATCGCTTTATAGCATGTATCACTGCTCAAGATCAGCATTTTGAGCACTTGATATGACAGTCATAATGACAAACACAAGAGCTACGAGGTGCATTCAAGTTCTAAGGCCTCCGATTTTTTTTTCTAATTAACTACTAACCCGAAATCGATGAAACTGGCGTTACTTCTCGACGTAATCTCCCTGCAGACATATTTTTCACAACGCTGACGCCATGATTCCATGGTAGCGGCGAAGGCTTCTTTAGCAGTCTGTTTTGACCACTGGAAAATCGCTGAGGCAATAGCAGCACGGCTGGTGAATGTGCGGCCACGGAGAGTGTCTTTCATTGTTGGAAAAAGCCAAAAGTCACTAGGAGCCAGGTCAGGTGAGTAGGGAGCATGAGGAATCACTTCAAAGCTGTTATCACGAAGAAACTGTTGCATAACGTTAGCTCTATGTGCGGGTGCATTGTCTTGGTGAAACAGCACACGCGCAGCCCTTCCCGGACGTTTTTGTTTCAGTGCAGGAAGGAATTTGTTCTTCAAACATTTTCGTAGAATGCACCTGTTACCGTAGTGCCCTTTGGAACGCAGTGGGTAAGGATTACGACCTCACTGTCCCAGAACATGGACACCATCATTTTTTCAGCACTGGCGGTTACCCGAAATTTTTTTGGTGGCGGTGAATCTGTGTGCTTCCATTGAGCTGACTGGCGCTTTGTTTCTGGATTGAAAAATGGCATCCACGTCTCATCCATTGTCACAACCGACGAAAAGAAAGTCCCATTCGTGCTGTCGTTGCGCGTCAACATTGCTTGGCAACGTGCCACACGGGAAGCCATGTGGTCGTCCGTCAGCATTCGTGGCACCCACCTGGATGACACTTTTCGCATTTTCAGGTTGTCATGCAGGATTGTGTGCACAGAACCCACAGAAATGCCAACTCCGGAGGCGATCTGTTCAACAGTCATTAGGTGATCCCCCCAAAAAATTCTCTCCACTTTCTCGATCATGTCGTCAGACCGGCTTGTGCGAGCCCGAGGTTGTTTCGGTTTGTTGTCACACGATGTTCTGCCTTCATTAAACTGTCGCACCCACGAACACACTTTCGACACATCCGTAACTCCATCACCACATGTCTCCTTCAACTGTCGATGAATTTCAATTGGTTTCACACCACGCAAATTCAGAAAACATATGATAGCACGCTGTTCAAGTAAGGAAAACGTCGCCATTTTAAGTATTTAAAACAGTTCTCATTCTCGCCGCTGGCGGTAAAATTCCATCTGCCGTACGGTGATGCCATCTCTGGGACGTATTGACAATGAACGCGGCCTCATTTTAAAACAATGCGCATGTTTCTATCTCTTTCCAGTCCGGAGAAAAAAAATCCGAGGCCTTAGAACTTGAATGCACCTCGTACTACAGGTTGATACAGAAGGTGGCCCAAATGGCTCTGAGCACTATGGGACTTAACATCTGAGGTCATCAGTCGCCTAGAACTTAGAACTACTTAAACCTAACAAACCGAAGGACATCACACACATCCATGCCCGAGGCAGGATTCGAACCTGCGACCGTAGCGGTCGCGCGGTTCCAGACTGAAGCGCCTAGAACCCCTCGGCCACATCGGCCGGCGACACAGAAGGTAACTGAAAGAAATACGCAATGAGACGAAGAGATACAACACTTTAATTCAAAGACAATAGGTACACAGGAGTCAATGCGATTTATGCTGGCCCCCTGGACATTGCTGTGCCTTGTGGGATGCGCATCAGGTGAGATTGACGGATGACATAGAAAAAGTTCAAATAAGGGCAGCTCGTTTTGTATTATTTCCAAATAGGGGAGATAGTGCCACAGACATGATACGTGAATTGAAGTGGCAATCATTAAAACAAAGGCGTTTTTGTTGCGACGGGATTTTCTCGTGAAATTTCAAACACCAGTTGTTTCCTCCGATTGCGAAAACATTGTGTTGGCAGCCACCTACATAGGGAGAAATGATCATCACGATAAAATAAGCGAAATTGGGGCTCTCATAGAAAAATTTAAGCGCTCGTTTTTCCCGCGCGGCGTTCGAGAGTGGAACGGTAGAGAGACAGCTTGAAGGTGGTCAATTGAACCTTCTGCCAGCCACTTAATTGTGAATAGCAGAGTAATCACGTAGAACAGGGTACACTCACTGATCAACGTTGTTGCGACTCTGTGCTTTTTCACCATGTACGTCTTTTCAGGGGTCCATTCGGCCCTGACTTCATTTCTATGAAACGCGGTGCGCTACCTCGTCTGAATCCGCGGGTATAGGAGCTCTCGGAATGAGAGGGTGTTCGGCAAAGGCATTAGTCTGTCCGTTCCTCCGACTTCAATCCCATCGAACACGTGTGGGACGCACTGGGCAGACGACGTATTGCAGCACATCCACGTGCGCCAACGAATGTCGACGCCGCTGGTGCAGCAGTGGAGCGCCCACCACTACAGCTCCTTGTGGCCAGCCAGCATGCGAGCGTGTCGCACAGCAAGCATTGCCGTCCGTGGTGATCACGCACCCTACTGAGAACAGTGTGCAGCCTTTTGTAATTAGCCGGCCTGAGTGGCCGTGCGGTTCTAGGCGCTACAGTCTGGAACCGCGTGACCACTGCGGTCGCACGTTCGAATCCTGCCTCGGGCATGGATGTGTATGATGTCCTTAGGTTAGTTAGGTTTAAGTAGTTCTAAGTTCTAGGGGACTGATGACCACAGCAGTTAAGTCCCATAGTGCTCAGAGCCATTTGAACCATTTGAACCTTTTGTAATTTCCAGAGGACTATCATGAATCCCGGTGAGTTTAGTGTCATTATAGTCTGAATCATAGTGTTCGTCTCACTGTGTATTTCTTTACATCTTCATCTACATCTACATTTATACTCCGCAAGCCACCCAACGGTGTGTGGCGGAGGGCACTTTACGTGCCACTGTCATTATCTCCCTTTCCTGTTCCAGTCGCGTATGGTTCGCGGGAAGAACGACTGCCGGAAAGCCTCCGTGCGCGCTCGAATCTCTCTAATTTTACATTCGTGATCTCCTCGGGAGGTATAAGTAGGGGGAAGCAATATATTCGATACCTCATCCAGGAACGCACCCTCTCGAAACCTGGACAGAAAGCTACACCGCGATGCAGAGCGCCTCTCTTGCAGAGTCTGCCACTTGAGTTTGCTAAACATCTCCGTAACGCTATCTCGCTTACCAAATAACCCCGTGACGAAACACGCCGCTCTTCTTTGGACCTTCTCTATCTCCTCTGTCAACCCGACCTGGTACGGATCCCACACTGATGTGCAATTCTCAAGTATAGGTCGAACGAGTGTTTTGTAAGCCACCTCCTTTGTTGATGGACTACATTTTCTAAGGACTCTTCCAATGAATCTCAACCTGGCACCCGCCTTCTTTAAGTTAGCTTCTGTACTAGACTGCAGCACTTCTTTCTATGTATGGTCCAAGTTTCAGCGAGCTGTGTTCCTTGACAGTGACATATCATACGAAAGTTAGTTTCGTCTTTAAATTTTGCACGTCGGTCTAGATAAGAAATTATCACCCCAATTACAAATTTGACAGTATATTGCATATGAAATAATTTATTTATTTATTTTTACCGCGTCTGTGCTGTTCGGAAGCAGCACTGTTTCGGTTAATGATCCCTTGCGCAACTCCACTGGCAGCTGCTGGACCCGAGTCTGAGCGAGCGCCACGCCGCGGGTGCCCTGCGGTCACGTGACCGGTTCAGGGTGCGTGACGTCACGGGCCGGGCCCCGTAGACTTTCACTCTCGCTCCAGCAGCCGCAACCAGCAGTTGCCGACCTGCCGAAAGCAGCCGCCAGCCCTCTTCATTCTTACCGATCGTCTGATCCCCGTAGCTGATGCTTATGGGATTGATCGGCTGCGATCTGACGTCTTGACACAACTGCCACCGAGAAAGCCGTATTCGTGAAAACTAAACACGAGCGAAGAAACGACAAAGCAATATTCCCAATGCAGGAGCACATATACGCATTTGTTCACTGATAGTGAGGTTGGTAGCAAAATCTTTCCCACCGATCTTGACTCGTGAGCAGACTAAATGCGTTGTATCAGTCAGAGGACTTGAAAGGAAGAAAACAGAACAAAACACAACTAGTCACTCTTTTATCATTCATTGAGACACGTCTCTTGCCTCATCTTCAGTGGCTCTACAAGCACTTAACACGCAAACATTGCTATATGTATGTATCCTGTTGCCTCACACATAAATATTCGTGTATCTAATCGTCGTCACTGCCTATGATAAAGAGCGAATGGAATAAAAATTGTTCTGAGTTACTAACGAGCATCAAAACCGATTCAGGGATTAGTGAACACAGAGTTGTCGTAGCGAGATTGAATATTGTAATCCCCAAATCCTCCAAAAATAAACTAAAAATATACCTATTCAAAAAAGCAGATAAAAATTCCCTTGACGCCTTCCTAAAAGACAATCTCCACTCATTACAAATTAATAACATAAGTGTACACCAGACGTGGCTTAAATTCAAAGAAATAGTATCGGCAGCAACTGAGTGATTTATACAAAATAAATTAACAAACGACAGAGCTGATCCTCCTTGGTACACAGAATGGGTTAGAACACTGTTGCAGAAACAACGAAACAAACATGCCAAATTTAAACAGACGCAAAATCCCCAAGATTGGAGATCTTTTACAGAAGGCCGAAATTTAGCGCGGACTTCAATGCGGGATGCCTATAGCAATTTCCACAACGAAACTTTGTCTCGAGACCTGGCAGAAGACCCAAAGAGATTCTGGTCGTATGTGACGTATGTTAGCGGCAGGAAACAATCAATCCCTTCTCTGCGCGATAGCAATGGAGATACTATCGAAGACAGTGCTGCCAAAGCAGAGTTACTAAACACAGCCTTCCGAAATGCCTTCACAAAAGAAGACGAAGTAAATATTCCAGAATTCGAATCGAGAACAGCTGCCAACATGAGAAACGTAGAAGTAAATATCCTCGGAGTAGTGAATCACTTAATAAAAGCAAGTCTTCTGGTTCAGACTGTATACCAATTAGGTTCATTTCGGAGTATGCTGATGCATTAGCTCCATACTTAACAATCATATACAATCATTTGCTCGACGAAAGATCCGTACCCAAAGACTGGAAAGTTGCACAGGTCACACCAATATTCAAGAAAGGTCGTAGGAGTAATCCACTACATTACAGATCCATATCGTTAACGTCAGTATGCAGCAAGATTTTAGAACATATATTGTGTTCGAACATTATGAATTACCTCGAAGAAAATGGTCTATTGACACACAGTCAACGTGGGTTTAGAAAACATCGTTCCTGTGAAACAAAACTAGCTCTTTATTCACATTAAGTGTTGAGTGCTATTGATAAGGGATTTCAGATCGATTCCGTATTTCTCGATTTCCGGAAGGCTTTTGACACTGTACCACACAAGCGGCTCGTAGTGAAATTGCGTGCTTATGGAATATCGTCTCAGTTATGTGACTGAATATGTGATTTCCTGTCAGAGAAGTCACAGTTCGTAGTAATTGACGGAAAGTCATCGAGTAAAACAGAAATGATTTCAGGCGTTCCCCAAGGTAGTGATATAGGCCCTTTGCTGTTCCTTATCTATATAAACGATTTGGGAGACAATCTGAGCAGCCGTCTTCGGTTGTTTGCAGATGACGCTGTCTTTTATCGGCTAATAAAGTCATCAGAAGATCAAAACAAACTGCAAAACGATTTAGAAAAGATATCGGAATGGTGCGAAAAGTGGCAGTTGACCCTAAATAACGAAAAGTGTGAGGTCATCCACATGAGTGCTAAAAGGAATTCGTTAAACTTCGGTTACACGATAAATCAGTCTACTCTAAAAGCCGTAAATTCAACTAAATACTAGGTATTACAATTGCGAACAAGTTAAATTGGAAAGAACACATAGAAAATGTTGTGAGGAAGGCTGCGTTTTATTGGCAGGACAGTTAGAAAATGTAACAGACCTACGAAGGAGACTGCCTACACTACGCTTGTCCGTCCTCTTTTTATAATACTGCTGCACGGTTTGGGATCCTTACCAGATAGGACTGACGGAGTTCATCGGAAAAGTTCAAAGAAAGGCAGCAAGTTTTGTACTATCGCGAAATATGGGAGAGAGTATCACAGAACTGATACAAGATTTGGGCTGGAAATCATTAAAAGAAAGGCATTTTTCGTTGCGACGGAATCTTCTCACGAAATTCCAATCCCAACTTTCTACTCCGAATGCGAAAATATTTTGTTGACACCGACCTACATAGGGTGGAACGATCACCACGATAAAATAAGGGAAATCAGAGCTCGTACGGAAAGATATAGGTGTTCATTCTTTCCGCGCTCTATACGAGATTGGAATAATAGAGAATTGTAAAGGTGGTTCGATGAACCCTCTTCCAGGCACTTGAATGTGATTTGCAGAGTATCAATGTAGATGCAGATGTTAGTAAACTGCGACGAATTAAATTAATTACCTGTGATAATGTTAGTACTTACTTGCACTGGAGGATCCAGTGAAGTATCGAGTTCAAACATTAGCATACGTCATTTTTCAGTCAATCTTCTTAAATCACTGAACTGATGTACTGGCATTTGTATCTTATTTATTATTTACTTTGATTCTACAGTGGAGGTGGTGCACTCTGCTAATACTGATAAAAAATTAACGGCTAAATTCGATATTAGTGCGGAAATAACAAAGGAAGATAAATTTTAATTTTTTCTTTGTTTTCTATGACCCAGAACCTGTACAGGAACCAGATTTCTAGCACCTAACCTCAGTGTGAGTACAGTATATTTATGCTTACATACTGTTTACTCCAGAGCTCTGAGGAGACACATGTGAACATTACGTTCACTTCCTCCGTTTTGCGGTACAGATCCTAGGTTTTGCGTAGAAGATTTCAGTGGCATTTAACATCTGATTTCTAGCTTAATAGAAAGGAAAAAATATTTACAAACAGAAAGAAAGTTTTATTATTATTATTTTAGAAAATCTAGGATGCACAGGATATGAATCATACGACAGGGTTGCAGATGCAGTGAAGAAAGAATAAGAAATACGACATTCATCTTTCCTTTGTCTCACCTTAATACTGCACTTTCCTTGTAAAAGTCAAGTAATCGATTAAACAGATCACAAAAATTTCTAGTTATTATTACAGGTAAACAGTGAAATCTGAATTTCGAGAACGCAATTTTGTTAGTTGTCAACGTTCCAGTGCTTTCTTATCCTCTAATTAGTAGCGCCGTTGTGGTAGTAATGACACTGCTTAGACCGTACACCGTGGGTTTTCGGCTTACGTGTTGGAAGAGAGTGTTCCGAAACGGCTGAGTCCGGCGACCGGTTTCTCCACGGCAGCGGCCGGCAACAGCCTTGGACAGTCAGCCGCCCTGCCAACGCGCGGCCAAACCTCTCTGCCGGCTTCTGGGTTCCGACGCAGCTGACGTCACGTTACAACCACCTTTCCTTTGTTTCCTCCAAAACCACCCAGTTTCAGACGTACATTTCCTCGGAATAAATCAAAATATTATCAAATTCAGTGTTACATTTTCACTCTTTATACTCAAACGTCATATCATCATCAGCCAGTTCTATCACTTAATGATGTGGCCTCTTTGAGTCGGCGTGTAACAAAGCATCCCAGTAAGATCTTCCATTTCTTCCGATCCTGAGCGTCCCGTTGCCAATTGAATCCTACTGTCTTCCTTATATCTCTGTCCCATCTGTCTGGTTGTCTTCCTCTAGCTCTTATTTGGTAAATTGGGCTCCAGTCTAGCACCTGTTTAGACCATCTACCATCTTTTGTTCGAGCAACATGACCAGCCCCTGCCATTTCAATGTATTCACTCTCCCCATTATGTAGGTGTGTGTAAATACCATAGTATCGCGCTTCTGGATCGCTGTATTTTCATCGTGATGTCATACTTCACGAAATAAATCTGTTCTACCAGCTGATCTGTAACAAATGGATGCACTTTGCATTTAGAGTTAGGTCTCAGATTATAAAGCGTTTAAAGAAGATTCACTTTACATCACAAGTCTGTATCTTCAACACTTCAACATGAGTGAGGAGAGGAACTTGGCGTGAATTTTAACGTACGCATAGAACTGCAAATTTTAATTTTCATGAGAAACATTCGGTTTACATGGGTATATACGTGTATATTGTGGAACCTTGGGCACCTTTTACCATTATGTTTAATATACAAGCTTTCTTTTAGCTGAATGTGCTCTCTACAGGACTTAGTCACACTCGACCCGTACTTCTGCAAAGCATGTCTGGAGTTACCCCATTTACCGTTGTACTACGCGGCTTCATAGTTCCCCTCAAGTTGTGTGAATGGTCTCTTTCACAAACCGTCACTCGAAAATCACGTATCCTGAGGTCGGGGACCGCGAAGGCCAATGGTGCAGCGCGGTATCCGCAAGTCCCCTTAAGTTGTGCTGTACTCTGGACGAAAATCAGCTTGCGCAGCTATAAATGAATTACGCCTGTTGATACGGAAAACCGAAGCTCCTTTTGTTGCTGTGTTGTCGCCACCCCTACACGACGCACAGCGGGTAATGGACGAGCCAGAGGCCGTGCTGTCTTCACCAAGCCACACGAACCGATAACCTACAATTGACACCAAGATAAAATTTTCGTCATATGAAATTATATGGTTATAGAGACCTTTTCAGGTCTCCATCTGTGATGTATACATGCCGACTGAAACGACGGATGAAAATTTGTACCAAGGCTGGGTTTCGAACCTGGGTTTTCCGTTCAGGCTAACAACTACGCCACCCTGTAAAAGTGGCTTCGCTCTACTGCGTGGACTGCTCTAGGACGCTTCGCTCCTCTGTCCACATCCCCATTCACGCCTCTGCCCGCTTTGGTGTTCCCCCTAAATCCGAACAGCATTGTAGAGGCTCTTCAACTGTACTGGCATGGCACTTCAGCATCGTACGACACGGGGAATCCTGCCTGAAACCCAATTGTAGGTGCTGTAATCAAACGGAACTATTTGGTTTCAGAGACCTTTTCAAGTCTCTGGAGAGCCTCTGCAATGCTGCATGAGTTTAGGGGCTATACCAAGTGAGCTGAGCCTTGAGTAGGAATTTGTACTGAGGAGGGGGGAACGCTAGGCTAATCTGTTCAGCTATGCAAAGCTACTGTAGCAGGTTGGCGTAGTAGCCGACGCATTTGCCTCGAACTTCGTACAAATTTCCATTCCTCTTTTCAGTCTGCATATAAACTTTTGGGTTTGATGAGTACATTAAAATTTACCCCAAGTTTCTATCTCTATTAGCGTAGGAGATACAGTTTCATGAACCCGGATGAGTCTTTCTGAAATTTCCTGCACGTTCGAGAGATTGCCCACAACTGTGGTTCCGATTTCATCGCTGTCTCCTCAGATATCCTCTCAGTTTTGCTGTTGAAGCTGCAATCACTCCATAACGACGGCTTCTCAATTGCTTTCCGGGCTGGCACTGGATTCATAGAGAATACGCCAGACTCCGGAAATTGCTACAAGGTACTAAATTCCTCATGAGACAGCGGAGAGAAAACAGCGACGCTCTAACTCTTTAGTGATTCACTCTTGCTTGGAACTTGCTCCGGATGTGCAGGCCCGTGGTATCTGCTACTCATCCGAGTCGCTCACTGTCAGTACCTAACCGAGACGGTGCAGTGGGCATTCGTCAACTAAAACACACTCTCCTAGAACAACACCGACAGTTGCCGAGACGTACAAGTCTTGCGGTGTTAGCCGAGCGCTTCAGTCTGCAACCGCGTGACCGCTACGGTCGCAGGTTCGAATCCTGCCTCGGGCATGGATGTGTGTCATGTCCTTAGGTTAGTTAGGTTTAAGTAGTTCTAAGTTCTAGGGGACTGATGACCTCAGAAGTTAAGTCCCATAGTGCTCAGAGCCATTTGAACCATTTTGTTAGCCGTGTAAACTCGAAAATGAGCGATGAATCGATGGTCTTAGAAAATAATAATAAATAAATAAAGGTCACAGAACTGTGGCAGACTATAAAAAGTTAAATAAGGTCAACAATGTAACTTGGTACTTTAGCGTGTTCCGTGCGGAACCAGGTTGTTTTCAAGGTTTCGATCCCTTCAGCATGTCATTGATTTCTAGTAGCACTCTCCGTTGAAACAAATACTTGCAGAATCGTGTATTGTGTTAGACACTATAGGTTCATCAGCACTTCACTGCATTTATGCATCACAGGATGCAAGAAGACAAGCGCTTCCGCTATCAATTACAAAGCTGTACACGGTGAAGGCAACCTTCTACGTGATAAGTGATCTAGTTTTGTGGCAACCATAAATGAACATCAGGTAGACCTAAAAGACCTCCATCAATTATTGCGGAGGGATTTGAAAAACTAAAGTTAAGTTGCTGATGAAAATTATGCCTTTTCAATGAAAACCAACTGCTTTTAAATGAACAAAATGGACCAGCAAGTCCTTTTAGGATTATTGATTGTCTCTGATAAATATCTTTTATCCAACATATTACTGAGTAATTGTCATATGTCTCTATGAATTTTTTATTGTGATTAGTCAGTACTAAGACATCCTCTGGGAAACATCGCGTTAATTTACAACGTTAACTCAGCGAGATAACTGGAAAAGTTGGAGGTAGTATACAAAAGGGGGTCACATAGACTGATAAATTGTCTAAAATACGACGGACTTAGAACCACGCTGTGTGCTACATATATTACAATAGTCGTTTCTCTTGGATACTGTGGAGTGGAGTCTCTGGGATGTGGAAAGCAGTCAAAGAAGTACATTTGATTTAATTGCAATGCGATGAGATATATGCTGCGGTTCTAATATTGATTATAATTTAATGTACAACATAAATTTTAAGAGTTTCTGTAAGGTATTCTTCATTGCAGTAGGAATTGCTTGACGGAAAGCTCTCTGTTTGAGTTTTAAATTTCACAACATCACCCACAAGGCATTTTTTACTGGCCAAACCGCTGTGCTGGATGAGCAGGCTATGAGTACAGGATTCAACTACAGACGTGTCTGTCACGTTATCCTCCCAACAAAGAAACTTACTGCAAATAAAGTCAAAGAAATTGACCCTGAACATGACTGCACACGGCACAGTGATGCCTACTGCAGAAAACCGACAGTAACAACGATGAACAGGAAGGTTCTCTGTCGTGCCGGAATACGAAGGTTGTTTTTACACCTGAGTCACCAACTCTGCATTGTTAATGAGTCAGGAGACCATACTACTCTAGCCAGTTTGTCATCAGCCCTGCGGAAGAAGACGTACGACTTTCCTTATCGTCAACACTTAAATGATCAACCCAAGACTACAAAGAACCAAAGCAGAACAATTAACGCTTGATATTGGTTAACCTTTTATATTTTGTAGTATTGTTATTTTTTAATTTTTCTATTGGAATTTGGAGCACATACCATGCTGATACCTCCTTGTCATGTGAGTGGTTAAAAAAAACTGTCCGTTTAAGCGACATGTTTTACACCGTTTGTAAGATTTGCAGGTTGGTAGGCACGATGTCCACTCATACGACTGCAACGACATTCCGGAAATTCAGTGCGAGGATCTTGAAGAGCACGGTTCCAAGGTGCTCTGTCACTGAAGAGGTTGGGTTGGGCTTAGCGCCCGGTAGGGCGTCCTCAGTGTACCCAGTGCTTTTCCTCGAACCTCACCCACTTGTGCGAGACGCCCAGATATTTGGCGCTCCATGTTACAGGATCATCCCCGCACTACGACTGCAAGCAGGTTCGCTGCGATCTTCCGACGCGGTGTTATGATAGCCTGTCTTTTCGGCGCGTTGTACGCTAATCGCCACTGCGTCGACCGTGCTTCCAGAACGTTTGCTACGGCCTGTAGTCGGCGCTGGGCCTTCAACCTGCGACAGTACACAACCGTATCGTCCGCGCACAGGGCTACACAGTAGATCGGCTGAAGAGTATAGCTCTTGACTGGACCTAAAACCGACTGGCGAGTATTCGGTGATCAGTGATGCCAGCAAACGGATTGGGTTCTCAGATATGTGTCTGGCTCGAAGACTTCTTAAGCAATAAGACCCAGTACGTTGTCCTAGACGGAAGTGTTGATTAGCGACGAGGACATTGTCAGGAGTGCCTCAGGAATGTGTGACAGGACTGTTCTTGTTCTCTGTACACGTAAGTGATCAGATGGACGTGGTGAGCAGCGATTTGCAACTGTTTGCTGATGACACTGTAGTGTACTCTAGGATGATGCAGGATGGCTTAGAAAGTTCTGTTTGGTGTATGAATGGAAGGTTGCGGTAAATGTTGGATAATGTAAGCTAATGCTGATGAGTAGGAAAAGTAATCGTCTAACGTTCGAATACAGTAGTAGTGATGTACTATTTGACACAGTCACGTTGATTAAATATCTAGGCGCAACGTCGCGAAACGATATGAATTGATACGAGCACCTGAGGTCTGTAGCAGGGAAGGTGAATGATCGGCTTCAGTTCGCGGAAGACATTCGATTAAGACGAGAGTACGGAAATGCTCAGTAAATTCAGATCGGGATCCCTGGAGGGAAGAAAACACTACTGAGAAAATTTGGAGAACCAAACCTTCCGGCAGGCTGCAGAATGATCCTACTGCCACCAACGTACATTTCTCTTAAGGAGCGCGAAGACAAAAGAAATTGGGGGCTTAGGGAAGCACATAGACGTGACTGGCAGTCCAGGCCTCTGGCAGGGAACCGGAACGCGCTGCTCCAGGCGACGCTGCCCCCACCACTGGGACTTAAAACGCCGCAGCTGGCGAGAGTGTACTGCGGCTCTGAGCTCAGCCCGCGGTCCCGTAAGTAACTGCACTGACCGGCCCCCCTGCCCGACGTGGCGTTGCGTAACTCTTACTCCTACTGCCGCTAGCTCGCCGTTCGCCAGCCCGCCACGTTCAAAAGCTTGCGACACTCCAGGCCAGGCAAAAAGTCAGGCGGCGGGTCCAGTCGACCGCCTCGGTCCTTTGTTTCGGCGCTGTTGCGAGGGTTAAAGTCTACTCTTGCCTGGCTTCATCTCGTGTCTAGACAGGGTCGGCATCTTAATCTGGACTAGCCTTGTTAGGGGTGGAGAACAACTTTCCTCCCGCCCGCCCCTATTCACACACAGACCGGGACGGAATTTGTGTGCCTCATCTTTCTGCGTATAGGGTAAACCTGCGCGAAACTACAATAATGTTGAAACTTCCTGGCAGATTAAAACTGTGTGCCGGGCCGAGACTCGAACTCGGGACCATTGCCTTTCGCGGGCAAGTGCTCTACCAACTGAGCTACCCAAGCACGACTCACGCCCCGTCCTCACAGCTTTACTTCCGCCAGTACCTCGTCTCCTACCTTCCAAACTTTACAGAAGCTCTCCTGCGAACCAAACAGGACTAGCACTCCTGAAAGAAAGGATATTGCGGAGACATGGCTTAGCCACAGCCTGGGGGATGTTTCCAGAATGAGATTTTCACTCTGCAGCGGAGTGTGCGCTGATATGAAACTTCCTGGTAGATTAAAACTGTGTGCCGGACCGACACTCGAACTCGGGACCTTTGCCTTTCGCAGGAGAAGGTAGGAGACGAGGTACTGGCGGAAGTAAAGCTGTGAGGACGGGGCGTGAGTCGTGTTTGGGCAGCCCAGTTGGTAGAGCACTTGCCCGCGAAAGGCATTATGATAATGTTTTCAGCTTTCGAAACATTTTGCAAGTGCTACTGTGTCCCCTAATAGTCCGACTCCGTGGCTGGGGCCACTATCGCAAGCTGTTTGCAGTGATGCTCGGTCCGAGGTAGCCGCTCCCGATCCTGGTCGTGTTTGCGGCACTGTCGCCCGGGAGACCCCGTCCGAGGAAGTTCGGCCTCCGGTTGGTTGGTTGGTTGGTTTGGGGAAGGAGACCAGACAGCGTGGTCATCGGTCTCATCGGATTAGGGAAGGATGGGGAAGGAAGTCGGCCGTGCCCTTTCAGAGGAACCATCCCGGCATTTGCCTGGAGTGATTTAGGGAAATCACGGAAAACCTAAATCAGGATGGCCGGACGCGGGATTGAACCGTCGTCCTCCCGAATGCGATCGGCCTCCGGGTGCAAGTCTTATTTCAGGTGACGACACATTGGCGACTTGCGGGTCGAAAATTGGTTACTTGTACGAGACGCCATCCCCTGTGTGTGAAGACCCTTACCTCCTTTGCCATGTTCATTTTAATTCAAGTTCTTCCTTACTCATGACTTTTGCAACATTTCCGCAGATATTCTGAAGATTAGAATGCAGACTTTCTCGGCGAATATCGATGATAAAATCTGCTCGGGTTGACAGCCGAGTCAATGCGTCGTTCTCCGACAGCATTCAACAAGTTTCTTACTTATATACAGGGTGTTACAAAAAGGCACAGCCAAACTTTCAGGACACATTCCTCACACACAAATAAAGAAAAGATGTTATGTGTACATGTGTCCGGAAACGCTTAATTTCCATGTTAGAGCTCATTTTAGTTTCGTCAGTATGTACTGTACTTCTTCGATTCACCGCCAGTTGGCCCAATTGAAGGAAGGTAATGTTGACTTCGGTGCTTGTGTTGACATGCGACTCATTGCTCTACAGCACTAGCATCAAGCACATCAGTACTTAGCATCAACAGGTTAGTGTTCATCACGAACGTGTTTTTGCAGTCAGTCCAATGTTTACAAACGCGGAGTTGGCAGGTGCCCATTTGATGTATGGATTAGCACGGGGAAATAGCCGTGCTACGGGAGAACCAGTTGTTTCTGTACCATGTACAGCGTGTGCAGGCACTATCAGCAGCTGATTGGCCTCCACGGGTACACTTAAGCGAATGGTTCATCCAACAATGTGTCAGTCCTCATTTCAGTGCAAATGTTCTCTTTATGTATGAGGCTTCATTCCAACGTGATCAAATTGTAAATTTTCACAGTCAACATGTGTGGACTGACGAGAATCCGCACGCAATTGTGCAATCACCTCATCAACACAGATTTTCTGTGAACGTTTGGGCAGGCATTGTTGGTGATGTCTTGATCGGGCCCCATGTGCTTCCACCTACGCTTAATGGAGCACGTTATCATGATTTCATACGGGATACTCTACCTGTGCTGCTACAACATGTGCCATTACAAGTACGACATAACATGTGGTTCATGCACGATGGAGCTTCTGCACATTTCAGTCAAAGTGTTCGTACGCTTCGCAACAACAGATTCGGTGACCGATGGATTGGTAGAGCCGGACCAATTCCATGGCCTCCACGCTCTCCTGACCTCAACCCTCTTGACTTTCATTTATGGGGGCATTTGAAAGCTCTTGTCTACGCAACCCCGGTACCAAATGTAGAGACTCTTCGTGCTCGTATTGTGGACGGCTGTGATACAATACGCCATTCTCCAGGGCTGCATCAGCGCATCAGGGATTCCATGCGACGGAGGGTGGATGCATGTATCCTCGCTAACGGAGGACATTTTGAACATTTCCTGTAACAAAGTGTTTGAAGTCACACTGGTACGTTCTGTTGCTGTGTGTTTCCATTCCATGATTGATGTGATTTGAAGAGAAGTAATAAAATGAGCTCTAACATGGAAAGTAAGCGTTTCCGGACACATGTCCACATAACATATTTTCTTTCTTTGTGTGTGAAGAAACTTTTCTGAAAGTTTGTCCGTACCTTTTTGTAACACCCTGTATATACTAGGATGGTATCTGTTCTTTCGGACATGTCCGAAAGAACAGATACCATCTTAGTATATATATAGTTAAGGCTCACCGGCCACTTGAGCTTGTTCTTCTTCTGTGCGAATGCACAAACAGTGCCCGAACTCTTACGGCAATCGGCAACGCGCCGCGAGTAATGAGTGTAATGGGCGGGGGCACTACGATTGTAGTGCGGGACAATACGTTGAGAATTTGGGTTTCGCGGGAGGCGTGCCAGAGATAAATCCCTGCAGTAGCGCTACCCTCTGTGTCCTCGGTGGCTCAGATGGATTTGCTGGCACGGTAGCTCAGCGTGCTCGGCCAGAGGGTTAGCTACCCTCTGTAATAAAAAAATCTGAGTGAACGGATCAACAAAGAACCTGAACGGGTGTCACCGCACGTCCGCTACGAACAAAGTCAACGAACAATATAGAACAAAATGAGATAAAAAAAATGGATAGAGCGTCCACATTTTCACCTGTCCCCGTTGGCGTATGTCAACGCCTGTAAGCAGCTAAGGGTGTTCATTTCATTGTAAAGTTTCTTACTTTCCATCTTCAGGCGAAGAGCGACCATAACAGCAGTTTATAATTGAAAAAAATCGTGTATAAGCAGTTTTGATCCACGATTTTACCCCACTGCAACTCGAAAAGTGATCACGGCTGTAGGCCGTGGCAGAGTTCTTCACACTCTCACGCTCCCTTTGGCTCCGATTTCCATTCCTTTGCGAATCTCAAATATTTCTGGCTGAACGGCGCTGCTGTGACGATAACGCGCTGAGAGAAACTGCCGATAGTTGATTATCGTCACAGGTGGAAAGTTTCCTCAATGACATCAATAGAGGAAATTGTGTAGATAACGAGCTCAGAAAAACTACCGACAGTTGATTGTCATCACAGGCGCCAAATTTCCTCAACGACAGCATTGCAACAATAAATGAAATGGTGCAGAAAATTAGCCGAAGATCTGATCTGAATCGTACAATAAATGCAGCTGTTATTACCATTTTGTTCTTGCATTGCCTACAGCGAACGGTACCCTGCTTCGAGATCTCGTGGAATTCCAGTGGTGAGATACAAAGATTATTTTAAAATCATCATAGGCAGGACCAAGCTCAGTCTCCTAACCTGGAAGGTAAATGTTGGGGCCAGATTGTCTCTACCGCTGTTGTTGCGTTTTAAGATGGACTCCATAGGCATGACGACGTCAAGCGGCAAACGAATGCTTCGCCAAAGTCAAACACGTCGACATCTAGCCATCGAGTGCGCTGCATATGGACGTACGTTGCCAGCAGAAACTGGATGCTATAGCCGGGAAACTCGTACACTCGGAAACGACTGACAGCTGGCGACAACGACTTTGCGCTGGATATCTGTAAATTCAGTTACCGCTGCCACACTTCTTGCAGTTAATTGTCGCACGGCCTCCACCTGCTATGGAAATCTTGACTGATTCTACCAGTTTCGACTGTTACTAATCAACATCAGTCTCAAAAAGTTATTCAGTTACAGAATCTGTATGGATACATACATGACGGCCGGTCGCGGTGGCCGAGTGGTTCTAGGCGCTACAGTCTGGAACCGCGCGACCGCTGCGGTCGCAGGTTCGAATCCTGCCTCGGGCATGGATGTGTGTGATGTCCTTAGGTTAGTTAGGTTTAAGTAGTTCTAAGTTCTAGGGGACTGATGACCTCAGAAATTAAGTCCCATAGTGCTCAGAGCCATTTGAACCATACATGACGCTCCATCTGCACACGTCAAAAATACGGGCTGCACAACACAACACTATTCAGATGGTTCCGAATGTCGTTAATATAATACAACGAGCCCATAGGGATAGCAAAAAATCTTTTTATATTATGAGGGAATACGGTTTTATTTCTTGCCAAACTCGGTTGTATTTCTTTTCACATTTGGTTTTATTTTTTGTCATTTCCAGGGTAACTTTTTTGCCACAGCCAGTGTTGTTTTTGCCAAATTCTGTGTAATTCTTTTGCAAAATTCATTGTCGATTTTATCAAACTGAATGCCTTTTATCCAAATTCGGTGCTTTGTCGTCAATTTCAGTTTCTTTCGCCAAATTTGATATTTTAGTCAAATTTTGTCTTTTTTGCCAAATCTGGTGTCTTTTTTTGCCTAAATCATTATTGTTTTGACCAAATTCAGTGAAATTTGATGCCAAATTTGCTGGTCATTTTGGCATATCCAGTATTGTTTTTTGGCAAATTTGGTGTAATTTTTGGCAAAATTTGTATTTTTCGTCAGATTCGATGTTTTTTGTTAAATTTTGTTTTTTGCCAACTTCGGTGTCGTTTTTACCAAATTCTGAGTCATTTTTGCCAAATTCGGTGTTATTTTCGTCATCACATCATAGTTCGCTGCATCAGAAATGAACTGTTATTTTTAAGATTACACACGAACCTCATCCTTGAAGAGGGTAGAAGCAAAATTGCAGTTTTAACATTCAATAACTACCAGTTAAGAATATTAATAAACCATCATCCTCAGATTTATAACCCTTTTTTATGGCGATGTTACAAATTTCGTGATTTCTCGTAAAATCCCCGATTTCGCATTATTTCGTTAAAAACTGTAATTTCGTGTTTTTTTTCGCTTTATCATTTTCGAAAAATTTTTCAGTCCCTACATATCCAACCTCTGGAGATTTGAGAATTGCTGGAACAGACACCTGAACTACGATTGACTTTACATGGGAACTTATGTCCCCGAAGGAGCTCGTATATCAGAATCATCTTGAACTTTTTCCCTCTTTCTCAACGACTTGCAGTACTCTTGTACCGAAAAATACTATGAGGAAAAAGTGATCCTCATTCGGGGCGCTCATAATTGAGACTAATGGAGCGAGCCGAGCAGTCGGCGAGGTCGCGACGTGCTCGCGGCGCGCGTCAGCTGTAAACACGCAGTGCGTGCTGCCGTGCCCCACAGTGTTTGCGTAGGCCAGTCGGCCGCGACACGCAGCGAGCGTGACCTCAACGTCGGAAGCCCTACATACACCAGACTAGATAACACCCATAGGCCCATCACCAAAAGGTCTTGCCGAGTGCGACCTAAGTGGGCGCCAACATTGCTCGTGGCTGGGACCGCTCTGGTCAGTACAACGTGGGCAAGCCAACAGTCCTTTACAGCTTCCAGACCTCCCCACATCGAGCACGTAATTAACTGTGCAAAAAGGTCATATCTACTTAGAGATTGTTTGTATTACTTACTGTATTCTGGTTATGTATTTTATCTTACGTGGTTACTGAGAGCAAGACAAGTGCAGAGATTCACTTTTTGTCAACGACATGGCGACATAGCTTATTTACACATGATAGTCACAAATTGGGCACAAGGCTTCTGTCCTTACGAGGAATTGCGGCTTTGGCTGTGAATGAGTGCCACGAATTCAGCTCTTTTTCTCGGAATAAACAGAAGATTGCTTTTTTTTTTCAATCACTTTATCTATAAACATTATTATATGTCAAGCTGTTCCATCTCTTTTCATGAATATCTCGGTATTGCAAACCATTCTCGATTTAGAATTCTTGTTTGGATGTAGTTCTAGCTTTCCCATTTCGTCGCGCCCATGGCATTCGTCCTCGTATGGTGAAGAAACTGCCCAAAAAATCAGCACAGAAATAGGTTTTCAGCAACTGGTTGTTAAGCAGTGTTTTCCGTCTTTATTTAATGTAACAGTAAAGCCGAGATCGATGTCTCTTTCTAGAAGTGTGACGTGATTTATTAGTTATTACGGCATATAGCGCAGTTTGCATCAAACCAGTCTCAGGACTGAAGACCACAACAACATAGAGCAGTACATTAATAATGTCAAATATAGGACATACATAAATGATAGTTCAAGTACATACACAAATAGACAAAGTGAAGATTTTTCGAAGCTCGTATTACGTTTTGTTTAGGAAAAAATCATGAATGAACTCGTACAAAGCAGTTTACCATTTATTACTACCTTCGCACGCCTCTGGGAGACAAGGTTCCCCATTCTGTGAGACACATGTTGCAATATTTTATGTCCTCAATTACTTCCTGCTACTGGTGTCTTCATTGTCACGTTAAGTATGCATACTTCTCACCAATCTCCCTCCTGTAAAAAACATTCTCGACAGACTTTTCCTTCACCTTTCAAGATAGGGTTGTATCACGACCTTTATTTATATCCATATTTGTAATGCCAAACTTCGCATTCGTCCAGTTTCTTTTTGCTCAATTTTGCTACGCTACACACTCAACCTCCATGCAGAACCAAGAGTATTGTTTCAAGAACGTCTTGAGTTAGAGACTTACTATTCTACTTGTCCGATCTTTACGGTTCCACTTTTTCGGTCACTGAGACAAATATTCCACAAATTTTTCATTTCTTCCACTGCATATTTTACGACTTTGAAGCGTAGCTGATTTCTCTTGTCATGCCTGCTAAAGTTCATTGCTTTTGACTGGCTTATTCGTAATCCGAGCAAAGTATCCCATCCGTTCTGTAGAGTGTTCCTTTTACAAATGGTTCAAATGGCTCTGAGCACTATGGGACTTAACTTCTGAGGTCATCAGTCCCCTAGAACTTAGAACTACTTAAACCTAACTAACCTAAGGACATCACACACATCCATGCCCGAGGCAGGATTCGAGCCTGCGTCCGTAGCGGTCGCCCGGTTCCAGACAGAAGTGCCTAGAACCGCTCGGCCACTCCGGCCGGCGTTCCTTTTACAGATACCTCATTTTCAAAAAGAGAAGTCGAATATCATCTGCGAGTCTTATATCGCCCTTTAACCAGTATTCCACCGTAAATTTAACTCTTAACTGCATTTTGTAAACATGGGCCAGAGGTCTGGTAACTGAAAGAGCCCTGTTGCCATCACCAATCGAATTACGATGTAAGCCCTTTACACCAGCCGCTGCATACAGATTCGGTGACAAGCCAACGTACTAGTACACTGACGTCCAATACATGGTTATTAAAAACTAGGTGGGTTGCTTATAGCACACAATCGTTAATTTATGGTAAATACTGCGTGCATATTTAGGCACTACACTATACAGTTCTAACTGCAATGCTCACGAACTCCTTTCAAGAGGCACAGCAAGATGTGATGAGTCCCAATGTTGTAGCTTTTTTATAATTCGCTACTCCTCTAAATAACCTGATGGATACATTGTTGGTGCAATGATTTCTTTCGCCACCAAAACAAATGGTTATACACTGAGGTGACGAAACACATAGGATATCTCCTAATATCGTGTAGGGCCAGGACATCTCCTAATATCGTGTAGGGCCATGACATCTCCTAATATCGTGTAGGGCCAGGATATGTCCTAATATCGTGTAGGGCCAGGATATGTCCTAATATCGTGTAGGGCCAGGATATGTCCTAATATCGTGTAGGGCCAGGATATCTCCTAATATCGTGTAGGGCCAGGATATCTCCTAATATCGTGTAGGGCCAGGATATGTCCTAATATCGTGTAGGGCCAGGATATCTCCTAATATCGTGTAGGGCCAGGATATCTCCTAATATCGTGTAGGGCCAGGATATCTCCTAATATCGTGTAGGGCCAGGATATGTCCTAATATCGTGTAGGGCCAGGATATGTCCTAATATCGTGTAGGGCCAGGATATGTCCTAATATCGTGTAGGGCCAGGACATCTCCTAATATCGTGTAGGGCCAGGATATGTCCTAATATCGTGTAGGGCCAGGATATCTCCTAATATCGTGTAGGGCCAGGATATGTCCTAATATCGTGTAGGGCCAGGATATGTCCTAATATCGTGTAGGGCCAGGATATGTCCTAATATCGTGTAGGGCCAGGATATGTCCTAATATCGTGTAGGGCCAGGATATGTCCTAATATCGTGTAGGGCCAGGATATGTCCTAATATCGTGTAGGGCCAGGATATGTCCTAATATCGTGTAGGGCCAGGATATGTCCTAATATCGTGTAGGGCCAGGATATGTCCTAATATCGTGTAGGGCCAGGATATGTCCTAATATCGTGTAGGGCCAGGATATGTCCTAATATCGTGTAGGGCCAGGATATGTCCTAATATCGTGTAGGGCCAGGATATGTCCTAATATCGTGTAGGGCCAGGATATGTCCTAACATCGTGTAGGGCCAGGATATGTCCTAACATCGTGTAGGGCCAGGATATGTCCTAATATCGTGTAGGGCCAGGATATGTCCTAATATCGTGTAGGGCCAGGATATGTCCTAATATCGTGTAGGGCCAGGATATGTCCTAATATCGTGTAGGGCCAGGATATGTCCTAATATCGTGTAGGGCCAGGATATGTCCTAATATCGTGTAGGGCCAGGATATGTCCTAATATCGTGTAGGGCCAGGATATGTCCTAATATCGTGTAGGGCCAGGATATGTCCTAATATCGTGTAGGGCCAGGATATGTCCTAATATCGTGTAGGGCCAGGATATGTCCTAATATCGTGTAGGGCCAGGATATCTCCAAATATCGTGTAGGGCCAGGACATCTCCTAATATCGTGTAGGACCAGGATATCTCCTAATATCGTGTAGGGCCAGGATATGTCCTAATATCGTGTAGGGCCAGGATATGTCCTAATATCGTGTAGGGCCAGGATATGTCCTAATATCGTGTAGGGCCAGGATATGTCCTAATATCGTGTAGGGCCAGGATATGTCCTAATATCGTGTAGGGCCAGGATATGTCCTAATATCGTGTAGGGCCAGGATATGTCCTAATATCGTGTAGGGCCAGGATATGTCCTAATATCGTGTAGGGCCAGGATATGTCCTAATATCGTGTAGGGCCAGGATATCTCCTAATATCGTGTAGGGCCAGGATATCTCCTAATATCGTGTAGGGCCAGGATATCTCCTAATATCGTGTAGGGCCAGGATATCTCCTAATATCGTGTAGGACCAGGATATCTCCTAATATCGTGTAGGACCAGGATATCTCCTAATATCGTGTAGGGCCAGGATATCTCCTAATATCGTGTAGGGCCAGGATATGTCCTAATATCGTGTAGGGCCAGGATATGTCCTAATATCGTGTAGGGCCAGGATATGTCCTAATATCGTGTAGGGCCAGGATATGTCCTAATATCGTGTAGGGCCAGGATATGTCCTAATATCGTGTAGGGCCAGGATATGTCCTAATATCGTGTAGGGCCAGGATATGTCCTAATATCGTGTAGGGCCAGGATATGTCCTAATATCGTGTAGGGCCAGGATATGTCCTAATATCGTGTAGGGCCAGGATATGTCCTAATATCGTGTAGGGCCAGGATATGTCCTAATATCGTGTAGGGCCAGGATATGTCCTAATATCGTGTAGGGCCAGGATATGTCCTAATATCGTGTAGGGCCAGGATATGTCCTAATATCGTGTAGGGCCAGGATATGTCCTAATATCGTGTAGGGCCAGGATATGTCCTAATATCGTGTAGGGCCAGGATATGTCCTAATATCGTGTAGGGCCAGGATATGTCCTAATATCGTGTAGGGCCAGGATACGTCCTAATATCGTGTAGGGCCAGGATATGTCCTAATATCGTGTAGGGCCAGAATATGTCCTAATATCGTGTAGGGCCAGGATATGTCCTAATATCGTGTAGGGCCAGGATATGTCCTAATATCGTGTAGGGCCAGGACATCTCCTAATATCGTGTAGGGCCAGGATATCTCCTAATATCGTGTAGGGCCAGGATATGTCCTAATATCGTGTAGGGCCAGGATATGTCCTAATATCGTGTAGGGCCAGGATATGTCCTAATATCGTGTAGGGCCAGGATATGTCCTAATATCGTGTAGGGCCAGGATATGTCCTAATATCGTGTAGGGCCAGGATATGTCCTAATATCGTGTAGGGCCAGGATATGTCCTAATATCGTGTAGGGCCAGGATATGTCCTAATATCGTGTAGGGCCAGGATATGTCCTAATATCGTGTAGGGCCAGGATATGTCCTAATATCGTGTAGGGCCAGGATATGTCCTAATATCGTGTAGGGCCAGGATATGTCCTAATATCGTGTAGGGCCAGGACATCTCCTAATATCGTGTAGGGCCAGGACATCTCCTAATATCGTGTAGGACCAGGATATCTCCTAATATCGTGTAGGACCAGGATATCTCCTAATATCGTGTAGGACCAGGATATCTCCTAATATCGTGTAGGGCCAGGATATCTCCTAATATCGTGTAGGGCCAGGATATCTCCTAATATCGTGTAGGGCCAGGATATGTCCTAATATCGTGTAGGGCCAGGATATGTCCTAATATCGTGTAGGGCCAGGATATGTCCTAATATCGTGTAGGGCCAGGATATGTCCTAATATCGTGTAGGGCCAGGACATCTCCTAATATCGTGTAGGGCCAGGACATCTCCTAATATCGTGTAGGGCCAGGATATCTCCTAATATCGTGTAGGGCCAGGATATGTCCTAATATCGTGTAGGGCCAGGATATGTCCTAATATCGTGTAGGACCAGGATATGTCCTAATATCGTGTAGGACCAGGATATCTCCTAATATCGTGCAGGACCTCCTTTTGTCCGACGCGGTGCAGCAAGACGACTTGGCGTGGACTCAACAAGTCGTTGTTAAGTCTGCTGCAGAAATATTGAGCCACACTGCCTCTGCAGCCGTCCATAATTGTGAAAGTGTTGCCGATGAACGATTTTGTCGTTGAGCAAAGCCTGTCGGCCACTGCGTTGTCAGCAGCAATGCCTGAAATGTGGTATTGCCGGCACGCTCTTGACACTTTGGATCTCGGAATATTGAATTCCCTAACGATTTCCGAAATGGAATCTCCCATGCGCCTAGCTCCAACTTCCATTTCGTGTTCAAAGTCTGTTAGTTCCCGTTGTGTGGCTACTATCACGTCAGAAACCTTTTCACATGGGTACAAATGAAAACTCCGCAAATGCATTGGCCTTTTGTACCTTGTGCACGCGATACTGCCGCATACTGTATATGTGCATATTGCTATCCCGTCACTTCTGCTAACGTATTTTAGTAACACAACTAAGAAATGGAGAACAGAACGTCAACAAATAAAAATGCGGGGATAGAAGGCTAGAGTTTTAACGTCTCGTCGACACTGAGAGGACAGAGCTTAAATGGATAAGGGCAGAGGAAGATCAGCTGAGGCCTGTTAAAATGTACCATCCCGACATTCGCCTGAAATTATTTTATCCCAACAGTGGCAAAATGGGATGTCCGGGTGGACGGACAGATTTATAACGGAACAGAGCCACCTTATTCGGGGAGAGGGCGAGGAATGTGAGTGAGGCTGTTTGTATCGGGGAAGCCTGCTGGCTGGCAAGCAGCTCCCGTGCAGCGGCCGACCTTGACTGCGGTACGTGGACGCGTCCACCACACACCGCAAGCTGAGCCCGCGCGTAGCGCAGCTAGCGTTCCGGCACCGCTGTCTGCGCGAGTCACGTTAACACCGTTTTAGCCGGCCGGGGTGGCCAAGCGGTTCTAGGCGCTACAGTCTGGAACCGCGCCACCGCTACGGTCGCAAGTTCCAATCCTGCCTCGGGCATGGATGTGTGTGATGTCCTTAGGTTAGTTAGGTTTAAGTAGTTCTAAGTTCTAGGGGACTTATGACCTCAGATGTCAAGGCCCATAGTGCTCACAAGGGAAGCTCCCCATCGCACCCCCCTCAGATTTAGTTATAAGTTGGCACAGTGGATAGGCCTTGAAAAATTGAACACAGATCAATCGAGAAAACAGGAAGAAGTTCTATGGAACCGTGAAAAAAATTAGTAAAATATACAAACTGAGTAGTCCATATGCAAGATAGGCAACATCAAGGAGAATGCGAGCTCAGCAGCGCTGTGGTCCCGTAGTTAGGGTGAGTAGTTGCAGAACGAGAGGTCCTTGGTTCAAGTCTTCCCTCGGCTGAAAATTTTACTTTCTTTATTTTCGCAAAGTTATGATCTGTCCGTTGGTTCATTGACGTTTCTGTTCACTGCAATAATTTTAGTGTCTGTGTTTTGCGACCGCACCGCAAAACCGTGCGATTAGTAGACGAAAGTACGTGCCTCTCCAATGGGAACCGAAAACATTTGATCGCAAGGTCATAGGTCAACCGATTCCTCCACGGGAAAACACGTCTGATATATTCTATACGACACTGGTGACGGCATGTGCGTCACATGACAGGAATATGTTGTCGAACCACCTAACTTTTACACTTAGCGAATGGGTAAAAAGATTCTTCTACCTTGCCCGATTTAGGTTTTCTTGTAGATGTGATAATCACTCCCAAAATAGTGATGAAAACATAAGAGTTTGTCACATAAAGTGAAAATAAAAAGTTAAACTTTTCAATCGAAGGAAGAGTTGAACCTAGGACGTCTCGTTCCATAGCTGCTCTCGCTAACCACGGGACCACGGCGCACCTTGACTGCTAGTGTCCTTGTTGTTGCCTATCTTCGCATGGACTTCTCAGTTTGTATATTTTATTAAATTTTTTCACACTTCCACACAACTTCTTCCTGTTTTCTCGATTGATCTGTGTTCAGTTTTTCAAGGTCTATCCACTGTGCCAACTTATAACTAAATCTGAGGGGGGTGCGATGGGGAGGTTCCCTTGTCAGAGCCATTTGAACCATTTTGAACACCGTTTTAGGTAGGCGTGCTGGGTACAGGGTGCCCCAAAAATTCTTACCGTCCAAGGTACACATGCTGTGCAGGACCAGCGTTGTGAAACACAGAATCAGTGGTCGGAAAATATTATATCATGCGGTACAAGATATTTAAAGAGCAGTGCCGCTCATGTCTGTAAACCGCTTGTATTTCATAATTCACTGCCTGCCCATCGGCACTACCCAGAGAAGAAAACACAATCGTCTGTGAAGTGTTCACCACTGATTCTTACCATTGTTTACAGTTGTTAGGATACAGGTATCGATACCGCTACGATGTATCGAATCTTACCCTCACTCACCTCTGCTGAACCAAACATCACAGGTGGCAGGAGGATGCCTCGTCAGCTAGGGAGTGGGGGATCAGCTTCTGGCGCCTGCAAAAAAGGAGCGTTAGTAGTTAGTCTGAGAGTCCGGCTTATGAGTGAAGTACGTGTTGGGGCGCGGTAATGTTGAGGTGGATAGGGGACGCGACGTATTAATTCAGTCATTAGTGCTTGATATTTGAGGTACGATCCTATGGGAGCAAACTGCTGAGGTTGTCGGTCCCTAGGCTTACACACTACTTAATCTAACTTAAACACACCCATGCCCTAGGGAGGACTCGAACCTCCGTCGGCGGGAGCCGAGCGAACCGTGGCAATGAGCCTCAGACAACGCCGCTACCCTGCGAAGCCGATGAGTGCTATGTAGTGTGGGAGAGTATGCAGTGTGATTATTATTAACGTTTAAAAATACCAAAACGTCGTAGACGCCGCTGCGGCAGGTAATTCAATATAAGACACATTGGGCCGCAGATGTCGGAATACAGGGTGATTCAAAAAGAATACCACAACTTTAGGAATTTAAAACTCTGCAACGACAAAAGGCAGAGCTAAGCACTATCTGTCGGCGAATTAAGGGAGCTATAAAGTTTCATTTAGTTGTACATTTGTTCGCTTGAGGCGCTATTGACTAGGCGTCAGCGTCAGTTGATGCTAAGATGGCGACCGCTCAACAGAAAGCTTTTTGTGTTATTGAGTACGGCAGAAGTGAATCGACGACAGTTGTTCAGCGTGCATTTCGAACGAAGTATGGTGTTAAACCTCCTGATAGGTGGTGTATTAAACGTTGGTATAAACAGTTTACAGAGGATGGGTGTTTGTGCAAAGGGAAAAGTTCTGGACGGCCGAGAACGAGTGATGAAAATGTAGCACGCATCCAGCAAGCATTTGTTCGCAGCCCAGGAAAATCGACTCGCAGAGCTAGCAGAGAGCTGCAAATTCCACAATCAACTGTATGGAGAGTCCTACGAAAAGGTTAGTTATGAAACCTTATCGTCTGAAATTGGTTCAAGCACTGTCTGCAGCTGATAAGATTAAAAGAATCGATTTCTGTGTTTTTATCCTTGCTCAAATGGAAACAGATGAATCTTTCGTTTCAAAGATTGTGTTTAGTGATGAAGCAACTTTCCACACTAACGGGAAAGTCAACCGTCACAATGTCTGTATATGGGGCACTGAGAATCCGAGGGAAACAGCTGAGTATGAACGTGACTCGCCTAAGGTGAACGTTTTCTGTGCCATTTCAGCCAATAAAGTTTTTGGTCCCTTTTTCTTCGAAGGTGCTACTGTAACTGGACTACAGTATCTGGAGATGTTAGAGAATTGGCTGTTCCCTCAGCTCGAACAAGAAGCACAACAATTCATATTTCAGCAGGATGGAGCGCCACCACATTGGCACTTATCTGTCCGTAACTACCTGAACGTCAACTACCCGAGGCGATGGATCGGCCGGCAGGCAGCCCGTGACAGAGCACTTCATCACTGGCCTCCAAGAAGCCCTGATCTTACCCCCTGCGATTTTTTCTTATGGGGGTATGTTAAGGATATGGTGTTTCGGCCACCTCTCCCAGCCACCATTGATGATTTGAAACGAGAAATAACAGCAGCTACCCAAACTGTTACGCCTGATATGCTACAGAGAGTGTGGAACGAGTTGGAGAATCGGGTTGATATTGCTCGTGTGTCTGGAGGGGGCCATATTGAACATCTCTGAACTTGTTTTTGAGTGAAAAAAAACTTTTTAAATACTCTTTGTAATGATGTATAACAGAAGGTTATATTATGTTTCTTTCATTAAATACACATTTTTAAAGTTGTGGTATTCTTTTTGAATCACCCTGTATATTCCAAAAGTGGCTGACACCTGTTGAACATGCGACGCCACCAGATGGCGTGCCTCGCTGCACGCACAGTGCTTGGGATCGTAGGTCCCGCACTCGCCGGGAGCGGGCGGTGCTACACATCACTGCACAACCGTGCAAATCTAGAACACCTTTTGTAAACTTAAAAGTTACAAAATTACTGTACTCGCTGCAAACAAGCAACAGCTGTTGTTATTTCGTATTTCTTTCCTGTTGGCCCTTCTTCTTTTGTTTAAAGACGTTATTTAGTAGAGAAAACGTAGGTCATTTACTGGTAGCGATGAAATTCGGAAACTTATAATCGTTTACCTATTATACTGCACTTTGCAATAAATCGGCAGAGACGGGGAGACTGGTAAATAAAGTAGTAAATCTTACCTCAATGTAAACACGTAATTGTCTAACACAATGGATAAAATGCTTCCTGCCAGCCGCAATACTCCAACCGGAGCCCCACGCACTCAAGTCGCGCACGTAGGCCCACAGCCACGCTGACAGGAACACTCGACTGCCGGCGATAAACCGTGACAGACCGACAGGCCTCAACGGCTGCACGTACTTCGACGTACGTCATCTGTCGACGTCACATGTTCAACATTTGCCATCCACTTTTGGGATACAGCCCAACCTTTGCTGCCCCATGTGTCTTATATTAAATTACATGACGCACCGTTGTTTACGTCACTTCAGGGCTTTTTAAACGTTAATAAGAATCACCCTGTGTTTTTCTTTACGGTCACCGAACAAAGCCTTAAAGAACAGTGGCTAACTCACGTGAAAAATATGAATGCTGCGCTTGTTCATGTACTCAGAGCGGCCTGCAGATCCCTATAGGGACTTTTCCGTAAACTCAAGACATAATAAACACAGTGTTAATCGTAAACTACCGAATTTCAAGATTCCTTTTCATCGTAGTGTATTCACTGAGTCAGTCATACTGAAGGGTGGCAGTAGCAGATTGTTGAAAGTACCAGTGTTACATAGGTACATGTATATGAAACTGTTTACAGTAAGTTGTCCTGTAGTACTGTCTGCAGATAATCGATGCCGAATAACTACGACAGTAAACAACAGGTCCGGAGTCATAATGAGCCAATAAACAGTTCTTAAAATCGTTTAATGACACTACAGCTTACACAGTTCCTGTTGTCGAAAGTCGCCCATTGCTCGTAAAAGGAACTTGCTGATACATATGTGATGCGCAGTGATACACTGCGGAGGAAACCAAACAGAATGAACATAGAAAATTTTCGTAAGACGCGTCCTTCCAACTGTGAGATATTTATCGTCACGGATACGAAGTTACACTCTCCTAAGGTATGTAAAGAGTACTGGCTGAGCAACAGTTGCAGCCCTATCATAAACATGTGCAATCTGTGGAGCCAAATTACTTTCGTATTCGGCAAGACTGCGATTGATTCCCCGTCCTGCTTTCCAGATTTAGATTTCTCTAAACCGCTTAAGGCGGATGACGGGAAGTTTCCTTTGAAAAGCCTCAGTTGAGTTTCTTCCCTACCCTCTCTCAATTGGAGCTTGTGCGCTGTCATTAAAGACCCTGTCGTCGATGGGACGTAAATCTCGAACCTTCCTTCCATATGTGATTTTATTATTCAGCGCAGTACTGCAGGACCTACGTTTCTAGCGTCTGTTTTGTTCACGGACGTGGCCCCTTTCAACCTTGGCGATGTTTTCAGCTGCTGCTGTAGGCACGTCTAGAGTAATGAGTATCCATGCGCCACGCTGCCTCGCATCAACCTATCAGCTTGTGGGCTGTGGTAATATAACATCAACTAACAACACCTTCTGCATATACATCTATCCTCTGCAAACCACTGTGAAGTGCGTGGCAGAGGGTACGTCTCGTTGTACCAGCTGTTAGAATTTTTCCTGTTCCATTCACGTATGGAGCGCGGGAAGAATAACTCCTTAAACGCCTCTATAAGCGATGTATTTAGTCTAATCTTGTCTTAGTGATCCCTATGCGAGGCATATATTGTGCATTGTAGTATATTCCTGGATTCATCACTTACAGCTGGTTCTAGAAACATTCTAAGAAGGCTTTCACGGAACAGTTGTTTGTATCTTCAGGCGCAGGCCAGTTCAGTTCTTTGCATTTTCGTGACTCTCCACTTGTCAGACAAACCTGAGACCATTCGTGCTATCCTTCTTTGTATCCGTTCAATCTCTCCTATGAGCCCTATTTGGTATCGGGGAAGTGCGCTTGAGCAACATTCTAAGATTGATCACACGAGTGTAATATCCTTTGCAGACATTTAATTTCGCTAGTATTCTACCAACGAACCGCAGTGTGCCACTTGCTTTATCTACGAGTGAGGTTATGTGATGGTTCCGCTTTATATCCCTACAAATTGTGACGCCCAGGTATTCGTATGAGTCGCCGATTTCAGCTGTGACTCATTGGTATTGAAAATGTTATAGGAAAGTTATGTAGAATGTAAATACCGATGGATTATAGGAGACCACTCACAGAAAAACAGAAGCGTTGAGTTGTCGAAAGGCACACATAAAAGAAAGAAAACTTGCAAGCTTTCGGAGGGTTCCTTTGACAAAAGACACACAGAAAACACACGTTTAGCAAGCTTTATTTCTTTTGTATGTTCCTTTCGACAACACAGCGTATCTGCTTTTCGGCGAGTGGCCTTATTTGTGCTGCAGCCATAGGACGCTACGTGTTTTCGTTTTGTGAAGTGCACAATTTTACATTTCTGAACATTTAGAGCAAGTTAACAGTCTTTCCACCACTTTGAAATCTTATCAAGATCTGAGCGAATATATAATAAAGGTGTATGTGGTACTGAGCCGCATTGTAGAAGTCGAGAAACACTCCATCTGCCTCGCTCGGTCCACAGCTTTCGGGATGTCATGAGAGAAAATTGCGAATTAGGTTTCACATGATCGATGTTTTCGAAACCCATGTTAGATGGCACGAGGGAGACCATTCTGTTTGAGATACCTCTTTAAATTTCAGCGCAGAATATATTCTAAGATTCTACAATAGATGGATGTCAAGGATACTTGACGGTAATTTTCTGGATCGCTACTGCTACCCTTCTTGTATATGAGTGTGACCTGAGCTTTCTTCCAACCACTGGACACAGTTTTTTATTCGAGGGATCTTCTGTAGATTACTTTAAAAGAGGGGCTTGTTCAGCCGCAAATTCGGTTTAGAATCTGATAGGGATTACATCAGGCTCTGGCCACAGACACTAGTATCCACTTCACTAATCTTTGCAGTGGTACGAGAATTAAACTGGGGCATTAGCGGATCTTCATTCGTGAAAGAACATTCGGAAACGTAGTTAAGCATTTCCGCTTTTTCTTTGCTATCATCAGCTTCAGTTCTCGTCTCGCCCATAACTGTCAGGAGACTAATTTTGGTACCACTAACAGCCTCTATATACGACTAGAATTTCTTCGGGCTTAATGAAAAATATTTAGATAATGTTCTGTTACGGTAGTCAATGAAGGCTTCATGCCTTATCTTCTTCACAGCCAAATGCGCTTCATTCAACACTCCACTGTTCATAGCCTTATCCTTCGTTTTACCCCTTCTGCGCAGTGGTCTCTGTTTCTTTAGAAGTTTATATACAGTGACTGTATATCACGCAAGGCCCCTCCCATCATAAACCGTTCTATAAGGTACAGCTCCATTCAGTGCACGGTTAACTAATTTCATAAACTTGAGCTATAATTGCTCTCCGTGCTCCTGTACTGAGCTGCAAGCTTCAAGTTCACTGAGACGTGACGCTGCTGCTACTTCCTTATCTAGTTTACTTTGTACTTGTTTTACTGTCATTTTGTACTTTGGTAATCATTATTGCTACAACTGCCTCATGCTCACTGATATCAGTTTCTATCTGGACATCGTCAAAGGTGTCACGCCTATTTCATGTCACTCCGTCTGAATGGTGCTGCACGTTTCCTACTGTTTATTAATGACAGCAGTCACAGTAGTTGGTTGATGTGCCTCATGTTATCCGCGATATGCTTTGATTTTAACACGACGGTGCGCCGCCATGATTAGATAATAACAGGCACTCTCATAGTTAGAATGAAGGGAGGTTTTCTCCCATGGTCAGCCCGATCGACAGTTTTTGCTCCTATGAAGTTTTTCCCTGAGGCGTTGCACGGAGCCGATGTATGAAAACTCCAGGGGAAACTGAAAATGAACTGGCTGGTAGGGTCATAGTTACCTCACTCATTGTACAGAAAATAACTGGAATATCTGAGAGAACGCAGAGAAATTTTATACGGCGTTGTAATAGATGCGTTGATACCGGTGGTCGTTGCTTTTAGCAACTGCTATGAGCTTCAGTTGTAGCCGTAAGGTATTAGTTGTTCATATCAACAAGAAACTGAATATTCGTTACTGACGGTTGGTTCCTTATCTCAAAGTTCATAGTTTACGATTCTCAACCATGTGTGCAATTTTGACCTGACGTCCTGTGACTACTTACCGTAGACAAAAAACTAGTGGAATACACATCTTTGCTTCTTTATGGACATCTGCCTGTGTGGTTCTGTTCTATAGCATCCTAAGCGTAAGAATATGAAATTTTGTTTAAATTAAATTTTCGTGCATGCTACGAGTTGTTTAGTCGCCATAAATGTAAATAAAGCAAGGAAAAAGTGCATTTCAGGAGATAATAAAAACCCAAAACCAAAAATTGTCTCTTACTTCGAAGCTTTTCTCTTACTTTCGAAATAATTCACGGAGTTATTCAAGTATTTATGGTAGCACATAAAACTACGTTCATTCTGTTAGATCAGAAATTATTTCTTACTGACTGACTGCCGCCTCGTTTAAGACCACTTCGTCCGCCTCGAACGGCTTCCTTCAGCAACGTCTGATGATGAGTATCTGCAGTCATAAAAACATCAAAATTCTCAACACGAATGCGGAAGCAGAGAAAAAGTACAGTATGCGCAGTAGCGTAGATTTTATTAAACATGAATTGCTACTTTCCTTGTGAGGAGTGTCCAGATAAGAGATTTGATAGAAATTCAATCACCAATATTCATCTGAAAGAAGAAATCAGCGTTTACGCTAGTTGCTGGTACGCTACAAATCTTTGAAGAAATCACCATTGGCATCTCCTCAGCGGAAGAAAACGATGGAACATCTGAGCAAGTTCGAAGCAGTATGAAGCACAAGACAGAAAGATTTCTCGTGTTCTTTTTCTCTCTGTTCCATTACGTTGTAATCGAAACATATAATCTGCTGAAATAAAGCCCAGTAGAGCAAATGACAATATTATATAAAGCGGCCAACATGTTCTGAGAGATCCACGTCTCTCTAATTGGGCTGCTGCCGAAATACAAAAGTGTTCAATTGAGAGAAGATAAAAACGGAGTGGTGTTGTATTGTTGTACGCACGCACTCAGCCCACGCGGAGAAAGGACGAAAGAAGCAGTGTTCCGCGTTTACCCGCCTACCGTGCAAGCAGCGCTCATTGTCTCTTCCCAAACTCTGCTGCAGCCACTTTCCTCTACAGTCTGGTTGAGACAATAAACAAGATCCGCCATCATAAAAACACGTCGCGCTTCCACACCTTTCAAGAGGCCTTCCCTGTTTCTCCGCTGTAAATTGGAGACGGTGCACCAGTATACTTGTAATCTGAGATATGACTCTCCTCTGTTTTTCCTCTTTAGCTACGCCAGCTGCCTCAACAGCGATCAAAGAGGTATAATAACGTTCCAGATGGTTTCACGAGTTCGTACAAAAGGACCCGTAGAATCATATGACGCAGGAGACTAACGCTAGCCACATGTAAGACTTTTTCAAGTTGCCCGTGCTGCTCAGACTTCGCAAACCGCTCAAAAAGGGACGGTCAAGCTTTATCGCCCCGTCGACGAGGAGGACATTAAAGGCGAAGCACACGCTCGGGTTGGTGAAGTAAATCGGCCCTGTTCTTCCCAGAGGAAGGATCCAGACATTCAGCCTAATCGATTCAGGACACGCACAGTGACATTGTCCGCCTCTGTAGCTGACTGGTCAGCGTGGCTGCTACCATCTTGAGGACCCGGGTTCGGATCCCGATACTGCCAGGGATTTTCCCTTGGTGGGAGGACTGAGCCTCGTGAGGCCAATTGGGGACCTACCTGACCGAGTAGTGGCGCCACTAGGCCACGAAAACTGACAACGGCCGAGAGAGCGGTGCGCTGCCCTCACGCCCCTCTATGCCGCATCTAATGACGTCATAGGCAGAGGGTGACACGGCGGTCGGAGGGGAACCGATGGACCCGTTAGGGTCTGTGGACAGAGTTTGCGTTTAACGTTCACAATGATGTTACACACGCTGTAGTCATGTAATACTTTAATCCCCACAATCCAGCGATGTTTATCGTTTTTGCGAATTCAGCGATGCTACGACGCCGCTTTATTCGTGTAATAACCACATGCTTTTGCTGATAGATTTTAAAAACTTTAGTTATTATTGGCTCAGGTAACCCAAAAATTTTCATTTAATTATGGGTCTTGCAAAAACCTCAGCATTTACACTGCAATATGTGATAAATTTTTACGCAGTTTCTAAAAGTCAGAGATGTTATTACTTATACATATGAGTTTAAATATGCTTTTATAATGTTGTACTATTTCACTTTAATAAACTTCTTTAAGTTAGTAGCTGCTCTTGCCAGTTTCTGTTTGAGCATTAATTCAGAGGATATATCGAGATTTTTGGTAAAAAAACACTTCTAAGCTCTGATATGTGGTCTGCGTAGCAAACGCAGATGAGCCTGTCAGTATCTCTGGTGTATAGGTTTTCACGTAATAGTTTTCTCCACACAGTAAACAGTATCGAATTAAACAAACCGTATATTCATGTGTTTGCCGTTCCCTCCTACTGTGGCACCTAGTTTTGTGCTGTGTGAAACCTCTCTGTTACAGAATTTTGCGTTCTTTGTTTTGTTTGTGGTTCGGTTCAGTGAGTACTTTGTTGTTCAAATGGCTCTGAGCACTATGGGACTTTACATCTGTGGTCATCAGTCCCCTAGAACTTATAACTGCTTAAACCTAACTAACCTAAGGACATCACACACATCCATGCCCGGGGCAGGATTCGAACCTGCGACCGTATCAGTCGCGCGGTTCCGGACTGAGCGCCTAGAACCGCTAGACCACCGCGGCCGGCACTTTGTTGTTGACGATGTGTGTCCGTCTTGTTACACGAAGTTCACCCTTCTTAAAAGTGTCATCTTCTTTTCTTGCAACAAAATATACTCTTAGTATACCACCAAATGTCATGGATCCAGTTTTGGACGCTACAGGTTGAGAGAATTATAGCTCACGTTCGCTGAACTTTCTTTCGTTTACTGAGATCGCAGGATTTGTGGAGTACGGCCAATGTGACGCTTCAGCACAATGATGGTAGTAGTCGCAAAAAAATTTGCAAGTTGCCAAGTGAAGATCATTGGGAAACAAGGAAATAGAAGATTTGACTTTATTTAAAAGAATATTGTCTTTGTTCCATTATAGGTGATACGCGTCAATACCAGTCATTAGCGGTACGAGAAGAACCATTCGACGCATTTCTGTGCTAGCAACCGAACAACGGAAGTGCAGAACGTATCACTGGAACGGCACTTGAGGAGGGGCGTGGTATTCATGTACAAAAAAGACTGATGAAAAGAAACCTAGGACACCCTTTTATCAGTGTCTGAACAATCCTCATTGCAACGATTGTATATGCTGTTCGACTGTTTCTCTGAAACGACAAAAGAGTATGTCACGTATGAAACAAAACTCTCGTCACTACTTGTAAACATTTTCGATGACATGCAGTGAACTGAGAAAAAGTAATACAAATGCCACCTTGTCTCTTTCGCTGCTCTATCATCGTATTTTTAAAACATTAGGTCCTGAATATAAGTTTTGTAAGTAGATCTGGTATCGTGTTACTGTATGTGAACACAATACAAAGCTTGTTACTGAGAATTTGCGTTCGATTAAGAATTCGCTAGCTATACATGCAAAAAACAAGCAGCAGCACATTCTGTGCAAAATCAAAATCGGACTAGCAACAGCAAGGACAGAAGAAATTCAGAACAGAGTGGAATAGGGCAAAGAAGAAAGAAACTTGCTCACATCTATATAGCGAGAAAGTTGGACCTGTTACTGCAAACTGCTCGAAACGCTTGGCCTCAGAACAAAAATAGTCGTAGAGCAATAATAGTCCTAGTTCCAGTTTAAAAATGAGTTGCAAACCAAACACAGTACGCAACGCTTGGTATGTATGTGATACCAAACACCAAATTCTCTCTGTTGGTCAAGAGGCTCATGATAACGAAGTCGTTATCACTCATCGACAAAGTGAAACAATCGCAACAGGAAAACTTCTTGGTTCAATGTACATTATGAACATGCGTGTTTTTTTTTTATCCAGATTTACAAATACAGATTAACTTCACAACAACAAATATAAGGTTAGCATGAGAGTAATCGAGATAAACGTCATGTACGAGATGTGTTCTCTTGCTTCAGTGTATCAGTTAGTGTGCTGACACCAACTCGTTTCGTGATGTATGTGTTCCTGGCAGATTCCACCGCAGAGCATTCAGTCTTCGCAGACATCACCTACAAGCTTTCGGTGAGTTGATTAATGCTGATGTTAATAGACCAATGTCTGTTGACTCTACAAACGGTTTCTGTACAAAACGTTTTCGTTACTACGTGATTCTCAAAGATGATATACTTTATGAGAAATAAATCTGAACTTGCTGACAATTTGACAACATTTTTAAAGGAGTGCGACGCTGTTGGTCTAATACAAAGGTGGTTTGCTTTGGCAGTGGAGGAGAGTTTAATTGTTACATGGTAGGTGCAATGCTACGTGACCATGGTACCGAGTTTCGTTTTACGTGTTCGGATACGCCGGAGGAAAATGGTGTTGCTGAAGAAACAAATCGACACACAGAATAACGTCGCTCCATTTTATCATCTACCCAGTTACCTAAACCATTTTGGGCTCACACAAGTGACATGCGTTTTCCCACTCCGCCGTACTGGAAAGTCAAGTTTCATGGTAAAACATCCTTCCGTTTGTGGATTAATTATGTGTTCAACACTTTTAGCTATTTATGCGTTTTTGGACCCAAATTCTATGTTTATTTGCCAAGGATAATTCTTTCCAAGTTCGATGGTAAAGCTATATCTGGCGATGTTACTGGTTATGTGAATGACGAAGATTGTTAGAAAGTCCAAACCCCATCAAAACATCGTACAATTAAATCAAGCAATGCTGTTTTTCTACCAGAGAAGCTATGTGCACCTGGAAATTCGATCGCGCTGGAATTTCATTTCGTACCTGAAGAATTAGAAAAGGAAAGTGCATTTATCAATAACTCTAGCTCAAATGAGAAAGTTAAATTTACTATTGATCAAATTGTGACTAGTAACCAAGAGCGTTTGGATGAATTACAAACTCGTGGTCCAGTTCGTAAAACACACCCACCCGTGAAGTACAGTGATTACAAATCAGATACGAGGCTCATCGGTCTCAAGAAACAAATGCATTAGTTTTCCTCCAAAAGCAGTCCCTAAGTTGCTTGTACCAAAAAACTTCATCGACACTATGGAAAGTTGTGATTCCAATAAATAGTTTAATTCAACCAAAGCGGAAATGAGAGCCCTCGAAGAAAATGATACCTGGGAGTTGGAAGAACTGTCTAAAGGAAAACATGCTATCGACAACCGATAATATAAATATAAACCTGATGGATCGACTGATCGATACAATGTTCACTTGGCTGCTCGCGGTATGTTTCAACCCACAGGACCTGATTATGATGAAACTTTTAGTCTAGTCACTCGTCATGACTCTATTCGTGCCTTAATAGTGATTGCAGCTGAAGAAAACTTGAAATTGGTCAATTCGAAGCTAGAACTGCATTTTTGTATGGCGACTTGGACAGAGAAATATATGTCACTCAACAAGAAGGTTTCGATAATGAGTTAGGTCGTGTCTGTCGTCTCAAGAATTAGCTATATAGACTTAAACAATCACCTCGTTGCTAAAATAGTAAATTCGACTCATCATGATAAAATATAGATTTATTCGTTCTGCAGCAGATCCTTGCATTTAAATTTGACAGTGCAATATATGTAGGATCGGGTAAAAACTTTTTTCCAGGTCGTAAATAATTAAAACCTTACACAGAGATGAGTCACCATCAAGAACATGACGTTGGCCGTGACGCAAGGATGCGTCACAGAACAGCTGGTATTCACAAAAGAGACGTCACACTTTTTGAGCAGACATACTTGTGGATTGTTTGCTGTGTTGGCTGCTCCTCTCTTTTCACCCACACGCCGCTGTTCCTTCTAGGTCGCTCTGTCTCGTTCGTGGAAAATCACAAAAACATGTATCTGCTTGTTTCCGAAAATTGTTCTTTAGAAGAAGTTGTGGTTGATAAATTAGAGTCCAATTCTTTTTCTTTGTGAATTGATTCTACCAGCAATACTAAGGCCAGAAGAGGCTGTCTTCCAGCTAATAACGTATTGTTCACAATTCTGTTGTATGAATTGTGATGTCATTATGGCCTCCATAAATGAAAGAAAAATACCACTCCTTACAGCGTGTGAGATACATTGAATGATGATTTGATTAAACGAATGCAGAAACCGTTCAAAACTGAGAGGTGCTGACCAAGAGGTAGTTGCGTGTTAGGAATTAGTAGGAGAGACTGGACAACAAAAAACGGACAATGAAAAAGGCTGTAGTGGATCGCGTAACTGTGACGGAAAGTTGATAGACCTGACATGTAGCCATAGAAATGAGTGCATTGATTTAATTTGATTTATTAAACCATACAGGGATCATAAGGGATCATATCACAGTGATATAGGGTTTGTCATCATAATACAATGAGAATACATAGTTCGACTACAGACACACACTATATACTACTGGCCATTAAAATTGCTACACCAAGAAGAAATGCAGATGATAAACGGGTATTCATTGGACAAATGTATTATACTAGAACTGACATGTGATGGGTGCATAGATCCTGAGAAATCAATACCCACAACAACCAACTCTGGCCGTAATAACGGCCTTAATACGCCTGGGCATTGAATCAAACAGAGCTTGGATGGCGTGTTCAGGTACAGCCGCCCATGCAGCTTCAACACGATACCACAGTTCATCAACTAGCCAGTTGCTCGGCCACCATTGACCAGACGTTTTCAATTGGTGAGAGATCTGGAGAATGTGCTGGCCAGGGCAGCTGTCGAACATTTTCTGTATCCAAAAAGGCCCGTACAGGACCTGCAACAAGCGGTCTTGCGTTATCCGGCTGAAATGTAGGGTTTCGCAGAGATCGAATGAAGGATGGAGCCACGGGTCGTAACACATCTGAAATGTAACGTCCACTGTTCAAAGTGCCGTCAATGCGAACAAGAGGTGACCGGGACGTGTAGCCAATGGCACCCCATACCATCACGCCGGGTATGGCGATGACGAATACACGCTTCCAGTATGCGTTCAGCGCGACGTCACCAAACACGGATGCGGCCATCATGATGCTGTAAACAGAACCTGGATTCATCCATAAAAATGACGTTTTGCCATTCGTGCACATTGTTCGTCGTTGAGTACACCATCGCAGGCGCTCCTGTCTGTGTTGCAGCGTCAAGGGTAACCGCAGTCATGGTCCGGAGCTGATAGCCCATGCTGCTGCAAACGTTGTCGAACTGTTCGTGCAGATGGTTGTTGTCTTGCAAACGTCCCCATCTGTTGACTGAGGGATCGAGACGTGGCTGCACGATCCGTTACAGCCATGCGGATAAGATGCCTGTCATCTCGACTGCTAGTGATACGAGGCCGTTGGGATCCAGCACGACGTTCCGTATTACCCTCCTGAATCCACCAATTCCATATTCTGCTAACAGTCATTGGATCTCCACCAACGCGAGCAGCAATGTCGCGATACGATAAACCGCAATCGCGATTGGCTACAATCCGAACTTTATCAAAGTCGGAAACGTGATGGTACGCATTTCTCCTCCTTACACGAGGCATCACAAGAACTTTTCATCAGGCAACGCCGGTCAACTGCTGTTTGTGTATGAGAAATCGGTCGGAAACTTTCAAGTCAGTACGTTGTAGGTGGCACCACCGGCGCCAACCTTGTGTGAATGCCCTGAAAAGCTAATTATTTGCATGTCACGGCATCTTCTTCCTGTCGGTTAAATTTCGCGTCTGTAGCACGTCATCTTCGTGGTGTAGCAATTTTAATGGCCAGTAGTGTACTTGTGTTTTTGTACCCATCTGCCCTAACATCTCACAATTCCGACAATGATTTATACATTTTGATGCACTTTAATAATAATTCTCTTTCGTCATGCGTTCAACTCTTTTTCAACACAACAAACAATCTAATCTCCTTGATCTGTGTAGCACGAGACTGTCGAGGATATTGGTAATACTGCACACAGACGGCACAATATTTGCAGGAAGCATAATGAATTTCAAAAGTTTTTGATGCTCTCAGTATTTCTGCGCAACCTCTCACTCTCGCTACCGGACGGTCAATACTATTGCGCATCCGGCAAATATTATCAATATTATTGACCGCCTAGAGGTCTCTCTGTATCAACAGCAGAATGTGCCGGTGGCTCATCGCAATGGGCCTTGGGTGAAATTCGACCCCAATTACATGGACACTTAATCGAAAAGTTTACATGTCAAGAACTTTTGTACAAACCAGAACAATATTTCGTACTGAAGTCGTAGCTGCACTTTCACCATTATGTCACAAACGGATTGTTTACGGAACCATGTTTACTGGTATGTTTTTCCTTCTGTTGTCGGACACTTTTACCCGTGAGAGTTTTCGATATTAATTGTGTTCCACCTCATCTACATCTACATGGATACTCTGCAAATCACATTTAAGTGCCTGGGAGAGGGTTCATCGAACCACCTTCACAATTCTCCATTATTCCAATCTCGTATAGCGCGCGGGAAGAATGAACACCTATATCTTTCCGTACGAGCTCTGATTTCCCTTGCCGGCCGGAGTGGCCGTGCGGTTAAAGGCGCTTCAGTCTGGAACCGCGTCACCGCTACGGTCGCAGCTTCGAATCCTGCCTCGGGCATGGATGTGTGTGATGTCCTTAGGTTAGTTAGGTTTAATCAGTTCTAAGTTCTGGGCGACTGATGACCTCAGAAGTTGAGTCGCATAGTGCTCAGAGCCATTTTTTTCTGATTTCCCTTATTTTATCTTGGTGATCGTTCCTCCCTATGTAAGTCGGTGTCAACAAAATATTTTCGCATTCGGAGGAGAAAGTTGGTGATTGAAATTTCGTGAGAAGATTCCGTCGCAACGAAAAACGCCTTTCTTTTAACGATGTCCATCCCAAATCGTGTATCATTTCTGTGACACCTTCTCCTATATATCGTGATAATACAAAACGTGCTGCCTTTCTTTGAACTTTTTCGATGTACTCAGTCAGTTCTATCTGGTAAGGATCCCACACCGCGCAACAGTATTCTAAAAGTGGACGGGCAATCGTAGTGTAGGCAGTCTCCTTAGTAGGTCTGTTACATTTTCTAAGTGTCCTGCCAATACCGAGCAGCCTTTGGTTAGCCTTCTTCCCCACAACATTTCCTGTGTGTTCCTTCCAATTTAAATTGTTCGTAATTGTAATATCTAGGTATTTAGTTGAATTTACGGCTTTTAGATTAGACTGATTTATCGTGCAACCGAAGTTTAACGCGTTCCTTTTAGCACTCATGTGGATGACCTCACACTTTTCGTTATTTAAGGTCAACTGCCACTTTTCGCACCATTCCTATGTTTCTTCTAAATCGTTTTGTAGATTGTTTTGATCTTCTGATGACTTTATTAGTCGATAAACGACTGCGTCATCTGCAAACAACCTAAGACGGTTGTTCCGATTGTCTCCCAAATCGTTTATATAGATAAGGAACAGCAAAGGGCCTATAACACTACCTTGGGGAACACCAGAAATCACTTCTACATCTTCATCTACATGATTACTCTGCAATTCACATTTAAGTGCTTGGCAGAGGGTTCATCGAATCACAATCATACTATCTCTCTACCATTCCACTCCCGAATAGCGCGCGGGAAAAACGAACACCTAAACCTTTCTGTTCGAGCTCTGATTTCTCATATTTTATTTTGGTGATCATTCCTACCTATGTAGGTTGGGCTCAACAAAATATTTTCGCATTCGGAAGAGAAAGTTGGTGACTGAAATTTCGTAAACAGACCTCGCCGCGACGAAAATGTCTTTGCTTTAATGACTTCCATCCCAACTCGCGTATCATATCTGCCACACTCTCTCCCCTATTACATGATAATACAAAACGAGCTGCCCTTTTTTGCACCCTTTCGTTGTCCTCCGTCAATCCCACCTGGTAAGGTTCCCACACCGCGCAGAAATATTCTAACAGAGGACGAACGAGTGTAGTGTAAGCTGTCTCTTTAGTGGACTTGTTGCATCTTCTAAGTGTCCTGCCAATGAAACGCAAACTTTGGCTCGCCTTCCCCACAACATTGTCTATGTGGTCTTTCCAACTGAAGTTGTTCGTAATTTTAACACCCAGGTACTTAGTTGAATTGACAGCCTTGAGAATTGTACTATTTATCGAGTAATCGAACTCCAACGGATTTCTTTTGGAACTCATGTGGATCTCCTCACACTTTTCGTTATTTAGCGTCAACTGCCACCTGCCACACCATACAGCAATCTTTTCTAAATGGCTTTGCAACTGATACTGGTCTTCGGATGACCTTACTAGACGGTAAATTACAGCATCATCTGCGAACAGCCTAAGAGAACTGCTCAGATTGCCACCCAGGTCATTTATATAGATCAGGAACAGCAGAGGTCCCAGGACGCTTCCCTGGGGAACACCTGACATCACTTCAGTTTTACTCGATGATTTGCCGTCTATTACTACGAACTGCGACCTTCCTGACAGGAAATCACGAATCCAGTCGAACAAATGAGACCATACCCCATAGGCCCGCAGCTTGATTAGAAGTCGTTTGTGAGGAACGGTGTCAAAAGCTTTCCGGAAATCTAGAAATACGGAATCAACTTGAGATTCCCTGTCGATAGCGGCCATTACTTCGTGCGAATAATGAGCTAGCTGCGTTGCACAAGAACGATGTTTTCTGAAACCATGCTGATTGCGTACCAATAGATCGTTCCCTTCGAGGTGATTCATAATGTCTGAATACAGTATATGCTCCAAAACCCTACTGCAAACCGACGTCAATGATATAGGTCTGTAGTTCGACGGATTATTCCTACTACCCTTCGTAAACATTGGTGCGACCTGCGCAATTTTCCAATCTGTAGGTACAGATCTATCGGTGAGTGAGCGGTTGTATATGATTGCTAAGCAGGGAGCTATTGTATCAGTGTAATCTGAAAGGAGCCTAATCGGTATACAATTTGGACCTGAAGACTTGCCCGTATCAAGCGATTTGAGTTGCTTCGCAACCCCTGAGGTATCTACTTCTAAGAAACTCAGGCTAGCAGCTGTTCGTGTTTCAAATTCTAGAATATTCCATTCGTCTTCCCTGGTGAAGGAATTTCGGAAAACTGCGTTCAATAACTCCGCTTCTATAACTTCTGTTTTATTCGAAGACTTTCCGTCAATTACAGAAAACTGTGACCTCTCTGACAGGACATCACAGAGCCAGTCACATAACTGAGACGATATTCCATAAGCACGCAATTTCACTACGAGCCTGTGGGTCTGAGTGTAATATTGGATTAAAGGCTGGACTGTGTGGTGTGTTGGCGTGGCCAGGTGGGCTGCGATAAGACGAAGCTCGGCCGCCGAGCGGCTGAGGAAACGGCGTGTGTTGCCGGCAGGCCGTGGCCGAGATGGCACAGGAAGGCGTGCTGAGGGCTCTCTCCAGCCACGGGTACAGCTGCCGCCGCGGCGTCCTCTTTACCGTTCCTCAAGGTCTCACGGCCGGCGGCATGTGCCCGTTCCCGACGCCCTTCTGACCCGCTACCAGGGAGGGAATGGCGCGAAATACAGGCGTTCGATAACACCGCGAGAAAAGCATGCTTCAACAAAAATTCAGATACTAGCCAACCGTGCAGGTAGCGCTGTTGTCTTTGACTACAAGGAGCAAGTGTGCAGTGTCCTCAATACAGGGTGTTACAAAAGGTACGGACAAACTTTCAGGAAACATTCCTCACACACAAAGAAAGAAAATATGTTATGTGGACATGTGTCCGGAAACGCTTACTTTCCATGTTAGAGCTCATTTTATTACTTCTCTTCAAATCACATCAATCATGGAATGGAAACACACAGCAACGGAACGTACCAGCGTGACTTCGAACACTTTGTTACAGGAAATGTTCAAAATGTCCTCCGTTAGCGAGGATACATGCATCCACCCTCCGTCGCATGGAATCCCTGATGCGCTGATGCAGCCCTGGAGTATGGCGTATTGTATCACAGCCGTCCACAATACGAACACGAAGAGTCTCTACATTTGGTACCGGGGTTGCGTAGAAAAGAGCTTTCAAATGCCCCATAAATGAAAGTCAAGAGGGTTGAGGTCAGGAGAGCGTGGAGGCCATAGAATTGGTCCGCCTCTACCAATCCATCGGTCACCGAATCTGTTGTTGAGAAGCGTACGAACACTTTGACTGAAATGTGCAGGAGCTCCATCGTGCATGAACCACATGTTGTGTCGTACTTGTAAAGGCATATGTTCTAGCAGCACAGGTAGAGTATCCCATACGAAATCATGATAACGTGGTCCATTGAGCGTAGGTGGAAGAACATGGGGTCCAGTCAAGACATCACGAACAATGCCTGCCCAAACGTTCAGAGAAAATCTGTATTGATCACGTGATTGCACAATTGCGTGCTGATTCTCGTCAGCCCACACATGTTGATTGTGAAAATTTACAATTTGATCACGTTGGAATGAAGCCTCATCCGTAAAGAGAACATTTGCACTGAAATGAGGATTGATACATTGTTGGATGAACCATTCGCAGAAGTGTACCCGTGGAGGCCAATCAGCTGCTGATAGTACCTGCACAAACTGTGCATGGTACGGAAACAACTAGTTCTCCCGTAGCACTCACCATACAGTGACGTGGTCAACGTTACCTTGCACAGTAGCAACTTCTCTGACGCTGACATTAGGGTTATCGTCAACTGCACGAATAATTGCCTCGTCCATTGCAGGTGTCCTCGTCGTTCTAGGTCTTCCCCAGTCGCGAGTCATAGGCTGGAATGTTCCGTTCTCCCTAAGAGGCTTATCAATTGCTTCGAACGTCTTCCTGTCGGGACACCTTCGTTCTGGAAATCTGTCTCGATACAAACGTACCGCGCCACGGCTATTGCCCCGTGCTAATCCATACATCAAATGGGCATCTGCCAACTCCGCATTTGTAAACATTACACTGACTGCAAAACCACGTTCGTGATGAACACTAACCTGTTGATGCTACGTACTGATGTGCTTGATGCTAGTACTGTAGAGCAATGAGTCGCATGTCAACACAAGCACCGAAGTCAACATTACCTTCCTTCAATTGGGCCAACTGGCGGTGAATCGAGGAAGTACAGTACATACTGACGAAACTAAAATGAGCTCTAACATGGAAATTAAGCGTTTCCGGACACACGGCCACATAATATCTTTTCTTTATTTGTGTGTGAGGAATGTTTCCTGAAAGTTTGACCGTACCTTTTTGTAACACCCTGTACATTGCAAGTGTCAGTCGAGGCCAGAACACTGTTCTGTGAAGTTGTGAGTGCATTACGTCGGAGCAAAGCCATTGCTTTTTCTTGTGTACATTAATGATCTCTCATCAGTTACACTGCCAGAAGCAGAGTTCGTTTTGTTTGCAGATGACACAAATATTGTAATAAAAATTATGTCGAGTGTAGTTCTAGAAAGATCTGCTGATGATATTTTTATGGATATTAATAAATTGTTTAAAGCCAACTCACTGACATTAAACTTCGAAAAGACTCACTATATGCAATTCAGAACCTGTAAGAGGTTTCCCCCCAGCATATGCATAAAGTATGAAGAAGAGCAGATAGAAGAGGTTGACAGTCTTAAATTTCTGGGATTACAACTTGATAATAAATTCAGCTTGCAGAACTGCAGAAACGCCTTAACAAATCTGTATTTGCAATTCGAGTGTTAGCAGACATAGGCGACATAAAAATGAAAAAGCTTGCATACTTTGCCTACTTTCATTCCATAATGTCATATGGTATAACATTTTGGGGTAACTCTTCGAGTCAAACAAAAGTTTTCAGAGTCCAAAAGCGTGTAATACGTATTACTAGTGGAGTAAATTCACGGACGTCCTGTAGAAACCTCTTCAAAGAACTGGGTATAGTAACTACTGCTTCTCAGTATATTTACTCCTTAATGAAATTTGTCCTAAATAATATATCCCTTTTTCCAACAAACAGCTCAGTTCATACATACAATACCAGGAACAAAAATGATCTGCACAAGGACTTAAACGCACTTACTTCAGTTCAAAAAGGGGTCCACTACTCAGGAACACTCATCTTCAATAATTTTCCAGCAAACATAAAAAGTTTAGTTACAAATCAAGATCAGTTTAAAATGAGCCTGAAAGACTTACTAGTGGCCAACTCCTTCTACTCTACTGACGAAATTTTTAATAGAAACAAATGATGTATTGTATATATTCATACTATTAGCATTGTTATTTCAGATTTTTTAAAAAAAATTGACATTTTGCACATCCACGAGGATCTCCTCAGCACGGATCTATGGAACGAAAAGCTAATCTAATCTAATCTAAAGTGAATTCCAACGTGGGAAAAACGTTGGCGCTAGTGCAGTGGGTGTTTCCGTAACCAAGGTGGCTGAAATGTCCGGTGTTTCAAGAGCCAGCTTACCGAAGACCAGCCGCGTGCAGGGAATGTGGAAAAAAATCATCCACTAAGTCACAACGCGGACGAGAATGTCTACTGAGTAATTGTGACGGACGGCCGTTGAAGAAGGTTTTGACAAAAAATAAGAGGACGACGGCTGCAAGAGTCATTGCAGAACTGAATGTTGCACTTGTGAACCCTGTTAGTATTAAAACAATTCGAAGGGAGCTCCACAAGCACGTAATCCAAAACCATACATACGTGGCACCGAAGTCATAAAGCCTGGACTGAGCACCAACGGAAGGAAGTCATTTGGTCGGACGGAGTCTTGTTTCGCACTGTTTCCAACTTCTGGCCAAGCTTACGTCTCAAGAGTGGAACATGGTGTGGGTTCTGTGACGATACGGGCAGCCAAATAGGCCGCATCGTTACTCTGCAGCATCACATTACTCCCAAGGATTATGTAACCATTTTAGCTGATCAGGTCCATGCAGGGGCACTTTCGTTAGGCGCATTCGCCGACGCGATTACTGGCTGTTTGCAGAAAGCGGCCCGCTGGCGCCAGCCTCGTGGATGCGAACGCGCCTCCTTTCGGAGGCCGTGGGAGCGCGTGGCTGCGGCCGGCGGATCGGATGGCGTGTCCCGAGAGGGCTCCGGTTCCGGGCTCGGCTTTCTGCAGACACCTGACCAGCGCACCTTGATCGCGGTGGGGTCCTGAGAGGACCTCCCTGGAAGTTCCATCCTGTCGTCGCATACCGGCTCTCCCGCTCTCCTAGGTTCCGGACCATATACCTTCAGAGCCATTTTTGGACTATAGTTCCAGTCGCATTACCAAGAATTCGAGAGAGTAGCCGGGACTAATTAAGCTAATAGCCGCGCGAGTAATCTGTCAACTTCTTCCGGAGCAATTCGTAACGAAATAGGTCAGTGGTGCCAACTCCTAGGCAATCAGTCCGTCATCGCACCTGATGATGGGAATGTGGTCGCTTCCAGAATATCGTGCCCGTTGGACACTGATACGCAGCAGTTCACCCGTGAACTATTTCGTCAAAGAGTGCTGTCCTGGAAAGCTTGAGTACGACAATGTTCATCCGAATGGAAAAAAGGGATTGGGACTTCGACGCCCCGTCGACAACGCGCACTTCAGCAAAATATGCACACTGCACAAAAATTAGTTATCCCCAGATCACGCTAATACCGTCTGTAGCCTTGATAATGGTCTTAATCCGGCATGCAAGAGAGACTTTAAGTTTATTCAAGTGTGCTCCATCCATCTAAAACCAATTAATAGAAGGTTAAACCCCGCAGAACTACCAAATTCCAAGAATGTTGATTGCTGCGTTGCACCCACTGTTCCAAGTAGCCCCAGGCATTGCCTGTGACATTCAGGTCAGGTGACTTAATGGACCAGTGGTAGTGGGACGAAGTGTCTGAGTGTTCGTCAAATCAAGAACGTATGGGTTCAGCACAGTGGATACAGCTGTCGTCATTTTGTAAGCCGGAAGTGTCCACACCACATTTGTCGTGAAGATGTAGAAGAAGATGGAAGTTTTGGTCACCGTGGATATTGCAATCATCTTCCTGGTTCATGTTCACGGTGGCCTGAATGAGTGGACCTGAACAGTTTGCGACAAACGCCCAGAAAGCATCACAGAACAACCTCCAGATTGAATTACACCCTCCACAAACTTGAGGTGACGCATTGCGTCATTCGAAAAGAGACAAACTCACGATTCGACTGGCCACAGTAGACATCTACAGTTAGCTTTTTATGACCACTGTTCTTAGACCGTGTTACGTGGCTACGAGTGGAACACCATTACTCGTAGACGCGTTCATCTGTCCACAGGGAGACACACAAATCGAACAACTTCAATCAATCACGGTGTGATCACATCTGAACACGATACCTCCTCCTTCTAGTCAATCTGTCAGGTCGACCAATCTTGCTGCGCTGACTCCAAACAACCGACAGCACACCACAACACTTCACTGCCGTGGATTACGTCAGCGCTGGAAGCGACAGCGACTTCAGTCTGTTGGAGGAGGATGGGAAAATAGATTAGCCATGGCTTTATAGGAAGATGCAAACTGAAATTCGTAATTAATTATTTAGGGGAAATTAAATCTGAGTAGACGGACTGGTATCTGAATAACACTCTTTGCAGAACGAGTGCTGTAACGGAACTGAATGCCCTGAACATAGCACGCCGGTAGAAGAAACCTGTCGCCATCAAAGCAGCGGGGGTGTTTTCGATGACATAGTGCAAACTAGATGGTACGACGACAACACAAAAAACAAGCAGTATGACATATTTGGATTTCCGGCGACTAACAGACGCTGACGGCAGGAGAGAGATCTTCAACCTACTTCGATAATTTCGCTATGTATCAAAACCTGCGTGCCTTTTCCATTACAGCTGGCTGATGCAAAGTATGGAACCCGCTTTTCACATCAAAACTGATATGCTCTGCCTCATGCAACGTACAGAACTATTGTACTGGAACAATCGAGGTATACTTTACTGATTCCAGAGTGCCGGACGGGGTGGCCGAGCGGTTCTAGGCGCTACAGTCTGGAACCGCGCGACCGCTACGGTCGCAGGTTCGAATCCTGCCACGGGCATGGATGTGTGTGATGTCCTTAGGTTAGTTAGGTTTAAGTAGTTCTAAGTTCTAGGGGACTGATGACCTCAGAAGTTAAGTCCCATAGTGCTCAGAGCCATTTGAACCATTTGATTCCAGTGTCTCAGCACTCGAAGGATTCCAATTGTAGCGCATGTGCGTGGAATTTCCTCGTGAAATGCACTGTCGAGCCTGTATAGTGGCTACAGAGAGCTCTGGAGGTGCTTCCTACATTGGAAACTGTCGCGGTTTGAATGAAATAAGGAATCATGGCACACACGTCCAGGGATGTCAGAACATGTTTGGCATTAACGTATGGGTAGATATCCTCAGTGAGGGTCTGTTTGGGTAGTATTTGCTTACCAGCCATCTACAATGGCTGAAGTACCTGGTTTTGCAGCAAGAATAGTGGAGGAGTTCCTGGAACTAAAGTCCCTGATGCTTCGTGAAGAAATGTGGTTTCGAGACGACAGCGCTCCAGCAGGTTTTACAGTCCCGCCTCCTCCCAGCAACTCACGTTGGCTGCAAATGAATGGTTAATCAGAGAAGAGGATGCCAGAATGGTTCCTCGAATAAGTTCGTGCGGATATCTCCGCGTGTGCTAATCTCGACGGCGACGGCTCGTCGCCTGGTGGCCATCTTTCGCCTTCCTTCAGCCACGGGTCGAGCGTTGAAGGCTGGTAAGGCTGGTGGGACGGCTGTGCCTCTCAGCGCACGCCGTCTCACAGCCAGAAGGAGAGCCAGAAACGCGGCCGCCACCCTACTTACGGCGTTCCACCGCGTGAGCAGACCGCGCCGAGGTCCGCCGGCCGCAGCCGCGACCCGAGAACAACAATGCCCACGTGGCCTTGGGGGGAGGAAGGGTCTGCGTGCAGTTCGTCGCGGTTATTCAAGGGCTGGGTCGCTTCTCTCACCTCTGGTAATAATTTGTGTACATGAAAACTGTCGAGTTTCACCGTGATCCAGAGCCCACGTATGCCATTTCCAAGGTAGTGAGAGCTACCTATATTTGAAATGACATTAATAAATACACCCCCACTAATAAAGCAGAATCCCGATATCATAACTCCAGTGGATATATTTATCTTGTGGTCGTTGGTTGTCCAAGTTTGCTTCATATTTTTAACCTTATAAAATATCAAAGAAAAACTTCGAGTAATCTTTGTTTATTACTGTCCAGTACAAAAACGATAACACAAGTACTATGCAGCGGAATATCTTGCTGCATCAGCGTTGCCACCCTCACAGTAGCCAAAAGTAACACAGCAACTTCTTCAAAACGTGCACACATGTGAACGTGAATATGTGTGTGTGTGTTTGGTGCTAAGAGACTAGGCTTTGTAATGCATAACAAAAAATAACAACTTATTTAATTACATTGTCGACTAATGTCTCATGGCCAGTTTCCAATTTTACACCGTATTTTTTTCGACAGTGCTGAATCACGCTCATACAGTATTTTCTTAAAGACTACGCCGCCATTTGACTGTATATCGCTGTATTTTTCTTCTTTAAAATCTAGATTTTGGCTTTAGAATGCTAAAAGTTCTTGGGCCATTAACACACAATATCTGGTAAGGTCAGCCCAAAGAAGGTGAACAAGACTAGTACATCCCTTAACATATAACTATTAAAGTGTCAAAGAATTCTTTGATGTCACTTTAATAGTTACAACTTAAAGGCATGTGCTAGTCTTATTTAGGTACTTTCTGCTGACTTGACTGGTCAAATAACTCTTTGACGCCACTTTAATAGTTGCATCCTAAAAGGCATATGATCGTCTTGTTTACCTGTTTTGGGCTGACTTAACGAGATACGACGTGTTAATGGTCTAAGAACTTTTAGCGTTCTACTCGATAACGGCGTAACAGCCGAAATCTAGATTATACAGAAGAAAAAAACAGTAATAGATAGTCAGTTCCACAAGCAAGAGTACGTCGTTATCTGTATGAAATAAAAGGTAATATTATATATATATATATATATATATATATATATATATATATATATATATACATGAAAATACATGTTATTACTAATTCCACAATCGTCTAAGAGTTGATCCAATCGCCGCAATTAACGATTATAGCTTGACACCTTAGTCCTCTCTCCGGTATATCATCCACGTTTCCAACTTCTATATATCGTTTGGCCCACTTCGCAACGAATTTCTTTGACTTTCTAAGAATTTTAGCAGCAGCTCCATATGAAAGTTTCATTCACTTTGGGTGATTTACAAGGAAAACTGCCCCATGATGCTTCAGATATTTTGCACTCATTTTAAACTGCAACCGACGAAACAAAACATCCAAACATTTATCCACGCACTGTGCAAAATCTCATTGATTATAGACTCGAGACCACCACCAGAGGTGTCGCTGAGGGCGTTGCATTTAAAATTATGGCGTACACTTTCTTCTGGAACTGACTGTACGTTCGAATGGCCGTGTGCTCTGTAACAAAATACAGTTTGTTAGTAGTTTCTTTGATGGACACACAAAGTTGCCTTGGAAGTAGAAGACTTATGAAGCTTTATCTCAGTATTGTGTCAATGAAAAACACCTCTGTGTTGTAGGTGCGGAGAGAGAAAGTTTAATCTCCCACAAAGCCGGCTGAATCTGTTTAGTGTATTCATCTCTACGATTTTTACCCTCCACGCTGCCCTCCAATGCTAAATTTGTGATCCCTTGATGCCTCAGAACATGTTCTACCAACCGGTCCCTTCTTCTTGTCAAGTTGTACCACAAACTCCTCTTCTCCCCAATTCTATTCAAAATCTCCTCATTAGTTGTGTGATCTACCCATCTAATCTTCAGCATTCATCTGTAGCACCACATTTCGAAAGCTTCTATACTCTTATTGTCCAAACTATTTATCGTCCATGTTTCACTTCCATACATGGCTACACTCCATACAAATACTTTCAGAAACGACTTCCTGACACTTAAATCTATACTCGATGTTAACAAATTTCTCTTCTTCAGAAACGCTTTCCTTGCCATTGCCAGTCTACATTTTATATCTTCTCTACTTCGACCATCATCAGTTATTTTTCTCCCCAAATAGCAAAACTCCTTTGCTACTTTAAGTGTCTCATTTCCTAATCTAATTCCCTCATAATCACCCGACTTAATTCGACTACATTCCATTATCCTCGTTTTGCTTTTGTTGATGTTCATCTTATATCCTCCTTTAAAGACACTGTCCATTCCGTTCAACTGCTCTTCCAAGTCCTTTGCTGTGTCTGACAGAATTACAATGTCATCGGTGAGCCTCAAAGTTTTTATTTCTTCTCCATGGATTTTAGTACCTACTCCCAAATTTTCTTTTGTTTCCTTTATTGCTTGCTCAATATACAGATTGAATAACATCGGGGAGAGGCTACAACCCTGTCTCACTCCCTTCCCAAACGCTGCTTCCCTTTCATGTCCCTCGACTCTTATAACTGCCATCTGGTTTCTGTGCAAATTGTAAATAGCCTTTCGCTCCCTGTATTTTACCCCTGCCGCCTTTAGAATTTGAAAGAGAGTGTTCCAGTCAACATTGTCAAAAGCTTTCTCTAAGTCTACAAATGCTAGAAACTTAGGTTTGCCTTTCCTTAATCTAGCTTCTAAGATAAGTCGCAGGGTCAGTATTGCCTCACGTGTTCCAACATTTCTACGGAATCCAAACTGATCTTCCCCGAGGTCGGCTTCTACCAGTTTCTCCATTCGTCTGTAATGAATTCGCGTCAGTATTTTGCAGCTGTGACTTATACGATTAATAGTTCGGTAATTTTCACATCAGTCAACCCCTGCTTTCTTTGGGACTGGAATTATTATATTCTTCTCGAAGTCTGAGACGGCTACAGAGGCAGAAAGGCTCAATACATCTGCAGGGGTCTTCCAACGATTGTTAAGTACATGCCACGTCGGGTTGCTGCATTACATCGGGAAAAAGGAAGTCCGACACGATATTAGGAGGTATCCCACGGCTTTTGTCACCGCAACTGATAAGAGTGAAAGTGTCGATTAAAGAAGTGTCGGTATCGAGATGAAAGTAGTCGACACCGAGAAGTGTCAGTACTTGTCCCGTGTCCTTAGCCACGGCAGACGCTCGGCAAGGCCAGGCAGCGTGTCCGGCGTCAGGTGGCAGCTGGCAGTGGGCCGGAAGCGCAGCCCCGAGGCGGTCCGCCCCGCTTTCACCAGGCGGAGCGCCGCTTCGCCTCGGCTCTGGTCCCCCGCGCCGCTACTACACAGCGCACTGTGTTCCCACTGGCGCCCTCTGTGACGTCACAATGTCCGCTGCTCCTGAAACGCGTCTACTTTGCGCGCGGCTGCTTCGCTATCTTGTCAGCAGCCTTTGGTGACGTTTCCCTTTCTGTACTACTCGTGATGGCTTTGCCGGGACCTTACTGTCCTCTATCTTATGAACTAGAACTTCCGTATTTTTTCACGCTCGAAACAATTATTTATGCCTTGAAATATGCCAAACACAGCAGAAAAAATTTAAGTGTGACGAGATCTGAATGGTGATACCGACAGCAAATTCACGCAAATTGGAGAGGGAGGGGGGGGGGGGTGGAGGGGAGAAAGGGCAGGGCCGGGGTTGTATACATGGAAAAACCCTGGACCCTGGAGATACTGGAAGGTTTCAGATAGATTACATAATGGTAAGACAGAGATTCAGGAACCAGGTTTTAAATTGTAAGACATTTCCAGGGGCAGATGTGGACTCTGACCACAATCTATTGGTTATGAACTGTACATTAAAACTGAAGAAGCTGCAAAAAGGTGGGAATTTAAGGAGATGCGACCTGGATAAACTGAAAGAACCAGAGGTTGTACAGAGTTTCAGGGAGAGCATAAGGGAACAATTGACAGGAATGGGGGAAAGCAATACAGTAGAAGAAGAATGGGTAGCTTTGAGGAATTAAATAGTGAAGGCAGCAGAGGATCAAGTACGTAAAAAGACGAGGGCTAGTAGAAATCCTTGGGTAACAGAAGAGATATTGAATTTAATTGATGAAATGAGAAAATACAAAAATGCAGAAAATGAAGCGGGCGAAAAGGAATACAAACGTCTCCAAAATGAGATCGACAGGAAGTGCAAAATGGCTAAGCAGGGATGGCTCGAGGACAAATGTAAGGATGTAGAGGCTTATCTCACGACGGGTAAGACATATACTGCCTACAGGAAAATTAAAGAGACCTTTGGAGAAAAGAGAACCACTTGCATGAATATCAAGAGCTCAGATGGAAACCCAGTTCTAAGTAAAGAAGGGAAAGCAGAACGGTGGAAGGAGTATATAGAGGGTCTGTACAGGGGCGATGTTCTTCAGGACAATATTATGGAAATGGAAGAGGAGATATTATACTGCGTGAAGAGTTAGACAGAGCACTGAAAGACCTAAGTCGAAACAAGGCCCCGAGAGTAGACAACATTCCGTTAGAACTATTGACGGCCTTGGGAGAGCCAGTCCTGACAAAACTCTACCATCTGGTGGGCAAGATTTATGGGACAGGCGAAATTCCCTTAGACTTTAAGAAGAATATAATAATTCCAATCCCAAAGAAAGCAGGGGTTGACAGATGCGAAAATTACTGAACTATCAGTTTAATAAGTCACAGCTGCAAAATACTAACGCCAATTCTTTATAGACGAATGGAAAAACTGGTAGAAGCCGACCTCGGGGAAGATCAGTTTGGATTCCGTAGAAATGTTGGAACACTTGAGGCAATACTGACCCTACGACTTATCTTAGAAGAAAGATTAAGGAAAGGCAAACCTACGTTTCTAGCATTTGTAGACTTAGAAAAGCTTTTGACAATGTTGACTGGAATACCCTCTTTCAAATTATGGAGGTGGCAGGAGTAAAATACAGGGAGCGAAAGGCTATTTACAATTTGCACAGAAACCAGATGGCAGTTATAAGAGTCGAGGAACATGAAAGGGAAGCAGCGTTTGGGAAGGGAGTGAGACAGAGTTGTAGCCACTCCCCGATGATATTCAATCATTATACTGAGCAAGCAGTAAAGGAAACAAAAGAAAAATTCGGAGTAGGTATTAAAATCCATGGAGAAGAAATGAAAACTTTGAGGTTCGCCGATGACATTGTAATTCTGTCAGAAACAGCACAGGACTTGGAAGAGCAGTTGAACGGAATGGACAGTGTCTTGAAAGGAGGGCATAAGATGAACATCACCAAAAGCTAAACGAGGATAATGGAATGTAGTCGAATTAAGTCGGGTGATGCTGAGGGAATTAGACTAGGAAATGAGATACTTAAAGTAGTAAAGGAGTTTTGCTATTTAGGGAGCAAAATAACTGATAATGGTCGAAGTAGAGAGGATATAAAATGTAGACTGGCAATGGCAAGGAAAGTGTTTCTGAAGAAGAAAAATTTGTTAACATCGAGTATAGAATTAAATGTCAGGAAGTCGTTTCTGAAAGTATTTCTATGGAGTGTAGCCATGGGAGTGAAACGTGGACCATAAATAGTTTGGACAAGAAGAGAATAGAAACTTTCGATATGTGGTGCTACAGAAGAATGCTGAAGATTAGATGGGTAGATCACACAACTAACGAGGAGGTATTGAATAGAATTGGAGAAGAGAGAAATTTGTGGCAAAAATTGACCGGAAGAAGGGATCAGTTGGTAGGGCATATTCTGAGGCATCGAGGGATCACCAATTTAGTATTGGAGGGCAGCGTGGAGGGTAAAAATCGTAGAGAGAGATCAAGAGATGAAAACACTAAGCAGATTCAGAAGGAGGTAGGCTGCAGTAGGCACTGGGAGATGAAGAAGCTTGCACAGGATAGAGTAGCATGGAGAGGTGCATCAAACCAGTCTCAGGACTGAAGACCACAACAACAAATCTCCTCGTGATGGCTTTGCCGGGACCTTGTAAACTGTCCTCTATTTTATGAACTAGAACTTGCGTATTTTTTCACGCTCAAAACAATTATTTCTGCCTTTAAATATTCCAAACACAGTAGAAACAATTTAAGTATAACGAGATCTGAATGGTGATATCGACAGCAAGCTCATGCAAATTGGCGCGGGGGTGGGGGGGGGGGGGGCGGTCATTTGATTGTGATATCTTTCTTAACAATAAATAAGAATTGTGTACTTTGAGTAACAACCCCGCAGGACGTCGTCATGATCGGAGCCATAGAGAGCAGTAACCCAAAGACAAGCACACGTGTCACTGCATGCACATTCCTGTGACACTCAAAACACGTTGTATCACGCTATGAAAGTTAATCGTGACATCGCACTCGTTAGGATACTGTCGGTAAACGCAACTTCCAGTTGCAGGAATAGAAATCCATTTAGACTGCCGCAGCGTAATGGAATATTGAAACAGCTGAAAATAGTTACACGAATACTGCTGGTTGTCGGACATCAAAATATTAAAATAAACATAGCAATAACAATTAAATTTTACCTTTACAGCGAAGAGGAACGTAATAATGATTCCAAGCAATTAGAAGGTTCGTTGAACATAACTGGGTAAAAATTCCATTATACTTACTCACGTGCCTATGAAAATATGCGAATGTACACTAATGTCCAAAATTAAAGCAGCAAGCGGAAATTTTGGAAGGTTGGGTTTATTTTACCACAAAAATGTATAAACAGGTGATAGTAAATTACAAACAATGTTACAAATACAGAAGGTAAACAACTGCAACAAGCATAATGGTAGACAGAAGTCTTCTTCGTTTTTTCCAATTTAACGGATTTTCACACTCATTCCGACAACTGGTTAATGTGCTCAGTATGGGGTGTGACCACCTCTGGCAGCAATACAGCCCTGACAACGACGTATCATGCTGTGAATGAAGTCATGAATGTCATGCTGAAGCAACAGCTCCCATTCTTCTTGCAGAGCTGCTCGCAAGTCTTTGGAGAGTGGTGGATGCTGACGTGATGCACCCCTAGTGCATCCTAGACATGCTCTTTTCGATTCAAATCGGGAGAGCGAACAGGCCACGACATGCGTATAATATCTTCCTTTTCCAAGGAAACATCAATGCTCCATGATGTTGAGCATTATCGCCCATCAATACGAAGTCTTGGCCCGCAGCACCTCGCAACAATTGTACATGAGGTTCCAAGATCTTGTCACTACACTTGATAGTAGTTAAACGTTGCTGATTCACCCGTACAGTTTCATAAAGAGGTGTTCGAGCCCACACCAAAAGGGGTCCTCCTCGTATCGGTCTATTTCCACAATGTTTGGGTCCTGAAATCGTGTTCCACGTTCCTTCCAAATGCGAATCCGTCGACAATCGCTCTTCAGACCAAAAGTGAAAAGAACATTGGTCCACTGTTCGTTCGTCCAGGAGTCACGTTGACGATTCCACTCTAGACGTTCTCCTCTATGAAGACGTGTCAGAAGTGCACGTACAACGGGTCTCAGACAGTAAAGGCCACTCTGCTGAAACCTTGTGTACACCGTTTGCCTCGATACAGCACGTCCTGTGGATGCTGCGAGGTCAGACGCCTGTTACCGTTCAGTACTAGGGCGATACCGTCGTATCCTTACACCCACATAACGGTCCTCTCTTTCTGATATCAGACGTGGTAGGGCATGCCCTGGTCTCCGGGATACAGCTTCGGTCTCTATAAACTGTCGCCATATCCGAGAAACAGCAGAACGATTCACATTAAGCCATCGTGCCACATAAGATTGCGACTGTCCGGCTTCCACTCTTCCTATGGCTCTCCACAGCAGAGTCTGGTAGACGCTTTCTCTGTGCCATACTGCACCGTCTGTGACTGTGCGAACAGGGATTGTGGAAGTGGACTGCCTAGCAAACTCCACTTCGTTTCATAGGTGCCCTGACGTCATCGTTCGCGTGTTTGTCCGTTGACCGGAACGCCATCTGCCGTGAAGAACACGATTGTTCGGACATCTGCTGACAATTTTAATGGCTATATAGTCAATTAGACACGGGACGGGGAAACAGCGGTTTCTTACTTTGATTTTGGATACCAGTACATTTCATAATACACTCCTGGAAATGGAAAAAAGAACACATTGACACCGGCGTGTCAGACCCACCATACTTGCTCCGGACACTGCGAGAGGGCTGTACAAGCAATGATCACACGCACAGCACAGCGGACACACCAGGAACCGCGGTGTTGGCCGTCGAATGGCGCTAGCTGCGCAGCATTTGTGCACCGCCGCCGTCAGTGTCAGCCAGTTTGCCGTGGCATACGGAGCTCCATCGCAGTCTTTAACACTGGTAGCATGCCGCGACAGCGTGGACGTGAACCGTATGTGCAGTTGACGGACTTTGAGCGAGGGTGTATAGTGGGCATGCGGGAGGCCGGGTGGACGTACCGCCGAATTGCTCAACACGTGGGGCGTGAGGTCTCCACAGTACATCGATGTTGTCGCCAGTGGTCGGCGGAAGGTGCACGTGCCCGTCGACCTGGGACCGGACCGCAGTGACGCACGGATGCACGCCAAGACCGTAGGATCCTACGCAGTGCCGTAGGGGACCGCACCGCCACTTCCCAGCAAATTAGGGACACTGTTGCTCCTGGGGTATCGGCGAGGACCATTCGCAACCGTCTCCATGAAGCTGGGCTACGGTCCCGCACACCGTTAGGCCGTCTTCCGCTCACGCCCCAACATCGTGCAGCCCGCCTCCAGTGGTGTCGCGACAGGCGTGAATGGAGGGACGAATGGAGACGTGACGTCTTCAGCGATGAGAGTCGCTTCTGCCTTGGTGCCAATGATGGTCGTATGCGTGTTTGGCGCCGTGCAGGTGAGCGCCACAATCAGGACTGCATACGACCGAGGCACACAGGGCCAACACCCGGCATCATGGTGTGGGGAGCAATCTCCTACACTGGCCGTACACCACTGGTGATCGTCGAGGGGACACTGAATAGTGCACGGTACATCCAAACCGTCATCGAACCCATCGTTCTACCATTCCTAGACCGGCAACGGAACTTGCTGTACCAACAGGACAATGCACGTCCGCATGTATCCCGTGCTACGCAACGTGCTCTAGAAGGTGTACGTCAACTACCCTGGCCAGCAAGATCTCCGGATCTGTCCCCCATTGAGCATGTTTGGGACTGGATGAAGCGTCGTCTCACGCGGTCTGCACGTCCAGCACGAACGCTGGTCCAACTGAGGCGCCAGGTGGAAATGGCATGGCAAGCCGTTCCACAGGACTACATCCAGCATCTCTACGATCGTCTCCATGGGAGAATAGCAGCCTGCATTGCTGCGAAAGGTGGATATACACTGTACTAGTGCCGACGTTGTGCATGCTCTGTTGCCTGTGTCTATGTGCCTGTGGTTCTGTCAGTGTGATCATGTGATGTATCTGACCCCAGGAATGTGTCAATAAAGTTTCCCCTTCCTGGACAATGAATTCACGGTGTTCTTATTTCAATTTCCAGGAGTGTAGGTAACAGTGGTAACGTTATTACGAGTGAGTAACAGTTGTAACCAGTGTCGTTCTTGCTCGCTAAATCAACGACTTAACAATGAAATGAAATCTAACTCACTATAATGTTATGAAAATACATGAAATATTACATGTCATCAAGTACTGAAATAATGACATAGAATGTAAGACTTTCCAGCATACCAAAACAGGCACAGGGCTAAACATTACGCATAGTACTTACATGTTATACTCGTCAGTTTAGTTCAAATAGTGTTCTTTATTAATATTGTTGAAATAGGCTAGTATCAGAAAAGACCACTTCTCCTATGATACTGCATTCACCCGCGGGAACAAAAAAATGGGTCAAATGCCTCTGAGCACTATGCGACTTAACTTCTGAGGTCATCAGTCGCCTAGAACTTAGAACTAATTAAACCTAACTAACTTAAGGAAATCACACACATCCATGCCCGAGGCGGGATTCGAACCGGCTCCAGACTGTAGCGCCTAGAACCGCACGGTCACTCCAGCCGGCCCGCGGGAACATTTGCTGGTTTCGTTTAGTGCACCAATTCAGGTTAGCAGTTCTTACATCACATTAAAATCTTGTCAGTTTGTCACAAGGTATTCCTATACTCTTGTTCACATAATACATCGACGCAGGAAGCATCTCCGATACATTTAGAATGTCACAAACAGCACGTCGGTTAATGTGGAAGACAAGTTAAATGACAGTTTTGAAATTTCGGCAAATAATCTAGCTCGCATCACCCAATGACAGAAAGATAAGGAACGGGAAATTGCTCGGTGATGAACAGCAAACGACCGAAAATGGCGGGCGGTGTTGTCGCTTCGTCATCTGTTGTGAACGGATCGAAAGCGCTGAGGCATCGCTGCAGATTAGATGATACTACACCAGCTCAGGTTCACTGTTTTTTGTTGTTCTTTCCTTGCGGCTACTGCTTGATTACTGTCTTCCGGAATTCATATAGCTTTGCACTGTCGATTGTTAAACAAAATACAGTATATGCCAGTATAATATCTGGTCATGAATGCAACAGGACTGAAGACTTTGCAGTGAACTGAACGTAGTGCGTCGTTGTTAATAGAAAAGGAAAGAAGGTAATATATGAGCAGACTCTAACGTCCCATCGATGACGAGGTCGTTAGAGGCGGAGGACATTGGAGGGATGGGGAAAGAATTCAGATATCAGCCACGTCTTTTTCGAAGGGTCCATCCCAGAATTTACGTAATGAGATTTAGAATGAAGACGAAAAACTTAAATCTTGGTGCAAAGCGGGCGGAGACAATTCTTTACAGTTAGTCCTATAATTTCGTATTGATTCTACCCCAATAATTCTTCAGAGCAAGCCATAATGCAGAAAGATACAGAGAATTGCGAATTCTATCTCGCTTCAGATCGATTCGTAAGTTTGGTAAGGAGCCAAAGCTCCCAGAACTCTGAAGGGAATTTAATTTCTACATCTATGTGATTACTCTGCAGTTCACTTTGGCGGAGGGTTCGCAGAAGCGTTTTCAGACTATTTCTCGCCCTTCGGATAGCACATAAGAAAAATTAACATCTAAATCGTTCCGTGCGAGCTCTGATTTTTCGTATTCCGATGGTCACTTCTCCCTATGTAGGTGGAAGTCAACGAAATATTTTCGCATTCGGAGGAGAAAGTTAGTTCGGTTTTTATATCTGGGACAGTGTCCCCTGTTTTGCGATAGTACGAAACGAGCTACCTGAACTTTTTCGATGTCCTCCGACAATCCTATCTGATAACGATCCCATATCTCACAGCAAAAGCAGGCGCCAGGTTGAGATTCATAGGAAGAATTCTAAGAAAATGTGACTCATCGACGAAAGAAGTAGCTTACAAAACACTTGTTCGTCCGATTCTTGAGTATTGCTCATCAGTATGGGACCCTTACCAGGTTGGATTAATAGAAGAGATAGACATGATCCAGCGAAAAGCAGCGCGATTCGTCATGGGGACATTTAGTCAGCGCGAGAGCGTTACGGAGATGCTGAACAAGCTCCAGTGGCGGACACTTCAAGAAAGGCGTTACGCAATACGGAGAGGTTTATTATCGAAATTACGAGAGAGCACATTCCGGGAAGAGATGGGCAACATATTACTACCGCCCACATATATCTCGCGTAATGATCACAACGAAAAGATCCGAGAAATTAGAGCAAATACGGAGACTTACAAGCAGTCGTTCTTCCCACGCACAATTCGTGAATGGAACAGGGAAGGGGGGATCAGATAGTGGTACAATAAGTACCCTCCGCCACACACCGCAAGGTGGCTCGCGGAGTATAGATGTAGATGTAGTAGATGTAGAATATCCCAGGAGATGACTGAAAAGCGTTGTGTAGGCAGCCCCTTTAGCAGATTTGTTGCATCTTCTAAATATTCTGTCAATAAAACACAGTCTTTGGTTCACCTTCCACACAACATTTTGTACGTAATGATTTCAGTTTAAGTTATTTGTAATTGTTATCCCTAGGTATTTACTTGAATGGACAACCTTTAAATTTGTCTTATTTGTCGGGTAAAGGAATTTTTCAGTACACATGTGGGGGACCTAACACTTTTTATTATTTATTATCGGTTGCTATTTTTTGCACAATGCAAATATCTTGTCTAAATTATTTTACAGTTGGCTTTGATCTTCTGATGACTTTAATAGATGTTAACGACAGCATCATCTACAAACAATCCGAGAGGGCTGCACAGATTGTCTCCTAAATCGATTATACCGATTAGGAAAAGCAGAAGGCTTACAAAATTTGCTTGGGAGGCGCCAGATAGCACTGCTCATTCACTCCGTCATTTTCTACGAACAGTGACCTTTCTGACAGGAAATCGCGAAACCTGTCGCGCTGATGTGACGATGTTTCATACGCACACAATGTGGTTAGAGGCAACTTGTGTTGAACAGTATCAAAAGTCTTCTTGAAATCTATAAATATAAATTCAACTTGAGTTCCATAGTCGATAACAGTCGTTACTTAATCTCAATAAAGAGCCAGTTATGTTTCGCACGAATGATTTTTTCTGAATACACACTCTGTATGTGTCAATATGTCGTTTTCTTCAAGATGTTTCTTAATTTCTTCGGTAGAGATTTTAAATATGGTTAAAACCATGAGTCGTACCCAATACTCAGAGGGACTTTAGCACCTCACAGACAAGAGACCTTTGGATCACTACTGATTGATAACTATGGAACATCGCTCGTCTTACAGTCTCACACCTTTAGAAGCGAAGAAAACGTTGGGTGTAACTCATAGAAGTATGGTGGGGCTGGTACTATTCACAATGTTATGCATGTGATCTGGCAGGTAACGTTGGTAGTTCTCTAAGGCTGTTCACTGTGGTGAAGTTATGAGGAGAGAGATAGAATCGTTACAAAATTGCCACGAAAAGTAGCTAGATATGTAGGTCGTGAACACTTGGCGCTTAACTTGACAGCTCACGACCACCAGAAGCAAATACAATGTGTTACGTCTAAAGAAACCATGAGTTTTGACTTTCTTCTGCCTACACCATAACAGATGTCATTGGAATTAGTCATAACCACCAGAAATCGTCGTATATCTCTTCGTAGTTTAGGATGAAACACTCACATGAATAGATTTGAGAGAAAGGCAAATGCCAGGTTAAGATTCAATGGAAGAATCCTAAAATAGATTCACCTACTAACGTAGAGTGTGATCACAAACACCCTCGTTATGCCGATTCTTGAGTATGTCGGGTTTGTTCAGTCAGCACGATAACGTCGTAGAAATGTTCAAGAAATAGCCATGGAACACCCTAGAGGAAGGATGTAGCCCATCGTATAAGAGGTTATTCTTCCAATTTTGAGGCGATTTAAGAAATACACAACGTCATCTCACAAACACATCACATAAATTCAGTTTTGTTTGAATGCCTACGAATCCTTCAGCGTAACATATATGAATGAGTTACAAAGGGAAGAAACGATAGCGTGACCTTTGAAACACAGATCTAGACTTAGTATAGACATGACGATATTTTTGCAAAATAATGAGCACGGAATGTATGTACAGGGTGATTCAGTAAATAGTGGCTATTTAATGGAGAGAACGCAATCCTCTGCCATCATGGACAGAAAACATACCACCTATGATCCTTTGTTACGTGCTTCTGTATGTAAGAATTTATTTGGCGATTTGCTGAATCACAGACTCCTTGCATTGCTGACTACTTCAGTTTTGATACCTTAGGGCGTCTATTATTGTACGCCCTGATACCAGATAATGGGATATCCCAATAAGTCGGTCAATACTTGTGTCGATTCTGGTCCCTCCTTCGTAATTGTGAATTACTGTCATCCACCGTGTCGTATCATTTCGCGGCGGAGTGCACGTCCCGTTCACCGGCTGACGTCAAGGAATTCAGTGGTGCAATATCATTCTTCGCACCGGGAGTTTATCTCGTGTAGAGGGAGCTGCGGGAACTCGCAGCAGCAGACGAGACGCCAGTTCACCGGGTTGCCTACTAGCACGGCGTACTACCTAGCGATTCCGCCGGCTATAAGAAGACTATTTACAGTCCTGTCATGTGTAAACTGATCGTAATGACACGCACGGAAAAGTAACACAAAAGAGAGAAAAGAGAACGAATATAAAGAAAAAAGCATTGATAAAGTTAGAGGCACGCCTTACGTATTAATCTGCCTTTCACCAGCAATGAAATGAGCTCACGCTCGTACATGTTGCCACGTCCTCGGGAATCCCGAGTAATACGTTTCAGGGACATGGAAGAAGTCATTATCCCTTGATACCAAGGTAGTGCTGAATTTATTAAACGCTAAATGTCCTTATTCTTCATGTAGTAACATTCTTGTATGGAATGTCTGCAAGTATTTTTTAAAATACATTTAGATGGTGTACGTTTTTGAAGGACTCTTCAGAAATACGATCTAACGCTCCTGTCACTTCGAAATTATAGGTCCTGAATGAAACTATGATGCACTGAGTACCTGCCCCATTTGTTTTCGATTATTTTGATCATCATTTCTTCTTATTCAGGTCATGTTCTTTTACTGGAGCAGGTAATATACACAAAGTGGCTAATTCCTTAGCTTTTTTACGAAATTTTATTCATTTTTGAATAGCTTTCGCCTCTAGAAACTTTTTTCTCCACCTTCAGCTTTCGAACTGGGTTGACGCAGCCGCCACGAATTCCTCTCCTCCTCATCTCTAAGTGGCACTCGCACCCACCATCGTCAATTATTTGTTCGACGTATTGCAGTCTCTCACTTCCCCCACAGCTTTTACCATCTACAGCAGAGGTTCCCAAACTTTTGTTTGTCACGCCCCCCTTCTGCCGAAAAAAAAACTTCCGCGCCCCCCTAAAAAAATATAGAGATTTTTATTAATTATCAAGAAACTATTGAAACATTTGTGATGGTGGCGTCATGTAACATGGTGGGCTGTTAATGAATCGAGTCGCAGTTATTACGTCATCAGTCTAGTCTAGTGATTATAAGCCATTCCTAAAGTAAAGAAAGTCCTTGTTTACCAATATTTGCGACCTTTTCAGATTAGTGGATGCGGGCCATTATTTTGAGTGTAGCTTATTATTTTCACTCATTATCAAAAATAGTCACTCAGTCACGGTGTTAACGAACATCACTGATTTGTACGCCTATAGCGCTCCCCATTGTCATTGCGCATAGGTTGGCATTTATGTCAACGACGACAGTTACCGAACGGCGACAAGGGCCCAGTTCCCAGAACCAGACAAAAAATAATTTTTACGAAATAATTTTGCAGACTACACAGAACTTTTAAAAATATGAATAAAACAACTTCCTTACTTTGATTACATTCCCTTGCTGCACACCATTTCTTCACCAGTATACGATTTTAGGACTACGCTTGCCATATCTAGGATAAACTTTCGCTGCGTCTTCATCCAGAAGAAATACTATTATTAGTTGAAATAACATACCACACGTAACATCAGAATCCACAAGGATCACACGCAGTATTTATATTTAAATCAGATTCACTATGTTTATTTTATAAATATTGTTTCTTCGAAATAGTTTTTTATAATTTTACAGTATTACCTACATGTAAGGATAGTTAGGAGGAAAATAACAAGTTCTCTTATAATGTGACGTATTTATTATAAAAATATTATTTCCATACACATATGTAAAGAAACAAACAAATAAATCAATGTGAAGGATGAGCTTGCATATTTTTTACAATATTTTGAATTCTTGGCTGAATAGTAGAAACTGCGCAACGTAAATCACTGGCAATACTGAGTTTGCTTCTAAGCTTATTTTTTATCGCCATTACCGCTGAAAATGCTCTTTCGCACAAATAAGTGCTTGAAAATGGTAAATACAGTTTCAGTGCTTGTTCTGCTGTGCTGGGATACAACGTGAGATATTTCACCCAAAATAAAGGCTTATCCATCCTCTCAAAGTCATACTTCGCTGCAGAATCATTTTTAATTTCTAAGACTTCCTGTTGTAGTCTGTCTGGCAACACATCCACGTCAACGTGAAATTGATCCGTCGCTAACCTACAGTAAATTTTATCATCACAAGTGTTAGGGAAGTATCGTTCGAATTCATCAATGAGGTTCTACAAATGGTTCGATATTTTACTCTTAGTATCAGTATCCTTAAAATCATTTCGAATTCGGGCTTCTTCCAGGATTCCAAACAATCTGGGGAAGCAGGAATAATTGCAGGCTAAAATTTTACGTTTCCATAGTTGCAACTTATCAGTAAACAATTACTATTAAAAACAGTCTTGATCACGATTTATTTAACAAGGTGACCGGTTTCGACCACTACTGTGGTCATCTTCAGACCATTAAGTAGGAACCTCTTTCTGTTGGAGAATCACTACTACGAGTAGTAGTGTCTCTCCGATAGTATGACTTTTCTTGTCCTTGAAATAAGTAACGATAACTCATACGAGGCTTCCAGTACGTTTTCTGATGTCTGAGCGAAGGACCCAGCAGTGTCCAACTTCATTCGTTTCAAATTATCACATTTTGCACTACGAGTAGTGATTCTCCAACAGAAAGAGGTTCCTACTCAATGGTCTGAAGATGACCACAGTAGTGGTCGAAACCGGTCACCTTGTTAAATAGATCGTGATCAAGACTGTTTTTAATAGTAATTATTTATAAGACATTGATCACTGCTGTTCCCGTAATGCATTCAAAAGTTATCAGTAAACGCTTTGATAGCATCCCGATGAAAAATTATGTTTGACTCTCCACCTTGTAATTTCAAATTCAATGTGTTTAAAGATTCGAAAATATCTGACAGATAAGCCAATGCAACATGAACACTGGGCTTTCTAAATTCCACATACAATTCAGTTTATTTGTTATTTTACCAAAAACTGCATCACTTCGTCTTGAAGTTCAAATAATCCTCCTAGCATATTTCCTTTTGAGAGCCAGCGTACTTCTGTATGAAATAAAAGTGTTTTATACTCTGCTCCCAAGTCTTCACAAAGAGCCGTAAATAACCTGGAATTTAACGCACTCTTTTTAATATGATTCACGATTTTGATGAACAATTTCAAGACATCATTGAGTTCCTTTGGAAGTGTCTTAGCTGCCAATGCTTGACGGTGTATTACACAGTGGATAGCAGTAACACTAGGGTATTTTTCTCTGACCATCTGCACGAATCCTGAGCGACATCCAAGCATTGATGGGTCCCCCGTCTGTGCACACGCCTATCAGTTTCTGCCATGATAACTCATTTTTACAAAAGAATTCAGAGACGGCTGCCATTATATGAATTGCTTTTGAAGTTGCCTTTAACTCTGTAGAAAACAGCAACTCTTCTTTAATTGCTTCATTTTCTATATAGCGAACGAAAGCTAGCAGCTGGCAACAATTCGCAACATCGGTACTCTCATCTAACTGTATTGCGAAAAACTGCGATTGTTTGACGGCCGCAACTAATTGATTTTGTATGTCTTCGGCCATATCATCAATCCGACGTTTCACAGTATTGTCAGAAAGCGGTATTTGTGAAAGTTTTTGTTTACTTTCTGACCCAAGAACAATATCAGTAGCTTTCAACAAACAGGGTTTGATTAGTGTCTCTCCGATAGTATGACTTTTCTTGGTCCTTGAAATAAGTAGCGATAACTCATACGAGGCTTCCAGTACGTTTTCTGATGTCTGAGTGAAGAACCCAGCAGTGTCCAACTTCATTCGTTTCAAATTATCACATTTTGCAGCAAAAAATTCCTTCGCCTTCTCTTTCAATGCACCATGCTTTGCCAACAAATGGCGTTCCAGACGAGAAGGTCTCATGGAATTATTGCTCAATACCTCATAGCAAATAACACATTGCGGCTGGTAACGCCATTTTTTTTTTGTATGGAAGCAAAACCGTATTTGATATAATCATCATTATATTTACGTTTTTTCACGACACTCATGGTGAAGTAAAAAGAAAACAAGAAGTTGACAGTATAATTTCGCACGAACATTGGTTTTACTGAGGCACAACTGTGAAAGATTCAACGCAATTTCAGCAAAATCCAATACATCAGATGTGTCAACAACTGCAAGCAACCATCTGAAATAAAGGAAAGCTACTGTCGTCTGTCGGCACCTCAGATGACTGCCTGTGAGGAGTGGGGCGAAGAACGGGGAAGCCCAGCCGCAGCGCAGGTAGTCAGTGCACTGTCTGTCTGCTACCTGATGGCCGAGCAGGGATCTTGCTAAGAGAAACGGGCTTTGACCCCGGATTAGGGCGCAAACAGCCCACAGGCACCCTAAGAAATTGCTACATGTTCTGCAGTGCTGTTCGGAGCAGTGCAGCCTGGGGTTTTATGCGAAAATCGCTTTCATGCCCGTATCTTTCGTTACTTATAAACGAAACGTTATAAGTTTTGAGTTAACATCAATGAATTGGTTGTCAAATTTCACAGTAATTAAGTAAGGTCATGGATACACCTCACACATCGCTGGAAACTGTGCACAGTGCCAAGCAGTTATCTCTGTACTCGTACCAAAAGAAGCCATTGTCGCAGCAAAGAACGTACACTAATTTCAAACTAAAACATGCCCTATTTCAAAAAGGCAGAAGAAAAATAACTGTTTTGTCAGATAAGTAATCCGAATGAAAGAGCTGTAGTACTGACCGTTCGAAAAAAAAAAAGCCTCACTAATGGACTTCGTTGTCTACCTAGCTGGGTTATGTTTCATTGTTAGCAGTCACGACAATGTTTCCAGAACGGCGTGAAGTAATCTGCTCAGAACGAATACTTGTAATAGTTTCGCATTCACATCGTGCACATTTTTCTGGTGACAAGGGGCAATCCTGGCGTCCAAATTACGAAATCGCCAGTTCATTTGAAGCGTATACAGTCTATTAAAGTCACTGTAATCGCAACACATGGGGATCCGCGGGTTGACAGGGTAATAAAACGGCATTTTTGCAGTTACGCAGTATAAGTGATTATTACTCTTGATGAACATAGCCTACTACGGCTAAAAGTTATAACATGATTACGTTCAATTCATGTGTACAGACGTACGGGATAGTTAATACCTGACTTTTCTGTTTTCCAATTGACAGAAGTAAGTTCTTTACAAACCAGATATATTAGAATTAACGCATATCGCCTTCGTAATTTTGAGAGTGTCTGTGTGTGACATTCTAAACGTGACATTCTAAACGTGATCTTCAAAAGCTGTATGTTCTAGGATAGGTTATTGAGATAGGATTGCGGGAAGTGGGACGCCAAACGATTGCATTTAGCACCATAATCTATCATTTATACCTGCACATTCATTTTTATTAAAATATTGATATTAAAAAGAAATATTAGGTTTATACCGCTAACTCCACCCGCGCCCCCCTTGCAACATCATCACGCCCCCCCCCCCCCCCCCCAGAGGGGCGCGCCACCCAGTTTGGGAACCTCTGATCTACAGCCACCTCAAGTATCGTGTAAGCTATTACCTGAAAATGTCTTAAAATTCATACATTGGCGCTAAAACATTTATTAAAAGACGTGTCTATACCCGATCGGATTTGGCTGATAATAGAGTCTTGCTTGTTGAGACCTCCTGTCCCTTTTTTTCCTTAGTCATTTTATGCCGGGAAAGACAGAGAATCTGTCGCAACATGAGAAAATGCAAGAAAAGCGGGCATGACTTGTTTATATGTGTTGCTTGTGTCGAACATGCTCTGGAAATGCGATGTCAGTGTGTACTGTGTACTAATACCGTATTTTTGCATAATGCAATTGACTGCACGTGCGCTGCTGTCATTACAACTATTACTACTACCGCTATCGTTACTAAGAATTCCACTTTTTGTGTTACTCTCACTGTCATTGTTTGCAACAGCAGAAATAAGTGCTAATGGCGCGTATCTACTACAACTACTAATTTTTGTTGCGTGCTTCACACGATTTACATTTGACCCTAAATCACTACATTGATCCCAGATTATAATACTTTCTGGAAAATACAGTACGAGATAACTGTCTGGCCCATTATTATGTTGCTCCATTCACACGTCAGTGGCACCGAATCAGAGTATATACTTTCCATCACAGAGATTAACCAAAGTTTTTGTGTCACCCCACCCATTTTCGTTACTCTGTTAGTAGGCCAGAAGGCTGTAGCGCCACAGAGGTTTTCCTTGTTCCTTGGTCTCTTGTTTTGACATTCCAAACCTTTACCGTTCTCCTTGCTTATGCTGTTTTCAAGCGATAACGTTAGAATCTTATTGTAATATTACCATTTTTCTCTTGTTGTTGTTGTTGTGGTCTTCAGTCCTGAGACTGGTTTGATGCAGCTCTCCATGCTACTCTATCCTGTGCAAGCTTCTTCATCTCCCAGTACCTACTGCAATCTACATCCTTCTGAATCTGCTTAGTGTATTCATCTCTTGGTCTCCCTCTACGATTTTTACCCTCCACGCTGCCCTCCAATACTAAATTGGTGATTCCTTGATGCCTCAGAACATGTCCTACCAACCGATCCCTTCTTCTAGTCAAGTTGTGCCACAAACTTCCCTTCTCCCCAATCCTACTCAATACTTCCTCATTAGTTATGTGATCTACCCATCTAATCTTCAGCATTCTTCTGTAGCACGACATTTCAAATGCTTCTATTCTCTTCTTGTCCAAACTATTTATCGTCCATGTTTCGCTTCCATACATGGCTACACTCCATACAAATGCTTTCAGAAATGACTTCCTGACACTTAAATCTATACTCGATGTTAACAAATTTTTCTTCTTCAGAAAAGCTTTCCTTGCCATTGCCAGTCTACATTTTATATCCTCCTTACTTGGACCATCATCAGTTATTTTGCTCCCCAAATAGCAAAACTCCTTTACTACTTTAAGTGTCTCATTTCCTAATCTAATTCCCTCAGCATCACCCGACTTAATTCGACTACATTCCATTATCTTCGTTTTGCTTTTGTTGATGTTCATCTTATATCCTCCTTTCAAGACACTGTCCATTCCGTTCAACTGCTCTTCCAAGTCCTTTGCTGTGTCTGACAGAATTACAATGTCATCGGTGAACCTCAAAGTTTATTTCTTCTCCATGGATTTTAATACCTACTCCGAATTTTTCTTTTGTTTCCTTTACTGTTTGCTCAATATACAGATTGAACAACATCGGGGAGAGGCTACAACCCTGTCTTACTCCCTTCCCAACCACTGCTTCCCTTTCATACCCCTCGACTCTTATAACTGCCATCTGGTTTCTGTACAAATTGTAAATAGCCTTTCGCTCCTTGTATTTTACCCCTGCCACCTTTAGAATTTGAAAGAGAGTATTCCAGTCAACATTGTCAAAAGCTTTCTCTAAGTCTACAAATGCTACAAACGTAGGTTTCCTTTCCTTAAGATAAGTCGTAAAGTCAGAATTGCCTCACGTGTTCCAGTGTTTTTCTCTTAGAGCCTCGTTTTGGGTGCTGGTTACAATATTGCCTTCCTCTCCGGAACACAGAGAGGCTGTCACTCTGGTCAATAGTTGGGGACCAGGCAGAGCCCCGTAGCGACCGCTGACCTACTGCGCGGCAGCGAAAGCGGGCGGAATGTGGAGCGACGGCTGGCCGTGGCTTCGTCCCTTGTAGGTGGTCGGGACCGGCTCGACTGGACTGATGCCCGAGGCTCTGCGCCACTGCCCAGCAGTGCGCAGCTGATCGCAGCGAGGCGAGCGCCACTGCACACCTTGAAATACAAGCGCTCGTTTCCTCTAAAGCAAGGAAGGGGCAGCTCTGACATTTGTCAGCGTTACCGCCCTCGCTCTCGCCACCACTGTGGAATTCCTCTGGAGTGGGAACCAAATCTCTCACGACGAGATACTAAGACTCGGACGAATAACGGTTTTGTATGCGGCAATCTGCGTCGGTGAATGTTATTATAGTCCTTACAATTCTTGCGATAAATCTCACTGTGGCACTTGCCTTCCTCAGTGCCACACTATCTCATCAAAGGTATCCGGACTCCGGAATTTACCACCAGATGCAACGATAGGTAGCCCCACCAGTAGAAAAAGGGGCGGAGAGTATTGTGTTGTCACTGGAGAGGCAGTAACAGCAGAATTGGTCGTCAGGAGAGCTGAGTAACTTCGAACGTGGGCTGGGTGCATGTCACCTAACAAATGGTCAGTCCCAAACGAAGAACTCCCTCCCGGTCGTATGGAAGGATGGACGACATGGAAATCTCTTAATAGGCTGCGCTCTGGTGTCACACGATCCAAAGAGAATATGCGCAAATGGGGCCTCTCAAATGACCCGGCGCTGTGTGACTGTGGACGCACTCAAACCACCACCCACCTCACGCAGTGTGTGCTGCGCCCAAGCACCTGCACCATGAAGGATTTGATGAATGCCACCCCGGAAGCGCTGGACGAGGCCAGGTTCTGGTCCAAGACTTCATAAAATAAACTACTTGACCCTGCTTATATATCTGTATACTTATATACTCTTTTTGTATCTGTTATATACTTGATATGTATGTCTTAATCATTTTGATTTTATGTACGATTCTTCTGACACGATTAGTAAATAAATAACCTAACAAATCCATCAGGGGGATATCAACACTTCTAAAACTGCCCAAGTCGATTATCGGTGATGTAATTGTGAAGTCATTTGATTCTTGACGTGGAAACGTAAAGGAACAACTACAGCTAAAACAAGAGCAGGCAGACCTCCTGTTCTGTCCAACAGGGACCGTTGGGCATTGTCGAGGGTGGTTATAGAAAATCTTATGAAATCAGAGGAAAGAATCTCTCGTAAGTACCAAGCTGTTACCAGCAGTCCAGCTAGTACGATGACTGTGAGTAGGCAGTTAAAACGAACTGTGTCCAATGGTCGGGCAGCTCTTCATAAGCCACACATTTCTGCAGTCTACGCTAAGCGACGCTAGTGGACAGTGGATGAGTGGAGCGATATGAAGTGGCTGATCAATCTGCGCCTTGTGGCAATCCAATGGAGGGATCTGGTCTTGGCGTGTGCATGGAGAATATTACCTGCCACCAGGTGTAGTGCCAAAGCGCGAAATATGGAGGAGATGGTATTCCGTTATAGGGGTGTTCTCTGTGGTTACAACACGCAATGGCGGCAAATCACTGTGCAAGTTTGAAAAATCGCAGAAAATGCCTGTAAAATGACAAAAGTGGTAGAAACCAGCGTGTTACCACACCACAAATAAAGAATACAAACACCACAACATCGAAGTTGTAAGTAACACGCAAAATAACGCGATAAGTACTCATTTTCCTTCGGAAATGAACAAAAAATAAATAAAGAATTACGTTTTGCTGTTTGCAGATGAAAAGTTGTAGATTCTGTAGCAGACTTACACCTACCAATGTAAACATTCAATAGTTTCATGTAAGGTATGTAAACTAATGCATACATCCACCATTTTTCCTAATAAGTTATAAAACTAGAACTTTAGAATTATTGTAATAAAGAACATACAACGCATCGGCCCAGCAGTACATATCTCAACTGTGAACTGTAAACAAACCATATATAATACTTGACAAGAATCACTTCATCCACAAATGAAAATATGTTCTACCATATGTTTTTTTTCTAAACGTTAATATGTAATAATAACTTTACAGAAATTAAATAAAGTAACCCACTGAAGGTAGCACAAAAAGTGCTGAAACATGTCTGGGTAAAACAAAACTCCAAAGGTGTCTTGCGTAAGGTCGAATTCCTCATCCACTGCTACTATGATTGTAAATGCTCTGTATGCCGGCACAAAAACTTTTTTAATCCTGAACGCGGTGAGACACGGAGGCCAGCGGGGAGTCGGTGCCAAACCTCGTCTGCACGGCCAGAGCTGAGGTCGCAGGCAAAGGTCAGGGTCGCCGCCGACCCGCCCAGAGACGCTGGCCGCACGTGCGACACCGGCCGTCTGCGACACTTCGGCTGCGATTCTCTGCCCGCGCCAATTCCAAATTTTTTTAGCCCTAAAACAGACTTTCGTCGCCGTCACTTTTCAGCTCGACCACTTAGTGAACTTTCAGCTTCTGGAAAAGCGGAGGAGCGGATGTCCATAATAAAAGTCGTCTGGGGAGAAGGGGGAACACTGGCGATTGGCCTGTGGGGAGATGGAGCTCAACTCATCCGCCAAGACCCCACTGTCTTTCGAAGGCCTGGCATAAGCTGGTGCATAAGTTAGTAGCGTTTTTGTTTTGTATGTTGGTATTCCTATTGCTATGGGTTTATTTATCGATTGTCATTTTTTATTTGCAGTTCACTGTTACTATTTGTGTGAAAATGGCTCTGAGCACTATGGGACTTAACTTCTGAGGTCATCAGTCCCCTAGAACTTAGAACTACTTAAACCTAACTAACCTAAGGACATCACACACATCCATGCCCGAGGCAGGATTCGAACCTGCGACCGTAGCGGTCTCGCGGATCCAGACTCTAGCGCCTAGAACCGCTCGGCCACTCCGGCCGGCTATTTTGAGTGAATATTGTGACATCCGGAGACAGAGAATGGAGCTGTGGATGCTAGAAAATGGAGTGCCAAGCGGAGAAATCGGAACACTATGGGACTTAACTTCTGAGGTCATCAGTCCCCTAGAACTTAGAACTACTTAAACCTAACTAACCTAAGGACATCACACACATCCATGCCCGAGGCAGGATTCGAACCTGCGACCGTAGCGGTCTCGCGGATCCAGACTCTAGCGCCTAGAACCGCTCGGCCACTCCGGCCGGCTATTTTGAGTGAATATTGTGACATCCGGAGACAGAGAATGGAGCTGTGGATGCTAGAAAATGGAGTGCCAAGCGGAGAAATCGGAATATTTTCGACATTTGCTTCCGTTTGAATTCGACAGACGGGTGACAGCAACGAAGGCAGCCAGAAACATATGCGCCGTCTATACGGATAATGCTATCGGAAAGAGCACGGCGAAAAATGCTTTTCTCGTTTTAAGGAGGACTTTAGTGACTCTCCACGTTCGGGAGGACCTTCGTGGTTTGATGAAGATCGTTTACATGTATTAACCCACAATGATCCACTTCAGTGTTCCCAGCACCGTGATCATTCTACCATCGTGTGACATTTTGGGAATATTCAAAAAAATGGTTCAAATGGCTCTGAGCACTATGGGACTTAACATCTTAGGTCATCAGTCCCCTAGAACTTAGAACTACTTAAATCTAACTAACCTAAGGACATCACACACATCCATGCCCGAGTCAGGATTCGAACCTGCGACCGAAGCAGTCCCGCGGTTCCGGACTGAAGCGCCTAGAACCGCACGGCCATCGCGGCCGTCGTAATATTAAAAAATCGTGTGTATTCTCTAAGCCAAAATCACAAAAATCAGCGGGTGGCCACACGTGCATGTCTGCTTGTTCGTCGTCAGTATGGCTCTTCAACAACATCGACCATCCCTATCCTGTTCGTTACTGGCGATGAAAGATGCTGTCTTTATGTTAACATGAAGAAAGGAAATGAACGGTTGAGCCCAAACAAAGCACCATCTCCCTGTACAAAAAACCTGCGGACATCTACAAAAGAGAATACTACGCGTCTGGTGGAAAAGCGACGGTTTGGTGTGTTACGAATTGCTTCCCCGAGTTGCAACCATCACTGTTGACATATATTGTGAACAACTGAGACGTTTTGCAGACGCAATCCGAGAACAACGACCAGGAAAACTGCGTGAAGCGATGCCACTCCGCGATAACACCCGCCCGCATTCTGATAGACCGACAAAACACGCTAGAGAGGATTGATAAATCATTGCGCGCCCACCTTATTCACCTGATATTGCGACCTCGGATTTTTTACAGCTTTTTCGCTCTCTATCGGACGACCAACAAGGAACTTCCTTTCCGAGTGAAAATGCGCTCTGACTGTGGTTCGATGAGTTCTTTGTCTTAAAGCCACTTGGCCTCTACAGCGGTGGAGTCGAAAAGTTACCACAGCGTTTAAAGACTGTTGTAAATAGTGAAGGAGAATATGTTATTGAGGCATGAAGTCTCTGTTTATTCAACTTGTGGACAAATGCTACGAATTTATGCACCAACCTAATATTTAGGTTTATCCATGCAACATGGACCAGAATGAGGAGCGCCACTGTCTCACCATTATTATAAACAATATTCCTTCATGCTTCAGCAACGTGAATGTATCAGAAAAATTACAATGAAACTGTCTATGCTTCACGTTGAGCTTGTACAATTCCAGCCCAAAAGTCGATAAAGAATCGTTGCTGGTGACATGATGTGAACTTAGCGTGCCGATTTTCATCACTCCAGACATTACTGCTGCGGCAGACATCATCTGTAAATAAGACAAACTGGCAGAGCTGACCTCCGGGTTCCCAAGTTGTCTGACCCTGTAGCTTGCAAATGTCGTTTATGGTACATGTGCAGTCGCAGCTTTGACAATAGTCTCCATTCTGCACTCTTCAAAGTGTCCATTTCACTGACGAGTTGATGGCTGATCATTGCTGAATAATCCCCCGCACGATGCAACATCGTCTCCTCAACTTCTACTGTGTGAACAAGTCTTCGCACTCGTCCCTGGCGAACTCTCTGTGGCCACAGTTACTTGTAAGTATCTACCCACAGAGATAAATTTCTTCCAGATGGAATAAAGTTTGCTGTGAAACTTCTCTCTGAAGATTCGTCGCTTTTCCGGGTACTAAACACCGCTGACCACACATTAAATGCATGTCTGCAAAATTCTGTAAACAGTAACTGTTCACAACAAGTTGTGAACTGTAAACAGCGGCAAACTACACAGTGGACACATCACTCACGACTGTCAATTCTTTTTGAAGGTAGCGCCATCAGCACTTACAGGGAAAAACGTGTGTCTCACTGAAGATCTCGTTCCACCCGCAATATTCACGTCCAGCTATTGGCTCCTCATCTCAAAGTACGCACCTCAGAGTCCTCTACACATACTCTTAGCGTTAAAGATTTGGGACAGCGTGTAAAACTGAGGACGTCTTCATCTCACTTTGCTGATTACGAATTCTGAAAAAAAACGTGGAATCTAAGTATCTGATACTACACCGCTGCAGATACTACACTAAGTTGAACAACGGGGATTTTATTTGTAAATTACGATCGGGGTTACACATCATAGTGGAATACACTTTCGTCCCTTTTACTGATTAATTCAGTAGCTTTGTTCTTTTTCTGGTCACCTTCCTGAGCTTAACTACTCACAGCGCATTAACATACTTCATACATTTCTTCTCTCGAAAACTCACGTCAGGGTTCTTCCGACAGATCCAAACTCTGCTTGCTTGCTTTTGACATACATACTTATCCTGTGCTTCAACTACTGACAAATCTACTAGAGGTTTTACACGAGGGCTATACGGAAATTAAATTACATTGAGTGCAAGTAAAAAGCTAGAATAGTGAGAGTAAACTCCCTAGAAACATTTTAAACCTATATCTTTCTATTACTTTCATTTATGTCTCTCATTGCCGCTCAGCCTACACCATTTATTGTATCTTCTATCAAATTGTCAAAATCCCTTCTGCTCATCCATTCTCGCCCAAACTCTGGGCGGGAAACACGAGAATAGTGCGTCATTTTAGAATGCACGTCTATGAATATTCCGTCAGAATAGACAGACTTGGCTCGAAGTGAATTTCACTGCTTCATGCCCAAGGAAGATAGGCTTCGCTCCAGCGCTAGGACTCCGACGGAGAAATTCAAGACTATACTTTTGATCTCAGATAGCGTATTTTCTTTGTAAAGAAAATCTTTAAGTTAGTTAAGAGATGTGGTAAAGGTTTGCCGTAAGACAACACTAGCATAAGGCCCGACTGAGAGTACACGTTTAGAAGTTTTGAAATAAATTATCCTTTTTTTTGGAATTACAGTGAAGTTTGCGCTGTTGTTGGTTGCTATGTGTGCATCTTTCAGTTACTTAGGCTAAAAATGCATCGTAGATGCACAAAACATTTGGCCCTTCTTAAGGCGAAGCCGTCTATAGCCAGGAAAGTTTTTGAAGTTCGAAGAAATTCTTTTTTTTCGTCAGTTACGTGCTGCTTCATTGTAGTTTAACAACCGTGAATTTAGCTCATCCGTTTTTCATTTATGTATCATTTTGGTTTAGTTTAGTTATTTGTATGTTTTATATTATAAGTTTTATAATTATAAGTTTTATAATTATAATATATCGTCTCAGGGGAAATATTGATAACAAGCTGACAATTTACAGTATTCCGTTAAGTTCCATTTTTTGTGCCGAACTGCGTATATATATATGGCATCTTGTTATGGGGTAACTCGTCTCTGAGGAAAAATTTGTTTGAAGTGTTTGTTGCACAGAAGCGTGTGGTAGCGATAATACATGGTGTCCATTCTAGACCATCTTGTAGACAGCCATATAACCAGTTGGGCATACTGAGAACAGCCTCACAATCCATTTAGTCCATTATGAAGTTTTATGTCAGCAATTAACGACAGTTCGGAGAGAATAGTAATATTCATAAACATAATATTAAAAGGATAAATGACTTTTACTATTCATCACTCACCCTTAGAGTGACAAAGAGAGTAGTGATGTATTCAGCCATAGAAATCTTTGAGCAACCACCCAGAGATGTAAAGAATGTAGCACATAATAAAATTATCTAGTGATATAAGTTCGTGTTTCTAGCTAACTTTAGTAAATGATATCTAGTGATATGAGTTTGTGTTTCGAGCTAATTTTATTAAGTGTTACATTGCTCAAAGATATCTATGGCTGAATACATCACCACTTTCTTTACCACACTAAGGGTGAATGATGGATAGTATAAGTCATTTGTCATTCTAGTATAATGTTTATGTAAGTTCTGTTGTTTCCAAACTGACGTTAATTGTTGACATCAAACTTCATAATAGACTGAATGGATTGTGAGCCTGTTCTCGGTATGCCCTACTGTTTATATAGCTGTCTACAGGACGTTCTAGAATGGACACCACGATCCCTAACACACGCTTCTGTGCAACGAACACTTTTTTCCTCAGTGACAGGTTACCCCAGAATAAGATGCTAAAATGCATTAGTGAATGAAAATGGGAGAAACAAGTAAATTCCTTTTTTACATTTTCATCTTCTTAAAATTTGATGTTATGCGTAACGCAAAAGTTGCAGAGCTAAGACGTTCAAGAATATCTGTAACATTTTTATTTATTTATTGTTCCGTGGGACCACATTAAGGAGAAGTCTCCATGGTCATGGAACGAGTCAATACATGAAATTATAACACGATAGTGGAAACAGATAAAATGAAATATAAAAAAACATATTCAGGCGACAATTAGTAAGTTTAAATAAAGAAAATCCACAATGTAACACTGGAGTTTGCTTAATTTTTCAGCTCTTCCAGGAGCTCCTCGACAGAATAGAAGGAGTGAGCCATGAGGAAACTCTTCAGTTCAGACTTAAAAGTATTTGGGCTACTGCTAAGATTTTTGAATTCTTATGGTAACTTATTGAAAATGGATGCAGCAGAATACTGCACTCCTTTCGGCACAAGAGTCAAGGAAGTGCAATCCACATGCAGATTTGATTTCTGCCTAGTATTAACTGAGTGAAAGCTGCTAACTCTTGCAAATAAGCTAATATTGCTAACAACAAACGACATTAAAGAAAATATATACTCTGAGGGCAATGTCAGAATTCCCAGACTATTGAATAGGGGTCGACAAGAGGTTCTCGAACTTACACCACACATAGCTCGCACAGCCCGTTTTTGAACCAAAAATACTCTTTTTGAATCAGAAGAATTACCCCAAAAAATAATACCATATGACACAAGCGTATGAAAATATGCGAAGTAGACTACTTTTCATGTTGAACTGTCACTTATTTCAGATACTGTTCTAATGGTAAATAAAGCAGCGTTTAGTTTCTGAACAAGATCCTGAACATGGGCTTTCCACAACAGCTTATTATCTATCCGAACGCCTAGGAACTTGAACTGATCCGTCTCGCTTATAATATGCCCATTCTGTCTGATCAAAATATCGGTTCTTGTTGAATTGTGAGTTAGAAACTGTAAAAACTGAGTCTTACTGTGATTTAGCACCAAATTATTTTCCACAAGCCACGAACTTATTTCATGAACTACATTATTTGATACTGTTTCAATATTACACACAAGATCCTTCACTACCAAGCTGGTGTCATCAGCAAACAGAAATATTTTTTAATCACCTGTAATACTAAAAGGCATATCATTTATATAAATAAGAAGCAGCAGTGGCCCCAACACCGACCCTTGGGGAACACCCCACTTAACAGTGCCCCATTGGGACTGAACATCACTACCACTCTCAGTATTGCGGAGAATTACCTTCTGCTTTCTGTTCTTAAAGTAAGAGGCGAACCAATTGTAAGCTACTCCCCTTACTCCATAATGGTCCAACTTCTGCAGTAATATTTTGCGGTCAACACATTCAAAAGACTTCGTTATATCAAAGAAAACACCTAACGTTCGCAACCTTTTATTTAATCCGTCCAAACCCTCACAGAGAAAAGAGAATATAGCATTTTCAGTTGTTAAGCCATTTCTAAAACCAAACTGTACATTTGACAGCAAATTATGTGAATTTAAATGCTCCAGTAACCTTGTATATACAACCCTCTCGATAACTTTAGCAAACACCGATGGCATAGAAATAGGTCTTTAATTGTCAACATTATCCCTGTCTCCCTTTTTACAAAGTGGCTTCACTACCGAGTACTTTAATCGGTCAGGAAACCGACCACTCCTAAAGGAATGGTTACAGATATGGCTAAGTACTGGACTAACATACATAGAACAATACTTCAGTATTCTGCTAGATACCCCGTCACATCCATGAGAGTTCTTGGTCTTTAGTGATTTAATTATTAACTCAATCTCCCTCTTGTCAGTATCATGGAGGAGCATTCCAGGTAACAGTCACGGAAACTTTTTTCTACGAGCGCTATTCGACTTCCTGTTCAGATTCTTATCGAAATAAACAGCCAAGAATTTAGGACACTGTGTTACATGTACTGATTTACCCTCCAGCATTATTTCGAATGAAGTGGCCAGTCCTTTTGCAGTACAGAATTGCAAGTGTTGTGTTTTTAGCGACAGTCCCTTTGCAGAGAGATGGTTGTTAGTTTTCAAGAAGTACTATTTACATTTTCAAGAGCTGAGCTGCTGTCCCCGGCGCTTTGCTCACGTTCACCTTGTGCCTACTCGCATCTGCAGACACCGCACCATTAGGCTCGTGATCCGCCTTGAGCCTCAGTGGACAGCGGCTGTGCCGCCCCGCCTCGCCGGCGTCCAGACGACAGAACTGGTCCACCTTGGCGCAGCGAAATGTCGAACCCGATACTGCAGACCAGCCTCCCCACACAGCGCCGCCTGCAGACCACCGCGCAGCGGCGTGCGGCATTCCTGCGTTTTATTTTATCTACAGTCGGAAATATTCTCCCGTTCAAAAACTCTTCAGTGAAAGCCCTGTCCAATTTAAGTTTCGCGGCGTTCTTTCACCACAAGCAATTGGCGAATTTGAGGAAGCCTATACGAGTCGCGGTGCACAGCACAATTTATTTCGGTATGAAGGAAATTTGTCGATTATTTGAAACCTAAAACATGGCAACAGTTACAACGCAGATTTTCAAGACAACGATAACTGTCAGTACGTCTGGAAGAAATTACGATACTGGAGAGCTTTTGTAAACCAGGCTACTGAGGACTGTAGTAGCCCGGCTGCCTGTGTTAGGTGTCAGAACTAGCCTGATCCATCACAACGTTGCAACAGCCTTGGTGTCATAAAAATGAGGTCGCCTGTTTCACAAGTAATTTCTGTGCACGGTGTCACATTACAAATCATAATATGAGACAACACAGTACCCATTTGGCCATCTTCGTTTCCTGACAATGGGTATTTAAACCTTCATTTGACACTACTTTAAAATATTGAGAAATTTTATTATTTTTTTCAATAAATGGAGCTTCATGTATGTGAGAAAGAACTTACATAAATTTATTTTAAAAATATAGGACGTTACTCAAAAAAAAAACGTAATTATGGTGTCCTCATTATTACTTCAATCTTCTGTAAATCAAAGTAAACGTATTCTTGAGTTCACAAAAGGGAATGACAAAGCCTACACTGTCTTTTCTCACTCTGTCAAACTAATAAACAAACAAGAATCACCGTGTGTGGCAAAAAAATGTGCTATAAGGACTCTCAGTGGCTATTGTAAATTAGTGTACCGGTAGCTTAACAGCAACATTGTCAATCAAATTGTGGTAGTGGACCAATGGATTAAAACAAGCATCACAAAACCGACGAGAATTCCTTGGCAGTATACGTCGACGGTCGAATACACATGCAAATTGGTCTGGTTTAGCAGTTTTCGGGCAGTTCTTTCACAATAGCGTGGGTAAATTTTGTGTTACTCACCCATCTCCATTTCAGAAACTCTTTTCAAATACCGTTATTAGATGAATACACAAACAGAGTGGCCGTTAAATATCGGAATTCCAGAGAGCAGCGAGGACTTCTCGGGTGTTATATTTGTATCTCTGCTTGGAAGCTAGAAAAAGATTTTAAATGAAAGGATTTAGACCGATGTTTATGAATGAATTAGCTAACAAATGTAGTATTATTTGAATAAGATCTAATAATCTGTTATTTAATATTCTCTCCTGCAGCTATTGTAAAAATTCACAAACGCTGTGCGCGCAACTTTTGAATCTTTGTCACTTTCTGTTTTCCTTGCGCCATTCCGAAAATTAACAAAATTGAATTATATACTCGAAGAAGCCCTATTTTGCCTTGAGGAGTTCAGAGGGTGGAACGTATATATGTCGCCTAAACCGCTATACTGCGATATGTTCTTAAACAATAAATGACTAACAGTGTTCGGTGACATAGATAAATTAACAACCTTCTTATTTAAACAACCCGATTCAAGTAATTCTGATGTACTTTCTGTGTGATACGCGAGTAATGGCGAGACAGTCAGTGTAATGTGATAATCCTGTGTATCATCCGACGACAAAACCAATCGAGACGTTGATCCTTCATTCTTTCTTTACATTCATAAACTTGCACCTTCGCGTTATTTTTCCAAAGATTATTTTAAATTCCAATTTAGAACGTAATCATTTACATTTTAGTTTATCGGTCGTCAGATAGATCATACCGAAAAACATCACATTACACAACGACATGGCCGGCTGCGGTGGCCGAGCGGTTCTAGGCGCTTCAGTCCGGAACCGCGCGACTGCTACGGTCGCAGGGTCGCATCCTGCCTCGGACATGGATGTGTGTGATGTCCTTAGGTTAGTTAAGTTTAAGTAATTCTAAGTTCTAGGGGACTGATGACCTCACCTGTTAAGTCTCACAGCGCTCAGAGCCGTCGGCCAGGGTGGCCGAGCGGTTCTAGGCGCTACAGTCTGGAACCGCGCCACCGCTACGGTTGCAGGTTCGAATCCTGCTTCGGGCATGGATGTGTGTGATGTCCTTAGGTTAGTTAGGTTTAAGTAGTTCTAAGCACTAGGGGACTGATGTCCTCAGAAGTTAAGTCCCATAGTGCTCAGAGCCATTTGAACTATTTGATTTTGCTCAGAGCCATTTGAACCACAACCACATGGAGCAGCGAGTGGCAGTGTGTCGTCCTTCGTTGGCGAAACATTCATACGCCGTGTCTCAAGAGTATTATTTTCCGATGAATGTGCTGTAATTTACAACTCCCACGGGAGAAATGTAATGATGTGGTCTAGGGAAAATCCCCATTACCTGTGAGAGCTGGAAAGGAAACCATCTCATGGTATGGCGTGAGCCCGGATCTCATTACCATATCTGTTTGGACCATAAAAAGATACACGAATGAAAATTTTTATTTGGACATGTCGCAAACGAGGCTAAGACCTCAGCTCGAGGACGGGAAATCGTGTATCTTGCGATTACAGCACCACAGTTTGCCATTCTGGTGCGTCAGTTCCTTGATGAACAATTTCAAGGGCATTGGATTAGACTTGTTTCAGCAATGTCTCCAGCCCCTTTGAAATGGCAACTACGAAGCCCGGAAAATTATGGGGAATAATAAAATCCCATGAAGAATTGTACAAAAATTTTTGAAGAAGCATTTCGACGCATAGCTCTCAAGATGCTATGTGGACAGGCATAGACCTCCGAGCAAGGCACTGTGCTGCATGTGCATATCCACTGGATACATAGTTCTATATGTCTGTGCTCCTATGTAAATATACTCTTTTCACTTAGGGCTACGGGAACTTCTCGGACATACTGCACAACAGAGTTTAGACGAGTCACAATCCAATAATCCATGCGACTTCTCTCCACTCTGCTCCATTAGGTAACTGCTAATTGTCGCTGCACGCAACACAGCATCTAACGAAATATTAAAATTCGTAATGAACTTTCTCATAATGTACTGGCGAATTTTAGTCGTTAGCGAACCTTGCCTGGGTTGAACATACTTTAAAGAAAACGAAGACAATCTCAATTGATGAGAAGTAGTATTCATTCATTCCTCAGCCTAGAGCTTTGGACGTCGGAGACTGTGAGGCGAAGCAGACGACACGTCGCGCCCCTAAGGATAATGGATCACAATACTGAGGCATAGATAAGGGTTTGGGAGTTCACAGTTCATCGCACCATGTGGCGAATGAGGTTCCACTGCGCAAATGACATTTCGTAAATGTGACATTTTTGAGGCTCATCACTCGACTGTTGCAGCTGCCGTGATTAGTGGAGCAATATGTTTTTGCCGTGAAGCTAGGAAGATCATTTGCCTGGAAGAAACTATCACTCTCCCTGTTATACCAAATCGGTGGTTGCGTCAGAAAATGCCATCCAGCAGAGCCTCTGCTCAGTACACGAGACATGCGCAGTTCGGAGTGAAACTGTTATGCTGTAGGAGCCTTGTAACTGCTACAGAAGACGCCATCAAAGCTCTGAACTGCAACAATTTTATTGACGGCCATTTGCATTGTTTCAGGGCTAATGCCCTCGCTGGCCATGGCATTTTCCAGAGCGATAATTGTCCAGGTTACAAGGACAGGACTACGCAAAGCTGCTTGAGGAGTTAAGTAAGGCATCCCAGCTGGCGTCCTATACTTCATATTCCATAATCTATAGCAAACTTGTAATACGTATGTGGACATCATCTTAAATCTAGTTAGTTCAAGCGAATGCCGGGATGGTTCCTATCAACTGGCAACGGCCAAACTCGCGTCCCATCGTTGTCTAAGCCGAACGTGTACTCCCCTGTAACGATATCGTTGTCGACAGGACGTTAAATCTCAGTCATCCTTTCCAAATTTTCGTAAAGTGTATTGTTGCAATGCATTTTTTCTTTTTTTGAGAGATATGCATTTACGGCATGTGGTTTATGTCGTAGTTTCGAATATACTAGGTGAACAGGCTGAACATTTTCTAGTAGCGAAAGGAAAGAATTATTGCTGTAAAAAATGTATCTACGATTTATCCGCCAAGAATTCACTAGTGCGTGGTGCTTTTTGACTGAAAAGTGGAACATAAGAAACGGCCAGAATTACACATTATGTTCGTGGTGCATTAACATTTCGAACTTCTTCCATTTACGTATCTATGATGAACACATTGATAAAACCGTTCCCTTCGCACAGATCATGAAAAGAAAAAAAATCCGGTTCTCAAAGCTGGCGCCACTGTGGAAATAGGAAGACGGCGCAGCCACCACCCCCAGCTACATTCATATACGACAAGTCACTGGGGAGAGCAACTGGTGTCAGTATTATTTTATTTCTCGATTCAAGGATCATACGTACTTCTATGAATGCCAGTCTCCAACACTGCCACTCTTTAGAGCCTATGAAATAAAGTTGTTAAAATTACAGCAACTCTGCTTTACACTTTTGCAATTCCTGTGTGATAAGGATCCCAGTCTAACGAGCGATACACGGGCACATATCAAACTAGTGTTCTGCAAATTACGTCTTTTCAAATGCTGATATGCGTGTGCAGCGTCTTTCTAATGAACTCTTGTCTGCCATTTTCTTTCTCCGCTCCGAGAACGTCATGATCATCGGTTTTTATCTCTCCTCGAACGGCAACATCAAGGTATTCGAACTCTGTCAAGTAGAGGTGATTCAACGCTGAGCCCTACTCGAACAATGATGACTGTTTTCAAAAATGGTTCAAATGGCTCTAAGCACTATGGGACTTAACATCTGAGGTCATCAGAACCCCTAGACTTAGAACTACTTAAAACTAACTAACCTAAGGACATCACACACATCCATGCCCGAGGCAGGAATCGAACCTGCGACCGTAGCGGTCACGCGGTTCCAGACTGAAGCGCCTAGAACCGCTAGGCCACAGCGGCCGGCGATGACTGTTTCCCACACATGTTTAGTATTTGTAGAGTTACCCAACTCTTGAATGTTACAACACTTTTTGAGCGAGGCCATATGTCTATAAAACTCGAGGTAACCAAACATAAATGTCAAGACCTGCAGATAATGTCTGCTTACTCTTATTGTGACTGATTTTTCACGCGGTCCAACCTCACCACTTGCCTCAAGCAACGAAGCAGTCACATAAGACTTCCAAAAGCCACTCAGGTACCGATATTTCATTTTAGCGAGCTACAAGGATGGGAGGAGTAAAGTGAGACCATCCTCACCTCCGTCAAAAGTATTCTCTGTTTCAATAACTCAGAAGTTCCATAAGACTGGTCGCGAAAGAGAAAACTGATGCGAAGCTCAATGTTGTAGTCAGATATGAAGCGAAGTATGCCTAGTCCCATTGTTTAACATGGCACGCGATCTTCAGAACAACACTGAAGTATCGTGAGGTTTCAAATGGCTCTGAGCACTATGGGACTTAATTTCTAAGGTCATCAGAACTTAGAACTACTTAAACCTAACTAACCTAAGGGCATCACACACATCCATGCCCGAGGCAGGATTCGAACCTGCGACCGTAGCGGTTATCGTAAGGGCTGGCGGCTGAAATCGAAGGGGGACGCTGCAACAAACAGTCTGCGCAATCACACGGCTTACCCCGCTCCTGCAATACTGACGACAAAGAACGACTAGCGAGATGAATCAGTTATACCGTTAGAAAAGATCTGAGAAACGCGCCAGATTCCTAGAGTGGTGCAAGGTCAGGCGTAACCGGTTCTCAGGAGAGACGAGAAAAACATCCCACCGACCCGTTTAATACTGTTTCTTCAAGGCAACGCATTGAAATCTGCAGTTATTTGTTGTCGCAAGATGACTGACATGCTATTCTTTGTTTCTGTCACATGCACAGGAAAAATACGGAAACAGCTTCAAATCAGGAGCTTCGCTATAAACAACTTCACGCAATCGCACATCACACCAGTTTCTCGAGTTCTGTGGTGCATTGTCCCCGAACGACGTTGCTCAACACCTAAGCCATTGATGTGGCGCAGGAGAGACTGATGTTCAGTTCAGTGTCCATTCACTAAGGTTTAAATTTTCAGTAGTTTCCTGAATTATGTGAGGCATTCGCTGTGGGCCCACAATCTTTCCACATCCTTCTCCTGTCGGGTTCTTTAACTGCTTCCAGTGACTTGGCGTTGACGAAGTGTTAAAGTCCCACATCGAGTTATTGCTAAAACATTAACGTCCCAGTTGTTGTGTACGAAGGACGGGTCTACTTCTAGGTTTTTACAACGGACTGCTAGATGGCTTTACAGAGATATGATATTACTGTTGTTTTAAAATTAGTAATACACAGAACAATGGAAAATGATATTGGAAAAATGTTAGATAGTGATCAGTTTGGCATTACGACAGGTTGGTGCTCCAGAGAAGCTGTTTTGACGTTGCGTTTCATAGTGGAAGCAGGACTCAAGAAAAATTAAGACACGTTCATAGGATTTGTCGACCTGGCAAAAGCGTTCTACATTGTAAATTGGTGCAAGATTTTCGAAATTCTGAGGGAAATGGGTGTAAGTTACAGGGATTTATGTGTTATTTATGATATGTATTAGAACCAAGAGGGAAAAATAAGAATGGAAGACAAAAAATGTCTTGGGATTAAAATTCAGTATGAAAGAATATAAATGATAACGTTCGCTGACGACATTACTATCCTCTCTGGAGGTGAGTAAGAATAGCAACAGCTGTTGAGAGGAATGAACCAGCTAATGAACACATACTGCACTCATGCCCATAAATTAAGGATAACTGCAGAATGGCACCACATAACGTGGCACTACACAAAACTGGCGCTAACTGCATAGGCACATAGGGAACACACACAACACAGATCTGTAAGTCCACGGTATTGGTGATAAGTTGAGAAAACCGTCCCGAAACACATGTGCTACAAAACTGTTTCTTGCGCATGTACCCCGACATCAATATGGGATATGATCACCATGCACACGTACACAGGCCGCACAACGGATTGGCATACTCTGGATCAGATGGTCGAGCAGCTGCTGGGGTACAGCCTCCCGTTCTTGCACCAGTGCCTGTCGCAGCTCCTGCAGTGGCGTAGGGGTTTGAAGACGTGCAGCGATACCTCGACCGAGAGCATCCCAGGCGTGCTCGATGGGATTTAGGTCCGGAGAACAGGCAGGCCTCTCCATTCGCCTGATATTTTCTGTTTCAAGGTACTCCTCCACGATGGCAACTCGGTGGAGCCGTGCGTTATCATCCATCAGGAGGAAGGTGGGACCCACTGCACCCCTGAGAAGGCGGTCATACTGGTGCAAAATGACCTCCTGATACACCTGACCTGTTACAGTTCCTCTGTCAAAGACATGCTGGGGTGTACGTGCACCAATCATAACCCACCCCACACCATCAAACCACGACCTCCATACAGGTCCCTTTCAAGGACATTAAGGGGTTGGTATCTGGTTCCTGGTTCACACCAGATGAAAACCCGGCGAGAATCACTGTTCAGACTATTCCTGGATTCGCCCGTGAACATAACCTGGGACCACTGTTCCAATGACCATGTACTGTGTTCTTGACACCAGGCTTTACGGGCTCTACTGCAACCAGGGGTCAGTGGAATTCACCTTGCAGGTCTCCGGGCGAATAACTATGTCTGTTCAGTCGTCTGTAGACTGTGTGTGTGGAGACAACTGTTCCAGTGGCTGCGGTAAGATCCCGAGCAAGGCTACATGCAGTACTCCGTGGCCGTCTGCAGGCACTGATGGTGAGATATCGGTCTTCTTGTGGTGTTGTACACTGTGGATGTCCCGCACTGTAGCGCCTGGACACGTTTCCTGTCTGCTGGAACCGTTGCCATAATCTTCAGATCACACTTTGTGGCACACGGAGGGCCCGTGCTACGACCTGCTGTGTTTGACCAGCCTCCAGTCGGCCTAGTATTCTACCCCTCATAACGTCATCAATATGTGTTCTTTGAGCCATTTTCAACACACAGTAACCAATAACACGTCTGAAAACGCCTGCACACTTACTAACTACACCGTACTCTGACATGCACCAACACACCTCTGCGTATGTGGAATGCTGCCAGCGCCACCGTGCGACGACCGCAGGTCAAGTGCACCGCATTGTCATACCCCGAGGTGATTTAAACCCGCAAACCGCCCAACAGAGCGTTGTTTCACCATGTATCAGCATTATCTTTAATTTATGAGCAAGAGCGTATTGTTGAGAGCGAACCGAAGAAAGACGAAAGTAACGGGAAGTAGTAGAAATGAGAAGAGCGAGTAACATAACATTAGAATTGGGGATCACGAAGTTGACGAGGCGAAGGAATTCTGCTACTCTGGATGGAAAATAAAGCATGACGGACGAAGATTGGAGGAAATAGAGGGCAAACTAACGCAGGCAAAGAAGGCGTTCCTGGCTAAAAGAAGTCTACGAGTGTTAAAAATTGGCCTTAATTTGAGGAAGAAGTTTCTGAGAATATCCGTTTGGAGCCTAGCATTTTTTGGATGTAACTCGGAAGCCGCAAAAGACGAGAATAGAAGCTTTTGAGATATCGTGCTTTGGAAGGATGTTCAAAATCAGGTGGAGTGATATGATAAGAAATGAGTTTCTGTGCGGAACCGGCAAGGAGAGGAATATACGGAAAACGCAGACAGGGAGAAGGGACAGGATGATAGGACTTGTGTTTCGACATCAAGGAATAACTTCCATCTGTAGTGTAACGACGCGTATGACTCAATGATTTTTGTTTGAAATATGGCAATGTGCAGACTTCGTCACCTACATCGTTTACTAAACACTTAAAAAATTATTTCGATTCTTTTAAAGTTCTCTATAAAAGATTCTTGAACGAAACTGTTATTAAAACACCTTCAGTTGAGTCGTTTGTGCAAAATTACGTCCCTCAGTCCAACTGGTTTGCACAAACTTTTGAAATTTAGATATCGTTTGTTTCTTATTGGAAATTATATTCTTGCAAGTTATCTTATTTTTCCCATATTAAAATCAGACTGTAAAGCCTTTAAGATTCAAAAATCGAAATCAAACTCTTCTGAAAATTAATATCTTGGAAAAATTCAGTAATAATTCTTCCTCAATATAACTCTTCATAAATAATTCTCGAACACGTATTTAAGCTTTAGGGCATACACTGTTTTATTGTCTTCGTATATGCTACATACAGCTGTGAACATCAGACTCGACAAAACAGAACTGAACAAAATACAACATGAACTAAAACATTCTGTGACGTCATTACAATGGAAAATTACAAATTTTTATTTATTTGAATGTTGGAGGTTCGACGCAACAACCCGGTCACAGGATCTTCTGCTGCCCTTTGGCCATTGACCCGCCATGTCTAGTGCCCAGCAATTTTCTTTCTGGTTCCGGCAGTGAAGATGCTGTTTCCGCGAGTTGCGTTGCTCGCTCCAAACATGAAACATAGAAAACAAAAATACAAACTTTCAATATTTTACAAACATAACAAAATATTACAAATACATAAACAAATATTTACCTGCAAACTGAGCTGATCCTTGTGGATGGGTGACGCTTCAATTTCGCGTCCCATTACACATCACACTTAAGGAAGCTACAGGGGATAAAAATTGTAATGGAAGAGATTCTAATATATCCATAAAATAATGGAGAGTGTTGGTTGCAAGCGTTACTGTGAGATGTAGAGGTTGGGATACGGGAGGAATTTGCGGTGGGTCGCATGAAACCAGTCAGAAGACTGAAGCCACCCCCCCCCCTTCCACCCTCCCCCTCGTCCGTCCACCTCCCCAAGAAAGTTAGCCATCACTCCTCATCATTGACGTCATCGCTTTGTTTACTCTTAACCCAAGTTAACGGCGATGTAGTAAGTAGTCCCTCCACCAATTCTTGTAAGTCCCCCTTACTTTGAGCTGGACGGACAGATTACACCCGCGATGGTTCCGGGCAATCTCGCAATGTTCCGGCCCGCGTTCCTCGCGAGTGGCGCCGCCGGGTGTCGAACGCGTGACTGGGCGCACGCTTCCGGCTGTGAGGCGCGTTGCTCAACCGGCCGGCCGTTCCTTTCACCGCAGATGTCGGCCAGATATCGCCCCTGCCTCCGCCCCCACCTCGGCCCCGACTTCAGCCTGTTGCCTGCCGCATGCCGGCCGCTGGCTTGCGCAACCCTCCCTCCGTCCACTGTGCAACCCCGCGCCCACGGCCGGACCCAGACACGCCGCACTCGGGTTTCGCTCCAGTTCGCCCACCCACGCCATCGAAAGAGCCCAACAAGAGCTGCGACCTTTCCGCTCTGCCAGGTAACTGCTACCGAACTTTGCACGCTCTTCATCTGTTTCGATTACGGTTGAAGGTCAGCACAGCTACGCACCACTCAAGGATACCGTAAACAGCGACCATGTCGCACTCAGGACCTTCGTCCGTGAGATCCAATAGGCACCAGATAACGGCGCCCAGGGCAGTATTGAGTCTGATGATATCCGGAAAATATTCTGTGCAGTTCTGCGCTTTTGGATGAATAATTTAAAATTCTGAGAGTATGGCCCTGACTAACAATAACCTATAGCTTTCATGAATCACTTACCTCACAAAAGTCTTCGTTACTCGAACTACTGCAATACAGCGAGCGCCGATACTGCCAGCTAAATAAAAGGTTCTAACTACTGAAGGCACTAACTCCTGATAGGCATACTTAGCAAATGAAAGATTTTGATAGAGAACAAACAATGTGAAACTTCCTGGCAGATTAAATCTGTGTGCCGGACCGAGACTCGAACTCGGGACCTATGCTTTTCGCGGGCAAGTGCTCTACCAACTGAGCTACCCAAGCACGACTCACGCCCCGTCCTCACAGCTTTACTTCTGCTAGTACCTTGTCTCCTACCTTCCAAACTTTACAGAAGCTCTCCTGCGAACCTTGCAGAACTAGCACTCCTGAAAGAAAGAATATTGCAGAGAAATGCCTTAGCCACAGCCTGGGGGATGTTTCCAGAATGAGATTTTCACTCTGCAGCGGAGTGTGCGCTGATATGAAACTTCCTGGCAGATTAAAACTGTGTGCCGGACCGAGACTCGATGTCGGGACCTTGCCCGCGAAAGGCATAGGTCCCGAGTTCGAGTCTCGGTCCTGCACACAGTTTTAATCTGCCAGGAAGTTTCATATCAGCGCACACTCCGCTGCAGAGTGAAAATCTCATTCTGGAAACAAACAATGTATTTACCTTAATAGTGTTCAAAAGTCATAATATATATATCAGTTCATGACATCCAGTCTTACAAATGTACTGTCTCTGATGGACACACGTCCAGACGATTCGCTCTCAAAACTCCGCCATGTCTCTCCCCACATCCACCACTGCTGGCGGCTCACCTCCAACTGCGCAACGCTACGCGCTGTTCACATCCAACTGTTCAACACTACAATAGCGCATATTCCAACAATGCCAACCAGCCACAGACTGCACACAGCACAGCCAGTGATTTTCATACAGAGCGCTACTTGGCGTTACCGACATAAAAACCTAAACAGACTACTTACATAGGCCCCACGCTCCCCACAAAATATTTTACAAATGGTTTTGGGCAGTGGCCAATACGGATTTGAAGAAATTTTTCATAATTACAATAACAAAGATTTCAAATGCGCAGACTTATTGATGTAATGTTGCTCACAAGCAAAAATTGTTCTCATAAAGACAGTCCTGATCATCAATCACAATAGTAATTACAGTTTTCTCCCTGTTTTTCCTCAAAGCCTGAGCAGGAAAAGAAAATGCACACAGAAGTAGAGGATTTCCATGCTGTCTTGAAGAAGTAGTGTTGTCCTTCCAACGGAAAGACAGTGCTGTCTCTTGACATGCAGACAGGTAATGGGCCACAACAGAGCAACCCACAACATAGTCAGTCGAAGTTTTGAAGAATATTGGTAGGTGGGTCATCACTGAGCAGACCCACTGTAGTCCTGGTAGAGAGTATGGTATTTGTGGGCCATCAAAGGTGCAGACCCAGGCATTTAGACACGACGGTTTGTTCACGCAGCTACGTAGATCTCAAGACGATCAACACTGATCGAAAGTAGTCATAATAGGGAAATAAATTTTGAATATTAACACAGTAGCTGAACTTCTCGCGACAAATATGTCGGCAATAGTGAACACTCAGTAATATCGGACCATCTTTCTGACGGGATTGAAGACGTCGCAGGCAACAGAAGTGATTACATCGTTCTTAGCGGAGAAAAATCATCAGTATTTCGCGGAGTACGCCAAGGGCGTATTTTGGGTTCGTTATTGTTCACAAAACATGTAAGCAATCTAGTCGATGGCGTCGGCTGTTTCATAAGCCAGTTCGCAGACAACATCATTATGCACTGTCCACTCACATTAACGTATCGCCTGTGAAATACATAAATAATGCACTCTCTGCAGCGCAGACCGCTACGGGACGTGCAGGAGGAGACTCAGTGAGGTTCTGAAACGACAGGGGTGTGGAGCCACCCCGACTCCAGCGAAGTAGCCAGCCGCGCTAGTTTCTCGGTTGACGATCCATCGTGCAAACAGCCCGATCGAAATGGTTCCACAGATACTCAGTTGGGTTAAAATCTGGGGAGTTTGGTGACCAAGCGAGTACGGTAACCTCATACTGATGCTCTTCAAACCACGCACTTACACTGCGAACTGTGTGACACGTTACATTATTCTGCTGGTAGATGGCATCGTACTGAGGGGAAACAAACTGCATGTAGGGGTGGAAATGGTTCCCAAGGATTGATGTATACTGATGTTGATATACTACGCCTTTCAGAACGACGAGATCACACAGGGAATGCCACGAAAATATTCCCCAGACTATAACTTGTTGAAGGGTTTCTCCTTTAAGACGTTTCGTGCCATACGCACTAACGGCCATCCGTTCGATGGAGCATAAAACGCGATTCATATGAGAAGGTCACCTGCCGCCACTGAGTGACTGTCCAGAGGAAATTCCAGCCTTCGTGGCCGACGAACAGCAATCAGCACGGGTGCACGGACCAGGTGCCTGCTGCGGAGGCCCACACGTAGCAACGTAATTGAGGAGACACTGCCGGTAGCCCTTCGGTTCTTCTGGACGGTCACTTGTTCGACAGTTGCAAGTCTATTCTCTCGTGTACATCGCCGCAGCCACACGTTCATCCCCGGCACGGCGACCTACAGTTACGCGGTGTCGGTTTTGGATAGCCGTTTTGCTTTGCACGATGTACTTTAACCACGGCGGCGCACCAACAGTTCGCCGACTTAGCCATTTCGGAAATGCTTTCAACCTTGGTCCGAAAGCCTATGGCCAAGCGCTTTTGGACGTCAGAAAAATCGCTCCGTTTCCACATAACGACAACGACTGCACTGTTTTCCACATTCCCCTGCACTGGTAATGCTGCCACATGCCGTCTATGAGTGGCTATTGCACGCTGACGCTGAACATAGGCAGAGGTCACATTAGTGTGACTGGACCATGTACATACTTACGTACTTTACGCGATTAGGGCCAGAGGACGACGGGCAGCTACAAGGGTCCTTTTCCGCTGGATTGTACTACCTGCGTTCTGCTGCCTGTCACCCACTATGCCGATCTGCAGCAAGTCCTCGCGGATTCCGTCCCTCTATCTCCTCTTTGGTCTACCTATTGGTCTTCTTCCGCAGGGAATGAAATTCAGGGATTTAAAGAACCACCGATGTTTGTCCATCCGAGTAGCATGATCTGCTCATAAGCCCTACAATATATGTACTGTTGTGAATCTCATAATTATGCTCAATTGCCCATTCCCCAATGATCTCGAATCGGGCCATAGATCTTCCTGCAGACACTCGAATACGAGAAGATTATTATTTTTCCCATACACAACCATACATCCCTACATAATGGATCAATATTTTGTGCAGATGGAGGTGTGATTGTAATACGGCGAGAATTAAAATGCTGAGATTGAAGTGTAATCGGTTTCCATCTTGGATCCTAGCTTGATCTCTTCTGTAAAAATGATCCGCAATATTTAAAACCATGAACCCTTTTCGACAATCGGTTTCCGGCTACCAGTGGGTTTATTAAATAGGCATGGTCCTACTTATCACGGGAAATTCGATCTTTGAATCGTTCACCAGGAGACCGATCTTGCTCACTGCAGCTTCCAAGTTGTCGCCCATTCGCATCAGTTCTTAGATGTAGACAACAGAGCCAAATTGTTAGCCATATACGAGATTTGTGATTTTCTCATCTTTGACATCGATCGCTATATATGGTAATATATAGAGAAATGATAATACCAGAAAATTGTTGCATGGTGCAGGCCAGGAAGACCTAAGGAAGGTTTACACTTGCAGCAGGGATTGGCAGACGAACTTCAACAAGAACAAAAGTAAAGTGTTGCTGTAAAATCGGCGGAAAGACTCATTATTCTTTGACCGACGAGGTGGTGCAGTGGTTAACACACTCGACTCGCATTCAGGATGATGACGGTTCAAACCATCCAAGTTTAGGTTTTCTGTGACTTCCCTAAAACGCTCCAAGCAGATGCCGCGATGGTTGACACAATCCGAGCTTGTGCTCCGTCTCTAATGACCTCGATGTCAACGGGGCGTTAGTCTTCCTTCCTTTCCTTCCTTCGCTATTGCTTGGTTGCAACGTTGGTGGTCAACTGCAGGGAACAGACAAATGGTTCAAATAACTCTGAGCACTATGGGACTTAACATCTGTGGTCATCAGTCCCCTAGAACTTAGAACTACTTAAACCTAACTAACCTAAGGACATCACACACATCCATGCCCGAGGCAGGATTCGAACCTGCGACCGTAGTGGTCAAGCGGTTCCAGACTGAAGCGCCTAGAACCGCACGGCCACACCGGCCGGCTAGGGAACAGACACTGTAACCTCCCTACAAAAATTTTAAAAGAAAATAAAGCAATACTTAATAGAAATGGGAGCCGAGTGTAACCTCCCTACATAAATTTTAAAAGAAAAGGACGATACTAATTAGAAATGCTGATGGACATGGCTCTATGCGTAACCTGCCCACAATGAAATGTACTGACAATGGCAACAAAAAATGTGAAATTCGCAATCTGACTCAAATATAAATCCTTCAAAAAATTAAAGTCCATTCAGTGACAAGAAAATTCAATTAAACCGAAATATCGGTCTTTGGCCCTGTGTAAAACAATCAGAATTAAAGTCTTACCTCAGAATAAATGGATGTCACATATCTGCTCTTGTTGTTGCGCACCGCTTGGAGGAACTGCATTGCAAATAATAATATTCTCTTTTTTTTGTGATTTTTGTGGAGTTTTTCTTCAAAAGAAGTGGAATGAAATGGGAAGTGCAACGAAATCTTGAGTTCAATAAAAAATTAAAATTTTGAAAAAATGCTTTTGAAATAAAAATTATTATTGGGAGACTTGTTGGAGAATAATTACAATAAATAAAATTTTTCATTATCTAATGATTATATTAATTAACAGTATACCTTATTCCTCATCTTGACCAGTGTTGCCGACCGCCTACATCACACAACCGCACTGGGCTGCTACTACTGACCGACCGCTCTGCATGACGACTACAGACTGAGTACTGCTCTCAACTAGACAGAGCTACAGACTCGCAACGACTGACCTGACAGACTCGCAACGACAGACTGACTGCTACTGACTGAGAACCGCTCGCAACACTCGCGCGGTCAAGCGCATACTCTCTGGTCACAGATGCTACAATGCCTCGCCATCGCTGCTATGTTACATACGTGTTTCATAACCCTCCACTGGGGGGGCAAAAATTTGGCAGCGATGGTGAGTCATTTGGACTTGCCAAGCGCGGCAAAATTTTTCTTTAATTAACAAAATTCTATAACTTACAGAGTATTTAAATGTTGTGCACACGCACTAAGTACAAAATATATCAGACAAAGACAAAATGTGAGTACAAAACATAGTAGCAAATCAGAAAAGTATATACAAATTATTTGACAGATAAAGTGCACAGGCACTGAAAAAAATTCTTTAGCATATTCAGAACAAATAAACAGACTGGCAAGAATAATTAGATGTAGTACATAAAGTATATGTTGTGCACACGCACTAAGTACAAAATATATCAGACAAAGACAAAATGTGAGTACAAAACATAGTAGCAAATCAGAAAAGTATATACAAATTATTTGACAGATAAAGTGCACAGGCACTGAAAAAATTCTTTAGCATATTCAGAACAAATAAACAGACTGGCAAAAAATATTATGTTGACAAGTGACATAAGTGTACTCGCATTGGAGTTCAGCGAATCGAAAAATGTATAACCTATGAACATAAATGATGTTACCAAAAAAATTTTTTCTTTATGTGACAAGAATCAGGATAGGAAAGGGAAGGATTGCATCATGGTTGTAGCACTTTAGATTGCACACAGCTGCTCTGAAAGTCCATATCTTTCCACAGAAGTACAACACCAAGTGACACAACTTGAAGATCTTTTCCCATCAGAATTTATCAGTGTAGCAAAGACACTGAACTGTCGTAGTAATGTTCCATGTTTTCATTTTGGCAGTACATTAGGTACACCAAACAGTGGGACCATAATAACGTCTTCATTGCTCACGGTGGTGGACAGCATGTCGTGTCAACACCACACTCTTACAAGGCACACCAACGTAGAATTAGTGCAAAACCAAAGATAGTGCTCCATGATCACTAGGATAAACAGGACAAATGGACATTGCAGTAATTCAGGGTAGTTAGCTCATAAGGTGAAGGACATTAAGTCACATAATATTGTCAATTACAGTAGTAGTGTGCGGCATTCATAGCCCAGTTATTGAACATTTCTGTACCATGTATGTAGTATTACAGAAAAATGTTCATTAATTGTTTTACATAGAATCAGTAATCTTCTTTTCCTAGTTACAAAGCATTATTAAATGATCGCATTCTTTTCAGTTACAGAGTATAATTAAGAATCATTAACCTTCTCCTAATTACAGTTAATTAATCATTTGTCATTCCAATAATCATTAGCCTTTTCCTAATTACAGTTAATTAATCATTTGTCGTTAATTAATCATTTGTCTAATTACAGTGAATTAATCATTTGTCTAATTACAGTTAATTAATTATTTGTCGTTAATTAATCATTTGTCTAATTACAGTTAATTAATTATTTGTCGTTAATTAATCATTTGTCTAATTACAGTTAATTAATTAATCATTTGTCATTTCAATATAGTAAGAATTATTAGCCTTAATTAATTACAAAGCATTATTAAACAGTACCATAGTTAATTAATTATGTGTCATTCCAATCTATTAAGAATCATTAGTCTTTTCCTAATTACAAAGCATTATTAAACAGTCACATTCATTTCAAATTACAAAGTATCAACATTGGAAACAAGAGCTAATCAATGGCATAATTAATAACAATTCGTGGAGTGACATTAATTATTGGCACTCAGTGGCCAGCAAGTATTGAATAAAATCATCATTCAGTATTATTCAGATTATTACGAAGTCATTATTAAAAATCAGTTAATTACAGTCATAGCATTAATAATCATGGGCATTACAAGTACTCATTACAATAAACAGTGTTCCTCATTCAGTAGTATTCAGATCATTACAAAGGCATTATTAAAATCAGTTAATTACAGTCAAATCATTAGTAATCACAAGCATTATAAGTAGTATCATTACAACAAACAGTGGCAGTTATTAGCTAGTGACAAAGCATTATTTTGAATATAGTCTCATTAAGAGGTCATTACTCAAGTGACATGCTATTCAGAGTTGATCAGTATTATTCAGAATTATCATAAACTAGTGACATTATGTGGGACTGGTAATACATTTTTTTGGTAGCAATGCATTGCGTTGGGATCGATAATTAATTGCTGAGGCATAATACTTTTTGCTTTTGACCTATTGCTGCAAATGAGGATAGGTAACGTCATTCGTCATGAGTCAGCTGTAGCAAGATTATGTAACAAGGCAGTACATGTGATCACATTTATAAATGATAAACACAAATGGGTAAAAAATATAAAAATGCAAGTACTAGAACAGGTATAATAAGTAACAGGTTTAGTAAGTGTCATGAAAAACTTCTCCTGGAAAAAAAATACAAAAACGGATTATTGACCTGAAAGAAGAAACGCACACTATGCTGAAAAGTAGTGAACTTCGAATTAACAGGCAGTGAAGTGTGTATAAAAATGTGTTCCATAGCTGTCCTTTCCAAAACTTTCAGTCATCCTACTATGCAATGTAACACCTGCTGTCAAAGCAAACTGCAACAAATACTTAAATAACTACGTAGCATAAATACATTACTTCAACATTATCCTCATCTGTAAAAAAAAAAACTTCATTATCCATATCATCATAACTTCACCATTATCATCACCTGTAAAGAAAAACCTCATTATTCATAATACCATATCCTTCATCATTATTCATCAGTATTCATTATCATCTGCAAAAAAATCACTTCATTACTCATTATACAACTATTCCTTATCTCTAGCATATTTCATCACTAAAACTAAGATGTGTAGTTCTCTCTGACAGCCTGCATCAATCACCTTGTATTCTGAAAGAAAAAATTAGTTAAGACTGCTATTCTGTGATGAGTATTGTATATTCTTGTTAATGTTTGTTAATCCTGATCCATTTACTCTTCCTCATAAAGTTATTGCATCTCCTTTCGTTTATTCCGTAGGTGAAATTCCCATTTCTGTTGAATTTATTTATTAGAATCATCATTCCTTTCTGAAATTGATGAACAAAGATTAATGTCCTGCATTTAAATCATATACCCTCTAGATAATGACTGGTTTATGGTAACATAATTAACCCTACAGCATAACATGACAGAAAACGTAATATGTCAAAAACATTGACAGTGTTCAAAAACAAAATTATACACAGAATAATACAATGCAGCAGCAAAAAAAAAAAAATGTTAAACAGTCACGATCTTGAGGTGTCATATGGCAACAAAAAATGTCAAAGTCAACTGGTGTGTGTTATATCTTAACTATTTCACAGTACATACAAACAAAACTTGAAAACAATCATACACACAAAAAAGTGGAAAATGTGCACGGTCTGATATGTAACGACAAGAAAAGCGACCTGCTAACCTTACCTTGCCGGGCACTTGCCAAGAAAAAACACGATAATCATCAATAAGTAGTCACATAAATATAATTGCAAAAATAGTCGTAAATGTGTAAATTCATCTGGAAAAATATGCACGGTCTGATGTGTAACGACAAGAAGAGCGACCTGCTAACCTTACCTTGCCGGGCACTTGCCAAGAAAAAATACGATAATCATCAGTAATTAGTCAGGTGAATTAATTGCATTAGTAAATGACATCATAGTGTGTTGAATCATAAAGTGTCTTCATTCAATAAACGGTTTAATGTTTGAGATATGGTGATTGCCTCTCGATTTTCTGGTTCTCAAAGTTTCGACGTGTACAACATTGGGGTGAGGGATGCTGCGAATCCGATATGGACCTGCGTATAGAAGTTCAAATTTACTGCACTTACCTTTTAATTTGCTGGATAAATAGTGTGTACGTACTAGTATCTTCTGTCCAACGTGAAAGTCTCGGCGTGTACAAACCTGTTTTTGCTGTCTTCTCCGGCGCTCTGCGGCACGTTTGATGTTGTTCAGCGCAATGTCAATTATTTCGTGGTGTCGTAGGCGACGACTTTTGGGAAATTCTATTAATTCTTTAATTTTGTTCGGTGGTTCAACGTTTTTCAGTGTAACAGTCGGAGATAGCATAGTGGATTCATTTGGAATGGAATTAATTACATCTTGGAATGAGAGTATGTGTGTATCCCAATCAATATGTCTTTTGTGGCAGTATATTCGGCACAGCTTACCAATTTCTTTCATTAATCTTTCACAAGGGTTCGAAGAAGCGTGGTACTTGGATATATAGATCGGAGAAATGTTTCTGGCTCGTAACATGCGTGTCCATACGCTACTACGAAATTGAGATCCATTGTCAGAAATTACTTTCATTACATGCCCTACATGAGATAGAAAATGTTTTACAAATGCTTTCGAAACAGTTTTAGCAGTAGCTTTGCGTAACGGAGTGAAAGTAACAAATTTTGAAGTGAGCTCAACAGCGACAAAAATGTAGCAAAAACCTCTGTTAGTTCTGGGAATCGGACCAAAAATATCTACTGCGGCCATATGTCTTAATTTAACAGGTATAATGGGATATAAAGGAGGAATATGTGAAATGGTGTCTGATTTAACTTTCTGGCAAATTTTACAAGACGCTAAAACTCGTCGTATACGTTTCTCCATGTTGGCAAAATAACAGTTCTGTCTCAGTATAAGAAAACATTTTCTTGCTCCGTAATGTGCGTAACTTAAATGAGTGTACCAAATTAGTTTGTTAACCAGTTCGTCAGGAATGCATAATAACCAATTGTTGCTGTCAGGATGAGAGCGGCGAAACAGAATGTCATTGCGTACAGTGTAGTGGTTTCTAATCGTAACATTATTCTTATCTTGCCAAAGCTGTTTAATTTCTTTCCACACATTGTCTTTGTTTTGTTCTTGTGCTATGTCCTGTAATGACGATGAAATAAAGTTTTCAAATGCAACATGCTGAATGTACATGACACTGAAATTTGTTTTGCAGAAGTTGGTTGCTACGTCTTGCTGATTGTTGCCGAGAGAACGCGATAGTGCGTCTGCTATAACATTTTGTGTGCCGGGAATGTGAACTTTTGTAAAATTGAATTCCTGTAAATAAAGTTTCCATCTGCTTAATCTGTCATGAGTAAATTTAGCTGAAAGCAAAAATTGTATTGCTCTGTGGTCTGTGTAAACTGTAGTGTGTCTGCCATAAAGAAAATGCCGAAATCTCGTAAAAGCCCATACAACACATAATGTTTCAAGTTCTGTAACGGAATAATTTCGTTCAGCGGGTGACAAAATGCGACTTGCAAATGCGATGTTTTTAATTACTGTAGAGCCATCTTCTTCTATTTCCTGGAAAATGTGTACGCCTAAAGCGGTGTTGGAACTGTCGGTGGCAATGGAAAAATTTCTAGTAAGATCTGGGTGCGATAAAAGTGGAGCATTCAACAGAGCATGTTTCAAATAACATTCTCGTGGACAAAATTCTGCGTGTCAAAAGTAATGTTTGCGTTACTGTAATATGCAATCTGTGCTGTATCTGGTTAAAAACTATCGTACGTATTATTATTTACGGGAGAATGTTGTGGCATATCCACTATATGAACTGCTTTGTTATTTCTTACTGATGTGTTACGCTATGGATGACACCTATTGTCTGTTCCATTCATGATTATTTGTTGTTGCTGATGTTGTTGCTGCTCATAAGATCGACTGTTATTAAATGTACGCCGAGAATTGTGCTCATTATTTTTACGTCTGTCGTGATAGTCATTCCTATACGGTGTATTGCGATACGAGTTGAAATAGAGTGTTGTCTGTACATAGTTATTTCTTTGCTGCCATGCGTTACTATTTGTTGGGGCTGGGACTATACGTGCACGCGGCGAAACATTAAAGTTTGGTTGACCTTGTAGACTGCATTGTTGGTTAGGTATGCTAAGCGGCTGACTTTCATGCTATTGTGGTAAAAAACATCTATTGTTACAAAATGTGGTTGCGACTGCCGAAAATTTTGTACATACTGATGATTATGATTTTATTTGTTATTAAAATTACGCTGGTTCTGGAGTGCCTAAAGAATGTTGTCACTTTCAGTAAAAATTTGTCACATCGGGTTTTCTTTAGTCATTTTTCTTAATTCTAGGTAGAGCAATAGTTAAAGAGCTATTTTGATAGATATAAAGGATAGTAGAAGAGAAGGCAGCAGTGCAGAAAACTAAAGATGAAATAGCACTACTACAGCTCGGGGCCCTATGCTCGCTACGGCACATATTCATTAAAGCGTAATGAATCCCCTGAGGTCAATTACGCACTGCAAATAAATTTTAGCTTTTGCGTTGCAAGCAATGGCGGTAAAATTCCAAAGGTAAATCGCTGTATTCTTGCTAATTCTAGTTTCTGCATTATAGGCAATGCTGATGAAAATACAATAGCAATTTGTCGCTTCAGGTTCAAAGCTAGTTTCTCCATTACAGGTAATAGCGGTGAAAATACAAAAATAAATTGTCGTATACAGTGCAAATCGTGCATCTGTGCTCTGCCATTATTAAATTCCTTACATTTTCTTATAAATGCAAATTCCTTATAATCAACGTTCTCGTCACTGAACTTGATAACACGTTCAGGTTTGTGTGTGAATTTGTTTGTCTGTGTCATTTCGTACTTCAAGTTACGTAGCTTTTCAGATTTTACGTCGTGTGGCTTTTCGGATTTTAAGTCGCGTAGTTGCTGTAAATTGCTCACATTATACACGCTGCGTGAGTCTGACACATGTTCATAAAGTAGCGTCTGTTGTGGTATGTTATTAACTGACATGTTTTTCATCTCTGTTACTTCTTGTTGTAAATTTGATAACTTCCGACGTAACGTGTTGTTAGATGAATCGATTTCATTAATTGTCTGCTGTAAATTTTGAAATTCAGGTGTTTGGATAAAAGAAACCGGTGCAGTATCGTCTGATTTATTGTCATTAGTATTTTCGATAACATCAATACGACTGGCCAATTCATCACATTTTTCAGTCAGTATTTTAACCTGATCATCGGTTTTAGAATCATACGCATTAATCTGTTTTTGCAACTTGCGCGTAGTTTCGCTCAGTTTTTTAACATCAGCTTTGATAACATCACAATCCTGTGTTAGATCTAATTGTTCGAATCTATCTGTCACTGTTTGAATATTTACTGTGTGTGTATCTGTTTTTGATTTAAGGTCAGAAATTTCATCCCGTAATTCCGCGTTCAATTGTTCTATGGTATTAATTTTGTCGGACACTGTAGTAATATTATTGTCTACATACGTCTTCGCTTTCGCGAATATTTTACGTTTGTCCTCTTGTCTTTGTGCAGTGATTGTTTCCATGACTTGTCGTTTTACTTTGTTTTGATCCTGAATAAATCTGCGGAAACGCGTATCACTGTTCTGTATGTGCTGATTAAAGCGCTCGTTAATCTGAGTGTTCTGCTGTTCGAATTTCGCGTCTATCTTTGCGTCCACTGAGCGCGAAAGTTCTACCGTCATTGCTTTAAACTCGTCCCGTAATTGTGTAGCTTTTTCAGAGCATTGTTTAGCGACTCCGCTAATTTCGTCTCTGAGTGTTTCTGTTGCGGCTGTTTGCATTTCCCTTAATTCTTGTGCAACAGACTTTATTTCTTCGCTATTTTTTTGTGAACAAGCCTCAATTTCCACGCGCAACTGTTCCTTAGTGTCATGGCACTGCGCGGCAACGTCTCTAATTTGTTCACTAAGTTTGTCTTGTTTTTTGTCATTATTGTCAAGTTTTTCGTTCTGTTGTTTGAAATTTTCATCGATTTTATTAAATCTTTCATTAAACTGTTTGAAATTTTCACTCTGTTGTTGTAGCAATCTTACCATAATTTGTTCAAAGCCAAAGTTAGCGTTTATACTCTCTGTGCTGTTTAGTGGTGGATCTGGAACTCTCTCGCTTACTGTAACCATTTGGTTATTCTGAGATTTACAAAAAGGTTTGTCAGTCGGATGTACATTGTCAGACGTTATTTCGGAATTAAATAAATCCGTCGTACTTTCACTACACTGACCATTTTCATTCGAAAAATTTGTTTGTATGTTACTTGAATTTTCCAGATCGGGTGTGTTAAGCTGGGCAGCGCTCATTACAATAGAGCGTCCCGCGTCATCAATTGTCGTCAAATTAACAGACGAGACAATTGAGTTCGCTTGTTCATCATTAATATAAAAGTCATCACTAGTGGTTATAATGCACTGATTGTTAGTGGACGCAGGATTGTCATCATCACACTGCGTGTCGTAATTACTATCGGTCACGCTGTTTAAGTCGGTAATTTCATTCACAATACTTCGCGATACACTATTCACAGTCTTTCGCGGCATTTTTACAATAGTCAAAATTTTTCACAAAACAAATGAGCACAATGCAAAAGCAACACACAAATACAACAAAGCAACAAATTGCCGTTGACCTGTAGAGAGAAAGTCACAAGATTAATAAAAGCGTAGTGCCAAATCCTAATTATATCTAAGCAAATAAGAGCAGATATCTGACTGTTGCTCAAAAGACTCTCAACGAAATACGATCCTGGACTGGGTGTCGCCAAGTGTAACCTCCCTACAAAAATTTTAAAAGAAAATAAAGCAATACTTAATAGAAATGGGAGCCGAGTGTAACCTCCCTACATAAATTTTAAAAGAAAAGGACGATACTAATTAGAAATGCTGATGGACATGGCTCTATGCGTAACCTGCCCACAATGAAATGTACTGACAATGGCAACAAAAAATGTGAAATTCGCAATCTGACTCAAATATAAATCCTTCAAAAAATTAAAGTCCATTCAGTGACAAGAAAATTCAATTAAACCGAAATATCGGTCTTTGGCCCTGTGTAAAACAATCAGAATTAAAGTCTTACCTCAGAATAAATGGATGTCACATATCTGCTCTTGTTGTTGCGCACCGCTTGGAGGAACTGCATTGCAAATAATAATATTCTCTTTTTTTTGTGATTTTTGTGGAGTTTTTCTTCAAAAGAAGTGGAATGAAATGGGAAGTGCAACGAAATCTTGAGTTCAATAAAAAATTAAAATTTTGAAAAAATGCTTTTGAAATAAAAATTATTATTGGGAGACTTGTTGGAGAATAATTACAATAAATAAAATTTTTCATTATCTAATGATTATATTAATTAACAGTATACCTTATTCCTCATCTTGACCAGTGTTGCCGACCGCCTACATCACACAACCGCACTGGGCTGCTACTACTGACCGACCGCTCTGCATGACGACTACAGACTGAGTACAGCTCTCAACTAGACAGAGCTACAGACTCGCAACGACTGACCTGACAGACTCGCAACGACAGACTGACTGCTACTGACTGAGAACCGCTCGCAACACTCGCGCGGTCAAGCGCATACTCTCTGGTCACAGATGCTACAATGCCTCGCCATCGCTGCTATGTTACATACGTGTTTCAACACAACTGCAAATTTTTATTAATATGCGACCAGAGATAGAATGACCAAGTACAACTACTTGTACCAAAACAGGTGACAGACTGAGATTCATTGCAACAGTCCTTAGGAAATGCTGTTCACTTACGAAACAGCCAGATGGCAAACCGTATTTCGACCGATTGTACAGCATCGCTCATCAGTCAGTGGACGCTTATGAGGTAGGATTGATAGAAGAGGCAGAGAAGATCCAAAGATGAGCTGCGTGTTCCGTCACAGGTCCGTTTAATAAGAGCGAGAACGTCTCGGAGATTCTTATCCAAATCCAGTGGCAGAAGCCACAAGAGAGGCTTTCTGCGTCACAGAGAGGTTTACTGTTAAAATGCTAAGAGTGTACCTTGCAAGGAGAGTCGGGTAACATACTCGTACTTCCTGCCACACTCAACTCGTAAAATTACGATGATTGTAAAAATCAGATAAATCCGAACTCATATGGAATCTTAGCAACTATAGCTTTCTCCGCGCAGGGTTCGAGAAAGGAACAAGGAGAGTCAAATGACTGTGCTGACAACAGCGACCTCTGCCTGTCTATTGAGGTATTCAGAGCACAGCGTGTTGGTATCTCGCTGTGAAAACACGCAAACAGAATGCGGAAAATGTCTTGCAGATAGGCGCGGAATCTTTCTGGTAATCTTATTTGATTTACGAACGGCGAGAAGAAAGTGGCGTTTGAAACGGGGACGAAAAGACCGTGCGCAATATTACAGACAAGTAAGTCGGTTGTGCAAAACATTTCCTGGATGTGAGCGCGTCTCACTGTTGCTTATAAAACTAACGTTTAGTCGTAGTTGGAACTCGCCCAGATCAGGGCGATGTATTTGCTGTAAATATACCATCGTTATGAAGGCCACTCGCAGCACTAGCTGAAACATTCGCTTTACGAACGGTGTGGCGACGCGCTCGCATACCAGGAAACGTTTTATTGAAGACGACTACAGCCGCGCAAGCCTACGCTCGGACACAACTAAGACATTTGTGTGAAACTTACAAAAGGAGCCGTTCAATGAGGAGGAGGGAGGAAGAAGCAGATGCAGTATCATGGAAAATGATTCTAAAAGATTCCGAAGTAAACGAGTCGTAATGAGCTAAACAAAAGCCGTTTGTTCCTAAAAGAGCTTACTGAGGTTGACTTTTACTAAAAATAAAAAAATGTGAAGCGTCCTTCTTTGTGTGGATTCTCGCACATTATTTCCTGAAAAACTTAGAGTAATTTGCGAGGAATTGAAGTGACAACCGTGTTTTAAGTCTTGTTGGAAGTGTCGCTGTGACTAACTGGTTAGGTAACACATCACAGATCCACGAGTTTGGAGTTCAGTCCGTAGTCTGTCCTAGGATTTTGCCTCTCACTTATTGCTCGTTTCACCTCTGTCAATGATTAGTATATGCTACACACAGCAAGTTTCTCCATGGTTCGGGAACCTCGTTGCAGGCCTTCCTTGGCTGGGTGAGTCCGTTTAAAGGATGGAGACAGTCAAAAACACTGCACTTCCAATAGGACCAGGCGTTGTAAAGCAGTGTGTTGTTCAGCCTGCTGGTTGCGGATGGCTTTGCATTAGATGTTTATTTACGTATTAAGGATGATTACGGACACAGGGGAAGAAGAGAGCGAACTCTGGCCCCCTCAAAAGGGCTGGTCGTCTCGAGTTGAGAGAGGTCGAATTTAACTACCCCTATTCAGCGATTAGTTAGCATCAGCAGACGTCCTCATTCCATGACAGACGATAGACGAGGGCAGGGGTTTGCTACTGAATGCGGGACAGATGCGTGCAGAAATTCGTGTCACGACCTTCCCTCCAACCCCTTGCGTGGCATACTGTGGTGGCGTTAATTCCTTCCACTGACAGGATTCCGTCCAGTTTGAGAGACATCATTCTCGCGCGCGTTATCAACCTCGGCTGGGTAGGAGTCTAAATGGTCAATCAGCTGACGACACTTGGTTGACATTTCCCCGGTGCGCTGGTGGCTCCCTACCAGCAACTTTCCTGGTTCCCGATGACGCCACTAGCGACTCGCGAGCTGTCACCTCCGGGAGGAAGGCAGCCCAGCGGCGGCAGACTCAGCTGGAATACCAACCGTGGGCCGTGCGTGGACAGCCAACAGTGCGTGGCGTACCGCTAGCTCCTCCGTGACGTCACCGCACTGTGTGGGCGGGGTGACTGGCACTGACGCAGCCTCCAACTGAGCAATGGAGTGGTTTTTAAACGCCATCTCTTCTGACGTGCTAACGTCTTACTTCAAGGCATACGTGTCTGAAAAGTGAGCGTTACAGAAATGACTTTGTCTACCTTGTAATGTGATGTGATATCAGTATTAAAACTTCGCTTTCTTACTCTTAAAACAATCGCAGCTCCGAAATTGGTCGGTTTCGTATTTTCAGTGTGTTTTTAAAGAAAAAGAGTTGGCAAAAAAAGGAAATTTCACGTGAAAATTTCCGTTGGAGTTTTTTTTACGATTTTCATAAAAGACAAACTCTCCAAAAATGCGTCGAATCGTTTAGTTCTACATTTTGTAATCACTTTCAGAAGAAGACTGCTTACAATTGGCTTGCAGAATTTCGGCCATAAGTAGATGAATGGTACTAGCTCGATGACCAAGCCAATGTCCTACATGAACGACAGTGTCATTGGTTTACTATAGGAATCAGAATTGAACTAGCAGTGGTTTATTCGGAAGAAACGTGAATGCATACACATTACGTTGTAAATAAACGTCCTCAACGTATATGAGAGGCACTGCCAAACAAAAGTAGCGCTCATTGTTTAAGTGATGTGCTACGTAGGATAACATTCCACCTTACTGGACTGCAGGCTTTCTCGGCGAAATTCATTGATAAAAGATTCTCGGTTTATCAGCCGAGACGTGCTATCGTGTTATCGCAATGTTTTGACGAGGAAAGTTGTCGCAACGTTGCAACAACACGTCCCCATGACTCAGCTGATAACAGGAGAAGATTTCATCAACAATCCACGTGTAAGAATACTCGAGTAGTACACTGTTATTTTCTCCGCTGCCCGTTTCTCTGCAGTAATCACGACTTTACTGCCACTCCGTTCAAGGTTTCAGCTTACTTTGCCGAGTAATAATATAATAGTATCATTTCCTAGTAGGAACAGCATATTACAAGCTAATTACAGCTCAAAACCGTGGCCTCCGCAGATGGTTACTCTGCTACGCAGTACAACTCTACTTTATGCACTACACGCTATGCAACTTGTAAACGAGTGAACACGTATTTATGACCAGTAACAAGCAACTCCTTATTTACTTTGACTCTTGTTTTCTATGATCACGATTAAGGCACAGGAATCGCGTTCGGCAGAATCCCAGGTCGGCCATCCAGCTTCGCGTCTTCCGTGATTTCCAATTTGGCTTCCCTTATTTTGTTGAGAAACTGCTCTGTGTTCCAAATACACTATCTGATCAAATGTATCTGGATGTCGGTGACTGCATATTTATACGGGTATGTCCACCCTCTGTCTTAATCATGGCTCAAATTCTGTTGGGGACACATTCAGTGAGGCATTGAATGTTTATGGAGCAATGGCAACAGGCCATTCTTCCTCAAGAACCAAAACCAGAGAAAGTAGTTATGTTGGACGCTGGAGCCTGGATCGCAGTCGACGCTCAAATTCATGCCAAAGGTGTTCAATTCGTTTCAGGTCGGGACTCTGGGCAGGCTAGACCATTTCAGGAATGTTGTTGTCCATAAATCATGGCGTCACAGATGCTGCTTCATGATAGTGTACGTTATCGTTTCCGAACTGTTCCTCTACTGTACACAGTACACAGTGCTGTAACATGTGTTCGTATCATTCCGCATTTAGCGTATTCTTAAGCACAATAAGGGGATCACACCCTAACCTCTAAAAATACCCCCATAGCTAACTCCACCTCTTCTATACTTCACTGTTGTACTACACATGATGGCAGGTGACGCTCTCAGGCATTCACCGAGCCCGAACCCTCCCATCAGATTGCCACACGATACAGCGTTATTCACCACCACATATCAGTCATTTCCAGTCATCACTCCTTACACCACTGCAAGTGTTGCTCAGCACTGACTACAAAAACATGTGACTTACGAGGAGCTGTCCTAGCACTCTACCCCATTCTTTTCAGCTCCGTACGCACAGCTACTGTGTTAGCTGCACAGCTGCTAGCACTTTGGAGTTCACGAATGATTCCTTCCGCTGATTTCACGCGATTTTTTTGCAGTCAGCCTCCGCAATGGTCGACGGTCCCTGTCCATCAGTACTTGCGGTGTGCCTCGTCTTGGTTCAACTGCAGTTCTTCTTCCGTGTTTCCACTTCACGATCACATCGCCGCCAGACGACTTGCGCAGCCACAGAACGGTTGAAATGCCCCTGATGGATCTCTTACTCAGGTGACATCAAAACATTGGTCCATGTTTGAAGTCTCTGGCCTTCCTGACTGGTCCTCTGTGCTTTTACTGCTTCTCTACCGCCAACACAATACTGTTCGCCTCTTTTATACTGGCAGGTTCGCCTCTCATGACATCTAGCCTCAATTCCGCATTACACATGACTATCCGTATACTTTTGATCAGATAGTGTAATCATCGCCGAAACAGCTCTGCTAAATTGAATGAAAGGAGAAAAGAGAAAAATGGACAACAGCAAATTGACGCTGTTCATTGAGACGGTACCACCACATGTAGGTGACTGTGCTGTAGTTCGAACATACACTGAAGCGCCAGAGAAACTGGTATCGACAAGCGTATTCAAATACAAAGATATGTAAACAGGCAGAATACGGCGCTGCGGTCGGCAACGCCTATATAAGACAAGTGTCTGACGCAGTTGTTAGATCTTTATTGCTGCTACAATGGCTGGTTATCAATATTTACGTGAGTTTGAACGTGGTATTATGACGGGCGATGGGACACAGCACCTGCGAGGTAGCGATGAAGTGGCGATTTTCCCGTACGACCATTTCACGAGTGTACCTTGAATACCAGGAATCCGGTAAAACATCAAATCTCCGACATCGCTGCGGCCGGATAAAGATCCTGCAGGAAAGAGACAAACGACGACTAAAGAGAATCGTTCAACGTGACAAGTGTAACCCTTCCGCAAATTGCTGCAGATTTCAATGGTGGGCCATCAGCAAGTGTCAGAGTGCGAACCATCCAACGAAACATGACCCTTGATGACTGCACGACACGAAGCTTTGCGCCTGGCCTCGGCCCGTCAACACCGACATTGGACTGAAACTTCCTGGCAGATTAAAACTGTGTGCCGGACCGAGACTCGAACTCGGGACCTTTGCCTTTCGCGGGCAAGTTCTCTACCACTTTATTTTATGTCTCATTTTGTTCGCTGTTGTTCGTTGTATCTGCTCGGGGCGGACGTCGTAAGACATCCGATGAAGTTCGTTGATGATCGATTAACTCAGTTTTTTATTACAGAGGGTACGTAACCCTCTGACCGAACACGCTGAGCTACCGTGCCGGCTATCACTGAGCTACCCAAGCACGACTCACGCCCCGTCCTCACAGCTTTTAATTCTGCCAGTACCTCGTCTCCTACCTTCCAAACATTGGACTGTTGATGACTGGAAACATGCTGCCTGGTCGGATAAGTATCGTTTTAAATTGTATCGAGCAGATGGACGTTTACGGGTATGGAGGCTTTGTAATGGTGTGGAGCGTATATAGTTGGACTGATGCGGGTCCCTTATACTAGATACGACTATGACAGGTGACAAGTACGTAAGCATCCTGTCTGATGACCTGCATCCATTCATATCCATTGTGCATTCCGACGGACTTGGGCAGTTCCAGCAGGACAATGCCACACCCCACACGTCCAGAATTGTCACAGAATGACTCCAGAAACATTCTTCTGAGTTTAAACATTTCCGCTGCCCACCAAACTCATCAGACATGAACATTATTGAGCATATCTGGGACGCCTTGTAACGTGCTGTTCAGAAGAGATCTCCACCCCCTCGTACTCTTACTGATTTATGGACAGCCCTGAAGGATTCACGGTATCAGTTCCCTCCAGCACTACTTCAGACATTAGTCGAGTCCATGCCACGTCGTGTTGCCGCAGTTCTGCGTGCTCGCAGGGGCCCTACACGATACTAGGCAAGTGTACCAGTTTCTTTGGCTCTTCAATGTACGTGCTTCGCAGAGAGAGGAATGGGTCCAGCATGAGGGATAAGCCATTATTGTCCGCTTTTTTCCAGCTAACCAACTTACAAGTACCACTAAAGACATGTGTCAAAGTTCAGTAACGTCGCAGAATAAGAGACATACCAAAAGTGAGTGGAGGTTCGCAGGGGGTCTTGACGAATACAGGTTTTCGGTGTTGACGCATTGCACGAACGGACCAATCCAATAACACTGACTCTTTTTTCATAGTCCCATTGAGCTGTACACTATTATTCTTGGATTCTTGGACAGAGATGCCTGGCTGTCCCCGCTGTGGACACCTCGTAATGAGAGCGCTGAGGGAAGCAGCGGAGTGTGCGAGCGGCAACAGCGTCTGCGACGCCGGCCGCCAACCGGTACCGACAAAGGAATTGGCTGGTCACCAGCCGGCTGGCTAGCGCCTCAAGGACCCGCATAACGGCCGCAGAGGTCAACTGGTCCGCTCTGCTCGCAGCCTCGCCCTTTCCAGTCCGCAGGGCGCGGCTCCGCCGGTCCCAAGGCACGCGACAATATCATCGAACTTCCTCGGAGATTAATACAGGGCGCTTTATCCAACAGAGAACACTGGTCCCTGCCTTTCCAAGGTGGTAATTGTACAGATGTATCCAGAGTTTTCTCAGAACTCCCGTCTCCCAAAATCTCTTGCCGAATTTTCCAAACTTCATGGTCTCTCGAGAATGAAATTTTCACTCTGCTGTGGGGTGTGCACTGATTTGAAACTCCCTGGCAGATTAAAACCGGGTGCTGCACTGAGATGCGAACTCGGGACCTTTGCCTTTCGCAGGCAAGTGCTCTACCGACTGAGCTACCCAAGCACAATTCACGACCCATCCTTACAGGAGATGAGTTACTGGCGGAAGCAGAGCTGTGGGGACCTCGTGCTTGGGTAATTCAGTCGGTAGAGCCCTTGCCCGCGAAAGGCAAAGGCCCCGATTTAGAGTCTCGGTCCGGCACACAGTTTTAATCTGCCAGGAAGTTTCATAGTGCCTTTTTTTAATGCATTCCACAAAGGTGTGAGAAACCTGAAAACATCGTACGCGAAAAAAGCGAAAATTTCTCTACGTGGCAACAAAACGTTATTGATATCAATCGTATATTGTTTGCTGTGTTGGTACAAGCTCTACACTAACGCAAGGCAAATGACAACACGATTTGTGAAATATTTTTCCTTAGAAACGCCTTTTTTAAAGTAGTGATGTCGCGTGCATTTCGTTCAAATAGATGGACTTAGTTATTGTGTGAACATAGAATTATTTCTTTTAGGCAGTTATCGCTTATGGAAATTCTTTCAAAGTTAGTGAAAACTTATAAAAAGCCTACTACGTCGTTTACATTATTTAAGAAGTGGGCGGTTGAATTTGAGCAACATTGTACATCATTGCATTATGATCAGCTTGAAGGAAGTCTCGAATAGAGCATCATCAGATAAAAATATCATCAAAATGCGCAGTACACAAATGAATGTTGATTTTAACTACGTACGAAGTAGGTGACGCCACAGTCATAGCGGGAGGAAAAGTACGGTTCATTTTACATTAAAAATTAAATTTGGGGAATCATTGTGTTAGACGTCTGTTGTGAGGTTTCCCTAAGAATTGTATCGCTTTTGCTAAATACAGACGAAAAGTCAACGCGATAGCAAATGTCTCACCTCAGTGTATTGAATACTGACGTATTATGTGACAAATTATTTATTACCTTTTGAATAAAAACATTTTTAAGATTGTTTCTTTATTTCACACCCATAAGGGCCATTGCATTTGTGGTCTGTGTAAGGTAGACTGGCATACTTGTTTTTATTTGTACATATTTATTGCGTATTCTCGTTTTTCCGACATGTTCTATGTACATTCTGGAGGGTCTCCTCACTGTAAATCTATTGCTACGAAGAGTACATCTAATCTGATCTCAGCGATAGCAGCAAAAGGGGTCCTACCAATTTTATTACTGTTACTGTGATTGAGATTTGAGTCCTTCTCGCGTACATAGACTGTGGCAACACTATTTAACGACAGTTTCAACACTCACAGCTTCACCCGAAGTTCACTAGCCACGAAAATCTGAAGGAAACGCAAACGCGATTTCAGGCAAAGTCTTTATACTGGAAGCGTAATTTTGCACATCTCTACACGTCGCACACTTCTACTCAAGTGAATAACCGATTTTCATAACGGAACACTTCTATTTTTCGTCCCTCAGACGTCGAAACCCGCCTTATAACCTTCAACCTCATCCCACGATTTCGGCAGTTTCAAGTAGCTCACGAAAAAGGTTGAAGTCAGCCTGTCACAGCCGTGACTACCTGTTGATTAACTATTGGCTCAGTCATGGGAATTCCCAATAGTTTAGCGACCTCTGACTCGAACTATTTGTTTCACCTAACGTTCAGAGGAAATTCCCTGATGTCACGAGAAAGCCTTCTAATTTTACTGACCCAGAAAGCTGTTGAAAGAGTTTTCTTCAAGTGCTGGAAACTTGCTGAAATAAACGGTAAACAGCATAACGAAACCCGAGAGCACCTGCTAAGAACTATAGGGAAGGGAAGCCTCCCACAGAATCCGTACCAAAACGCTCACGCAGTTGCAGAAATCTTCCAAAGACCGACCAAAGCTTCAAAGCACAGTAAATTACGTCCATACCGTATCCCGCGCTTTCCTTTACCTACGTTAAACCACTGTCCAAACTAAAATACATCGCAGACAATCACAGTTATGAAAGCCGGTTACTACAGACTCGAGGAAGAAGGAAGGAAGAAAGGAAATTGGGTTTAACGTCCCGTCGATATCGAGGTTATTAGAACTCGATAAAAACGTTTAGAAGATTGAAAGGAGTATGATATTAAGTTCAAGTGTTGCTCATAGACGCGACTACAACCATAATTACAAATAACTGTATGTACCGTTTCAGTGCTTGGATTATCCACAGCCGCTATTGATGTTAAACTTGCTGTATCATACACTGAAACATCAATTTTGTACTTTTCACATCTAGCGAAGCGGCGGAGCAATTCAGACTCTGGACTCAATTTCGAGAATTCCGGGTTCAGATCCCCGTGTCAAGTAAGGCGAATACCAGGAGAGTTCCTATCAAAGGATGCTGTCCATTCCCCTTCCCAGCCATGTCCAATCAGAGCTTCTGTTCCACCACCTACGTACTTCTTATTGAGGAGACGTTGAAAACCGCACATTCTTTCTTTTCTTAGACATTTGAGAAGATCGGACGTGCATCTGTTTTTCATGCGTTACCTTTTTTGAGACGTTCTCTTCAAAGAGTCGAAGAACATGAAAAGGAAGCAGTAGTTGACAATGGAATCAGACAGGGTTGGTGCTTATACTCGATGTTATTCAATCTGTATATTGAGCAAGCTGTGAAGGAAGGCAATGAGAAATTTGGAAAGGGAATTAATGTTCAGGGAGCAGAAATAAAAATTTCGGGTTTGATAATGACATTTTAATTGTGTCAGGCGGGAAAGTATCTGGAAGCAGTTCAATGGAATGGATAGTAACTTAAACAGAGGTTATAGGTTGGACATTAAAGAAAATAAAACAAAAGTAAAAATATTAGTCAAATTAAATCAGGCGATACTGACGGAATTAGATTAGGAAATGTCACACTAAAAGTGGCAGATGAGTTTTGTTACTTGAGCAGATAAATATTTGCTGATGGCAGGAGCGGAGAGGATATAAAACAACAGCAAGAAAAGTGTTCGTGAAAAAGAGAATTTTTTAAACAGCGAATACATGTTTAAACGTTGGAAAGTCTTTTCTGCAGATATTTGCCTGTAGTGTTACCTTATACAGAAGTGAACCAAATCTGTCTAGAAGAGAACAGAAGCTTTTGAAACGTAGCGTTACAGAGGGGTGCTGAAGATTAGATGAATAGATCGAACAACGAATGAAGAGGTACTGAATCGAATTGGAGAAAAAAGAAATTTATGACACAATCTCGCTAAAAGAAGAGCTCGATTGATAGCACACATCCTGAAGCAACAAGAAATTGGGAATATGGTAATGGAGGGAAGTTTGTGGAGTAAAAAGTATAGGGGGAGACCAAGGCTCGAACATAGTAAGCCGGTTTAAATGGGTGTAGGTTCCAGTAGTTGTGCGGAGATGAAGAAGCTTACACAGGTTAGGCTAGCGTGGAAAGCTACGTAAAATAGTCTTCGGACTGAAAACAACAGGAGTTTAATTATAGTAAGCACAGGCGGCGTGTCAGAGACCGAAATGCGAATTGGCGCATTAGACTGGTACAGGTGAAGAATGGGGTATCTTGAGTTTTCCATGGTTTCCGTATACGGACTGAACGAATACAGGGATGGCTTTTTTAAAAAAAGCTTCAGCCGTCTCCCTTCCCCACCATTGCTCTACTCCGGCTTTTGGTTTGGCACTGTGACATAGTTCTGGACAGGATGTTAAGTCCTGTTCTTCCTTCTTTTTCCACCTCTTATGGCTTCCCCATCGACGACGCTTTGAAACTAACCTTCCTTTAGCTTTCGAAATTTGGTGAACTGCACTAAAAATTGAGTATATCTTTTTAGTGAAAACCAGAAACAACAGGGATCCAAGTTACTGGCATGCAAAGCTCATAAACTCTGTACAACTGCCGCCTGCGAGCGACGTTGTGGACACCACGCGCGAAGCCAAATACAAATATGGTTAGAGGCCTGCGTGGATGCGAGAAATGTTATCCGCATTCAAGGGTGTTTACATTTTGTAAACTCTTGACGTTTTCCCAAGCCGAAGCTCTGACTGAAGCCTTCCGCCAGGTCAGTTTTCTCCTCTACTGAAGTCAGATCTCTACATTCCATAACAGACTAAGAACGTAGTGGCCGAGCATGACCACATTTTAATACAACATAGCCTGTCGTGTATTCGATATGTTCCGTTAGTGACAACAACCTTTCGTCATTGCTGAAATGTATTTTGTATATCTTCTGAGGAAAAATTCTGCAACATTGAGAAGTCCAGTGAAATCTTTTTTCAGGTTGTCCTCATATTTCGCATCCTATTAAATATTACCCATACACAGTGGTGGACAAAAATATTGACACACCAAAAACACAGCACATTACCATGCCTACTACGGTGTAGGTAAACTGTTAGAGTTGAAAACAGCTTCCATTTGTCTCCGAACGGGTAAACACAGGTCGCGGGTTGTTTTCAGGTCAATCTTCCTGCAAAATGGCAAGTTCTCTCCAAAGTAGACCACAAAGATTCAGTGATACTGAGATCTGGTGACTTTGGTGGCCAGGGGAGATATGACAATCCATTCTGTGCTCACAAAACCTGTCCTCGACAATGCGAGCTGTGTGAAAAGGGCCCTGTCGTCTTAGCACACAGCATCACAATTGGGGAACAAACATCGTACCTCGGAATGGTCCTGGTCATATAATTCTTTGCAGCAATGCACCCATGGGGCCGACGCAATACAACGACATATCTGCCAATATCACCACCGAATCTTAACCGTGTTTCTTTCTTGCGACGTAAACTAGGCCAGAAGATGGAAATAGTGTGAAACAAGACTCGTCCGATAAAAGGACTTTCTTCCATTGATGATTTTACTTTTGTTTGGAGCCACAGTCATATAAAACTTTCTGAAAGATGTAACCGCCATTTGATTGTCAACAGATTTTATTTCACAGTCTAGATTTCGACCTTAGGCCATTATGAAGTATAATTCTTGTAACACTTGATAATGGCCTAAGGCCGAAGACTAGATTGCGAAATAAAACCTGTTGACAGTCAGATGGCTGTTAAATCTTTCAGAAAGTTTCTTCCATTGGTCCACAGCGCAGATTTCATGGCTTCGTCACCATGTTTCCCTGTTATGTGCATTTACATCAGTGATGAGTGGTTTTAGAACACCAGCTCGCCCTGTAGTTTCCAGCTTCTGGAGCTCCCTTCGTGTTGTTTTTGCGCTGACAAGGTTCAAAAATGGCTCTGAGCACTATGGGACTTAACTTCTGAGGTCATCAGTCCCCTAGAACTTAGAACTACTTAAACCTAACTAACCTAAGGACATCACACACATCCATGACCGAGGCAGGATTCGAACTTGCGATCGTTGCGGTCGCGCGCTTCCAGACTGTAGCGCCTAGAACCGCTCGGCCACTCCGGCCGGCGCTGACAAGGTTCACGAGCGCAACATTCAATCCTGCAGTGACTTTTGCAGCTGTCGTCCTCGGATTTTTCACAGCTTTCTTCAAATGGCCGTCCGTCAAGATCACTCAACACACACTTCAGTCCACGTTGTGAGTTAGCGGGTGGTTTTTCTCCGTTTTCTCAGTATGCGGCGTAAATCGTCGACACGTTGTCTCGTAAAGTATGAAATATCCGTGCCCATATTTTACGGGAGCACCACTCATAGGAGTATCAACAATTTTCCCACTTCCAGTTCACATAATGCACTCACAGTGACACAGAACATGTTCTGTGACACTTACAACGTATCGACGACACGACACAACTCCGTTTGTGGCCAAATATAACAGCGCAACCTACAGAGCTGCCTAGTATCTGAATTTAAATCACGACAAAATGATAATTTATCAATTTAATGATCGTTCTATTGTGTACCTGTAAATATATTTAAAACATGTTTACAAAATCACTTATTTCATACCAAATATTATGTATGTCTTATGTGTGAGTTAAACAGGAGTCAGAGCATTAAGAGAATATTTCAGTGATTGGAGCATCCTACAATGCATTCACATCGTTGTGTGGCAGCTTTCAATATTTACATCAGTGGCCACTGCTACTGCGGAAGAGGACTCAAACGTAAGACAGGTGGAGGTACGGCGGAAACAGGATGCACGTAACTGTGCAGAAAACGGGGGAAAAGGGCACGTAGCCTTTTGTAGCCCTTGCACCTGCCAACTACGCGCTTATGCCTGCCAGAATACTGCACGTTGCCGGCCGGAGTGGCCGAGCGGTTCTAGGCGCTTCAGTCTGGAACCGCGCGACCGCTACGCTCGCAGGTTCGAATCCTGCTTCGGGCATGGATGTGTGTGATGTCCTTAGGTTAGTTAGGTTTAAGTAGTTCTAAGTTCTAGGGGACTGATGACCTAAGCTGTTACGTCCTATAGCGCTCAGAGCCATTTGAACCATACTGCACATTAAAAATACAGTAGCACTCCGTCCAGAATGGATAGCAATAGTAGCTTAAAATAATAGCAGTTATTCTATCGATCGCATGTAGTGCAAATATACGAAAAGCATAACACTGACACTGTAGTTTAAATTTTAGTGACTATAATTACGGATATCCGCAGATACACGCGTGATTATTCAGCATTGACGCAGACTTTTATCTGTTAAGAAACTATCACTTCGGATATCCACCAAGTGACCTTTCCTCAGACATAAGGCCGCACAGGGTAGACGCGCGTTCTGGGGCGCCTTGACGTGGTCCGCGCTGCTCCCCCCGTCAGAGGTTCGAGTCCTCCCTCGGGTATGGGTGTGTGTGTTGTCCATAGCGTAAGTTAGTTTAAGTTAGATCAAATAGTGTGTAAGCCTAGGGACCGATGACCTCACCAGTTTGGTCCCATAGGATCTTACCACAAATTTTGAATTTTTTAGACATAAAACGCCCAATTGCCTTGTCTGAATTGATGATCTGACAACGAACGTGGTTGAAAGCCTGCCTGTATGACGAACGGTGTATTTGGGTGTTTGAAGAACGATGTACTTGGTGGTCAGGCTGTAGCATTTCTTGCAGCTTCCAGTTTGCCTCGACTATCAAACTTTCTCTGTCCACAGATGTTCCCAATATTTCTTGCCTACACCTAAGTTTGTATAACATTTGTACTCCGCAAGACACTGTAGAGTGCAAAGAGAAGGATACTTCATACCGTTAGTGATCACCCCTTCTCTCGAAGGTTAGGATACGTACAAAGCAACGTCCTACGAGCCGCAGACTTGCGCAAATCCTCTGACGTTGCGCCGTGTCGATTGCTTCAGTATCAGCTTCGTTGCTTATTTTATAAAGCAGCTTCTCATTTGGCTTTACAATACTGTGTGAATCCTGTACCTAACCTTCAGATTCCAGAAAAATGCGACTTGGTATCCCACCAGGAACCTTACGTAAACGACGACGCTGTAGTCTAGGCGCTATCGAACAGGGATGATTGTGTAAAAGCGTGCCAAACAATTAGGCTATAAATTGTACAGACGGAAGATTATCCTAAGTACTTTGAAGTACGCAACCAATTGTCCTAAATGAATGTTGCATCGTTACGAGGTCCTAAATGAGAATTGCATTTGATTCGTTACCGGAACTTGCAGAAGCACACTCAATGTGAGCTGCTGCGGGATGTGGTGCCTGAAAATCAGAGCGAAAGTAAAGAGAAAAGTTTTGCAACAGACGTCAGTCTAACTGGAGAAAATTTACCGCAGTGGATAGAATCTTTTAAATAGAGGGATTTTATGGAATTCCTGTAAATGAACTTGCAGACGCGGCTGCCAAGGAGGCTTGCTCCATCCCACCTCCTGCTCGCTGTTCCGTCCCCCTGCAGGCAATAACATCATTCGTGACTCGGAAGGTCATGCGTTGGTGGGAGGCTCAGTGGCTGGAAGTGAGGGATAATAAGTTGCGAGCGGTGAAGGATTCTGTCCGACCGTGGCTAACCCCCTTCCGACAACGACGAGCTGAGGAAGTAGCCCCTACACGGCTTCGAATAGGACATTATCCTTTGACACATGGTTTTATGTTACGTCGTGAGGAGCCACCAACGTGTCAGACATGTGGGACATAGCTGTCAATACGACATATTATAACTTAGTGTGTTTTATATGCGGGTTTGAAGGAAGATTTAAGCTTCCCACCAGACTTGCCCTCTATTTTAACTAATAATGAGGCGAGTGTGTCTAGAGTTTTACGTTTTTGTGTCATGTCTGGACTTCTTCCCAAAATATTGGGATTGAGATCTTAATGTGCTGAAAAGTGGTTTGGTCATCCATTATTTGTAAGTGGTCACCCAGCCACAGTTAATTATTTTTACCTGTTTTGTACTAGTATTTTATTTTTAGTTTTATCTACCTGTCTTGACGTGCTGTGTCCAATCTTGAAATTTGAGCATTTACAATACTCGCAAAGATCGGCTCTGAATTGATCCTTGTTTAACAGATCTTGGCAGCACTCGTCAACATTTATTTTGGGAACGGGCGCTGATAACCTCGTTGTTCAGCGCCCTAAAACACTAATCATCATCATCATCATCATCATCATCACAGAAACTTTTAAGAAACCGCGTCGTTCAATCAACAGGGTGGGCCAAGGTTCTCGACATGAACCGCGCACACAACAGAATTTGGGGAGATTACGTTGAAGAGCACGGGAGAAGATTCATCAACTTTCCGAAACGCGCACTTTGAAGAATACATTGTATAAAGTACCGATGGAGATAACGGAGATATTTGACAAAGTGCAACAAAAATTATATACACCATTCTAATGCATGCACTGATGCTGGCGGTCGGCAGTAGGAATAATTCCTAAGAGCTTAGTTGTTGCTATAGGTGTAAGCTCTTTCCACTAACAAAATACGTTAAAAATTCATTTCTCATAAAAATTCATTCCTCATAATCGGTTTTCGGTTTAAAATGCTCTACCACACGTACAATGTCGATCCTAAAGTTTGGATCGCTCTACATGCGACTTGTGGGCACCCTAATTTCTCATACTTTGTCCATAAAGAAGCTGATCATAAAGTAAAGCATAACAGTATGGAACAGAGAAAACAAAATTTTTTTGCTCTTAATCTCTTATCACATATTGTGTACCTAACTTTTATTCTTTTTTGTTCCAGGTAAGCCCCAGTGGACGATCATTGTGACACCCCGCTTCGCCAACGTCCAGCGACTGAATTCCCCTAAAAATCTAGGGATAAAACTACGACATCCACTCATAGTAAGTTGTTGCCCTTTAAGGAGGATTTCACAATGAATCAGAGTTGTATGTTCCAATCATTTCTGCGGTTTTGGCGTGGACAACGCAGTTGCGCTGAAAAAGTAACTACCAACTTCACGGGAAGGGTGGATTCGTCACATGGAAACAAAAACGGCTTCTATGGATCAAATGTTGAGTGATATTTCCAGAGAACCAAAGTTTCTACTTATAAAACGTCGTTTATCTCGGTACAGAAGACTCTACGTTACTTTTTAAACCGATTGTTGACCGGTGTTTGATACGTGAGAAATACGATTGAGATGATAAATAGTTAAACATTCTGTGTCTAATATTGAGTCTCTATCTTACCCATTAACATTGGCGTGGAGTATTCCACCTTCCTTCCAGAGATTTCTACGGCTACAGCTACACTCTTAAAGATACTGTGCGCAGAATGAGACAAAGGGCAGTCAGTGTAAAACAATAGTTTCTTCCGTTCCCCAAAGGTAAGAGAGAAGAATCTAGCACTCCGTGTTCAGGTCACGAGTGGTCTACCGGGACCATCCGACCGCCGTGTCATCCTCAGGGGAGGTTGCGGATAGGAGGGGCGTGTGGTCAGCACACCGCTCTCCCGGCCGTTATGATGGTATTCTTGACCGAAGCCGCTACTATTCGGTCGAGTAGCTCCTCAATTGGCATCACGAGGTTGAGTGCACCCCGAAAAAATGGCAACAGCGCATGGCGGCCTGGATGGTCACCCATCCAAGTACCGACCACTCCCGACAGCGCTAAGAGGGACGAGGGGCCTCAATTTCTCAAAGTTCCCCCTCTTGTTGAAATGCGGGACACACGCTGGGGGACTTATTTGTAAGGCTGCATCTGTGAGTGCTATGAGGCCCCTGGTGATGCACAACGCCCCTCTAGTAACGACACACACCGCAGCTTACTCAGCATAACTGGGACGTCTTCGTGCTGACAAAACGAATCCGTGACGATTCTCTTCCGCTAATCCAACTCGGTAAGACTGAAACAGTATTGAATAACTGATCAAACGAACATTTTGTAAGCTACCTCTTTTTTTTTAAGTTTAGTTGTCGTCTTCGAACCTGATCTACTTAGCCAGCCTTTGTTAAGCAACATGCTACGATTTAGAGCGAATAACGCTTATTTTAGTAAACAAAGGACATACTCAGTCACAATGTAGTATATAATTCCAGCTCTGCAGCTGAGTGGTAATTGCGGCTGACTGCCATGCTGAGGACCCTGCTTCGATTCCCGGTTCTGCTAGAATTTTTCCTTGGTGGAAGGATTGGAACATCCACTGGATGCATCCAGCCCCCTGATGCCATTTAAGCTACTTGCGCTAGTAGTACCTACTCTAGGTCACGAAAACTGACAGCCGCCGGGAGAGCGTTGTACTGACCTCACGCTCCTTCGTACCACATCCACTGATGCCATTGCCGGAGGATGACGCGGCGGTCGACCGGTACCGACTGAGCGACTGAGCCAGGGCCTATGGATGGAATATACACTCCTGGAAATTGAAATAAGAACACCGTGAATTCATTGTCCCAGGAAGGGGAAACTTTATTGACACATTCCTGGGGTCAGATACATCACATGATCACACTGACAGAACCACAGGCACATAGACACAGGCAACAGAGCATGCACAATGTCGGCACTAGTACAGTGTATATCCACCTTTCGCAGCAATGCAGGCTGCTATTCTCCCATGGAGACGATCGTAGAGATGCTGGATGTAGTCCTGTGGAACGGCTTGCCATGCCATTTCCACCTGGCGCCTCAGTTGGACCAGCGTTCGTGCTGGACGTGCAGACCGCGTGAGACGACGCTTCACCCAGATCCGGAGATCTTGCTGGCCAGGGTAGTTGACTTACACCTTCTAGAGCACGTTGGGTGGCACGGGATACATGCGGACGTGCATTGTCCTGTTGGAACAGCAAGTTCCCTTGCCGGTCTAGGAATGGTAGAACGATGGGTTCGATGACGGTTTGGGTGTACCGTGCACTATTCAGTGTCCCCTCGACGATCACCAGTGGTGTACGGCCAGTGTAGGAGATCGCTCCCCACACCATGATGCCGGGTGTTGGCCCTGTGTGCCTCGGTCGTATGCAGTCCTGATTGTGGCGCTCACCTGCACGGCGCCAAACACGCATACGACCATCATTGGCACCAAGGCAGAAGCGACTCTCATCGCTGAAGACGACACGTCTCCATTCGTCCCTCCATTCACGCCTGTCGCGACATCACTGGAGGTGGGCTGCACGATGTTGGGGCGTGAGCGGAAGACGGCCTAACGGTGTGCGGGACCGTAGCCCAGCTTCATGGAGATGGTTGCGAATGGTCCTCGCCGATACCCCAGGAGCAACAGTGTCCCTAATTTGCTGGGAAGTGGCGGTGCGGTCCCCTACGGCACTGCGTAGGATCCTACGGTCTTGGCGTGCATCCGTGCGTCGCTGCGGTCCAGTCCCAGGTCGACGGGCACGTGCACCTTCCGCCGACCACTGGCGACAACATCGATGTACTGTGGAGACCTCACGCCCCACGTGTTGAGCAATTCGGCGGTACGTCCACCCGGCCTCCCGCATGCCCACTATACGCCCTCGCTCAAAGTCCGTCAACTGCACATACGGTTCACGTCCACGCTGTCGCGGCATGCTACCAGTGTTAAAGACTGCGATGGAGCTCCGTATGCCACGGCAAACTGGCTGACACTGACGGCGGCGGTGCACAAATGCTGCGCAGCTAGCGCCATTCGACGGCCAACACCGCGGTTCCTGGTGTGTCCGCTGTGCCGTGCGTGTGATCATTGCTTGTACAGCCCTCTCGTAGTGTCCGGAGCAAGTATGGTGGGTCTGACACACCGGTGTCAATGTGTTCTTTTTTCCATTTCCAGCTTTGCTAAAATATAACGTCTCAACTTCGTCATCTTGTGTGTGTGTGTGTGTGTGTGTGTGTGTGTGTGTGTGTGTGTGTGTGTGTGAGTGGTTTGGGGATCTTATGGTCACCGAACGGCGTGGTTATCAGCGCCCTAACAATGATTAAAATAAATGAATGTGGATAAGAACGAAAACTATCGCACACGCATGCACACGAAACGACCACACAATTACTCTATCGCGCAGGCACTCTCACATGCACTAAAACCAATGAGGAGGCAAGATAGCTAATCAAGAAATTAAAATAGAGGGAAAACAAAACACAGAAGAGCGAAAAGAACAGCACAGGGAAATGCAACTGGCTGATCACTTACAAAAAACTTGGGTGAGCCACCCACCCGGTTGACACATTAAAAACATCTCCCCAAAATCTTGATAAAAACGTGGTGCAATTCACAACGCGAACCACATTCGTTTGATCATTACATAAAATAGACTGCAGATCCGCCGGCAAATCCGCTGCAGTCCGCTGGTCAGCAAATAAAATGCAGTCCAATAAAATGTGGTGCACCGTGATCTGCACGCCACAAGCACCACTCATTGGAGGGTCCTCTCGCCGGAGTAAAACTCCACGCCTCATAGGACTGTGGCCGATGCGAAGACGACTGAGGAGGCCCCCGTCCCGTCGACGTGGCTGCAAGGAAGTGCGCCACGGCCCAGTTGTGGGCTTGATGACACGGAGCTTGTCTGAGCATTAAACATGAAATTTCAATGTTGACTCAGACATATAAGCTGACGAAGTTAACGCTGTCAAGACAGACCCCAGAATTATCCACATTGAAGATGGCCTATATTTTATCCCAGCTGTGACCCCAATAAATAGTCAGCTTTAACTTTCGAATAGTTGCTGCTTCTTGTTACAGACATTTCTTCGGCCGTGAATTATTTTTTCTTGTAAGTCTTTTCCCATTATCACATATGTTTAGTGATTTCTTAAATAGGTGAAATACTTTAAACAAATATCTGTTGATGACAGAGAGACCAAAGGAATTTCTGTTTAAATAATTATATTAAAAATTCAGATAGACGTTCAAGAAATTTGAGGGAAAGCTCAAGCAATTCAACCAGAAAGCTGAAGTGGGCGCGATAGATGTACATGCACTCTTTGCATTTACATAACTGTAAGCTTATTGTCTAAGATATCAAGCACAGCTTGCAATTGCTACATGCTAAAATTTCTTTAAAAAAAACCAAGTGATCAAATAAATCTTTTTACAGCTAGCAACCTTAGTGGACTAATACGTTCTTAATATTTTAAATTACTGCGACCTGAAATACATAATAGCATTGAGGATGTGAGGACAACACACGACGATTTTGGTTTATTTAAATTGCTCAAGAATTTGTTGGCTTCAGTTCAGCCCCCTATATCTGCAAATGCAAACATAGTAGATGCAGATATGCTTTCACACAGCGGGCACATTGATTTCTACGATTTTTTTGTTTCACGCTCTTGTTGATTAATCTGCATTGGTATGGGTTGGGTTCTTTGGGGGAAGAGACCAAAGAGCGAGGTCATCGGTCTCATCGGATTAGGGAAGGATGGAGAAGGAAGTCGGCCGTGCCCTTTCAAAGGAACCATCCCAGCATTTGCCTGGAGCGATTTAGGGAAATCACGGAAAACCTAAATCAGGATGGCCGGACGCGGGATTGAACCGTCGTCCTCCCGAATGCGAGTCCAGTGTGCTACCACTGCGCCACCTCGCTCGGTGCGTAGGTTTGCCTCAATAAATCAGGGATACAGGTTACAGGATTTAAAAGCAGGAATGGGTGGTTTGAAGCTGGTGTGACGACTCAGTCTACTTTCAGCTAGGTCCAAGCATGCTACAGTCGGGCTCATGTCAGCAGATACCACAGACCATTCTGCTCAGTTGATTCCTGAATCCTGAAGGTGCTCGTGATCGTTCATTATCGTCTTGAAAGACGAACCCATCGCCGAGATATTGACTACAATGTTGTTCACTAGGTTGGAGGCTCCTGCCCTCATACTGCAGAGTCCTCCAGTTACCCTCATTAACGATCAGAAGCTTCCGACATCCGTACGCGATACTGGCCCAAAACACCACTGACCCACCTCTGTGCTGAGTCTGTGGTACCTGGCTGCCTGCGCGCTCTTCTACGACAGTCATAGGGCACGAGACGAGTGCTACAGTAGTCAGTGAAGAGCACCCAATTCGACTGATCCAGATTTCAGCCCAGATGTTCACTTGCTCACATTATTCGCACGCGACGGCACTGGGGTATTCGTACTGCTGTTCGTAATGGACGCCTAGAGGCCAGATGTACCGTAGCGAGGTGTGTGTATACTGCCCCGGTAGATAAAGCCCTCAAAATTGCTTGAAAACAGAGCACTGTTCTGTTGCATTCTTCGTGGGTACTTAGGGGCCAGTGACGAGCTGGCGGTGTTGAACGTGAGCGATCACTATGCCGCAGATGTTGGATGTCTTTCGGCTCACGACAGCGACTGGATGTTCGACGACGTCACCGTTGTGTATGCCCATTTGGCGGGTGACTTCCTGTACCGACAACCATTGTTACCATGAAAAGTGACCAAGTAGGCACGGTGTAAACTAAAAATAAGCCTCTGAGGCCTGTGAACAGACTGAGCAGTGTACAGAAACGGCACTGCCCCGTTCACTACGTGCTCCACTCAACCATACTAAGGATAATAGTTTCCTTTCACCTCTGTTACAGATATATCTGTACGTAGCAACTTCCTGTGCCCAAAAGAGTACTGAGACACTAAGTAACTCACTTCTGCCAGTGCCTTTACCCTCCTTTTAAAACTTCGCGGAAGCTCGCCCATACAAGTAGCTCTTACGGAAGAAGAGATATCGCCACAGACTTGGGGCGGATTATGTCCAGAATGAATCTGGTATTGTATAGTGGAGCATACTCTGTTTAGAAATTTGCTGATAGATTAAAACTGTGTGCCGGAGGGTAGCTGGAAACCAGTACCTTGCTTTTCTTCCTGGTGCGCTGGTTCCAAAGGATTTTGTAATTGTAGCAAAATTAAATCTTGAAGATACCACTAGGTAATAATATCTCTGTCGTGGCGGTCATAGGAGTATTATTTCAGATGTACTCCATGTGCAGAATTTCAGTCGCTGACGCTTTCTTTCTTTTTTTTAATTTTTTTTTTACCCGCTCCATACTAAATTATACAGCAATAAACGACGACTACTTTTCTCCGTGTCTGCCTGTTTAGATTGAACTTAAAGACTTGCTTAACCGGCACGTACTGACCGCTATATAATATTGCACATTCAAATTGCGCTACTAAGGCAAGCAGCATCTGGAAATATTGCTCCTTTTCTTGATATTCGTTCCGTCCGAGTCGTGTCTGGATAGCTCACTCGGTAAGGACACAGTACTTTAGCAAAAGATCTTGCTAAAAACCCAAGGAAATTCTGGTCTTATGTAAAATCGGTAAGCGGGTCGAAGGCTTCCATCCAGTCAATCACTGATCAGTCTGGCCTGGCAACGGAAGACAGCAAAACGAAAGCTGATATTTTAAATTTAGCATTTTAGAAATCTTTCACGCAGGAGGTTCGTACAAACATACCGCCGTTTGAGTCTCGTACAGATTCCCGTATGGAAGATATAGTGATAGACATCCCTGGGGTTGTGAAGCAGCTGAATGGGTTGAAAATAAATAAATCGCCAGGTCCTGATGGGATTCCAATTAGGTTTTACAGAGAGTCCTCTACTGCATTGACTCCTTAATTAGCTTGCATTTATCGCGAATCCCTTGCCCAACGTGAAGTCCCAAGCGACTGGAAAAAAGTGCAGGTGACGCCTGTATATAAGAAGGGTAGAAGGCCGGATCCTCAAAATTACAGACTAATATCCTTAACATCGGTTTGTTGCAGGATTCTCGAACATATTCTCAGTTCGAATGTAATGAATTTCCTTGAGACAGAGAAGTTGCTGTCCATGCATCGGCACGGCTTTAGATAGCATCGCTCCTGCGAAACGCAACTCGCCCCTTTTTCACATGATATCTTGCGAACCATGGATGAAGGGTATCAGACGGATGCCATATTCCTTGACTTCCGGAAAGCGTTTGACTCGGTGCCCCACTGCAGACTACCAACTAAGGTACGAGCATATGGGATTGGTTCCCAAATACGTGAGTGGCTCGAAGACTTCTTAAGTAATAGAACCCAGTACGTTGTCCTCGATGGTGAGTGTTCATCGGAGGTGAGGGTATCATCTGGAGTGCCCCAGGGAAGTGTGGTAGGTCAGCTGTTGTTTTCTATCTACATAAATGATCTTTGGATAGGGTGGATAGCAATGTGCGGCTGTTTGCTGATGATGCTGTGGTGTACGGGAAGGTGTCGTGTTGAGTGACTGTAGGAGGATACGAGATGACTTGGACAGGATTTGTGATTGGGGTAAAGAATGGCAGCTAACTCTAAATATAGATAAATGTAAATTAATGCAGATGAATAGGAAAAAGAATCCCGTAATGTTTGAATACTCCATTAGTAGTGTAGCGCTTGACACAGTCACGTCGATTAAATATTTGGGCGTAACATTGCAGAGCGATATGAAGTGGGACCAACATGTAATGACAGTTGTGGGGAAGGCGTATAGTCGTCTTTGGTTCATTGGTAGAATTTTGGGAAGATGTGATTCATCTGTAAAGGAGACCGTTTATAAAACACTAATACGACCTATTCTTGAGTACTGCTCGAGCGTTTGGTATCCCTATCAGGTCGGATTTAGGGAGGACATAGAAGCAATTCAGAGGTGGGCTGCTAGACTTGTTACTGGTAGGTTTGATCATTACGCGAGCGTTACGGAAATGCTTGAGGAATTCGGGTGGGGGTCTCTGGAAGAAAGGAGGCGTTCTATTCGTGAATCGCTACTGACGAAATTTAGAGAACCAGCATTTGAGGCTGACTGCAGTACAATTTTACTGCCGCCAACTTATATTTCGCGGAAAGACCACAAAGATAAGAGAGATTAGGGCTCGTACAGAGGCATATAGGCAGTCATTTTTCCCTCGTTCTGTTTGGGAGTGGAACAGGGAGAGAAGATGCTAGTTGTGGTACGAGGTACCCTCCACCACGCACCGTATGGTGGGTTGCGGAGTATGTATGTAGATGTAGACAGTACATAAGGCACGCTTCCGTGTTGGGAGTCGCCGTCCGGCCCACGGTTTTAGTTCGCCAGGAAGTTGGTGTACAGAGCAGCCTGGCGCGTGCAGGCAGTAACCGCGACGCCGCGACTAGCGCTGTGTGCCGGAGCCCCGCTGAGTTTCGGCGACGCAGGCGCCGGCAACGTCAGCAGCCGAAGGCCGCGGCTCGCTGCCCGGCCGGGCCGCTCCGTGAAATGCCAGCCAGCCTCGCGCTGTCGAAACTCTGAAAGGCCAGCAGGCCGGCTGGCCTCCCTCACTGCTGTTCCCGTTACCCCGCTGCAAACGGCGCCGCATCTGCCGCTCCTCTCGCACGTCTCCTTGAAGCCAGCGGCTGTACCCGATCATTTGCGGCGGTCGCAAACTAGATTCAACTCACCAAAGCTTACAGACGTTAACTAACGGAAAAGGCACCGGCTGGCATTTCCTGTGATCTATCCAAGGCATTTGACTGTGTGAATCACAGCAACCCCCTAGATAAAGCTAAGGTTGTTGTTGTTGTTGTGGTCTTCAGTCCTGAGACTGGTTTGATGCAGCTCTCCATGCTACTCTACCCTGTGCAAGCTTCTTCATCTCCCAGTACCTACTGCAACGTACATCCTTCTGAATCTCCTTAGTGTATTCATCTCTTGCTCTCCCTCTACGATTTTTACCCTCCACGCTGCCCTCTAATACCAAATTGGTGATCCCTTGATGTCTCAGAACATGTCCTACCAACCGATCCCTTCTTCTGATCAAGTTGTGCCACAAACTTCTCTTCTCCCCAATCCTATTCAATACCTCCTCATTAGTTATGTGATCTACCCATCTAATCTTCAGCATTCCTCTGTAGCACCACATTTCGAAAGCTTCTATTCTCTTCTTATCTAAACTATTTATCGTCCACGTTTCACTTCCATACATGGCTACACTCCATACAAATACTTTCAAAAAAGACTTCCTGACAAATTTATACTCGATGTTAACAAATTTCTCTTCTTCAGAAACGATTTCCTTGCCATTGCCAGTCTACATTTTATATCCTCTCTACTTCGACCATCATCAGTTACTTTGCTCCACAAATAGCAAAACTCATTTACTACTTTAAGTGTCTCATTTCCTAATCTAATTCCCTCAGCATCACCCAACTTCATTCGACTACATTCCATTATCCTCGTTTGCTTTTGTTGATTTTCATCTTATATCCTCCTTTCAAGACATCCATTCCGTTCAACTACTCTTCCAAGTCCTTTGCTGTCTCTGACAGAATTACAATGTCATCGGCGAACCTCAAAGTTTTTAATTCTTCTCCATGGATTTTTATACCTACTCCGAATTTTTCTTTTGTTTCCTTCACTGCTTGCTCAATATACAGATTGAACAACATCGGGGAAAGGCTACAACCCTGTCTCACTCCCTTCCCAACCACTGCTTCGCTTTCATGCCCCTCGACTCTTGTAACTGCCATCTGGTTTCTGTACAGATTGTAAATAGCCTTTCGCTCCCTGTATTTTACCCCTACCACCTTAAGAATTTGAAAGAGAGTATTCCAGTCAACATTGTCAAAACCTTTCTCTAAGTCTACAAATGCTAGAAACGTGGGTTTGCCTTTCCTTAATCTTTCTTCTAAGATAAGTCGTAGGGTCAGTATTGCCTCACGTGTTCCAACATTTCTACGGAATCCAACCTGATATTCCCCGAGGTCGGTTTCTACCAGTTTTTCCATTCGTCTGTAAAGAATTTGTGTTAGTATTTTGCAGCCGTGGCTTATTGAACTGATATTTCGGTAATTTTCACATCTGTCAGCACCTGCTTTCTTTGGGATTGGAATTATTATATTCTTCTTGAAGTCCGAGGGTTTTTCGCCTGTCTCATACATCTTGCTCACCAGATGGTAGAGTTTTGTCAGGACTGACTCTCCCAAGGCCGTCAGTAGTTCTAATGGAATGTTGTCTACTCCCGGGGCCTTTTTTCGACTCAGGTCTTTCAGTGCTCTGTCAAACTCTTCACGCAGTATCGTATCTCCCATTAAAGCTAAGGTTAAATGGAATTTATGGTATAGCCCACCAACGTATAAGGGCGCATGTAACAAAAATGATGCAATAAATTGTACTTTATAACTCAACCACTGCAAGCAGGATAGAATCTTCTGATTGGGGAGTACTAATTTATGGGATTCCACACGAACCAATCTTAGGTCCATTAACGTTTCTCATATACGTAAATGACTTTCCATCTAATAAACAACAAGCAGAATTAGTTATTTCTGCAGATGAACTATCACTGTAATCAAATATAGAGGCATCAACAGGAGAAATGTAAAATAATGTTCTTAAAAGTATATTATGTGCTTCTCTGCAAAATATCTGTCTCAAGTTCAAAAAGGCACAACATATTCAGTTCTTGCACATTTAGAGGTACTTCACCAATGAATAATGTAACACGTGGCGAGGAAGTAACAACTAGGGTGCATATTTCAAAATTTCTAGATGCTCCTACTGATGAGAATTTACATTACAAAAAAAAAACCAGATTTCGGTTTCCTAAAACAACTTACTCCATCCACATTTACACTTCGAATAATTGCAGGTCCTGGGGAAAGACTGATCAGTAGTGAACATATTTTTCCTATTTTCATTCAGTAGTGTTGTATGGAATAGAGTTCTGTGGTAAGTCATCTTTAAGACAGAAAGTTTTCATTGCCAAAGACGTGCTGTAAGAATAATATGCGGTGCTCACCTACGATCATGTTGGACACATCTGTTTCGTGAATTTAGCATTCTGACTACTGCGCCACAGTATATTTATTCCCTCATGGACTTTGTTGTAAATAACCCATTACAGTCCAAAAGGAACAATAATGTACGTAATTACAATACCAGAAGAAAAAAAGGAGATTCATTATTTCACATTAAGAATTTCCTCAGCACAAGAAGGTGTCACAAACCCGCCACTAACTTTTTTGATCATTTTGCCAATGATATAAAATTTAGACAGACAGCACAGTTAATTCTTAAACAAACTGTAAAACTTTGTGCTTGACAACTCTTCTAATTCATAGGATAACAAAAAAAATCCTTGTAAATGATCAGTATGTAGCCATATTTATGTGTAATGTGTAATGTGAATGAAAAATGACTCGTTGCACAGCATTACGATTAATTGTTCAAATGACCCATATATTATAACTATTATATTATAACTGTCTAACTAACTCCTAGCTAAGCATTCGGACTACGTTCTTCTTTGAAGCTAGCAGTCTAACGGAAACACATACTTAGGGCGTGTCAAGGAAGGTACTGCGTAAAACGTAGAGAAAAACGTGGATGGAGAAAGAACCAAAGAAAAATTATAGCTAGAATACGAGGTAACACGAAAGGACTGGCGACTAGAGGTAACAGGATGAGTAATATAAACAATGGAAGTTGTGTGAGTAAACAAAGGCGAGAAGCATCAGACAAAAAGAGAGAGGAAAAAAATAAGGGAAGAACACGAGGCAGAATCAAAGGGAGGACGACTAAGGATATTTTTTTCATAAAGCGGCTGACAGCTATTCCGAGTGATTGAAAAAAGTTCCTTGTACCCAAATGGTACACTCTGAAGGAGAACAAAATTTTAATTCTAGATTTTAAGTACTAGTAAACTGCTCAAATGCGGTTACTACCGAATGGTATCCAAAACCTCCAAGGTTTTAATTTAGCTGCTATTACAGAGCACTGAAAGACCTGAGTCGAAACAAGGCCCCCGGAGTAGACAACATTCCATTGGAACTACTGACGGCCCTGGGAGAGCCAGTCCTGAAAAAACTCTACCATCTGGTGAGCAAGATGTATGAAACAGGCGAAATACCCTCAGACTTCAAGAAGAATATAATAATTCCAATCCCAAAGAAAGCAGGTGTTGACAGATGTGAAAATTACCGAAATATCAGTTTAATAAGTCACAGCTGCAAAATACTAATACGAATTCTTTACAGACGAATGGAAAAACTGATAGAAGCCAACCTCGGGGAAGATCAGTTTGAATTCCGTAGAAACACTGGAACACGTAGGGCAATACTGACCTTACGACTTATCTTAGAAGAAAGATTAAGGAAAGGCAAACCTACGTTTCTAGCATTTGTAGACTTAGAGAAAGGTTTTGACAATGTTGACTGGAATACTCTCTTTCAAATTCTAAAGGTGGCAGGGGCAAAATACAGAGAGCGAAAAGCTATTTACAATTTGTACAGAAACCAGATGGCAGTTATAAGAGTCGAGGGACATGAAAGGCAAGCAGTGGTTGGAAAGGGAGTGAGACAAGGTTGTAGCCTCTCCCCGATGTTGTTCAATCTGTATATTGAGCAAGCAGTAAAGGAAACAAAAGAAAAATTCGGAGTAGGTATTAAAATCCATGGAGAAGAAATAACAACTTTGAGGTTCGCCGATGACATTGTAATTCTGTCAGAGACAGCAAAGGACTTGGAAGAGCAGTTGAATGGAATGGACAGTGTCTTGAAAGGAGGATATAAGATGAATATCAACAAAATCAAAACGAGGATAATGGAACGTAGTCGAATTAAGTCGGGTGATGCTGAGGGAATTAGATTAGGAAATGAGATACTTAAAGTAGTAAAGGAGTTTTACTATTTGGGGAGAAAAATAACTGATGATGGTCGAAGTAGAGAGGATATAAAATGTAGACTGGCAATGGCAAGGAAGGCGTTTCTCAAGAAGAGAAATTTGTTAACATCGAGTATAGATTTAAGTGTCAGGAAGTCATTTCTGAAAGTATTTGTATGGAGTGTAGCCATGTATGGAAGTGAAACATGGACGATAAATAGTTTGGACAAGAAGAGAATAGAAGCTCTCGAAATGTGGTGCTACAGAGGAATGCTGAAGATTAGATTGGTAGATCACATAACTAATGAGGAAGTATTGAATAGGATTGGGGAGAAGAGAACTTTGTGGCACAACTTGATCAGAAGAAGGGATCGGTTGGTAGGACATGTTCTGAGGCATCAAGGGATCACCAATTTAGTATTGGAGGGCTGCATGGAGGGTAAAAATCGTAGAGGGAGAGCAAGAGATGAATACACTAAGCAGATTCAGAAGGATGTAGGTTGCGGTAGGTACTGGGAGATGAAGAAGCTTGCACAGGGTAGAGTAGCATGGAGAGCTGCATCAAACCAGTCTCAGCACTGAAGACCACAACAGCAACAACAATACCGTTTGAAACTAGCGCACAGGAAGAGAGGCAACGCACTGGTTCCCAGCTCCGGTCCGGCACACACTTTTCATCTGTCAGCAAATTTCAAAACAACCTACACTCCGCTGTAGAGTGCAAGATTCATTCTGGAAATAATCCCCTCCTAGTCTATGGCTATGCCATTTCTCCGCGACATCTCTTCTTCCGTAAGTGCTGGTTATACGGACGAGCTTCTGTGAAGTTTTAAAAGGAGGGTAAAGGTCAGTGGCAGAAGTGAATCTATGAGGACAAGTCGTGAGTGAAGTCTGTATAGTTCATTCGATGAAAGCGATGTCTACGTTCCGGGTCCCAGTCGCTGTCCCGTACAGAGTTTTAATCTACTTGCAAGTTTCAAGAACTATATTCCCCACCGTAGAGTAAAAGTTTGATTCTGTTAAGTATCTCTGCTTCCAGACACAAGAGTACGCGGTCGAGCACATAACTGTGACCATCTTATCCACGTGCACTGCATCGCTCATGAATTGTATCGCGCGGGCTATGAAGGAGTGGAGATATGCGGCATGTGACAGAAATAGTTTAGAAACATTGTGTTAAATGCCTTATACCAAAACAAGAAAATCCCAAAAAACAAGTGTCCTAAGATTGTTTTTTAGTTGTTTCTAAAAAAATATACGCATTTCTCACCCCATAAAGAATGTTCAGTATGTCCTTGCTTCTACAGACGCATGCACTCGCCAGAAAATACAGAGAACATTGCCGCAGTGATAAAACACTGGACTCGTATTAGGGGGACGGATATTCGAGTCCGGTCGACCACTCACAATTTAGGATTCCAGTGATTTCACTATATCGTATAAGGTGAATTTTGGAACGATGTCACTGAAAAGGCACAGCCGATTTCCTCCCCCATCCTTCACCAACCCGTCTTCTGTTCCGTTTGCAATGATCTTCTCGTCGATGGCATACCCCAATTTTTCTTTTTTTCTTTCTTTTCGTCCGATCATTGACTATCGCATCTTTTCAGATATCTGCAGACTGTGTCGAATGATTGCGACTGGTGAATACCACTGAGGTGTCTCTGCGTATCAGAAGCGTCTAACTGAGAAAAAAATGCAAAATTGTTTGTGTCGCTTTTTTCACCATCGAACACCTACGATAGGACTATACAGTTGACGTATTGCTCACAGTAACACATGTTTTGTTACAGTGGCGATCACTATATTTACCTGGTACAGTGACACAACATGACGATAACCATCTTGCAAGAATTTTGTGCTCTAATTAGTACAATTATAAAATAAGGTGATTTTGGAGCATTAAATTGCGAAAGTATAAAATCGACGCGACGCGTCATTAAGTGCACACATGTATATACGGCCATCTGCGCATGTGCATATCGCTATCCCGCAATTTTCGTCACCTCAGTGTATTATCCTGGTAAATACGAACTTTCTTTTCTATTTTAGCTTCGTAAGCCAGGTCTCTTCTCACGTGCGTTTCACCAACATGGGCTGGAAGTCTTAAGTAGTATTCATTACTTAGTGTCCTATTCTTTGCATGACACTCAAGGAGAAGACTATTTTGCATCTCTCAAGACACTAAATCATAATCTTTCGGATAAAAGATCAACTTTGCCGTTTTCTATGCAATGTTACAGCTTCCATCCATTCTCTGAGTACTGTTTGGTTTCTGGTATGAGCTGGTACATCCATGTCTCTTCCAACTAACAAATTAGCATGAATAATCAGCTGAACAGTTTTTAAATACGCCGTGATTGTTGCTGATATGTTCGTTTTTACATTGAATTCAGTTCGAAATTCTACCAATGTGACAGCCACCTTGCACAAAACTATACCTAAAGTGTGCCACACTGTTTCTTGATTAATCGCTCCTATTACACAGAGCGGCTGCGGTTTTGGGACATCTTTGACATAGATCGGCTTTAACAGAAATATAGCCACTTTTGAACTCAGCAATCCATCACTTAATTGTTGAAATATTCATCAACTTAAAATTTTCGTCGACAATACAGCGTACCACATAAATACGTCTGTTGCACCATGCATTTACACCCATTTGAATGAAACATCTTTCGGTTCATTACATTAAACAGTCGTATCAACAAAACCTAGTTCTAAGGCGTGCAGTATTGCGCAGTATCTACTAATATAACAAAATTTCAACCTCACTTCTGACAAGATGAGAATTTTTTGGTTCTTTCAATAAATTGTGTGGATAAAATAAATAACATTTACTGTTAAATCCAATTCAAATATTGTTTAAAAATAGTAGTAGTACAGACCTGATTTTGAATCGCAGTATAACAGTAATCGTTAAAAAGAGTCATAGAAGGTCACAAACTTGACTGGAAAAAGAATAAAGGTGTTTAGCAAAACAAAGTTGGAGCCCAATCAAGACGTAAGTAGGTGGCAGCGAGCAGTGCCACAGAACCTACAGCAAGTAGCTTGTCTGGGGGCAGTCAGCCCAGCCAACTGGCCGCCGCTCGCCATCTGCGCGTTCCACTTTCACCGCGAGGATGGCGCAGAAAAAAATCAACCACTCGAACCTCTCAGGCCACGCGGCGCAGAACTTACCGACAAAGAATATGGCGGGGCTCTGGACTGTGTAAAGATAATGCTACTTTCTTCTGCCACAATTCATGGCTTCGCTTGTAGCCTGTTCTGTATACACAAATGATCTTCGCATCTCATTTTTGGTCTTCCTATGTCTCTTCTTCCATTTGCTGACAATTCAACACTAACTTCGGTATACAAGGTGTGATAAAAAAATAACGGGAATTTTTTAATTTCGCGGGATTTATACGTTCAATTTTCATTTTTTTATCTTGTTGGTACACGTGTTCCTGATGTATGCCGGCATTTTCAGCTGTCTTGAATATTTAGTTTACTGTTGGCAATCGAAAAGGTTATACGTGTTTTCGAGTGCTCGGCGAAGTTTTACTTTCGAAGAAGATGGGAGAAAAAATTAGCATTAAATTCTGCTTGAAAATGGAATAAAGTACAGCATCACATTCGAAATTCTTACTGTAGCTTTTGGCGAATTGGCTGTGCGTAAGACAAGAGTTTACATGTGGTATAAACATTTCAAAGAGGGTCGAGAAGACGTCGAAGACATTGAACGTGCCGAATGCTGTAGCGCATCAGTTACTAACGACGATGTGGAAGAAGAAAAGAAAATGGTTCTGAAAAATAGACGGATAATCATCAGAGAGGTTTCTTATGATGTCAGCGAATCCTTTGGCTCATGAGAAGCAATTTTTCGGGTGTTTTGGGTACTGAACGTGTAGCAGAAATGTTTGAACCGACGTCACGCAGACATCGTTCAGTAACTGCTAAATGAAGTCGACAACGATCCAGAACTTCTGAAGAACTAAAACAGGTGAGGAAACATGGATATACGGGTGTGCGTCGAAACCAAGACCCCATCGTCTCAATGGAAACGACCTGAAAAACCTATACCGAAAAAAATTCGACAAGTTCGATCACATGTGAAACTTATTCTCACTGTTTTCTTCCATTATAATCGGCTAGTGCATCATGAGTGCCTGCCTTATGGTCGTGCGGTCAATAAGGAATACTACCAGCAAGTAATGCGCCGGTTGCGCGAAGCAATCCGAAGAAAACCACCAGAACTGTGACTAAACAGCTTGTGAAAATTGCATCACGATAATGCCCCCGCTTACACCTCCACGCTTGTTCCTGATTTTTTAGCAAAAAGCAAAACCGTTATGTTGCCTCAGCGATCGTATTCTCCGGACATGGCCCCTGCAATTTCTTTCTACACCCAAGGCTGAAGAGAACGATGAAAGGACGTCGTTTTGCCACCACTGATGAGATAAAAACAGAATCACTGTAAGAGTTGAACACCATAACGAAAAGTGAGTTCCAGAAATGCTTGCAAGATTGGAAAAAGCGACGGCACAAGTGCGTAATATCTGAGAGGGAATACACTCCTGGAAATGGAAAAAAGAACACATTGACACCGGTGTGTCAGACCCACCATACTTGCTCCGGACACTGCGAGAGGGCTGTACAAGCAATGATCACACGCACGGCACAGCGGACACACCAGGAACCGCGGTGTTGGCCGTCGAATGGCGCTAGCTGGGCAGAATTTGTGCACCGCCGCCGTCAGTGTCAGCCAGTTTGCCGTGGCATACGGAGCTCCATCGCAGTCTTTAACACTGGTAGCATGCCGCGACAGCGTGGACGTGAACCGTATGTGCAGTTGACGGACTTTGAGCGAGGGCGTATAGTGGGCATGCGGGAGGCCGGGTGGACGTACCGCCGAATTGCTCAACACGTGGGGCGTGAGGTCTCCACAGTACATCGATGTTGTCGCCAGTGGTCGGCGGAAGGTGCACGTGCCCGTCGACCTGGGACCGGACCGCAGCGACGCACGGAATCACGCCAAGACCGTAGGATCTTACGCAGTGCCGTAGGGGACCGCACCGCCACTTCCCAGCAAATTAGGGACACTGTTGCTCCTGGGGTATCGGCGAAGACCATTCGCAACCGTCTCCATGAAGCTGGGCTACGGTCCCGCACACCGTTAGGCCGTCTTCCGCTCACGCCCCAACATCGTGCAGCCCGCCTCCAGTGGTGTCGCGACAGGCGTGAATGGAGGGACGAATGGAGACGTGTCGTCTTCAGCGATGAGAGTCGCTTCTGCCTTGGTGCCAATGATGGTCGTATGCGTGTTTGGCGCCGTACAGGTGAGCGCCACAATCAGGACTGCATACGACCGAGGCACACAGGGCCAACATCCGGCATCATGGTGTGGGGAGCGATCTCCTACACTGGCCGTACACCACTGGTGATCGTCGAGGGGACACTGAATAGTGCACGGTACATCCAAACCGTCATCGAACCCATCGATCTACCATTGCTAGACCGGCAAGGGAACTTGCTGTTCCAACAGGACAATGCACGTCCGCATGTATCCCGTGCCACCCAACGTGCTCTAGAAGGTGTAAGTCAACTACCCTGGCCAGCAAGATCTCCGGATCTGTCCCCCATTGAGCATGTTTGGGACTGGATGAAGCGTCGTCTCACGCGGTCTGCACGTCCAGCACGAACGCTGGTCCAACTGAGGCGCCAGGTGGAAGTGGCATGGCAAGCCGTTCCACAGGACTACATCCAGCATCTCTACGATCGTCTCCATGGGAGAATAGCAGCCTGCATTGCTGCGAAAGGTGGATATACACTGTACTAGTGCCGACATTGTGCATGCTCTGTTGCCTGTGTCTATGTGCCTGTGGTTCTGTCAGTGTGATCATGTGATGTATCTGACCCCAGGAATGTGTCAATAAAGTTTCCCCTTCCTGGGACATTGAATTCACGGTGTTCTTATTTCAATTTCCAGGAGTGTACTTTGAAGGGGCATGAATAAGCAAAGATTCTTTAAGAAAAGCAAAAATTCCCGTGACTTTTTGATCACGCTTCGCACATTCACTACAATTTGCTGATGAACAGCTAACTTTAGCACCAGATGAAGAAGACATTGAGAATATCACCATGAAATTAAAAGCGGAATGTAAAAGTTGGAGCCTTCAGGTCAAGGTGAATAAAACAAAATACATGGTAATAGGAGGAACAAATAAAGATTTGACACAGGAAGAAGGGATGGGAACGAGTACACATACTGAAGAGTGCAAATGTGTAGGATTAAAAATCACGCAAGATGAAAAGAAGGAAATTAATTCAAGAATAACTGCCGGGAAATTCACTATTGCTACATCAAAAAGTATTTCGAGGGATTAACAGATTAGAAACGAAACAAAAGAAAAGTCTTCAAACCATTAGAGGTATGACAACATATGAAATAGAAGTATATACAGTTACATCCTAATTAATGAAAAGATTGAGAGCAACTTAGATGGGTTTTATAGAGACGGTCTGCAAGGATATCCAGGCCGATAAAGGTTTATCAGGGAAAAAACCGATGTCACGAGTTCCATTATTGGAAGAAAAACAACTCATCTAGTGTAGACGTACGAAGAAGACGTCGGAGGAGAGATCGTCATGGCGGACCATGGGACGGGAACCACCAGGAAGCAAGAAAAGAGGGAGACGACCGGCCACGTGGATACAACGAATTCACACCTCAACTAGAAGAAGAAATATTGAAGAACATTTATAGACAGACAGGCGCAAATGGAGAATGAAAATTAAATTCGATGTATAGTCTTGAGTTACCAGAAAATGTAAACACAATGTAAACCGTGCAATAATAAAAATTTCGGTAATCTTGTGTTGTCCAACCTTCGTACATATTCGTGCTACTGGTTGTGGTGGGGGGTGCGTACCTGGTTCGATTTTAGTCATTAAGACAATTTATTACTAGTTTGAATGTATCAAACCAACAAAATATCACAACCATGGAAAAATAAGAATCCGCAAATATTAAAATCGCTCAAAACACTGATTCACGAGTAAATCCAATCTGAATTCGTTAAAAAAGTCACAACAAGCGGTGTTCTCGCTTGAACTACATGACTGAAGGTGAAAGCTACCCTGCAGAGCACAACGATCCGTATCTCATTGAATCTTGTAATAAGAGATCATACTCAATACCGCTACCGCCATATTCCTTGAAAGTGCTGCAGTCTTTTAAGTATCTTTCACAGCGACGGTCATATATTAGATCGACTACAGCAAGTGTGGAAGCATATAACCCACGTTTCTTTTTCAGCGTAAAGGAGACTTCAGATTATTTTTGATTGCTGTTTAGATCCGGAGAGAGAAGCTTGCAGTAGTCATTCGTGTTCAATAAAGCATCACAGGAGAGATGGGAGCAGCAGAAACCACAGTTGTCAGATGAGCCTCAGTGAAGTTGACAGCGGACATTCTCCACACATTTTTCGTGGAAAATACGACGTTCAGTTTGTGAAGACAGTGACTGACGTATTGTAAGATATTTTTGTCATTGATACAATCACAACAGGTATTAGTTGAAAACGCATCAACACTTGTTCATCAAACGCCGCCCATAGCATCGGAAGACGGCTTTGAAGGCCAAAACCGATTATGCTTATAGCATCAAAAAACAATTGTGTCAAAAATAAAAAACAATTCGCCACACAGTCGACATGTAAAAGAAATCGCTCCATTCACCTTCGTACAGATCCGATCTAACGCATATAGCGTAGCTATATTGACATTTGTGAAACCTCGACGTTAAAAATTAATACCTCGCCTCAAACGTTCTACAGACGATGAGTTTTGACAGTTGAAGAACTCAACCAACAAAATTTTCTTTTTTATAAGTTACTTATAAGTTTCTTCAGGGGTGCTCATTTGCCGGCTGGGCATTTAGTTGGCTGATTGTACTCAGCGCACAATTATCCCTGTTCATTACTTACACACTGGCACAAGTTTTACACCTCTTCTCTTCCTCGATTAACGTAGTGAGATTAGCGTCAACTTCACTTGTTCTCAAGAAGTATGGTGGAGGGTAATTTTTACTGTGCCGTATAATAAGTGTTGCTCCTGCTCTGATTTCGGATAGGTTCATGAGAAGACTTATCACGTATACTCCTCCGTCTTACTACTTTTAATTGCAGCGTCATGGTCTCCGAAAGGATTGTGAGTAGGGAAATGAAGAATAATCGTCGATTGCACCCTGAAACTCTGCGCTGCGAAATCTTCGGATATTAGACGTCTTTCTTCGTGGATCTGTCAGCTGAAATTTTTCATCTTTCCGTTCCACTGACCACCGAGTCAATCAAGCGTGCGCCCAATCATTTTCCTTCGAACACCTTTCGTGTCTTCTGTTTACGTCGGTCAGATGCCAATTCCACTCCCTCTCTAGGTGTTCCAGAAAAAAAACCAACAAGTACAAGCGTTCCACAAAAAACTCTTTCTTAGACAGACTCGAGGACTATTTATTGAGGATTTTCATTAGCTTCATTACTTCCACCGTAGGTCAAGTGAGCTAGCGCGCCATTTGTGATCGATGCCGACGGAATATTATACTTGAACCTTCATATCTATATGTTGAACTAATCTGCCGGTATGCGGCAACTGGGATGTAAATCTTGAGTCACAGTTTGGAGACGACACTAGGCATAGTTGTCCACGTGGTTCGAGTGATTGATCTACATCTTTAGTTATGCTGCACCGGCTCCCAAAACTCACGATGAGTGATTTAGATAGTTATCATCCCATGGTATCTCTAAAGTCTTCGACGTTTTTCATTAATTTAAACAAAATTTAACAGCACCACATCGATCAGTTTTATGTAGTGTTGGTACCCATGGACAGTGACACAGGGAACGTGTTACTCTGGAAATGAAGAACAAATATTGATGCTACAGCTACCCAAATGTAGCACTGATGATGGCTAAGCAATAGGTCTGGCACGAAAATAAAATCCGAAAAATCGTCGATATTCCTGCCCCTCATTGGTTGATAAAGATACGTTCTCAAACGAATAGGACTTGGACATTACAGTCGAGTCGCGGTAAGCCCGCGAGTGTGAAGTAAGCGCACGCTTGGACTACTGGAGCAACAGCGAGAGGCAGCGATTTCTCCTGTAGTCGCCCACGCAGGCCCCCGCAGCAAATGTCGGAGTTGCAGGACACGCTCCGATCCGCTCTGACGGCACGCAGCTGATTTACTTCTCGTAAAAATCCTTGTTCGGTGGCGGTAACGTCTCTGTCGCACGTCGACACGGAATTGTACTACGCGCCAGTTTTGCCTCTGTTAAAAAGGCACGTTTGCCTCCTGACAAAGTAGTAGGAATTCGGAATAAAAATTTAAAGGAAAGCCAAGTGTCAGAATTAACCTGGAACGAAGGAAGGAGTGTTTTGTAAGAAACTGCGTGGCATTTGCTAATGATTTTGCTGTACCACATAAAAATCTATTTGCCAGCAGAAACATAAGTCAGTCCTTGGCCCAGTCGCGCAGTAGAGCAGGTTTAAGAATTTGGGCATACAAATCTAGTTTTTCTAACTTAAAAAATGTACAGAATTTTGAGCGGTGGGGACTGGTAAAGTATAAAACTTAAAAAGTTGATATATCTAGGAAAGATAATTGAACATAACAGGTAGAAAAATATGCCACAGATGAAAGGGCACACAATACGGCAAGATCATGTAGAATAACTAAGAATACTTAAATAAAAAGCGGATATTGAGTACCACAAAAATAATGCAATACAACAAATCAGTAAAACCGGAATGCCTCTATGCAGGTGAAAGCCTACACTGAATAATGAATTAGAATAAAAAGGAATATTAGAGAGAGGAATTACAGGGCACTTTTTCGTCGAATAGGAAGCACTGAAGCTTGGACGAAATGCGTCTAAGCATAAAAATAATAACAAATAACAAGAAAAAGTAGATTGATATTTTTGGGCATCTACACAGAATGAAAGTCTTTGGTCTAACGTAACAGATCTTTACGTACATTTATAAAAAAATTAATATCGTATTAGATCCGCGAATTTAATAAAGATTTAGGGAAAGAAGAAGAAGCAGCGCAAAACAATGCTTTCAGAAAGAAAGTCTTAAGCTTAGGACTGCAATGCAGAAGCACTAAGAGAGCAAGCATGAAGTGATGTAAGGAAAGTAAAAAAGAGACATGGCGAACAAATGAAAGAATAGAAACAATAACAAGTTTCTTTTGGTCGCGATTTTTCGCAGTTACTGTATATAAATTGCAAGAAAACGCATTTTTGCAAGCTACACATGAATTTTTATTTATGCACTCAGACGAGTTTCGCGTTTCTAACAAGGCACCCTCTGCTGTTGTCTTACTTAACAGGTCAGAAAGATGGATAGAAAAAAAGTGGTACATTAATATTCGTGAAAAATATACGACAAAGAGGATACATGTGTGTGATTGAACATTGCGTTACTAATTAACTACATGATAGTACATAAATGTTAAGATTGCAGTTCTGTTTATGCTCTGTGACTTCGAAAGTTCAGTATAGTGTAAAAACCCATCGCGTTGCAATCAGAGCGAGAGAACGACACGGCATGGTTTTTCAGCACGGCCTGCATGTTTCCAGGGGCTCTTGCTGTGCACGATTTGTGTGGGAATCCACGGAGCATTATCAGCGGTTGAGGTTCCCACGTGCAACTAAAGCGACGCCACTCTAGTGGAGTCACGAAGTTGCAGGAGGATAAAATCTAAATTCCAGTGACGTCACTCAAATGACATCAATTTTTGCCGTGCTACTGAAAGTTTGAGTCGTTTTAACTCTGTGACGCCAATAACCTTCCCCAGCCGTCGATTAGTACCGTTCGATTTCCTTTCGGTTGTTGAATTTCGAAGCGCCGTCAATCTGTTTACATTTTGTCCCTCTGACGCTATAAATATCTGAAAAGAATACTTATTGAGAAAAGATTTGAGTGGTCTATTTGTACAGTTACACACAGGACAGACTATACTTCCAGAAATGCTTGTGTCAATTTCTATTTTATTTTTGTTAGAAGATTATTACACTACAATTGAAATAATTTCTGTGAATGGGATAAACATTTCTCTTGCTGTCACTGTATCACACTCAGTACGTATAAATGTAAGCGTTTTATGCTGTATGGCCAGCAATGATGACGACAAGCTTCGCACTTTTTTCCCTGGTAAATCACAGAGTAAAGCGTTGCAATAGGTAATACTAACATATTATCTTCTTTCTGAGCTCAACGTCTCATTTAGTCAATATTTCAGACAAATAAATGGAAAGCTGCGGTACATAAAATCTAAACCAAACGTCTTCGTCGTGTTTCTGACGTCAGCTGATAGCATGTGTAGGTAGTTCAGTGATTGGCGTTGAGAAATGAATGAACATTGACTTTCAAGTACGTTGACTTTCTACAGAATGAAATAACTTCTAGGAATAAACCGAATGAAGGTGAGCTGTTTTAAAAGGCTGACGTCGTATTCGGGATTATAAACGCTCTAATCCCCATCCGGTCAGTTTGATTTAGGGTTTCCGTGATTCCCGTCAGTTACTTCAGGCCCATGACAGGATGATTCCTACCATGAAGCCTCCTGTCCCATTCTCATCAGCCTAGGCCTGTAAGAATGTACTGATCAGTTAAACTTGTCTATTTACTATACATTTAGATGCAGATTTCTTTACGGTATAATTTACATACAGGCAAGCGTTACTCATGAATCAGACGCTGTGTACTTACAACAGAGATGAGACTCTAGCACCAGTAACTGGCATGAAGCTCGTAAATGAAACGTGGAAAGGAAATATCGTGCTTCAGTTAACATTCAGTTTTATTTTGTTGCAGTAGTAGACGAATTTTACAAGGATATTGGTCAGCTCGTAGCATTACAATTTAAGAAGTAAAACACATAATAGAAATATACACACATTCTAATTTTTCTGTAGTACCTGCAAAAATTAGGTGCTAATCCAGCTGTAGTGGCTCCTACATCCTGATGCCATTGAACGGTATGTGGCGCCGGACATACGATTTACCAGCGTCAATCCTCCCCACGCGTCACTCTTATTCCGCATATCTGTAATGCGCGGATAGAACAATGCTCGGTATAGGCCCAGATTTATCGATTCGTGCTTTCATGGTTATGATGCCTCTGAATTTTCTCTTGATGCTAAATATCTTTTCCCCAATATTACTCAGTTCAGTCGATGGAGCGTTACTTGAATGCTGCCTCGCTGGCGACACAGAACTGCGTTGAATAGGGCTGCCTTCTTTTTATTTCCCCATCTCTTCCGTTTAGTTTGATAGTTCCAGAATTACTAAAGAATTTGTTGTATTCGAATGGTCGTCTAAACAGTAAAATCTTTCTCCTTTACGCACTGTACCGAGGGATTCTATTATTGTTCTTTCTACAACTTACATTAACATGCCGGTGGCCGGTGGCTGTGTGAGGTAATTCGAGAAAGCGGTGGTATTTTGATATGTCTTCTAGGATTCAGAAGGAGAATTTTTTTCATACGTGTTAGTACCAATGTAATTCCTGGTATTGCAGAACACAGGGGGGCGCTGTTTCATTTGATCAGTTTTTGTTTTGTATGTTACTACACTGACAGCTATAATCGTCTAATGGCGATGGACCAGATGAGATACCTATGGGGTTCTACAGACCGTGTGTGAAGTAATTTGCTTCTAGCTGTATTTTTTCGTAGGTCGCATGGAGCAACGAAGAGCACCTAGGGACTGGGGAAAAGCGCAGGTGATTCCCGTTTCCAAGTGCGGTTCTATGGCTGGTACACGTAATTATATTAGGCCTATATCGCTGACATGAATCCGTGGTAAAATAATGATGGCAGGTGTTTTATAATCACGTGTTGTTTATTGCAAACAAAAACACCTAAAAAAAAAGAAACGTGAATTGTGCAAACAGAAATGTTTTGAAACTCAGCTCCCTCTGTTCGTGCATGAGATCTAAAGGGCGTCATAGACACAGGCTCACAGACTGATGCCGCGTCCCGTAACTTCAGGAAGGAATTTGACTCAATTCCGCGCTGTAATTTAGTGAGCAAAATAGGAGCTTACCGAGTATCGAACCATATTTGTTACTAGATTTAGTATATCCTTCATGAATACTTCGCTACTAAATCGACAGATGCGAAGCTAATTTTAATAGTACCCCAAGAAGTGTGACAGGACCATTGTTGTTTGCAATACTGAGTACATAAAAGACGTATTGCATAACTTCGGAAGCTGTATGACGATTTTTCGCAGATGGTGCTATTGTCTGTAAAAAGGTAGCAACGCTAGAAGACTGTAGCGAATTGCAGGAAGACGTGCAGAGAATTGACTATTGCTGCAGGAGCTGCCAGTTAACCCTGAACGCAAATAAATGTGACGCATTTTGTATAAATAGGAGAAGCAATGCGCTACTGTACGAATACACAATTGGCGACAAGTTGCTGGAAACAATAACACTGTAAAATACCTAGGAGTAAACATCTGGAGCGACTTGAAGCGGAATGACCACATAAAAAAGACTAAGAAAAACAGATGCCAAGTTCAGATCTACAATATGATCTTAAGTAAAAATGTAATTCATGCATGAAATGAGTGGCTTACAAAACACTCGTCAGATCGATTCTCGAGTATGGCCCACCAGTTTTGGATCCCTACATCTACATCTACATTTATACTCCGCAAGCCACCCAACGGTGTGTGGCGGAGGGCACTTACGTGCCACTGTCATTACCTCCCTTTCCTGTTCCAGTCGCGTATGGTTCACGGGAAGAACGACTGCCGGAAAGCCTCCGTGCGCGCTCGAATCTCTCTAATTTTACATTCGTTATCTCCTCGGGAGGTATAAGCAGGGGGAAGCAATATACTCGATACCTCATCCAGAAACGCACCCTCTCGAAACCTGGACAGCAACCCACACCGCGATGCAGAGCGCCTCTCTTGCAGAGTCTGTCACTTGCGTTTGCTAAACATCTCCGTAACGCTATCACGCTTACCAAATAACCCTGTGACGAAACGTGCCGCTCTTCTTTGGATCTTCTCTTCTATCTCCTCCGTCAACCCGACCTGGTGCGGATCCCACAGTGATGAGCAATACTCAAGTATAGGTCGAACGAGTGTTTTGTAAGGCACCTCCTTTGTTGATGAACTACATTTTCTAAGGACTCTCCCAATGAAACTCAACCTGGCACCCGCCTTACCAACAATTAATTTTATATGATCATTCCACTTCAAATCGTTCCGTACGCATACTCCCACATATTTTACAGAAGTAACTGCTACCAGTGTTTGTTCCGTTATTATATAATCATACAATAAAGGATCCTTCTTTCTATATACTCGCAATACATTACATTTGTCTATGTTAAGGGTCAGTTGCCACTCCCTGCACCAAGTGCCTATCCGCTGCAGATCTTCCCGGATTTCGCTGCAATTTTCTAATGCTGCAACTTCTCTGTATACTACAGCATCATCCGCGAAAAGCCGCATGGAACTTCCGACACTATCTACTAGGTCATTTATATATATTGTGAAAAGCAATGGTCCCAAACACTTCCCTGTGGCACGCCAGAGGTTACTTTAACGTCTGTAGACGTCTCTCAGTTGAGAACAACATGCTGTGTTCTCTTTGCTAAAAACTCTTCAATCCAGCCACACGGCTGGTCTGATATTCCGTAGGCTCTTACTTTGTTTATCAGGCGACAGTGCGGAACTGTATCGAACGCCTTCCGGAAGTCAAGGAAAATGGCACTACCTGGGAGCCTGTATCTAATATTTTCTGGGTCTCATGAACAAATAAAGCGAGTTGGGTCTCACACAATCGCTGTTTCCGGAATCCATGTTGATTCCTACAGAGTAGATTCTGGGTTTCCAGAAACGACATGATACGCGAGCAAAAAACGTGTTCTAAAATTCTACAACAGATCGACGTCAGAGATATAGGTCTATAGTTTTGCGCATCTGCTCGACGGCCCTTCTTGAAGACTGGGACTACCTGTGCTCTTTTCCAATCATTTGGAACCTTCCGTTCCTCTAGAGACTTGCGGTACACGGCTGTCAGAAGGGGGGCAAGTTCTTTCGCGTACACTGTGTAGAATCGAATTGGTATCCCGTCAGGTCCAGTGGACTTTCCTCAGTTGAGTGATTTCAGTTGCTTTTCTATTCCTTGGACACTTATTTCGATGTCAGCCATTTTTTCGTTTGTGCGAGGATTTAGAGAAGGAACTGCAGTGCGGTCTCCCTCTGTGAAACAGCTTTGGAAAAAGGTGTTTAGTATTTCAGCTTTACGCGTGTCATCCTCTGTTTCAGTGCCGCCATCATCATCCCGGAGGGTATCCCTGGAGGTATCGATTCATAGAAGAGATATGAAACCTCCAAAGAAGAGAGTCACAGGGTCGTTAGTCGGCGCTAGAGTGTTATGGAGACTATCAAGAAACTCCAATGGCCAATGCTTCAAGAGAGGCGCTGTGCATCACGGAGAGAGAACCTTCCGAGAGGCAGTATATTGCTAGCTCCAACATACGTCTCGCGAAGAGAGAAGATCGGAAAGATGAGCTAATAGGGTTACCGACAGAAATTCTTCCCTCACGTCATTCACGGTTGGAACAGGGTGGGCGGTGGGAGAGTGGGGATGGAGGAGAAGACAGTATCAGGAATACAGTCGGCGGATTGCGGAGTTAGAAGTAGACGCAGACAGCGTGCAGCAGACGCTCCCAGGACAGAGCTGATTACTCGAGCCTCGCCCCCGGACGCTCAGCTTCACCTGAGCGGATCTGCGTGACTCATTGCCCCCGCCATTGCCAGAGTCCTGTCGCGGTCGCCACTCTGCGGTTCTCGGTCTGCGCCGATCACCAGCAGAAACAGCCAAGGCCGCTGAACGGCCTTCTCTGCAGCTGCGTGCTGTTAACGAGTCACCAGTCCAAGCCGCTCTTTGGAAACCCCTGGGACACAAAGAGCGTTCCCTTGCAGCTACCTTAAAGACTGTGCTTTACGAGCGCAACTTTCCTGCCACACCGAGATTATTTATTTCTCCCTGTATTGCCTACGAAAAACTGGGTGTCCATGTGTGACTCCTGCACTCAAACAGGAAATTTCCAGAACAGTCTGACGCCAGCAGAATCACATATAGGTTACAGTTTTCAGGAAGAGTAGTCCTCCATACACATCCAAAAGAAATGGCTACAGTTCTTCGGTAGGAGATTTCTGTCTCTGAATTTCAGAGGCAGCGTTACCAGATTGCACGGTCTTATGAGGAATATATATTATTAGGAATACAGATGTTTTCCTCTACTCCTGCCCCTGTGGTTAGGGTTTTGGGACTGCCCTGGCTTCACAAATCGTTTGCACATCTCTTCCTTAATTTTCCTGTTTATCTTCTACCTGCTAATGCTGATTTCGGAATTCGTGTATTAGCCATCCTCTGTCTTTGTTCACATCAAGTTTTAGAGTAAATCATCATTAACAGAATTCTGTTCTGTGAGCATTCCCTGTTCTCTCCATCGTTTGCTGACTGTCGCTTTTTTCCAGATTCTTGTACTCACATCCATCAAGCAGATTGCAAGCTGAGTCCTCTCCCGTCATTACCCATTCCTCTCATCCACACATCCTTTTAAAACGGATTTGAATATTCCGTAATACTTTCTAAGTACATACCCAGTCCAGTTTCTTTTCCTGCGGTCAGTTACAACCATTAACCGCCTTCCTTCGACCACTCTCCTCAGAACCTGTTCTTTTGTCATTTTGTTTACAATATCTTTTTTTCCATTCGTTACTATGTCCACATTTCGAAACATCGAACGGTTTTTGTTCCAAGCTGCGGCACCAGCAATAGGACACTCCAGACAAAATTCTTCATCAGCCTTCTCAGGTCAAGATATCGTGCCAAAATAACTGCTTGAAGAGGCATTGAAAAGATTCAAAGTGCTTCTTGAGTAACAAAATCAGTATTTCTTGCTGGTGCAGTTAATGTGTGTACCTTATCCAGCAGGGATAGGTCTAAAACTTTGAAGATCGAAGGACAGTGATTCAAAATCGAGGGCACACCTTGTAGTCTTTAAACCCAAAGAGTTTCAGAAAGGATTTGCACAAACAAAGGGAAATGCTGTTTCGACAATTCCCAACGACCAAGTATGCTTGACAAAAAAAATTAATAAAACCTTTCAACGCTTCCAAAGAATGTCACATCATAATTCAGTTTAGCAGCATTCACACCAACTCTGTTCAGAGAGTGTGCTCCGCAAGGAGAAAAAAATGGTATGCTTGTTTCTTTCAAGTATTCTTGACTGAACCCACATGTTGGAGCTATTATCATAGCTCCGAGCACAACAATCCGCAAGTGGTACTCCAAGAGTTTCTAATGTTGACAGTATTTTATTAGTTATGGCCTCGCCTGTTATCTTGCTATTATTCACAAGTTTAATGCATCTCTCACAAACTTTGAAATACATTTTTTCTATATTTTGAAATACGTAGCACAGAATGAGTGCATTTCTGCTTTTGCTGAGAACTGTCAGGAGTTGCTTCCACAATAATTCCGTAGAAGACATACTCTTTCTTCTGCTTGATGTAAAATGGTTTTCAATAGTTTTGCACCACATAGAGAAATAAATTTATTCTGCGAGGACCATGATAGATAGGGGAGTTGGCCTATCATACTTTTGTTCATTTGTTGGTTTGGCTAGATGCTCACGAATTACTTCGTCATATTCCAAAAAAAAAAAAAATCCCATTGTAAGCATCACCAATCTGAGTTTTCCCCCTTGTAAACCTAAACATCTACTACTTAATAAAGTTGTGTCCAGGATTCTTTGCAGTATAGCTTTACATCTTGTTGCTTCACAATTAATCATCTGTTGAAGGTTACTGTCGACATCATGTCTTTTTAATGACGTTTGAAGAGTTTTTCATTCTAAGTTGTGTTTTCGAACCTCAGAGCTTTTTTCATGTATCGCTAACGACCTATAGAGTAGGGTGCCTCTTATGAAGAAACTCCTTCTTTTGCAAGTTTCCTTTGATATGATTTAAAAATGCTGAAAGTTAAACAATGAATACTATTTTTTTTACTCGCTCCACATTAACCGTTCACGTGGAAACTATTTACTTGTTATGTTGTTAGCTATTTTCACGTACAGCAATGTCTAATGGAAACGTTTCCCTGAGTGGTCGGTTGGGAAAGACTTTTCTCTGTTCTGGTACGCTGACAAACAAGCATAGGACGATACTATTTGATGTCGCAGTTTTATCACTCATCACTGGAGGCCAAGTGCCATGATCATCCAAAATACAACTGCTGCCGTCATCAGTATTCATACTAAGATCTACACTCCTGGAAATTGAAATAAGAACACCGTGAATTCATTGTCCCAGGAAGGTGAAACTTTATTGACACATTCCTGGGGTCAGATACATCACATGATCACACTGACAGAACCACAGGCACATAGACACAGGCAACAGAGCATGCACAATGTCGGCACTAGTACAGTGTATATCCACCTTTCGCAGCAATGCAGGCTGCTATTCTCCCATGGAGACGATCGTAGAGATGCTGGATGTAGTCCTGTGGAACGGCTTGCCATGCCATTTCCACCTGGCGCCTCAGTTGGAACAGCGTTCGTGCTGGACGTGCAGACCGCGTGAGACGACGCTTCATCCAGTCCCAAACATGCTCAATGGGCGACAGATCCGGAGATCTTGCTGGCCAGGGTAGTTGACTTACACCTTCTAGAGCACGTTGGGTGGCACGGGATACATGCGGATGTGCATTGTCCTGTTGGAACAGCAAGTTCCCTTGCCGGTCTAGGAATGGTAGAACGATGGGTTCGATGACGGTTTGGATGTACCGTGCACTATTCAGTGTCCCCTCGACGATCACCAGTGGTGTACGGCTAGTGTAGGAGATCGCTCCCCACACCATGATGCCGGGTGTTGGCCCTGTGTGCCTCGGTCGTATGCAGTCCTGATTGTGGCGCTCACCTGCACGGCGCCAAACACGCATACGACCATCATTGGCACCAAGGCAGAAGCGACTCTCATCGCTGAAGACGACACGTCTCCATTCGTCCCTCCATTCACGCCTGTCGCGACACCACTGGATGCGGGCTGCACGATGTTGGGGCGTCAGCGGAAGACGGCCTAACGGTGTGCGGGACCGTAGCCCAGCTTCATGGAGACGGTTGCGAATGGTCCTCGCCGATACCCCAGGAGCAACAGTGTCCGTAATTTGCTGGGAAGTGGCGGTGCGGTCCCCTACGGCACTGCGTAGGATCCTACGGTCTTGGCGTGCATCCGTGCGTCGCTGCGGTCCGGTCCCAGGTCGACGGGCACGTGCACCTTCCGCCGACCACTGGCGACAACATCGATGTACTGTGGAGACCTCACGCCCCACGTGTTGAGCAATTCGGCGGTACGTCCACCCGGCCTCCCACATGCCCACTATACGCCCTCGCTCAAAGTCCGTCAACTGCACATACGGTTCACGTCCACGCTGTCGCGGCATGCTACCAGTGTTAAAGACTGCGATGGAGCTCCGTATGCCACGGCAAACTGGCTGACACTGACGGCGGCGGTGCACAAATGCTGTGCAGCTAGCGCCATTCGACGGCCAACACCGCGGTTCCTGGTGTGTCCGCTGTGCCGTGCGTGTGATCATTGCTTGTACAGCCCTCTCGCAGTGTCCGGAGCAAGTATAGTGGGTCTGACACACCGGTGTCAATGTGTTCTTTTTTCCATTTCCAGGAGTGTATATTAGCACTTTTTTTAAATTTGTGGTAAGGTCCTATGGGACCAAACTACTTAGGTCATCGGTCCCTAAGCCTACATACTACTTAATCGAGCTTAAACTACCTTACGGGCAACACACACACCCATGCCCGAGGGAGGACTCGAACCTCCGACGAGCATTTTTTTCATTACTTTCTTGACATGTAGTAAGAGAATCGTTGTTTTTTTGCTGCCTCTGCTTCAGTTATCGGTTCTTGTGTGATTTATATTACATCTTTCTGGTCTATAAGCGACTGCACCACAGAGAACGAAGATTGGCTATATAGGTGTTGTCGGTTCGGACCTATATTGAGGCAGTTCTCACAACTGTTCTTTTTCATGACACTTCAAAAATTTTGTAACAGTCTGACGATCTTTAGCTACTTTTTCTAGTTTTGTCTTATTGCAGCTCCAGATTTGTGTTTGTAGCTCGACATCTTAATTTGTTGTTGTTTTATGTAATCTTAAATGAAACAATACATTTCCTCTAAGCTAATTTCTTTACAATATAAATCTTCATTTCTCAAATTGGATTATTAGTAATGGTTCTTACCCTATGTTGTTCAACAATGTATTAACATAAATAAAAGCATAGTAAAACAAAGCATTTTATTCAGAGTAACTTAATGTGAAACTTAAGCAAGTAAATGTTTTCACTTTCAGTAACAGGAGACAAAAATGACAGAATTTAATCCACGTCGCACGGAGCTGACAGGTGGACTGCGATGCGATACATCTGTTGTTGAGCAAAGAGGAGGAGGGAAACGGGTAGGCAATAAACAAAAAAAAAAAAAAAAAAAAAAATGGCTCTGAGCACAATGGGACTTAACTTCTGAGGTCATCAGTCCACTAGAACTTAGAACTACTTAAACCTAACTAACCTAAGGACATCACACACATCCATGCCCGTGGCAGGATTCGAACCTGCCACCGCAGCGGTCGCGCGGTTCCAGACTGTAGCGCCTAGCGCCTAGAACCGCTCGGCCACTCTGGCCGGCATGCAATAAACAGCCTAGGCAGTATTGGGGGGGGGGGGGGGGTGAGTGAGTGGCAGTGGAGAGCCTTACTGCGCTAATACACATACACTCCTGGAAATGGAAAAAAGAACACATTGACACCGGTGTGTCAGACCCACTATACTTGCTCCGGACACTGCGAGAGGGCTGTACAAGCAATGATCACACGCACGGCACAGCGGACACACCAGGAACCGCGGTGTTGGCCGTCGAATGGCGCTAGCTGCGCAGCATTTGTGCACCGCCGCCGTCAGTGTCAGCCAGTTTGCCGTGGCGTACGGAGCTCCATCGCAGTCTTTAACACTGGTAGCATGCCGCGACAGCGTGGACGTGAACCGTATGTGCAGTTGACGGACTTTGAGCGAGGGCGTATAGTGGGCATGCGGGAGGCCGGGTGGACGTACCGCCGAATTGCTCAACACGTGGGGCGTGAGGTCTCCACAGTACATCGATGTTGTCGCCAGTGGTCGGCGGAAGGTGCACGTGCCCGTCGACCTGGGACCGGACCGCAGCGACGCACGGATGCACGCCAAGACCGTAGGATCCTACGCAGTGCCGTAGGGGACCGCACCGCCACTTCCCAGCAAATTAGGGACACTGTTGCTCCTGGGGTATCGGCGAGGACCATTCGCAACCGTCTCCGTGAAGCTGGGCTACGGTCCCGCACACCGTTAGGCCGTCTTCCGCTCACGCCCCAACATCGTGCAGCCCGCCTCCAGTGGTGTCGCGACAGGCGTGAATGGAGGGACGAATGGAGACGTGTCGTCTTCAGCGATGAGAGTCGCTTCTGCCTTGGTGCCAATGATGGTCGTATGCGTGTTTGGCGCCGTGCAGGTGAGCGCCACAATCAGGACTGCATACGACCGAGGCACACAGGGCCAACACCCGGCATCATGGTGTGGGGAGCGATCTCCTACACTGGCCGTACACCACTGGTGATCGTCGAGGGGACACTGAATAGTGCACGGTACATCCAAACCGTCATCGAACCCATCGTTCTACCATTCCTAGACCGGCAAGGGAACTTGCTGTTCCAACAGGACAATGCACGTCCGCATGTATCCCGTGCCACCCAACGTGCTCTAGAAGGTGTAAGTCAGCTACCCTGGCCAGCAAGATCTCCGGATCTGTCCCCCATTGAGCATGTTTGGGACTGGATGAAGCGTCGTCTCACGCGGTCTGCACGTCCAGCACGAACGCTGGTCCAACTGAGGCGCCAGGTGGAAATGGCATGGCAAGCCGTTCCGCAGGACTACATCCAGCATCTCTACGATCGTCTCCATGGGAGAATAGCAGCCTGCATTGCTGCGAAAGGTGGATATACACTGTACTAGTGCCGACATTGTGCATGCTCTGTTGCCTGTGTCTATGTGCCTGTGGTTCTGTCAGTGTGATCATGTGATGTATCTGACCCCAGGAATGTGTCAATAAAGTTTCCCCTTCCTGGGACAATGAATTCACGGTGTTCTTATTTCAATTTCCAGGAGTGTATATGTTCACTCAGCACACGCAACGACAATAACGACTAGCTCCAACTTCATACACTTTATGACAAACGGTTTATCATAAACATCTAGTTAGAATTTAGGCTAGAAATAGCTGTCAAAAGTTCCAAAAATTTCATTGGATAAAAAATATTCAAAATATTTTCCAAAGTTCGAATTCACTTATGTCCGACATAACGCACTCACAACGACACAGGACACCGTTCTAACCACGACAAACACTTAACAACTTATTGAGGACACTGAACAGCTGCCGTTCATGGTCAAATACAGCAGTGCCATCTGCAGGCTTGGCTAGCTTTTGCATTTACGTTCAAACATGCATTTCCCGCTAAGTTTCCATATTTTTGTCGACCTCATGTCTATCAGATCCGACATGTAGTGTATCCTCGGTTTATAACTCCGTCAGTTCTTCATCATTAACAACACCTGAAATGATTTTAAACCTTCTATTAACTATTTAAATTAAATAATCAGGTTCCAAAATATTCGTCAGCAGTTCTTACGACTCTCAGGCAACCTATCTTAAACAAATGTAATGATTGTTATATTTTCATGCTTTAGTTTTTACGTGACATTCAGGCAAACTTTCAAGCTCAGTCATTGCTGGAAAATACGAAAAATGCTACGGAGCCACACTGGTGACAAAAATACTTTTTTGTGGAGTAGAGTTCTGTGTATATTTCGTGTGCTGCAAGCTGGCAGGATTAATTTTCAGCGTCGACAGACCAGAGCAATTCACTCTGATAAGGCCAGTTGACTGATTTTGTTGTCTAGTGCAGTTTTCTATTTATTTATTTTTTTTGGTGTACGTGCAAAGCAGCCATTGATTTATTACATAGGCCTTCATCTAACGATTAAATAAGAAAAATGTATGAGGACATACGGAGCAATCACAAGCTGATATGAGGTCATAATAACATATGATCGTAACTGGAGGCACATACGAATATTTTTGATTATTGATAGCTCTCATTTGAACATTTCTGCGAGCTTAACTGAACTGCCCTTGCGAATTACTTGCTGCTGTGTTCTTTCCTATTAAAGAGACGTTTTAGAGACACTCTGTCTACAACAAGTCAGCAACGACAGCAGCAGAAAGCTGAGAGATATAAGTGGGCGTTGCACTGTCTGCGCATCCCACATAGACCCTCCCCTGGCTGGACAGAGACGCAGCTTAAAGTCCGCCTCGACACGGCACGAAGTAATGCAGGACGTGACCGGAGAATTACCAGCAGCTGTTTTGAGACGTCTAGACGTGACCGAGCAAAGGAGTAAAAACACCGTTTGGACACGGTGCCGACTCTTCGTATTTTATGGCGTCCGCTCTCACACCCCAATCCCATCTAACTTTATATTAAATTACATGTTTTTAATTATGGTTTGGCCTACTAAGGACGACATGGAATAACTTATGTATTCTTTATTTTCTCGTTTCTTTCTTTCCAGTAATTTTTCATTCTCTTCCTATGTTTTTCTCTCCTGTCTTCTGTCCATATTGCACCTTTCTTCTTCTTTGTTTTACCCTGGAAGCCCTTCAAATCTTTTGCTTTTGCTCTGAACTTTCTCCTGTTTCTTCCTCCATTAATTTCACTTCCCCGAGGTTTTATCAACGTCGTTGAAGTTTAGGGGTTTCTGTCAAAGAAGTTAAAAATTCTTTTTGTTACCCTGTTTTCATCCAAACTTTTTAGTTGTCAATAGAATGCAACTCTTCTCTTCCTCATCGCGTCTGATAATTTTTATAAGCTTCTTAATTACTTCTTGATTTCCATATCCCATTCTTATATTTTGGTCCCAAGATTTTCCTAATTATTTTTCTATCCTTCTGTTCTATTTCACCTGATTGCTTGGTTGTATTTAACGAAAGGCATTCCGATGTGTAAAGGCATTCTGGTTTAATGATAATATTGTAGTGCCGAAGTCTTGCTTTTATGGGAAGAGATTTCTTGTTATACAGATTTTTTGTTAGTTGAAAAGCCACCTCCATTTTCGTTGCCCCTCCTAAGTTAGTTTCTTTGTCTAAAGCATTTGGTTGTGTTATTTCACCTACATATTTAAATTTTGTACCCTTTTTTATTCTGCCGTAATTAGTTTCCGTATATTTCAGTGCCTCCTTCGCATCTGTCATGCACTCTGCTTTTTCTAACAATACATGTGGGCCTGCTTTTGAAGCTATCTCTTGTAGGAGATTTATCTGCATTGTTGCATCTACTATAGATTCAGCAAAGATGGCAAGGTCATCTGTAAAAAGCAAGACAATCAAAACTCGGATTATCCCCTTTTCTCCCAATTGTGATTCTTCTAATTCCTTCTTCTTCTGTTCTTTTCCTCCATTCCCTGATTACCTTTTCTAGCACACAATTGAACAGCAGTGGGGACAGTCCAACTCCCTGCCTTACGCCAGTTTTTATATCAAAAGTCTTGAAGGTTTCACGTAAAAATTTAATTTTGCATTTTGTATTGTTTATGTGTCTTTTATGGTTTCCAGTGATTTGTTGTCAGCTCCAAACTCTTTTAAGGTGTTGAGTAATGTTTTCGGGTCGATTGAATGGTATGCTTTTTTGAAGTCTACAAATGTTATATAAATGCTTTTAGATCTCATTCTTACCTGATAATGAATTTCAAATTTAAAATTTTTTCCACACAGGATCGTCCTTTTCTAAACCTTCCTCAGTACTCTCCTAACTGCTGATCCAGTTGGTTTTCCAGCCTGTTTTGTAATGACTTTGAAAGAATTTGGTAAGTCACTGAAGGATGGATATTCCTCTATAATTGTTGACGTCAGTTTTATCTCCTTTTTTGTGGATTGGGTGAATTAATGCTATTTTCCAATCTTCTGGTGTAGCTTCTGTTTCCAAGATTTTTTTCAAAGACACTTTTTTTTAAAGTCACTTGACTGTTCCTGCACCTGCACCTTTCCACATTTCAGCAGTTACTGAATCTCCCACGGGGGCCTTGCCATTCTTCAGATCCTTAGTGATATTTTGGATTTCATCCATGCTGGGCAGTTCTGAGTTTATGTGAGTATATCCTGGATTTTGTTCTGGAAAATTTGCTATTGGTTCCTCACAAATTAAATTATATCACTATAAATATTATTATGATTAACGATGTTTACATGGACAAAAGGATAATTATGATGCATCAGAAGTTGGCTTAGTAATTGACAATTTTCAAGATTTAACAGTTAAAAAGAGAAACTGCAGAGGAGTAGTAGATCAGTGAAGGATTGCAAGTATGGGAAGTCAGGAACCAATAAGAATAAAGGTCTTTTGCAAGCTTGTCAGAGATTTCTGTTTTCCTCATAAAGTCGAAAGTAGTTACGTGCATAATCTTCATCTTATTTACAATTTCATGACTTGAAATACCGAACTTATTACGTAAGATGTGTTCTAGCCGCAACAGGGTATTTATTATTTTCAATCTCGAAAGCAATGTCTTAGCGCTTTCTAAGTGCGATGTGGCTCCTCCTTAAACCCGAAACTGTTCCTTCTCTAACCACAAATAACTAGAAACTCGTTGCTAATACTCAAGAAGTGTCTCAGTCCTGCATGAAAGCGTTGCAGAGCAGTACGAAAAATTACACTGCTGCACGTTGATAGACTACTAAAAATGAGGAGATTGAGTTACGAGATTTACTATAAAATAAATAACATAAAATAATTACGTATATTTCACCGTAATAATTCATACACGTCAGTTCCAGACTGTAAAAATGAAGTTTCGGTTGCGGCTATCTGCATATCGTGAGATAAAAATTATAAGCGGTTATAGCGAGTCAGTTCAAGTTTCCAACCTTCCCGAAACTGGACGTGCAAGGATCCTAAAATCCTATCCAGGTGCAAGCGCCAACCGAAGGAGCCTAAAACAAATCCCTTGAGAATGCGCAATGATTAATAGTTATTATAGGCCTCACAGAAACGTTCTCATCCAAATGCGTGGCGACCCAATTTAAAAATCGTGACTGTCCACAACTCGTACAACTTTCAAGACTGACGGAGATTCTAATGTTTTCTAATGTTTTCATGGAATAACTATTGCCACTTTCCGTAAGCCTGTTGTAACATGGCATATGTGTCATGGTCTTCAGTCCGAACACTGGTTCGATGCAGCTGTTCATCCTGTTCATCCTATCCTGTGCAAGCCTCTTCATCTCCGAACAACTACTTCAGCCTACATCCTTCTGAATCTACTTACTGTATTCATCTCTTGGTCTCCCTCTACGATTTTTACCCTCCACGCTGCCCTCCAATGCTAAATTTGTGATCCCTTGATGCCTCAGAACATGTCCCACCAACCGGTCCCTTCTTCTTGGCAAGTTGTGCCACAAACTCCTCTCCTACTCTATTCAGTACCTCCTCAGTAGTTACGCGATCTACCCATCTAATCTTCAGCATTCTTCTGTAGCACCACATTTCGAAAGCTTCTATTCTTTTCTTGTCCAAACTGGTTATCGTCCATGTTTCACTTCCATACATGGCTACACTCCATACAAATACTTTCAGAAACGACTTCCTGACACTTAAATCTATACTCGATGTTAACAAATTTCTCTTCTTCAGAAACGCTTTCCTTGCCATTGCCAGTCTACATTTTATATCCTCTCTACTTCGACCTTCATCAGTTATTTTGCTCCCCAAATAGCAAACCTCCTTTACTACTTTAAGTGTCTCATTTCCTAATCTAATTCCCTCAGCATCACCCGAGTTAATTCGACTACATTCCATTATCCTCGTTTTGCTTTTGTTGATGTTCATCTTATATCCTCCTTTCCAGACACTGTCCATTCCGATGCACCAAGGGAACTACAATACATGGTAACAAGAGCGAGCAGCGACGGCAAGGCACAATCCCAACCGTCAAAGAGTCTCTTAGCGCCATTGCTGGACAATGAAAACAGTGATAAAACTAATGTTATTAGGTGATCTGACTATTGTATTCGTGAACGACTTATGTGCCAGGTCTAGACTATCCTGGCGATTAATTGACTTGTAATTAAGCTTGATGAAATTAATTAGGGAATATTAATGGGCTTTATCAGTAAACAACATTCTCAGAATCATGAAGAATACGTGACTATATTTTCCAGAACAAAATCCAGGATATACTCACATAAACTCAGAACTGCCCAGCATGGATGAAATCCAAAATATCACTAAGGATCTGAAGAATGGCAAGGCCCCCGTGGGAGATTCAGTAACTGCTGAAATGTGGAAAGGTGCAGGTGCAGGAACAGTCAAGTGACTTTAAAAAAAAGTGTCTTTGAAAAAAATCTTGGAAACAGAAGCTACACCAGAAGATTGGAAAATAGCATTAATTCACCCAATCCACAAAAAAGGAGATAAAACTGACGTCAACAATTATAGAGGAATATCCATCCTTCAGTGACTTACCAAATTCTTTCAAAGTCATTACAAAACAGGCTGGAAAACCAACTGGATCAGCAGTTAGGAGAGTACTGAGGAGGGTTTAGAAAAGGACGATCCTGTGTGGAATGAGATCTAAAAGCATTTATATAACATTTGTAGACTTCAAAAAAGCATACCATTCAATCGACCCGAAAACATTACTCAACACCTTAAAAGAGTTTGGAGCTGACAACAAATCACTGGAAACCATAAAAGACACATAAACAATACAAAATGCAAAATTAAATTTTTACGTGAAACATTCAAGACTTTTGAGATAAAAACTGGCGTAAGGCAGGGAGTTGGACTGTCCCCACTGCTGTTCAATTGTGTGCTAGAAAAGGTAATCAGGGAATGGAGGAAAAGAAAGGCAAACGTCCCGAGTTCGAATCTCGGTCCGGCACACAGTTTTAATCTGCCAGGAAGTTTCAAGAAGAAAAATAAACGCCTACCGCTGAGTTCTGTTGACAAACTTGAAACGTGTTTAGTCCTATAACAGATTTTTAAAATTTCTTTTTTATAAGAACATAGCGTATGACGGTTTGCCTAGTGCGACCGTCGATACTATCTTAATTCTCAAGTATGTCGTCAGGTTATCAGAATTTTAATAAGCATTGCTGCTGGGAGGCCAAGTGGGCTACATGCAGGGGATTGTTTTTATTCTGATGTTTGGATGATTGTGCTGCAGAAGTTACGAAATGGAATGAGCCTCGCCGTTCAACTGCTCTTCCAGGTCCTTTGCTGTCTCTGACAGAATTACAATGTCATCGGCGAACCTTAAAGTTTTTATTTCTTCTCCATGGATTTTAATACCTACTCCGAATTTTTCTTTTGTTTCCTTTATTGATTGCTCAATATACAGATTGAATAACATCGGGGAGAGGCTACAACCCTCCGTTATCGACGCCATTTTGATGGCTATTTATAGCCAAAAAACTAGAGGGGCTTACGCAGGAACAATCTACGATGTCCCACAACAAATCCTGCATTTTTTCCATCGAAATTGGCCGAGAAAAACATATTGCATTACTTACTGAACGCCCCTCGTACATTATGCTGGTCATGAGGCAAAACCTCTAACAACGTAAACGGAAAAACCCAGTGTCTGATGAAAGATTCTGAATTTCCGGCGCAAATATGGTGATCCAAAACATTTCGTTTACCTAGGTGGCTACCTATTTCGGATGTGTGGCACAGCCGGATCTGTTTCGAGGTAAGAGTGAGAGTGGAGATGGAGACTGGGGGGCAGTGTTGCAGTTTTACTGTGGAGCAAAGTCGCCGGGACTGGGCGTGTGGCTGGAAGCAGTGGTCAGGGCGTGTCCACTGGCTGCCCAAGGCTGGCCAGCGGCCGCTCCGGTAGCTGCTGGCCTTCCACATCTCACCCGTACCGTTAGCCGCCCACCACGGCAAGGGCAGGCGGCCAACCAGAAGCAGAGCAGCAACCCAGGGGCGGCGCCAATCTGGGGAACATTGTCCGCCGTCTATAATGTAAAGCTGCCTTCTGCGCGGAATGTTCCGCTGGAGTGATTATTAATGGAGCCAAGAGCTTACCTGTGAGGGGCAGGGGCAGGGAAGGTAACCCTCCCACCTCCATGCCTAGCAAAAAACATGTTTTTCGCAAACCAAACTCCGATCCTGTTGCGGCACACACACTGGAACATTCCTTTTGTCAGTTCTGTGGAGCTTCCGTGGCGTCGTGCGAAGTCAGACTCACGTTGGCAGCCTGATTCCGCGTGCTCTTGGCACTGTGGGGCGCCCGAATCAAATTATGCGACGTGTTGCCCCTCCTATTTAATTGAAAACGTCTATTGGCGTACACGGATTACGTCTGTTCATTGCTATAAATGTAAAAGTAGTCTAAATAAGAATTGCTAGCCCACTTTGACAGGGTTAAACTTTCCACAACTCCAAAGTAATTAATTAGAAGTCCTGTAGCTACCCAACTTCATATAGGTAAGATTCCGAGATCTTATCACTGGACTGGAATGTGTTCACCGTTAACACTTCAATGCACTGCCACCAACTGGTCACTGGCAACAATAAGGAATAATGGTCAAAGTCAATAGGGAAATAAACACACAAATCACTCTCAAATTTGCGCAGAAACCTAAGGAATAAATTGATACGAATTAACACTACCAAGTCCTCGCCTTTATTCAAAACCACCGCCAGCTAGCCACTGCCTCCACGCTCTACTACCTAACCAGAATTCGACACCCGCACACGGGAACGAATTTTCGAATGCTTTGTAACGTTTCGGTACCGGAAAAATAATCTCGTTGTTCACGAAGGATCACTAAATCCAGAACTCCGAAATCGCAACCACAACACTCCCCCACCTCAGCTCCAAGAGGGCTATTGGCTGGCTTCTCCTTTTCGCGCTCTCCGGACCGCTCTACGAAATTATTTAACATACAGGGCTGTCCTCCAATCAGAATGAGTAGCAGAATGCAAGCTTTCCGACTGTACATTTCCTGCTCTTGGTTACAGAGTTCCTGCAAGGTGCTGCCTCCTGGCAGTACATTAAGAAACTTTTATGCAACGGATGTTGGAAACGCCACACGTCATGGTGAAATTACTCTCCCTTCAATTCCGCCATGTAGGTTCCGGTATCAACCCACTTAGGAGAATTTGGGAAGACCAGCCCATCAGGCCGAAGAAAAATCCTTCTTACTGCAGCCGGATATTGGCCCAGGCAACTGGAATACCAAACAGGGCTTTCACACATGGGCGGCTAGGAAATGATATGTAACAAGGTGTAGCAATTCATTATCATAGAGAGCCAGAACTTGTAGTGGCATTCACCAATAGCAAGTTTATCCGGACCCATTTGTCACTAAATCTCAAAACTATTACGCCGTTTGCCGCTGTTATCTTTAGAATTGAAAATTCCAAATGCCTCTGGGTTCTAAATGTTTCCAGAAACCTTGTACCTTAAATTCGTGATGTTTTCTCTCGTGTTAAAAGCTAGTGTGGGAAACAAAAATGTGACTATTGTGTAATAATCAAAAGTATTCACATGTATCTTAACGTTACCTCCCTGACAGCAAAATAATATGTATCAGGTTATTTTATCCATGTTGGGTCTTGTGAACTCCCCACCAGTCTCATACAAACTATGCTCTCTCAGATAAGTACGTTGTAGGTAGTAGGACAACACAGAAAGTAGCATGAACAGGCACAGCCAGTTACTGACGCGTCCGTTGTTTGGGATATATCCTTTCAGGACTAAAATCAGGTTGACGGGTAATCTTACTAACCGAGACTGGAACTCTCGTTTAAACAAGAAGAGGGAAGCCCCCTTTACACCTACAACAGAATACAATCCTGCCTGAGTCACCCAGCATGAGGTTTTTGACGGCAACTTCGGACAGTGGTATGACGCTGATGCTAACGTGCGCCACATGGTGGCGTTGCATATATAGATTGCATTAGCTGTCCCGATGACTACAGGGTGATTCAAAAAGAATACCACAACTTTAGGAATTTAAAACTCTGCAACGACAAAAGGCAGAGCTAAGCACTATCTGTCGGCGAATTAAGGGAGCTATAAAGTTTCATTTAGTTGTACATTTGTTCGCTTGAGGCGCTGTTGACTAGGCGTCAACGTCAGTTGATGCTAAGATGGCGATCGCTCAACAGAAAGCTTTTTGTGTTACTGAGTACGGCAGAAGTGAATCGACGACAGTTGTTCAGCGTGCATTTCGAACGAAGTATGGTGTTAAACCTCCTGATAGGTGGTGTATTAAACGTTGGTATAAACAGTTTACAGAGAATGGGTGTTTGTGCAAAGGGAAAAGTTCTGGACGGCCGAGAACGAGTGATGAAAATGTAGCACGCATCCAGCAAGCATTTGTTCGCAGCCCAGGAAAATCGACTCGCAGAGCTAGCAGAGAGCTGCAAATTCCACAATAAACTGTATGGAGAATCCTACGAAAAAGGTTAGTTATGAAACCTGAACGTCAACTACCCGAGGCGATGGATCGGCCGGCAGGCAGCCCGTGACAGAGCACTTCATCACTGGCCTCCAAGAAGCCCTGATCTTACCCCCTGCGATTTTTTCTTATGGGGGTACGTTAAGGATATGGTGTTTCGGCCACCTCTCCCAGCCACCATTGATGATTTGAAACGAGAAATAACAGCAGCTATCCAAACTGTTACGCATGATATGCTACAGAGAGTGTGGAACGAGTTGGAGTATCGGGTTGATATTGCTCGTGTGTCTGGAGGGGGCCATATTGAACATCTCTGAACTTGTTTTTGAGTGAAAAAAAAACCTTTTTAAATACTCTTTGTACTGATGTATAACAGAAGGTTATATTCTGTTTTTCATTAAATACACATTTTTAAAGTTGTGGTATTCTTTTTGAATCACCCTGTATTTCTGATGCACACACATAAACTATATTTTTGAGGCCCTGACAGCCACAAAACTATCACTTGGACTTGATTTTCAGAACCACGATAAACGTGACACATTCGAAGAAATTTATTGCACTAAGGATGTGACAACGGGCATCAGTTCAGAGGTGGGTAAAAATCATATAGACTACGGCCACAATGATACTGTGAACGCGTCTATTTGAGATTCACAGCATTTGCCATGCTGTCCCCTTCACCTACGCACAGTGCTTGCGTAGGGGGATGGTATTACGGATCTTGTATGACTAGGTAAGGTTAGAGAAATTACTAGAGTCGTTCGTATTCTGTGTTCCGATGCCAAGAGTGTTTACACAAGCAGAGTTTGCCGACATCGTGTATGCCTGCGGTAATTGCAGTGGAAATGTAGTGACTTCTGTTTGAGAATATTAACGACTCTTTTCTCAAAAAGAAAGACCTAGTTGGATCAAGAGGCCCGACGCAGTGCGTGAACGTCGTTCTTCCTCCAGTATCTGCGTTACACGTGAAACAACAGGACCAATAGAATATAAACACACTGCATACAAATTTTCCACAAATTTGACAAAATCCAACGAACAGCAGTAGAAGAATTTCCGCACAACTGTGTATTCCACGCAGGAGTGCCCGTACGACACACAATCAAGCCTCGTATCAGTATCACCAACAGCGTGAGCAACAACTCTAGGAAGAAGATAAAGTCAGGTTGCGGGAATTTCGTGGAGGCTAATTTCTAGTGACCAATTCACTACAAAGATTCTGTTTACTAACGAAATCACGTAAGCGAACGTCGATGAGAAAAAGATGGTTGTTTGCGGAAACCCAGAGGAGCGACTGTAAAAAATTATCCAGAAAATAACTCTGATATTATTACGTGAGTGCATTATAGAGAATAGCAACCTAAGTCTGTGAGAGAATAGGTGAAATGTTGACTCACCTGTACTTTTCATACAGAGCCAAACCGAGATTCAGTTCAGTGTTTGCTGACACAGTCTTCAAACATTCCCTACTAACATCACTGTGCTACAGCTGTAAAAATTAGCGTGCAAGCGAAGCACAACACAGGAAAGAGATCCTTAACTAACATAGAAGACAAACAAAAACTAATGCCAAGTAGTTTCCACCATACACGATGCGATGGGTTTGTGGCGTCTAACGTAGATATCACGATAAGGTAGATATCACGATAAAGTAGAAGGCGAGAACTCTACTAGGGCCATCCTCCTGCAGTCCCAAACAACTGACTGAGCGTGGCCTCAAGCATTTTATCTGTGGAGCTGGAGGCATGATGGGTAACATCCGTTAGAGGGGCAGTCTCATTTCCTTTCAAATATGAAGGGAACGTTTTCAGAAAGTATTCTCAGTAAAATAAGCAGCATCAGTGAGGGGGAAGAACCAGGCATGATGCGGACAATGAGCAAATCGGAAGCAAGAACTGTTCATCTAGATTGCTTAGTGACGCTTCAGCGTCTGGAAAGGCGTGAAGGTTTAGGAGTGCGGAGGAGGGGATGTTGGTAATAAAAGTCGTCTGGGGAGTAGGGGTGGAGGGGGAGGGGGAGGGGAGAGGGAGAAGGAGGCGGAGTTCAACGCATCCGCCAAGGCCGCCGACTCATCGTCCTGCGGCTGGCTGGACAGGACACGCCGCCGTCTCCAAGTCTGCATCAGGAGGACCGAGAGGCGCAAAACACCCGAGGCATATCATTAATAGATGCCCCACCGCCCAGGGCCCCTAAACTTCATACACAACCCGCACGTGCTTTTTATCACAGAAACTATCCCAGAATTTGGCTATCGAGCACTGGAGGATTACGGAGATCGAGATTTGGTGGTCTATTTTAGTTTCATACTCGATTTTCTTGCACTCTGGCCTCCTCGGTAGTTCCATGTCAGAGCAAAAGACAGCTGGAAGTAAACTGTTACGAAGATTTATCAGTCACCAAAGAGTAACCTTAATCGCATAGGGAGTACTAGGAGGATTAACGTCGTCATTAATTTAGCCATTTCTCACAAGGCCTTGGCACCTGGGACTCTGGTCCGAGCTGATGGAGACGGCGATAATGTGTACGTGAGGTGTGCTTGTTTGTGTGAATGAATCTGTGTGTGTTTCTCGTTCTTTTCTGACGAAGGTTATGGGCGAAAGTAAATGTGTAAGTGCCTTTTAATTGTGCCTGTCTGCAACTTCACGAGTCATCTTTAAGGTAAGTAGCAATCTGTCCTTCCTTACATTGTTGATATTCCGGCCTGGAGTTTCCCTTGTTTGATTTGGCCTTCTATAGTCTTTTCATACATTACGATCTCCGATATGAGTCGATGCTGCTCATGCATGTTTTCTGTCATGCATTAGAACGTTACCTCCGTCTTTTCTGATCTATATGAACCCGCCACAGAACTTCCTCTGGCCATCTGCCATCCTGTCATCTGGCTACATGCCCAGCTACTTATATTTCATCTTCATTACAGATATATGTTCCACACCAGTCAGTTCCCTGGTCCATTTGCTAGTTTTCTGTCTCTCCTAATAATTACCAAGACACATCTCTCCACTGCGCGCCCAGAAACTCAGTTTTTGAATGGATTTCGCATTACACGTACATGTTTCACAGCCATAAGTTAATGACGGAAAAGGATGCTCACTTTAAATTGAAAATTGCTGTAATCAGTCACATTTCATTATATTTTCCACTTCGTGTTTCTGAGGGCTACATCTTTTCGTATTTATGTAAATTAATAAGGCATCCATATTTAGATCATCAAGGGACACTTATAACCATGTTGCACACACAGTTTGAGAAAGAAGCTAAGCAGTAGCATATTTCACAATTTTACACCTTCTGAAGAGTAAAATAAATAGAATAGCCATATAATGGTAATTGGATCAGTCCTTACTTATGGAGTAAAACTGAAAACTGTGCACTCTGACGAATCCCACTGAATGTTCTTTACAGTTATTGAAAAGAAAATAGTTTAGAAAATATACACCACTGTCACTGAAAACAAAAATGGCGCTTGCATGGAAATCAAAAAATAAATAAAGTATTAGAAAATGAAAATATTGTCTAATCCATAAAATCATGAAGACTAAAATGGCTAGACCGTCAACAAAGAATTGCATATGACCGTCCTCCAAAAACGGATATCGTGTAAGAGGATATTTTTTTAAAAAAAAGGACTCCACCAAAACAATTGTTAAATGCTGTCAGAAGGGAAGTGGAAGCAATAAATATGTATGACTGGAAGGAAAAAACCTAAAACCAAGGAAGACCGAAGACAAATGAGGGAACGATAGAAGAGGTCTTTGTGGTCAGTACCGTCTGTAATCGAAAACTCTAAGCCACTATAAATGTGAAATACGAATAAATTCGGAAGATACGTTCTCAAATGGGATGTATTTTAAGAAAGTCCAGTTTTTAAGCAGTACGGGCTACCAGTGCAATAACAAAAATCACTACAAATTCGCGAGGAAGATCATTTGAAGTATAATTCCAGATACAGTACGCGCCAGTAGAGGAGATGCAGAAATCAAAATGGATGTCACATACGAATAGCAATATCTTTCCAGTGGCGATCGGGAATGGTTCACCCAGAAAAGGAAATGATTTATCGTTTTTTGGGACCCTGGGAATGGGACTGAATCTCTTGAAACAACTTCGACTGGGAACGGTAAAAGTGTGACGAAGTGGCAGACTGGGATGTAAATGTTCAACGAAACTAGCAACTGGACTGCAGTCGAGTTACTGAAGATTGTAACTGTTGAAACCATAACATGATAGTTAATTGGATCTACCTCTTCTTTCTTTGTACCTCTATTTTCCACTGCTGAACTCTTCCTCAAACATCCATTCGTCCATTTCGTCGAGATTCTCATATTAGGATTCACGTATTTTATCACAAGTTACCATTACTTCGACAGGCATCTTGCATACTCTGCCAGCAAGTTACCTTAATTTACCAAATGAGATGGTCCACTAACTGAAACATAAATTCGAATTCAGGAAAAGCAGGGCCAACATACTCCTCTCACCATCCTGGTTTCGGTTTTCCGTACTTCCTCGAAATTGCTCGGAGGTGGAGTTATTTCCCCCCCTTCCTTTCCCACCACCACCCACCCTCTTCAACTATGCTTGTCCATCTGAGTTTGTCCTCCGTTTCTAAAAACCTCGACACTGTCAGGACGTACAAATACAGTATTGCAGTGTCTGCATTATTCCGAATTACGATGCAAAGTTCCTTCGGACGTTCATGCATGTCCGAAGGAACAAGCACTGCGACGATTACAGCCGTCATGAAAAACGTGAAATGTATTAACTGTTGCGAATATGCATAACCAGCAGCTTTATAATGGAATGACGACAGTGAAAATTCGTGCCGGATCGGAACTCGAACCCAGATTTCCCACATATCGCCAGCAATCGCCTTACCAATCGACTATCGGAACACCAGTTACCGCTAGACCCAAACTTCCAGATGTCGTCAACCATGTGTCTGCATCCTGCACTCGTACATCCATTATGTTCATTCGCATATAGGTGATGCATTTTACTTGAACGTCGCTTGCTTGGTGTCGGCGGATAAATACGATATTGCAGTACCTGTGTTATTCCGAATTAGGGTGTAAAGTTCATTCGGACATGCATGCTTGTCCGAAGGAACAGGCAGTATGGCGACTACAGCCAGTACCGATCCGGTGCAAATTTTCACTGTCGTCATTCCATTATACAGCTGATGGTAGTCCATATTCGCAACTGCAAATACATTTCATGTATTGCCAGGAAGTCGATTCCAAACTTTCTCCCTTCCTTCTCCAAATGGTGAGACGAATTATCGGGCCCTGGAACCAGGACCCTGCGTTACACATGAAACGCGTTTGCGCCGCCGCCGCCGCCGCCGGCGTTAAGCGTATAGGGGGAACCCAGTCCACTTTCTCGTTTGTTTGTTAAGAAGCTGAATAGTCGGCGGACCGACAGGTTTTAGTTCCGCCATCTTGACACGGTTTACGCGCCGACACACGTAATAATGTGCAACGCGATGTGAGCGCTACCTCTCCTTTATCACTACGGGTTGCATGGCCTTCACTTGCTGCTGTAAATTTAAAAAGCAAATGGGTACTTAGCGTAACTTTCTTTGTTCTCCTCGACTGATTTTCCATTGCATAACATTTCATAATAGCAGGACCCTTATACAAAATAATTAAATTACGTGAACTATCATTATCATCACAGTTACCATTCGCCGGTCGATACATCCTCCTTCAGATGTCTCTTTGCTTTGCAGTCTTCACCTGTAAGCATCCATGTTATTCCGGCAAGTTTTCGTATGTCATCTACCAACCACCCATTCGGCAGTCGTGTCGATTTCTTCTTATCCCTCGGAATCCAACGAAGTCCAGTTACCATCTGTTCACCCACTCACCGGCATTTAATTTTCATTATAGTCGTAAAACTACATACACCGTTCCAGTCTGCTCCAGTAATCCTCATCGTGCACCTCGCTGACCGGCCCTCTGTATGCTTCCACACTGGAAGTCCGTGTCTCACTGCTGTAACTGAAAACATACTCCATTTCCTTTTAAGGTACACAGAAGCTGAGTTTTGTAAACTCTATTTAGCTTACCAAGAAGAACTTCTGCTGTTGGTCGTCCAGCCCTTGTCAACATTTATATCACTAAACGACTAAAATGGCGCACGGTGCATGGTTGCACTTACAGGTTGCTTATCTAAAGCCTTCGAGTGGCAAGAAAAATTTTATTTTCAACAGAGTAGAGCCGCGGTAATATGAGCCAATTGGCGCTGAGGCTACCTCGACTTGCAAAAAAACTCGGGTAATACGGAAATATCACTAAATCAATGGGTAAATCATGAATAAAAGTTTAATGAACGCAATAATGATTAAAAATAAATAAAATGCAATATAGTACATACCTGTGTTATATGTACATATATGGGCACACATTTCCAAATTGCAGTCCGCAGCTCGTGGTCGTGCGGTAGCGTTCTCGCTTCCCACGCCCGGGTTCCCGGGTTCGATTCCCGGCGGGGTCAGGGATTTTCTCTGCCTCGTGATGGCTGGGTGTTGTGTGATGTCCTTAGGTTAGTTAGGTTTAAGTAGTCCTAAGTTCTAGGCGACTGATGACCATATATGTAAAGTCCCATAGTGCTCAGAGCCATTTGAACCATTTTTCCAAATTGCAGAATTATAAATTACATTTTAAAGAAATTGTCCCTAGTCCTTTGTTTCAAAACTGAACCACGTTATTTAGCAGCAATGTAGCGCCATCTTCCGAGCAGGATGGTGTCAGCTGCAGTAGCTTCCGCTTGGTGCTCGAAACAACGCACTGTCACATCTAGCACTGCCAGATCCTCGATGTGACTGGTCACTGGTACAATTTCTTCAGGCACTCCTCGTCGTCACTAACCATTTCAACAATTGCAGGATCGGTTACTTCAAACTGTTCATCACTGTTCATACATTCTGAAACATCACTCGCATTCGCATTATTTTGACATCCATCAAGCTTTTTCATCATTTCTGTCAATGGTAGGTCAACTTCAATGCACTGTAGGTATCCGTTGCATTCCGTAAATTCTGATTCCGAGAATTTTTTACTGTCTCCGCCTTTATTTCAGACCTTGAAACGGCTATCCAGGAAACTACATGTTTTATCGTAGTTTTTTTATGGTTCCTTCACCTTCTGTTGTTTGTAGAAGCGTATGGAGCAAACGACGACAATATCTTTTTTTTCAAGCATTGTAAAACGACTTGGTCCATGGGCTGTATGAAACTCGTCACGTTAGGAGATAAGAACAATGCCTAATGCCGTTACATTGTAGTTCTTCCTAATACGGATGTGAACCAGCGTTGTCAAGCGTTAAGATTGCTTTGGAAGGCAAACAATTTTTCTTTAGGTATCTTTTGGTCTCTAGAACAAAATCTTCGAAAAACCATTTATCAAGAACGTTTTCGTCCATCCAAGCAGATTTTTGGTGGACATATGTAACAGGCAGTGTAGAAGCAGTGATTTTTTTTAAAGCACTAGGTTCAGCAGACTTCCCTATAATCAGCAACTTCATTTTATGGTCACCACTTGCATTCGATGCAGTAAGAACTGTTAACCTCTCTTTACGTTTTTTGTAGTTTGAGATAGCGTTTTCTTATTTTGAGGCTAGAGCTTTAGATGGAAGCATTTTATAATTTAATACCGTTTCATCATCGTTATACAGTTTATCAGCAGTAATATTTTCTTCGTGTATAACCTTCCTTAATTTCTCAAAAAATTTTGTAGCAATTTGAAAAACCGCAGAAAGTTTTTCACCGCAAATTTCAAGCTGTCTTACGCCGTATCGCTTCTTCCGCCTATCGAAACATCCTGAAAAACGTCCTCACCTTCCTTTAACTCATTTCTAAAAAATACAGTTTATTCTTGCCGAATAGGCCCTGAAATTGGATTCCCTTTTTGTGTTTTTTGGGTAAACCAAACGAACAAAACTTCACTTGTTTTTTCATTTCCAGATTTCTTCATTAATTTCCGTTCAAAGGACGAAATATAACACTTGTTTGATGAAAACTTCTCAATTTTGTCTTTGTTTCTACGGCAATCTCCAACTGTCACTTCACCAACCCCATACTCAGCAGAAAACTTTTTTTAATGTTTTCCTTTGTCCAGTATTTTCAAAGCCTCTAGTTTCACATTCAACGGCACAAATTTTTTCTAACTCCTATCACTCATTGTATGTGTATGAATTAAAACATTAAGAAACACAGAATCATATGCACACAACACTGTACATACATACAACACTTTAACGTGAACAGGTGGGCTCACGAAAGTACAGATGTTACTACAGGCTTACTGTATTTTAATGATCAGTGTCGCTGAGTAGGCACTACAATAGCGATAACAATAAGGATGGTATGCACCGTACAACTGATTGTCAGGTGGTGACAAATAGCAAGCGCGCTCCCAGAAACCTAATGGTACTCGTCCGTCTCTAATGGAAGTGCAGTAGCAGTCTGAGGCCAAGGTTATTTTTATGCATTATGACGAAAACCCTAAGTGGAACAGATTTACCTGTATTGTACATGGAAAATGTAATACATTCGAAAGTGCGTAAAACGTACAGGCGGGCAGCGTAGAAAAACCTGGTTTTTACTCTAGTTGTCCGTAAAATTTTAATTTTCTTAAGACCAGCTCGAATTAGACGGAACATCAAAATACCGGGGTTCGAATTACCGGCGCTCTACTGGATTTCATATAATTATTGATCGCAAACGGCGTTGCCGCAGTGGTAACACCGATTCCCGTAAGATCACAGAAGTTATGCGCTGTCGAGCTGGGCTAACACGTGGATCGGTGACAGCTGTTGGCAAGCTGGGTGCACTCAGCTCTATGGCGCCAGTTCAGAAGCAGCAGCTCCGGCCTCGAAAACTGATAACAGCTGACAGAGCGGTGTGCTGACCACAGGCCTCTCCATATCCGCATCCAGTGATGCCTATCGACTTGAGGGTGACACGGTGGTCGGTTGGTACCGTTGGGTCTTCCGATGCCTCGAGTTTTGTAGAATTATTGACCGAATTTAAAAATTAAAATGCTACCATGGTCTACTCATTAAGAGGCATAATAATACATCAAAATTTTAAAACAATTAGACAAGTATTAAAGAATCAAAGTTAGAAACTGTGTACCTAGCAGTGCGCACAAATTACCCAGACTTCATTCCTACAGTATTTGAGAATAGAGCACTTGGTGACTTCCAATAAACTTTGCACATAACCTCAAACCTTTCCAAAACTTTTTCTCACTGAGACCCCTTATAAAACATGAACGGAAAAAGTTAATCGCTTTCTAAATATTCGCTGGCCCTGCATGAAAACTCCAGCATCAGGCATAGCGTTTTAATTTATTATTTCTGTACTACTAACTGTATTCGTAACATATTTCACAGACAGTACCACATATAGCATTCAATGTAGGCCCTACCGACAAAATTATATCATTATACAACTCACAGTTCGGGGGATACGTCATCTTAAACAGCGAGCTGCGTGAGAAACTAGCTTTTTTTTGAAAGCTAGCGCAAATTACTCAGACTGTACTCATCCAGTGTTTGATAATGAGAATACTTTGCGACTTCCAACGAACGTTAAACATAATGTCAAACCTTTTCTAAAACTTTTTCGAAAGTCTATGCATGAATAATGCGAAACTAATCAAACCAACGTCAATAGCGTTTTACGACTTCAGCCATAAATGTTTTACATGCTTTACGTCAAATATTTAACACGTTAACTTATTTGTAAAATAAGTAGATGTTTGAAGCTGTTATATATAAGGGAGTTCGAGTCTTTCTGGGGTGGGATCTGATGAATCATACAGCAAGAGTAATGTTAACAGTGTCTGTCGTCACCTTGACTTCTTGCGATGGAAATGAAACTTGGTCAAAAGATGACCGTCCTTGTGACTGACGGGGATGATGACGTCGTCCAGGCCTCCTCCCCAACCCGCTTTTTGCTTTAGGATATTGTAATTCAAGTTCCTTTTTTTTAAAACGTTCTAATATAGCACAGTTAATGACGGTCACAAGTACTGGAAAATGATCCGTCAATTACATTTACTTTACAATAAGTGGTTATTATCACTTTGTAACATTGAATTCATACAACTGATCCACACAATACAATGATAAAAAGAAGAAAAAAGAGATAATAAAGAGAAGTAACATAATTCCGTGTGATTCAGAGACATGTGTCGCATCAAATTTACATACATCTCAAAACTACATTAGCTAATCAGCGCGCATTTCCTTTGTTGTAAGATATGTACTCTTGTTTTATTTGTCAAAAAAACTAAATTCCCTACTTTCCGTTTTGAAAAATGATATTTAGCACATTACCAAAATTTATTGTTGGATGTTTCCTTGCCATTTCTTTTTAATACTCCAGTTCACAGTAGATTTTGTACTACTGGATACAGTCCAATCTTCTGTATGGATGACGTAGTTTACAAAGTTACCATACAATCACATGTCAGCATTAATCTTGTCCTTCGGGAAGCAACACCTTTATTTTCCTACCTAGTTACGCATCCCCAGCCGTTTTTCCTGAGCAAGGCTATCTATTCACAGCTCCTTATAGCTCTATTTTTAAACTGTTTGCCCGCATCTCGTGGTCGTGCGGTAGCGTTCTCGCTTCCCACGCCCGGGTTCCCGGGTTCGATTCCCGGCGGGGTCAGGGATTTTCTCTGCCTCGTGATGGCTGGGTGTTGTGTGATGTCCTTAGGTTAGTTAGGTTTAAGTAGTTCTAAGTTCTAGGGGACTGATGACCTAAGATGTTAAGTCCCATAGTGCTCAGAGCCATTTGAACCATTTTTTTAAACTGTTTACAGCAAAGCAATGGATTATCGCAAAAACTAATTCACATTGAAGACACTCCTATAGAATGCAGCATATAGTTTGTTACTACAGTATTATTAACTTGCTAAACGTGTTGTAACAGGTTGTAATGAAACAGGTTCCCGTCTAATATCACCTTTACCAGAAATGACCGTATTTACTTAAAAATTTTATAATAAAAATTATTTTTCAAATTAATGCATAAATGCAAAACTAATTTCAACAGGCCTATCTGGAGCGCACTCGAAATAATCAAAAGTGATATGAAAGATCTGGCAACACACAAAATGTGAGGCAGATAACAACAATGAGAGCCTGTAAATGCAAAGCAGTGGATGAATATACATCTACTATTTAAATCCATTTCTTTTTCAAATCTGTTACGAGAGGAGAACTTCCTAACAGAAGAAGTCCCTTCAATTTTTGATGCAATTAGTAGAATTTTAGTGTCGACGGTCAGATAATATGGAATCAGAATTTACAAGTACTGTAAAGCACATAACCGAAGGCAGTGATGGAACTGGTGTTTAGAAAGCAGCACACATCTACATCAAATTAAGATGGACCTATCGGCTTGTATGTTACAGCATGAGCGTGGATTCCACTTGGCACCAAGAAATCGGCGTACAACGGCCGTTCACGAGTTTATGTAAGCCGGAAAACGGAAGGTGCGAATACTAAGTTGTGTAGTCGTTTCGCGACAGACATAGCTATTGCATACCGATGCAACGAGATAAAAAGATTTGTCATTCGGTCAAGGGATGACGTACAAGCAGTCGGAAACGTAGTGCATGATGTATGTCTGGTTGTGACCGCCAGTCGCCACAACCACGACGAAAGCGTCAGCTAAGAAGGTTTAACGTCACGTCATCATCGAGGTCATTAGAGACGGGGCACAAGCTCGGATAGTGTCAAGGATGGGGAAGGAAATCGACCGTGTCCTTTCAAAGGAACCATCCCGCCATTTACCTGAAGCGATTTAGGGTATTCGCGGAAAACCCAAATCTGGATGGCCGGACTTGGATTTCAACCGCCGTCCTCCCGAATGCGAGTCCACCGTGATCCAAAGAAGAGCGGCGCGTTTCATCACAGGGTTATTTGTTAACCGTGATAGCGTTACGGAGATGTTTAGCAAACTCAAGTGGCAGACTCTGCAAGAGAGGCGCTCTGCATCGCGGTGTAGCTTGCTCGCCAGGTTTCGAGAGGGTACGTTTCTGGATGAGGTATCGAATATATTGCTTCCCCCTACTTATACCTCCCGAGGAGATCACGAATGTAAAATTAGAGAGATTCGAGCGCGCACGGAGGCTTTCAGACAGTCGTTCTTCCCGCGAACCATACGCGACTGGAACAGAAAAGGGAGGTCATGACAGTGGCACGTAAAGTGCCCTCCGCCACACACCGTTGGGTGGCTTGCGGAGTATAAATGTAGATGTAGATGTAGAACCACTGCGCCACCTTGGTCGGTGAGGCGTCAGCGAAGAAGGCGGAGCAGACAAATATATTTGTCTGACAGGAAGACCGTGCGCTCAGCGTCAGCTTCGTTGAGCAATGAATGCTCACCCGGAGAAAGCTGGGCGCTCTCTGAAATTAAAACGTAACGCTTTTTACTCGCGGAAGCGAGGTGTCTTTCGGTGACGCAAGCGGGTAGCCCATTAAGAAAACATGGGAACGTGCAGGAATTACTTTTAATAGCGACAACGTTCTTTATAGTAGGACAAACAGACGAAGTGAGTACGTATGTAGTGCCCATCGTGACTGTCAGTGAGAACATTGCGAAACAAGAAAGGCATTTGACGAATATTTCGTTATTCTAGAAAAGTCGACATATTTCTGAGCCTACCTAAAAGAAATTAGACCTTCTATTCGCCAGCTCTCCTCGACTAAAATTAGACTTAAATATCATCTGGACTGTCAGAAATCGTCCTAGCAGCAACCTCTAAAACTACGGATTCGATATTTATATTTTTCGATTTATCTTATATTTTCCCCCATACTCCCTATCTTTAAGTATTCTACGTACGTCTTAACCTCGCGAGCGCTTTTGTTTTCACTTAGTAAGCAACACGCGTGCCAAGCTTGATGAAAATGCTCCAAGTGTTCCAAAGTTATCCTTATATTTACAAGTTCCTCGTTGTCTCCCTTACACCAAATCTGAGGGAACCAGGAATGTTTTCTCTTCAGTGATTTTTTTTTCTTTTACGAAACCATAAGCGTACCACGAGGTTTTTTTTAAACTTAGGTTACGGAGTTTTTCCATACAGCGAGTGATCTTACGACTGCGTTTGTAATTCTTCGTTTTTTCAAAAAAATCATACAATACTGCAATGTATAAACAAGTACAAAGCTACATGAAATTTTCGAATCTCAAATTTTCGCATATAATATTTTACATAAGGAGTGGATAAGATGAAGACAATGACACAGATGAAGAAGTCTGACTAGCAGTGACTTGGATGGGTCCTTCCTAACTTAGCGTACATCAAATACGAAGAATAAACCCATTTAATATTGCATAAATATTTCATTGTCCTGAAGGTGTTATAAGTGTTGAAGGCGTAGCACAAGTATTATTAGTTCAATGGCTCAGCTTCTCATAGGGAGATGTTGCCGTTGATTACAAATTAGTACAATAGTCTATACATTGTCATATCGTTAGTAGCTAATAAGATATGGAAACCAAACGAAAACTGATGGCCAAGTTCTGTGAGAATACTTTCAAGTTATATCCATGTTTTGCAGTTATGGACGTAACTTTATTTAATACACAGGACGCAATGAATAGTAACGCCTTCAGTCACAAAGAATTTCGTGTTTTAGTAAATTACACGATGCATTTCGGACACTATGGGTCCACTATTATGCGTAAATCATTTAACACATTATTTACGTCTGGTTTTGAGCGAGGTGAAGCGAACTGTACGTTAATGTTGTAAAAAGAGTACATTTTCAGTTCAAATATCGCGTATAAAACAATGGAAAGCAAGATAAAAACAATGAAAAACCACTTCGAGTATTTTATATGCTCTGTACCCAGAAGACATCGTACAAAATGTGGTGTGGATCATTGTCCTTACCATGAACCCGGAGTGTGGCACTAAGTTTGATCCAATGAATGTGTTTTTTGAAATTAGAGTGATTTGACTTCAGTCTTTCAACAGCTGCAGTAAAACCTCTTCTCTCTTATAAACTACGGAACTGCTTGAATTACTGAATGAGTTAACACTACTTTTGGTTTAAGATGTTCTTGATCATTAATCCTGCTAGTTCACAGCTGACTGCTCTCTATGTACAGGAATCAGGCAGGTTACTGAAATTTTATCACATTTAACAATCCCGTTTGTAGATGCTTTCTTAGCGAGGGCGTCTATCCTTTCATTTCCAGCGCTTCCAAACAGGCCTTTCATCCAATACGTTTTTTAAGTTGTCTCTTTAACGCGTTCAGGATGTCAAGTGTCGTCTTAGCGATTGGATTTGTACAGCTGTTGTGCAGATTTCTAATTATTGGCAGGATAATCATCCCAGTTTACGTCTTGTGTGACTTTTCAAGAAATACGGGGCTTACAGCACACTCGATTGATCTAGTCCTGAGTACTACCCGTCTGTCAGGGACCCTTATCAGGTAAGATTAACAGGATAGAGAAAGACCACAGAAAATCGGTACGTGTCATCGCGGGTCCGTTTAGAGGGCGCGAGGGCGTTAGGGAGGTGCTCCACAAACACCAGTGGCATGAGCTACAAGAGAGGCGCTGTGCCTCTGGGAGAGGCTTTCTGCTGTATTCCGAGGGCGCCGGGCGACGTTCTACTTCCTCCCACATACATCACTCCAAAAGGCAAGGGCAAGAAAATCAGAAAAACTTGAGATCATGAGGAGGTTTACCACTAGTCTTTCTTCCCATCCACCATTCGTGAATGTAAGAGGAAGGATAAAGGTACCAGATGGCTCAAATGGTTCAAATGGCTCTGAGTATTATGGGACTCAACTTCTGAGGTCATAAGTCCCCTAGAACTTAGAACTACTTAAACCTAACTAACCTATGGACATCGCACACATCAATGCCCGAGGCAGGACTCGAACCTGCGACCGTAGCGGTGGCTCGGTTGCAGACTGTAGCGCCTAGAACCGCTCGGCCACCCCGGCCGGCTAAAGTGAATAGCAGCATCATTCCTATAACACGGTCGTTCCATTGCCGCAGCGTCGAAAAAACTGAGCCTCAGGTCCAATAATGAAGGTGTTGAAAACATTTTTAATCTATAAATGAAATCTGTTTGTTTGTAATCACGCAAGGGCTGATGCACACTTACCAGTTCGAAAACATGAAACCTTATGGGGGATGACACCAAATTAAATTTTATTGACGGATGATTTGGACTTGGAATGGGGACTATGACAACAATCGTGTTTTCTCCAGAAACCTCAGAACATAGACAAGAAACCACGTCTCTTGTCGCAGCTCAGCGTCACTGAACACTACCTCGTTTTACTGAACGAATTGGCTGAAAGACTTTTAGGAAGTCAAGAAGTTACTTCATGTTAGTACATCCCACTGACATTGCAATAAAAGTTCCCAACAACCAGCTGAAGCTCTAAAGATGGAACTTTACTTCGAAACGTGGACGGTGGATGAAATACGCTATTGTGAAACAGTCAGTGGAATTGTCTGTTTGGCGATTGCTTTCTTCGCTAAAAGTTTGCCTACAAATGCCGTCATAGTGTACTGCAGAAACCTGCGACCATCGTGTGACGCATACAGCTCCGGGCTGACGTGACACCACTCGGCATGTTTCTGTGCTCTTGAGATCCGGCCTGCAGGTGATGGCCCCAGCTCATCGCTTACTCAAGCGGAAGCCGGAGTAATGCATCTGCCGTGTTATAAGAGTAAGCAAATTCCCGCGGACGGTTCAGTCATCCAACAGCTGAGCCGGTAAACATAGAAACCTTGACCAGAGGAAAGTGCCGTACGTTTGGAGTGACGTGCCGGTTTAGCAACTATCAGAAAGCGGCGCACATATACCAAGGTACAACTCTTTCATGACGCACCGTGATTCAGTCAAACACGTCAAGGGAAGTGTGTAAAGGACTCACTACAAAGAATTACGTCCCGTTACTGTTTTTTATCGTCTGTGTGAATACACCCACGAACAGAGGTTGCAGGTTTGAATCTCTCTCTCTCTCTCTCTCTCTCTCTCTCTCTCTCTCTCTCTCTCTCTCTCTCTACACGAAGTCTCAAACATTTAGGGTCAAAATTATGCGGTTGGCAGAGTATTCTAAACTGAGAAGGGAAGTCTTCTCAGTCGAACGTCACCTGATCGTGGTCTTGTGTTTAACATTGATCACATGGCCCCGGGTTCGATTACCAGCCGCGTCGAGGGACTCTGTGTGTATGTGTGTGTGTGTTGTGTGTGTGTGTGTGTGTGTGAGAGAGAGAGAGAGAGAGAGAGAGAGAGAGAGAGAGAGAGAGAGAGAGATTGTCCTCGTCATCATTTCATTGTCATCATTGACATGCAAGTCACCGAAGTGGCTCAAATAAGAAACTTGCACCAGCCACCTCTGCCAAAAATGACATACACACATATTTCTCCTCAGCTCGAACACCTAAAACCAAACAAAAATTGTTTTAAAATACGGAGATGCGCACTTCCTACAATTTACCAAGGTAATTTATCTGTAACACCTTGATTTTGCGAACAGTCATATTTGAAGATTAACGAATCTACAGACCACAAAAGGAGAAGCCACCAAAGAAACAATAAGTTTTGCAGTGTAACCGACAGATATGGCTAGCAGATTAACAGGGGTCCAATGAGGTACTATTTGGCAAAAAGCTGAACAATTACTTGAAAAACGGCACGTCAACCCATGTAGTACTAAAGTTATACTTCCCGAAATAGAAGTAGCTGTGTTGTCGAATGTTTTTTTTTCCCTATTCGTCATCTAACTGCGAATGTGAAGTCCAATGAAGCTCGTACGCTGAGTTTTAGCTTACACGAGAAACACAAATAGTCGACCGTCGACGGATGCTGCCGATGGAACCTCGCCTTTTTTTACGATATCTATTCTAACCCCGCCGGCCGGAGTGGCCGAGCGGTTCTAGGCGCTTCAGTCTGGAACCGCGCGACCGCTACGGTCGCAGGTTCGAATCCTGCCTCGGGCCTGGATGTGTGTGATGTCCTTAGGTTAGTTACGTTTAAGTAGTTCTAAGTTCTAGGAGACTGATGACCTCAGAAGTTAAGTCCCATGGTGTTCAGAGCCATTTGAACCATATTCTAACCCACCGGACCCTCCCCATCTGTCCATAGTAGCTTACCTTTTAATTTCACTGACGATGTTACTCTGAAGTAAACAACACTAATTTCCGATAGTCCTTGTATGAGCACTGGATGCTGCTGTATCGTCGTACGTTCTTCCGTTACTCGGAATTCAGGTGCAAACTTGGAGATTCAGTTCAGTGGTTAAAATACAGCAGAATGAAACACCTCGTTCCAAAGCTCTGGATATCATGATCGCTTTTGTTTTTGGTATTTGACTACTGCAGAGCGGACACACCGAAAATGATGTAGCATGTCCACATGTGGTCCTTACCAGGTGTCCGTACTTTCCATTACATTGTGTTCACATCAATTCATTGACACTCTACATCTGCACTTCGGTGACGGATAAGGGAAAAACGTTCGACAATTCAGCAATTTCTGTTTTGGAAAATATGACTATGAAAATATCGCATATGCTAACATATATTGTTTGAAGCAAATGTACAGGGCTATTACAAATGATTGAAGCGATGTCATAAATACACTGTAGCTCCATTCATTGGCATATGGTCACGACACACTACAGATACGTAGAAAAACTCATAAAGTTTTGTTCGGCTGAAGCCGCACTTCAGGTTTCTGCCGCCAGAGCGCTCGAGAGCGCAGTGAGACAAAATGGCGACAGGAGCCGAGAAAGCGTATGTCGTGCTTGAAATGCACTCACATCAGTCAGTCATAACAGTGCAACGACACTTCAGGACGGAGTTCAACAAAGATCCACCATCTGCTAACTCCATGCGGCGATGGTATGCGCAGTTTAAAGCTTCTGGATGCCTCTGTAAGGGGAAATCAATGGGTCGGCCTGCAGTGAGCGAAGAAACGGTTGAACGCGTGCGGGCAAATTTCACGCGTAGCCCGCGGAAGTCGACGAATAAAGCAAGCAGGGAGCTAAACGTACCACAGCCGACGGTTTGGAAAATCTTACGGAAAAGGCTAAAGCAAAAGCCTTACCGTTTACAATTGCTACAAGCCCTGACACCCGATGACAAAGTCAAACGCTTTGAATTTTCGGCGCGGTTGCAACAGCTCATGGAAGAGGATGCGTTCAGTGCGAAACTTGTTTTCAGTGATGAAGCAACATTTTTTCTTAATGGTGAAGTGAACAGACACAATGTGCGAATCTGGGCGGTAGAGAATCCTCACGCATTCGTGCAGCAAATTCGCAATTCACCAAAAGTTAACGTGTTTTGTACAATCTCACGGTTTAAAGTTTACGGCCCCTTTTTCTTCTTCGAAAAAAACGTTACAGGACACGTGTATCTGGACATGCTGGAAAATTGGCTCATGCCGCAACTGGAGACCGACAGCGCCGACTTCATCTTTCAACAGGATGGTGCTCCACCGCACTTCCATCATGATGTTCGGCATTTCTTAAACAGGAGATTGGAAAACCGATGGATCGGTCGTGGTGGAGATCATGATCAGCAATTCATGTCATGGCCTCCACGCTCTCCCGACTTAACCGCATGCGATTTCTTTCTGTGGGGTTATGTGAAAGATTCAGTGTTGAAACCTCCTCTACCAAGAAACGTACCAGAACTGCGAGCTCGCATCAACGATGCTTTCGAACTCATTGATGGGGACATGCTGCGCCGAATGTGGGAGGAACTTGATTATCGGCTTGATGTCTGTCGAATCACTAAAGGGGCACATATCGAACATTTGTGAATGCCTAAAAAAACTTTTTGAGTTTTTGTATGTGTGTGCAAAGCATTGTGAAAATATCTCAAATAATAAAGTTATTGTAGAGCTGTGAAATCGCTTCAATCATTTGTAATAACCCTGTATAGCTTTCTGGAAAGTAACATCTCATTTGTGACTCTTGTGTTCTGGTCATAGCTGTCTGTTACACTGAATTGTTTTTGTCAGCGGCTTGTGTGGCTGTAGTCTACAGTTTTGTTAACGTTTCGACGTCGATTGTACTCAAGTCCAGAGTTTTGCAGGCAAATGACCACCGTATTTTTTTAATTTTATTGATTTGTTTTTGTATTAGGCGTTCCAGTTTGAGATTCCCTCGTGAGTATTTTAAGATACAGAATTGCTAGTCAAAAACGAACACAAACTTTTTGCTGACATAAACAGCTTAGACTTTAGAAGCTAAGATATACATCATACAGTTCCTCTTCAATTTCTGCTGAGGTTCTGTAAGCCACCGACGTCATGTAAACTGATAGGAAAAAAGCGATAGTAGTGAGACCCGGCAACAGGGCCTCGTCTTCCAATTCAACGATTAGAGTATCCATTGTTCAGGTGCTCACGAACATGAATATGGAAGTGGGATGGCGCGCCGTCGAGTTGAGACGACATTCTCTAGCGGCGCAGACTCCAACAATTATGGCAATATATTCGCATTAGAAAGAGCCCTCATACGTGAATAAGATCGACACTGCAACAATAGGGGCTGGATAATTCGTAGACAGAGCTGAATTCTGGGTTCAAAATCATTTGGGTCTACAAACTGCAAATCTTTTATGATGTAGTGGTGTAATTGACGCTCCTCAAGTAGTCTCCATACGGTATTCTTTAAAGTGTAGATTGTACGGACAAATCGGGGGATGCTCAATGATGAATCTTGTTCCACTCAAATTGTAAAGTAGTCGTCAATAACCTTGGGCAGAGCCCTGTGGTTTGAGCGACGCAATTTCTCGGCAATTCTATGGCAATAAATTTCTTCCTGTTCGGAAGACGCGTGTTATGAAACTTCTTTCTGTACATCCGTTCGGCTTCGCGGGCACTACGTCCTCCTGCACCGTACATCAGATTCAGATCTGCAAGTTCCAGTAACGAGTAAATCTCAATCTACGACAGTCAGTCATGAACAATAGTAAGCTTCACACTGGACAATAAAAATGGCTCTGTGCACTACGGGGCTTAACATCTCAGGTCATCAGTCCCCTAGAACTTAGAACGACTTAAACCTAACTAACCTAAGGACATCACACACATCTATGCCCGAGGCAGGATTCGAACCTGCAACCGTAGCGGTCGCGCGGTTCCAGACTGAAGCGCCTAGAACCGCTCGGCCACCAGAGGCCGGCTCACACTGGACACATCACAGACAGTTCTGTACTTTTTTCAGTAGCACTGTTACGACAGACAGTGTTTGTTATGACGAATAAAGCAATCTACAAACACGTACCTCAGTATAATTCACTGTAGAAGCTTCAGACAATCGTATATCATTCTTCATTGAGAGAGTGTACTATAGCCATAAAACTCACAGCGAGAAACGGAAGATATGATCTATGAAAAAGCAAACAAGTAAACCAAACTAAACTCGCAATTATTGTTCATGCAAGTTTTAGTACCACTTGAAATATTGATTTCCAGCCACTGGTTCGTTATGACGAAACACTCAGTGTAGGATGCTACTATACCTTATACATGATGACTGGGTGTTGTGTGCTGTCCTTAGATTAGTTAGGTTTAAGTAGTTCTAAGTTCTAGGGGACTGATGACCATAGATGTTAAGTCCGATAGTGCTCGGAGCCATTTGAACCATTTTTGAACCTTATACAGTTTTGATGTCTAAGGTATTTAGATATCCTGGGCAGTGTACAACTCAGTAACATATGGCTGAAACGTCATCTGTGTCGGAGTATTGTTTCAGGTTATTCTCTTCTTCTGTTATACGTTTGTCTATTCCTGAAGGTGTAAATGTCTGGACAAAACTTTTCATTAAGAGTTTACTATTTTTGCTTCTATGGTTTCTGTTGGCTTTTAGATTGGCAAATGATGTGCGGTGCAGCAGGATGCAGTGCCCGGGAAGCCGAACGAGTGTACAGAGAGAAGTTTCATAACACACGTCTTCCTAACAGGAAGAAATTTATTGCCGTAGATAGACCACACGAGAAATTACGTCGTGCAAGCCACAGGGATCTGGCCAAGGTTACTGACGTACTGACGACGTGAACGGTAAACATTATAAAAGGCTAGGGAGCTATCATTAGTCAGCATACTGACACATCTGTCACAGACATTTTTCGTAGTATCGCATTCGTATTAGCTAAGGTCGTGTTAATGTTTTCCTTATATTCCGAGACAGAGGTTTCAGGTAACCACCGCAAAAATCACTGTTTACTCTTACGCTTTTTCCGTCTCCGTCAAACGTGTTTTTATGCTCACAACTTTCTTAATCGTCTACGAATAAACGATGGTGGTAACTGTGAACTTTAGTCAGAACTCGTGTGTAAGTGAAATGAACGACGTGGCCCCTTTCACGACATCATACATGTAATAAGCACCTGCCAGCTAACGACAACGAGTGGTCATTAACCTTTACGAGCTCTGACCACATCCGCCACGGATCTGAGTAAGCCTGATATTCCCTCATTTGGGTTGCAAGTTACACTATGATCTGGGCGCCTGAATGGTTTGACGCTTGACCAATTCATCTCCCGTAAAGATACAAAGCGTGTCAGAAGAATATAGCTGAAAGCAGCAGCCGATTACAGGAATTATTCGAACATACCTAGCGAGCTGGAACGTGGTTACAGCAGTAGACGTACATTTGGGAGGGGCTCCAATCACCATCTTTTCCAGTGGCTTTTTCCTAAACCTTCTAAGGTGAATACCGGGATGGTCCGTTTGCAAAGTATTGGGGATATTTCCTTCCTCAACCTTCTCCTACCCCAGTTTGTGCTCCGTCTCTAATATTCTCGTCGCTGACGGGATGTTAAGCCCTAATCTTGCTACCTTCTCGTTTCTTTCCACGTTGCACGGTACATAAGGCCATTATCTAATACCTTTAACGACATTGTAGAAGATTTTCACAGTGTATGTTAATATTGGACAATCATCCATTCATCGATGACTCGTCTTCTATTATTTTAAATCTGTGTCCGGGTGTCTCTTCTGACGTCACACTTGTAATCGTGCGCTGTCAGGAGTGTGAACTTTATCGTGCATGCATTCGTATTTCAACTACTTTTCATTGTGTTTCTTAGGTGAAAACGGGTTTTCAGGAAATCATGTGTTACACCACCGTCCAGCCCTGCTGTTTTATTAGGTGGAAGCCCCACGTTCCATTCCTGGCGATATCTAAGGATTTTTCTGTGATGGAACCATATGGAACGAAGTTGCATCAGTATCGTGGGAGCAAATCAGTTTGATAAAATGAGCAGCAAAAATGATACTACAACCGACGCTGTGGGCTGGGAGCCACATTACATTTATTTATTTTACTCATTTGTCTATACTAGCAGACGCGCCCATAAAAATGGGGGAGGGGGGGGGGGGGCGGAAGGGGGCAAGAGGTATACGAGCTCGCCCTTCCATCCCCTAGCGGCCAGCATAGCGAAGTTCTTTATGGCACCCTAGAACAAAAATAAACCTGATCCACGTAAACGTTGATCCGATTATACTTCGTTCAGACTCACTCCAGTACAATACACTCATAATTAAACAGGTATCTTAGGACTTTTTTAATATCTCTTTACAGTCCTTCAGTACAGTTTTCCTGCTTCCCTATTACTGAATCCCAACGTCTCGGAAGCTCTGTTACTCCTTTCAGGACACCATTTTTGTTCATCTGTTGATGGCTCGGGTAACAGGTTCAAAAATGGCTCTGAGCACTATGGGACTTAACTTCTGAGGTCATCAGTCCCCTAGAACTTAGAACTACTTAAACCTAACTAACCTAAGGACATCACACACATCCATGCCCGAGGTAGGATTCGAACCTGCGACCGTAGCGGTCGCGCAGTTCCAGACTGAAGCGCCTAGAACCGCTCGGCCAGCCCGGCCGGCTCGGGTAACAGGGTAACGGTGTTAGAAAACTGTTCCAGAGGAAGATAGGTTTTTTCGACTTAGGGAACGAATCGAAGTCTGATGGACTCACGTCCGAGCTGTAGGCGAATGTGGCAGCACATTCCATCCGTATTCGCGCAGTTTTTGGGCTACAACATTGCCGATATGCAGGCGAGCACTGTCGTGAAGGTCATGTGGCCAAGCCTCGAGCATCTGAGGTCGGGTTTTGTGCATTTTTCTACGGAGGTTACGATAATACACTGCTATAACACTTGTTGAAGGACGACTGCCACATGTTTCACACTTCGTTCATCTGTTGACATTTTTGGTCTTCCGAGTCTTTGATTGTCGTCTCTGCTCATACAACCACCACGACAACGATTAACCCAACGTGAAACTGTATTATTTTCCACTGTAAAATCACCACAAATTGCACTTTACTTGCTGTGGGTTTCTGTCGCTTTTCGCTGCGTAAAATTTCGATCTTGAGGTACGACCTCTGATCTTCTAAACAGTGACAGTACCCGAGAACTCTGCAGCATCCATTTGTCCGTCTCGCCAATTTTATTTTAGAGTACACAGTGAAAAAACAAAAACACGTGCTTCGTCCTCAAGCTCCCAACAACGCTGTCGTAATTTTCATTGTTGTTGCACCAAACAGTCCGCAGTAACACCAAACCGCGCATTATTTATGAAACATCCCTCGTATCTTAAACGGAAATCAGTGGTGACTCGTAACCACACATTCGTAGTCATCCTACAAACATTTCGTTTGCGGACTCAAGTCTAATGAACGTTTTTGCTTTTGCTATCGTATGCTTTCAAACATATAACTTCTCGCTGTTAATTGTGATCCACAAGTAATAAATCTCCTGTGGAACAAAGCTTGGTGCAAATAATTTCCTCTGACGCCGTTTCAGTGACGGGTGTTTCTGTTTAAATTGGTGCCCCCACCAGTAAATAATCGATCTCTGCTGTAGACTGCAGTTCAGAAAGTACTGGTCTATGGTTCAAATGGCTCTGAGCACTATGGGACTCAACTGCTGAGGTCATTAGTCCCCTAGAACTTAGAACTAGTTAAACCTAACTAACCTAAAGACATCACAAACATCCATGCCCGAAGCAGGATTCGAACCTGCGACCGTAGCGGTCTTGCGGTTCCAGACTGCAGCGCCTTTAACCGCACGGCCACTTCGGCCGGCTACTGGTCTATGCTAAGAAGTCAAAATATGTGTGAATTTTAATAGGTTTTCTTTAATAAAAATGAATAGCGTCCTCCGCAGGTTCGTTTTCCGGGAATATTGGCTGTCGTAAATACCACGATTTCCTTCGGACATTTCGCAGACATGTGTGGTTTGCAATGTCTGAAGTTCGTCACTTCTCACATTTGATAGATAGTGTCGATGTTTCCTTCCACACTTTCGACAGTAGTAATCACAGATGTCAGCGAAACGCTAGACAACCGTCGACGATAGCCTGTTTCTAAGGAGGGAACCCGCGAGGAAAGCTGCATAGACGGCCGCGAATTCCTGAATGTTTTTTATGAATAAAATGTGCTTTTAATAACACATATGTACCTGAAAGTGATCAAATACAGAATTTCAGTCAATTTAACCTTCTTGTTATCCACCCCTTTCTCGACACTATGCCAGATCGTTCAGAGTGAGCAGACTGGGGTACATCGCCCCCTGACGCCCCAGTAATGTATTATTATCTGCCATATATGACCACCCGCACCCCTCCGGCCATTGTCTATAATACTTTGGGTAATAGCCATTTATTTCCGCCCTTGTACTTAATACAAAACGTTAGTTTTTGGAAAATATTTGTCGTGACAGTTTTAGTTGCATTAAATTTACTGACAAAGCAAACATACTAGCACCATATTGTTAGCCTGTTGACTATATAAAGCTGCGGTAACGCATGGCTCTCTTCCGTCATCGGTGAAAATCATATCAGAGGAGACGCGAGATGTCGTCAGTGTGCATTAACGAAGAAGGAATTGGAATAACCAACTCAATATTAGCAAAAACGAAGAGTGATAACAGAAGTATGTTGTACAACATATGAAATGAATATAAAACTATCTACGTCTTATCTCTTACAATTCTTTTCCTTTGCAAAACTTGAAGTCTTCTGAATGTTTTACTGTACCATATGAACTAATTCTGTAGAAAATTTTGTGACATACCCGGCTCTGTCGAAGCCTGGGCTCAACAGTAAAAAAAAAATTCGACCAGTGAAAATCGAGCTACTGTGAGTTGTCATTATCCAGCAATAAAAGCAGGAATTGCTTCACGGTTCCGTGGTTTCGGTCGCCCCTCCCCACTGTCTCTCTACTCACGAAGGCTCATGCGCTGTGAAGAACAGATGGAGCAGCCGGCAGCTTACCTGATGCAGAGCTGCTTATTGGTTCATTTAACATTTTAAAAATAGCAGGAGGGACCTCGTGCCTCACACATTGTAAAGTTACCGGCTGAGTGCGGGCAGCTGCCGGATAAAATAACTGATGACACACGGAAAACTCTTGTAGAAAGAGGCCCTTTTAGATAACTGATATTAACATTCCAGCCGATAAGACAGGTAGAAGATTTACTCAGGCAAACTATAAAGGAAAAATGCCTAACGGTGAAAAAATATACAGAGAATGTCTTATCCATGTTTAAAAAAATTAGATTTTTTGTTTTTGTTGCAAAATTTCAGTGCTAAAACTATCTCGTTTCCACGTACGTCAGGGTTTTCAGATTGGTAAAATATGTTCGGATTTCTTATCCAACATGAAAAATCCACAGACCATATACTCGTAAAAGCAAATCAATCATGGTAATAATTACACTTGCATTTGCGTCTAGGCAAAATGTTTGTTGAAGAAAATAAGAGGTTCGTTCAGGCTGAGACTTAGCCCTGGAACAAGATATTATAGTAGTTACTTTATATAACACGTTTCCTGGGACACAGGCGTTAGCGTTTCGAGGAACGACAGAAAATAGCGGACATGTTGAAACTGTACATCGCCACGTTTGATGAGATGAAAGAGTATTCGTTAAGTATAAGTTTTCATGAAACCAGTGTGACTATCTCAGTAAAGTAATTTAGTTCTCTGTTGTCAATATATATTCAGCATCGCATTTTAAATGAACTTAAAAAAGGAACGTACTACTCAGTTCAAATTGGTTCAAATCGCTCTACACACTATGGGGCTTAACATCTGAGGTCATCAGTCCCCTAGAACTTAGAACTACTTAAACAGAACTAACCTAAGGACATCACGTACATCCATGCCCGAGGCAGGATTCGAACCTGCGGCCGTAGCGGTCGCGCGGTTCCAGACTGATGCGCCTAGAACCGCTCGGCCACACGGCCGGCCGTACTACTGTTATTTTAGACTATATTCTTGACGCGAGTCAATTTCAGTGGGCGTCGGTTTTATTCAAACAGAGCCTGCTGAAGTAATAATTATCGAAGAACATTCCCTCGGGTTTATTCCAGTTACAGCCACTACTGTCGAGTTTCTAACCGATGTTTTCTTAAATGTGCTGGTAAGACGACAGACTGCTATGAAAAATATGCGAGGCCAAGTAAACGATAACGGTTCGAAGACGAAAGGGAAAACATTGGTGTTAAAAAAAATTGAAAACCTTAACCCTCGAGCGTTTTTTGTGCCTTTGCTCATTCGTTAAACCTTGTCGTGAACAACGCAGTGCTGTCAGGTCTTGTTACGTGAACATTTTCAGTACAGTTCAAAAGATTTTCAATTTCTTCTCTGCATCTACTAATTGATGGGCTATTTCGAAGAAGCTTGTATTTAATTTGACAGTAAAACCTCTCAGAGGTATCCGTTGGGAAAGCCGAATAGATGCCTTAGAGCCTCTCAGGTACTACACTGAACATGTGTATGATGCTCTTTACGAAGCTAGCGGAGATTCTAAACAGGATGTTCTAGGAAGAAATAGTACCACCGATACTGTAAGAGAGCTAGAAAAGTTCAAATATCATTGTTGCACTCTGGTCTGATATGAAGTTATGTTTAAGATCAACCAAGTCAGCAAAGAAAAGTTCTTGCTGACAAACGTGGATTTCATTGAGTCCGTGATAAAGAAAATTCCTCTGAGCATAGTGAAGAAGCAGTTTGTAAAACGGTCTAACGATGAACCTACTGTAGAAGATAAAGCAGAACGCTCCTTTAAGGTAAATTTTTCTACCTTACTATCAGTACAGATATTTGCTCTCTAAAAAATAGATTGGAGCTTGTGAACAGACTTAGAAAAAGCTTCAGCTTTCTAGACGATATTCATGTTTGCAGACGTTGTATGGTGGAATACTACAAGTTGCATTCAATAACTTCAGACTGTGTTAAGTGATGGTGATGAATGTGACATCAAAGGGAAGGAACTAAACGATGCAGTTTTGGCTTACCGCCCATTCCCCTTCCTGGAAGTTTTTCACAAAGCTCATTATTTGATATGACAAAAATCAATTGCGTTGAAATTTTTCCCAATACTTTCGTCAGCTGAAGAATCTTTCTGACTTCATCAATATCTATAGTCAGTGGTGAAATGGGTTTTCCAAAACTAAAGTTGGTAGAGATACACCTCAGCTCAACTCTTTCTAGAGAACAGTTGTGTGGACTGTCAAATTTAGCAGTTGAAAGCGATATCTTGAAGTCAATAGATTCAGATGCTATTTGGAAACATTTTGCAACGTTAAATACTAGAAAAGTTTCAGTATGACGTTTTCGTCCAAGGAAAAATTTGTCATTACATACACATAAATTTATATTTTCCTTTTTAGTTGCACACGTAAAAAGTTTCATCGTGTTTATCAATTTTCAACTATTCTTATGACAAATTTTATAAAATTTATTTACTTGCTTGTAAGTTTTCTTCATATATAAAATACTACTTACGCAGTTACGCTGTTGTTTAAAACTTCAACATAAAATCAGTAGATACTTTTTGTATTGCAGTTCTACGTTTCTGTTGGAATATGAAACAATTTACAAATTATTGAATTAAAAATTTTAGTTATAAAATTAAAAATAACAGATATTTACATTTTATTTTTCCAATTAGTTTAATAAGGGACACATTTTTACTGAAGCTAGAGCCGCGCAGCACGTGTAGTTTTTCCCCCTTTCACTACAAGGTTTTAAAGATCCAAGGAATTACCTTGAATCGATATGAATTGTTTCTTCTTTTAACACTTAGAACTGGAGTAAGCTTCAGAAATTTATTTCTGTTACAGGGATGTCTATATGGTATTTATTTTAAAGGAAGATAACAGCTCATTTCTACGATAACTAGATTTAGATTTATATCCAAAGCTAATTAATGTCTGGGGGGAGTGGGGGGGGGGAGGAGGAGAGCGCCAAATGCTATGTTGCTTGTGCGGAAAAATATTCCCGAACAGGCCCTGGGCAATACTCATCACTGTCCACCAGGCAGTACACTTTTTACTACATGACGAATTCCAGTGACGTTGAGAAACGGTTTGTCATCCTCCACGAAGTCAGAATCTCCAACCTCCGCACTTTCACCTCTTTCCCAAGACGAAACAACTTGCTGTTGGTACACTCTTCGAAGTGTGTAATTTCGGCGTAGCTGTCACGGACCGGATGAGTCAGGTAGGTGAATTGTACGAGAAGAGTCAGCTGAAACCGTTGACGTAAGACAACTGCATCGTGGTTACGGCGAATGGGCGATAGTAAGTGTTGTTAACAAATATCCTTGTAAGACCAGACCTCATTTACTCTCATAAAAACCTTCGTACGTTTCGTTCCCATGGTCCAGTTTTCATTCTCTCCACTTTTCGTTTTTCTTCCGTCATTCTTGCGCCTAGATAATTCGAGAACGCTTGTTTTCCCAGAGTACCTCACGATTTCTTAGTGTATTTGCTCCAGATTTTGCTGCCTTAAATTTTATTTGATTTCTTATAAGTTTTGCATACAACTTTCTGTATCTCCTTCGGACAGCGGCAGGTTTATCCATTTGCCCTGATTTGTGTATCTCGTTTCCATCACGTTTTGCCTTGGCGAGCTTGTCGCCTTAAGCTCAATGCACACTAGACGTCACAAAACACTCCACAATGTAGGTGTTTCAAACAGGGGGTTCACAATAAATTTCGATGGAACAAAATATCACGGATCGTCGATGTCAAGGACTCTGTTGAAGAAAGTTTTAACGTTTTCGTGAAGTGATAATATATGAAGTTAATTCATTCGCACTATGTTTACTCATGTCACTGTTATGGACTTCCTGCCGTTATTTCTTCTTTATCATTATTTTGAGACTTGTTTTGTATCTGCAACTCATTGCGAATGTCACATGAGAATCTGACATTTTTCCTTCGAGTTTCTCTCTCGAAAATGACCTAACTTCTGAAAGTGAAATATTATTTAGGTTTAACAATGTTTAAAGAAGGCTTAAATTTTCATAAAGGTAGAAAATAAACAAATCTGAAGAGCTTCGTACGAAAATTATTTCAAGAATAAAGCAGTCATTGAGAGAAAATAATACAGATTTTTTAATATTACTTGGCAGTTAATAGAAATTAAGAATCAAAAGATAAAAAATCGACGAATATGTACTGTTAAATATTATTCCTGTATGTGTATATACATTTTCTCCAGCATATAAATGCTTATACTTTGAAATATACGTACGACACTTTTTCTATTATTTCAACAACCCGCAGAGTGCAAAATTTACCGTATGATCTGAGTCAAGAACATCCATTATTAAATTTGCTTTGGTCGTTAATGAATTCAACTGCTTACTGCTTACACAGCTAGTTGCTTAATTTTGAAACCATATTCCGACTTTTTTTGAAGAAGGTCGGTCTCACTTTCAGTATTGAGTTGCGCGACTTGGATGTGATGCCTTTTCGCTTAATGTGATGGGGCCTTTTTTTATTTCACAGGAGTTCCGTCAAGGTATCCAGCATCTCCTTACGATAACTAAAAACACAATCCAAGCATCTCTCTCAAGAAATAATTTACTAACAGAGTGACGATTGAGACAGTCAGACGTTACTGATAGGAGATCGATGAGACTGATATTACAACAGACGTAACAGAAAAACGCAAGTTCCGGAACATGAGACAAAATTAACTTGGTGTTACATTGTACGTATAGAGAACATCAACATACAGATTTTAAAAAATAAGATCTGTTTACTTTATTACCATGGATATAAAAACTATGAACACTGTGTTGTTCAAAGTTACCTTATCCCATACACTAAACAAATTAAAGAACTACATGAGTAACAAATACAAATCTAAATCATCATTAAAGATACCATTTACAAATTCTAATTAACTTATAAATATATTTAAGAGTTTGTTAGTTCAAAGAACTTAGAATTAATCGGATAAGTACGGTAATCGATGATTTTAAGATCTTCGTGTGTTTTTGTCGCTCTTTGTTTTATCATATTTTATATACATCAATAACGAATGTATGATGTCATCTTCAACTGCACTTCAATCGCAATTCGGGTAAGCTGATAACCTTAAAAGGTGTTTATTTTCGTCAGTAGCTATGTGGAATGCCGTTAACCTAATAATAGTGACAGTGTCCTTCCTCTTTAATAGTAGAATTAAGAAACCACGTTCAATTGGTGGCAACCGGTCTCTATTCGCTGCTGATGCCATCTGCCCAGCCAGAACGCCAGCTGCTACGACTGCTTCACTAATAACCTAGATGTCGACGACACTCTCAGCTCTCTCTCGCTCTCCCACGACTGCCTGAAGACGCTTCGCCGACACAGCATTCCGTTAAGCGCTGTGCTGGCAGCCGACGCATACACCTGTGACGTCACGGCCGCCGGCGGCCTTGGGGTGGCGACCACAAGGATTTCGGCCACCACCGCGGCATTCGTGCCTTCAACCGCGACTGACTCGGCGCACTTCCGTTTACAAGGTGCATCCAGTAACGTTAACTACCATTTCAGAAAACGTACAGTACTAAATCTGATGATTCTGTGCTGAAACAGGTTTTAATTATGTGCTGTAAAGTTAAATGCACCCATCAACAGTATTTATTAATGTTAATATAATAATAATTATTAATAATAACATATTTTTTATTATTTCCTACCTCTGTTAACATAACTAGGTGTAAAGAACCTGCTTGTTTTTTGAACTGCAAAAACGACGTTAAATTTGTTTCATTTGTACAGCTTCTAACTACATGCTACGTATAGTTGTCCGTGCAAGAAACACGATTCTTTGATTCACTCCACACCATTGGAATGTTTGTCCGTGTGTTTTATTGATAGTAACTCTATACGCGAATCTTACCGGAAACTGGACTAATGAAAGCTGAATAGTAATTTAAATGAACTGAATGGAGTTCGTGATATTAATATTGACTTCCCTTTTTATTTTCCGGTTAATATTTCCGCTTCTGTAATGTAGTTTAGAACCTTTTTTGTGAGGCATACTGGAAACATTGAGCGAATTCAGAAATTCTGTTGGGAAGCTCACACTTTCGCCTTAGTTCTTCATAAAACCAACCGATTTAAATGTGTATTTTTCGTACTAGTAGCATATTTTGTATTCGCTGATTTGTTTGTTGAACTACCTCGTATTTTGTTGCCAAAATTGCTTGCTCACACAACTGTTCTTTGACTACGTAGTTTCTCTTGATGTGTGGATACGTTTTTTCCAATGAGCTGTTCTTCTGTCTTTACTACATTGCACAACTCATCGGTTACAGCGATTTCTCCAGAGTGCTGATGAATGTGATATCGTATGTCTTGTATCCGGGTTGTATTCTAGAACATTCGAGAAAATTCTACAGCATTCGAGAATTTTCACAAACGCTCGAGGACATTATTAAGTATTTTTTCCTGGAAAATAAATTGATGCGAAAGAGACACAAGGTGTTCTGATGAAGACTACGATGTGATGGGGACCACTTCAGACACTCCTATCCACAACCACACCAGCTACCACCGAACAACCACCATAGCGAACAACGGGAGAACCAAGGACAACAACAAACACAAAATGCAGTTAACGGCACACAGGCTGATTCCGTGATGATGTTTTTACTTTCAGGGACGATTGTGAAGGATAAATATATCAGTTTATTGTAATGGACCCTGGTCCGGAAATAACAGTCGAAAGATATAATCGAAAAACGTTCTGTTACCTCTGACAATGGAATACATGAACCAGTACTGTTGTTACTAAGACTGCAGCGAAGGCAACTTTCAGACCAAAACAAGTCAAAACTGTCCAGTAAACATAGAGCTCTAAAATGCATACCTTCAGAACTATGAGCACTTGTTCACCTTCGATACTGTGAAACTTACCTCTTCTACTGCAGGCTCTTTGGTTTCTGAAGAGGTTTCGTTTCCATATTTTTGGAGCGGGTAGTATGAACCATAACAAGCAAAAAAAAGGTCAGCAAATATGGCCTCAAAAATGTGTACCTTAAGAACCATGGGCACTTGTTCAGGAGAAGACGTGTTTCACACTGACGAAGCTGAACAAATCCTCGTAACGCATAAATTATGCGCTTTAGAGCCCATGTTTACGAGACATTTTTGTCTTGTTTTGGTCCGTACCAGCTCCTCCAATAGTTGCCTACGTTACAATCTCAGCAAGAACAGTACCGGTGCATGTATTCCCTGTCGGAGATATCAGAACGATTTTAGCTTATAGCTTTCGATTCTGTCGTTTCCGCAGCAGGACCTGTTACCTAAGATTCTCTATCATCTCTGAAATTTTGTGATCATCACGGCACCACCCTGTGTATTAATTTCCGAGAAACATAGTTCCCGACGACTCAGAAGAAATAAGTTGAAATAGACCACAAATAGGAGATGACACTCGCTTGTTCTCGCTTCCCGCGCCCGGGTTCCCGGGTTCGATTCCCGGCGGGGTCAGGGATTTTCTCTGCCTCGTGATGGCTGGGTGTTGTGTGATGTCCTTAGGTTAGTTAGGTTTAAGTAGTTCTAAGTTCTAGGGGACTGATGACCATAGATGTTAAGTCCCATAGTGTTCAGAGCCATTTGAACCATTTGAACACTCGCTTCTGTTTACAAGTAACTTACACGTCAGCTGAAAACAAAATCCAAGCATATCTCGCAAGAAATAATTCACTAACAGAATTAGCTAATCCTTACTAACATGAGATCGATAGTAGCACGATGATTGAGATAAGGAAGTAAGGAAGGAAGACTAGTGCTTAACGTTCCTTGTAGATCTAGCATATCTATACAATTATAGACTCTGCTAACCACTGTACAAATGCGTACAAGTATTGTCAGTTTTTCTGTCCTATTCCATTCGCCTATTGAGCGAGGAAAACTACGACTGTCTATATGCCTGCCTCTGTATCCACCTTAATCCATCTTATCATAGTCTCATAATCCTACGCTATGAATACAATAGTGGCAATATAATGGCCGCTCAGTCATCTCCAAATACACGTTCTCTTAATTCAATGAACAGGATTTCGCGAGAACTGAGTTGTCTTTCTTCCAAGGATCCCCATTTTAATTCTCCGAGCATTTTGCTACATTTTCGTATGGGTTACACCGACCTGTTATGATCACAGGAACGTGTCTCTAAAGTAGTTACATGTCTTTTGCTATGCTTTTTTTATAAAGCCACCAAACACTTGAGCAATACTGTCAAATCAGGCGCACTATCGTCATGTACGCGATTAATGCATCTATAACAATACTCTGCAAGCCACTTAACGGTGCATGGGAGAGGTTACTTCTCGTACCACCTACTAATCTTCCCTTCTCTGTTTCATTCGCTATTGGCGCGTGGGAAGAATGATTATGGGTAAGCCTATTTATTAACTCTAAATTCTCGATTTTTCTCCTTGCGCTCATTTCGCGAGATTTATTTGAGAGGAAGCAATATGTTGGCTGACTCGTCCCGCAAAGTACCTTCTCGAAATTTCAGTAGTCAGCCTCTTTCCGTGACGCACAACGCCTCTCTTGTAGCCTCGGCCAATGGAGTTCGTTGAGCATCTCTGCAACGCTCTTTGCGCGGACTAAACGATCCCGTGACTAACAGCGACGCTCTTTGTTGGATCTTCTGTACGTCTTTCTAAGTCCTACCTAGTAACGGTCCCAGGTTGATGACCAATACTCAAAAAAAGGTCTACAAGCATCTAGTAAACCACTTTTTTAGTGGTTGAATTGCACTTCCTTAAGATTTTTCCCATGAATCTGAGCCTGTCATCTGATTTTTCCACTATTTGCTATTTGTTTTATAAGGTCATTCAACTTAAGGTCGCTGTAGATAGGTACTCCTAGATATATTACAGTATATACTGTTTCCAACGGTTTGTCATCAATAGTGTAGCTGTACAGAAGTGGATTTCTTTTCCTACGTATGAGCAATACGTTTCATTTATTTATGTTCAGAGCCAACTGCCAGGGCCTGCACCATTGAACTATTCTCTGGAGGTCATTCTGCAAATCGTTACCATCTTCTGGCGTTTCTTCTTTATTATAGACAACCGCATCATCTACGAACAGCGGTAAAGAGCTTCTGACGCATTCTACCAGATCATTTATATATATAATGTAAACAGTCTTATCACACTTCCTTGGTGCACTCCCGAAATTACTGTTACAGATGCATTGCATTTTTTGAGAACACTTTCAAAAAGTCTAAATTTTCGACTCGCTTTCCCTACGACCGATTTTACGTAATTTCCTATTTACCGTCGCTTCTTAGTATTACACTTAAACAGTTACACCACTTTAGATGCTCGAGATGTTCCCTGCTAATCTCATAATCGGGGATTATACGGTTCTTTCTCTTTGTTACACGTATTATATCACATTTATTCACGTTTAAACAGAGCTGACATTCACTGCACAAGCAGAAATGTTGTTCATGTCTTTCTCCATTTCCTTACGATCGATCGATGGCGATACCTTCCTGTAGGCAATAGCACTATTAGCGGACAGCTTCGCAGTGCTGACGATCATGTCTGATAAATCGTTTGTGAATCACGCTTCCTTGGGCACACCCGTTGTTAGTTTCATTTCCCTGGGACATGACATATTTGCAAAGATAACCCATATGACCGCAGCGTGCTTACTAGTCAGTGCACCAGTGTCGAAAGCGCTTGGGACATCTCCACTCTAGAATCTCAGATTCTATAGAATCTATCTGTTCACCAGCTTTTATTGTTTTTCAAATGCCATCGACAATGAGGTCACCAGAGACGGAGCACAAGGGTGGTTTGGACAGGGAAATCGGCCGTGGCCTTTTCAAAGGAAGCACCCCGGTATTTGCTGTAAGCGGTTAAGGAAAGCCCTTGGAAAACGTAATTAGGATAGCCGGACGGGAATCTGAAACCAGATCTTTCCGAATGTCAGTCCAGCGTGCTGATCTCTCTCGGTGACCTGAGGGAGGCTACAGTTTAATTTGTCATTATAGACCGAGCACCAGCTCGTTAGGCAAAATCGGGAGAAGGGACCAGCCGTGGTCTTATCGAAGGAGCCATGTCGGCATTCACCAAATGGGTTTCGGTGGAACTATACGCCGCTTTTTTCTCACAAAACTTATTTCCCATTAACGTGCTATCTATTTTGAACTAACTCCATCATTAGTTCTTTGGCGACGGGACGTTAAACACTAACCACCACCACCATTAGGACTTTGGCGAATGGCTCACAGCCTCAATCGGCGAATGTGTAACATAAGATTCGACAGAAAGTTGAAATGAAGTTGCTGAGCTGTATTATTATTCACTTCTCTGTAAGAGCGCTGGACAGAGAAAAGTCTGAATTCTTAACTATCGATTGTCGCCTTGCCAAAGATAAAACTGCCTAGCGATTCTGCAGAGCTACTATCCATATGTCCCTAAGCTTCATTGCCTACTCTTTCCTATTAAAATTATCCTGATGCTCGTAAATCTCACTGGCTTCTCTACATAGTCGTGGAGAATAATTTGACATTACAGATAAAATTTTTATTTCAGAAAACTTCGTACTTCATACATGTGTGCAGGTGTATGTTGAGGCGGAAGTTTTCGCGGCCATTCCGAGTAAGAATAGCCATACAGCCACGTGTGTTGAAACGTAATAAAAACAGATTCGTGCCTCTTGCTTCGACCGCCTGTGAAGGACGCGCATTTAAGTTAACTATTCCGGTGTCTAGAATGGCCACAGCAACCTTCCCGCATACAGTCTCGACATTAACAGACCACAAGCGTGGCTTGGAATTGTACCGTTCTCTGCGGGCCTCCGCCTCTGACGTCAGTAAACCGTCTCACGAAACGAGCGGCTGCATTCGCCTTGGCGTACTCCTGCGCCGTGCTTGACCCACTGGTGGAGATGGGCGCCAGAGCGCCTTCCGTTCGGCGCAGACGGCGTCTGGATGGTCGGCGAGGCAGGCTCCAGGGCTCCAGGCAGCGGGGTGAAAGTCTCGCAGCGGACAGCTTACGCAACCTGAGTGTAATAGCCCGCGCGCCGCGCCGAACCGCAGACCTTTCGCGATCGCAGGAATTGCGTACAGAGCACACAACGGTACCCTGAGGAAGGACTGGATTAAACGGAGCTACAAGCCCTCAGTCTCCGGTTAATGAGCGGAGATGGAACTTTTTCCAGCTGCTACGAATGCTTACGGTGCATATTTATTACCTTTATTACGTCCATCAAATACCCATATTCTAGGAACTACAAGGTAAAGTGCTTCTTTGATAAATAGTAGCTACTTCTCTTATTATAATTTGGTACTAGATGGGTCCATAGGCCTCATGTAACTATTAAACGTGGTTGTTACCGCTTACAGATATCAAATAATTTACTTTTCAAAAAAATGGTTCAAATGGCTCTGGGCACTATGGGACTTAACTGCTGAGGTCATCAGTCCCCTAGAACTTAGAACTACTTAAACCTAACTAACCTAAGGACATCACACACATCCATGCCCGAGGCAGGATTCGAACCTGCGACCGTAGCGGCCACGCGGTTCCAGACTGCAGCGCCTTTAACCGCACGGCCACACCGGCCGGCTTACTTTTCAATTACTGTGATTGCACTAGGCAAAAGTCTCAAATACAAATTTCCGCACATACATAAATACAGCCGCTAGTCCGAACATCAAGCAAGTGTGAACGGTGGCCAAGTCATGACGTCATACAAAGTATGACTTGGACACCGTTCTTATTTAGTTGATGTTAGGACAAGCGGCTGTATTTATGTCTGTTTGGATATTTGTATTTGAGTACAATAGTCTAAAACTACTAACAGGGTGAATGCGGGGACTAAATCCAACTACTGTTCTCCGCACCTACAAGACGCTCATCCGTCCCATCTCCACCTATGCCAATGTTCTGTGGGCCTCTCCTCCAAAATTCTGCCACCCTGCTCAAGTCAAGAGCGTCATGAGTCCGCCAAGCCTTCTGTGCCCGTCTACCATCTCCCACCCACCTCCTTTACCAGTTAATCAAATTTCCCCATATCCTTCAATACTTTGAACACCTGCTTCTCTCCTAAACCTGCACCCTATATGCAGTCCCGCACCCTATATTCAGCATACAGCCTCCACCATCCTTGAGCACCCTAAGCAGCTGCCACACCTCTACCAACAGGTTCCACCTGCCCTCCACCTCCGCGCACTGCATATCCTTTCCCAGCGGAATTTAAATCACCTTCCACTCCCTGACTATGGACTCATCCCCGGATCCACCCATCCTTTCCTCGCCCAGCTGACATCCTGCTCCTATTCTAACAGACGCATCCCCACTATCAGTTTCTTCCCACAAAGACGCGTCATCCTTCTCCATCCGACATCCCAATACAGCCTACCTCCCAACCTACACTCGCCGTTACCAGGAGCCCACAGCACATCATCCCCATTATGGCTTCCAATGTACATCACATTATCATCGTCTTTTCATGAACATAACCATCTCTAGTTTAAGTTCATAAATTATTCTATTTCAGTCTCAACAATTTCCAGAAATCAATGGCTGAAACACGGTAACGCAGCCGTTACCAGCCCGACTCACGGCCCCCCGCTAATGGGGCTGGGGAATGTAATAACTGTAACATTTAAACGAAAAAGAAACTGTATTAGGAACTTCTGCCTTATGAAGAGTAATAACTGAAATTACAATCGTAATAAATAAAAAATAAATTATTTGACATTTGGGGAGCGGATACAACCATGTTTAATACTTCTTCTACATTTATTATTATGTGTTATTATAGTTTCACTACTGGTCATTAAAATTGCTACACCACGAAGATGACGTGCTAAAGACGCGAAATTTAACCGACAGGAAGAAGATGCTGTGATGTGCAAACGATTAGCTTTTCAGAGCATTCACACAAGATTGGCGCCGGTGGCGACACCTACAACGTGCTGACATGAGGAAAGTTTCCAACCGATTTCTCATACACAAACAGCAGTTGACCGGCGTTGCCTGGTGAAACGTTGTTGTGATGCCTCGTGTAAGGAGGAGAAATGCGTACCATCACGTTTCCGACTCTGATAAAGGTCGGATTGTAGCCTATCGCGATTGCGGTTCATCGTATCGCGACATTGCTGCTCACGTTGATCGAGATCCAATGACTGTTAGCAGAATATGGAATCGGTGGGTTCAGGAGGGTAATACGGAACGCCGTGCTGGATCCCAACGGCCTCGTATCACTAGCAGTCGAGATGACAGGCATCTTATCCGCGTGGCTGTAACGGATCGTGCAGCCACGTCACGATCCCTCAGTCAACAGATGGGGACGTTTGCAAGACAACAACCATCTGCACGAACAGTTCGACGACATTTGCAGCATCATGGACTATCAGCTCGGACACCATGGCTGTGGTTACCCTTGACACTGCATCACGGACAGGAGCGCCTGCGATGGTGTACTCAAAGACGAACCTTGGTGCACGAATGGCAAAACGTCATTTTTTCGGATGAACCCATGTTCTGTTTACAGCATCATGATGGTCGCATGCGTGTTTGGCGACATCGCGGTGAACGCACATTGGAAGCGTGTATTCGTCATCGCCGTACTGGCGTAGCACCCGGCGTGATGGTATGGGGTGCCATTGGTTACACGTCTCGGTCACCTCTTGTTCGCATTGACGGCACTTTGAACAGTGGACATTACATTTCAGATGTGTTACGACCCGTGGCTCTACCCTTCATTCGATCCCTGCGAAACCCTACATTTCAGCAGGATAATGCACGACCGCATGTTGCAGGTCCTGTACGGGCCATTCTGGATACAGAAAATGTTCGACTGCTGCCCTGGCCAGTACATTCTCCAGATCGCTCACCAACTGAAAACGTCTGGTCAATGGTGGGCGAGATACTAGCTCGTCACAATACGCCAGTCACTACTCTTGATGAACTGTGGTATCGTGTTGAAGCTGCATGGGCAGCTGCACCTGTACGCGCCATCCAAGCTCTGTTTGACGCAATGCCCAGGCGTATCAAGGCCGTTATTACGGCCAGGGATGGTTGTCCTGGGTACTGATTTCTCAGGATATATGCACCCAAATTGCGTGAAAATGTAATCACATGTCAATTCTAGTATAATATATTTGTCCAATGAATACCCGTTTATCATCTGCATTTCTTCTTGGTGTAGCAATTTTAATGGCCAGTAGTGTACTAAGCTTTTCAGTCTCTTAGCATGCCAATGGAGAGTATCTCTCCAGTTACTGGGAGGTGGGCGTTCTACTATCTACGAAACCACACATACAAAATCAGAGACGTAAATACATATTCTACTCTAAACAAATTACAGCGCTACTTACATCACAGTAAATTACCGCTTATAGACAGTTTTTTTTTTTTTTTTTTTTTTTTTTTTTAACTATAGGGGCGCCGAGACAGCCTTCTACTTACTGCTTATATGCTGATCACCCCTTATCTATCTTTTGTCCCTCGTCTCTGGCCTCCTGAAGCTTTTATGTCATATGTGGTATCATGCGCCAGTCCACCAGATCGACCAGACGGAAGGTCGGCCAAGTCTTATTAACGGTTATTATGTATTGTTCTAGGAATTCGTGTTACTGGCCCTTACCAGCACATTGGGCTTTCCTGGTCTGTTTTCGCATTCAGTTTTGCCTCTCACACTCCTGTTGACCTCAATTAGAAATGCTGTCCAACATTCTTATAGAGACCTTTGTTTTCTCTGGTTCGTGGAATACATACCTTGTGTCTAGTTCTTGTCTCTCCACCGAGGCAGCTCGTGCGGAGTTGTGACACACGAACACGATGTACTCGGCTTCCCATTTTTCGACTCCACAGCCACATGGGTGCTCGGCCCCTTCCCTGTACTGCGTAGGAACACCGGATAGGGATCATATCAAGCGAGAAAGTGCACAAGTCCTTTACTTGGTTTTCCTAAGGCACGACCATCTTTTAGTAGCACGGCCTCATTCATGAGTGCCGTTGTTAGCCGTGTCCATATGTAACACGGAGCTAACAGCACCCGCTTTGAAGGATTACGTCAGCTCCCCTGGTAATTATACGCGAATCGTAGCTCCGACTTCTCGTGGAACGTGCTGTTAGTTGATCAGTACCGTAACATGCTGTAGCGAAGTATTGCTTTCATCAGCGACATTTTATTTCTAAAATGTGTACACCATCGTCTTGTGATTCTGGTGTCGAACTGGTTGCTCTGGTTGTGTCAACATGTCCCGCACGTGCCTACAGGGGTCCTTTCGATGAATTCCTGACAGTGACGAGTGGTGCGATAAACTACATTAAAGAATTTGATATGTGTCTGCAGCTATTGCCATTTGTGTTGTACTGCGATGGAGAGATGTGTTGAAGTAGTAATCTTTGTATATGCATAGCTATTCTTGTGATTGAAAAAGTCTTAATGTATGCCGTACGATAAATAAATAATAATGTAAAATGTGGAAAGTGATCGAGATTTACATCGAGTATGCAGTCTGTTTTTGCTAACTACATGATGAAATACAATCGTGAGCAACTGATTCAGAGATAGCAGTTGTGTTGGAGAGAGAGCGCTCCTGATTCCACAGCGGATGGGTCGATTCGACGTGTCCCGTCACCGACTGACCTTAAGCCGCTCGTCGGTCTGACGGTCGACAGCGAAAATTGCCAGCGGCACGACATCAGCGCGGCAACAGTGTCTGCTAAATGAACATTTTATATTTTTGAATTGTTTCTGCATATAAGTGACGTGACGAAACGTCATTCTTGACTAATCAGTACTTCCCCGTGCCAATTGCACTTCCTGCAGATCAAAATAACTTGAATTTCCGTCGCGTTCGGAATTGAACGGTTCTGCCAAACCAGTTCTGTGCAGACAGGGCTACAAGCTGCCATGGTTGAATCTCATTTTAATAAAGCTATATATTCCTTTTCTCTGAAAGTTAAAGGATGCAAACTGTGCTTCGGATGTGATTTAATTTTTCTTCATTTTATCCATGTTTATGAACTTCTTTGAGGTCTGCTAGTATACCGCGTGATCAAAAAGTCAGTATAAATTTGAAAACTGAATAAATCGAGGAATAGTGTAGATAGAGAGGTACAAATTGACAGACATGCTTGGAATGACATTGGGTTTTATTAGAACAAAAAAAAAAAAAAAAATACAAAAGTTCAAAAAATGTCCGACAGATGGCGCTTCATCTGATCAGAATAGCAATAATTAGCATAACAAAGTAATACAAAGCAAAGATGATGTTCTTTACAGGAAATGATCAATATGCCCACCATCATTCCTCAACAATAGCTATAGTCGAGGAATAATGTAGTGAACAGCATTGTAAAGCATGTCCAGAGCGATGGTGAGGCATTGGCGTCGGATGTTGTCTTTCAGCATCCCTAGAGATGTCGGTCGATCACGATACACTTGCAGCTTCAGGTAACCCCAAAGCCAATAATCGCACGGACTGAGGTCTGGGGACCTGGGAGGCCAAGCATGACGAAAGTGGCGGCTGAGCACACGATCATCACCCCCTGCATAAACATCATATGTTCCAGCAGGTGTTTATCAGCCTGTCTCGGGACGATGCGGTTCTGTAACATATCGGCGTTCCTCTCACCCGTCACGGTAGCAGTATTGCTGTCCAGCGCCATCTGTCTGACATTTTGTGAACTTTTTTTTGTTCTAATAAAACCCCATGTTATTCCAAGCATGTGTGTCAATTTTTACCTCTCTATCTACATTATTCCGTGGTTTACTACGTTTTCAAATTTATACTGACATTTTGATCACCCGGTATTTTATATTTATGAAATAATTTTATCTGCTTCAGTCACATATCACAAATATTTATTAGGACGACACGTCCTGGCAACGTGCTTTCATCATCATATGCGTTACAGTTACATGAATACTGCTTTAATTTGAAGCATTATGTAACTGTAATGCCCCCGATGATGGCAGCATGCTGCCGAAGCTCATCCTGCTAATAAATATTAGTGACTGAAGCAGTTAAAATTATTTCATAAACTGGATGCGATTGTGACCTTAATTAATACACCGCAATACAACACAGCGAACATCAACAGGTGTGCCAACTAACCCGACACCGCAGGCCCCTACTGTTCTACTGGTATTTCCGCCGTGTTGTAAAACAGGTGCTAGGGCCAAAAATCTTCCACAATGCACGTTACCGCTAAGAAATAAAGTCAAAGCTAAGCAAAATATTTAACAACAACGGTTGAAAGATTATTTGCTGTTTTTTTACACATTTCAGCTTCAAGTCACATGTCGCGCAAAGTATCTGAAAGGGGATGCCGGACGCCCTCTACCTTCTTTTCCGTTATCAAGGACGTAACACGATAGCCAGTGAGTTCCGAAATATTTCTGAACGACTGTCCGCATACTTGAAGGGCTACCTTCTTCGTACCAAGGACTTGACATTTGTCGCTAACGTAGAAGCTAAAGTATTCTATCTAGGGGCTTATGGACTTCACACTTATCACTGGCATGTTTCTTTAAACATTTCTTCGACAAAAAACTTAGCGGCCCTTTTACTCGTACTTGATGAAATCGATTCCACTGCCGGCTGGTGGGGGCGTCCCGCGTTCCGTTAGCCTTTGGCGTCCTCGTCTCGGCTCGCCTGCAGACGGCGGAATGCCCAAGCAAGGTCGGCCGCCTTGGGTCACGTGGTCTCGACACGCACATACGACAGACAGCGCCATCTTGCGGAGGGTACTGTAACTAAGTCTTCTTGCTTCGTAGCGATTCGTCTTGAAGGAAAAGTAGCATAGCCTTCTAGAACATCGCCTCGCGAATACCGTGATTAGGTGCCGCGTGATACCCCCTTCCGACGATGGATGGCGGTTGTCTCTGAAACAACCGGTTTTCGGTTTTATTGGCTTTTTTCAACGGTAGTTTAATATGAGTATTAAAATCACCCAAAATAACCGGTTTCTGAAATAACCGATTTTCGGTTTCTTATTTCTGTTATGACCGGTGATAAACGTAGAATTCGAACAAAGATTCAAGAATTTTGACTCCCTCAGTTTCAAGGTACATAGAGTCAAATCACTACACTTATAAGCATATGAGCCGGCCGAAGTGGCCGTGCGGTTAAAGGCGCTGCAGTCTGGAACCGCAAGACCGCTACGGTCGCAGGTTCGAATCCTGCCTCGGGCATGGATGCTTGTGATGTCCTTAGGTTAGTTAGGTTTAACTAGTTCTAAGTTCTAGGGGACTAATGACCTCAGCAGTTGAGTCCCATAGTGCTCAGAGCCATATAAGCATATGAGAGAAAGCTTGCCGGCCGGAGTGGCTGAGCGGTTCTAGGCGCTTCAGTATGGAACCGCGCGACTGCTACGGGCGCAGGTTCGAATCCTGTGTCCGGCATGGGTGTATGTGATGTCCTTAGGTTAGTTAGGTTTAATTAGTTCTAAGTTCTAGGGGACTGATGACCTCAGAAGTCCCATAGTGCTCAGAGCCATTTGAACCAGAGAAAGCTTAGTCCGTCCACCATTCGCCTTTTCATGAAAAGTAATGTGGTTGAATGCCACAAAAGACACCAATATTTTCCTACTGATTCCAATTTTTTGAAACTCTTGTCAAAAATCATATTGTGATCGAGGATCAAACCACTATTTGGGTTTTGGGAATAGTCAGTGCTAAAGGGTGAAAACTGAGGTTGAAGAACTCTTTTCTTTTCGTTTTAATTTGTTCGTTATCTCCAAGCACATAAAGACATATTACGTAATATTACACAGGCACTTTCGAGTTTTATTGTAAACAATGAATGAACTGTTAAGTTTTAAGTTTTCTGGTTTGTTGTGGCTCCTCCCGCACTTAATCTTTTAAAGGAACTAGAGCATTGTACTTATTGGTACCGCACTTCGTAAAATGCTTCCGACTAGTAATGATGCCACTCTGTAATACAACTACCATAATTATAGACCGTATGGGGCAAGTCTCGCACACTGCATGCACAAGCGTACCATCCTGTGGGCTGTGCCACGCGGTAACAGGTTCATTATTGACTCAGCAATGCTGTACCAATTCTTATGCCATGTGTTTGTTGCTCGTTTCTGTCGGCATTGTTATTAAAATATCAGTGGTAGCTTTTCCTACATTCTATAATACGGCAATGGAAATTTTACGAATAAAAACTTACTCGTTTTTGTAAAAAGTTTATTTAAAAACCAAAAATTTTAGCACTGCTAATTGATATTACTAAAAATAAAACAACACCTATGATAGCCGAGACCAAACATATACCGAAAAATACTGATTAATCAGAACTAAAATACCGCTATCGGTTTTTCCCATTCCTACCTCTGACCGATGTTCACTGCAGCGTTCTCTTGACCATTGATGCCGATCTCCGAAATCGGAATCGCTACGTCATTTGCGAGCAGCTCCTCATTAATAAATACGTTTCACAATAACCGCTACCAGATACAATTTTTGACATCTTATTTATATGTTATTTTCGCAACGTATTTTGAGGTATAACGCATCCGCTGGCTGTCATGACCACACAAAAACGTTTAGATTAATTGTGCAATGATTTTCTTTATGATGCTGTGGTTTGAGCTTCGGACCGCCTCGTGTCAAAGAGAAGCATATTTCTGAGAAAGCATGTCTTCTTTCACTGGTCTGCTTGAATACGAGTATTTCAAACTGGCCGGCCGAAGTGGCCGTGCGGTTCTAGGCGCTGCAGTCTGGAACCGCGAGTCCGCTACGGTCGCGGGTTCGAATCCTGCCTCCTTAGGTTAGTTAGGTTTAACTAGTTCTAAGTTCTATGGGACTAATGACCTCAGAAGTTGAGTCCCATAGTGCTCAGAACCAACCATTTCAAACTGAGCTGCACGCTGTCGCGTGAAATGACAGGCCAAACGTACTATTCGTTTGATTCCAACATCCCTTCGGCGCCACGACCTGGGCGTATCGCGCAGCGTTCACCCCTAAGTTGTCTGTTGAATGCTCAGTCCCACGTGGCTAAAGAGCGTACGCTAACTGCACAGATTGGTCTCTCAGACGTGGACTTATTCCTGAACTTGAAGTAACCTCTGCGTGGTCATAGTCTTCCTTCTGTGGATAAGTTTATCGTTCGTATCACCGGAGCCATTCTACAGAACAACACGAATGGTGTCTTGCGTAATGCTTCCCATCAATTAATTTTTATTTTATTTGTTTTATTTATCTATCATTTTTCGTGGGACCATTTGAACCAAAGCTACATGGAATGAATCACTACACAATTTACAGAATGCTGATTAGAAAATTTACTAACAAAAGAACGAAAGAATTAATAAAACAATGAAAAAATTGCAAGAGATTGTACGAATAAATGAGGCATCACAGAGAAACGTTCTCAACTACTGGGAGGAAGTCATGTGCAGAACAGAAGGAGTGTACCTCAGGGAAACTCCTCGACTTAAGACTTGAAGGCTTGGAGTTTATCACTATTGAAAGTGAAAGCTGCTGAATATTGCACACATTTCCGTAGAGTGCTTAAGAAAGTGTTGTCCAAGTGTAGATCTTTCTTCCTTCTAGCGTTCACAGATTGAATGTTTCAGTTTCATCCGAAGGAGTTACTGTTGTGAACAATGAATCCCACGATGGAGAACAGATTAGACGAAACTCGCGAACTGCAACTGCAGATCTGTCAATTCGCTCTTTTCTGGGCTGTAATTAGGCCACTGAGGACCAGAAGGGCTAAAATGAACATTTTCAAAAAATGGTTCAAATGGCTCTGAGCACTATGGGACTTAACTGCTGAGGTCATCAGTTCCCTAGAACTTAGAACTACTTAAACCTAACTAACCTAAGGACATCACACACATCCATGCCCGAGGCAGGATTCGAACCTGCAATCGTAGCGGTCACGCGGTTCCAGACTGTAGCGTCTAGAATCGCTCGGCCACTCGGGCCGGCGAACATTTTCAAAAAGACGCTATAAAATAAATATGTAGATAAACAAAAAATTATGTTCCTTGTCTGCGAAGTCACACGAGCACCGGTATTTGTTAATTTAAACACTCAGTCAATGTCAATTAATCGTACTGCTTTAGATAGCTCTCCTCTTGGCTGATTGTTCCGTTGTATCACTGGGTGATATTTTGCCGTTGTTACAGGCGGCCATGGCGGCGGTGAAAGGAAACGACATGAGCGACGACAACTTCTCCGACGATGACGACGAGACCACCCCCCTGTACGGCGGAAGGTGAGTACCTACAAGTCTGGCTAGAGTGGCGACATTACGCTCCAGGAAAAGATTGGCTTAGAGAAGAAGCCCACGGTCACTGAAACGACGTCCAAAACAGACCGAGGCAATCGGATGTAATGCAAGCCATCGCAGCTCTTGTCTGATGCCTTCGTTTTACTGCCTGTCTGGTAAAGTACGACCTTTCACTTTTCCTAGGAACTTTATTTAAGCTGCATGTAGGCTATATTTGAGTTTTCCTTTTCAGATGAGATCCAGTTTATACACATTCGTACGGTACTCGAGGCACTACTGTTATCTAATAGAACTTTAGCAATATTTTCTTTCTTGTCTTATACTGAAGATTTATTTCACCTCCACAGTTAAGTCCAGCAATCCCCTAATAGAGCAAAGAGGTAATTTAGAGACTGTGTTCAATGAGTGGGATTTAAAACAAAAATATAAAACACAATTGTGAAATCTTTCGGCTACCAAGTTTTATTACACAGTTGTAAGGTAAAGCTTAATCAAGCCGAACATTGAACACCACAATGCTTTACTAAGCACGATCCTGTCAAAAGTGGTACGCTCTTGCCTTTTCACATCATTTAATCATTTCCAGAGGCGAAAGAAACGATAAATGAAAGAACAAATTCTTAGACCGACCGAGGATGACATTCACCTTTTGAGTCACTGAGTCACTGCCTCACAGCAACTGGGTAGTAAAGTTGCCATGACTCTAGATAAGGAAAAGTGTGGGGTCATCTACATGGGTACTAAAATGAATCCCTTAAATTTCAGTAACACGAAAAGGCACACAAATCTAAAGGCTGTCACTTCAAGTAAACACCTAAGGATTACAAGTACGAACAACTTAAATTAGAACGAATACATAAATGTGCTATGGGGAAAACGAACCAAAGACTGAGTTTTATTGGCAGAACATTTAGAAGATGCAACAGGTCTACTAAAGAGACTGCCTGCACTGCACTTGTCCGTCCTCTTCTGGAGTACTGCTGGCAGTATGGGATCTGTATCAGATAGGATTGACGGAGGACATCGAAAAAGTTCAGAGAAGGGCAGTTCATTTTGTATTATAAGGGAGAGAGTGTCACGGATATGATACGCAAATTGGGGTGGCAATCATTAAAAGAAAGGCGTTTTTCATTGCGGCAAAATATTTTAACGATATTTCAATCACCAACTTTCTCCTCTCAATGCGAAAACATTTTGTTGGCCCCAAACTACTCAGGGAGAAATGAACATCGCAATAAAATAAGAGAAACAAACATTCGAACGGAAAGATCTAAGTGTTCGTTTTTCCCGCATGCTGTTCGAGACTGGAACGGTAGAGGAATAGTCTGAAGGTGATTCTATAAACCTTCCGCTGTTCACTCATGTGTGAACTGCAGAGTAGTCATGCAGATCTATACGAACTCGAAGGCTGGTTTAAACATCACAGGGCTTTACTAGGCAAGGTCATTTTACAAGTGGTATGACGTTGCCTGTGAACTGACTAATCCAGCCAGTTATAAGGGAACTTACATTTTTACTTGGATTCCCAACCACAACGGAATTTGGTATTTTTCACATTAAGAAACACTGACAGAGGTGAAAGAATGAAAAGTGACTCATGAAAACTCTAGAATTAACCGAGGATCGAACCCAGGACCTATGGATCCGTAGTCTGGCACCTCCCCACTTTTTTTCCACTGAGCCACTGGGCCGAAATAAAATAATAAGTAGGGCTTATAAACCACAGCAGACTGACTCTGAAGTCGAAGGACTATTTATATATGGATAAAAATTGAGTCCGTAAAAAAAGAGTGGAAGAGAAAATGATTACTGATTTTGTCGATGTTTCTGACGGTTCATTCCTCGCTCGAGTTAAGTGAGGCTGGCCATTGTAGACCTTTCGGATCTTTTTCTGCCAAGTCGCAAAGCGAACTCGGACGTGGGATGAGAGGATACCCAACTGAAGTGTTTGGCAGGGGATATCGGAGCCCGAACTTGTCTCGCGACTATAAGAACTGTCCCATAGTAACGTCGCTCAAAAATGTTTCTTTAATGTGTGTACACACACCTTTTTGTGCGTAATATGAATGAAGTAGGCGGTTTCCTAGATATATACTGGAGTACCCAAAAATTTAGTCAGTGAGGTTGTAATGCATATGCAAGGAAAAAATTGAGGGAATTATGCAATTGGTGGGGCGATGGAGGGAACACTGGCACGTTACAAATTGAGCACAGCTGCTTTGTTCTTTCTTTAATTTTCTAGTTTGGCATCTGTTAGAACGTTCTCACAGACCGGAAAACGCCATATGTTATGATGCACACTTATAACTAAGTTACGTTCGCGTGAATTCTAACAGTTCGTTTCGGTTCAGGTATGGAGTGATAATACTGTAGGCTCAGGTATTCGCTGACTGAATGGGTATTTGAAGCCGGTACATTCTTGTAAAATTGTCACATGAGGGGGAACTCTCACGAACATGTAAAGCAGTTCGTTCATTATCAACTAGGTCATGCTAGCTTTTTATTGTCATTGTGGCAAGGAGCACTGGCTGCCGAAATGGTAGACTACTAACACGTTGTATTGACTGAAAACGCAACTTATAAATAAATGTTGACAGGGAAAGACATAACTAGAGCGCGCAGATGTAAAGTCTTCATATCTCTATTAGCGCTTTCTTTCCGTGAAGAATTAGTATGAAATTTAAAGGAGCAACCGTGGTTGAGTGAAACAGTACAGTGCTCAGACACATGGCCTGTATTCAGAAACAGGCACATTCAAGATGCAATTTGACCATGGTGATTTGCAGGCTAATTCCTTCAACAAAACCGTGTTCAATCTCGCTGTAACTTCAAGTTAATAATGGTGTTTACTTCTCCATCACTGTGGCATTCTGAAATTGCATTAACGGACTTACTAAAACAGGCATACACTCGGACAATAGTATACAAATCAAGGTCGGCATTCCATAGAAAATAAGGGAGAACGCAATTAAATTTGCAGTCTTCGCTAATTCACGAATATCTGGCGAGGAAAGTTGGCCACAGGTATGTTTTGATTAGTGAAAGCGTTACTTGGAAGTGTTACCAAGTGTTCCTTTTCTAACCATGCGTCGGAATCACCAACGAAGTCTTTGCGTGATGCCTAAGTACCGGGCGTAGAACATACGCAGGTTCTCGCGATGCGTTACGTTCGCTTTGCGATAACTCTTTTGAGCACAATTTAGCCAAAGAAACTTACAGTTTTTAACATTCCATACGCACTAGCAACATTTGGTTTCGAGGCGCAACATCGCAAAAAAGACTATTATTTTCTACGTCAGATACGTACATAATCGTTTATAGATTTGAAACAGCACTTCCTTGGAGAGAGGCACAATGAATCATAGTGATATGCGTGGTGAAATAGGAACCATATTCTGATCTATTGTTGCCATAGGTCAGATGTGTGGTGGAACAGGAACCATGTTTTGATCTGTAGTTGCTATAGATCAGAACATAGCTCCTATTCCACCACACTTATCACTATGATTCATTGTGGCTTCTCCATGGAAGTACTGTTCCTATTCTATAAACGATTTAGGAGACAATCTCAGCAGCTGACTTACTCTGTTTTCAGACGATTCTATCGTTTATCGTCTAGTAAATTCACTAGAGGATCAAAACAAATTGCAAAATGATGTAGAAGAGATATCTGTACGGTGTGGAAAGGGGCAATTTTTTTTTACTCAGTAACAAGTGTGAGGTACTCCACATGAGTACTAAAACGAATCCGTTAAATTTCGGTTGCGCGAAAAACACCCAAATTTAAATGTTGTCCATTCAACTAAATACCTAGGGATTACATTACGAACAACTTAAATTGGAACCTTCACAGAAAATGTGGGGAAGGCGAACTATAGACTGCCCTGTATTATCAGAACACTTAGAAGATGTAACAGACCTACTAAAGAGTCTGCCTACACTACGCTTGACAGACCTCTCCTGAGTAGTATTGCTGCGCGGTATGGGATCTCTACCAGATAGTGGATATCGGAAAAGTTCAAACAAGGGCAGCTCATTTGATATTACAGCGGAGAGAGTGTCAGCTGTGATACGAGAGTTGCAATCACTTAAAAATAGGAATTTTTCGATCCAGTGAAATATTTTCATGAAATTTCAGTCACAAACTTCCCCCTCCGAATGCGAAAATATTTTGTTACTCTCACCTACATAGAAGACATAATCACCGTCATAAAACAAGAGAACTCAGAGCTCTCACAGAAAAATTTAGGTATCCGCTTTTTCCATGTGCTACTCGAGAGCGGAATGGAAGGGAAATAGTTCGAAAGTGTTCGATCAACATTCAGCCAAGTGAATTGTGGAGTAGTTTTGTAGATGTACTCTCTCTCTCTCTCCCCGTCTGAACAGACCTCGAAAGACCCAACAGTACCAACCGGGCAATCACTGGATGCGGATATGGAGAGACATGCGGTCAGCACACTGCACTCCCGGCCGTTGTCAGTTTACGACACTAAAGCTGCTACTCCTTAGTCAAGTAGCTACTCGATTGGTCTCACAAGGGTTGAGTGCACCATGCTTGCCAACAGCATTCAGCACACTGGACAGTCACCGTCCAAGTGCTAACCAAACCCGAAAGTGCTTAACTTCAGTAATCTGACGGGAACCGGTGTAACCACTCCAGCGACGTCGTCGGCATGTAATTAGAGTTAGGCAACACGATTCTTTTTCTCGATTCGATTCCTACGATTCAATCTTACATTGCGAATCGATTCCTACTATTCGTTCACGATTCTTTCACGATTCATTCTAGTCTGCGATGGCACGATTCTTACGGAATGCAAAAAGTTCTACATCTTACTCACAGATGGCAGGACATGTCTGAAATTGTCAATGGGGTTAGAATCGAACTGTGTCATGATAAGATATGCCAGAAATAGTTTATTTATGAGTAAACATGCATATGACGTTACAAGTGTGATTCTCGATATATACGTGTAATGCCTTAATTGATGAGGGGTCACGTTTAATTTTATTGCATCTATTGTTTTATTTCAGTATGCCAGGAAAGAGGAGTCTATTTGTGCGAAAGGTGGTGCAAAATTACGTGGTATGCCAGTCTGGTTGTGTGGCTTGAACGTATCTAACTGCAGACGTCTGTTTTATAGTAACAAAATCTAGCAGTGAGGCAGACGTGGTTTGGCTCATATCATCCTATGTTTTTCTGTGCTAAGATGTCTTTCCAAGTCCACATCACCCTTGTAATTCATAACGCAGCTGACAGCCCTCCCACACAGCAAATTTAGCTTAACTTTAATTTCTTCTAAATACAAAGCATACGTATTTTGCTTTTAATTTGTATGAGAACTTGCAACTGTCACTACTATTTACGTGAGAAGACGACATACTTCTAAACAGTAGGATTCAATCGTATACAGTGACATTACTTCACTAAAATTTGATATGAATCTGAACACGATAATTTTCGAAAACTCGAACATGAAATTATTAATTAAAAAGCTTTTGTTTAAAGATGGTATTACACGGCGATCCGCCAAGAAAGGTATTGTAGGCTCTGTAATATTGGTCGAGTGTGACAGCCATTTAGTGGCAGCACTGGTGGAACTAACAGCATTAGCAAACTAGCAGTGAAGTAATGTCGATGTATACGATTGTATCGTACACTTCAGAAGTATGTCGTCTTCTCACATAAATAGTAGTGGCAGAAGCAAGTTCTCAGACAAATTAAAAGCAAAATACCTATGCTTTGTATTTCGACGAAACAAAAGTTAAGCTAAATTTGCAGTGTGTGAGGGCTGACAGCTGCTTTATTATGAAATATAATCCCAGATTTAAAAAGCAAGCGTTTCTGTCAACAAATTCGTACAACAAAGCAAAACAGTCTGTTATACAAAAAGCTGCAGTATTAAGAACATCCAGCGATGATGTGGCAAAACAGCCTGAAGAACAGGAACAATCAGCAGACACGGAGGAAGATTTATTTTGGAAAGATTTTTACTCCAGTGTTCAACGCTCTTCGAGTCAAACTGTTACACCCATGACGTCTACAATAATACAATTGGACAAGTATATCGAAATTCAGCCTTTAGTAAGAAAGGCAGACCCTTTTAGATGGTGGAGTGAACATAGGATATACTACCCGAGACTGTACCAGCTCATGTTAAGACGCTTGTGTGTGGTGGAGAGCTCAGTTCCTTGTGAGTGTGTTTTTTCAAGGGCTGGAAACACTCTCACGTCTAACATCGAGGGAGTTAAGAAAGATAATGTTTTTGAACTATAATTTATAAACTGTGTTGTGTGTGTGTGCGTGTGTGTATGTGTAGAACTTTTACGCGAACTGAGCCTGAACTGTATATGTTTGTGACAATACTTGCTTTGAACTGTGTTTAGACAAGAAACTTTGATACAATTATGCAAGTAATCAGTAATCTAATGCTGTAATGTGCATATTACTCTTGTTATTACCATAATGTGTGGAAGACCGAGCTTACCTCTGTTTCTTTTTGTAAAATCGTATTTTTTGGTAGATGCTACTTATTCAAATAAAGTTGAAAGCAAACAGTTAACTAAATATAAATTTTCATTTCCAAGATAGCAACGATCAGAGGAAACCATGTCTAACCTAAAACATATCTGGGATGATTGTTACTATTGGATCTACGGTAAGTCCACGTGTTCGTATTCGGATAATGTTATACCGCCATCTCACAAAATTTTGACACACCTCTACTGTAACATCCAATAGTAACAAAGATTTGTGAAATTGCGATATAAAATACTTATTGCGTAAAATCGAGTTTTTTAGGAAACACACCAACATAGATAAACTTAAAAATCAAAATCCGTATCTAAATATAAAATTTTATCCAAACTGTTAAAGCCATTCCCAAGAAACACAAAATTCGCGTTTTTGTTTAAAAAATTATTTTTTGTAAAATCGCGTGCTGTAAGGAAAGACACCTATATACAGATAATCATAAAAACCAAAACCTTAACTACATTCAACACGTACTAACAAAGTTTTATGAGATGGCGTTATAAAAACATGTGAAATAGCGTTTTTATAATATAAAATTGCGTTTTTACGAATGGAACTATGTAGGATATATATATTGTAAAATTGACTTTTTACGAAAGAATGGAATTATGTAGGTGAACCCAAAAAGCAAAAACCAGTCTAAATACGAGGGCAGTTCAATAAGTAATGCAACACATTTTTTTTCTCGGCCAATTTTGGTTGAAAAAACCGAAGATTTCTTGTGGAATATTTTCAAACATTCCCGCTTCGTCTCGTATAGTTTCATTGACTTCCGACAGGTGGCAGCGCTGTACGGAGCTGTTAAAATGGCGTCTGTAATGGATGTGCGTTGCAAACAACGGGCAGTGATCGAGTTTCTTTTGGCGGAAAACCAGGGCATCTCAGATATTCATAGGCGCTTGCAGAATGTCTACGGTGATCTGGCAGTGGACAAAAGCACGGTGAGTTGTTGGGCAAAGCATGTGTCATCATCGCTGCAAGGTCAAGCAAGACTGTCTGATCTCCCGCGTGTGGGCCGGCCGTGCACAGCTGTGACTCCTGCAATGGTGGAGAGTGCGAACACACTCGTTCGAGATGATCGACGGATCACCATCAAACAACTCAGTGCTCAACTTGACATCTCTGTTGGTAGTGCTGTCTCAATTGTTCCCCACTTGGGATATTCAAAGGTTTGTTCCCGCTGGGTCCCTCGTTGTCTAACCGAACACCATAAAGAGCAAAGGAGAACCACCTGTGCGGAATTGCTTGATCGTCATGTGGCTGAGGGTGACAATTTCTTGTCAAAGATTGTTACAGGCGATGAAACATGGGTTCATCACTTCGAACCTGAAACAAAATGACAATCAATGGAGTGGCGCCACACCCACTCCCCTACCAAGAAAAAGTTTAAAGCCATACCCTCAGCCGGTAAAGTCATGGTTACAGTCTTCTGGGACGCTGAAGGGGTTATTCTGTTCGATATCCTTCCCTATGGTCAAACGATCAACTCTGAAGTGTATTGTGCTACTCTTCAGAAATTGAAGAAACGACTTAAGCGTGTTCGTAGGCACAAAAATCTGAACGAACTTCTCCTTCTTCATGACAACGCAAGACCTCACACAAGTCTTCGCACCCGAGAGGAGCTCACAAAACTTCAGTGGACTGTTCTTCCTCATGCACCCTACAGCCCCGATCTCGCACCGTCGGATTTCCATATGTTTGGCCCATTGAAGGACGCAATCCGTGGGAGGCACTACGCGGATGATGAAGAAGTTATTGATGCAGTACGACGTTGGCTCCGACATCGACCAGTGGAATGGTACCGTGCAGGCATACAGGCCCTCATTTCAAGGTGGCGTAAGGCCGTAGCATTGAATGGAGATTACGTTGAAAAATAGTGTTGTGTAGCTAAAATATTGGGGAATAACCTGGTGTATTTCAATGCTGAATAAAACAACCCCTGTTTCAGAAAAAAATGTGTTGCATTACTTATTGAACTGCCCTCGTACAAATTTTCATCCAAATCGTTAGGGCCGTTTTCGAGATACGCGAAATATAATAGATAAAGTGCTATTGCTCATGTGTAAAGAAGGTGTGTGTGTTTTGCATTGCATCTGCAACAAATAAGACGTACATATTTATTCATCATACTTGGATTTCTTGATTTTAATCGTGTGTATTGGGAGCTGTGTACTCACTGCATATCGTTTCTGTCATCACCAGTTTGTGTATTACTCGCGCAAACTAAGCTGACGTCGGCGCGGTGGCTGATGGTAGCGATAGTAAATGGAAAATGCCTTTACGCTCGTTCCCGTCAGCCACCGCCAAGTGTCAGTCAGCATGGCTTTCACGAGTAATATTACGATTACGGCCCACGAACTTCGTTGGTTCGTTCCGAGCTTCGTTTGTTCACACGCATCCTCCACTAGACTGCTGTCTGGCGGTCGTAATCGTTCAGCACGACTCGGCATGATTCAGAAGTTGCCTTATAGCGTACTAAGAATCGTTGGAACTTGGAATCGTCACGACTCGGAAACGCACAATCGTTCTTACGATTCTTTTGAACGACGATTCGTCCGTATCACGATTCGATTCTTACGATTCTTTATTTAGAGTCGTTCAAATGAACGACTCATTCACTAAAATCGCCACAACTCTAATGTAGATGTACTGGCTTTTATCAATGACTCGTGAAAATATGGAGCTTCTGTTTCACATATTTGTTAAGTATTCATTGCGCACTATCCGTTTATGTACACAAATTTCATTATCCTCTAACGAAATATATACTGTAGGAACCCAAGCAGACAAAAAATAGAAGAAGAGAGACAGAGAGAAAATTTCTATATGGGCTTTTCCACAACGACTTCTGATTTCAAAATTCTGAACATAAGGAATTTTAGTTCAGATGGTTCGGATGGCTCTAAGCACTATTGGACTTAACATCTGAGGTTATTAGTCCCCTAAATTTAGAACTACTTAAACCTAACTAACCTAAGGACGTCACACACATCTATGCTCGAGGCAGGATTCGAACCTGCGACCTTGGCAGCAGCGTGGTTCCAGACTAGAACCGCTCGCCCACAGCGGCCGGCAAATTTTAGTTGGAAACTACGCCACAAATAACAATCTGTCACAGTTTTGTTGTTTATCGGTCACTGTTTCGGCTCAAATCATCCGTGACTCCTCATCCCTCTTCCAACTTATACACACATAAAATAGTCTGCTGAATATTAGCTTGACTGAAGAACTGCATGGAATCTTTCCAGCTGCTCAACAATGACTCTATGTGGATTGGACAAAAATTAAACAGCAACTACCTGTACAAGTGGGCATCAGCCTACACTGTTAAATAAATGTGGTGATTTATCAAAGTAAACAGGAGTATAACTATGGGTCCCATTATTAATGACTTATTTTATCACTAGCTGCTTGTTCACATAGTACATTCTACTTTTCACTGTTGTGACATCGAAGCTCAAATTAGACAGTGTATCTAGATTTCACGGTAAGAAGCTACCATGGAGCACTGCTGCTTGTGACACAATATGCCATTTCCTTGGGCTCGTATCGTGACATGGTCCGTAATTTATGCTGTTTTTATTTTCTTGTCCATCATTAAGTAAACTGATGCAGTCAGTGCTGTTTTTTTATATACACACATATAGATAACATAAGAGCATGATAAGACAGATATGTTAATTACATATTAGTATAAATGGGCGATACATAACACATATAAAACAGATAGTTTCCACATCAAAACTCCGTCTCAAAATCTGGCAGAAAACCCAAAGAGAGTCTGGTAGTATGTAAAGCATACCACTGGCAAGAAACAATCAATACCTTCACTGCGCGATAACAAACAATGACGATGTTACTGATGACATGCGAAAGACAAGTGGGGGGGGGGGGGGGGGGGAGGGGAGGGAGGAAATACCTGGGTGAAGCCGTGGGTTTTACGACGACACGATAAAAGCATTCAACAAAACTTGGTATGTGAGCTTATAGTGGAGGATGTCAAGTCGTACATCAATTACTTAAGAATGGATGAGCATACATTTCATTATGTGCTCAGTGAAGTGTATCCTCATATCACAAAGCACAATATTCACTTAAGAACTGCTACATCTGCCGAAGACAGGCTCACTGTAACACTCCGATTCCATACTTAGAAATCATACACAACCGCTCGCTCGTGGAAAAATCTACATCCAAAGTTACACACGTCACACCAATATCCAAGAAAAGAAATAGTAGTAATCAGCTAAATTACAGACTCAGATCACTAACGTCAATTTGCAGTAGAATTTTGTAACATGTAAAGTACTCGAACATTATGAATCACCTTGAAGAAAACGATTTCTTGACAAATAGCCAACACAGATTCAGAAAATATCGTTCCTGAAAAACGCAACTAGCTATTTAGTTTCATAAAGTAATGAGTGCTACCGACAGGGGACATCAAATTAATTCCAAATTTTTAGATTTCCATAATGTTTCTGACACCATTCCTTGCAAGCAACTTCTAATTATATTGCGTGTCTATGGAGAATCATCTCAGCTGTGTGACTCTATTCGTTATTTCATGTCAGAAATATTACAGTTTGTAATAATGATGGACAGTCATTGAGTAAAACAGAAGTAATACCTTGCTTTTCTCAAGGAAGTGTTATTGGCCCTTTGTTGTTCATGATCTATATAAATGATATAGAAGACAATCTGAGAACAGTCCTCTTAGATTGTTTACAGATGATGCTGTCATTTACCAACATGTAAAGTCATCAGATGGTCAAAACGAATTGCAAAATGATTTGGACAAGATGTCTACATGGTGCAAAAAGTGTCAATTAACTCTAAATCATGAAAAGTGTGAACTCATCCACACAAGTACTGTATAGAATACACTAAATTTTGGTTAAAAGATAAATCACACAAATCTAAACTCTGTAAACTCAGCTACTTAGGGATTACAGTTATGAAGAACTTAAATTGGAAAAATCACATTGATAACGTCGTAGGCAAAGCAAACCAAAGACTGTGATTTTTTGGCAAATACTTAATTTTTTTGCTGCTGCTGCAGGACTGTCTCATGACATTTCAATCACAAACCTTCTCCTTAGAGTGTGTAAACATTTTGTTGGTGTTCCTTTACATGTGCTGTTGGAGAGTGGAACAGTAGAAACTAGCTTTGATGTGGTTTGATGAAACCTCCACCAGGCACTTGACTGTGAATTGAAGAATAATCATGTAGATGTGTTAATAGATCATTTTCTTTGAGGTATTTCATAATGTTCGAACACAGTATATGTTCTTAACTCTTACCACAAATTGTTGTCGGTGATGTGGGTCTAACTATGTAATATAGACTTTTGTAATGCCTCAGATGATCTCTGAGGACTCTACAACAATAAAAATCAATCAATCAATCAATCAATATTTCATTGGATTACTTCAATTTCTTTCTTGTATATTGGTGTGGGCTGTGCTACTTTCCTGTCCTTATGCATAGATATTTTGTCGAGTGAGCAGCTATATATGAATATTGAATATGGAACTACAATTCTACAAATAAAGTGAAAGCTATGTGGGACATCATTAAAAAAGAAACTGGCAAAAATAAGACAACTGAGGAGAACATTGTCTTGATACACAACAATAAAAAGATTTTACAGCCTACAGAAACAGCAAACATATTCAACAAATACTTCACTGGGATAGCTGAAAATTTAATAAAAACTAATTTTAGTTCAACTCAGCATCAAGTGGTAAACAAGTGCAACAGTAATAAATTTTCAATGTTTGTGGACCAAGTAAGCAGGGAGGAGACATTGAAGGCTGTTAGAGAACTAAAGACAACATATTCAGCAGGAATTGATGGTATACCGAACAGAATCCTAAAACTCTGTATACAAAATATAATTGACCCCCTTACTCACTTATGCAACTGTTCCCTAGAGTCAGGCATCTTTCCAGATCAACTAAAAACATCAAAAGTCATCCCTATTTTCAAAGCTGGTGACAAAGATGAAGTAATAAACTATCATCCCATTACATTAACATCCTGTTTCTCAAAAGTAATAGAAAAAATTATGTGTAGTAAGTTGTTAAAGTTTATAAACAAAAACAGTGTGCTATCTAATACTCAACATGGCTTTAGAAGCAAGAAATCAACGGAGACAGCAGTCTATGAATGCATATCTACTGAATTAAAAACAATAGATGAAAAACAACAAACAACAGGTATATTTTTGGACCTAACCAAAGCCTTTGATATGGTAAACCACAAAACCCTATTGAAGAAGCTAGAGCACTATGGAATTAGGGGGTTGGCAAATGATTGGATTCGTTCATTTCTCAGTGACCGTAAACAAAAAGTATCCATCAGACTTATAGATGATAAAGCACGAATAATCACAGAATATGTATCATCAGAAAGCCCAATCACTTACGGGGTACCACAAGGGTCGGTAATGGGACGCCTACTTTTCTTGTTATAAATCAATGATTTGGATATACATATTGATTCCCACAAAGTAATACTGTTTGCTGATGACACAACAATACTGGTAAAAGCAGCAAAAAATGAAGATATACAAGAAGAAGTAAACACAGTTACAAAACATCTAAGTAATTGGACAGCAGAAAATCAGTTGATAATAAACTACAACAAAACAGTAGCCTTAAATTTCCATAACCACCAAAACACCACATTGATATATCCAGAAATAAAAATCAATCAACACCCTATTGCAAATGATGAGGCTACAAAATTTCTCGGCATCTGGATACAAAGAGACTTAAAATGGGACAAACACATAGAACAAATTAATGCCAAGCTGAGCACGGGCTGTTATCTTCTTAGGGTTTTCAAACAATGCATAAATGAACAGGCAATATTGTGTGCCTATTATGCGTACTTCAATGCCCATCTCAAGTATGGACTCATATTCTGGGGAAATTCCCCAGCAGCTCAAGGGACTTTCAGAATACAAAAAAGAGCCATTAGGATTATGACAGGGAGTGGTGCTCGACAGTCCTGCAAACCAATATTTAAAGCACTGAATATACTACCTCTACCGTGTATGTTTATTGTAGACACACTAATGTATGTAAAAAAGTATATGATTGGAAATGATGATAATACTTTAAAAAACAAAGATATACATGATTATAATACTCGAATAAAATATAACTTGCATGTACCCCCAGCCAATACCAGTTTGTATCAGAAAGGTACAGACTATCTGGGTATTAAACTCTATAATAGACTATCAAATAGTATAAAATGCTTACAAAATATTATCTGTCAGAGAATATCTACAGTACCACTGTTTCTACTCAGTGAAGGCATACTTGGACCAGAATAACTGTTAAGAACTAAAGCTACTGTAATTTTTAACATTGTATCATTGTAAGAACTACAACTATTGAAATTGGTAGCATGTTGAAAAATGATTATTTAAATATGTATCATTTTGCACTTAGTAAAAAGTCCAATATCATCCTGTACACTGTACTACATATGATCAAAGGACTCAATAAATAAATAAATAAACTATTACATTAGCATACCCTGTAAAGAAACTAGTTGGTATACTGTCTGGACTGGAAGACTTACCTTTTTTAAGTAATTGAGTTGCTTCACTACAGTCTGCACTTATTTCTAAGCTACTCGTGTTAGCAGCTGTTCTTAATTTGAAATCTGGAATATTTACTGCATCATCTTTAGTGAAGGAAGTCTGGAAAACCATGTTTAGTAATACCGCTTAAATGGTGCTGTCATCGATATTTGGTAACGTTACCATTGATATCACACAGTGAAGGTACTGATTGTTTGTTACCCCTGGTGCACTTTATATATGACCAAAATTACGAGACAGAGTTTCAGTGTGGAATCAATTGAAGGCATCTCACATTGAAGTCCATTCTAACCTTCTGTAAAACATCAGCAATCTTATGATTTTCCCATCTTTTAAATCTGACATGGTTTTTGTTGCTTCTGAAACAGTGTCCTTACCTGTTTTGTGTGACATGAAAGCTCTGTTCTGTCCCTTATAAATTTACTTGGTATGAATTTCTCAACTGTAGCCAATACTAGTTATCTGAATTAACCACACCTACTCTGTGCTTACATAGTTGGTCTGGAAGGAAGGAAGACTGTCTCTTCAGAAGCCATCAAGTAGATTTTTATCTGCTATTTTCAGTTGGTATATTTTGCATTTTTTTTGGTGGATTTGGATGTTATGGTATTTAGTCTCCCTATAACAACCTTATGGTCACTAACCCTTTTCCAGTTGTGAAGTATAATGTCTACACATACTAAGTTGTGGCCACTGTCCATTTCAATTTCACTACAAAATAAATTACTTTCAACAGTAACAAACATGCCAACATCAACTGAATTTAACCTATTCTCATTTCCGGCTTTAGTCAGCTTTCACTGCCTATGACTATTTCTGCTTCAGTACTTCCTATGTGTGCCTAGAGCCCTGATTCTTTCCCAACACAACTACTAACAATTTACAAGCATAAAACCAATGTTTCCTGGCTCTACCTTTGATCTGTGTTTTCCATGAACCCTCTGAGACCAAATCCCTGTTTTTACACTTCCAAAACCATCCAACCCGAAAAAACCACCTAATCCACTCCACACAGCACCACTACACATGTAGCTGCTTCCTATTTGTAATGGATCCCTGATCGTCTGTGGACTCCTTTCTTTCGTCTCCTTCTTTCTGGAAACAGAGGCAATGATCCAAGACAGTTGTAATATACCATGCAAACAGGCAAGAAGCTTTTGCCTTGCTTACTCATCTGCCTTTAGCAGTAATGTAATAAATGGAAAATATAATCCACCACTAACTTTCAAGATCTTGTTCTTTCTCTAGTAAAAGTACACACATTCACGCATACAGCCACATATATAGCCAAACGCACACACCCATGGCCACAGAAACAAAGAAAGGGTGTCCTTCTACTAGAAAAACAGCAAGGACTAAAAAAAAAAAGCTCTACTTTTGGGGGCAACGCTATTACAAATTGAATTGACTAGCCATAATGCACAAACTGACTTTACAGTTTCAATTTTTCAGTGCCTCTCTTATAACTTGTAAACTTCACGTAAGGTCTGCTGAGTCCCTAGGTGCCTAGCTGGGTATCACCCTTGGGAGTTGTTCTCATATTGAATCTTTTAGTATGTGGTGAAGCAACTACTATCTGTGAAATTTCCGACAAATTAAAATTGTGTGACAGACAATGGAACTAATCCCAGTTCCTTGCCTTTCACAGTGAGTTCATTCTGAATATATCCCCACCCCCTCTGACTGTGGATGATCCATTTCACCAACATATCCTTTCACCCAGAAGTACTAGTCCAACAGGGTATGCTGGAGAACTTCTGTGCAGTTTAGACTGTAGATAATAGGATTCTCATAATGAATTCTGTGAAGGTGGGTTGTGACTCTGCCTGTGTAACTTAAATCAGTAAGAGTGTTGTCCACAAATGGCAGTATTCTGGATCTGAGTCTCAGGCTAATACACAGTTTTCTTCTGTTAGGAAGTTTCAGGTTTTAAAACTGACTGTGAGTAAACTGATAAGTACTTAAAATTCACCCTTTACATTCTTGTTTTGGAGAAGGTGATCATTCCAATTATGTTTTGTCACTGATCCCTTAATTATCAATGTTTTGGTTATATTATCAAGATAGGATTCTTTTTTGTTTCTTCTTAACACAGCACATGTCATGTGATCTAACTTATGGAGCAGATGGAGCTACTTAGATATCTATACCCTTATATCTATGTTTATACATGTATTTATTAAAATAAGATTCTATAGTTTAATAATAATGAATATACATAATATGATTTATGTGTAATCTTTTCAAAAGATGAAGTGTTCTCATTAAAACGATTAAGAAGCTTTCATGCACTTTAAGATCTCAACAAGTTTCTAGAAAAAATAGTTGCAGTAAAAGTGTATAATATTAGCCATTTAAAGATGTTTTGCATGTGATTCATATTAGAGCACAAAGTAAAAATGTGTTACTCTGTTAGTTTTGTCAAAGAGATACTTAAAATTAGCAGTCTACAAAGTTTTGTTCATAAGACAATGTAATTTTCAAACTTAAATGACACTGTTTAGGATATGTAAAACCCTTGCCAAAAAATTAACATTAAAAGCTAATGCACTATATCTACAAATTAGAATGTGTATTTTTTCATTCAAGTAAAATGTGTTTTTTTTTCTTTCTCAGTAGTAATGATATTACTGTTTTATTTCAGCCAGAGAACCCAAGTTGAGACAAAAGGATGGGATGTCTTCCGCAATCCACCACCAAAGATGGACAGTGGTTCTATGGCAAACCAGAAATGTCTCGAAATTACTGTTCAAATGCTCAAAATTGTAGCCTATTTGCTAACCTTCATTATTGTCTTGGGATCAGGGGTGATAGCAAAGGGTACTACTCTATTCATGACATCACAGTTGCGCAAGGACAAAGAGATACTCTACTGCAACAGGGATCTAGGTAAGTTAACACTATCACATAGAAAGGTTCATATTAAAGGTATTTTACTTAAATGAAATGTAACTATAGTGGAAAGAATATGGCTCTTTCCATGTGTGAGGCAACCCCAATAGAAGAAATGAGAGGAATTTTCGTGCAGACTATGCCCCTTTTACCAGGATTTAGAATGAGGGTCTTCATTCTGTGGCTAATGTTTTCTGTAAACTCTCATTAAATGAAAAGCAAGAATTTTGAGAATTATATAGATTAAAAAGAAAATTAGAAACATACCTGATTTGGTACACCTTCCCCAATGTATCTGATGTTTAGATTCAAACAATGAAGATTCCATTTAGCTCAAAATAAGTAATAACATTTATTGTAAAAATTCTTCTATTCTTATGGCATAATGATAAATATTACTATATGATAGATACTAGAGTACTCAAGTAGGTATTTTCCTGCAAGTAAGAGATAAACTGTTGTTATAAAAAATAACTGAGCAAGCAGCAACTTTTATTGGCGCAGAAGCTATTCTGATATTTTTACTTTAAATTTTGCTTCAATAATTACTAATAGTTTATAGAAGTTCAGTGACAGCTAATTATGATCACTTTTCATACAGTTGCTCATTTTTGTCAATTTATACCTTGAATTGTTCCACATCCCAGAGGGCTGTCTCCCATGTTGGGATTTACAGAACATCATGACTGAATGAATTAATTATAACTGAATTATTCAATTTTCTTTTCTTTCTTTCTTTTTACAGGAAGGGAAAAGCAATTCAAGGCCACACTCCCAGATGAAGAACGAGTAGCATGGATGTGGTGCATAATGATAGCCTATTTGGTGCCTGAAGTGGGTTCATTTATTCGTTCCGCTAGAATTTGTTTTTTCAAATCCAGCAAAAAGCCTACAGTCCCAGAATTCTTAATTGTTTTTGTCATGGAAAGTTTACATGCTGTTGGAATGGCTATCTTGTTATTTTGTGTGCTTCCAAATCTCGATGTTATTAAAGGAGCCATGCTTACTAACTGTGTGTGTTTTGTACCTGGCCTTCTCGGTAAGAATACTTAAAATTTTTTCATTTCTGTCTCTACTGAATTTTAGTTTTTGTAACTATTAAATATGATCTTAGAATTTCAGAAATAATGGAGAAACCATTTAGTCTAAACATGAAGAACTTTGCTGTAACAAGATATATTAATCAAAATTGATTTTTTTATTTCAAGTTTATACACATTATTAAATGCTAATATATTGACAGGATTTAGATGCAAGTTCTTCTGCAGCTTCACTGTAATTTTTAATAGACAAACATTATGAAATGAATGGAGTTATGAGAGGAAGATGAAGCAGATAGTACACTTATGTTTAAATTGTTAAGATACCTGCAAAAGAAATAATTATATGTTACTCTCTGTCAGTCATCCCCTTTTCTTATTGAGTTAATGAATTTCATAATTTTATATTAATGAATCACAACACATTAGGCTTGATAACAAGAATTCATGCTTTGATAGTTTATATAATAAAATGGAGAAGTATAATGACAAGCATGGTATAACACAATTGACACATATTTTCTTGCAACAAACAGCTCATTAAAATTTTGTGTTACATGGCAAGATAAATAATAAATAAATAAAACTTGGCTGCTTCAACAGTGACAACAAACCTGTGCTGTCTATGACCACTGATTAAAATGATGTATCAGGAAGCATTTTGAATGAACAACATTTTTTATGTTTCATGAGTGCTGTACTATTTAATTTTTAATGTGACTTCTGTGAGTTCAGTTAACTTCTAACTCTTTCCTATCTGCACAACAACTATATTCTCACACTTTCCATTATTATATTCCAGGAATGCTATCGAGGAGCGGCAAGGAAAGCAAAAGATTCATCAAAGTTATCATTGATCTTGTTGCATTAGCTGCACAAGCAACTGGATTCATAGTGTGGCCCATGTTAGAAGGTGGTCAGAAACCCCAGCTATGGCTGATTCCAGTTTCTGTAATATTTATTTCTTGTGGATGGTGGGAGAACTATGTAGCCTTTACAAAAGATTCTCCTCTTGGTAATGCAGCTAAGCTAATACAAATTACTTTAATACGATGACAGTATTTGAATGAAATTGAAAGTTTTACTTTTTCTTTTGACAGGGTTTACAAAATCACTAGGCAAAATGATTGAAAGACTGAAAGAAACGCGGTACTTCAGCTATGTTTTTATTTCTCTTTGGAAGATGATAGCATTTTTCTGTTCTGTAGTGTTCATATTGTTCCTCCAAGAAGAAAATGTTGATGGATTCTTTTCATTGGTTCCAAATGCCTTCGGTGCACACAAAATTCTTGTAACTGAGGTAATTGTGCTTTATGGATGCCTAATAAAAGCACTGTCATGTATCAGTAATAGTCTGACATAAACTAATATCTGTGAATGAGCCACCTGTCAATAAGTGATTTTGTGTTACATATTGAAAGTTATAAGAGATTAAACAAGTTTATAGCCAACCTTCTTTTCTACTTCAGATAAAAGCAGTAACTATACCTGATAGTCTACCAGACTTGCATGATGCTGTTTCAACAGGTGAAACTGTAGATATTGATGCCTGGAACAACACAGCATTCTATGTGCTTCTAATACATATTCTGGGAGCATATCTGTGTTACATTTTTGGTAAGTGATGAATGTCAAATTGCCACTCGTGTCTACTTGAAATATCAAGAAGTTTCAAGCATTTCATAATATCATGCAAAATTAGAATATTTTTCTAGCATGAAGGTGTGAGGGTGGTTGATGATCACGGCTGGATATCTCACTGTTAAGAGCAATGCCCACAAAAGACAACATATTGGGTCCATGTCCAATCCTGGCATGGAGTTTTAATCTGCAGAAAGTTTCAAAACAGTTCACATTCTGCTGTGGAGTGGAATATTCATTCTAGATGACTCTCAACCCAAATACAAACAACACGCTCTGAAACATGCAAAATAAGATTGTGAATCAGTACAAATTAAATAGTAAATACATACCCTGAGCTTCAATTCCTTATAGATAAATTCTATGCTCTTATATTCACTCTACACATCATGCAAAGTAGGAAACATCAAATCAGTAAAAATGTTTCTAAAACTAAACCACACATATACTTAACATCCCACTGTCAGCCATATGGTACAAGGAAAGAAAGGAAGGTTGGGAAATGAAGGAGGAAGAAATAAAAAATCACTGGAAAGAATGTGTTTCTCCCCCATAATGCAATGTAATTAGCAATCAGCTATGTAGTGTGCTCATATTCTATTCTCAGAAAAATTTTGAAATGGAGGATCTTTGTTTAAAAGCCCATACACACTATTACCTGGCAAAATGTTTCTGAAGTGTTCCATAATAATTTGCAAAGTTATTGTTTCCCACTTTTTAAATGAGCATAGCATGTGGGATTAAGTCATCATTTTCTGTAAGTTCTTCTGTTATAAGTTGATAAAATAAGTAATTGAATAAGTGGAGCATAAGCATGACATTTACACTGCTATACACAGAATATTGCAAAAAGTTATTTTTCTCTTCTATTTATATACCAGAAATATTTCAGTTTCCTTTTTGCAAATATTTACAAATTCTTACAGATAAGCAATTCTTATTTGTTGTACTTGTTCTTTTTCAGGAAAATTTGCATGCAAAATTCTGATTCAAGGATTCAGCTATGCATTTCCAGTAAATCTGACAGTTCCTGTCTGTATCTCATTGTTGATTGCTGCCTGTGGTGTGCGAATTGGAGATCCATGCTTCTTTCACAATGTGATACCTGACTACCTGTTTTTTGAATCTCCTCCTGTGTTTTCACTTTGGTATTCTATTTATAGCCAGGTTAGTAGTACATGTGGTTATAATATTAAAAAAACTGTGGTTTAAAGAGATTTTTCTGTGAATATTTTTGTTGGTTTCCTTTACTGTATATTTATCTAATTTAGCTCTAACTGGTAGGACCCATTTTATTTGGAATGAAAAACTTTCTTGTTGTACCTTTTCTATCTGTAACCATCACCAATTTTGTTAAGAAAAATATTGTTGTCTTCTATTCATGGTAACCTCAATGATTTGTAACACTAAGAAAACCCGAATATTTATCTCCATGTTGCACATCTTCTTGACTATATTTTAGCAGTCACTCATTATTTTATGCGAGACAAATCAGTTCAAAGCATGTAATTTCTCTCTGCATAGCTCCAATTTGCCTGCCCTATGTTCTTAACAATAACCCACTCATTTTCAGTGTGTCTGTTTCCTTCTAAAGTACTGATCAATTTGGGCATAAGCTTCACAAAATTTCAAACAGTTGGTAATCATTCTACTTTGAACCTCTTCTCAGTCTCTTCATTTCCATTCTGAGTAGCTCCATTTTCGCCATGTGGTTAATGGAGTTTTCAGGAATACCCAACAGCTGTCAAAAATGATGGTTTTTACATTGCAATGTATCTAATGTTGCTAAACAGACCTTCATCAGAGTGACCTCGACTAAATTTCATCACGTCTTTTATTTTTATTTTCTGTGCTAATTTTAATCCAATTGCTCATCTGTCTGCTGACACTGACTGATTTGTGTTGACTTGCTGTAGGTACACGCCTGTAAACCATCCCTCCAGAACCTTTGGAGAATCAAACTCCCAAGTATAAAACAGCTTCAACCTTCTGATTACTTTACAAATGAGTTGATTGTAATGCATGGGAGTTTGATTCTTGAAGAATAGGGATTCAGGGGTCACTGGTATATGAGGATAATGTGTGCAAAATGGGTTGTGAATAGAGCTAGTAGCAAAGAAGCGATAAATTAAAACATGAACAGCAAAAATGTAATAAGCAGTAAAGTCTTTTCCTTTCATTCTTTTATAGAGGGTGACAGCAATAAAATGTTTCAATAAAGTTTGAAATTATGTGTAAAGTTTGTTGGAAGCCGCTAAGTGCGACATTCTCAAATACTGGATGATAATAGTTTGGGTAATTTGCGCACCATGAGTTATGCTGCCCCAAAGATATATACAGTTTTTAACTTTAAAACTTGAGTTTTTTCCATGGTTTTCAGAAGTTGCTAAGATGAATGCAGGAATGGTTCCACTGATTAGGCAAAGGCCAAGCTCCTGCGCTACCTTCATCTAGTCCTATCCTACTTTTTTCCAAAAGTTCTAATAGAGGGCATTGCTGCAAGGTATATGCAATCCAGTGCAACTCTAATGTGGGTATATAAGCACTGACATGTATGCAAGGGATTAGTGTGACATTTTCGTCTGTCAAACATGCATGCAGTAAAGCAAAAATATAAACTATGGTGACATTATTTTGTTCCAAACAGAACCACATGGCTGTTATTCTTTTCTTAGTTGGTGAAGGACAGGTATCAGTAGACATCCACTGAGGAATGAAGAATGTTGAAATGGCAGAGAGCAGGCTGGGAAATGGTTTTGATCTGATTCCGTGACGAAAAAAAGAATCCCACCAATAATATTTATTTCTCAATTTCTCAGATCCAGCGTGCAACATGGACACAGTCAGAATACACGCAATTAAAAAAAAAAAAAAAAAAAAAAGACACACAACCTTTAATAAATGCAATTGTTGCTCAATTAAAAACATAAGATGATTGCATATTAAAAATATTACATATGAAACTTGATTAATAAATAGTCACAACGAAGTATATTTACTTTAAAATTACACCAAATGCCTCTAATATCTGTATGCATAAGACTGGTGCCAGAATAGCTGTAAATTTATGGTACTTGTGTTCTTCAAAACAGTCTGTGGACTAAATCCTACAAATGTTTACTAATGGCACACAGCCCCAAAAATTTCTTAATGCGCAAGATCCTTCATATTTCAGATGAAGTCCCATTGTATTCACCAAATAAAAAGTACGAGGGTTATTTTTAAGTAAGGGCCGTTCGCGCGTATAGTCCCGTAGTTCGCGCGGATGCCGCAACAAGCCACCGCGCCACTTGCCGGCATCCTTCCCGTTCACACTGATGCAAGTTGCAGCTCTGTAGCTGACGTGTACGCATCGCTGTGCTACTTTATTATGTTTACGATTATTGAATCGCCCGCCGCGCGTGAGATACGGTCAATGATACGTTTTCTGACTGCGAGAAGCCTATCAGCTGCAGAAATTCATCGTCAGTTAACAGAAGTTTATGGCTTGAATGCAATGAGTGAAGGTAAAGTGCGTCAGCGGGTTAGAGAGTTTAAAAATGGCCGTCAAAACATCCATGACGAAGAACTCTCAGGCCAGCCCTCTGTGATCACTGATGATTTGGTGGCTGCAGTCGAAACAAAGATTCGTGAGGACAGAAGATTCACAATTTCCACTCTTTCTTTGGAGTTTCCACAAGTTTCAAGATCGGTTTTGTACAAAATTGTGTCTGAAAACCTAAACTTTAAGAAACTCGGTGGGTACCCAAACTCCTCACAGAGGACCACAAAGGGAAGAGATTTGCCACTTCATTGGACTTTTTGATTCGTTACGAGGAAGGGGATGACATGTTGAGTCAATTTGTCACTGGAGATGAAACATGGGTATCCCATATCACTCCCGAAAGCAAGCGACAATTGATGGAATGGCGACACACAACCTCACCCGTCAAGGTCAAAGCCAAACAGACACTGTCAAAGCGCAAGATTATGGCAACTGTGTTCTGGGACTGGTGCGGTGTTTTGCTAGTGGAATTTATGCCACGAGGAACGACAATCAACTCAGATGCCCACTGTGCAACTCTAAAGAAGCTCCGCAGAGCAATTCAAAACAAAAGGCGCGGCATGCTGACAAAAGGAGTTTTCCTCCTGCACGATAACGCTAGGCCTCACACCTCTCAAAAGACTCGGGATTTGATTGATTCTTTTGGCTGGGAAGTTTTGGACCATGCACCATACATCCCCGACCTTGCTCCTAGCGATTTTCACCTATTCCGGTACCTGAAACACCATCTTGGCGGGCAGCGCTTCAATGACGACGATGAAGTGAAAGCGGCCGTGAACTCTTGGCTGTCGGAGCAGGCGGCCGAATTCTTTGAAGAGGGAATTAAAAACTTAGTTGTACGGTATGACAAGTGCTTAAATAAACAAGGCAACTATGTAGAAAAATAGGTAAAAGTGTGTAGAATCAGAAAATGAAAGATTTTTAACAAAAGTATTTGTATCTTTTTTTAAAAATAAAAACGGCCCTTACTTAAAAACAACCCTCATATTACAGACTTTTACCAAGACAGATGTACAGAACAGGCAATAAAAAGAAAACAAATGTTAAAATATTATTCTAGTAATTGAAATTCATACACAATAACAAATTTTCATTGAAAGAAAGCAACACTTTTGGTCTGACTTTAATCAGCAACATCCTAAATTATTACTCTGACAACTGTCCAAAAATTCACTTTCTTTCATTTAACCTCTTTTGGACAGAATAATTTCTCAATATAGGATACTCAAAACTGTTAAAGATGCAGTCTTATACTCTAAGGCAGCTTTACTGACACACAAGATAATATATGTGATCAACTGGTTAAGATGAGACTTTAAGCAGTACTGGAAATATTTGATAAATGGAAATTTATGACCTGGGAGAAATTTTAATACAGCAAACAGTTCAAATGACTTGTCAGTTTAATTAGTGTGCCTCAAATATTATAATTTTTATGCTAAAGTAAACTTATTAAATTTGTTTAAGTTTGATATACTACATATGCCAAGACTCACACAATCATGCAACAATTTTACTGTAACTTCTAAGTATGGACCAGTTATGTGCTAATATAAACAGCATTTGTTGAGCTCAATACATTAGGCTAATTAGCCAGCAACAACTCAGTATGTTTCATTAAACATGATACAACACAATTACAAAACCAGCTGTGTCTGAAACATAGAGTCTTATAGTAACTTGCTTTGTACACAACAGATAAATCCTTCAACAAATAATACAAAGAGGTGAACCAAGATATCAAAATCTAATTGCTCGTGCAAAGTCACAAATGAATACCAGCAATACTATGATTGCATGGATTCTGCCAATAATAATAATAATAATAATAATAATGTGAAGTTTGGAAGGTAGGAGACAAGGCACTGGCGGAAGTAGAATTGTGAGGACGGGGCGTGAGTCATGCTTGGGAAGCTCAGTAGGTAGAGTACTTGCCCGCAAAAGGCTAAGGTCCTGAGTTCAAGTCTTGGCCCGGCAAACAGTTTTAATCTGCCAGGAAATTTCAAAGCTGCGCACACTCTGCTGCAGAGCGAAAATTTCATTCTGGAATAATAATAATAATAACACTAATAATAATTACAATTATTATTATTATTATTATTATTATTATAGTATAGAATGTGGACGGAATAGACATGCAACAGTCAAGTCACCACTTAATGGATAATATCTATAAAACTTGGTGAAGTTGAACCACGAAATTATTATGCAATGAAACTGTTCTGGTACTGATTTTCTGGGGAAGCTCTGCCCAGCACCAGGTTAATAATAGAAACCACAGGAAATGTTGTGTGGCTGACAACACACACTCTCCCGTCCATCAAGGGCACTGGCCCACTGCCAATACCAAAAGTCATGGACAGCCAACGTCCTCACACTATACTCATGCTTCTTCATCCAGGTGACTCTTCCTTGTACTGCCTACACTATTCCTTAAATACCTGTTCCTCAATGGGCAATGCTGCCTAGGAACTCAGAAATTCATTCTGACAGAAGTGGTCCAAGAGCACAAACTAAGAAAAATGGATACTAGAGGACAAGTCACAAGGGCTGCTGGCACATGGGACAAATGTGTATTTGGCAGCATGTCTCTTGAAAACCACCATTGTGGAATGATCCACCAAGTTCTGTTTTGGTCATAACTCAACACAAGATGCTGGTCAATCTGGGAGGCCAGCCTCATCCATTACGGACAACAAAAAAAAGGTACTTGATGATGTAATTAGGGCAGACTGGCGCATTACCGTTCATGCTCTTGCAAAGGATTTTGACATCAGCTTCAGGAGTGTGCAACACATTATCTGGAAGGAGTTAGGCTACCTTAAGGTCTGCAGCCAGCAGATATCTCAGGCACTGAGTGTCAAACAAAAAGCTAACTTGGACGGCAGTTTGCCTGAAGCATCTGAAGTGTTTCAATGTTGAAGACAACACATTCCTTGAGTGCACTGATGCAGGTGATGAAAGCTGGTGCTGCCACTGGGAACTAGAGTCGAAAGTGTGGATGAGCAGTGGTGTCATTCATCATCTCCTCACCCCATGAAGTTCCAGACCCAGCCATCAGCTGGATAGGTGACGCTCACCCTATTCTTTGATTACGAGGGCCCACTGCTTATTGATTTCAAATAAATAAGTAATGAGTGTCACTTTTCCTTCTGGTATTGTAATTATGTATATCCTCATTCCTTTTGAATTGCAGTAGGTTACTTACAACGAAGTTCATGAGGGAATAAATATACTGTGAAGCAGTGATAATATACCTAATTCCTTAAACAGATATGTATAAGATGATCACTGGCAAACACCATATATTAATCTTACAGTGCACTTTTGAACAATGAAGACTTCCTTTATTAAAGATGTGTTGTGCCAGACCATTATTCCATATGGCATTATTGAATGAAAATGTGCATAATGTGTCAACTTAATGATCTGTCCCTCCCCAAGATCTGCAATGATTTATAGTGCAAATGTGGCTGAACTAAGTTGTTTTAGGTGTTCCAAAATGTAGTTTTTCAATTTAAATTCTCATTAATATGGATATGTAAAAATTTTGGAGTTATAACCCTTGTTATTATTTCCACACTATGTCTTACACTTATCACTGATGTAGTATCTCTAGATGTGCAAAATGAGTGAGCTGTCTTTTTGAAATCATGAGTGAGACCACTTGCAGCATAGCACTCAGTAATAGTTTTAAGAGCATTATTGACCATTTCTTCTGTTGCTGTATATAATTTTGAATTGATTACATTAGTGTCCCCTGCAAAGTGAACAATTCTGCTTGTTGTGTATTAGACAGAAGTTTGTTTGCATATAAAAGGAACAATAGTAGATCTAAGATGGACTCTTGTGGAACCCTATGAGTGATTAACCCCATCCAGAAGAATCTCCCCTGCTTAGATAGGTTGAATTATTAAGTACAACTTTCTACATTCTTTTAGTTTGATATGATATCATCAGCTGGTTGGCTATACCATCAATATCATAAAAACCTCAGTTTATCTACGAGAATACTGTGATTCACATAGTTAACTGCCTCAGATAGCTTGTAAAATTTGGTGAGTGAATGTGTAAATGGCATTCATTAGATGAGCAGTTCTACTGGAAACTAAATTGTGATTGCTCAAGATATTATTGTTGCTCAGGCAGCAATATTTTTAATGATTTCAGCTTCCTAGTAGCTATTTAACTCCTTTAGCCCAGTGTCCTGTATAATTTGCCTAGTTCATTGTTGAAAAGTCTTCTTTTCTCATACCCTTTCCTTCTCTCTTTTGTTGAACAAAGAAATGCCCAGCAGTGAAAGGTAATGAGTGTCTTCAATCTGGTATGCCTCTATCAAATTTTTTCTGCCTTGAAAGAAGAGATTTGTCTCTTTTACTGTCTTTATCTGCTTGTAGTTCATTACAAAATCTAAAAATAAAATATGACTTGAAACCACATAATCCTTCAATGGTGCAAATTCTGTTATATGATTGACTGAAAAAACAATGAATATTAATTACACATTTTCTTGTAAATTTAAATTTAAGCTAATATCAATTGTTTTCTTATTATTTCAGCATGCATGGATATGGCTGCTCTGGTTGTTATCACAAACTTGGATAACTATACATATATGGACTCCAAAGGCTGAACGTTTAGCTACAACAGAGAAATTATTTGTAACCCCAATGTATAATTCTCATCTCATAGACCAATCACTTGGACTCAACAGAAGGCGAGATGATCAGGCTGATGTTAAGACTGAGGTACATTCTAAGTTTACTTTAGATTCTTGTTCAACATAATTACAAAGTTAATAATGATTCATAATCAACACAAAAGGTAATATCTATGTCATCTTCAGTCTCATTTTTTCACTCATTCATTCATTCACATATCATATTCTGTAAATGTAGTCAAAAGGAGAGCCTTCATGTAAGTGAAAACAATCAGGTGATACATTAATAAGCACAAACAGCCACTAAGGCTACTTCTGCAAAGTATACTTACAACCAATCTACTTAGATTTTTAACTACATGAATTAATTCTAGATAAATCTATTTTTTATGTCAGTAGAAAAGCAGGTACTTTGAAAAATCTCACTCTTCTTCCTTTTATAGTCTGAGCTGTTGTTCCTATCAACTACTTCTTATTAATCATTTACACAACTTCACTGATTTGATAGAATCAGCTATACATCCATTGCAAAAGTTAAAACTTGTTTAACATTAACTTAGTATTAACTGAAATTTACATCTGAGAGTCCAAATATTCTGATACATTACAGGAGTGGCTACCTTAGACTTGCCTTCCCTCTTTCTATCAATCTTTCTCTGTCACTCCTTCTCACCAAATTCATCGTAGCTGTCACAAATCACAGTACAGTCTACAAAATACACCACACAGAATACAAAATCATGTCACTGAGAGTGTCCTTGTGTAAAATGTTTGTAGATTAGGGAGTGATGTCACATATGAATAATGCTTTTGATATACCCCAAAAGAAAATGTAAAGACATTAGATCAGGGGTACAGGCTTACCAAACTATGCGACATCCTCCTCCATACAAGTGTACAGAATTTGTGTTATTTAACTAGTCATGCTGTATGAGTAAAGCAGACAGGTGCTCTATCTAGCTGCATTCCAATATAATCAGTGATATGTTCTTTAAGAATTGTAACAACAATGTACAAAAACTTGCAACACATTTCACATAGTATGATTGACACTGGACCAAGTGTCCACCAAAAACTTTGTGTGTCACTTATAACAATATCATGAAGATGAAGCCCTGCCTAGACATTGCTTTTATGATAATTTAAGAACCCATATCTTGTAAACCCTCCCCTGCATGAACCATGGACCTTGCCACTGGTGGGGAGGCTTGCACACCTCAGCGATACAGATAGACGTACCATAGGTGCAACCACAATGGAGGGGTATCTGTTGAGAGGCCAGACAAATGTGTGGTTACTGAAGAGGGGAAGCAGCATTTTCAGTAGTTGTGGGTGCAACAGTCTGGATGATTGACTGATCTGGTCTTGTAACATTAACCAAAACAACCTTGCTGTGCTGCTACTGCAAACAGCTGAAAGCAAGGGGAGCTACAGCCATAATTTTTCCCAAGGGCATGAATCTTTACTGTATGGCTAAATAATGATGGAGTCCTCTTAGGTAAAATATTCTGGAGGTAAAATAGTTCCCCATTTGGATCTCCGGGCAGGGACTACTCAGGAGAACGTTGTTCTCAGGAGAAACACACCTCGCAATCTACGAATCGGAGCATGGAATGTCAGCTCCCTTAATCAGATAGGTAGGTTAGAAAATTTAAAAAGCTAAATGAATAGATTAAAGTCAGATATGGTGGGAATTAGTGATGTTCAGTGGCAGGAGGAGCAAGAATTCTGGTCAGGCGAATACAGGGTTATAAATAAAACATCAAATAGGGATAATGCAGGAGAAGGTTTAGTAATGAATAAAAAAAATAGGAGCATGAGTAAGCTACTACAAACAGCATAGTGAACACATTATTGTAGCCAAGATAGACATGAAGCCCATGCCTACCACAGTAGTACAAGTTTATATGCCAACTAGCTTTACAGACAATGAAAAGATTGAAGAAATGTGCGATGAGATAAAAGAAATTATTCAGATAGTGAAGGGAGATGAAAATTCAATAGTCATGGTGGACTGAAATCTGATAGTAGGAAAAGGAATAGAAAGAAAAGTAGTAGGTGAATATGGAATGAGGGTAAGGGATGAAAGAGGAAGCTGCCTGGTAGACTTCTGCAAAGAGCATAGCTGAATCGTAGCTAACACTTGGTTTAAAAATCATGAATGAAGGTTGTATATTTGGAAGGGGCCTGGAGACAATAGAAGGTTTCAGATAGATTTAGGAACCAAGTTTTAAACTGTAAGACATTTCCAGGGACAGGTGTGGTCTCTGACCACAATCCGTTGGTTATGAATTGTAGATTAAAACTGAAGAAACTACAAAAGGTGAGAATTTAAGGAGATGGGATCTGGATAAACCATAAAGAACCAGCGGTTTTAGAGAGTTTCAGAAAGAGCATTAGGGAACTATTGACAAGAACAGGGGAAAGAAATACAGTGGAAGAAGAATGGGTAGCTTTGAGAGATAAAATAGTAAAGGCAGCAGAGGATCAAGTAGGTAAAAAGACAAGGGCTAGTAGAAATCCTTGGGTAACAGGAGAGATATTGAACTTAATTGATGAAAGGAGAAAATATAAAAATGCAGTAAATCAAGTAGACAAAAAGGAATACAAAGGTCTCAAAAATGATATTGACAGGAAGTGCAAAATGGCTAAGCAGGTATGGCTAGAGGACAAATGTAAGGATGTAGAAGCATATATGACTAGATGTAAGAAAGATACTGCCTACAGGAAAATTAAAGAGACCTTTGAAGAAAAGAGAACCACTTATATGAATATCAAGAGCTCAGATGGAAAACTAGTTCTAAGCAAAGAAGGGAAAGCAGAAAGATGAAAGGAGTGTATAGAATGTCTATACAATGGCGATGTAATTGAGCACGATACTATGGAAATGAAGAGGGAATAGATAAAGATGAAATGGGAGATATGATACTGTGTGAAGAATTTGACAGAGCACTGAAAGACCCAAGTTGAAACGAGGCCCCAGGAGTAGACAACATTTCATTAGAACTACTGATAGCCTTGGGTGATCCAGCCCTGACAAAACTCTACCATCTGGTGGACAAGATGTATCAGACAGGTGAAGTACTCTCAGACTTAAAGAAGAATATAATAATTCCAATCCCAAAGAAAGCAGGTGTTGACAGATGTGAAAATTACCAAACTATCAGTTCAGTAAATCACAGCTGCAAAATACTAACACGAATTGTTTACAGACGAATGGAAAAACTGGCAGAAGCCAACCTCAGTGAAGAGCAGTTTGGATTCTGTAGAAATGCTGGAACATGTGAGGCAGTACTGGCCCTATGGCTTATCTGAGAAGATAGATTAAGTAAAGGCAAAACTACGTTTCTAACATTTGTAGACTTAGAGAAGGCTTTTGACAATGTTGACTGGAATACTCTCTTTCAAATTCTGAAGGTGGCAGGGTCAAATACTGGGAGTGAAAGGCTATTTACAATTTGTACAGAAACCAGATGGCAGTTACAAGACTTGACGGGCATGAAAGGGAAGCAGTGGTTGGGAAGGGAGTGAGACAGGGTTGTAGCCTATCCCCAATGTTATTCAATCTGTATATTGAGCAAGCAGTAAAGGAAACAAAAGAAAAATTTAGAGTAGTAATTAAAATACATGGAGAAGAAATAAAAACTTTGCAGTTCGCCGATGACATTGTAATTCTGTCAGAGACAGCAAAGGACCTAGAAGAGCAGTTGAACAGAATGGACAGTGTCTTGAAAGGAGGATATGAGATAAATCAACAAAAACAAAATGAGGATAATGGAATGTAGTCAAATTAAGTCGGGTGATGCTCGGGGAATTAGATTAGGAAATGAGACACTTAAAGTAGTAGATGAGTTTAGCTATTTGGGGAGCAAAATAACTGATGATGGTGAAGTAGAGAGGATATAAAATGTAGACTGGCAATGGCAAGGAAAGTGTTTCTGAAGAAGAGAAATTTGTTAATATTGTGTATATATTTAAGTGTCAGAAAGTCATTTCTGAAAGTATTTGTATGGAGTGTAGCCATGTATGGAAGTGAAACATGGACGATAGATAGTTTGGATAAGAAGAGAATAGAAGCTTTCAAAATGTGGTGCTACAGAAGAATGCTGAAGATTAGATGGGTAGATCACGTAATTAATGAGGAGGTACTATACAGACTTGCGGAGAAGAGGAATTTGTGGCACAACTTGACCAGAAGAAGAGATCAGTTGGTAGGACATGTTCCAGGGCATCAACAGATCACCAATTTAGTACTGGAGGGCAGTGTGGAGGGTAAAAACCATAGAGGGAGACTAAGAGATGAATACACTAAGGAGATTCAGAAGGACTTAGGTTGCAGTAGTTACTTGGAGATAAAGAAGCCTGCACATGATAGAGCAGCATGGGTGGCTGCATCAAACCAGTCTCTGGACTGAAGACCACAATTACAACATCTTGTAAACAGTGCTTGAACTAAGCTAAGGAAAATGGGCCCAGTCACACAATGACTTGACACCCCTTGCCAAACTTGCCAAAAGTCCATGAACTGTTGAAAATATGTAAGGATCAAATCTACTTTGAGACATTCTCACATATGAGTGTTGATGTACATGCTAGTGGACAGCTGTTACACATTTTGAGAAACTTCCTCCTCAAAAGATGCTAAGAAAGTGGCATGGCCAGCGCACATCATGTACTGTCTACAACAAGCCTGCCTCCTTGGACCAACAAAGAATGTTTTGAGACATATGAATATGCAGACAGCATCTCTTAAGATAGGGTTCACGGTACAAGGATTGAACTTGTTTTGGATTACCGGCAGCCGTGCTACATATGAAATGTGTGTATCAGAATTTGATAACTCTGTCCTCATCAACCCAGTGCTCCATTACAGCTTATGCTTATTTCCATTGCAACCATTACAATTTACAACATTGATTTGATGCCTACATTAAACATAATTGGTGACTATTTGCACAGAATTCATGAACCATATTTTGCATTCAGTGACTAGCTTCCATGCAGTGCACAAATGACCACCACAGTACAGGGCATAAGGTGCAAGCTAAGTCTAGGAAGACCAAGATGTTCTTATTGCTGAGTCATAGTCATGAAGGGGAATGGAACTGGTAAAGAATTCTATGGGAAGTGATTATCAAGTAGCTAGTTTTCTAAAACCAACTGCAGGTCTCAGCATTCACCTGTAAATTAGGCTCTTTGGGGAAGAATTTTGGAAAAGTAGATCATGTAATAACAGTAGATATAGACAAAAGATTGCACCATAGCCTTAATCATAAAAGTGATGGTGATATCAGGCACACTGTTGAGAATTCTGCTCACACTGATGCACAGATTGTGTCACTCTTTGAGCTGTACAATAAGCCCTGGCTGAAGCATTCGGTGGAAAGTGTTAAGGGAGACTTTGGAAAAGCACTCCATGAAGAGACATGTTTGTACAGAGGAGCGACTGATGCATCACCCCTCACTTGATCACACCATTCACACAAGTTCTGCATACATGGTTTGCATCTGAATTGTTGCATCCTGCTACTAGTGTGTTTGAGTGTGCTGAGTGTAGTGTTGCTGCGTGTGTGTACTTAAATCAATCGCCAATTGTATCAGCATGCGCTGGTCACCCGAAGTCACCTGCAGGAAATGTACACACAGCACAGTATCTGCCATGCTGTCTACCAGCAACTCATACCTATATACATGTGGAGCAGTACTGACTCATTCTCAAGATGTTCTTAAAAGTTTGTACCACTCAGTTTAGTTGTTCTGTGTAGTGCTTATGTTGCACCTTCCGTATGATTCTTTTGCCTTGCTACATGTTGTGTCATGAGATACTTATTGCCATTATTGTTCAGAGGTTTACAAAGGAAGTGATATTTGTGTTACTTGGTTCGGTTTCATGCACTACTTGGTTACTAAATGAATGCTTATGGTTATAAGCTAATTTCAAGGCTAATTGCCAGAGGTATTCAGTCTGGCCAGCCGAAACGGTATCCACCATACCCCATTGATTTCCACTGTGTTCCCTAGGACTTCTTCAGAATAAGTTCATCCAAAAAATAGAGCAGAAGACTAAATATAGATTGTGAAATTTATAAAGCGGAGAGTGTAGATGTAAGTTTTAACTCTTTCCTACAGCATTTTGAGTCTCGTATTCTCCTAAAACTAATAAGGGCAAAATCAAATGGAAGCAATGCTATGGGGTGGATAGCTCCTGGAGTTTAAAGATCTTTTGCTAAGTAGAAAAACCTCTACACAATTCAGCAGATAAATTGTTGTCAATAATTGAAACACCATTATTGGCAGTATCGTAAAATCCAAACATTTCAACAGAAGACAAACCTCTACACAATTCAGCAGATAAATTGTTGTCAATAATTGAAACACCATTATTGGCAGTATCGTAAAATCCAAACATTTCAACAGAAATTGTGGTTCTTTCAAATCAATGGCTACCAAATTCAATTATTACTTTTTCTCAGTGTCTAACCTACTCTTCTGTAATGGGATGAAAATAATAAGATTTAAAAATGTTCAGCAAACCACACTGGAAACAATGGTGTGGCCTGTGTGAATAATTCTCAATACTCAAGAACACAAAAGAGTACTGAATATGCATTGTGTGATTTAATTCTCAAAACACGTAAAAATTGTTTGTCACTTATTTTACTTGATGTTTCTCATTGGTACAGTATGTCTTTAAGTTAAATCCAGGATAGAGTTTGTGGATATGAATTATGGTAATGTTAAAAATTAATCACTGTGAAACTTTTTCTCAGAGTTATTTTCATTTTTTAATGATTTCTGTTAAAGAACAGTTCACAACATACAAAAATTTGAATTAGAAAACTTTTTGTCAAACATGTCCATTTTAACACCACAATGCCCACAACACACAGTTTACAACTGTCATCTACAGGAAATGCACCAAAAAGGCAAAGAGATGTGATTTATTTAGCTATACAGATGTGTTGTTTGATAACAAAATTATTACATACAAAAAACAAAACAGGCAATTTTGTGTGTTTGTAATTTTGATTTGGTTATTAGAACTGACATTATTAATGCATTAAGTGATCATAAAAATTGTAGAAATAATAATATTAATTGTAATAATGATAATAATAATAATAATAATGCTAATAATAATAATAATAATAATGAAAATTGACCTACAAATTTGCTATGAGGAAACTCAATACATGGAAATCAAGCCTGCAGATAATCTCCCCAGTACAGCTCAGTACAGGAAAGTAGCACAATTTGTGCACTACAAATATCTGGGAGAGATCATCCAACCATCAGCACTGAACACAATAGTCAATTAGGAATGAGTCTCAAAATTACAAAATTGAACAATAGATAATACAGGTTAGAATATCAACAATTTAAGGAAAAGACTAGATTGCTACTCACCATAAAGTTGACACGAGCTGCAGAAGACAGGCACAATGAAAAGACTGTTACATACTTAGCTTTAGGCCACACCCTTCTTCAGGCATACATAACCACCATCTCTGGCAGCTTGGACCCAAATGCAACTGTCACATGAAATGAATACATAATTTGGCACTCTATGCAGACCACATGAATATTTGTTTTTGAGCAACCTTATTATTTGCTTCATATCTGTCTCAGTAACTGCTTGAAGGAACATGGACTTAAGACTAGCATTTAAATAATTCGGTAGCCATGTAGGTCTGAATAAAAATCAATATCAAGTTCGGCAGACAGAAGATTGGGGGTGTGTGGGGAATTGGCACCGGACATCTGTTTTCAGACTAATTCTGGGGAATAGTTCCTCTGTGAGACATTCAGCATATTGGGCAAGGGAGTTCTTTTCACTGCTGATTGCCATCTCCAGCTTGCCAGGCTGTTTCAAAGGGATTTTGGTGTGGAAGGGATGACAGCTGTCGAAATGAGGGTACTGTTGGAGGTTGGTGGGTTTAATGTGAACAAACCCAGGGACAGTGTATTTGCAGTGAGAAGAACTCCTATGTCTATTATGCCGAAGGTCTCTTCAAGGCCTTCACAGACAGGTGCTATCCTCTAGACTTAGACCGCAAATAGATCTCCCACGCGATTTTCCCGTACACTCCTCCCACCACCCCCAAGAACCAACTGTAAAGGAGTGCCACCTTAATCTTCCAATACCACTCTGGACAGGAACAACTGAACTACAACCTTTGTCAGAGCTTAGATTATCCATCATCATACCCTGAAGTGAGGGACATCCTACCAAAGATCCTCCCCACTCCTAAAATGATGCTTTATTACCAACTTAATGTCCATGACAACCTAGTTCATCCATATGCCACTGTCAATCCTAAAAGTTAGCCAAGGGATCATATCCCCGTGGAAGACCCAGGTGCAAGACTTGCTCAATCCACTGCCCAGCACTTCCTATTCCATTTCTGTCACAGGCTTATCCACCCCATTAGATACCGAGCCACCTGCAAAAGCAGCAATGTCATATACCAGCTCTGCTGCGATCATTGTACAGCTTTCTATATTGGAACCAGCTGTTCACTAGAATGGATGGCCACTGTCAACCTTTGGCCAAAATCACCCTGTGTCACAACATGCAACTGAATATAATATGCTTGATTTCAGTGACTGCTTCACAACACAGGCCATCTGGATCTCCCCTCCACCACCAGATTTTCTGAACTGTGCAGATGGGATTTACAACACATTCTCCGTTCCCGAAATTATCCTGGCCTCAAACTATGGTAACTTACTATCCCCACACATTCCATCCAACAGTTTCTCTCCCCTCTGTTCTATCACCTCCTCCAAATGCATGTCTCCTCACCCTCACTGTGTGCGACCCTCTGCCAACACATATGCCTATCTTTCCTCTTCCCTGCTCCTCTCCTTTTCTGCTCCTTGACTCCCCCTCCCCTTCCCCCTCCTCAACTTCTGCCCCATAACCTCCTAAAGATGCACCTGATGGCAGTCTTGTCATGCCTCCATCTAGCCCCTGCACACTCCACCAGACAGCACTCTTCTATCCTCTCACCCATACCCTATTATCCCTTCCCCTATCATGGCCCCTCCAGATTGCTGCTTTCATTCCGCGTGACTGTTGCACGCTGGTCCTGGCTGCCGGAGATGGTGGTCGTGTGTGCATGAGGCATGCTACCTTGTGTGAATGAATGTGTGTGTTTGTTTCCCTTGCTGAAGAAGGCTTTGACCAAAAGCTAAGTTTGTAACAGTCTTTTCATTGTGCCTGTTTGCAGCTCAACATATCATATTTAGAGTGAGTAGCAATCTGTTCTTTTCCTTGTATTCCAAATTACAAAAAGCATATACACTCACTTGGAATCACCATAATAAAATATCTATTTCTGATAATGCAAAACTAAGGCATTACAGCACAGTATTTTTACCACAAGCACTCTGTGCCGCAGAAACTACAATGATTCATGGTCATATGAAAGTAAGAGATATTGCAAAGCAGGAAAGGATAATTCTAAGGAAAATATTCAGACCAGTTTTTTGTGATGGAATTTGGATGACGAGGTCATGAAGAAGGTCATAGAAACAGATAGAAACAATAATTGACATCTTTAGAAAGAAAAAGATGAAATTTTATGGACATATCAGCAGGATGAACAAGAACAGACTCACAAGGTAAATCTTTTGAGAAAGCAAATCCTATCTAATACAAGACAAAATGGATGACTGAAACAGAAGCAGACAATAAAGAACTTGGAATTGCACAAGGTAACATAAACAATTGAGGACAGTTCAGAAACATCATAAAAAATGTACACTTAAACAAAGACACAGAAAAAAAGAACAATTAATAAATGGTCAGTAGAGCGCAAGGGATAGCACAGCGAGTATATGAAGAGAACTTGGGAAGAATGAAGCAAGAAGATAAAATCAATACTACTCAAGTTCAACCACTTCCTTAAATGGAATAGTCAATAATAATAATAATAGTAATAATAAAATTACTTTTACTATTGTTTTTGGACTGTGGTTAATTATGGACAACAAATTTTATAAGTGAGTTATTTTTATCTGTTTATAAAGAGAAAGTCAGTGATTTTTGATGGAAGTTCCATTTCTCTCTCATAGAGTGAACATACTTCCAGTAGACTTGAATACAATATCTGCATCAGCAAATATAAATAGTTCAAATTCCTAAATATACAATGGAAAATTGTTGACATATAGCTAGGATAAAATTGACTTAAGGAAATCTATTCAAAAAGGTTTACTGAAAGTAAAAAAGTGATTTAATATTGCTACATATTGTAGAGACTGAATTTCACGTGGCAAAAAATACCTGGTTTGGAAGTGTCAGCAATGGTATGCAGGACGATACATAAGAGAACTGTAGGAGGCCAATCATTTGGTAATAGTGGGACGAAAATTATTTGTCTTTACAATATATAACACTGAGGAACATAATTCAAATAATGCCTGTGGAAATATAATTGTTTTCATTTTCAACAAGCAAGCACATCAGTTTCAAGCTACAATGTTACTTTTTTTTTTTTTTTTTTTTTTTTTTTTTTTTTTTTTTTTTTTTTTTTTTTTTTTTTTTTTTTTTACAGGAACTTGCTGACATTGGAAATGATGATTATTATGAGAGCATTTCAGTGCATTCTACATCAAGTAGTAACTCACCCAAGAGCAATGTTAAATCATCTGACAGCATTACAAGGATCTATGCATGTGCAACCATGTGGCATGAAACAAAAGAAGAAATGATGGAAATGTTAAAATCAATTCTGCGAATTGATGAAGATCAGTCTGCTAGAAGAGTTGCTCAAAAATATCTCCGAGTTGTTGATCCAGACTACTACGAATTTGAGAGTAAGTTTACCTGATTTATTTCATTAGCTTTCAACATCCTTCAGCAAATATTAGTTTTGAAATACTTGTACATCTAACAAAAAAAAAATCATGATGCATTATAAGTGGCTAAAGGACAGTCTTATGTATATTCCCAGAGTAAAAGAGCTAAATGAAAGGCAGTAGACTCAAACCAAATCAAAAAAATTCTAGAGTGATAAGACTTTCATGTATAGCTTGAGAGAAGACTAAGACAGAAAAAGAAAAGAAGGGGTAATCATGCTGAGAATGGCTAACTTCCACTTCCGTCTTTATTTCTTACATTTTAAATGGTTATAAAACAGAAAACTTCTACATTGTTCAGCCTCTATATTGTTTCATTCTTCATGGCGGACAAATAATTTATTCATCAGGATATTATCATTATTCCTCGACCAAAATTCAATGAATAACCATATGTAGAGGTCTTTTTTTTATAAATAAATAAATATTAAAAAAGCAGCAAATAATTAAGACACTCACATTATAGCTGATATTCTATTTATGCTATTTCTTCCACATGTTAATAAATATTGCATTTCCTTCCAGCTCACATTTTCTTTGATGATGCATTTGAAATCAGTGATGAAAGTGATGATGATAATGTTGTGAATCGATTTGTCAAGCTGTTGGTGGATACAATTGATGAAGCTGCATCTCTTGTACATGAAACAAGAATAAGAGTACGACCACCAAAAAAATACCCAACACCTTATGGAGGACGCCTTGTTTGGACACTACCTGGGAAAACAAAGATGATTGCACATTTAAAGGACAAGAGTAAGATCAGACACAGGAAGCGATGGAGCCAGGTTAGCCTTGTGTAGTAATATGAATTGGTATATGCAATCATATTTTGTATTTTGTGTACTGTAAGTTCAGGTGAATACCAGTTTGAAATAGTGTTTCATTTACCATAGACTCTAAGTAAGCAAAATGTTTCAACTGTGCCTACAGAAATAAAAAAAAATGTTAATGAGATAAAATAATAAATGAGAAACTGAATGGTTTTGTTGTGTCACAAGTTTGTTTTTAAGTGTTTTCCCTCAGAGTAACAGCAGAAGGAGATACAACATTGAAACTTCAAATGATTTTTCATCAAAAGTAGTGATGAAGTTGAAGTTCTTCTACAGACACAATAATACTTTCTCGCTCCCAACACTCAGCAGCACACAAACAGCTTTCCACTCAATGGTACATCATCTCGTATCTACTCCCATGTCCAAAGAAGATATCAAAGCAGTGTTAAACAAAATAAAATTTCTAGTATAAATCAGTGGCTAGGATCCTGTCCTGACTGACAACATCTTGCATAGGAAACAATGACTAAAAATTATAATCCTTTTCTGTGCTAACTCTGCTGCTTCTTCCAATGTCAGCAGGTGTACAATCCCATACCTAGGACTGGTAATGCAGCCTGTAGCAAAAACATGAAATCTTGCAACTGTAAGATTTCCTATTATGTGAGGAACACCACAGCCCAATGCATTTTCAATGGCAGAGATAAGACTCAATTACTAGCCAACTGTGTGGTATACAATATTACTTGTTCTGATTATGATAAGTTTTATAATGGTCTATTGGGCAGAGACGTAGCAACTAGGTTCGCTGAACATGAACACAGCTGGATGTTGCAGAATTATGACCACATTTGTTGAGCCTGTAATGAATGAAGGCCACAATTACCAGCCACAGTCCCATGCTGTCCAATTAGCAAACAAAGGCCAAAAACTCAACCTTTTGGAAGCCCTGGAAATCAACAAAGATCTGGTCCACAGTCCTGATTTAATATTGAATGACTAAACACAGCTAAATACTTCCCCTCTTCTAAATACCACTTAATCCTCACAGATTTCCAAGGCTTCCCACACTGTCTGTTCCATTCTATTCTTCCAGTTTCTTGTATTTCTTCATTTTATTATGACTGCCTATGTACTTCATATATTCTCCTGTTATAGTTGTCACTTCTATCTCTCACTTTGTTTCTGTATCATCCTGCATATGTAATACCACTTCACATTATTCTTTAGTACTCTTGACTAATTTTATTTCAGAAAAAACATATTTGTACCATCAGCTGCACAATTTTATGTTTATTTTCTACCAGCTACGATTGTTGCAATCATCTTCAAGAAGAAATTGTGAATCAGTTCTCCTTGAAGATATGGTAACAATTGAAATCAACAGAGTATAAACATAAAACTGTACAGCTGATCGCAGAAATATGCTTTTTCAAATTATTTAACAGTTGTAGACAATCATCCATGAAAAGCTGTATGCTAATTTTATTTTATAGGGATTGTTAATTTAATTTAAATTATTATATATGCAGTTTTTCAAGTTTAACATTAATTATTTTTCCTGGTTTGCTCCCTTGATATTTATTTACAGTTAACTTTTAAGTTTTTAATTGCATTACCACTGCACTTTGAAAAATGACATTCACTCTGTGTTTATGGCTCACTCTAGATGAGAACATCTCTTCCAATGTTTTTTTACAAATATTGTAACTTCTTTTATGATGATAGCCAGTTCAAGTCTGATGATGGCCTTGTAAGCTGAGAACTAGTAAACTGAATAAGTTAATCCCAAAGAACATACACATTATTGTCTTTTTCATTTATAATTATGTTGTCTTTCCTAGAAGTGATGGAAGAATTAACACAAGTTAGAAAGCTGTGTTTGCAATAACTTGGCATTGATTGGAAGTTTTCCAAACCATGACCTTTCATGTAGAATGGAATCATTATTTTTTGGATGTTACTGGAAATAACAGTTTTCATAAACATACCGTATTTACTCGAATCTAAGCCGCACTTTTTTTCCAGTTTTTGTAATCCAAAAAACCGCCTGCGGCTTAGAATTGAGTGCAAAGTAAGCGGAAGTTCTGAAAAGTGTTGGTAGGTGTCGCCACAACTAACTTCTGCCGTTGAATATATGTAGCGCCACACAGGCATGCTTTGCAGGCACAAAGATAAATACTGGCGCCAAAACCTCTGCGTCATTACATTATCCAATGAAGTAAATACAAATTCCGTATCGTTCATCTTCGAATGTAGCAGCATTTCAATGTACTATGAAAATCCGACTGGCAAGACTGTTTGGGACGTTTGTCAATACGGCCAACTCTACATTCTGAATTTGTTCCTACCTGTGAGAAGAGATGGTTGCTGATAGGAACTTTTATGAATTGAGAATCACATGCAGTGTTCTCCTCACCATAAGATTAATACGAATATAAACATTTTACCATGTATTGTTTCGTGTTTGCTGCTATCTCATTTAAATCCTGTCTGCCTAATAAACTACGAAACTAGAGTGAGACAACAGCAAACGTGGAAGAATATACATATCATGTCATGTTTATATTCATATTATTATGCCTAATAGTGATACAGTCAGAAATGAAGCACAACAATTGACTAGACTTTTAAATCTAAGATGACTCTAATTTCTGTGCAGAATGTAATGTACTAAAGAGGCGTCTGCAAAGATTTTCAAACGGAGAAAAATTTTCACTAAACTCTCGTTTAGAACATCTTCTATCATACGCAGTCTATCATTTGGTTCTTGTTGATCATTATCAAAGAAAGCAGCAGTGTGAGTAACTACAAATAGCAGTCTCTTGCCATTGTTTCGCCAATGAGACAATTCCTCTCTCTTTTATTTATTGTAAGCGACAGTAGCGCGCACAAAAGCAAGCCATGCCGCAAGCGGCGACAGGCCGTAAACACTCATTATCAGAATGCGACAAACAGTGTAGGACACAGTACAGTAATGCGTTTTCAGCTTAGAGTGACGTAAACACCTATAACAAAGAGAACGGCACTTATCAGATCAAAGAAAAATAAGCAATCGATTCAAACCAGACGAAGCATGTGAAAAAGGAAGGGTACCCGTATAAATATGGACAGAGCGCCTGACGCATAGCAATGGCTACCTGGTAAAGCTTAGCTGCCAAGCTCACGACTCGAACAAAACTACTGTAGCTGTATCGTCATTCATTCGGCCTAAATTGTGTCTCATATTACAATGGACCAACTGTGTTTCGATATGGAGATGCGGCCTAAAACTTTTCTCTCCCCCTGAATTTCGAATCTCAAATTTCAGGTGCAGCTTAAGATTCGGGAAAAATTTTTTTCCTTGATTTTGAGTCTCATTTTTCAGGTGCGGCTTAGTTTCAAGTGCGGCTTAGATTCGAGTAAATACAGTAGTGTAAGGGATGTGGTAAATAAATATGATGCTGAGTTACAATACAAAGCCCAAAATCAGATTAACTAGAAGGTGCAGGCATCATTAGGAGGCAGTTATTAACTATGACATGCTGAAGGATGTTTTCTGTGCCAGATGTTGTAAATCAATACGTCAAGCTCTTGGTGGATACTTTGAATGGTTTCTACTCCACATTGCTACAGATGTAAAAACCAGGCAATAGAACTCATATTAGATTCTCCCTCTCTCTTTATTCCCTTTGAGTATACTGACCTGAATCACATCTCCGTGTGGTCAAATTACCTTGTGAAATTACATGTCTGAAGGCTCTACTGAACTGGATATAATTAAAACCTTTCTGGAAACTCAAAAAAGGTTCCATATCATCATAATAAGTGAGAATATCACAACTTATGCAATTTGACTTGTTCACTGATTCTTAGTACACATATGACCCCCTATTAGTATGTTTCTGTAATTTTCTTGCTCCTACTCATTTTACTGCAATCACCATCCAGAAAATGTTAGTAGATATGACAGTTTATTTGGAGTGCACATCCAGATACCTCTCCTAACTCTATGAAGTATTATTATGTTGTCCTGAATCAAATGAACAAATAACATCAGTTGTTCTTGTGACAACTGGCACAGCCAAGGCCTCCACTAACAGTCAATATGTGTCTTAGTCCTACATGCAAAAAATCAATTCTTCTCACAGAAAACAGTTCGGTCTTGTGTTTCCTGGATACACAATTATCAAGAGTATTAAGTGCTCCTACTCCTTCTGACATGGTATTGTGAAACCAATTATACATTTTGGGGAAGTCACACAGTTGGCAATAAATCTACAGAATGACATTCTGTCTACAAGTAAATTTTTTAAGAATTGCATTAAAAATGATAGTTGGCTTCCTAATATACATATTGTAACAAAACTGTCTTTTCATAGGTCATGTACATGTACTATTTGCTTGGACACCGACTCATGGAGCTACCTATTCCTGTGGACCGAAAAGCAGTGATAGCACAGAATACATATTTATTAACACTTGATGGAGATATTGATTTTCAACCTCATGCTGTACATTTGTTGGTTCACTTGATGAAGAAGAACAGAAATCTGGGAGCAGCATGTGGCCGCATCCACCCTGTTGGTTCTGGTATGAGTCACTTTTCACTATAACTGCTTATACAAAGAACTTTACTATTAGAAGCCACATGTTTTTAAAAACAGTAATTTTGTCACATAAATGAACTGTTAATATTTTAAATCTTACAAGCCTCACCAAAAATCATTGTATGGTTACGCAGGATTTCACAGTAGACTTACCAAACAAAATTTAACCTTCTGAAAATTACTTTTTCATACTGAGTCTTGCCTCTATGATTTTGTTATTTAAACCTTTAAAAAATTTAAATAAGTAATTATTATAGAAATACCTAACGAGAGTAGTAGGACCACATTTCTTAACACCTGAAGGACTGGGGTTATGGCGTATTTAGGGCAAACTTCTGAGTTTGACAGGTGTAGTTTAATTTGCTGTTTTAAAAATGGTAAACTAATTTGGATTTATACCAGTTTATTTTGTACTACTTATACAGTTTACCAGGATATAGTTCTACTTTTTTCTAAAGAATTATATGATGCAGTGGTCATTTTCTACCTAATAATTAATCCAAATATATATATGATAACAAAATGTGAAATGGATAATTTTGCTTAGTAAAACTTACTTTAACATAAAATTTTGGATAGCACAATATATAGTAGATAAAACATTTGTAAACCTGATGTCATTCATTCAAAGCCACCTGCTGCATGATGACACCAAACACATGTGCATTCAGTGTTGCCTAATCGTGGTCCACAAGCATACTTGCTGCACTTTGTACATAAATGCTTGCTCCTATTCTTTCCTCTACATTCTCCAATTGTCAAGTCCTAAAAATGTTGCTATGTTGTGGAACAGTATCATGAAGTGTGTTTTGTACCCTTGAGACTTTATATGCTGAAGCAACTCTTCTGCCAACATGTACATAAACTGATATTGTTTACTTTCTCACCTGTCACTTCCCCATAGAGCAGCCATGCATTAATAGCTGGCAAATTCAATATACTAGGGGGAAAAAAACATGCGTAGGACCTCTGTGACATCCATACTCCACAGTCTACAGTTGAGCCATTTGGTCAATGTCAGTGCCGTACTTGGTGTTATTGTAGTATGCCAGTGATTCTGGTAGCTTTCTAAGATGTCACTCATTGACAGTAACTGTGTCATCCAATGAACTCAAAAGAAGCACATTTTTGTTATTTTTCCCCTGATAGTACGTTCAAGTTATGTCACCTGACATTAAGTATAGCTGTATGTAAAGGTGCTGCAGCAGATTTTGCTGACTGAGACAATGTTTGTACTCTTACATTTCGAACTTTCTGTAAGGCATTTGGTTGTGATAAAACTATCACATGTAATATTTCTTCTTGTGGAAGCAAAGGGCTGTATAAGATGAATTACAATATTCTCTGCAAGAAGAACACCTGTGGAGTGCTGCTAATCTTTGCTTAGGTAAGGAAAGCAATTTACCACGCACCTATAATTTTTATCAACTGTAAACCAAAACTTTATTCCAATTTTGTCTGGTATATTACTCTTATATTGAATGAAAGGGCTTCTCACATAATTTTCATCTTGAATGTAACACTGCAAGGAACTGGAAATGGAAGGATTCCAGACAGGGGTAGCAGGTGGAAAGCAATCTGTCCTTATTCTTTGGGAATGTATGTCCTTTTCATCAATGCACATAAACCACAAAATTTCAATGAATTTATTTCTGTTCATTGTGTTCAGGAAGAAAGCTGGAGTATTTGACCATAACAACTTCAACAGCAAATTCTTTGCTCCATATATGTGTTGCAAATACATAAGTGATGTATTTGCTTTTATTGCATTGATCCAATGGTCCAGTCATCATCCTGCATTCCTTGATGTATTCTATTTTCTGTACACTTCTTTATGTTTTGAAGCATGTTGTTCTCAATTAGTAACCTTCAGGCACTAGAATGTATACCTGCTCCAACAGATCTCTTTGCATAAGCTATAGGTCCCGCTGCTACCTTCAAGATGGCTGTTTTCCGGCAATGTCTTGTATAGGTATAATAGTTCATGTTGTTCCATCATTGGCTGTTTCACTACTCCAATGGAAGGATTTTCTTTCATCTGTATCTTTTCTTTCCCTCTGCCAAAAATGCTTCTAATGCTGTTTGCTGTGGGAATGGGTACATTGTTGTTTGATGTATCTGAAAATATGTAGTACAATAATTCAATTACAACATAAACGATGAACTTTGAATTATTATAGAGTGAAAGGAAGTTAGAAAATTCATATAACACTTTCTGAAATATGAGCTGAAATACAATAGTAATAATAATAATAAAAATAATGTAAAGTTTATACCAGCATATCTGCAATAGGAAAAGCAACATTTGTTTGCTTCTCTTTGTTTTGTTCCTGCCCGGTAGGCACAACATTGCTGTCAGAAGAGTCACAGATTTCATCAATGGCAGGGATATATTCCTCATCATCATTAGTGATTGCAGTGCCAGCCTCCAGTAATTCACTGACTTCACAAACATTATGAGGATCTTCAGTTTCATCTGACACTGAAATCAAATATTTTAAAGTTTCTTAATCATAAAAACCATGTATGGGATATGCCATTATGAAGCAACTGAAATGTGGTCAATACAAACTGCACCTCTCAAGCAATCAAACTTCCTTCCTCACTGACAAAAGGACTACCAATTTTCATAAATCAATCAGGAAGCCAAGCAACAATAGATGTGGATAGTCAGAAAGCTATTGTTCTCATGTCCTTACCTGCCAAAATGACGGGTAGAGGACCTTATAGTAGTTCACTGTACCACTTTTCATAAAGGTCATAAATGCTGAATTCATTGCAGATGTGTACCTCACAAATATTTGTTAGAAGTCATGGGAAGTGGGAACTGTGGAGCAAACCATTTACAAGAAATAAGTCTACTAAAGCAGAGCAACCATCAAATGATGGGTGCAGTCCTTCTAATGTTTCTTAATTCTGTGTTAGAAGTCCATGATGGTAAAGTTATTACAGGTCAATAAAGATTATTATCATTATTATTAACTTTTACAAGATCTAAAACAATTACAGGACCCATGGTGTGGTATCAGATGTTTGAATATGCCATTGGACATTGGCTGCAGAAGGCAACAGAACATATGATAGGCTGCGTCCTGTGTAGCCCTGGATGTTTCTCTCTCTTCAGAGGGAAGGCACTTATGGATGACTGCGTAATGAACAAATATACAACAAGATCAGAGGAAGCTCGACACTATGTGCAATATGATCAAGGTCAGGAGAATCTAAATTTTATAAACAAGGAAAAACTACCTGTTTTTCTATCTGGCGTAATACAATCATTTTATATTTACAGGTGAAGATAGATGGCTCTGTACACTACTTTTACAAAGAGGATACCGAGTAGAATATTCAGCAGCCAGTGATGCTTACACACACTGTCCTGAGGGTTTCAATGAATTTTATAACCAACGGCGTCGATGGGTACCTTCAACTATGGCCAACATTATGGACCTTCTAATGGACTCCAAAAGAACAATTAAAATAAATGATAATATCTCATTACCATACATAGGATACCAGGTAAGAATTATTTTTATTCTAATGATTCATTATCATTATTATTATTATTATTGTTATTGTTGTTGTTGTTTTTCATATTCTGAATGCCAAATAACTATTATCCAAGATCAGACTGACTTCGTATTGGTGTTCTTGTAAGACCACCACACATGTGTCTCCAATAAAAGTAAAGGTAAAATGGATCATAGTTGCTTAAAATGTCTTCAGTTTGCCAGTTGGTATTCCACTAAAACAAGATTTCTTGGATCAATCTTCTTGGAATTAATTTAAATGTAGATATTGTATGTGGTTATTTGTTGAGAACTGCTGATTTGTTTTGTCAACATAAAAGTTTAATAACTACTATTACTTTTTAAAAGCCATCATCTTAAAAATGTCAAATAGAATGACAGTTGTAAATGGATGTCTCCTCTTCCAGATTTTACTGATGGGTGGTACCATCCTAGGTCCTGGAACCATATTCCTTATGTTGGTAGGAGCTTTTGTGGCAGCATTCCACATTGATAACTGGACAAGCTTCCAATATAATATTATTCCCATACTTCTCTTCATGTTAGTATGTTTTACATGCAAATCAAGTTTACAGGTAAGAACGGTGTCTTTAATACACCAAAAATAATATGATACAGGGAAGGTCTGTGTATGTTTAATTTCTTGCAGAAACATAACTGTATTATAGATTTGTATTCACACGCATATGATAGTCGTACTAAAACAGTGATTAAAGTATTGCATCTATCCAAGCAGCATACAACATTTACTCAACAAAAACAAAGAATAACTAACCACTACAAAATGAAGAATAAACATAGGGCAATGAACATACCACCGAACCTGAATACTTTGAGCACTGTTTGATGTCTCTCCAATGTATGATCACTCCGTCACACACCCAATAGTGCCAGTGATACTTGGTGCTGAAACAGATGTGGCATCCTGCTCACATGATCTCCTGCTTTGTGAAGTCTGTTGTGATATTTTGTGAACTGCTGTTTGCTGCAGGTTGTGGTGTAGCCATGTCTGCTGCAGTATCTGTAAGTTTAGTGTCTGCTGATTTTTGTGGCTGGTTTGTGACAGGCTAGTTGATGGTAGCTGAGGATGCTGAGGTGATTCACAGAGACTGTGGTGTGAATACTCATCAATCTTAAACGTCTTTCTATCCCTGCCAAGGATGGTGTAAGGCCCGTCATGTGGGGCTTGGAGTTGCTTGCGTGCCACATTGTGCTAGATTCCTGAAAATAAAAGGACAATGAGTGAGTTGGCATTGTGGTGTGACAGGCCAGATTTGTCTGATTTGTGCTGCATTTTGGAGACAAAGTCAGAGGCACTGACACAGTCATTAGTAAGCTTGAGCATTTCACCTGGTAATTCAGCACTTGGCCATGCATGAGATCAGCTGCTGTGGCCTTGAGATCTGTCTTGATGGATGCTCAAAGGCCCAGAAGCACAATGGGTAATGCTTCCGTCCAGTGTTGTGAATCATGACATCTTAATACTGTCTTCAACTGCCATTGCAGTTATTCCATGAGCCCGTTAGGTGGAGGATGGTAAGTGCTGTTGGAGATATGCTCCATGCCTAACAGGGTGGCAAGTGCTTTAAACAAATATGATTCAAATTGTCAGCCTTTATCTGTGGTAACATAAAGGAGCATGCTGAAATAGGCAAAAGAATGTGTTTGCTACAGTTTCAGAGATTATATTATTCTTAGGGAAGGCTTCTGGATGATGTGAAAAGTGGTCGATGGCAGTAAGACAGTAATTGAAATCTTTGTATGATGTGAACAGCCCAATAATGTCTAAATGGACATGCTAAAAAAATTGATTAGGTGATAGAAATATGCCAAGTGGTGCTTTGATATGTCAAGCAATTTTATTCATCTGAGAAACCATGCACTGGTCCTCAACCAGTTTGTAATCTTTATCCATATTAGGCCACACAAAAGCATACTTCCCAAGATTTAACATACCATAGACCCCAGTATGTGCCAAATTATGTAATGAAGCAATAGCTTGGAGTTGAAACAGTAGGGGGACAAATGGTCACATCTTCAATGTAGAAACATCACAATACATTCTTATGTTCACCAGTGGTACTGTGGTGTGTTGGAGGTGCAGGCTGTTTGGTTGCCTCAGGAATGCACATAGACCTGGACTGAGGTGTTGTTACTTAGCAAGAGCTTGGATTGTAAGCATTTCAATGCAAGGGAGAGTGTCCGCTGAACATTCAAATCACCATGAACGTGAATAACATGCATCATAAATTGGCCAATGTAATGTAGGTGGCATAGCTGTTATGGTGATCCCTTGTCTGGCTTCTGATGAAAGGTGAACATCAGTGGTTCGTGGCAGTGACCAAAGTAAACTGCTGCCCTTCAAGGATATGGCGAAACCTTTTGTGGCAGCAATTGTCATGTACAGCTTGCAATTGTATGCCGACCAGCCTTGTTGTGCTGGTGAAAGATTCTGGCTGAAAAACACAAGTGGTTGCCAGCACTGCTCTATTTTTTGCTGTAGTACAGTGCCTGTTGCTGTTGCTGACAGGTCTACCATCAAAGTCAGAGGGGCTTGAACAACAGGATGGTGATGGCAGTTTTCACTTTGATGAAAACTATTTCTGCTTCACTGATCAACAATATTTCACCCTTCACTTTCACAGCACCTCTCAACACGTCAGCCAATGGAGATGATACCAATACATGATTGTATACAAAACAGCGATAGAAATTTATTATGCCTGAGAATCATCACAGCTCCTGGATCATAATTGGCTGTGGGTATTTGACTATGCCTTGAACTTTCTCATGCACTTGCCAGGGCATTGATGGGATATCCTCAGACCTTAAAACTCTGTCACTCTGTCACTATGCACTTCGAAGAGTTAATAATCAGTCCCTGTGAACAGAGGCAGCTGAAAAGTGACACAAATGCTCCACATGCTCTGATTCCAAAGCAGACATCGCCAAAATATCAGCAATCTACATGCAACAAAAATCAAGGTCGCACATTATCTCATCCATAAAATGTTGGAACATTTGTGCATTAACGCATAATCCGAATAGCATTCTCATAAACTTGAAGAGGCTGAATGGAGTAGTAACTGGAGTTTTGGCTATATCTTCAGGCATGATATGTATCTGACAATATGCTCATAATAAGTCAATGGTAGAAAAGGTGCTTTTGTCATGTGAGTTGTGTGCAAAATCTTCAATGTGCAGATTAGATATCTATCAGGGATACTATGTGAGCCCCCCCCCCCCCCCCTCCTCCCATTGGTAACTAAATTTTGCTGCGCCAATATTTAGTTACCACAATAGGTTCTATTTCATCAATCATTTCTCAGGGCTTTAATTTCTGAGTACAATTAATATAGCTACATATACAATGGTTGCAACTTATTATTTATGCTTAGTTACTTCTGAGTAACCCAAGATGGCATGTTACTTTTTTAATGACAAGGTTGAAATTATGTGCCAGTCATTTGGTTGATAAATTAAATAACTAGTAATGCCATGGACTATATCAGTAATGAAGGAACTTTCCCATTTGGGTGAGGGTTCTGAAGTAGACAATGGAAGACTTGAAATGAAGTTCATTCACCCTTGTTCTTATTCAGAAATTTACAGTGATTCAAGTATTAATTCATTTAAAAATGTTTCATAAATAGTTCTGACATTTCCGTCTCTGTGATCAGTTTTGAATAAACAGGTACTGGTAAAAAAAATGTTATCAATTGACAGATAGTTCTGATGAGTTTTGATCTAACAGTTTCATTGAAAGTTATGAACAAAATTTTTGTTTGTAAAAGTTTTGGTGATAATTTTGGTGGAGTGGGCATGAAACATTTCAAAACATAAACACACACAATCATGTACGATGGATAATTGCTTGGAAATGGTGCCATCATGATGTCAGGTTGAGATAGCAGGATTGATGACGATGGTGAAGATGAAAAGAGGCCCTTCTTGAACTAGGACTAGTGCAGGTTGACAAGAACAGGGTGATCCTGAGAGAGGGAAGCAGGTAAGATTGGACCTTCATAGCACCACACTCATATCAGTGACTTGTCAACATGGAAGATTCCAAACAGAAAATAAGAACGTATTTAGATTTACAGTCCTGAAAAGGAATGGGTTAGTTCATGCAATTTATTTACTTCACTTCTGGTCTGAATTCCTTGATCTGGAAGGAGTTGCTCACAAATTGGGTTTATTTTGTATCTATTAACAATATCTCTCAAATGTGTGTCATTTCATATCATAATCCACTTGTGAACTTGTGATGACCTTATCAACAGTCACAGGTTGTCCCTGATGCAATCACATCTTCCCTCATTATCCACAAAATTTAAAATTTTAATCAGAACATGTACTTGTTTACCACTTGGTGACAATAAGCTTTATTGGGTAGGCTGACGATTGAACAGCTTTTTGCAATCAACTAGAATCACTCACATTTTGTGTGCACTCACTCTGTTTCACTGCTCTATAAAAATTCATATCCATTAAATGGCTGCACTTTCAGCAAACACACCACACAACACCTTCATGGGAAGTTCATTACTGGCTGTTTAACACCAATCTATGTTTTTCATGGACATGTGCACCAAACGTTTACCTGTTCCAAATTCTATCACATTCCATTAAAACTTCCAGCCATCTCCAAATCTAAATTAATTTAGTTCAGGAATTAGATAATGCTATTGTACCACACCTAGCATTGATTTTGGGATCCTAGTACATGGTTCTGATGTAGGTTCACCTGTTCTGAATGCAGAGCACATTTTGATATTTCAGTGCCTGATACAATGTGATGGCTACAGCCATTATCAGATACATGAAATGTATTTGCAATTGCAAATAAGAACTACAACAGCTGATGTTGGCTCATATTTGCAACTGCTGATACATTTCATGCAGAACACACTGCAACAACTCCAAGATTTAATCCACTTGTGCCAGCATGATATGGGCATCAATAAGGAAGACGACTTAAAATGTCACACTTTATTCTCAGAATCAGAATGAATTAAAACTGTCTTAACAGAGTATAAACAACAATTTCTATTAGGTTCCGAAAAATATTGCCATAATAGTCTCAGTTGGGAACCACCTCACAAATTAATTCAATAACTTCTCTTCAATGGAAACTCTTAATACCACAAGAATTAATTCAATTGTAAGAATCTAAATAACCCTAAATTCTACAAAATAATTGTTGACATCTTACAAAAGTGATCACTAAGCTTGAAAATAATTATTGTATTGTATAAATATATGAAATTCATAATTTACACAGTTTCTAAAATAAAAGTTCATTAACACAAACACATATACACTCATGTCATCATTTCAACTTTCTTCATATCACAGATAATATCTTCTGGAAAAATCACAGTTTATTTGTAATACCATATCTAGTGCAATATCTAAACAAAATTTGCAGGCCTATTTATGTTTCAGCATTACATAATTGTCTCTCAGCCTTACAGCAAGCATAATTCTTCTTAAGATCTTGATGGGGATACAACCTTTTCACATGGTGCATATCCCGATATCCCAACACAAATGATCCCGGATGAGGTATCCTAAAGATCTAGAATGGCTCCACAAATAGTAACCGCATTTCTTGTTTCTCTTACCAAGCAATGAAAAACACCTTCTCAGTAAGACCTTTTCTCTGATTTGAAACCAATGAATCCTCAGTCTACTTTTCTCATTGTCAATTTTCCTCTTCCCCTTTTCTGTAAAGTTCAGATGGCAGTTCTTACTCTCTCTCCCACTACCCTTTATTATCTCCAGGTAACCAGGTAGAAGCTATGGCAATAGGCCTTGAGTGGAAAAAACATCTAGATTACATATATATACCTTAATATTCCTGGCTTCTCTTCAAATATTAGATAGTACTGATTCAAGAGGGCTGACAGTTGCTTCTTCTGGTCATCATCAAAGTGCTCGGGCTCCATTAATTTTTGTTGAACTTGGTCACACAATGCTAATATATTAATCACTTTTGGTTGACATATACTAGTTTGTCAACTATTCTTCACTATTAAATGTACACTCACTCCTCAACAGTATTTCCTATGACCATCTTTCTCCTGCAGTAAGTATATTTGGGCAATAGCTCTGTTGATCCAAAAATTGATGTTTCCCATTGAAAAGCTGATTGTTCCATCCCTCCCTTGGATACTTTTCAGGCCTAGAATATAATCCGCTGCTAAAATTTTTATTACTAGGAATGTACATTTTATGGCTACTTTGCCCAGCTTATCCTCCAACTGAATCTGTACTCTGACACATTGTGATCTTGTGCCTCCAACTATATTACAATTGTGCACTGGAAGTGAAGCCAAACAGGTCCTTTGGGATACCCTTTGGAAAAAACTATTTGAAATAGTTCACTGACATTCCAAAATCCAGCACCATTACAATTGAAATATCTTGTACACTCAGATGTATAGCTGAGATCGGTACTGAGGAATCCACTCTGTCACATGGACTGATGTCCCCACGTAGTTTGTCCATAATACCCACAGCACTATTGTAAGGTAAAGAGTTGACTTCTCACTCACAGCCCCTATTCCAGTTAGCAACTTCTCCTATGGGGCATGATACAGTTGCATCTAATTTTACACACTCTGGTCACCAAAGTGAGTCATGTTGTCTGTCACACCTGTTATCACTGGTGTTTGTCCTTGCCAGTTATTACTTGTCACGTGTGGTTGCTGTGTTTGACTATAATTCTGGTTCCAGTGCTGCTTATTGGTATTGGAATTATAGACTGGATTTTATCTTCAGTCTTATCTATTTGGCTGATTACCCTGAGGAAGGAAGCTGTTTCCATTCCCACTCTGCCAGTAATTGCAATTCTGTTCAGGACTGTAGCTGTGTTCATAGGACCATTTGCTTGTCTTGTGTGCATGATGTTATTTGCGTAGACATTATATGAAGTATGTTCCTGCACATGGAAATTGCCTTGTACAATTTTCAATTTGATATCTGCCTGTATCACATCAATTGAATCTAAGACAAACATGAATTAACCTATATTCTATTCAGAAGTATGTGTATGTTCTTCATGAACCTCAACTTGGCTTTTAGAATCTGTAGGCTATCATTATCTCAGAGGAGGAGATTAGTGTTTAACATCCTGTCGACAATGAGGTCATTAGAAATGGGGCCCAAGCTCAAATTAGGGAAGGACAGAGAAGGAAATCGGCTGTGCCCTTTCGACATAAGCATCCCAAAATTTGTCGTAAGTGATTTAGGAAAATCATGGAAAACTCAAATCAGGATGGCCGGATGCAGGTTTGAACCATCATTCTCCTGAATGTGAGTCCCTTATGCTAACCACTGCACTACCCTGCTTGGTGGTTCATCCCAATATCTCACTCACCTTATTCGAAAACTTTTTGAAGTACTGTCCCAAGCAACCCAGTTTAAATGAAAGAGGCTCTGGATTAAAGACATGCTTCCTCAGGTGCTCCTCTATCCCTCTAGACCAGGGTTTTCCAAATTGTGTTCCACGGAACACCAGTGTTCTGCAGTTAGTGAAGAAGAGCTCTGAAGAAACAAATAAATAAAATAAAAAATAAAACTTTTATAACACAGTGTTTATTTTTTCTCAACTTTCTGATGATACTACTTACTTTTTAAAAAGATTTATAGTGATTTGCATCTTATTAGTTATGATTTAAAGTGGAAGTAATCACTGAATAAAATAGGTTTTTCGTATTTTTAACCTTCAAAATAAAGAATGTGTTTCATCAGATTACCACAAACCTCAAAATGTTGCATAAGAGGAAAAGTTTGGGAATCCCTGCTCTAGACCAGTATTTGGCTAGGAAGACTTTTTTGAATTCCTCATACATCATACAGGAGTCCAGCATATCAGTGGCCCATAGTTTGTCAGCTCTCTGAATATAGCCTGAGACAGAACTTATCTTTTGTGATTCTGCCTATGACCTCCCTAAGACTCTATGGAATCCACAAATAAACACAAAAGGATTTGCAATAATCTTGCCAGGTGAAAACTGTTAAAGCTGCCTAAGTCCGAGAAGTTTCTCCTCCAATTAACATTGTTGTATATATTGTGGCTGATGAAATTTCATGCACTGAATCTGAATTATTATTGCAAAATGTTTGATAAGCATGAACACTGACATCTTCTGGTTTAGTACTCGATGTCTATTCTCTGTCTTCCAAGTGCAATTTGGTATGGCCATCCTGTATTGCCCCCTGAATCTCCTCTATATCTCATGAAAAGACTTCAACAGACTGTGAGATTCTTGTCCCCAACTGTACAAAGTCATGTCCTAATTGATCCTTAATTTTCTCCAGATCTTGCTTGAGTTTATTATTTGAAGGTAAATTATCAACTGATAAGTTTCTTTACCGCTTTCTTAATACTTTTGTGAACATGTTAAAATTGTGTATCATTTGTTGCTCTTTATCTTTTGCCCAGTCATCAAATTTGCTCAAACATTTTGATTTATGTTCATCAAATCTTTTCTCAATCAATTGATCACAACCAGATGATAAGCTACTATTTGGTTTAATTGTCCTAATTTAGTTCCTACTTCTTGTTGTTTATTTCTCAGATCCTGCAACTTGTTACTTTTTGTAATCAAAGAGGAAATTGTTCTTGAACTTGTCATAATTGATTTAGATCATTAGAGATCTCTTTTTGCTTTCACACTATGTTTTGCACTTTAGTGAACATCCCACACATTTGGGTTGTACCCTGCTCTAAATCTTGTTTTGTAAGGAATTTTTTTTTTTTTTTTTTTTTGGTGTGTGTGTGTGTGTGTGTGTGTGTTAGAAAGCTTTCTTCCTTTAAAAATTGCACTGGGGGATTGACTAAATGTTGGGCCACATTTAGTTGTTGATCTCTCTGCACCTTAAACTGTGATCTGATTTTCACCGTAAGACAATAAAATTCAAAAATTAAAAAGATCTGTTCCTAACAGGGACACATTCTTAGTAAAAACACAACTTACACTAATTATGTGACATTAAACAGAATTGTGTGTTGAGATCACCGGCACACACCATTAATATTTCTGTGCACGGGATGGTAGGCGCAACAGCCAGATATTCTTAAGTACATTATTGTTGATGGCATTGCTCACAAGTGCCCGCAGGAGTCACAGCAACTGCAAGATGGTGCATTCTTCCAACTCTTCTGTGCACAACAACTTCTCAAGCCTCTTCACCTTCGACTGCAATGGGCAAGTGATTAAAGCATTCTTGATTGTCACATACCAATTGGTGTTTGGTGGTGCAGCCAGAATATCTTGCATCTCTGTAGCCATGTCTTTATTCAATGCTAAACAATGTAGCTGTACTTAGTCTCATTTGTTGTCACCTGTGCTAACAAGAACAGACCATCTAACTGTGCAAACCATAAAATAGGACTTTGTTGCTAGAATAGTGGGGGCTTGATTTAGGATCTGCAAATTATTGTGCCCATAAGTGACTCGATTGTAGGTGGCATGTCCAGCTTGAGGATATGACAATGGGACTCGTAAGGGACATGCAGTACAATGCAGCTGGCACACTTGTTTCACGTACATTGGGCAGTCAGTGTCGAGCTGCACATTCATTTCTGATCACACTGCGTTTCAGATTGTGTTGTGGTCACTAAAAATGTTGTTTGTTAGGGTTTTACTTAGAAAAACAGTATAGATCACACAAATCACATTTATTGATGACTGATTTCAGTCCAAAGATAGACTATCTTCAGACTGTACTCTGGAATATTAAGTACGGAAAATATAGAGGGACATACAGATAAAATATGAACATAAAACAAAGTTATACCCATAGCCTATGTGGGGAGATGGATCTACAGAGCAGGAACTGCAGAAGTCTTCAAGTGCTGTCAACTGTTGGAGAAGCAAATATGTGGTCCAGTTATGTAGCGGAACTCCACCCCCTACTCATCTCCACAAGTCATTTCTAACCAATACAATGAATGCTTATTGAATACATGATGAAAAACTTGAGTTACTAATTAAAAAATTATAGCTATTTCCAGTATTGTCTGTGAGATTAACCACTATTATACTCGAGATGCAAAGAACAACCAGCTAAATATAATCCATTACATTGTAACATCTTTGACAGCTATTGATGTTGCACATTGCTAAGGAATGAGCAGCATCCTGTACAAGCAGATGGTCCTGTAGAGGGCAGTGTAATAGCAATGTTATTGGCCTCTTACTTTATGTTAATTTTCATTTTAATATGTTACATTTTACAGCATAAACTTAAAATAAGCAACTTAAACTGATATTATAATTAGATACCACAAGCAAGCTAGTAATAAAAATTTTATGGACACATTAGACACACTGCTAAGTAACCAATGATGCCTTATATATACACACTGTCTCACAGAGAATGGTGTAAGTTATTGACTTTTTACTGTGGGCTATTTTATATTTCAATTCTTTGCATCACAGATATAGTAGTGGTTAATTTTACAGCCAATGCTGTAAATAGATATCATTTTCATGTTAGTAACTAAAGTTTTTCATCATGTATTCAATAATTATTCATTCTTTTGGTCACAAATAACATGTGGAGATGACTAGGGGGTGAAGTATCCGATAATTAACCCCACAGCATCATTGCTTCTCCAGCAATTGACAGCATTGAAGACTTAGCACTTTCTGGTCTGTGGCTCCATCTCCACACATCAACTTTGGGTAAAACTTTCTTTTATTTTTATTACATTATCTACATTTTATATGTATATCCACCTATAATTATAATGCTCTGTATTCCAGAATACAGTCCAATAAATGTTATTTGTGTGATCTAGACTGTTTTTCGAAGTACAACTATGGAACTGATTGCCGATTTCCCAAAATGTTTTCATAAATATTGTTTATCAGAGTTACACATGGGCATTAATACTATTAAAGCACCATATCCAAGTAGCATACAACAGTTATTCAAGAAGAAGAAGAAATAACTATTGTCTACAAAACAAAGAATAAACATATGTCAATGACTGTATCACTGATCATAAATACTTTGAGCACTCTGTGATGTCACTATAATCACCATTGCAATGTATTATCACTACAGTATAATTATAAGTGTAATAGACTTACCTCTCCCTTTTACATGATAAATTATTTTACTATTAAATAGTCATGAACACACTACCCAATACTCTCAGCTGGATTTTCAGCTGGAGTCCATGGGAAAAGAATAAATAAATAAAAAAAATAAAAATAAAAACAAATATTGCAGGAGTTAGAAACTCAGTCATATAAGCTTTTAACCTAAGGCATTCTCTATACTGTAATAGCATTACAAGAAAGTGATGTGTTTTCTGTTTTAAAAGCATCTTTGAGACAGTTCAGAATGTTTGTAGTGTTCTTATTTACTATGCATTCCATGAGGAATGGTCAGTATTCTAGGATACGACAGGAACAACCATTTGAAGCAAACAACTTCATAGGGACATATGAACTATGGTTTCCTAGATAGAACACATTTAATGTATGTTTTTATTTATTTTCTGTATTATTCAATACAGAAAAATGATATTTAAAGCATAATTTTACATGCTCATTCAATATCGAGGTCCCACATTACATTTGTTTATTTATACGTGTAAGCAGGAACAGTAAAGAATAATCATCTGTTTCACAGTGCTGGTAGTCAGTGTAGGACAGGGCAGTGCTGTCACTGTGGAGAACTGGTTGTTCTTCATGTTTTACTGTCCCTGCTAATACATATTGATGAAACAAATATTGCACTAGACTAATTTTTGATCGCTCAGTCAAATGGGCATGTACAATTCCAAAAATAATTTTCCTGTATTAAATAACACAGGGAATAAATAACCACATATTTTAAATGTGCCCTGCCATGGAAGCCATTCAGAAGAGGGCATACGTCTGTATGAAGTTTTTTGCTTCAAATGATCATTCCTGTCATACGCCTGAATACTGACCATTGCTCCTGGGACACCATGTACATTTTTCTTGTTGTTCCAATACAAAACATTTCTTTGCTTATATTTTTAATACATCAATATTGTCTACCATCTCTATCTTCCTGTGATAGAAATTGAGCAGTTTTATCTATGTGATCTGAAGATACTGAACATGTAATAAACTCGGCTATATATTATTCACAACTCCAAACATCTGAATCTCCATTTTTAACAGAAAATTAAAATGTTTTGGAGTATAGCTTATATTTGCATTTGACCTTTGATATTTCATATCTTATGCACCCATAAATTCAAGAATTCAGAATTGTTTTGAATTTATTTTTTCTTTCACAGTTTTAGAAACTGAAGTTTCTTTTTGTGTACCTTCATAGTTGATGGGAAGAGTTCATCAACTCCAGAAGAAAACATGGTTACTGCTTTATACATATCTCTATGACAGACTTTTTCAAGATTATTTATATAACTATCATTCAGGTATCCTAGAAACATAATACAAACCTGCAGTACAATATTTAATCACTACACGCATTACTTATAAATGGACTAGACAATTTGGGCAGAGTCAATGTTCATGTCCTACTTCTGAAAAAGCTAAATTATACTGTTTCTATATCATGTACTGTCATTCGAGATATTTTTTAAACTATGATTTATTATACTATGTGTATGAACTTTTTTCTATGCTCCTATCTTTCCTAAGGCAACTGCTTGCTTATTGTGTATGTTTTATTGCTGATAAATCTGTTTTGTGTGTCATCTAGCTACTTGTGGCCCAGATTTTGTCGACATGCTATGCACTGATTATGATGGCTGTCATCGTGGGTACAGCTCTGCAACTCGGTGAAGACGGCATCGGTTCACCGTCAGCAATTTTTCTCATTGCCTTGTCTGGATCTTTCTTCATTGCTGCCTGCCTTCACCCTCAAGAATTCTGGTGTATTGTTCCTGGAATAATTTACTTGCTTTCTATTCCATCTATGTATCTCCTTCTTATTTTGTACTCTCTCATCAACCTGAATGTTGTTTCATGGGGAACAAGAGAGGTTGCAGTGAAGAAAACAAAGAAGGTTTGTTCCTGCAAGCAAAATATATTGACATAAACTTTAGTTCAGATTTTGCATGATTGGACTGATTGTTGAACAATATACACAGTTTATTTTCTTTTGATGTTTACATTATCAGGAGAGCAAACAGAAAAATAACATATAGAGAGAAACAAGAAATCAATGTTTGCTCAGATAAAATTGCATCTGTTAACAATGAGAATATGATAACACGGTCACTCATGACAATATTCTTGGATAAAATATTCTCAGTCTTCTTGCTTCAGGAGTAACTATATCCGTAAATATCAGAATGTTGTGCAACACTCAAAAGACTGTGGTGGTTTGGTTATATGATAAGAATGTCTTTAAACAGAAACCAGTGACATTATTTTGAAAAGGTGCACCTTAAATTTCCAAATCTGGACAAAAGTGATTGACTTGATAATGATTAGAAGTACTTACACAATGCACTAGAAGATTTGAAATGAAGAAATCAATAAAGTGGACAACTTTACATATTTGTGCAGTGGTGTATCTTCAGACAATACTATACACCCGGAAATAAGCATTAGAATACTGCTGCAACTTCAAAATTTCATCATTCTGTATGTCATTCTCTGTGGCAAATAATTTTCTCATTATATGCCAAGATTACACTTTATAAATGTAACTTGCCCAAGTTTTGACATATGGTTTGGAAACAATGGCACTGACTTCACCAGCCAGCAGTGGCCTCAATGCAAAATGAATGAAGTTCCTCCAGTCTTGCTTTAAAAATAAACAGCAACGATAAAATTAAAAAAAATAAAGACATATGATACCAACTTTACTCTGAAAGAAGCTTAACTGATGTATTAGAGCTCAAAAGACTGCAGTGGTATGGTCATGTAATAAGAATATCTTTAAACAGAATCTCATGAAAATATTTATATTTTCAAAGCAATATAACAAGAAAAGACATAAAGAAAGACCTAATGAAATTTAGGAAAATAAATCCTCAAAGAGACTGACAAGATATACACAAATATTAATCATGTTCCAAACCAAGAACAATGGTTGAAAATAATAGCTAGGAAGGTGTTCATACACACATTCACTCAGTTTACTGGAGCCAAGAACAGCTGATGATGGAATGGAGAAATCAACAGCTGCTTTGCCACAATTATACATTATATTATGTTTTCAAAAATAAAAGTCTTATCCAATGCTTCAAACTACTGAGATTATGTCATGAATAAATAAGAATGTGGAGACCAGAAGGAACTACGAAATGTTTAACCGGGATAGTGATGAATGGAAGTTGATGCTGGATGCTGAGAAAATGGCAAGAAATAAATTTTTCTGGTGGCAATAGGGGTGCTATTACCATCCCTACATAACAGACATCAACATAATCTCTGGCAGCATATGCAAATTTCTTTTTTTATAATTGATGTATTAATGATAGGGGGTGGGTATTCACAGAGTGACTACTGGATCACATTAACAGCAACAACATTTAGTTGTTCTACGTGATGACAATGCACGAAGGGATGGATATTCATACATTGTCTACTGGATCATGTTAACAGTAACAACATTAGTGGCTCCACATTATGACAATGCAGGAAGTTATTGAAAGCTCAGGCTCTTACTCACACCTGATGTGGCAAGAAGACTAAGAATATTTTATGCACCTGCTAACATGATCCATTAAAAATAATGTCCATTAAAATTTAATCTGTTAACATCAAGCATGGCTAAATGAAATTATCTTGCAGAAAATTACAAGCATCCTTGAGGTGATGGCACAGTTACAATTTCCTTTCTCTGACTTAAAATCATCAGTAGAAACTAGATGTTGTGGATATTACTGCTTCTTCTCTCCCTACTAATCATTGTATTTTTGTTAATGCTTCACTAAGGTGGTGGGTAATTATTTGGTCCAATTCTCCCATAACTGTAAATTATTTTGCAATTGGTGGGTATTGGTAAAGAACAGATAATATGTACACACTAACTTTAACTTGTGTATATGTTTCATTTACCAACTATAAATTATTAAAGGTATGCATGTTGTGTACTAACATATCATTAGTTGTAGCAGCTGTTTGTCGCATTGGTCATCAGCGCAGCATATAGCCTTACAATGATGGCTGTAACAGTTGGTGTACTTCTGCAAATTCAAGAGAATGGCCTGCTTGCACCTTACTCTGTCTTCTTCTTTGGGGTTATTGCTGTGGTAGTAACTGCAGCACTACTTCACCCAAAAGAAGTGGGATGCTTACCATTTGGTATTGTGTACTTCATAGCCATACCATCAGCATACATGGTGCTGTATATTTTCACACTATTCAACCTTAATGATATTACCTGGGGAACTCGGGAATTCATTGAGAAAAGAACCAAAAAGGTAATTAAATTTTTTGAAATAGAGATAGCACTCTTGCACATTTAGAGCATGACTTCTCTAACTGATAAATCATATATAGATGCTCAAAGTAAAAATGTACTTGCCTTCTACACATTAGAACTATGAAAGGTGGTACAACAAGAAATACACTGTAACATAATTTTTTTCTGGGCTACAAATATGCAGCCGAATCCCAGCTGTTGTAACACACATGTATTTCTGTTGGATTGATTTCACACCCCGATTGCAAATGCCATCATCCATCAATTTCAACACTGACTTTATACCAACTAGTCTTTTTTAACACTAAAACATTAAAGACATGTGCTCAGATAACAATGAATACAGAGAAAAGAACAGTGAAAAAGACCACAGAAATATCTCTGTTTGCACACATAAGCAAATGGGGTAATGCAGAAATATGTAAGTTTTGTTCTAAGTAGAGCTATAAAATAAGGCCACAGAAATGCTATGTTTACAGTAATCACTTGAAATAATCATATCTATTCCTGGTGCTGATAGTTTCATATTCACTAAAAGTTTATACTTATCTTTTTCTCAGCTTTTCAATGATATGAATGATTTTTTTATCATAATACAAAATATTGAAAAGTGGTGCCACATAAGAATGCTGATGATTAATTGGGTATATTGGGTAACTAAGGACGAGGTACTGATTTAAACTGGGTAGAAAAGAAATTTGTGGCAGAAATGGACTAAAAGAAAGGACCAATTAATGGGACATATTCTGAGGCATTGCGGGATGAGTCATCATTTTGGCAGTGAAGGGAAGTGGGGTGGGGCATTATAGAAGGAGGCAAGGCTAGACTACAGTAAGCAGGTTCACATGGATGAAGGGTGTAGTAATTATGCAAATATGAAGAGGTCTGCACAGGACACACTAGTGTGCAGAGTTGCATCAAACCAGTCTTCAGACTGAAGACTACAAGAACAATGCATATCAGAATTATGTACGTCACTCAAAATTAAAAGTGACATTTATGAAGGGCATTCCCATTTTATTCTAAGGCATTAATCCCACAAGGGTATGGGTAAAAACTAATTTTGTAGCACTGTTTTAATTTGTGTTCCACAAAATATTGAATGGTTTTTCTTCTTCTTACATGTTATTAACCTGGAAAACAGTTTACATTTTGTCATCATCAGCTCTTTGGCACTTTTCCACGCATTACTGTATATATATTTACATGCATTGACATTACTCCTGAAAGTTTTCTAATGTAATCAAACCATTTTGCTTTGTGTCATTTTCTTAGTCTTTTCTAGCCCCATGGAATCTGCCAAAACTCCTCCTTTGTCCATCTATCATCAGTTCACCTGCTACAAAACTGCACACTTCAATTTTATTTTCATTAGTCTTATTTACATCTTCTAATCCAAACCTGTTCCCTGATCCATTTCTTTCTGTCTCTCCCAGTAACTTCCAACATGTATCTCTTCATTGTTCACCAAGCAATCCCCCATGAATGAAAACTGATAATACGCAGTGAATGTAAACTTTCTTTTTCAGACACATCAAAAGCTTAGTTTTATGAGCCTTCTTAGTGTACTAAAACCATTCTATACAATTCAGTCACTGCAGGCTGAAATACAACTGTTCCATGATATGACATCAAATATTTGTACCTGACAATAGTGTAATGCGAAAATTGCAGAAAGATGCTGTCCTTTAAACAATTCATACAGGCCAAGGGCCCCATATTACAAGAACATAATTGTAATTTATGATGAATTCTTTTATAAATCCGAAAATCAAATGATAGAATGTACCAGTAGGATAGTTTTTGTTGTTTTGCTCTGCCAGTACTTCATTTAAGAGATCATATAACACTTTTCTCTGTGGAGAATAGCTGCAAGTGAACAACTGTAGGGAGGAAGCAAGATAAAAAGAACTACATTTATTTCTACAGTAAAAAACTGCTATGTATTGTTCACTTAACTGTGGCTTACTATGCACTATTTCCTATTGTACTTAACACTATGTTATGGTCAGCTTATGCATGTAATGGCTGCATGGGTGAAAATGAACCATTCATGGCATTTTTATCTTGCTAAAAAAAACTCTGTTTCACATAGAAAAGTACCCTCTGAAATGTATTTTATAATGATTTCTGGAGTTGAGATGTATACTGAGGTGACAAAAAGTCATGGGATAGTGATATGCACATATACAGGTGGCAGTAGTATCATGTGCACAAGGTACAAAAGGGCAGCGCATTGGCTGAGCTGTCATTTGTACTCAGGTGACTCATATGAAAAAGTTTCTGATGTGATTATGGCCACACAATGGGAACTGACAGACTCCGAACATGGAATGGTAGCTGGAGCTAGGTGCATGGGGTATACCATTTTGGAAATCATTACTCAATTCAATATCTGGGATCCACAGTGTCAGGAGAGTGCCAAGAATATAAAATTTCAGGCATTACCTCTCACCATGGACAATGCAATGGTCAATGGCCTTCACTTAACAATTGAGAACAGTGGCATATTCATGGAGTTGTCAGTGCTAACAGACAAGCAACACTGTGTGATATAACTGCAGAAATCAATGTGGGACATATTACAAAGGTATAGATTAAGACAGTGTGGTGAAATTTGGAATTAATGGGCTACGGCAGCAGATGACTGATGCGAGTGCCTTTGCTAACAGCACACCATTGCCTGCAGTGCCTCTCCTGGAGTTGTGACCATATCAGTTGGGCTCTAGACAACTGGAAAACCATGGCCTGGTCAGAAGAGTCCTGATTTCAGTTGGTAAAGCTGATGGTAGAGTTCAAGTGTGGTACAGACCTCAAAAATCATGAGCCCAGGTTTTCAATAAGGAGTGTGCAAGCTCATGGTGGCTCCGTAATAGTGTGGGCTGTACTTGCATGGAATAGTGTAGTCATCTGTTCCAAATGAAATGATCATTGGATGATATGTTCAGCTACTTGGAGGTCACTTGCAGCCATTCATGGACTTCACATTCTCAAACATTCTGGACAATAAAACAAATGATTTGTCCACCCAAATTGCCCGACATGAGTCCCATCAAACATTTATGGAATGTAATCAAGAGGTCAGTTGTGTACAAAAGCTGACGCTGGTAACACAATCACAATTATGGGCACTTATAGAGGCAGCATTGCTCAATATTTCTGCAGGGGACTTCCAATGACCTGCAAATCCATGCCGTGTCAAGTTGCCGCACTATACCAGGCAAAAGGAGGTCTGACACAATAGCAGGAGGTATCATATGACCTCTTGTCACCTCAGTGTAGATGTAAATGCAGATGTACCATTGTTAGCTGCTTAAGATTCATACTGATGTTTGTTCAGTATTAGACATTGACTCAGTGATGATGATGGTGAGAAAAATATGGTTTCTGCAAATACAACTACAAAATCCTTTGAAGTGTGTGATGCAGTATTTTGCTTCCATTGTTCACTACAGGTCACAGTAAAACAATGGAAAATTCACAATGGAATAATGACTATATTATGAAAAGCGTAAACTGCTACTCACCATATAGTGGAGATGGTGAATCACAAAAAGACTGCTAAACAAGTAAGCTTTTGGCCAAAAGGCCTTCTTCTGAATTATGCAACATATACTCTGTCTGGCTGGCCTTGGCAGCCAGAGACAGTGATTACATGTGTGTGAGTTATGTTTGCATGGATGTACGTGTGTATGTTGCCTAATTCAGAAGAATGCCTTTTGGCCAGTTTGTTGTGCCTGTCTGCAATCCAACATCTCCACTATATGGTGAGTAGCAACCTATCCTTTTAATAATACTGTCACAGGTTACAGTAATTCAAGTGATATCCTAATAATAATAGTTTTGATTGTTTTAACAGTGAGATATGAATTGGATTACTTAGTTCTTCTTTTCTTAAATTGAGTGTTTTGAAAGAATAATCATCTTGCTGATAAATATGGGCTTATATATAATAAAGAACTTAATGTTCTTTTGAAATTAAATACTTTCTATCATAATTGTACATATGCAGATCAGTCAATGATTTCCTGCAATCAGTGATATACATTTAAGTTATATGCATAGAAACGTTTCACAAAGTTAACAACTGAATACAGAGCTCAGGAAACCTCGAAGCTTATAGTAGGAAATGCTAACAGACACTTATGGTTAAAATAGGAAATCATTGCTTACAACTATTTTACTGTTGCACACTTAATAAAAAAATTGTATTCAGAGTTCATTTGACAGAACAAATGACTTCACATTTTTAGGAAATAGAGCAAGAAAAGAAAGAAGCTGAAGAAGCAAAGAAGAAAGCCAGGCAAAAGTCTCTCTTGGGCTTTCTTCAAGGAGGTGGTGGAGGTGATGACAATGAAGAAGGATCCATTGAAATATCCTTCGCTGGCCTCTTCAAATGTATGTTTTTCACGCATCCCAAACCAATTGATGAGAGGCAACAGCTCCTCAGAATTGCAGAATCTCTGGATTCTCTTGGAAAGCGTTTGGAAACAATGGAAAGGTCAGTATTTCTTAAAGTCCACATCACATAGTGGGGAAAAAAATACACACACACACACACACACACACACACACACACACACACACAGAGAGAGAGAGAGAGAGAGAGAGAGAGAGAGAGATTATGTATGGCTTCTAACTGAAAACATTGCACTAGAAATGAATGAAGCAGATTTATATCATATTATATAAGAAACTAGAAAAAATAAATATTCAAAATAAATTAAATGAACAAACACAAATTTCTTGACTCTAGTCTTCCAAAAAAATTCCTGTAGGATCACAGAATACAAGATTATTGTGAAAATGACATAGACTGATATACAGAATTTGTTATTTCCTCTATCCCTTGATGCATCCTCTGCATTGCCTGATGCAGATTAGTAACTATGACATACAACAAAAATTATACTGTGCCAGATGATACCATGACAAAAATAAACTGCTGGCCATCAACACTGTAACGTCACAAAGGATACAAAATAATGAAATTTTACTTCTTGTGTCTGTACAGTATAGCAGGAAAGTTGCATGGTTAAATTTGTGGGATGGGTTGGACACCATCTGTATCAAAGTAGGTCAAGACAACATGGGTAACATGTAGTCTCGCATTATTATGTTAAAAGATAACATCATGGAGATCTCAAATATAGTGTGCAGCCACCAGCCTTAACACATCACAAATTTAACAGTTGCTGTCAAAATTACTGGTTATGCAAATCAGAGGTGATCACATTGTGTACCCACCCAATCAGGTCAAGTTTTGCACTCATCCGACAATAATGGCTGCAATCTGACAATGTTTGTTCTCTTCAGGGCCTCCAAACATTGGTATGCCTATGGTGTACTGTACACAGGCCCTGCCCTTTTCCGAAAAGTGAACATTATCACTGAGTGCACCACTGTTAGTATGTCTGCTGTCATATCAAGAGAAGCTGAAACAATGGTCACCCTGCTAACAATACAATACGTGCCACTCCAGATGTCATCACATTGTTCATATCAATTCTTGTCTTGCTACAAACAAACCCATTTTCTGCCATGTGCCACAAAGTCATGCTATATGCAATTATAAACTGTTCCTAGGAAATCCAGATCACATCTTTTACAAATACTCACAAAGGCATTTACACCATACATATATGAAATATAATATGATATTCCTTTAATAAGCACTAATAATAATTGGAGATAAGTCCTGGCAAAATATGGCAAATAATGAAAAATTTTAGTTTCATTATGACTTCATAGTCATTGGTAATGACTGTTCTGGGTCAAACAATGGAAAATCCAGTATAGAATAATGACAATATTATGAAAAGGATAGTGATGGTAGGGAATGAAAACCTCATAATTCCGTCTGTTTGTGAAAAATTGTAATTCCAGTTATCGGTAACTACATAATCAAAGAGAAATTTGAAAATGCATGAATTTCTCTAATCTATCAATAACTAGGCTTCTACTATACAATTATACATGTAGCAACTTTCCGTATCACTTCGCATTATTTTTTTATGAATCCATTTTTGCTTCACCTGCAAAATTTAACAAAATGGAGTTACAAGGTTTTCCTTGCCTACCATTGATTGATTGCTACTCACCATGTAGTGAGATGTGAAGTCACAGACAGGCACAACAAAAAGACTGTTAAACAAGTAAGCTTTCAGCAAATAGGCCTTCTTCTAAAGTGGACAACATTCATGCAAGCACAACTCACATGCACATGACCACTGTTTGTGACCACTGAGGCCAGATTGTGAGCATGATGGGAGAAGCAATCTGAGTAGTGGGGCTAAAAGAGGAGGCTGGGACAGTGAGGGGAAGATGTAGCAGGGTAGGGGTAGGGATGGAGTGAAAAGCACTGCTTGTGGAAGAATACATGGGTTGGTGGGGACAATGTAGTGCAGCTGGGTCTAGTTTGGGGATTAGATTGTGAGGGAGGAGGGGGGGGGGGGGACAGTAAAGGAGATAAGTAAAGAGAGTGCAGGTATGTTGTTGGAATAGAAGGCTGTGTAATGCTGGTGTGGAAGCAGGGAGGGGTAGGTGGGTGAAGGAGAAAGACTAACGAAGGTTAAGGTTGGGGGTTACAGGAACATATGATATATTGCAGGGAGAGTTCCCATCTGTGCAGTTCAGAAAAGTTGGTGTTGGTAGGAAGGATCCATATGATGCAGGTTGTGAAACAGACATTGAAGTGAAGAATGTTGTGCCAAACAGCGTGTTCAGTAACTGGGTGGTCCAGCTATCTCTTTGCCACAGTTTGTTCGTGTCCAATCACACGGACAACAGCTTATTGGTTGTCATGCCCATGTAGAATGCAACTTGTAGATCCCATGAGTAATTTCACAGGCCTTTGATGGGATGGATGATGCTTGTGACCAGACTAGAGTAGTTAGTGGTGGGAGGATGAATGGGACAGCTCTCATATCTAGATCTGTTACTGGGACATGAGCTGTAAGGCAAGAGATTGGGAGCAAGGGTGGAGTAGGGGTAGATGAGGATATTGTGTAGGTTTTTTGGGCAGTGGAACGCCACTATGGGAGGGGTGGGAAGGAAAGTGGGTAGAATATTCTTTATTTAAGGGCACGACAAAAAGTAGTTGAAACCCTGGTGGAGAATATGATTCGGTTGTTCCAGTCCTGAGTTAGTACTGAGGGTAGCGCTCCTTTGTAGCTGGATGGCGGAACTTCGGGAGGTGATGGGTGACTAGAGACATAAGGCATGGGAGACCTGTATCTGTACAAGGTTAGGAAGGCAAGTTCTGTCCATGAAGGCCTCAGAAGACCCTTGGTATATTTGGAGGAGACTGCTTATCAGTAAAAATGTGATGGCCGAGTGTGGCTACATTGAAAGGAAAGGGACTACTCAGTATGGAAAGGGTGATAATTGTCAAAGTGGCAATATTGCTGGTGGTTGATAGGTTTGATATGTATGGAGGTCTGATGTAGCAATCTTTGAGGTGGAGGTCAGCATAGAGGAAGGTGACTTGTTGAGTTCAGAAGGAGCAGGTGAAGTGAATGGGGGAGAAGGTGTTGATGCTCTGGAGGAATGTGGATAGGGTGTCCTCACCTTCGACCCAGGTCACGAAGATGTCATCAACGTACCTGCAGCAGGTGAGGAGTTTGGGATTCTGTGTGGTTAGGAAGAATTCCTCTAGATGGCCCATGAATAGCTTGGCATAGGATGGTGCCATGCAGGTGCCCATTTTGTACCATGGATTTGTCTGTGTGTGATGCCTTGAAAGGTGAAGTAATTTTGGGTTAGGATAAAATGGTTCAAATGGCTCTGAGCACTATGGGACTTAATTTCTGAGGTCATCAGTCCCCTAGAACTTAGAACTACTTAAACCTAACTAACCTAAGGACATCACACACATCCATGCCCGAGGCAGGATTCGAACCTGCGACCGTAGCGGTCGCGCGGTTCCAGACTGTAGCGCCTAGAACCGCTCGGCCACCACGGCCAGTGGTTAGGATATAGTTGGTCATAATGACCAGAAAGGAGGTTGTAGTTCTGGAATCCAGCAGGGACTGTTGAAGGTAGTGTTCACCAGTGGCAAGGGCATGGGAATTAGGGATGTCAGTGTAAAGAGAGATGGCACCAATAGGGATGAGCAGGATACCATGTGGTAAAGGAACAGGAACAGTGGAGAACTGGCAGAGTAAATGATTGTTGTCTTTTATGTAGGAGGCTAGAGAAGGGTATGGGTTCCAGGTAATAGGCTGAAGATGTCGGTCTGTGAGAACAGAGATTATTTCAGTGGTGGCACAGTAACCAGCCACAATGGGGCACCCTGGGTGGTTAGGTTTATGGATTTTAGGATGCATGTAGGAGGTAGGAGTGTGGGGAGTGGTAGAGGTGAGGAGAGAGACTCAGAGGACAGGTTTTGGGATGGGCTTAAGGATAGGAGGAGAGACTGGAGGTCCTATTGGATTTTTGGAATGGGGTTACTGTGGCAGGCTTTGTAGGTGAACAAGTATGACAGCTGGCAGACTCCTTCCACCAGATAAGCTCTGTGGTTCAAAACCATTGTGGTGTAGCCTTTGTCAGCAGGTAGGACTATAAAGTCAGGATCAGTTTTATGTGGTGCTCTGCAGTTCTTTCTGTGGATGTAGGGTTAACTTTCATGTCGAGGGATTTAGAGAATGATAATGAGGCAAGGTTTGAGGTTAACAAATTCTGCAATGTTAAAAGGGAGTGATTTGGGTGTGTTAGAGATGAACCACAGTTGGATATAGCAGTGAACTGAGTCAGCAGGGTTCAGTGTTGGTTTTGGGTTGAATCTGATTGGTAGGGTTAGTGATGAAAAAGTGAGAGGGAGATTCCACCAATGCATACACAGTCTCTTAACTTCTTTTCTTCTCAGCTCCCTTCCCCTGTTCGCCCCCCCCCCCCCCCTCTACCTCCAGGTCTAACCTCTCAACTGCACCTAGCTGCCCTACACAGCCCCACTAAATGTTGTATGCTCCCATAAGCAGCACTTTCTGTCCCCCACTCCTACCCTGCAATCCCTTCCCCCTTCCTGCCTCAGCCACATCCTTACATGCACCATCCAGATTCCTTCTCCCATCACGTGCTGTTGCTCGCAGTCTGGCCTTGGTGGCCAGTGACAGTGGTCATGTGTGTGTGTGTGTGTGAGTTGCACTTGTGAGAATTGTGTGTGTTGTCTACTTAGAAGAATGCCTTTTGGCCGAAACTCACTTTTGTAGCAATCTCTTTGTTTTATCTGCCTGTGACTCAGCATCTCCACTATATGATTCTTCTGTGCCTGCTGTTAAAGAGTAAAGATTCCCAACCTTTTTCCTTGTTAACAGAACTGCAATAAAATCTCTTATATCAGAACAACTATTTTACTTTATTGTTCTACTGTTTGGCTGAGATTGTTCAGTTATACAGTTTTATTTCGTTTATTTATTTATTCATTCAGCTGTAGACAAATTTCTTTGTATGGACGATGTCACTGTATATATTTATATGCATTATTTATAGTAGAGGTACATAAGATAAAAATACTAGGGCAAAAACAGGATATACGTAAGATGACCATGATGTGGACGTATATAGACCATTTATCACTAAATTACACTAGGCAAGATTAAAGAAGAAGAACAAACTTGTTTCAAACTAGAGAAATGAATCAGAAAACTTCGCCAATGATAAATATATTAGGTTATATGGCATAATTTGTGAACTAGACACCTATCATATTGTTTACAGACATACTCCATCCTCTTTGGCTGCTTTGTAATTGGTCAATCTGATTATTTATTTCCAATAATTTTCATTGTATCAACTCTCTAAATGAAAGAAAACTATTTTTGAATCAATACACTTTAAAACAGGTGTAGGCAATACATTAAACCCGGATACAGCTTTGCACAAAATATTTTATTTTGTCGACTTGGAAAAGCAGACTCACTGAACTAAAAGTCAAAGAGTAAAAACTTATATCTAATGTCCACTGCACTTGCATGGAGTAAACGAAGCACGCATCACTGGTTACTGCCATGTTCCTACATACCCCCCTCCCCTTAAAGTGCAGAGCACCCGGGATAAATGGGTACTTAAACTTCACCTGTCACCCTGCTCTTGTACGGACAACTTGTTGCTGCAATAATGAAGGTGCTGGTGTGGGCTGTTGTGTTGTGGTCCCATGTCCCCTTGCCATGGGTTCATCTGCCATATCATGTGTAGTGAGTTCCAAACTTTGGTCCTTCACATTCTGTTGAGTGTCATCATACTCCCGTCCTGGCAAGACCCTTGCTGGTTTTACCCTCTCTATGGACACTCTAATAGTTTTGTCATTCTATGAGATGTCCACAGTATGAGTGTTGCATCATATTATTTGATAAGGTCCAGTATATGGAGGTTGTAGTGGCACTCTGACTGAATCTGTGTGGAGCATGACATGTGTACAGTATGCCAATGCCTTATGCATGAAAACTGGTCACTCACCATTTCTAGATACTGTAGGCCTTTTCATTGTTTCCACATGCTCACGGATTTTACTTATCACTGATGAGAGGTTTTTTGGCACTGGTGATGCGACGGTGGTTAGGTAATCTGCCGGGATTCTCAATGGTTCCCCACACACCAATTCCGCCACTGAGGCACTGATGTCTGTCTTGTATGTGGTCCATAATCCAAGTACAACCAATGGTAATGCTTCTGTCCAGCTTCTCTGATGACAGATGAGATCTACCTTCAACATCCTGTGCCACCTCTCCACCATACCATTGCTTGCTGGATGGTAGCTTGTTGTATGGTGGTGCTGGAACCCACATAAATTAGCTAGCTTGTTCAACGGACTAGACTGAAACTGACGGCCTTGATCTGTTGTGATATGAATGGGCACCTGAAGTGAGGTAGACATTGAGAGACAAATGCCTTTGCAACCATTTCTGCTGCTATTTCAGTGATTGGAATGGCCTCCGCCCATCTCATGCATCTCTGTATTACTGTTAACAAGTATTTACAGCCATCCGAAAGTGGGAGTGGACCCACTAAGTCAAGATGGACATGGGCAAATATTGCGGGTAATCCAGGGAAATTTCCAATTTACATGTGAATGTGTCATCCTACTTTGCAGCGTTGATATTGTAGGCCTATGAGAGTCCATTCCCTGGTGTCCTTTTTAATTGATGACCAGACAAAATGTGCTGTCAGTAACTTGATCGTAGCATTTGCCCCTGGGTGTGCCAGGCCATGAACACTGTCAAACACTGCTTATGAAATTGTTGTGGAATGTATGGGTGAGAATTCTGTTTTGATATATATTGCACCATAACTTAAGCCTTCTTCCTGGCATGAGTATTGGCTGTAAGTGTAACCCTGTTGTGTGGTCTGACAATAACTTCTGTAGATCCAGATCTACTTCCTGCAATGTCGCGAGCTTGTCATAGTTTATTGTGCTGGTCACACTGCAAACACAAGGAAAGTAATCTGCAACCAGATTCTCCACACCTCTGATGTGCCTTGTATCCATGATGAATTGACTGACAAACTCTATGTGCCGGTACTGCCTTGGCGAGCACTTATTGCCTATGTTGCTGAAAGCTGACACTATAGGTTTACGATCAGTGAAAACTGTTACTGGTCTGGCTTCAATATATGAGTGGAAATGTTTGACACTTTCATATATTGCCAACAACTCTCTGTCACATGCACTCCATTTTTTCTGTCGGAGTTGCAGCTTCTTTGAGAAGAAACTAAGAGGTTGCCAATGTCCATCGACCTGTTGTTGCACGGCTGCACGAATGGTGACCTGGCTGGTGGCTACTAAAATATTCTATGGTGCTGCAGGTATGGGGTGTGCCACTACCACGAGTAACACTGCCTCCTCTAAGCTTCTTTGTAAGTTGCCAAAAGCTTTGGTCATTTCTGGTGTCCATTGTAGCTTTTGCGTTCCTGTGGTCGCTTGCCAGCCAGTGCATTCATAAGCGGTGCCTGTGTTTCAGCGGTAATTGGTACATGATGCCGGTAAAAATTTACCGTACCAAGGTAATGCCGAAGTTGTTTGTAGTCTGTAGGTTTGGATAGGTTGCACAACATGTCAATCTTCTCTGGTAATGGCTGTATACCATCGGCTGAGACTATACAACTGAGAAAAGTTACTTGACTCCTGCCCATGATGCATTTGCAATCATCTTGTTTGGCGATCATGTAGAAAGCTGTTTACAGCATACTGCCCAACAGTTTCTATGTCAAAACAATGATTTTAAAGAAGTATTCACTTGGAACTGTGAAAATACCCCATTTTTATATAGATCACTGAAGTGGGTCCTTTTGTGTCTCTTGCTCATTATTCTGATAGTTCATTTTTGACGTTTGACCACATTTTCCATATCTGAGCATCTGTACCCAGAATATTATGCCATAACTGATGACAGAATGTGTATGTGCAAAGTATGTTATCCTTAGGCATGACCTATTGGACACTGTGGTTAGTATTCATACAGCGTAGCATGCTGTACTAATTCTTTTTCTGACTGCTTTGACATGTTCACCCATTTGAATTGTGATCAACATACATATGTAAAAGAATTGTGCCAGCCACACACACCATGAGCTCATTATGTACTTTAAGTGTTGCTGTGTTAGGTTTCTCACTTACATAAAAGTTCATCTTATTAGTCTTCTTTTCATGAAGAGTTACTTTACTGTTTGTTGAGCACTTGCAGACCACCATAAGTGCCTAGTCAGATCTTTCATCTACCATTTTTGGTGTCCTATGTGTAATTATGATGCTGCTGTCATCGGCAAATAACAGTTTCACCTTGTGTGACACACAGTGGGAAGTCATTAATGTAAATGAAATGAGTAATGGGTCTAATACATTCCCTTGGGGGGCTTCAGTGTTCAAACAGTCTGGATCTGAGAGATCTTGAAAGTTGGGCTATCTCTACTATCTGCTCTTTGTCTGCTGGGTAAGACATAAATCATTTATTTACAAACCCCTTATATCTAGTGCATCAAGTTTACCAAGAAGTATTTCATGGGCAGCTGTGTCAAATGCTTTGCTAAGGTCTAGGAAAATACCTTACTTGTTCTCCTTTATCCAGGGCTTCTAAAACTACTTCTGTAAATGTTGCTACAGCAGCTTCTGTTCCCTCTCCAGACCTGAAACCAAACTGTTTTTTGCAATGAAGTTGGTATTTAAATTATAGCAGTTCAAAAGAAAAACACCTTTTGCATGCTTCACATTAAGTTTTTTATTTATCTTTCATTATTTTTGAAACAGAAGATATTAATGAAACTGGTCTGTAATTCTCTATGTTTTCACCTCTTTTGTGGATGGGTAGAATTTTTGCATGCTTGAGATAATCTGGGAAGGAACCAGATGAGAATGAATTATTTGTAATGTCTATTATAGGTGCTTTTATGCTGCTAGTGTAGTCTTTTAGTCGACACATTGGAACCTGGTCTAAACCTGTGGACATTTTTTTTGGAAGACTTTCTTGCAGTTTAGTTGATCCAGTACTAAAGCAGTTGTTTACAAATTTGGCCAGATCTTTAGGTTTATATGTTATTCCGATTTTTATGTTTACCTGCTTTGTCTCTGTACTATCAGTCTCTTGTTTAACTACATTGCAAATGGCTTTGTCTTTATTGTTTGAGTTATGTATGGTGTTAGCTTCCTGCAGCAGTTTCCTGACACCCTTTTCTACCTGAGGAAATAGTTATATGATAGCTGTGTAACTCTCATTATATTTGATAGAGCTGAGGTATTTGAAAACTTCGGAGGATTTTCCAATACCTTTTGTTGCACAGTTCTTTCTACTACACTCTTCAGTTGAATGTATTAGTTTAGGAAATGTTTCCTCAAATTTTAGTTAAAATATAGTAATGAATTTGTTAAATTTTTCATTACTGTGTGTTCCTGGATGTACTTCAACCTTGTCTGGTTGGTCATCAGCACTCTTCTTGAAAATACCCTTCTGTAGCTAAGCACTTTTGTTTGTTTCTTTGGAGATATTTTGTATTTTGCTATTTGACCAAAATGGACTGGTACTCCTAGGTTTTTAACAGCTGCCTCGCAGTATTTCTCATTGATATGTGTTACAAAGTGGTCTATAATTGAAGATAAGTGTTTGATTATTCTTGTTGCATTTATTACGCATAGTGAGAACAACAACTATACAAGTTATTGAAGAAACTGTTGCTGACTTCATCCACTTTCATCACATTGACATTTAAATCTCCACAAACAAGAATATGATCTTTAGAAGTACATATCTTGTCTAGCACTTGCATTCATTTAGTGAAAAAGATATTAACATCACCATTAGAAGACCTAATAAGCACAGTATACGTATATTTTGTTCCTTTAACTCTACCATTGATAGCTCAAAATGCTTTACATTGCTCAAAGAAATCATATCACTTCTATCTATGAATTTATGTCTCTTTTAATGTAAAGAAGTAAGTCTCCATCTCTCATTTTAATGATATGCTGTAGTAACATGCTAAGTCATAAGAATGTAAAACTATGTACTCAGTTCCACTTCCTTTCCACCTGTGTTCAGTTATGTTGGCAACCAAGCTATGTATAGCTTGTAGCATAATTTTCCAATTATTGCACTTTGTTCCTTATTGATTGAACATTCTGTGACACACTGTGTTCAGAAAAATGTTAAACATGTCAAATTAATACAACCTCACAGAAGCTAATTTTCTTAACCATTCATCAGTGACAAGTCACAGTGCTAAACTTGTGAACATAACATTATATACTTGCTTTCAGAGTCCTGGATCCAAGCGGTCATGTCACTGGTCGCAGAAGAACAACTTCTGTGAACAGTAAAGATCATCATTTAGGATCACTGGCTGAAGATCCAGCTGAAGAGGATCAAATTCATGATGAAGACAGTGAGACAGAAGCCTCTGGTAGGTTGACTGATGGCATAATACATGGTAATGCCAATGCTATGTTAATGTTAACATTTTAAATTTTTTGTTTATTTATGATTTTGTCCACTGCATAATAAAGAAAAGTAGCAAACATACGTCCATAAGCTGATAACATTTTCATACAGTTGTGTTTTTAACAGGAAACACAGATCTAGGTTTCTGCATCATGCACAATAAATATGCTACAAATCTCTGCTTACATTAGTTCCAGATACACAATTGTTTCCTTAAACTCAGAAGAAACAGAATTGCCCTAATCACAATATTCCTAACAGTATAAGATTGTTATTTTTGGCATTGAGGTCAAAGATATTCACAAAATATATCATTTACTTAATGTAATCATGCTAACAACAAAATGAAACATCAAAATAAATACTGAACTCAAATCTGTTTACTAATATTAGCCTGAATTTGTTGTACATGCTTAATGCATGAGGAATATAAATTAACTGTGAATCTTAATCGAAATTACAGTCTAACAATATTATAACAGAGCTTTATGTTGATGTACCTTCCTTCTTGCACAGAACCTAAACAAGAACGTGATGATAATGTGAATCCTCTATGGATAGAAGACAAAGCGTTGAAGAAAGGAGAGGTGGATTATATCTCTCAGGCAGAAAGGCAGTTCTGGGAAGAACTTCTGGAAAAGTATCTGTATCCAATTGATGAGGACAAGGCTGAGAAGGTTGAAATCTTTTCAATACTTATTACATACAAAACTTCAAGTTGATTTTCTGCCTGAAATATTTACTTTTATCTTTCAGTTAAATAAAGAAAGTAGGGATCATTCACTAAAGTAAGCATACATCATTACCTGGCTTGGAAAATAAGCAACAAGTATACAATTATCTCCATTTGCTAAATATTTATAATATTAGTTATGTTACTTTATTTTTTAATAGATCATATACAGAACATCTCTCTGTGGACTTTGAAATGCATGTGTATTGTCAATCTGAAATTTCAGATATTTTCTACTTACTTGGGTCCATGGTTCTACAGTATTTCATAAACATCTTCCATTTGTATTGTTACTGAATTTATTTATCTCAAAATTGCAACTTTGGCTTGTGTGCCATTTTGAAATGGTAATTTGAAAGTAGCACATACAGTGAAACTGTGATTGTGAGGTAAATAAATACTGTAACTGTCCAGGTAGAACGTGCCATTTCTGATATTTCAACATTATTTTAGAAAGAAGCTAATCAAAGAAACCCACATATGCCCCTACAGATGCATGCAACTTGTGTCACTTATAGCTTTTGATCCAGTAATCCTTTCCTCCACATCACTGCACACAAATGTTGGGAAGACCCTCATCAGTTAATTTCTTCTTTCACAATTATGATTTCAATTTCCAATGAATGCAAAACTGAAACTTAATAATGATAATAATGTTCATTAACCTTTTCCAGTTGCCTGATTGTCCAGGTACACTCCTTTCCACTTTCTTCAAGATCTGATTTTACATGAGTGATCTGTTGTTTGCCTGGTGGGCCTTTATGTCTCTTGCCTTCAAGTTCCTTTCCGAGCTACTTTTTTGCTGTTCTTGTTTGATTCATTCTCTTTACATGACCACAAAACTGATGCTATTATGCTTTTAATAAGTGGTTGTTTTGCTTGTGTTTTGTGATACCTCTTTTCACTCTGGATCATACCTTTCCTTGTATCTTGGAGCACTGACCTCAGGATTCACTTCTGCAGCCTGAAGTCCACTATTGTCTCTGCAGTTGATGTTACAGGTTTCAAGAGTGTATGTAATTATTGGTAAAATATGCCTGACAAAGTGTTCATTGGCATTTTGCTTGAGGTAAACCAATTAGAAACAACCGTCTTCTCTCTGGATACAACTCTGGCAGTGATTTACAACATTTTTACTTTGCTGGTAAGCAAATAAACATTTTCCTAATTTGTCTCTTGGCAAGCTGCCATTTTTCTTTTCTAAATCTAGGAAAGTAAAGATGATCTCTCTTCTTTTCTCCCATGTTTTTTCCCATTATCATTCTAACAGCAAAAGTGAAATCTGTTGTTGTTCTGTTACTTCTAAATTGAAACTGTCCTTCCCCAAGCAGTGGTTAAATTATTATCTCTGTCAACTTAAGACTGTAGGATGAGAGTGTGACTCTCCTGCAGTCTCCACATTTCTGCCTGCACCCTTTTTTGAAGATGGATACAATTATGCCTTTAGTTCAGTCTTCAGGGACTTTTGCTTCTTTCCAAACAGTGTTTATTATCCTCTACAATCAGTGGAAACCTTGAATTGCAGCACATTTTATTATGTCAGCCCTTGCTTAATTTACACCTGAAGATTTACCTTTGTTCATGCTCTTCAAGGCATTTTGAACTTCACCCCAAGTCAGTGACATCATTTACTTCTCTCTTCTTCAGAGTTTCTGACTTTCTCAATTCTTTCTTTGTCAGATCCATTCCAACATACATCTGTACAAAATACTTCTTCATCTTCTTTCACACACACTCATACCTGCAGGTGATGGTTCCATCTTCCTTCTCCAGAGCTTTTATTGAAGCAAATTTATTCTTTTATTTTTCATGATTCTGTACAGCAGATTCTTGTTGCTTTTACAGTCTTCTTCCAGTTTCACACAAAACTCAGCCATGCTTTTCTTTGACTTCAATAATACTCAGTTTTCTATCAGTTTTAGGTCTCTAGCAAGCCACCAGGAAGGTAATTACTTCTGCTTTGAAAAGTTAAAAGAGCCTTGGAAAGTTTAGTTCTGTTCTGTAGAACAGAAGAAATGCCAAAGGATTGGAAGTATGCATTAATTCGTCCTATTCATAAGAAAGGAGGAAAAACTGGTGTCAAACTATAGACAAATATCAATGTTACCAGTTACATGTCCGCCCCGGTAGCTGAGTGGTCAGCGTGACAGACTGTCAATCCTAAGGGCCCGGGTTCGATTCTCGGCTGGGTCGGAGATTTTTCTCCGATCAGGGACTGGGTGTTGTGTTGTCCTAATCATCATCATTTCATCCCCATCGACGCGCAGGTCGCCGAAGTGGCGTCAAATTGAAAGACCTGCTCCAGGCGAACGGTCTACCCGACGGGAGGCCCTAGCCACACGACATTTCCATTTATTTACCAGTTACATACAAGGTCTTTTCTAAAGCACTTCATAATAGACTAGAGAATTAAGTAGATGATAAGATAGGAGAGCATCAAGGTGAATTTTGGAAGGGTAGGTCATGTGTGGAGTAGATCCTGAGTCTTAAGCTCATAATCCAAAACAAAATGGCAATATGCATGTCCTATTCACTGTGTGTGTGTGTGTTTGTGTGTACTTCAAAAAACCATATGACTATGTTGACATAATACCTCTGTTTCAAATATTGAAGGAGTTTGGTGTAGATGAAAAAACAAGAAACATTATCTTGGAAACATTAATAAACACAAAATCCAAAGTTACATTTTTAGGAGAGATACCTGAAGCTAGTGCATGAACAGCAGTTAGACAAGAAGAGGGTATATTCCTTATTTTGTTCAACTGCTTTCTTGGAAAGGTGATCCAAGAATGAGAAAGAGAACTCAGAGAGAATGGAATAAATGACCAGTTGCAACTGGACTATAGAAACAAGAATCTTAGAGTACAGTACTTTTGCCAACAATCTTGCAGTGCTGCCTAGTGACACAACAATCACAAGAGGAAAAATGAACACATACAAAAAAAGGTCTTTAAACTATCCAAAAACAGTACATATAACAAACATAAAAGATGCACCAACTTTCATGACCATAGATTACAAAAAATTAAAACAATCAGTAAATTTATATATCTTGGGAGGTAATACAGAAGAATAGCCATGACAGGGAGGCTAATAGACGAAGAGCAAGGAAGATGGAAATAGCCTTTCAGTTGTCTAAAGAAGCATATAATAAGAAATCTACCTCCTCTTAAGCAAACTTACAGCACTAAGTTACAGTAATAAAACTGAGAATGCTTCTATACAGCCAAAGACTGTATTGATTTAGACAGGAGAAATAGAAAGCATGGAAAAAAACTGGAGAAAATCCTAAGAAAAAATATTGGAGCCAATAAAACATAATGGACAATAAAGGAACAGGAGTAATGAAGATCTTACAAGAAAACTGAACAACTAAATGTAACAATGAGAAAACATAGAACAATGTTTTGCAGTCATCTAGTTTGGATGAATGAGAACAAGGTATGTAGGAGAATTTTTGAACACATCAACCACCAAAAATCTCCCTGGTTCAAGTGGCTCAAGAAATCAGAAGTGGTCTGAAAGAGATGAAGTTTGTAGAACATAATGGAGATGTTAAAATAGAAGCTTTTAGGTTTCTATCTTCAGAGCAAAACAAAAATGGAAAATGTAGTGTAAAGGTCAGAAGTTCAGAAATAACAGCACTCTGACTGAATGAAAAATTATTGGAAAAACCATATGTTAAAGCAGAAGTAATAATTTACATGATCCAATAGAGACCAAATTGAATGAAGAACAATAATACATGAGTATTCACCATTTGTTCTCCTTAACTTCATGTATGAAAAATGTACTGTTTACATCACTTCTTCTTCACTTTACTCTTCCTTTTCGTTCATTATATCCTGAGGCAGTCTTTCAGGTCTTAATAGTTTTTCTCACTATTTGGATGAAAATTTTATGTATTAATGGATGAACCCTGTACTGGTATCTGACACAAGACTTAATTTTATTGTTGGATCATATTAAATGAGAATGTAAATACTGCTTTAGTGAATGATCCATCTACTATCAAATTATGGATTCATATATTTTGTTGCTTACATTTAATTCTTATTTTCATGTATTATCACTTTGATTTCATGACATAAAGTGTATGACTGTGTATGTGATTGTAGTTGCCTAATTCATCACAGTACTGTGCTTTTAACTGTAACTATGAGTGGAAAGAGTGTGTGACAAACATGAGAGCATAAAATTTGTCTTAAGTTCCTACTACATTGTAGTCTTCCCATTTGTCATAGCATTTTAAATTACTAATATTATGAGACTTTGCATTGATATTTAAATCACCCAGTATTGTGAGGTCATTGGGTCCAACTAGACCAATTATCTTACTGAGGCTTTTGAAGAAATGATCAAACCTACATTAGGTGGGCAATAGCACCCAACACTCAGTGTTTCATTGTGCTTTTCATGAACCCTTCATAATGTATCACAGTGCCAACTAATTCAAATGACCCTTCTCTGCAGTACTATTTAAAAAAAACTGTTCTATTACTTTAATATATTGATTAACTTTAAGAGTTACCCCACCACATTTCTGAAACTGCCTACAGTAATTACATACTACGGAATAGGCATCCAAATTAAAGTATGTTATTTCATCCTGTTTTAGGCCATGTTCTACTATTGTCAGAACATACAGATTATGTTCCTCCATGACAGCCTGCAGCAAGTGCAGTTTATTTCCAGGTACTGAATGTTTAAATGCATGAGAAGAATTGGTCCATTTTGTTCATTTTTTGCTGTTTATTGAAGCAGGAAGACTTATTTTCGTGGGATACAGACAATGTTTGTTCATCACTGCTTACCCTGTAGATTTATTTTCTCTCAGGTCAATAAAGAATCAGTCAGGTGTGTGGGAAGCACTGTTTTCCTTTTCCCCACTTCATTTATTCTCCGATTTTCATCTGCAGCTGTATTTTTTTCTGTGTTTGGTTCCCTTGCTACTTGTTTAGCCATTGCTGTGGAACCGTGCTTAGTTTCTGATGTGGCTGAAGTTCCTTATGTGTCTGGCTCCCCTGTTACATCTGCAGTCACTGAGACAACATTACTGATCAATAAAACAGGTTTACCGTTGCAGTACTGACATCATGATACCTTCTTTCTTCTGTGTAGTTTGTTTGGTCCACATTGATGTGAATTCTGCTTCAAGGCTGGTTTTTTCATGACATTCTGCAGCTTTTGTTTCACTCAAATGCAGATGTAATATTTATTTACTGCTCATTCCATTTGTCAGATTACTAAGCATGTAAATAACAGGTTTCAAGAAGAATTAGTATGCAGTAAAGTGAACTGGCTTGCTGGAGTCAAATAGTTAATGAATATCAAATTCAACCTACATATTTTTAAACGGTTCTATGTTGATCACGTATCCACATGACAGATTAGAAAACAAGCACACAATGGGACTACTTTATCTTTCAAATATAAATCTTGTTGCTAAGAATTCTGTAAGAGTCGTGGCAATGTATAAAAAATGGTTGGCAGGTGTATTCCAATATATTCTACTTAGGGAAAAAAAAAAAAAAAACACCACCATGTTTGGCTCTGAAAATGTAACATTCAGCGAGAAATTGTACCTTGCTAGCTGTCTTCCTATGATCCACAGCAAAAATATGTGTCCACAACTTATTTTCCTTTAAAACAGTATAAAATTATTTCTTTTTCACTGCCATTCCAGATTTAATGGTAAGACATATTAACAAAAGGCAAAAACATTTGCTTTGTTTGGATATTGGCTCACAATAGTTGTCACACAGCCTTTCCTTTAAAATTAAATGGTTAATAGCAGATCTGTGCAGCTTTTGTTACTTGTTAACTTGTCAGATCTATCTGGGAAACATTTATATGAAAAAGTATCATAGTTTTGCTTTAATATAATTGAGCTGCTGCTTATTGCAACATTCATGCCTTACAGTATGATGGCTTAATCTATTAGAAACAATAGCTTTCTGAAATTTACAGTATCAGTATAATACCTACTTAGATTTGTTGCAGCTGGGAAACAATTTGAAATAATCAACACTCACTGTTTGATGCTTTCTTTCTCTTGCCGTACACACAGAAAACAAACTTTATTCTTCTTATTATCTCATTTCCTGGTAAAGCAATTTTTCACCAGCAAATGAAACTATGCTTAGTAATTTATTGTCTCAAATCAAATTTATACTCAATTCTTAACTAGAAAAAAAAACATGAAATATTATAATGAAATGTGGAAGAAATGGACATAATTTTTCACCAGAATTCTTATAGACATCTGAGCAAGCCCAAGTTCTTAAATTGGCCAAGCTTTCTTCTTAGAGCATCACATGTGGAACATGATGAGATTTGTAGACATATAAAATGATATATGTATTATGTCTAAAAGCAACAGAACCTTAGGAAATGCATGAAGGGGAATACTGACAAGAGATGTCATGGGGGTAAAAAGGAGAATAAATCAGACAGCATAATAGAAGGATTGGCAAGAAGAGAAAAATTGAAAACAATAATCCTAGTATGAATTGTATACGAATAAATTTAGGATAAACATGGGAGAAGAATTCTGACATAAACTTGTCTGGAGTGGTGTATTAAACATGTTGCATATCATAATAAGCCATGAAATTTTAAGTGAATGACCCCTTAAATAAAATGTTTGAATATCCTCAATTTACACATGGGAATTTTTGCATAACTTCCCCAGTCTCACGAACTCTGTGAACGAAACTGCTACTTAGCTCTTTGTTTTAGTACACTTATTGCTTCCACGGCAAACTGTCCACTACTGAGGAACTGAGGAAAGGTGAATTACTGCACTTTAATCACAGTAACTATTAACTATTAATATTAATTTATTTGATAACTTGTACTTTTTTTTTTAAACTTTGACCCATCAGTTACTTATATTGACAAATATTAAATTTATTTAGTTCAGGTTCAACTATCTCCTTTGAAATTCTGCTCTGAGAAGAATGCCTGACAGTTATGGAAACTCAAGCTTGTTGTGATGTTTTGTGAAACTATTTTATGCTATCTTGCTTCATCTATCAAGCAAGGCTTAATCCATTTCACTTACAGCACAGTTTGGTTAGTGACATAAATAAGCAATTTCAGTAAAAAAAATAATAATTTGGGGTTGTATGACTGCCTTCCTGTTAGTCTGCTCTCAATAAGATTATTTCTAGACACTATCAAGCTATGAAGTTATGCTTTTCTGTTTACTACATTGGGCTATTTAGAGAATTATCTGGTTTTTCTGGAGTTTCTGCTGCTCTCTTATGCCTTTTACTGAATGCTTACTGTGATTTTATAAGATAATCTGCTACAAAATTTCGATCAGTCCCTTCATTTCTGTGGTTCTACCTTTAGTTGCTAACATTAAGATGTTCCCAATTTCCTGTCTTTGGTATTCTTTGAATAACAAATCAGGGAATTTACGTACAAATACACATTAGCTCTTTGAGCTGGAGGAATGAGCCATTGTTAGCCTGAAACCTAGTCATCAATGTACCTATCATTCTACATTTTTGAAGGTAAATAATTTAAGAGTAAAGGAGATCAATCACAAAATAGCAGAAGTGCTGAGACATCAGCAGCTACTCTCAAAAGAGAGTGAAAACTTGTTATCTTTCATTCTCCTTTGCATGTGCCTGTCAACGACTCAACACTTCCATTATTCGGTGAGTGGCCTCCTTTACTCCTAAATTATTTACATTCTACAGAACTTTCCTACTATATTTCTACTTTTGAAGGGGTTTCCATTACGGTCTACTTGAAAACTGGAAATGTCCACTATATCTATTCATTTTTTCAGCTGTTGTTTACCTCAGTTATAGTGCTGCATCTCGATAGTTTTTACAAATAGAAACTAATATTAAGAAATCCAAGACTCTCTCTTCAGTGTCCTCCAAATGTACTTATTTCTTGTGTGGTCCATTTCAGAATGAACAGTGTAAGATAGCAACTTAACTTCAAGTTCTTATTGACACTCAGAAACAGATTCTGCAAAAGTCAAAATGAAACTCTGTTTTCCCATGGTGCAAAGTGTAAATAGTAGCATTTTATTATATAAAATCAGTCACTACAATTAATAGTTAAGAGTCCTTGTGTACTATTATAGCAAAATTTTTACCCTTTATTATGACAGAAGCCATATTTATAATGTCTTCTTTGTACAAATTACTATTTCAATTCCTTTCTAACATTTTTGCTGACAGAATATTTGGGAATATCTTAATGTTTAGAATACATATCCTACCAGTAACAGCTAACATTTTCAGATTTAAGTGAATGTGTGGCTTCACAATTCTATATTTCCTTTACTAACATTAATCTCAGTGACCCTGACAAGACACAATGACATTAATGACAAGACTAACATTGTTATTCTGGTTAAATGCATACATATAAAAAAACTCCTTAACAAATCTAACAGTATTCTAAAGGTCTGATAGTGGTTCTTTTCATTTCCAGCCTCAATACCATGCTGAAAACAAATAAGAAAAAAGAAACTACCAGTATAACACTGGACAATGTAATACTAACATTTTTGTTTTCAAAACTTCTGCAGATAGTTGCAAACTGTAAATAATATTTTTTTCCATCTTATGCTATATAAAAACCTCCTCAAATCCTATGGGTCCTTTATGTTCTAAATTTTATTTTAAATCAGGAAGAGCCAACACACCTGTTTGGAGGTATGAATGCTTCTGAAAGCTCCCGTGCAATATTGATAATACTGAATGGTGTGGTGAGAACCACAAGCCTGGAAGTTTTAATACATACTGCTGACACTTGTCTGCAATTCTTAACAAGCTCCATGAATCTTTTATCTCTCTGCTCACCCAAGTCTTTATGCCATTGCTTGTGAGGCATTCACAGGATTCTTGTTGGCTAAACCTGATCTAAAGTGTTAACAACTTCTCAACAAACAAGCAGCTCTTAATCATTTCTTATATCAACATTGAAGACATGTCTAATAACTAATTACTCTTGGGTTCTTCTGTCTTGACTTGTTCTTCAAACTTCGAACCCAGATTATTATTTTTTAGGCAAGAATAGCAAAGGACCTGAAAGAATTGCGAGATTCGTCTGTGTTTTTTTTCTTTATGATGAATGCACTGTTCGTTCTCATCGTATTCTTGCTGCAACTGAGTAAGGATAAGCTACATATTAAATGGCCTTTTGGAGTCAAAACAAACATTACGTTTAATGAAGAAAGTCAGGAGGTAAGAAGGATCTCTTATTTCTATATTTTTTTAGTGATTTTTGCAAAGCAGCTAGCACAGATCATTTGTTCCTTGTTTTGTCAGCAGCTCTAAGACGTCCAGCAGGACTGACCTTTACATCAAAGTACTCTAATGAATTTAGAATAGTTACACAGGTTTGATGATTGTTTCTTTTTCAGAAAGTTCTTAGTATAAGATACAAAAATCAAGGTGCATGTGTTTCTTAATATGTTATTTCAGGCAAGAATTGCTGCTGATCTGATAGAGCTACGGAATAAGTCCGTGTTCGCCTTCTTCATGTTCAATGCTTTGTTTGTGCTTATTGTTTTCTTGCTGCAACTGAATAAGGACATGCTACATATTGACTGGCCACTTGGAGTCAAGACAAACATCACCTATATCGAAGAGACAGCAGAGGTAAACCATGCAGCTGCCAGCCTTGTTGCTGTGTCACTCCAAGTGTTCACGGGAGAGGCGCATGGCGGGAGGAGCCCATAAGCTTGCTCTGGGGCTCGGATCTGTCAATAACAGGAGCTGGCCTCTAGTCCCTTCTGTGTGACACAAATCTTCAAACTCACATGGGTTCTGTCTCCTGTAACCAATCTCACTATTCTCATTTATCATTGCTCTCATAGACACCACTACTTCTAGCTTCCTCACTGGATAATTACTGCAACTTTCAATGTAACATCTTTTTATTATTTCTGCAGCACAAGTATGACTGTAAATTTTTCTCCATGTACATACTACTGTATATGTAAATGAATGCTGAGAAGGTGCAGGCACAAGTGGATTCATGAAATCTGGGAATGATGAAACTGCATGGTAGATACTGTGAATATCTAGTGATTCTAGTTGACAGTTCTTAATGCACTTAGGGAGACTGCTGTGATGAAGTAAACTTAGTGTTATAAATGTCATGACCAGAGAAGAAAAAACTTTCTCCATTTTTTTTTTTTTTTTTCAGCAGAGATAGTATTTTCAATCCAGATTAGCAGTACTGATTTTCAGTAGAATGCTGAACACAAAAAAACTACAAATATCTTTAGATTACTTCACAAGTAAAGGAGTTACTGACCAAAGAACTGTGCACTTTCAAACTGTAAGATCTGTATCAAAGGGAAACCCAGGGCAGAATATAATATGCACATGACATGAGGTCACCAACCATTAAACAGAAGAGATGCTGTGCCATAGACAAGCATTTAGAAAGGATAATTTATTCTTCTTATACTTCTTCTTTTTTATTTTTTTCTCAGGCCACACAGATATAGGAGTATTATTATCATTATTAAATACAGGATTGCTCACAACATTTGCTTAAAAAATAAAAAAAATAAAAAACTGTCATTAACTTATCTGCATTTTCCATGGATCATAATTGTGACCTCTCATTGTAACATCAACAGAGTAAGTTTTAAAATTAAGTACATTTTTTCAGTGGAAAGACTATGCAGAAAAGGTCTGGGTTATCTGAGACACACAGTGGCAAGAATTAGATTACACTGAAGATGAAGGTAACAGAGAAAAAAAGTTATGAAACAATTGGGTTGTTGGAGACTTAAATATTCAAACTGGAATAGGACAATAATCAGAGTAAAGAAATACCAATGCTGTTATTATTTGTCAGTGTAATGAACTAAACATTTGCAGTATAATAAAAGAAGTAATGAGAGAACAAATGCACATATGATGATACTGAGAGCCATATACACTCCTGGAAACGGAAAAAAGAACACATTGACACTGGTGTGTCAGACCCACCATACTTGCTCCGGACACTGCGAGAGGGCTGTACAAGCAATGATCACACGCACGGCACAGCGGACACACCAGGAACCGCGGTGTTGGCCGTCGAATGGCGCTAGCTGCGCAGCATTTGTGCACCGCTGCCGTCAGTGTCAGCCAGTTTGCCGTGGCATAGGGAGCTCCATCGCAGTCTTTAACACTGGTAGCATGCCGCGACAGCGTTGACGTGAACCGTATGTGCAGTTGACGGACTTTGAGCGAGGGCGTATAGTGGGCATGCGGGAGGCCGGGTGGACGTACCGCCGAATTGCTCAACACGTGGGGCGTGAGGTCTCCACAGTACATCGATGTTGTCGCCAGTGGTCGGCGGAAGGTGCACGTGCCCGTCGACCTGGGACCGGACCCCAGCGACGCACGGATGCACGCCAAGACCGTAGGATCCTACGCAGTGCCGTAGGGGATCGCACCGCCACTTCCCAGCAAATTAGGGACACTGTTGCTCCTGGGGTATCAGCGAGGACCATTCGCAACCGTCTCCATGAAGCTGGGCTACGGTCCCGCACACCGTTAGGCCGTCTTCCGCTCACGCCCCATCATCGTGCATCCCACCTCCAGTGGTGTCGCGACAGGCGTGAATGGAGGGACGAATGTAGACGTGTCGTCTTCAACGATGAGAGTCGCTTCTGCCTTGGTGCCAATGATGGTCGTATGCGTGTTTGGCGCCGTGCAGGTGAGCACCACAATCAGGACTGCATACGACCAAGGCACACAGGGCCAACACCCGGCATCATGGTGTGGGGAGCGATCTCCTACACTGGCCGTACACCACTGGTGATCGTCGAGGGGACACTGAATAGTGCACGGTACATCCAAACCGTCATCGAACCCATCGTTCTACCATTCCTAGACCGGCAAGGGAACTTGCTGTTCCAACAGGACAATGCACGTCTGCATGTATGCCGTGCCACCCAACGTGCTCTAGAAGGTGTAAGTCAACTACCCTGGCCAGCAAGATCTCCGGATCTGTCCCCCATTGAGCATGTTTGGGACTGGATGAAGCGTCGTCTCACGCGGTCTGCACGTCCAGCACGAACGCTGGTCCAACTGAGGCGCCAGGTGGAAATGGCATGGCAAGCCGTTCCACAGGACTGCATCCAGCATCTCTACGATCGTCTCCATGGTAGAATAGCAGCCTGCATTGCTGCGAAAGGTGGATATACACTGTACTAGTGCCGACATTGTGCATGCTCTGTTGCCTGTGTCTATGTGCCTGTGGTTCTGTCAGTGTGATCATGTGATGTATCTGACCCCAGGAATGTGTCAATAAAGTTTCCCCTTCCTGGGACAATGAATTCACGGTGTTCTTATTTCAATTTCCAGGAGTGTACCTGGTGAATAAGCCATGGACCAGTACCAAAAACTTGGGACAAATAAAGAGAAGCTTCCTATATAGGCACTTACACATAGTTAAGAAATAAGTTACAAATGTAAAATTAACACAGAAAATTAATTCTGTAGTGAACTGCACTGACAATAAAGAAAGGATGAGAAACAAAGGCTACAGAATTACTGGTTCTTGGTGGACCACCAGGACATAAGCAAAAATTCTAAATGATAGAATCTCAAATGAGATATGTGTAAGAACGTATTGGATGGGAATTATTGGGGAGTAAGCAACTGGAACACAAAATCACAAAATAAATAAAAATTTTGACAGACAGTGGATTATCAGAAGAACAAGAGAAAACTCCGAAACACCAGATAAAATTATTCATGAGATAATAACATTTCCTGTTTAAAACTGTGGCAATAGTACAGAACTTGTTGCTGTGGAAATTCCATGAACTGCTTCCATTCATAATCACCATCTTGCTGTTTCATGTCCTTAGCAACGAAAAAAATTAATAAAAAAGTATTAAATGTATCACCATCATCTACACAATGCCGTTTCACATGCTTCTGAATTTAGATTCTTGACTAGATCATTCTGCAAATTTTGAATCAGTACCACGGAAGATGGCATTTTGCAATTCAAATACAATTAGACTCAACAGGTTTTTCATGAAACATATGTTGGACCATGCAATTATACATTAGTACTTTGGTATGATACGTCTCATTTGAAAAACCTGAACATATCAGCACTGTTTGTACTTGTGCTGTAGATAACATAGTGCATTAAATGTGTGAGTGTTACTGTTTTTTATAAATGTCTCCATGCCTGCATGTGAACATAGCGGTGATAGTAGTATAAAATATTGGTTAATATAAGGTATGATCAATAAATAGTGGAGTTATCTGGACAGAAATCAAAATTAATAAAGACTATAAGATTTTATGTCTAGTGCACATTAATATATTTTATCATCTCTTGTTCTTCATGAACAGGAAAATAAATTCTTTCCTTTATCATGGTGGGTCAGGGTACAATTACAGATTCGTCACAGATAATGTGTGTGTGTGTGTGTGTGTGTGGGGGGGGGGGATAGTTGATGGTCGAGCAGATTGGGGGGGGGGGTGATTTCTTGTGTGCATCAAAATTATTTGTTATTTGCAAGAAGCTGTTAAATACATAATTTAATTCACATTCTAGGTAAAAGGGATTGCCAGCTCAATTTTTTTAAAACTTACCTCTAGTCTCATTGTTTTACAAACAAGAACACATACTGTAATTAGTACTATGTGATATGAGAAAACACTGTAAAATAAAACACTAGGTTTCCATTTGCTCACACTGAGAAGTTTTTATTCAGTGGATATAGCTGATTTATGTCTTTTCATACTGGGTTTCCAGAAGTTGGTGTGTCAGTCATGGTCTACGTGAATATTAGTATTTTAATTCACATTTGCTATTTTAGAACTGTGTGCATATTCTAAAATAGACATTAAAAGCACTATCTGAATCCAATGAACAACTTTTTTATCTGTCAACAACTTTATATTGATAGATTTAAAATGAAATACTAACTCAGTTACAAACAATCAGTAGTCTTTCAAGGGTGTATAAACACAAATCTAGAGCATATGGCTATGTATATAAATATGTGAAGCTTTTTCAAGCTTCATTTATTGATCAAACCTTATGTCACTTCTCCTCTTGACCATGGCATGGAACTTGTTATGGAAGATGGTGCTCTACAATTAATGATCAGTTTTATATCAGCTGCACTCATTTTCTGTAACCCAGGAAGCAGAAAGTTAGTTATAACTCATTTCATGTTCACAGTTCACTGTAAATAATTATATGGAGCACATATGTGTTAGTGTAACACAGCAGATTGAATGAAATCAAAATACTGCTTCTTGTTTGCCATATATGTCTGTCATCATTTTTTCCTTATCACAAACAAATATCTGAAAATTCCAGACTAATAATATTATTGGTACAGTACTATATGAAATAGTGCACAATAAAAAGTACCTCCTATTCTACATCTACATCTACATTGATACTCCGCAAGCCACCCAACGGTGTGTGGCGGAGGGCACTTTACGTGCCACTGTCATTACCTCCCTTTCCTGTTCCAGTCGCGTATGGTTCGCGGGAAGAACGACTGTCTGAAAGCCTCCGTGCGCGCTCTAATCTCTCTAATTTTACATTCGTGATCTCCTCGGGAAGTATAAGTAGGGGGAAGCAATATATTCGATACCTCATCCAGAAACGCACCCTCTCGAAACCTGGCGAGCAAGCTACACCGCGATGCAGAGCGCCTCTCTTGCAGAGTCTGCCACTTGAGTTTATTAAACATCTCCATAACGCTATCACGGTTACCAAATAACCCAGTGACGAAACGCGCCGCTCTTCTTTGGATCTTCTCTATCTCCTCCGTCAACCCGACCTGGTACGGATCAAACACTGATGAGCAATACTCAAGTATAGGTCGAACGAGTGTTTTGTAAGCCGCCTCCTTTGTTGATGGACTACATTTTCTAAGCACTCTCCCAATGAATCTCAACCTGGTACCCGCCTTACCAACAATTAGTTTTATATGATCATTCCACTTCAAATCGTTCCGTACGCATACTCCCAGATATTTTACAGAAGTAACTGCTACCAGTGTTTGTTCCGCTATCATATAATCATACAATAAAGGATCCTTCTTTCTATGTATTCGCAATACATTACATTTGTCTATGTTAAGGGTCAGTTGCCACTCCCTGCACCAAGTGCCTATCCGCTGCAGATCTTCCTGTATTTCGCTACAATTTTCTAATGCAGCAACTTCTCTGTATACTACAGCATCATCCGCGAAAAGCCGCATGGAACTTCCGACACTATCTACTAAGTCATTTATATATATTGTGAAAAGCAATGGTCCCATAACACTCCCCTGTGGAACGCCAGAGGTTACTTTAACGTCTGTAGACGTCTCTCCATTGATAACAACATGCTGTGTTCTGTTTGCTAAAAACTCTTCAATCCAGCCACACAGCTGGTCTGATATTCCGTAGGCTCTTACTTTGTTTATCAGGCGACAGTGCGGAACTGTATCGAACGCCTTCCGGAAGTCAAGAAAAATAGCATCTACCTGGGAGCCTGTATCTAATATTTTCTGGGTCTCATGAACAAATAAGGCGAGTTGGGTCTCACACGATCGCTGTTTCCGGAATCCATGTTGATTCCTACATAGTAGATTCTGGGTTTCCAGAAATGACATGATACGCGAGCAAAAAACATGTTCTAAAATTCTACAAGAGATCGACGTAAGAGATATAGGTCTATAGTTTTGCGCATCTGCTCGACGACGATTTATGACAAGCGAGTTACGGTCACTTATTGAAACTACAGACATTTTGAAGCTGCAGTCCTATGATCTGTTATCACTACCATTTCCCATGAAATAAAAATTTGAAAGTTTGCAAAAAGCTCATGGTACACTAATACTCATGTGCTCCAATAAATTTAAATATTGTAATGGTCTTCACTGTAATGTATCTGTCTGTGTCTCTTATTCTTAAGGAATAGTTATTATTGTGTGTTATCCAATGCCTGTTGCACAGACTTTTCTACAGTAAATGTAAAAGAACAATTACTATTTATGATTAAACATCAAATTCACAATAGTACCAAAATAAAAGACCAGGTTTTGCTCCTTTTAGGGAGAGTTAGTTATATGTTCCATGGGTGACTTTGTATGATACATCATAGTGATGTGGAATGAAAAAGTTTACAGAATATTAGCTTAGTCAGTATTTCAGTATGGCTACATGCTGACCATTTACAGATTACTTCATATAATGGAAAGAAAATTAGTTTGATAACACTATGAAATAAGTAACACTTTTGCATTAAATGTGCTACAAGTTTCTAAATAGAAATTCTTATATGGGGCAGGAACTATCCAGAATGAACATTTTCAGCTTACTTTCAAATTCAACTTTTTTATTTGTCAAACATTTAATATCATAGAGTAAGTTACCAAAGATGATAACAGCTTTATGCACTGCTTCCTGAACTAAAAACAGTTATAATCAAAAGTAATGAAGGTAATTTTCTTAATAATATTGTAATCATGGATGTCATTCTTCTGATGTTTAATGAATTATTTACAACAAATTTCATAAGAGAAAATATGTATGTGACGTTTTAGTCAAAAAAAAAAAAACAAGTGATACCATGTACCTTTGTAGGTGAAGACTTTATGCTTAAAAATGAGTTACACCAGAATACAATTCCATATGACTTTACTAAATGAAAAGAAGCAAAGTATGTTAATTTAATCATCTGCCACTTTCCAAGGTATGCAATAACCAAAGTTCCAAGCTAGCTGCAGTGAGTTATTTAAGAAGCTCTAAAGTGTGTGTGTGTGTGTGTGTGTGTGTGTGTGTGTCAGGAGGAGTTGTCAGTATTCAGGATTATGACATATGACAGGAACAACCATTCAAAACAAAAAAGTCTAGTTAACATGGGCTCTAAAGTCCATACCTTAAGAGCTATGAGCAAATCGTGGTCTTCGATAGTGCGAAACAGATCTCTTCTACTGCAAGCTCTTTTCTTTCCATATTTTGGGAGGAGGTAATATGGACAGAAAGAAGAAAAAATTGTTATTAATCATGCACTCTAAAATGCATACCTTGAGAGGTATGAACATTTGTTCAATAGAAGAGATAGCTTTCACAGTAGCAATGATGAACAAGTACTCATAGCTGTTAAGGTATGCACTCAAGAGTCCACATTTACTCAACATTTTTTTCTTGTTTTGGTCCATACTACTACCTGCCAAAATATGGAAAGTTGAGAGTTAGCAGTAGAAGAGAACTGTTTCACAGTGTAGAAGATGAAAAACTCACAGCTCTCAAGATATGTGTTTTACAACCCATGTTTCCCAGACTTTTTTTGCTTCAAATGATCATTTTTCATACCATTGAATATTTTTAATTCTCATCAATATTCAAACATAAGAAATTTGAAAATTCTCTCTCGCTTACTAACTCCTTTTGAGATTTTAAATTTGCCACTGCTGTTTCACTTTTTGACGTGCACAGAGGAATATGATTGATTTTCTCAAAAACTGAGAGACGGTCAGTTTGCAGAAAACCAGTCACTAATCATTTTAAATCATATTCACAACATCTTCTATTGCTATATGTCTGTTGGAATTGATTATAATACTTGCGTCATTTGCAAAATAGACTAATTCTGCTTGATAGGTATTAAATGGATGGCGACTAGTAAATACAAAAGACAACAGGGCCCCAACACTGAAAGCAGAACAATTCAAAAAAATTATTTTATTGTGGTTACTTAAGAAACCTTTAAATAAAAATATCATATGATATCCTGCTCATCTTCTACAAATTTCATCTAACCTTCCAAAGTTGAAAGATAACTGCCAACTAAAACATTTCTTTAGGACGTAGAATTTTTAGTAATGCCATCTTCCTGAGACTGCTGCCACGCAAACACCCCTTATCAATGCTCTGTCTGGTAAAACTGCCATGGGTAACTGGTACACCTGTAGATGTCAAAAATGGATAAAACTTTCAGTCATTTACAGAAGAGCTTCACAAAGGTGATGCTGCTTGCCCATCCTATACTGGTCACCATTGGCAATGGTAGTAGATGCCAACCACTGATGTGGCTCTACATTAAAAAATAAATAACCATTGGAACCATTAAGTGTATTTTCTAAATATTTACAGCAGGGACAAATACATTGGAATGTGTATAAATATGTCAGCCATGCGCATTCATCATATTCAAGGGATGGAAGACATAGTTGGTGACTACTTTTCTGGAACTGACAACTTGGCGAAAATGTAGGACTACACCAAACTCGCAAAAACTCAAGTGGCGGACCATCAACTACAACTATTACTGAATGATCCCTCCACATGACTGTGCATACAGCAGATAGGGCTATTGGGTGACAGTGAAAAAATATACGGCATCTCACAACACTGACCTAGACATCACAGCTCATCGCCATTTAGAAAGACAGGTTTCAATAGTGTACATAACCTGGCACACATAGTTTCTTCTGAATTGTCAGGAGGTTTGGCCACATCCACATTGATCTCATTCACTCGCTGCCACACTCTGAACATTACAAATACCTATTCACTGCAGTGAATAGGAGTACATGATGGGAAGAAGCTGTACCAATTACTGACATCTCTGCCAAAACGACAGCAAAAATGTTTGTCAGGACCTGGGTGGCATGTTTTGGTCACTCCCTTCACATGACAATGGTCCAGGGATGACAATTTGAGTTGATCCTCTTCCCCAAATTGTCCAAAAAGTGTGGCTTTCAATGACACCATATCATTAGTTACTATCTGGACAGCAATGGTTTGGTCGAGTGGTGGCGTTGAACATTGAAGGCCGCTCTCGTGTGTCATTATAAAAAGTGGACACAAGCACACCACTAAGAGAAGTCGTGCAGTGGTTAGCACACTGGACTCACATTAGGGAGGATGATGGTTCACACCTACGTCCAACCATCCTGATTTAGGTTTTCTGTGATTTCCCTAAATCACTTCAGGCAAATGCTACTGGTGACCTCACTGTTTTGTCCCCTCCACCAAATCAACCAACCAACCACAAGCACACCAGATGGTCCTGTTAATGTTAACAAACAGCATATAAAATGGACCTCAGTACATCAGCCACAAATTTGGCTTCTGGCAAGCCTTTAAGGATTCCAACAGACTTCTTCAGTCCAATTGCCATTGCCATTTGATTTGCAGCTACTTCAGTTGGTGCAGCACCTTAAGGTATATATCTGCAACATCCAATGGTCCCCAGCTTAACAGCATGGCTCCAACAAATTTTGTGCACAATGTGTTGACTGATTGCACCCATGTCAAGCTGTTCACTGATTTCATGCAAGCTCCCCTGCAATCCCCATACACCGGTCCTTTTCCAATTTTGTACTGCAAGAATCATATGACTAATATATTACTTAGTGGTAAATGCTACAGAATGTCCATTAAGAGGGCCAAGCCTGTATGAGTCGTACAGACACCCTCAGATGGCAGCATGCCTACACCCATTAATGTGCAGTGCACTGAAACACCCATATCGCCAGCAGCTGCTTTGCCAATGTCTGGCTCCTGCTTACAGGACATACCTGTGGCTACACACCCTTCACAGCAGAATTCTGCATGAGAACCAGATGTGCGGTGAAGTTCAAATACCCCTTCATTTACAGTGCTCTGCACTTGAGAGGGAAGGAGGTGGAGACTGTGTGACAGTAAAATGGTTGATTAATCAAGTTTGGTCAGTGAAGCACCTTTTTGTATAGACAAACTATCTTTGTGCTATTTTGTTTGGTTTTTGAAGTGTTACTGTTGCGTAGTTTGTCTGTGATAAATAAAAGTGGTTTTTCGTACATCTGAAATTTGTGTACAGATTTAAATGTAGGTGATGGTGTCCCTACAGAGATACTTCATCTTCAATCCTTCCATAAGGAACTATGAAACAATCTAATATATTCAGTTATTGGGGTTTTTGGTACCTACAATTCACAAAATGGAACTTCATTGAGTTAACAGTGAAGAATAGAATGGATGAAATAAAATGGAAGAGTGGAAGAGTTATAAAACTAAATAGAGATTATTTTTAAATTATGATGAGCTATTATTACTATTCACTGCTATATTTTACTTTCAGGAGGCATACCTCCCAGAATAGTCAACATCCCCAAAAACCCCTTCCATCAAACATAAACCAACAATTTCTTCTCCTCCCTGAGGAAGGAACTTAAGATACCAAAAGCTAAGCCTGCTGTTGTCTATTTTATGTGCTCTTATTGGTGGTATTAGGACCTGCGCTGCTATCTCTCTTTGTGGTTTTAATAATTTCCTGATTGGGATCTTCCTATTTATACAATTATATTATTCACAGTCCAACACATGATGTGGTATATGTAGCCTCTGTTGTGTGATTGCATTGCATTTGTCTTTATACTCCAGCAATTATCTTTATGCAACAGTAACTTAATAGATTTGGAGAGATCAGTTACGTACTTATTCCAAAATTTTTTCTCACTGACAAAAATAATAGACAGTAGAAACAATGCCAACTACTACAACTCTTTAGCACATCAACCCTTTAGTACTACTACCAAGTCATTTAAGCTCTACAATGGTAGGAAATTTGTGAGAAAATCTGTGTTGCAGGCAATAGATATCACACTGTAAAATCAAAATGTACATCTTTTTGCCAATGACTCTTCCACACTCACAAAGTATGTGTGTAAATTAATCCTGTCTATATCTTTAAAATTTCAATATGTGTTGGTGGAAGTTCTAACCCATTAAATTTTTGTTGCTTTTTGGGTAAATGTGTGATGTCTTGTGTGTTTTTATATTTATGCCTGATGCACTGTGTACAATATATAAAATGTAAGATACACAAATTCATGCACATCTGTGCAAATTACTTAACACAAAAATAGTAAACAGACTGGATTACACAGAGATTATTGAAAGTAAAATAGGATGCCATGGCTACTTTTTGACTGAAAATCATCTGTATGTTAGTGGAGCAGCATTCAGTTCAGACCAAATCATTTTAGTTCTTTTTTTATTTTTAATTATGAATGCCTTTTTAATGAAACATGACTGTAAATATAAGAGCAGTGCAGTTACATATAAAAAGTTACATTGGTATGAGAAATATGTTTATAATCTAATTAAGTGAACTAATATCAAAAGTCTAAAATATAAATGAGGTGAACGACAGGAGACTATACCAGCAGAGAACATAGTCAGCTACTAATTATATCATCTAAACATACAAAATTAAATACTTAGAAACTAATGGAATTATGAGATAAACAATGTAACACAAAAAATGATACAGGGTGAAGCAAAAAGAACCATCCGATTAAAAAAAAAAAAAATCATAACTATAATGTTACTTGAGGTATGTGTGTGAACAATGTAAATTCTTGAGTTGTACATGGATTCTGCAAGATAACAGCAGTGTCTGCCCATTTCAGCTATAGTAAAAATGGTGCCAGGACAACAGAAAGCATTTTGTGTTTATGTTTTGTGCAGTACAGGTCAGTAATAACTGATCAGCCTGATTTTCATACTAGTTATGGTGTGGATCCACTACAGTACAGAGCATTAAATGATGACATGAACAATTCCAAAAAACAGGTTGTTTGTGTAAAGGCAAATTGCTGGGCTGTCCCCAAGTATCTGACACAGAAGTTGAACGCATACATCACAGTTTTACAAGGAGTCCACAGAAATCCGTTTGCCATACAGCTCAACAACTCAGCATGCTCCCGATGTCCATCTGACATGTGTTGTGTTAACATTTACACGTGAAACCATACGAAATTCGGTTACTGCAAGCTCTTCATGAAGGTGAACAATGTGTGGAGTTCTGTAATTTCATTCTTGGCAAGATGGAGGATAACAGTTTTTTCCATGATTAGTGTTTAGTGATTAGGCAACATTCCATTTAAATGGAAAGGTGAACTGTCATAATTTGAGAATATGGCATATGGAACAACCACATGAAGTTGTACAGCATGAGAGGGACTCTCCAAAATTTAATGTGTTTTGTGCAGTTTCATGGGAAAAGGTGTATGCTGCAGTTTTGTTTGCAGAGAACCCTTTTACTGGAAGCACATATCTCGTTATGCCTGAGAACTTTCTTTTCCAACAGTTGGTGACTGATTTGAACAACTTCATTTACCAACAGGATGGGGTACCGCCGCACTGGCATGTGGAAGTGTGGAAATTTTTAAATCAATGGATTATGGAATGATCGATCGGTTGCACTGGGCCAAATGTTTCAGCATTACATTACTGGCCTCCAAGGTCTTTGGAGCCTGACTGTATGTGATTATTTCTTGTAGGGGTTTATAAAAAACTCTGTTTATGTGCCTCTGTTACCAACAACAATAAATGAGCTGAGACATCGCACAACGGCAGCAGTGGAATCTGTAACCCAAGACATGCTCACTGCAGTGTGGTAAAAATTTGAATACTGAATTGACATACGCCATGCAGGACAACAGAAAGCATTTTATGTTTATGCTTTGTGCAGTATTGAGCACCTATGAATCAGTATGAAAAAATCTTTTTGAGTTTCCCGTTCATCAAAGAACAAAATTCACTGCACATGTTTATTAGTTTCAGAAACATAGATGTGCCAAATCAGATGATTCTTTTTGATACACCCTGTATATCTTTCCTTTATGGACTGATGACTTATTTTCTTGTATGAGATTCATCATTATTATTCATTATAAGACCAACTGTGATACATATTATTCTATTTTAAGAAAGGTACATAGCACAGTTATTACAGACATTGCATAAGTTCAAAGTCTGATAAGGACTGTGAATTGAAATCAGACTTTTTGAAGTACAAAACCTGGAATTTACCTGAAAAGATTTAGAGACTGCAGAAAACCTAAATCACTGTACTGTCTCACTTGCTACCCACCTTGAGTGTGAGGTACTGAGAAGAGGACAAACAAAAGAACAGAATGTTATAGTATATCTACTACAGCACCACAGTCATGAAAGGAACATAGATTTCCTCCTAGCTTTCAGTTTGGTTTTCTCCTTCAGAAGTACCAACAGCCAGCACCCATATGTACAGATATTAAACCTCAGCCTTGGAAATATGTATATGTTTTACTGACTCATGACATATATGAAGAAGCTAGCAGTAGCTTTTCTTGTACCAGCTCACCACTTACTACTGAATGTTTATAGTAGTAGTTTTAACTGCTGAAACGTATGGTCTCCTTCGTCTGATTCAGAATATTTGAGTATTTTATTTTCCTTCAAAAAGGCATACATACAATTATATGACTAACTTTTAAAGTAGAGAGCTCTGCCAATCATCTTCAAAGCTAGTAATCTTGTGCTGCAGTGTATGGTCATATTATTTCCACATGTCTCAAGACAGTTTACCTCATACATTTTTATAAGATTAGCTGTGTTCTACATTTCTCAAATTACTGACAAATCCCAATTTTGAAAGTATATTCCATTTCGCTACATAAATGAATAGTGAGCCTCTTCCAAGTTATCACATAGGCAATAACTGGAATGTATGTCATCTCCATCTTACATGGGAACACCCATAAAAAACACAGAAGTAAGACTGTTATTTAGTTGCAAATGAAGGGGGCGAGTTTTGATAAAACAAAGTTTTGTACTTCACAATAACTAAATTATTGTTTGACTATATTAATGGCATTATCTGTTCCCATTACAATGGCACAAACTCAGTTTTAACAATCTCTGGTACAAGAAAGTGGTATCTTGCCCTAACCTAATTTTGTTACCACTAAAAACACTCTGCTGGGTACATGTTTAATGATTTTCATACATAAATTTAATCGGTATATGCTGTGCATGGCCTGTATAAGGGATAGGGAAGCACTGATACCCAGCAGCATGCCAGAAGTCTGCACATCTGCAGACACAACTTACGGTTTTTATCTTTAAAAATAGAAGAGCCATAACTGCCTACTGCACAGCCCTCTGAGAAAGGTTGGATAACCTAAAGAAATTTTAAGTCCAGTGAGCTGTATCCATGAGCCATGATTTGATCTTCAGTAAATGATCTATTCTTCCATACAGTGTACATGTAGTGTCTCATATTTGAGACAGTTGTTTGATGAAACAAAAGCTGTATGGATAAAAGTAGAAGATTTCTATTATGTGGAATGAATGGGTATGCACAGACCTTGACCTTTTCAAAGTATTTAGTAATATCATGACAGTGCAGTGAATACTACTGCAGCTCATTTGACATAAATAAGTTACTGGTATTCACATACGGGGCAGTCAGGTGTCAGGAATTTACAGTGCTCGAAGTTACTACTCTTTTGATGGTGATTGGCAATGTTCACTAACTTTTCTTTTTTTCCTTTTTTCTTTATAAATTATCAGAAAATTTTGCTTGATAAATATTTTTACAATCCATAAAATGATGAAACTTGTTGTAATATATTCTTATTTAATTGCATTAAATTTTTCTCTTTGCTAAGGTTCACATAACCAAAGAGTATCTGCAGCTTGAGCCCATTGGTTTGGTATTTGTGTTCTTCTTTGCTTTGATTTTGGTGATCCAATTTGTGGCTATGTTATTTCACCGATTTGGAACACTGTCACATATACTTGCATCCACAGAACTTAGGTGGTGCTTTAACAGAAAGGTAAGAATTTATAGACAATAAACAAAGTGTAAAATAAAACACTTGATAAGCTAATTGGAATTTTCTCCTTCAAGCAGTATGTTAATTAGTACATCATTGCCTGGAACATGTATTTTACTGCCTTATTTTCTTATCGCTGTTAAACAGCATTATATGCTAGACAATTATTAGATCCTAAAGGAAGCTGCCATTGACAAAGAACTGTAGTATAATTATGAAAGCAACTATTTCCTTTAAATTTTACTGATCTTTATTTGTTGAATAATTTTTTCCACAGAAGGAAGATCTGTCACAGGACTCTATAATAGACAAAAACTTCATGGAAATAGCAAAGAATATGCAGAGATTACGTGACTTAGATGGTGATTATGAGAATGACTCAGGTGCTCAGAAACCTGAACACAGGCGGACTATCCATAACTTGGAAAGGCAGAGAAAGAAGACAAGGACTATTGGAACACTTGATGTTGCTTTCAAACAGCGCTTTTTCAATATGACAGCTGATGGGAATGTTCCAGGTATGTTAAAACAGCACCTAGTGATGAGATATGGTGTGATGATTCCACTGACAGTTTTTCACCAATCATTATTTCTTAGCTAACATTATGGCATTTAACATTTTTATGACTTTCAATAACTGAGAACTCCATTAAGAAACTTTTCTGGCTAAATAACATAAATTTAAAGGTTGTAGATTCAACTAAATAGCCAGTGATTACAGGTACAAACAATTTTAATTGAAACAATCACATTGAAAATGTTGTAGAGAAGACCAAAGACAGAATTTAATTGGCAGAACACTTAGAAGCTGCAACAGATCCATTAAAGAGACTGCCTTTACAATGCTTGCTTATCTTCTTGAGTATTTCATAGCATGGGACTCTTACCACATGAACATCAAAAAAGTTCAAGGAAGGGCATCTCATTTTGTATTACTGTGAAATATGGCAGAGTGTATCACGCATATGATATGCGAGTTGGGGTAGCACCCATTAAAACAAAGCCATTTTTCAATGCAGAGAAATCTTTTCACAAAATCACACACACAGAGAGACATGATCTTCATAGTAAAAAAATAGAAATCAGAAATATATGGTTGTTAATTTTTCCTATGCATTATTCAACAGTAGAATGATCAAAAACTAGTTTGAAAGTGGTTCAATGAACCATTTGTCATACACTTACATGTGAATAGCAGATGTTGATGTAAATAAGAGGAAGCTAGAACCCTGTGCAATCTGCTACAGTTGGAAAGAATAAACAATACTATTTTTCCCACCAAAGTACTTCTGAACAACAGTAAAAAACTAAGTCCGCACCCTGGTCAACAACTTTTTGTAGCATGGCCATGTATTGAATTCCTATCATTTACACGATACAGGAGATATTCCAGAGAGTATGCATTAAATAGGGAAAGATAATGATGAGTCTTCCAGAAAAATATATACACACTTTAAGGAATGAAAAGTATTATTTATGTGTTTATTTTACATTTAATAATTGATCACACATGTTGTACAACCTTCTGTTTAGCACATGGTTCCTTTAAATGTACAAAATGTTGACCATTAGTGGCTATACACATAACAGAATGACCAGCAGTTGCCGCAACTATATCAGTCAATGTTACGGCGGAGATAGTTGCAAATGTCGCTGTAATCTCATTGCAAAGTTCCTCCAGCATGTGTGGCTTATGTCAATAGACATCATCTTTCACAGTTTGCCGCAAGTGAAAGTCCATAGGTGTTAGATCTGGTGACCAAGGAGGGAACTCAATGGGCCCTCTTCATCCAGTCTAATGCCCCAGAAAATAGTCAGCCAGGAAAACTCGTATGGCTAGGTGGTAGTGTAGTGGTGCCCCATCCTGTTGGTAGAAGACCTCTTCATCAGCTCCATAAAGCACACATATACCTGGCAAAATTGATGTGAGTTACATTTCCAGGTACACTTCTCCAGTGACAGTAGCATCAAAGAAAAAGGGTCCTACTGAGCCCCTAGATGATAGTCCACACCACACGTGAGCCCCTGATAGATTGACCGCTTTATTCACATACATATACGTATTTTCTGGTGCCCAGTACACACTGTTATGCTGATTCATGATTCCATTAAATTTAAATTGTGCCTCATCACTCCACACTACCTTTGTCACAAATTGTTCATCATCAGTTTTGCTGATACCATTGGCAAAATTGTATTCGCTTGCAGTAATCATGGAATGTAAACTTTCCACTTGGCAGATTTCAGAATTCTTCGTACACTTGTGCTGTTAACCTCCTCTTCACATGAAAACTGTGTAGCAGACTTCTGTGGAAAATTAACAAATGTTTCCAACACGAGAGCCAACGAAGCTGGACTTGTAGCTGTATGCTGTCTTCCTGATTTTCCTTTGTGAATATCACAAATTGTTCCATGCAATTGAAACTTGTCAATGATGCATTTAATTGTTAGGTGGGTTGGCAGCTCTGTTTCAAACTCCTGCTTTCCCTGATGTTACATTTCAATTATCAAACTTGAAAAACCACTTCACAATAGATTTTCATTGCTCGAATGTCTAGTGTGCTCCATCCATCTTGTTTTCTCAATACCAAGATGAAAGTACTAACATCTGTCCAGCACACTTGTAACTCAAACTGAATGACAATATCAGACTTTATAGAGCCTGACTAAGTGTGTATACATTTCTGGTGGACTCTAAAAGCTGGCAGCCAGTTGTACATAAAAACTAGTGAACAGCCTCAGTAAAGCTTCGCAGTATTCATCTAGTCTCGTCTATGACTTGGAGCTGATCTCTGTTCACTGAAATAACACTAAATAAATACCTACAGAATCTTTATATGCCATGCCGATTGGCTGAAGCTATATTTTATGAGAACAGTCTCTATGAAACACATTTTACCCCTTTCCAACTGAATGTCCATTTTACTTTGTGCTGCATCACAAAAATGTAATAATTGTATATAACCATAATGGTACTACCTCACCAATCATGAAATATTTTGTTCCTATTCACACAAAACTGCCTTGTGCACAACAACAGTGAAATAACATGCCATTCATTATTTAAGATGGAAATTACTTGTAGGTTAGTCATGATGAAAGTCCTGTAGACATTATGTAACTGTTGACAAATCACCTGAAAGTGTATCTCACTCAACTTTGCAAGTTGCTTCAACACTATCGTTATCTCATAAAACTAATAATGATCCCCTGTAATTTTTCTAATGTTTATTTCCTCTATTAGTTTTATTAAGCCAGGTTAGTGTAATGAGTTCACTTGTTCTGTATACAGTAATAAATGACAAAAGCGTGTGTCTTTACAGACACAGATCATATAACCTCCCTCACAGTTTCACAGGAAAATATTTTTGATATCAACACCTACTCATACCCAGAAACCTATCCTCCTCAACAAGAATGAGAAAAATCAAGGATGTGGAACTGTATCTCTCCTTTATTTCAAGTCAAAATTTCTTTTATGAAGAATGAGGTGCTGGCTCATTGCCCAACCTCAGCGTGGTTGATCAGGGTTTTTCTAGCAGAGTTTACTTCAATACATAACATGTTATAGATTTAAGCAAGAGCTTCACCTTTCATTAGCTTCTATAAGTTATAAAGACAAAAGCATATATATATATATAGAGCATCCATATTCTCACTGGTCAAATTTGGATGTTTTTCTCAGACACCAGTAATCAAAATAGCCTCTTATTCATGGACATTCAACTCGTGACAAGTGAAGAAGCTTTATAATATGAAAAATAATGAAGGAATATTCAAAATAGGGTGTAGTTACAAACAGAAAAGAAGGAATATTTAAAAGTTGGTGGAAATGCTGTAGATCTAGAACTAAATAACACTTCTATTAAAGGGTATAATGACAAAGGCAAAAACACATAGTGAGAATGCAAGATGAATATTGCCAAAAAGAGGTGTAGTATCTATTTCAACACAAATAAGGAAAAGAAGATTATCACTGACATAATGGGAAAAAAGAACAGTGCCTGAAAGGAAGAAAGGAGGTTGAAAGATGGCAGTTGGGAGGACTGGGAGAGCTAAAGACTGAAAACCATTAAGTGACAAGCACTGTGTGGCCTCTACCCATCATGGAAGTAATCTATGTAAGATAATTTGAAGACCCATGAACATACAGTTCTATATGCCTTACAGCACCTACCAAAGTCCTATGAAAAGGATTGATTGTTACTCACTGTAAAGATAACACCTTGAGTAGCAGACAGAAAAAACTGTTACACATGAGCTTTCAGCCAAAGCCTTCTTTGAAAAGAAAACAAAACATACACACATTTGCACAAACAAGCACCAACTACTGCACACATGATCAGTATTTCTGGCCACTGCAGCCAGAATGTAACAAGGTAATTCACACATTTAGAGGATAATACATGCATTTGTTCGTTAAAATAGCAGGGCAATGAGGAATCATCAAATAACCATGAAACAATGTGCTATCTGGAAAAAATTCTTGCTATTTGTAGTTGCTACATTAGGTACCACATGGACATAGTCCAATGTTAGCACAAAAATTAGTATTTTGTTAATAAAACATTAGCTGAAATAAATATGTCTGTCAGATTAAGGAAGTTAGAGGAAGGTAATAACATTAGGCTTTAACATCTTGTGGACATCAAGGTCATTAGAGATGGAGCACAAGCTCAGATTGGGAGAAGGATGGAGAAGAAAACTGGTCATGCCCTTTTCCAAGGAACCATCCTGGTATTTGCCTTAAGTGATTTTGTGAAACTATGGAAAACCTAAATAAGGACACTGAACAAGGATTTGAACCCATATACTCTCAAATAGAACTAAGATATGAAATTCAAAAGGTATTCTGGAAGATACTATCATATGCATGAAAGTGTTTCAGCAATCCATTGACACACATTACTGCAGAAGATTTACAAGCTGTAGAAACTTGAATGAACAATGTTCATCTAGTGTCTCCATCAAAGAACATTTGGTTGCATTCCCCTTTACAGGCAGCTCATGTGGATGGTATTATCAGTAACCATAATAATAACAAGAATAATATTACTACAAGCCTTATGGAATAAAAAAACTGCAATGCTGCTCCTTGCTGATTATTAGGAAACTTTCTGGATGTAAATCTACAGCAGTTCAACATGGCACATTGTTTCTTACCCAATGTATTTGTTATCAGCTCCACTGGTTGCATGCTTTCACTTCTGTAACATCCAGGAGTGTCTGAAACATACACAGAACCAAAACACGTACCATCATTCTATCATACTTAAATATTAATATCAAGGCAAATTTGATTATATTCTTCTATGGTGTCATAAATTCTGGTCACTGTGGTAAATTTAGCATGACCAATTTTGTATCCTCACATAATATAACAGATATATGCTACAAACCCAGCATATTCTACTAGAAATTCTGAGTAGCAGTTACTTCTCTTTTGCAAAATAGATGTTCAGCTGATTATTTGTGACATACCCCCCTATGTTAAACTGTGACTTTAAGATGCACATCTACCTCTTGTAGGCAGTGTTTCATTATTTAAAGCACAAAAAAGGAGAAAGCAGTAAGATCAGGGAACAGTAAGATAACAGTTTGAGACAAGCTACAAAACATTCTCAGATAAAGCAGTATGGCATTGTCTAATAAAAAGGTAGTTTGCAGGATTGAGTCCTAGTTTGCCACACATGCAATAAATAGGAATTTCTTTCAGAGAATATGAAAGTGGTAGTAATTTTTTCTTGCAACATAAATTTTAAATATTTTCTTTTTCTTGTCATTCTGCATTCAGAAACTTCCTTCCTTTTTCCTGTACAATGTATCTCCATGCACTGTGAATGACTAAATACATGAATGAATACAATACTTACATTGCATTATGATGTAATCATCTTTTTCACCAATAAACTATTTCAAAGCACACACCTCTGAAGAAATATGTTTAGTTCAATGGCATTTCCGCTACTATCTTCTTGAGTTTCCCAACCACTTCATTTTTCTGTGCCTCTTACAATTCACATTTTTCGATATCTTTTATGGAACATAGGCAACTTAAAGTACTGACAAGATAATGACATAAATGAAAAAAATCATTCTTGAAATGCTGAATTATTTACATTCTTACAGGTACTCCCGTTCTTGGAAGGAAGCTAACAATGAGGAAAGAAACTATTAAAGCTTTGGAGGTCCGGAGAAATTCAGTAATGGCAGAGAGGCGGAAATCTCAAATGAAAACACTTGGTGCTAGTAACGAATATGGGCTCACTGGTAACAACAACATAGTACCACCACCTCGCAGCCACAGAGCTTCTTCTGCAAGCATGAGTGTGAAGGATATGTTTGAAGTCAATGGTGGTGGTCAAGTGAATCGTGCTTATGATGGCCTTTCAGAAGTGAACACAGACCCAAGGGTTAGTTCTGTTAGAATACAAAGCAATGGCAGGAATGGAGTAAGCTGGAGAGATTCAGAGGGTCAACGGATGTAAACAGCTGAGACATGCATATAAAAAATCTTGTGGTGAAGACTTCTGAATAAACAATCATTAGGTGGTCAAAACGCTTATTACATTAGAATGGAAGCTCATAATTTTAAGAGATTCTAAATGAGACTGAATGTTTCAATAAATATTGAAGTTCCATGTGAGAAACATGAGTCACTGTAATATTTTATTTATTAAAAAAATCTGATGCTGTAGTTAATTTAAACAATTATCCATATAATATCCGAAATCATGAAATTATTCCCTCACCAATGCAATAAAACTGAGAGATTATCCAGCAAATTAGACTTATCTCAACAATTACACTGCCAGTAATGTATTTTTGTAGTTTCCTCATGATATGCTGATGATAGTGATCAAAGATAACAACACTGAATTATCATTATTAAAAAAATAGATTCATCACTGTCATATTTCATGTTAATGAAGCAGTTTCAGTCATATTTATTCCTCAAATATCTGCTCAGCTTATGTCAATGGCAGCAGCAGACAATGAATTGTTTCAAAGTAACACAACTATTTTCCCTTAAGGTGTGTGTGTGTGTGTGTGTATGTGTGTGTGTGTGTGTGTGTGTGTGTGTATGTGTGTATCTGTTTTGGAAGCTGAAGACATAATTAAAATGATGTTTCAGCCCATAGTGATTGTTTCACAAAGAATTGAATATCCTCTACATTTTGTACAATTTTTGATTAAGAATAAATAATGTTTCCTTACGAAGATTTCTTATATGGTTGGCTTGCAATCTGTTATTCTACATATTGTTTGAATTCCTGAATTCAAAATATATTTATCCCTTCTACCATTTCAATGACCTTGAATTAATGATACACAATGCAGTTGTTGAGCATCAACAGAGTCAACACTCATAATGCTAAATAAGTACTTGCCACTGGTCTAAACAATAAATACTGGTAAGACTCTAAAAATGGTAGACTTTAAGATCTTAAACATAGATAAAATTTTTCTAGACAGTACCAGACAGACAGTGCCTACGTACTGCAAAGTACTGTTTTACTCCCATTTTTATGTTACTGCACAAACAACAATATGATAACTGGAGTCTGCAAGAATTCGAGCAATGGTGGGGTTGTTTTTAAAATAATAGCACTCCTCTGAAAATGGACCAGCCAATTTCATTAAAACGTCATAGACACAGTTTTGCAGTTTGTCAGTATGACCCTGCAGATAGCAATGGGGTACCTGGGTAAAAAAGTAAACTAGCGTAAATTTTTCAAACTTTTAGGTAGGCACACTGAGTAGAAAGCATTTTTTATACACCACCTGCTTCATTAGTATTTTGACCATTCTGATGGAACTGTTAAAATTTTTGAAACTTCCTGGCAGATTAAAACTGTGTGCCAGACCGAGACTCAAACTCAGGACCTTTGCCTTTCGTGGGCAAGTGCTCTACCATCTGAGCTACCCAAGCATGACTCACGCCCCGTCCTCACAGCTTTACTTCTGCCAGTATCAGTTAAAAATTTTGTTCACTTAACATATTTTTGTTCAATAATAAACTTACGAAATAATATAATACATGTAATTCTGTATTTATACACAAGACACTCATTAGATAAAATTCTATACAAAACACAATATGTACTGTAGACTTTTAACCTCAAATCCTAACACTTACCTGGAAGGTAGTTTAGTACAGATCCATGAATGACTTATAAGTTCATGGCGACTTCCATCGGTAATGCTGGAATTCAATATGGCACTGCCCCACCCTTAACCTTGATGACAGCTTCCACTCTTGCAGGCATACGTTCAATCAGGTGCTGAAAGGTTTCATTGGGAATGGCAGTCCTTTCTTCACAGAGTGCTGCACTGAGGAGAGGTATAGATGTCAGTCGGTGATGCCTGGCATGAAGTCGGTGTTCCAAAACACTCCAAAGGTGTTCTATATGATTCAGGTCAGGACTCTGTGCAGGCCAGTCCATTACAGGGATGTTATGGTCGTGTAACCACTTCCGCCACAGGCCTTGCATTATGATCGTGTTGAAAGATGCAATTGCCATCCCCGAATTGCTCTTCAACAGTGGGAAGCAAGAAGGTGCTTAAAACATCAATCTAGGCCGGTGCTGTGATAGTGCCATGCAAAACAACAAGAGGTACAAGCCCCCTACATGAAAAACATGACCACACCATAACACCACCGCCTCTGAATTTTACTGTAGGCACTACACATGCTGGCAGCTGACATTCACTGGGCATTCGCCATCCCCACAACCTCCCATCAGATTGCCACATTGTGCACCATGATTCATCACTCCACACAATGTTTTTACACTGTTCAATCGTCCAATATTTATACTCCTTACACCAAGCGAGACGTCGTTTGTCATTTACTGGTGTGATGTGTGGCTTGTAAGCAGCTGCTCAACCATAAAATCCAAGTTTTCTCACCTCCCGCCTAACAGTCATAGTACTTGCAGTGGATCCTGATGCAGTTTGGAATTCCTGTGTGATGGTATGGATAGATATCTGCCTATTACACATTACGATCCTCTTCAACTGTTGGCAGTCTCTGTCAGTCAACAGATGAGGTCGGCCTGTACACTTTTGTGCTGTGCATGTCCCTTCACCCTTCCACTGCACTATCACATTGGAAACAGAGGACCTAGGGATGTTTAGGAGTATGGAAATCTTGTGTACAGACGTATGACACAAGTGACACCCAATCTCACATGACAACATTCGAAGTCCGTGAGTTTTGCGGAGTGCCCCGTACTGCTCTCTCACAATGTCTAATGACTACTGAGGTTGCTGATATGGAGTACCTGGCAAAAGGTGGCCGCACAATGCACCTAATATGAAAAACATATGTTTTTGGGAGTGTCTGAATACTTAAGATCTCATAGTGTATGTACTGTAGACTTTTAACCTCAAATCCTAACACTTACTAGGAAGGGAGTTTAGTACATATCCATGAATGGTTTCATCATCTATGACTGTAGATTATCAATAACTGAGCTTGATAATTTTGTAAATCAAACACTATATTTGGAACTTTCTTCTATTCCACTGATGTGTTTTTAATAGATTGCATTGTGAATGTGTATGAGTAATTAACAATGATAACCTTATAGTGATACAACTTGAAAATGTGATTATTTTAAAATCAAATTACACAACATATATTTGTTATATTCATCACAGATAGAGAATGAGGCAGCTAAGGCAGGTCACCAAAACTATATCAAGAATGAGTCAAAATAATGAGGTGCAGTTTCCACTAAGTTATAGTGGACAATGTGGCAAATACACAGTTAAATACAGTTCAGAACTGTTGTTCAGTGAACAGAATCTATGCTCAGTATCAGACATTCAGGACTTCCTTACAGATAGCATGAATAACATTGTATATGTAAAGGAAGCTCCAAGAGTGTCAACCCAAGGAAGTGTTAGAGGGATATTATGATTTCTGGTTTATATTAATGATATAGTGGATAATGCTGGAGGCTCAGTGACAGTATTTGCAGATTATCCTTTTGTCTATAGGAAGGTTGCAAAGCCAGAAGACTACAGTGAAATGCAAGATGACCTGCAGAGGTTTGAAGGTCATTTCAGTGACCGGTAGTTTATACTGAAGGCAAATAATTGTAACATTGTTATTGTTGTGGGCTACAATCCTCCCCCCCCCCCCCCCCCCCAAAATCCCCCGTCTTCCATAATCAGTTCAGCGACTCCTTGATGCCTCTGTTTATCTCCTGTCAGCCAATCCCTTTAGTCATGTTATGCCATAAATTTCTTTGTGTTCCAATTCAATGGAAAGTCCACGATGGAATAACAACATTATAATTACAACCTACAAACTGATCCCAACCTTAGGATTCTATTTGCTAGCAAAGGTTTCACCACTATGGTTATGAACCCCAGGGATTACCTGGTGGAGAGACTCTGCTAGCTGTCTGATATGTCCATCTGTGACCTCATTCCAAAAATCCAGCAGTATTTCCCATCCCTCCTCAAATTCTTGTGTCATTCCCACAACCTCTCCCCTCAATCTTTCTCTGTCCTGACTCCCACTGCTCCCCACATTCCTACCTTCTACTTGCTTCCTACCCCCACTACTTCCCAAACTCCTACCTTCCATGTGCTTCGTAAAGCACATAACCCCAGCCACCTATGATTCACCACTTTGGCCAGTTACTGAATCCCTACTAGGAGAATCTCTGCACTCATGGACAACACTTCCTTCACAACCCATCTTCCTTTATAAAAGTCACCAACCACTTCCTCTACCGACTCTCAGGAGTTCCTGTTACTTTGCCACACGGTGCTCTGCTTATCACTACTGATGCCACTTCCGTTTACACTAATATCTGTAATGCCCATGATGTAACCACTCTGAACACTACTTTTTCCAATGCACAACAGATTCCAAATGCACAAACTCCTTCCTGGTCACTATGACCAAATACACCCTCAACCACAGTTATTCTCCCTTGAAGGCATCACCTATAAACAAATCTGTGGTATGGCACCCACATGGCACCTACATGGCACCATCCTACTCCAACCTATTCATGGGCCATCTACAAGAATCCCTCCTAACCACCTCACCTGGTTCAGATTAATTGATGTGATGTTTGTGATCTATACTGACGGTAAGGACACCCTATCCACATTCCTCCAGAACCTCAACACCTTCTCCCCCATTTGCTTCACCTGGTCCCCCTCAACTCAATTCACTTTCTTTGATGTTGACCTCTATCTCAACAACGGCTACATCAGTACCTCTGTCCACATCAAACCTACCAACCAACAACACCTCCTTTCAAAAGCTGCCACTCACTCCATATCAACAAGTCACTTCGACACAGCCTAGCCACCTGCAGTTGTCACATATGTAGTTACGAGCACTCCATCTCCAAATATACCAAGGGTCTCACTGAGCCATTCACAGATCGAAATTACCCTCCCAACCTTGTTCAGAAACAGATCTCCTGGACCTTGTCTCACCAGTAACCTACCACCTCCCAGAGTTCCACAGTCCAGCCCAAAGTAGCACTCCCCTCGTGACCACCCACGGCTCGAGCAACTGGATCTCATTCCCTGCCACAGTTTCGATTACCTCTCATCATGCCCTGAAATGAGGAATATCTTACCCACTATCCCCCCACCCTTCCCACTGTGGTATTCCACAACCCACTGAATCTGTCCAACAGCCTTGTCCGTCCCTGTTCCCAACCCCTTGCCTCACGGCTCATATCCCTGCAACGGACTTATGTGAGAGACCTGCCGATAGATCCTCCAACTACCACCTACTCTAGTTCTAGCTCAGGTATCTCCTATCCCCTCAAAGGCAGTGCTACTTGTGAAAGCAGACGTGTGATCTACAAACTAAACTGCAAATACTTTCCCACTTTTTACGTGCGCTTGACAACCAACAAGCTGTCTGCCCCATGAATAGCCGCCACTGAACTGTGGCCAAGAGATAGCTTGCAAGAGACAGCTGGACCACACAGTATCCTACATGATGTGCTCCAGTTCACAGTTGTGCAGGCATGAGCCTTCCCTACAACATATCCTTCATTCCAGTAACCCCATGGCTTAAATCTTCATTAGCCCCTGCCCTTCCCCTAACTATACCCTCCCCTGCTCCTACTCCAGCATTACGCGCTCCACCAATGCACCTACAGTCTTTTTCCGGTTTCTATGTCTGCTCCCCTCACACTCTCTCTCCATCACTCAGCTCCACTATCCAACTCTGCACCTGGCATCCTATCCTGTCCCCACCACATCTTGCATGCTCCTACAAGTAGTACAACATCTTCCCCCACTTTTACTCTGCTATCACTCCCACTTTCTGCCCTAAGCCTCTTCCTTATGCCCACCACACACTGCTGCACACATCAGATAAATGCGTAGTCCATGGTAAGGCCCCATCAGCCAGAGAGAGTAGCCATGTTTTTCCGAATTTAATTTCTGAAATCTGAAATGTTTAGCAGTCTTTTCATTGTGCCTGTCTGCAACTCAATATCTCCTCTTTGTGGAGAGTGGTAGTCTATCCTTGGCATGGTACTGTTTTGTTCCTCAATTCATTTCACTACTCTTCACTAATTATTTTATCTACCTATTCAATCTTCAAATTTCTTCTGTAGTACAGCAATTCAAAACCTTCCTTTTCATTTTTGTCTGAACTTTTATCATCTGTTTCATTTCACTTTTGCACAGGGTTACACTCCAAACAAATATCCACAAAAAAAGACTTCCTTACACTTAAAGTTATATTTGATGTACACAAATGTCTCTTTGTCAGAAAGGTTTTTCCTGCGATTGCCAGTTTGCATTTTATAACCTCTCTATTTTGCAATCATAAATTATTTTGCTGCCCAAACAACAAAACTCATCTGCCAATTTTAGTGTCTTATTTCTTAATGTAATTCTTGTAGCATCACCTGATTTAATTTGACTATTTTACTATTATTGATGTTGATCTTATACACTCTTTTCAAGATAGTATCCACATCATTCAACTGCTCTCTCAAGACCTTTGCCATCTTTGAAAGAATTACAATGTTGTTGACAATCTCAAAATTTTTTGTATTGAAAAATGTCAGGGATAGTCCATAAGGCTGTCTCATTCCCTTCTTAACAAATTGTCCCCTTTCATCTTCTTTGAGACTTACACCTGTATGGACTGAATACAATTTGTAGATAATCTTATGCTCCCTGTATTTTGTCCATGCTGCATTCATAATTTCAAACTGTATGACACTCATTGTAGGGTTACTTTACTTCAGTCTTCACACATTCCTACATCTCTCCAGAACCTAATCTATTCTTCTCCAACAGCACCTGCTGAAAGTTCTTCCATTCTTCTGTAAGTAGTTAGTATGAGTATTTTATGCCAGTTCTTTCATTCTTCTGAACGGAACTGGTGTCAGTATTTCACAACCATGACTCATTAAATTGATCGTTCAGTAAAATTCATTCCTGTCAGCAACTGCCTTCTTTCAAATTGGAATTATTCTTGAAGTCTGAAGATATTTCCCCTACCCATAAATCTTACACACCAGTTAGAACAGTCTTGTCACAGTTGGCTCTCCCCAGGGTCTCAATAAGTCTGAGGGACTATCATATACTGGGGGCTTATTTTGACTTAGATCTTTCTACACTCTGTCAAATTCTTCTTGCAAAATCATACCTTCCATCTCATTTTCATCTACTTCCTCTTCCCTTTACATAAAACACCGAGGTGACAAAAATACCTCCTAATGTCATGTCAGACCTCCTTTGGCTTGGCATAGTGCAGCAAATCAGTGTGGCATGGACTCAACAAATGACTGGAAGCCCCTGCAGAAATATTGAGCCTCTATAGCCAACCATAATTGCGAAATTGTTGCCGGTGCAGGGCTCTGTGCAGAAATTAACTCTTGATTATGTCTTATAAATGTTCAGTGGGTGGTCAAATCATTCACACGAATTGTTCAGAATGTTCTTCAATATGTTTGTGAACAACTGTGACCCTGTGACATTGCACATTGCCATCCATAAAAATTCCATCATTGTTTGGGAACATGAAGTCCTCAAAAGGCTACAAATGGCCTCCAAGTAGTCGAATATAACCATTTCCAGTCACTGATCACAGGACCCAGTCCATTCCACTGAAACACAGCCCACACCATTATGGAACCACCACCAGCTTGTACAGTGCCTTGTTGACAACTTGGGCCCATGGCTTCATGGGATCTGCACCACACTCAAACCCTATCATCAACTCTTAGCAACTGAAATTGGAACTCATCTGATGAGACCATGGTTTTCCAGTCATCTAGGGTCCAATCGGTATGGTCACAAGTCTAGTAGAAGTGCAGGTGATGTCATGATGTTAGCAAAGGCACTAGCATTGGTCATCTACTGCCATGGCCCATTAACACAGAATTTTGCCACACTGTCCTAAGGAATATGTTCATTGTATCTCACACTTTAATTTCTTTGGTTATTTCATGCAGTGCTACTTGTCCATTAACACTGACAGCTCTACAGATATGCCATGCTGTAGGTCATTAAGTGAAGGCTGTTGGCTTCTGCATTGTCCATGATGATAGTTAATGTCTGAAATTTGGTTTTCTCAGCACACTCTTGGCACTGAGGATATCAGAGTATTGAATTCCCAAACAAATTTCAAATGGAATGTCCCATGCATTTAGCTCCAACTACCATTCTGTGTTTAAAGTCTCTTAACTACCACTGTGCAGCCATAATCATGTCAGAAACATTTACACATGAATCACCTGAGTTCGAATGACACCTCCACAAATGCAATTCTCTTTTATCCCTTGCGTATGTGACACTACTGCCATCTGTATATGTGCATATCACTATCCCATGACTTTTGTCACTAGTCAGTGTAATGTTTTCAAGTTCATTTCCTTTGTATGTATAGTGCTTCTTTATAGCCATCTCTTCTTTCATCTTTCCCTTCATGCTTATTGCTGCTTGCCATCTTATGGCAATGTAATATAGTCAACAAAAAAGACAAGAAACTCCAGAACACAGTCTTTCTCACAACAATTCAAAAAGTGTAGTTGTGAAAACTGTACTCCAAAGGCCTCTTTAATTTTACTATAATTTCCCATAGTCAAGTATGCTTTTACAGCCTTCCATTTGTTTTCTAACTAGTCCCACTTTGTTAGACATTTTGAACTTTCCCTCAATCTCTCATTTTTCACTTGCTTCATTTAAAAATGTCTTCTGTGCAACCCAAGCATTTCTACCAGGCTTTGTCTTTTTGATCCTCTGCTGCTTTCACTATTTCACCTCTCAAAGCTACCTATTCATCTTTTTATTGTATTCCTTTCAGCCATTCCAGTCAATCATTGCCTAATTCTCCCTTTGAAGCTGCAACAACTTTTGTTCTTTTAATTTATCCAGGTCTCATCTGCTTTAATTTCCTCCCTTTTGTCAGTTTCTTTGATTTTAATTTGCAGTTCACTACTAACAAATTATGGATGAACTTCACATCCAGTTCTGGAAATGTTTTACAATTTAATATCTCGTTTTTGAAATCTTTGTCTTACCATTATACAATTAATCCAAAACTTTCCTGTGGCTACATATTTTTTCTGTGTATACAACTTTTTTTCATGGTTCTTAAACCAAGTGTTAACGAAGATTAACCTACAGTCTATGAACAATTCTACCAGTTGGCTTTCACTTTCATTTCTTTCTTCCTGTCCATATTGTCCTACTATTTTGTCTTCTCTTCTTTTTCCTGCTATCAAATTCCAGCACCCATCAGAATTAATTTTTTCCCCTTAACTATCTGAATAATTTATTTTATCTCATCACAAACACTTTCAGTCTCTTCACCATACGTGGATGCAGTGGGCATATTAATGTGTTGAGTGTTGGCTCTGTGTCTCTCTTGGCTACTATACTGTGTTCACTACACAGTTCATAGTCACTTACTCACATTCATGTTTCCTTATTCATTATTAAACCAACTTGTGCATTCCCATTACTTGATTTTGTATTTATAACCCAGTACTCACCTTATCAGAGGTCCTCTTCTTCCTACCATTGCATTTCAGTAATTCCCACTATAACTAACTTCAACCTTTCCATTTCCCTTCCTAATTTCTTTAACCAACCTATCAGATTAAGGGATTTAAGATGCCATACTTCTACCTGTAGAATGTTATCCTTATTTCCCCTGATGACAACATACTCCTCAGTAGCCCCTCCAGAGATTTGAAATGGGGACTATTCTACCACAGTGATATCATCACTGTAAAGCAATACAGCAGAGCTTCAAACCCTTGGAAAAAATAACAGCTTACTTTCAGCCATTCACAGTTCCAATGTAGCATGGCCATAATGGTCAATATTACAAGGCCAGATGAGTCAATTGTCCAGACTATCTCCCCTGCAGCCCCTGAAAAGGCTGCTAGCCCTCTTCAGGAGGCAGAGGTTAGTCTGATCTCTCCACAGATACTCCTCCACTGAGGTTGCACCTACAGTACAGACATCTGTGTCATTGAGGCCAATAAGCCACCCTTCCATGGCAAGGTTCATGGTTCATGTTGCATTCCTTTCCAACAAAATCAGAAAGCACATTCTCTTGAAGCAGTATCTGCACACTCCATGACCCGAATACTGGATATGGCACAAGCAGATGTACAAACTTGACTAATGACTGATTCCCCTTGGTGTGTTATAGAGATTGGTTACACAACCGGTTTTTAATGCCCTTGTTTAGGGTAAAGGGAGATTTCCCGATAATTTTTTGCTTGTGTGCAGCGGACATCCCTATGCAACGAGAAGGTTGGCCCATGTTGTGGTAGTTCCGTGCTCCCCACCAGAGGGCACCATATGCCTGTTTCTGTTCCACCATGCTTATAAAAGTCAACAATACAAAACTTTCCATCCACTGTGCCTGAGCAGCACTTCAGTCCGGATCCGCACGACCGCTGCGGTCGCAGGTTTGAATCCTGCCTCGGGCATGTATGTGTGTGATGTGCTTAGGTAAGTTGGGTTTAAGTAGTTCTAAGTTCTAGGGGACTGATGACCTCAGATGTTAAGTCCCATAGTGCTCAGAGCCATTTGTACCAATACAAAACTTTTTCTCAGTCTTGATGCCATTTCGTGAAATACTGTGGTGGTTATTGCATTGTCTGTGTATTTTTGATACTGCGTGGAAACTATTGAAGGTAAGTGATTTATTTTACATTAAGTTATAGTCAGTGATACAGTGAAAATAAAAATACATTGCAATTACTCGTACACCATAAGTAATACGTGATAATGCTTAAGGGAAACAGTGAATTTCCTAGCAAATTCCACTCAAAAGAATGAAGTCTTTGCATGCTCTCTTATGTTGCACAATTGTATGAATTGTAAGCAAGATATCAGTTTAGTGTACTAAAGCAAAGTTATTGCCAGTAGTGTGTTCTACACGTCTGTACTTCTAAATTTATGTTTTGACATGTAACGAAATTACCCACCTACATTTACATTATCAAGAAATTACCTACCTACATTTATTGCAGCAACTTCTAGCCACTGCTGAATTAGCGAAAGTTAATAATGTGTCTACATACCAAGCTTCAAAGCAAATGGATGTTCCATGGAGCACCTTAAAAGACTACCTCAACAGAAATGTGAAAAACAGTCAAGATCCTACTAAATTAGGAAGACCATGAGACAGAACTATACAACTACATTATAAAGATGCAACAACTGGGTTTTGAGTTGACAGTTATGATGGTGAGAAAAGTGGCATACGAATTAGCGAAATGAGCTGCTCATGGAAATTCCTTGAACACCGAAAAATAAAGTGCCAGCAAATGGTGGTGGTTGAGCTACAAGACGAGGTACAATCTTACATTGCAAACTCCTGAGAACCTTGCCACATACAGGGCTTCTATTACAAATGAAGAGATCATTCATGATTTCTTTACCAAATTAAAAAATTGGTGGAATATTTAAAAATTCAGATCTTGCCTGATTGATTATGGAATTAAGGCAAAACTGGTTTGTTCTTTGTCGTGAAAGGAAATAAACTCATTACGTCAGTCGGAAAGTGATACGTTTACAAGAGAACTTACGCAGATCAAGGAGAGTCGTATATACTGTTAGATTGTACCTGTGCCAACAGAACATGGATTCCACCTATGATAATACTCAAAGGAGTTCGGTGGAGCAATGTGCTAAAGCATGACAGTCTTCCAAATTCATTAGTAAAACTCTCTCCAAAAGGCTGGATTTACAGTGATTTGTTTTTAGAATGGTTCAATTTTTTTGTGGATGCCATTCCTCCTGATCATCCTCCTGATAGATTCTCACACATCGCATATTAATCCTGATGTCATAGCAGTGGCTAATACCAATCAAATTTTTTTGTTGACATTTCCTGCCTGCACATCGAATCTGGTGCAGCCACTTGATGTAGCTGTGTATAAATCACTGAAGGCTCACTGGGCCAAAAGAGTGGATCAATTCATGAAAGAAAATCCAGCTGGTAAGCCGAACGGAAGCACCTTTCATACAGTTTTAAATCTAGCATTTATTCAGAGTTTTTGTGTGAATAGTATCCAAAATATCTTCAGAAAAGCTGAAATTTACCCCTTCAACAGAAATGCTGTTCCTGGAGAGGCTGTTACTCTTTCACAGCTAAGAAATAAGCCTGTTCAACCCACACAAAATAGACCTATCGCATAAGACATGGAATACAATCTGTTGAGAGTGCCAACAGCACCGATAAAATCCAATAGGCTTACTGTGAAATAGAAAAGAATAAAAAAGATGCAGGAGCAAACTGTCTCAATAAAGAACTGCAGCAAAAAGCCTCTACATTGAAATCAGAGATCACAAAAACCACACGAAAAAAAGGCAAGACAGAAGATGATTGGCATTGTGGTACATTACTCGAGTGATGTTAGCGAAAAGAAGAGAGCTAAATGAATCCAATGTTCATTTTGGTTAATACCGTACCATGTGCTCTGCCAGCATTCTGGCACAGAGGAAAAAATATATATATATGTGCAACAACTGTTCGAGGATTCAGACATCGTAAGCAACAATGTCTAGCAGTATGTTATAACAATAATGAAGACAATTTTCACCTGCATGACCATTTGTATTGTTAGTTTGTAAAAAAAAGAAGTAATCCAATAAATTTGTTGTAAAATTACCATAATTACAATTTATCACAAAATTACTATTATCACAAAACTACCTACCTATGTCACGAAATTACATACTTTTTATGATTTGGAAGATGCCACAATATTTATTCAGTAGCAGTATTTAAATAAGAAATACAGTCCAAAACCGTTGTATTACGTCTGATTCCTAACAGGCAAGTATTCATAAAGGATTAATTTCATAAACATGAGAAGTAATTAGCAAAATAACAAATTTATGATGACTGTATCTCTCTTTACGCCATACATACCCAAGGGAAGATCCAATGGTCTAACAATTTGTAGGCAGGCAGGCAAATTGATATTAAAAATCTTAATATATCAATCCCATAGGATAATTAATGTTGACCAGCATAGCACAACTACAATTTAAATCAAATAAAAAGTAATTGAGATTAATCATTTATCAGCAACAAGTAGCATCACATCAATGTGCATTCAAATGGAAGTTACTAAGCAAATGATTATTAATAAAGAGCAGCAGTATATTGCAAACATGCAACATGGGTATGCAGAGTTTGTTTCCCAAAGCATTTAGTTTCATAACCCAACAGCAAACATTCAAAGTCTTTAAACACCATTTTACAGTAGGATTAGGACGGTCTGAGCATTACTGGCCTCATAGCAGGTTATGATGACATTGCAGGATGGTAGACAGGGCAGCAGGTATTAAGAATGAGTTCTGCAGACATTATGAAATCATAGAACCCATGAAAATAAGAGTATGATTTACTTATTACAATTCATATAACTGAAGTAGTCAGCACACTAGTGGTGAGTGTTGACTCTGGGTGGCAGTGCTTGCTTGTTTTAGCATGTGGCAGCAAGAGACAGCCACCGGCACAAAGATGTCATGCCAGGTAGACAACTGCAGTAGAATTGAAGTCAGCATCTCAATAGGATGTGTAGCTGTATCAGGCCTGCAAATGTCAGACAGACAGCATCAGCAAACTTCAGAGTAGGCTGACCACACTATTAGGCACAAATTCAGTGTTCAGCTCTAGCAGCTCACAGTCGAAATAGTGCAGGAGGCGCCCAAGTGCATACTGCAAACCGAGTACTTGCGGGAGGTGCCCTGGAGTTGCATGATGCCAGCCAACAGTCGGCCCTCAACTCCCAGCAGCATCAGTACTAGACACTGCCCAAAGACTCACGGGTAGTGGAGGTAGTGTATAGCTGTAGCCAAAAAAGGCTAAAGTGGAGAAGTACTTCTTGATGTAGGCTGTTGTTGATGACAGATACAATATGGCCACCTATTCCTACTTTGTCAGGACAGGACGTCACTTTTGGTTGTAGATCACAAAGTGGCACAGCACCATGCTTCGGCACAGTGCAATCCAGGTCACCACTGCAGCAGCCTAGCCTTGGACCATGCTGTGACAACAATGTTCCAACCCTGGCAACAGGCAATAGGGCGAACTTGCTTCAGTGCTAGAATGAAGGCTTTTTTCATACTGGCTCAGCACCTCTCCAGATTCTGCAGTTGAATGTCACAGGCAGCCTTCAGGCTTGCCTGGTCACAGGCTACAGATGCTGATTTGTAAAGGTAGGTAGTGGTGTAATATCCTCCCCCTCTTTAGTAGATCCAATCAAACACTTCACAGACTAATACTACTTCTGCAAATTGCTTAACATTACATTTTTTTATATGTATGGACACCTCCTGTCCCAACTGTTCTTACATTATCCAGTCCAGTTTAAAATGTCCGATGGCTGGTAAGCTTAATGGCTACTTATTGGCTAATGGTGGCCCACCGGCTACTTATTTGCTAATGGTGGCCCACCAGGTCAGTATTTGGTGTAAGGGAGTTCAGGAGAGTGGGCAATTTTACACTGTGGACAGACAAAGGCTGTGCAAATGAGACCTAATAGCAAGATGGTACACAAAGTTGAGATGCTCATCACCACGATTTCGTTGTGACAATTATCGCAATATTGTTGTACGTGTGAAAGCATCTGCTGCACACTAATACACCCCTTCTGTGTTGTTGTCAATTAATCTAGACACCTAAGCAGGTTGGGATTTAATGTACTGTTCAGAAAAGTCAGGTTCTAGGCATAGAGTACCGTATGTCTAAAGGTTTGCCAGTAGTGGATATGTCATGTTCAGAATGTGATGGTTCCTGGAATGTGAAAAGTTGGACCTGAAATGCCACAAGTTGTACTGTTTATCAGTATATTGTTATCTTGTAGCTCTAGGCATTCTGTACCCTTATGTCACCCCTGCTCATAACAATTCACAATAACCACCATTGGGTCATACACAGAATATACCCACAGTGGATCTGCTTTCTGGAAATAGGGTTGTAGTGCTAGGATATCTCAAGGGCCCCCTTTTTCTCCTGTTACTCCTAAGAATAATTCTACTGCACATGTCCATGTGGCAATCTGGATCACTTGGGACTGTGCAAAACACAAAACCATTGAATGTGGCAATGTTCCATGCTAAAGATAGTAGGTTACAAATACCCTTTCTAAATCTGTGCACCATTATTTACAACAGAAAAAATTAATCTCATATACACAGCAAAGCAAAACAAACCAAATCTCCAGCCACTTCAAACAACCAATATTCCAAGGAGGTATATATTCTCTCTCCTTGAATTCTGGTCATTTGCAGTGAGCATTCAAGATCTGGTGCTGTGTCACTTCCGTGATCTGTTGTGCTGTTCAGCAAGTATAGTGATACCACTGTAGAAGATAGTACCTAACAGAACTTGTTGTTGCTTGAATTATCCTCTCTCTCTCTCTCTCTCTCTCTCTCTCTCTCTCTCTCTCTCTCTCTCTCTCTCTGAGTGTGTGTGTGTGTGTGTGTGTGTGTGTGTGTGAGAGAGAGAGAGAGAGAGAGAGAGAGAGAGAGAGAGAGAAGTGGAGATTTGTTTTGTTTTGTTTTATTCCACAGTACACTAACACACACACACACACACACACACACACACACGCCTGCAGGGAGACATGCACGCTCCACACAGACACAAAAACACACAGACACACAAAACTATTCCCAAATAGTAAGTTAACCATTCATCATTTAGTACATCATTTAGTATTGACTCCTATTTATCATACAGAATTCTTACACAAACCAATTTACTCCATGGTTCAAGGATCCATCACCCTTGAAACTTCAGCTGGTAACAATTTCTACTAGGAAGTAATCTCCAACCTGTTGAATCCCACAAACGTTTTAAAAACAAGCCAAAACATATCGACGTTCCCAAGAATCATTTATAAGTTCCCCAACACCACTAACCATAAAAAGTATGCAATAATTCTACACACTCCTCATGAATGTTAATCTGACTTCACTAATCTGCTTTCCCCACAGACTATATACAAACTCTGTCCTTGCTGTTCAACATTCCCTTGCAAACACAACAAGCCCTCCCAATCACTGCAGCACAAGTGAACTCCTTAGACAGCATTTCTCACAACAATCTTTAAACAAACACACAGTTACTTCTGCCCATACATTATCATCTGCAACTAATATCTCAAAGTACTCCAATAACTTCATCATGTGTACAAAATTCACACACGTTTGTTTCTGTGATACATGACACAATAAGTACACCCTAAACACAAAAAAAATCTTAATCTACTACTAGCTCCAGATCTCGATGCATAAATAAGATGCGTGCAGCCTGTGCAGGTGTGTCTGGTTTCTCCTTACTCTTTCTACCTCATCCTCCATTTTTTGGGTGTGCCGCACATACTGCTAGCAATGTTCATTATTTATGGGACTTGCTCTCAGCTTACAAATACACAACAAATGGCATAATTGCTTCATCAATTTCAACATAAAAGTTGGTGCCTCAATCCGTGATTACAGTATCCAGGACACTGAACATTAGTTACCAATTATTCACCACTGCATGTGCTACCATATCAGCTTGCTGATTTGGAATAGGGACGATCTCTACATAGTGCGAGAAATGATTCATTATGGTCAGAATATAGCAGTTTCCCCTCTGGTGTTTAGCTAAAATGACTTAAAATGTCAAACCCAACCATTTCAAAAGATTTACTGGCTTCTGGTAACCTATGCACTAGGACACACTGATGGCTTAACTCTGCCCACTGCATGCATGGCACACAGTTTTTAACACATTTCTCTACAAATTGCCTGTGTATACACCACCAGTTTTGGTTACTCTTCAGTCCAGAGTTCTACAGCCTTATGACCGAATAATACATGATCATGTGCTCATTTTAATACTTCTTCTCACAACACAATGGGAACATCAATGTGAGGTCCAAGCACTGTCATCTTGCATAATACGCCATCATGTATGATGAACTGTGGTCCACATCAGCAACTTGTACTCTTTGCCATGGTCAGTAGCAGTCCAAACTTCCTACTAAGGCTATCAGCATTACCACCTGTCTTACCAGGTTTATGGACTACATCAAAATAAAACTCATTTAGTTTCAGCACCCATTGCATAAGTCTCTTAGGTGGATACTTTAACAGCAATAACCACTTCAACATTGAATGATCCGTTACCATCTTAAGTTTCTTCCCACACAAATAGCAGTGGAAGTATCTCATGCATGTGTAAGGTTCAGCATCTCCTTTTCTGTAGTGGAATAGTTCCTCTCTACTTCGTTCAATTGTCATGGCATATAAGCAACCAGATGTTCCTTATCCTCTGCTTCTTGACTGAAAACACAGCCCAGTGCCTGATTACTAGCATCACATGGTATCACAAATTCTTTTTCTATAATCCAGACATACTAATACTGGACTAGTTGTCAGCCATACCTTCAATTTTTCAAATGGACTTTTGCATTCCAATTGCTGATGAAACTTTATACTTTTCTTTGATAGGTGTGTGGGAATTCATGCTATTTATGCAAATCCTGGGACGCATTTTCTGAAGTAATTTGCTAACCCTGAAAATGATTGCAATTCCTTGGATTTCTGAGGTATTGGTAAACTCTGTACATCATTCACCAGCCTTGGGTCTGTTTGTACCCCATCATGGCTGATTACATGTCCCAAGTAATTTATTTTTGTAGCACAAAATGACATTTATCTACGCTAAGGGTTAGTTGTCCTGCATGTAATATCTTAAAAACCTCCCTCAATCATCATACATGCTCTTTCATATCTTTCACAAACAGAATAATATCATTCAGATACACCGTACACTTTTCAAACTCTGTCCATCAATTATTGATACATGGTTGGTGCATTTTTCAAATGCAAATGGTAAACACACACATGGTGTATACTGATAGTAACTCCAAGGAAGCATCAATGCAGTTTTTGGCCAGTCTTCTTGATGGCAGACACTCCGTAGTTTCATAATGGAAAAGTTCCTGGACTGCACCAAGATGTCGAGTGTTTCCATTACATTTGATATTAGATACACATCTATAATCATCACAGGTGCCGACTCCATTGGGCCTGGGAGGGTGGGGGGGGGGGGGGGGGGGGGGGGCGAGTCCCCTCAAAAATTCGTTTGGGGAGGTGGGGGGGGGGGGGAGTGGAGCCTCCCCAATAATTTAAGAAAATTATTAGTTATATTATGCTTTGTAAAATCACAAAATTATGTTGGAATTTTTTATTTTCCTTGTTTGATGATAGTTACCTTTTAAAATACATTCAGTAATGAGTTAAAACAAATTATTATTGTGGTAGAAAGCAGGTAACTGAAAACGAGTGGTGTGAATCATGATAGTGTTATGGCACTGCAGGCACACAGAATTTGTCCCGGTGTGCGAACCTTCGGGTAAAGTCTGGCACCAGCAGACCAGTGCTGCGGCTACATCAAAAGGACTAGAGCAGAAGCACCTGGAACCCTTCAACTCGCGTTGCCTTGATGCTTTGAGACATTACGACGCTGCGGCTATATGAAGCCCACCCTGCTGTCACAGTCATTCAGTGTGAATAGTTTCGTTCAGTGCATGCTCCTGACGTATTTAGTGTTCCGACTTTAGTGTCTAGTGGACTATTCTATATGATTATATTTTATTCATTTACTTTAGTCTCCTAGTGTATTGTGAATTAAGTTTGCAATGGATAAATTTGTTAACCAAAAAGGTGCACTTGGAAGTTGATGATACTGTAAGCCAACCTCCAACAACTATTGTGTCGTCAATTGCTTCATCGTCTTCAGGCGAGAACCATTCACAGCCGAAACCTGGACAATCCGGTATGGGAAGATCATTTCAGAAGTCTTGGTTGATCAAATATACATGGTTAGAATATGAAGCATCTACCGAAAAAGTTTTTTGCGAAACCTCCAAAGGTGCAGATGCTAAAATTCTATGACAATTTTCTTCAAAAAAAGAAGATGCATTTCTCTAGGGTTTTGTAACTGGAAAAAGGCTTTAGAAAAATTCCATCTTCATGAAAATATGTTTACCCATAAAGCAGGTGTTCGGAAACTAAATTCTATCTTTAACCGAAGTGTGGCCTTTCAATTTAATGAACAGTTAGATACTGATATGAAGAAAGGCCGTTTAGCTCTTGAGATAATTTTTACTACTGTGCAATTTCTATGCTGACAAGGACTAGCAATTAGAGGGCACAAAGAAGTAAACTCAAATTATTTCAATTGCTGGAACTCTGAAAGAATGACATATCTGAGGTTAAAGATTGGTTAGGACATTCAGGGCATAAGTGGACATCCCATGATATTCAAAATGAGATCATTGATCTACTAGGAAAATCTGTGTTGAGAAAGGTATTGGCTTCAGTCAAGAAGACTGAGCATTTTTCTATTATGGTTGACAAAACAAGTGATTCTTCGATTCACGAGAAAGTGTCATTTTGTATTCATAATGTCGATGATTCCTTAATCATCAATGAACACTGTAGTGGCTTATTTGAGATCCCCAGCACTGAATCACAAACTATGTTTAGTATTTTAAAAGATGTTTTTGCTCATCTTCATTTGTCAGTGGATAACTTAAGAGTACAGTGCTATGATGGTGCCTCAAATATGAGAGGTAAAGTCAAAGGACTCAAAACAGTTAATTTTTGATATACAACAAAAAGCACGTTATGAGCACTGCACTACTCACAGTTTAGACTTGGCAGTTGTAGACAGTCTCCGCCATCTTACGTCTATAAGGAATATTATGGCTTTAGCCGAGGACTTAATGAACACCATAAGGGGATCCAACAGAAGGATGGGACTTTTCAGAAGTATACGCTGTGAGAGCGCCAACAACCAAGCTTGTCTAGACCCCTTTGCCCGACTCGATGGACTGTGCAAGCTTCTAGTATCTTGAGAATATTGAAAAACTTTGCAGAACTTCTAGATATTTTTTATTTTTATTTTATTATTATTTTTTTTTAATATTTTCTGCAGAGGACAAAACAGAGGTAGGTTACAAATGTGCAGACTACCTTGAGTCAATGTTACAATTCAAGACTTAACCTTTTTACGTCCTTATTGCCATACAGTGAACCCAGTAAAGGATGTCAATGAAAAAATTCAATACCATCATCTAAGTGTTGCTGATCTGGAAAAAATATATGAGGGCTTGATTTGTATATTGAATGGAAGGTGTGATAGTTCTGAACACTTTTGGGAATTGTGTTTAAAAGAAAAACCTTCACAAGCTGATGATCCTTTGCTTTCTCAAAATCGAAGTATACCAAAAAAGTATGAAAGCAACAAAGCCAACTCACCGCACACTTTCAAAACCCCAAAGGAATACTACAAAGCTATTTACATTCAAGTTTGTGAAACGGTACAATCTTGCATTACTGAGCGGTTTGCTTCAACTGGACTCACAAAGGTCATTGCAGTTGATCAAGAGTGCTTGCTTTTAGTAAACAGAGGTAAAACAAATTTCGAAAAATCAACTGAGTGTTTCAAAAATGATCTAGACATTGAAAGACTGCACTTACACTTGAATATGTTAGCCGATATCACTAATAAAAAACAACTGGTTTTAAAAAGCATGCATGATGTAAGAAAGTACATTACACAAGAGCCTGCTGTTAGAGAAATGTTATGTGAAGTAGTGAAGTGCATTAAGCTTCTCCAAGTAATTCCAGTCACGACAGCAACAGCAAAATGGTCATTTAGTTCCCTTAAACGTATGAAGTCATATCTCCGATCAACAATGGGACACAAGCGACTGAACAACTTGGGTATTCTTCATGCTCACCAAGATGTTTAGGATGAATTGGGTATCAGACCAGTCATCAACAACTTCATATTCAGTAATCCAGTCAGACAGTCAACATTTGCACCTTTCTAAAGACACTCTAGCCCTAATAATGGCATTTAGAGCAATATTAAAAATCTTTATAAAATAGAGAATTAAATACATACATAATGTTAAATTTTCAGTTTCAAAATATTAGTACTAGCTTAGTACTGTATAACTATATTACTATAGTACTGTATTAGTTATTTTCAAATACTTAAATCTTTTTAGGGTGTAAGACCCAATTAAAATGCGCTATTTACATACATTTTCACTGAAAGTATTAAGCATAATGTATTAACTTTATTAACTGTATTAAAGCATTAACTTTGAGATACTGTTTTTATTTAATGAACCCTGAGCCTTATTCAAAGTAAGCTTAAGCTAGCTATTCCACTTATTAATCAAAGTACTATTACTGTGCGACAGCAATATTTTATGTTCTATTCTTTTAATAATAGTTTAGGATTTATTTAAATACAATTTCAGTCTTTTCAGAGCTATATATTCACTGCTCTGTAATAGTCTATATGCATGATTATTTCTGTAAATTAAATTAGCTTTTTAGGAAAATACAGTGTGTGTTTATGTTTTGTTTATTTTATCAAAGCTAAGAAATGTGTCAGGCTGGTCGAGTTTACTGGAGTGTCTAGTTCTACATCTACATTTACATACATACTCTGCAATCCACCATACGGTGGCGTGGCGGAGGGTACCTTGTACCACAACTAGCATCTTCTCTCCCTGTTCCACTCCCAAACAGAACGAGGGAAAAATGACTGCCTATATTCCTCTGTACGAGCCCAAATTTCTCTTATCTTATCTTTGTGCTCTTTCCGAGAAATGTAAGTTGGAGGCAGTAAAATTTTACTGCAGTCAGCCTCAAATGCTGGTTCTCTAAATTTCCTCTGTAGCAATTCACGAAAAGAATGCCTCCTTTCCTCTAGAGACTCCCACCCGAGTTCCTGAAGCATTTCCGTAACACTCGCGTGATGATCAAACCTACCAGTAACAAATCTAGCAGCCCGCCTCTGAATTGCTTCTATGTCCTCCCTCAATCTGACCTGATAGGGATCCCAAACTCTCAAGCAGTACTCAAGAATAGGTCGTATTACTGTTTTATAAGCGGTCTCCTTTACAGATGAACCACATCTTCCCGAAATTCTACCAATGAACCAAAGACGACTATCCGACTTCTCCACAACTGCCATTACATGCTTGTCCCACTTCATATCATCCTGCAATGTTACGCCCACATATGTAATCGACGTGACTGTGTCAAGCGCTACACTACTAATGGAGTATTCAAACATTACTGGATTCTTTTTCCTATTCATCTGCATTAATTTACATTTATCTATATTTAGAGTTAGCTGCCATTCTTTACACCAATCACAAACCCTGTCCAAGTCATCTAGTATCCTCCTACTGTCACTCAACGATGACACCTTCCCGTACACCACAGAATCATCAGCAAACAGCCGCACATTGCTATCCACCCTGTCCAAAAGATCATTTATGTAGATAGAAAACAACAGCAGATCTACCACACTTCCCTGGGGCACTCCAGATGATACCCTCACCTCCGATGAACACTCACCATCGAGGACAATGTACTGGATTCTATTACTTAAGAAGTCTTTGAGCCACCCATATACTTGGGAACCAATCCTATATGGTTATACATTAGTTAGGAGTCTGCAGTGGGGCACCGAGTCAAACGCTTTCTGGAAGTCAAGGAATATGGCATCCATCTGATACCCTTCATCCATGGTTCGCATGCGAAAAAAGGGCAAGTTGCGTTTCGCAGGAGCGATGCTTTCTAAAGCCATGCTGATGCATGGACAGCAACTTCTCTGTCTCAAGGAAATTCATTATATTCGAACTGAGAATATGTTCGAGAATCCTGCAACAAACCGATGTTAAGGATATTGGTCTGTAATTTTGAGGATCTGTCCTTCTACCCCTCTTATATACAGGTGTCACCTGTGCTTTTTTCCAGTCACTCGGGACTTTACATTGGGCAAGAGATTCGAGATAAATGCAAGCTAAGTAAGGAGCCAATGCGGTAGAGTACTCTCTGTAAAACTGAATTGGAATCCCATCAGGACCTGGTGATTTATTTATTTTCAACCCATTCAGCTGCTTCACAACCCCAAGGATGTCTATCACTTTGTCCTCCATACAGGAATCTGTACGAGACTCAAATGGCGGTATGTTTGTACGAACCTCCTGCGTGAAAGATTTCTAAAATGCTGAATTTAAAATTTCAGCTTTCGTTTTGCTGTCTTCCGTTGCCAGGCTAGACTGATCAGTGAGTGACTGGATGGAAGCCTTCAACCCGCTTACCGATTTTACGTAAGACCAGAATTTCCTTGGGTTTTCAGCAAGATCTTTTGCTAATGTATGACGGTGGCAAGTGGTTGAATGCTTCACGCAATGCTCTTTTTACGGCAGCATGAATCTCTACTAACTTTTGCCTGTCCTCATTCTCCCGATCTTTCTTGTACCGCAAGTGCAACTGCCTTTGCTTCCTGAGCATTCTCCGAATTGCGCTGTTAAACCATGGTGGGTCTTTTCCATCCAAAACCCACTTTTTCGGCACATACTTGTCCAATGCGTGATTTACAATGTGTTTAAAATTTGCCCATAATTCTTCCACGCCCATCATACCAGAAGTAAATGAAGTTGATTCATTTACTAAGTGGGATGCTAACAAGTGCTTATTTGCTCTTTCTAGTAAGAATACTCTCCTAGCCTTCTTGACCAACTTTTTAACTTTTGTAACCATAGTCGTAATGACAACATCATGATCACTAATCCCTGTCTCAACACTGACACCGTCGATGAGGTCTGGTCTGTTCGTGGCTACCAGATCTAAAATATTTCCATTACGTGTTGGGTGTCGATTTAGCTGCTCAAGACAGTTTTCGGATAATGTGTTCAAAAGTAATTCACACAAAGGCTTGTCTGTACCACCTGTAATGAATCCATAGACATCCCAGTCTAAACTAGATAGGTTGAAGTCGCCTCCGACTAATATAGCATGATCCGGGTACTTCTGCGATACAGAATGTAGACTCCCTCTGAATGATTCTAGAACTGCCACGGTGGAACCTGGTGGCCGGTAATAACACCCCACAATTAACTTTATTTCCCCTAGCTCTGTTAAACGTGTCCAGATAACTTCACAATCACACTCTACTTCGACCTCAGTAGACACAATGTTTTGTCAACTGCAATTAAGACACCACCTCCTACGGTGTCTAACCTGTCTTTCCGATACACGTTCCAACCCTCACTAAATATTTCAGAACTTCCTATCTCAGAGTTCAGCCAGGTCTCAGTACTGAGAATAATTTGTGCGCCACACGCTTCCTGGAGGGCAGTAAATTCAGGACCTTTATTCCGAACACTCTGAAAATTTACTGCTAATATCTTGATAGCTGAAGTTATAACACTCCTGTCCGCTACTGCTGTACCATAACCTTAAAGTTGAAGGCAGGTCGTAAAATAAAACTTTCTTGTTAAAGCAATTATGGCATAAAGCAACAGAGCAGTGTTACCCTCTGAGAGGAATTTTGTTATGTTGACTGTGTTGTAGCTAAAGGAGGTGGCTTATTGGAAAACAAAAGTCAGAATTACATAAATATTCTAACAGTAACAAACAATATTTTTGCCTATCTACACTGTTTAAAGAAAAAGGAAAACGGTCACCAGCCTAATTAGGCAAGAGAAAGATTAACGTTCTCATTTAAGAAAGTAGGTATGAGTAACTTTAACTGACAAACACAACCTAGACTTGGCCACACACGAGTGCAATGAACTCTGATACATACATATGTTTACGGTAAGATTGAAGCTAACAGCTAGAGCAGCACAAACTATTTGCACAAATATAACGAATAACGAAACACACTTTTATTTTCAGTGCTTACTCAAACTGAATGGTCTTTATAACGTTATTATTACTATTCACTGCAGAATCATTAACTGGACATAGGTTCAGTATTATTGTTCAAATATTTTCCTAGCTGACATAAAATTATAAATGCAGTTCACTGCATTTTTCTGAACTGGTCACAGGTTAAAAATCTCTCAACTGAATACTATTCTATTTAGGATTAAAGTTAATTGGAACCCACTAACAGGCTGCTTCTCACTATCTTTTGAATAAAGAAATTATGGTTTTCATAAATAGTGGTCTTCCCGTTACTTGTTACCTAGCATTAGCACAATAGACAAACTGTGGATCCTGTTATACTATTAATATGCACTTCCAATACACAAGAGAGACAAACACTTAGCAATCATGAACATATAATTTTCTACTATTGCAGTTTTCCTCTTTTACTACAGTGAAACACAATGTTGACAAAATTGCAAGAAACTGACTCACCTTTTAAAATTCACTACAAGTAGCACTATGATCATTAACTAAGCAAAACTTTATAAGCCTCAATTTTAAGAACTTTAATTTATAAAAGGAACAGCAAATTTTACTTTCAAGTAAATGATTAAATAGGTGACTTTGAAACTTCACAAAACTACATTTACTGCCTCCCACAATTTCTCTAAATCCACAGTAAATCTGAATATGCCCTTCTCATCAAAGATAAAATAACATTATGTAATTAACTGTCTAACTTCGAGGCTTTCATTTTTTCCACAAAATAGGACACTCGGTAATCATAATTCAAATGGAGAGGAACCTGAAAGGTGTTGTGATAGGAAAAAATCAAGGTAGGTACATAAATTCAGTTATAAGTTACCTTATATTTGAGCACTCTAACACATCCAATAAGCTGATCCTTCACTGTACATTATTATAGTATTCCGTTACAGTGATTGTGCAATGTGGTGGCAACTGCATGTTGGTAGGCGGATTTGCAGAAAGAATTGCTGGACTTTGGCCCTTCTTGGTGATGAGGATGAATACCAATTCCAGAATCGTTCCAGCTATTTATCCATCCATCCGAGGCATTGGAAAGTAGCAGAAAAAGCCTCTCTCGGAACCAGCACAATATGCAACATTTACATGGAAGTGCACAGTTTGGTAGCTCGTCCCTGACTGACTCTTGGTTCCACCTTTCCAAAATTTGTGCACGCTACACAGTTCCGTTCCCGAGGGGAACCACTACGCCTTTTACATACAGATAATTAAGAACCCTAAGTGAGGATCAACAATTTACATAACAGCAAACAAACATTTTAAATAAAACAGAACATTTGCACATATTGACATTTCTACAAAAAATTATTCACACAGAAATTACTATTATGTATAGTAAGTTTTGTTCCCTCCAAATGGGACAAAGAATTTAAATGACAGATATACTGCATTTCATAGAATCAAATCATGACATCAAAGTTTTAACAAAGGAAGGAGTATACAGATTTGTGTTATAAATTCAATCAAACAGCATTTACAGAAGCTCAACGATGTAACATTAAACCAAAGCAAAAGGCAAAATAAATCCATACAGTATTAGAGCTATGGTGTTACACTGAGCGCGTCCTGATTTCCCTGCCTGTACGTCGACTGGTAAGTGTTCATCAGGATACCTCGCACTACTGCCTAGCCTAAAAAACCCCTATGTGCATGCCACAAGTACTCTGCTACTCGAGTAGCCGCTTCCTTTGTTTAGTGCACCCCTGACCTATCTAGGGGTGTCCTACAATTCCCCACCCAATAGCGCAAGTATAGAAAGCTGCAGCCAAAACCGTCACAGAGTCGACGAAGCCTCTGGTTGAGACCCTCCACTCGGCTCCAAACCAAAGGACCCCAATCCACTCTGGTAACGATGCTGCAAACAGAGAGTCCAGTTTTCGGGCTTCTAATGTTGATCATATGTGTCTAAAATGCTTTAAAAAACTTTAAAACTCACTATTTTTCATCTAAAATTTAGAAAATTTCCCGGGGCAACATCTCCATTATGCCGCCCCCCCCCCCCCCGCCATCCCCCCCCCCCCCCCCCCCCAATATTTCTTTAAGTTGGCACCCCTGATAATCATACAACTATTGAGATATTCAGATATCTGTAGTTGCAGCAGAATTGATACTTCTTCATTCCATCTGAGCTTTTTGTTTAATACTTTCACCACAGGGTGCACCCCATGGGCTGGTATTCTCCTCAATGATACCACTGCATAATTTTTGCTTAACGACTTCTTCCGTTTCCAATTACAGGTGATGGAGCACCCGATACGGCTTATGGTACATCAGCGATTCATTGCTAGTTGGGATTGTGTGTTGTGTCACTGAGGTAGCTGGTAATGATCCACAAGGATTTAACAGGTTCTCAAATTCTAACAATAATTCCTCTATCATTACTCTTTCCATTCTATTTAAATGCTTCACCTTCTCACATAAAACAGTTACACTGAAGGCTTGCTTATGGCAAGGGTTTAAATTCATCCTGTCTTGATCATCTTTATCCAGAATATCGAAACTGGTGACCAACAATCTTTTACACAATTTCATGTCTTTCGTTCCAAAATTCTCATTGCTCATGGTCACTAACCACTCTCTGTCAATTTCCTGTGCACATACAATTTGCTTGCACACAAAAGGCCTTGCTTTATCCAACCCATCATTTTCTCCTAATGGCTCACCCACATTATAACACATTTACTGGTTGATCTGTTCCCATTCTTACCCTGTATGTTACAATATTCAATACGGCAAGATGGTGCCGGTAAGATTGTGTGGTGATAGGATGCTCCAAAATCAGCTTAAAATAAATGATTCTTCATGCAGAAAGTGTAAAAAACGTGTTGTCAAAGGAATTCGGTGCATTAAGTGCAACTTTTGGCTACACGAGAAGTGTGCAAACGCGTGTCTGAAATTTATAAATGACGATATTCTGTGGACATGCCTCAACGTGTAAGTGACAAAAATGCATGATTAATATCCTCACTAAGTTTTAATAACGAAATTATTCGTGTTCTTCAAAGTGACATTGATGCTCTGAAAGCAGACCTGACATTGCTAAAGCAGGAAAATATTGCATTGAAACGTGAAAAACGTTGTGTAGGTGAAAAAACTCCAAAATTAGATGGACCTAAATCGGCAAATACGTCGAGTGATACAACTGACAAACTACGAAAAAATTCAGCAGCCATTATGAAAGAAAAAGATACTAAAGATATGGAAGAATCAAACAAATATAAGTGGACCAGTGTAACGTACAAAAAAAGACAGAAAGAAGTATTATAATAAGGCATAAAATGGATTCTTTACTATAGGCGACTCATTGTTGAAAAACATAGTCGTTCCAAACTCCAAAATTGACGTTCGAGCAAGAATCAGGATGCATCAATTGCATACACACCTAAACAACGTTTTAAACTCAAGAGAGAACACAGCAGATAAGTGTAACAGAAATCCGAAAGGTGTTTTTATCCATGTGTAAACAAATTTGCTTCGAAACAGCAGCAAGGAACCTCATCCAAATGGCCAGAAGACTCTACTCGAATTCCAGAATAATAATAAGTGGCATTGTGAACAGGACATCGGTGAGTGACAGCTACGTGCAGAGAATAAACGGCGATATTAAAAAACAGTGCAATAAACTAGGAGTCGCTCTCATTGATCCCAACATATCTCTAAGGGTAAAGTGTCTTGTCAAAGATGGTACAGATCTGAATAGGGTGGGCTCAAAAATATTCAGTAAGATGCTCATAGATACTTGCCAGGTCGTAAAAAATAAGGGAAACTGATAAATTGTGATGGGGGTGAAAAATCTTGTGAAGCATTAAGAAAGACAAAACCAAACCATTATCTGGCAAGAAATATGCTAAAATCCACAACTAATAGTCAAAGTAGGTATGTTATCCAGTGCAATATAAATGGTTTAAACACCGATGCTTCAAACAATAAAAGCTCCAAAATAGATGAATTGGAAATCATTCTGTCAGAATGTGCAAATACTAGAGTTGTTTGTTTTAATGAGCACTGGTTTACTGAGGACAGTTAAAATTTTAAACAAAATGGGGATCTTCAGATTAGCAAGTAGCTTTTGCAGAAGAAAAAAGCCATGTGAAGGCTCATGTGTACTTCTACACAGTGATATAAATTATGAGACCAGAAACTCCTTTAATTATTTAAATGAAGAATGTGTGTTTCAGACCTGTTGTGTAGAAATAGTGGACTCAATAGCAAATGTTATAATAATCTCAATATACAGAATTCCAGGGATGTCTGCAACAGAACAATTCTTATCTAAGCTTCAAATTATGCTAGCAGGCTTTTGTAGAGAAAAACAGTAAAAATTGTAATAACTGCTTATGTTAATATTGATATCACTTATGATAGAAGCTATGTGTCAAGATTCCCTGACTTAGTAAAGAAATACAGTTTCAAATTGAATCTACCAAACATGATCAGCAATCAGCATCCTGTATTGACAATGTTCTAACTAATTATGTACATGAAGATGTGTAAATTATGTCCCAATCTAGGTATTTCAGAACATTGTGCATTGTTGAGCTGCCACAGTCAGACATTTCGTGTATGAGAACCCATATGAGCATGAACTTTAGCAAAGAAAACTTGCTAACATTTAGAGAGAAGCTAAAAGAGAAAACATGGCCGTTTGTTCATTGTAACTCAAGTGATGAAAACTATCTCGATTCTCCCAGTCATATCTAAAATATTTGAAAAATTTGCTGTCACACAAATCCAACACTTCATTGCAAAATATTCTATTATTCTAAACAATCAGTTTGGTTTTCACCAGGGGAAAAACACCACAGATGCAGTGAACAGTTTCATGGAGAAAATAAGTACATCATTAGACAAGATAAATAAGGTGGCAGGAATTTTCTGCGAGCTCACATAGGCGTTTGATTCTCTAAACCATGCATAGCTTGTTTACAAACTTGAAATGTATGGCATTAGCAGCAGTGCCCTACAATGGCTTAAATACTACTTATCAAACAGAAAGCAAAGAGTTAGCATCTCTTCAAATGGCGCATATTATTTTTCTGACTGAAAAAAGATATCTCAGTGTGTCCCACAAGGCTGCATATTAGGCCCTGTCCTATTTCTCTTCTATGTTAATGACTTAACATTAAATATCAGCTCTCCATCAGTTCTGTTCGCAGATGATACTTCTGTCTTTGTTAAAGATCAGAACTGAGAAAAATTCCCAAATCTGTGATCAGTACCCTCAGTAGAGTCCGCACAGGATAAGGTGGCCGATGCGCAGACACGAGTTTCCGCCCGCAGCGCTGGGCGAGTCCATTCCGTCGTTCAGGAGGGGAGGCCGTCTCATTGTACTTCCGCCTGTCGGCTAGTGCACATCGAGTGAGCGCAGTGGAGTACACGGCATGGCATCACAGTCTGCAATCACTATAGGGGCAGGAAGATTTCTGCATAGCCAGGCAAGAGAGATTATTTTCAATATAATTACATTTATGTCAGACGAGGCAAAAGAGGGGAGACAATTCTCTATAAAAAGTGTTCTAGAAAGAGTGCAGGATGCTACTGGTGTGTCACGTCGAACAATACGGAGATTAAAGAAAGAAGGAGAAAAAGTAGTTGCTGGCAGTTCTGAGGGTTACTCTACTCCCGGAAAAAAGAGGAATAAAGAGAAAAATATTTTACATTTAGATGATTTTGATGAACAAGTTGTGCGGAGACTGATACATAATTTCCACGTGGCAAACAAACCGTGTCCCACAATAAAGGCACTTTATCCCGTAGTAAGAGAAAATACGTCTTTTAAGGGGAGTATTTCTTTATTACGGCACCTACTTCTAACTTTAGGCTTCAGGTACGTTGGTTTTTTTAATGTCAATGTTTTATTTATATGCGTCAATTTTTGTGTAACTAACGTGCTTAATATCTATCAGGTGGCACAAAACAACAGATAACAGGAAGGTGCTTGTGGAACATTTAGAAACACACAGTAAATGCGTTGAATATTTAAAGAAAATAAAAAAGTACCTTGAAGAGGGTAGACCTATCATATATGTCGATGAAACCTATATTCACAGTTTGCATACTATGCCCAAAGAGTGGACAGATGAAGTAAGGGAGTAAAGGTGCCACTTTCAAAGGGACAACATCTGACTATAGTACACGCAGGTAACAAAAATATCTGATAAGGACAAGTAGTTCTGTAGACTGTAACATATTAATGTATCTAAATATAAAAGGAAACATTCACATTCTTCTGGTCTACAATACTGTAGATCAGGAGATAGTGGGCACTCCTTTAAAATTTCAACATGTTCTTCAAAACAGTGACAGAAATAACGTTGGTGTTATTAACGCGTTTATGTCATTTTTCTGACCACAGGAGGCAAACCAGGTTTTGTGTCAAATGCACTTTTAATTTTCAAATCTGGCGCTAAAACAGGAGATTATCATGCAGACATGAATGCTGAAAATTTTTCAAGGTATTTGTTTTATCTTTTTACTATCTGATTGTGGTACACATGCAAAGTAGTGTCATAATTAGACTGAACGATTATATTTATATCAGGTGGCTGTAAACAAACTAATACTGAATGTGCCGCAAAACTCTATTGTTGTGCTTGACAATGCGAGTTATCACAATGTTCTGCATGAAAAACCACCAACAATGCATAGCAGGAAAGCTGACATGGCATATTGGCTAAATTCCCAAAACATTCAATTTGACCAAGGAAGCATAAAGATCGAACTGCTTGCCTTAATAGAAAGCAACAAACCCACAAAGATTTACACTGTGGATAAACTTCTGGCACATTATGGTCATTCTGTTCTCTGTTTACCTCCTTACCATCCTGAAACAAATCCTATAGAAACGGTATGGGCTATGGTAAAGAACTGGGTGGCTACAAAGAATGTTCCGTTCAAGCTGGAGGATGTGTGGAAGCTAGCTGAAGAAAAATTTTTCTACATTACTGTACACAAATGGGAGGCAGTTTGCAGACATGTGGAAGATGTGGAAGAAACATATGCAAATCAGGAAAAATTGGCAGACAAACTGGAAGAAATGGTTATTGAGATACGTGCCAGCGATACTGATACTGATGACACTAGCGATGATTATGATGATGATGACTTCCAACCTTTCCTGTCTGAGGACAGTGAATAAATAAAAGGTCAGTAGACAAAAAACAGACATTGTGCATTCTATTTGTTTTATAGTCTGAACATGGTAGTCAGGGACGTCATCCGCTGCATGTATTATCATATTAACTGTGAAGCATGTGAATTGTGACATGAACTACATGATTTAGAATTGTTCTCACTGATTGTTTAAGCACTATCCAGACGAATGCAGTAGAGTGACCACTAATGAGAACTCTTTCTATTTGCATCTTCAACAGAAACGCCATACTTCCTGCATGCACCACAAATCAGTCCATAACCTATATCGCAACATTACATACCTAAATGTTTAACTAACATGTATTTTGTAGCAAGATTCATAATATTAATAACATAATAATAGAAATAATAAAATAATGTTCATAAAATTGGGTGTAGTACGTAAAAAAAGCTTATTATTTTTATTATCCAGTGTGCCATTCCTCCGCATTAAGCCAGATGGTCGAGCGTAGGCTTCGCTGTAGGGCAGCACTTCTCCAGTGCTGAGTACTTCCCCTTCAGTGCTCGCTCACTGCCCAGCCGCTACCCTCACCACTCTTCCCAGCCGTCTGCGTATCTACCGGCCAATTTATCCTGCGTGCACTCTACTTTAGAAACTTGCTTTCAGCTAAATGGCTTGAATCTAAACATATGTAAGACTTACCTGTTACCTGATGCAGTTCAAAACCAAACAGTAAAAATGTGAGCAGATTAAGATTGTACACAACAACTAAGATATAGAAGAAGCTGACTCAGTCAAATTCTTAGGTTTAAATGTAGACAAATTTTGAGCTGGCAGGCACACATTGAATACTTAGAAAACCAACTGAGCAGATTTGAAGTTGCAATGCAAATATTACCAACTGCAACTAACATGGACGCACAAAAAGTAGCATATACAAACTACTTTGAATCCATTATTACATATGGTATTGTTTTTTGGGAAAACTCTAGGGGGGGGGGGGGGGGGATAAAGAGGGGAAAAAATGTTCGAAATATGTGCACGGCAAGCTACAAAGAATCATGTTGACCCTTATTTATTTAGAAAACTTAAAATATTAACTCTGCCATCCTTATACGTATATGAAATTATTATATTTTTGTACAGCAGACATGAATTATTTGAGGGAAACCATTTTGTCCAATTTTATGTTCCCCACCCCCCACTTCAGATTGTATGCCCAGGGACCTCAGTACATGGGAATGAAAATTTGTAATAAATTAAAAGACAACAAGTTGATGCAGATGAATTTAGGTTCACTTAAAAGAAAGCTGTATGAGGTACTGACACTTAAATGTTATTACTCGATGGATGAATTCATGCATGACAAACTAGAAATGTGAGCTGGATACATTGTGTTACATATTACAGGAAATATCCTTAGAGTGTTATTATTTATTGTAGTGCTATTATTTGTAACTGTATTATAAATTTTTCACGTCTCCCGTAAGCAAACCAAATGGATTGCAAATGTACATCATGAGATGAACAAAACACAATTCAACAATTATCACATGCATTGATCGCTAGTGATCTTGCATGCTGCTTAGATCAGTTCATCTTTCAGGAGAGATGAACCTTGCTGCAATATATCACTGACAACAGTTTACTCCGGATGGAATGATGATCTACCAAGTTCTACCATGCATGATTCAAGGCCAATTTTAGCATAATGTTTACACAGGAAAACTAGCTGTAGACTCACACAGCACCCTTCACCTGTGTGGGGCAAACGTTCCACATTTTTCCAGAACTGCTTTGCTCACACAATCAAACTTAGCATCACACAACCTAGTGAGTGCACATTGTTACCACCAACCCACATAATCCATACAGTAGAGGGTTCAACCATCTCTTTCCTGTAAGTCTGAGCTTGACACAGACGTGTCAACACCTGACCTAACAAAAACATATGTCCTTTACTGTCTACCATGCCCGTAAAGCAAGATTCCACCTCCACGTATATTTCTACAGCATTAAAATTTACTGGGTGCACTGCCTAGAGGACCTAGGGCTCCCATAGCCATTTACCAACTGATTATTCAAAATCCATCCCTTCCCACTTTCCCCTTTACTTTGTCTACAATCTCATAATGTGTCTAACTTCGTCACATCTCTTACATTGCAGATGATGACACTTCCTGCAGATGTGGCCTGAATGACCACAAGGGTAGCATTTCATATCATTTGAAAAGACATTTCTCTTCACAGACAGAAGTTACCACTTCTATTTGTTCCAAAGCTATCACTACACCTATGGCTCCAGCCAAGTCCCTTGTACATACCTTGTGTGACACACTATCTGTTAACACCTTCTCTCTGTTTCCTGCAGTAGGACCCATTTCATGTCATCACTGTCTGTTTGGCTCCTATCCATGAAACTCTTGCCAAATTCACTCTGCCTCTGAGACACCCACTTAACTACCCATGAAAATATCAACAGCTAGAGAAATTATGGTTGACTATAGAATAACTCCAAATTGCTCCAACAACCCTTACAATATAACAACTGGAAGCAGGGAGCAATGGGAAAAAACAGTTAGACACATTGTTTGGTTCACCAATGAGTCACAATCAGACCAATGCGATGGGGCAGGGGTGTACGGATTTCAGCCAAGACTGGAGGGCATCATCTCTCAAGGAAAACTGGCCTCGGTATTCCAAGCTGATATTACTGCAGTCAGGGCATGTGTGGAGGACAATATGCATAGGTGCCACAAGGACCATAACATCTACATCTATTCAGACAGCCAGGCAACCCTGAAATCACTGACAGCTCCTGTAATGAGATCTAAGATTGTTGCAGAATGCCACAGGAGCTAGGGGGAAGCAATAGGGTAAACCTTATGTGGGTCCCTGGCCACTCATAGATCTGTGGCAATGAACAAGCCGACAGATTGGCCAAGACAGGGGCAACGATACCATTTAATGAACCGGAACCTGTCCTGACAATCACCCAGACTATGATCAAACTAGAACTATGGAACTGGGTTAGGAAACAGCATGTAAAATATTGGACCAAAGTCCATAAACAAAAGCATAGGAAGGTAATGATGCCTAAGCCATGTTTTAAAAGAAGCACTGTAATCCTGGGATTGAACAGGATCAAACTCATGACTGGACTGACGGCCGGTCATGGGAATTTCAAAAAACACCTACGCACATTGGATATAATGGAAGAAGACCCTAAATGTAGGATCTGTGATGAGGGTGAAGAAACTTCATCACACCTAATCTTCGAATGCATGGCATTGGAGAGTAAAAGATACAGAATCTTCGGGACAACTAGACGTGAAGAAATTGTGTCTAACACAAAACTGGTAAAGCGACTCCTTCCACTATTTAAGGGCATTGACTGGCTTTAAGAGATATACAGGGAGCGATACCGCACAATAAACTCGGTTTTGGTGTGGGCAGTGGCGGGTTAGACCAAAGCTGTTTTAGCTTCCCTGTCAAAATCAAATCAAGAGAACAGGGAGGAAATTCCAGCATAAGTTTTACAGCAAACAAGAAAATTAAGAACAGTTCTACAGATTACTGAAGAAACCTCAAGAAAAATCTCAAGAATTGTTCTAAATATTCGTGACATATTGTCAGTGGAAAGGTGACCAATATAGTACTGGAAAAGTATTTGACACACCTACTTGGGAAGGCAGTTTGATGCCTGCATGCCAGGAGATGGCCTGAGGATGGTACTGTGTACTGAATCTGATAGCCAGTAGGCAAAATAAATACAAGTAAACTGTGAATGTAGACACAAACATACACTTTTTCATTTTTTTAAATAAACAAAAGATATTCCACAGTAGAATATTTCTGTAAAGAGTGTGAGAAGCTGAAAAAAGATAGCAGATGATAATGTGGAATTTTAATACCAAAGTGGGACAAAACTAAGAAAATATACTCTTCAATTGGAAATGTTGTAAAACTTTCCAAGATGAACAACATGTTTACCTTCAGCCCATTCTTTAGAAGGAAAATGAGCAGTAAATAGGCTTCGTAAGGAAATAAAAATGAAACTGACTAAATTTTATCAAAAAATAATTAAATTGTACAGAATGTGACAGTCCTGCGCCACTTTTTAAATGCAAGTGATTATAGACTTATCAGATGCAAAGTGGAAGTATGAACAATTGCAGCATGAAATAGTCTATCTGACAGAAGTCATAAATATAGACTATGGTGATTTATTTAAGAATAGAGAAGTAGGCCACATTACATCCAACAAAAAGTTCAGTATCCTGTAAAATATTGATTATATGGACATACACAAAACTAAGACCCTTCATCCTCAAAACAGGTGGATCCCTCTCACCTTGGGATCTCCGTCACCTTCCTTTCCCGGCCGCCGAGTAAGTGACGCCAGAAACCATTACCAGAAAGTTAAGTGATTTAGACAGGAATATAATTTAGTTTAACGCTGACAACAAATTAAATACATGCATTAGTGTATCGTTTAGTCTTTGACTTTTCTTTGCGTGTTTTTTTCGGAGAACGCGAAAAGATCGTAACTTTGCGAAGTCGCGCTTAGGCTTAAATTTTGTAAACGTGTTTGTTTCTTGTTTCACGGTAATTTAACTAGTTTCTCGGTAACAAATAAGTAAACTACCGTAAATAGCATATAACTTCATTGTTTTAATACAGATTTCAGAGAAACAGCGTAACTTTATATCAGAAACTTGCTTGTATACATTTGTTTATAGGCCTAATTCTCGTAACGTTTTTGGAGAATCAAAGTTAAAGTATCTCGTTTAATTGTCCTTTTTTTCATTCCATCGAGTGAAATATATAATAAATAGCGTATACCATCATTGTTTTAATACAGATCTCAGAAAAACAGCGGAATTTTAAATCAGAAACTTGCTTATATACATTTGTGAATAGGCTTAATTCTTGTAACGTCTTTTTTGATTTTCGGTAATTTTATTGATTTATTCTAACCAAAGTATTATTTTTGCCATGAGTGAGAAGTGCCTGACTTGCCATAGAATTGTTAGTTCCGGGGTTTGGTGTGATGGATGCAGTAGTTTCTTTCACTGGGGGACTGCAGTGGCGTGGGTGTCGGGAAAGTGGATCAGGCTCATCAGTGGTTATGTAGGATTTGCAGCAGAGATAGGAAGATAGTGGAACAGGAGGGGAAAATTGCTGCCCTTCAGGCTGAGCTAGATCAGGCTAGGGAAGATCTGGACAGGTTAAGGAGGGAGAAGGGCAAAGAGAGGTGGGAAGTGGCAACAGGTAGCAGAAGGAATAGGCCTAGAACTAAGTCTGACAGTTTTGTGGTGAATGTCAAAAATAAGTTTGACCTGTTGCTTCAGTTAGAAACTGATGAGCTTCAAGCAGAGGTAGGTGTAGAAAGGACACAACAAACTTTCAATAGGAAATTGAAAAAGAATGTAGGAAAGTGATCGAAAAGGAAGAAAGTTTTGTTGTTAGGCAGTTCTCATGCCAGAGGTGTAGGCCAACTTCTGCAGGAGGAATTAGGACCTGAATACCAGGTCACAAATTTTTTCAAACCAAGTGCTAGTCTGGATCAGGTGACAGAGGATTTAGGTTCACTCTGTAAAGGATTTACCAGGGAAGACACCGTGGTTATTGTGGGAGGGCCAGGGAACAGCATCGACAGAGATCCTGGGTACAGTATAGAGTGTGACCTGGTAAAGATTGCGTCGGCATCGAGACACACCAATGTCGAATTTGTATCTGTCCTGAGACGCCATGACCGACCTCATTTGAACTCTTCTGTTGGGAGAGTTAATTTGGAGTTGGAACAGCTGCTTGGGTCGGGTGCGGGGGCTCATATTGGTGTGGTTCCTGTTGATTCTCTCAGTAGGTGGGACTATACCAGGCACGGCCTACATCTCAACAGGAAAGGGGAGGGGAAACTGGTTGGGGTAATAGCAGGAAATTTAAGGGGGGGAGGCACTGCCATGAATGGTAAAATACCAGTGGTTACAGGTGTTGGAGCAGCACCTTTTTTAGGATAGGTAAGACAGAAAGATGTCAAGTTCTACGAGAGGTCAGGATTGAAACAAATCTTCAGTTTAGGAAAGAAATTAAACAGCACAATTCTAGCACATTGGATCACCAATCACAGCTACCAATTATAAATTTTCACCAATCACCAGAAATTTTATCTCCACCAAGTTGTATCTCAGTCCTAGGTAATTGCATTGATGAATTAAAGTCACCCAACCCAGTTGACATAATCTGCCTCTCTGAACACCATATGACCACTGGTATAGGAACTAGGCCTAAGCACAATGAGAAACTCAGACAGGAGAGTACTGCAAATGTTAGAATAAGGAAAGGTTCTCATAAAAGTATAATTAAAAATAATGTAAGTATATTTCATCAAAATATTGGGAGTTTAAAGAATAAAATAGATGAGCTTCTGGTTTGTTTAGAAGATTTAGAAGCTGAGGATGAAATAGATATACTATGCCTGTCTGAGCATCACATTGTTACTGATATGGATAAGGTAAATGTAAGTGGATATAAGCTCTCTGCACATGTAATGAGAGAAAATATGGAGAAAGGAGGAGTTGCCATATATGTCAAAAGTTATCATTGTGCAAAAAGTATAGAAACAAAAAAGTTTTGTGTAGAGAAACATATAGAAGCATGCGCCTGTGAGCTTAAATTAAATAAAGGTACATTTATAATTGTAACTGTATATAGGTCCCCATCAGGAAATTTTCATCTATTTCTGAAAAATTTGGACTCCTTGTTGTGCTATCTGTCAGACAGGGGGAAGCAAATTATTATTTGTGGGGACTTCAATGTAGATTCTCTGAAAGAGGGTAGTAGGAAAAATGACCTTGAAGTATTACTCGGTACTTTCAATTTGACACCCGTTATTGATTTTCCTACTCGGGTGGTAAAAGATAGCAGCTCACTGATAGATAACTTCTTTATAGACCAAGATAAGTTTAACCAGATAAATGCTCAGCCTGTTGAGAATGGTCTTTCTGATCATGGTGCACAGCTAGTTACAATATATGACATAGCTCCATTCAGCAATACTAAACAGTCCTCCAAAGTAGTACGTTCAGTCAACGATTTAACAATTGCAAATTTCAGGGAAAGCCTACAGCAGTTAGACTGGGATGAGGTGTACCATGAACCTGATGCCAATTTAAAATCTAATTTATTTCATGACATTTTTGTAAACGCATTTGAAAACTGCTTCCCCAAGAAAATAGTGAAATATACTCGTAAGAAACCTTGTAACAAACCATGGCTTACTAAGGGTACAAAAATATCTTGCAACCGGAAAAGGGAAATGTATCTGACAGCAAGAAAGAGTAGTGACCCAGAAACTATCAAACATTATAGAAACTACTGTGTTATATTAAGAAAAGTTATTAAAAAATCCAGGGGTATGTGTATCATGTCTGAAATCAGCAACTCTGATAATAAAATTAAAACAATTTGGAATATTATTAAAAGAGAAACAGATCAACCAAGAGCAGAGGAAGACAGTGTTACCATCAAATTGAATGAAGACTTTACGAAGAAAAAGTTAGAAGTTGAAAATATTTTTAATAATCATTTTCTAAATGTTGTGGATATAGTAGGATCCAGGTGTTCATTAGAAGATGCTAGGCTGTTAATGGAAGAGGCCATACCTATGCAATTTGATACAATTGAAATCTCACCCACTTCTCCCTCTGAAATTAGGAAAATAATAAACTTGCTTAAAAGCAAAAACTCACATGGAATTGATGGCATTTCCAGCAAAATACTAAAAGCTTGTTCTCAACAGATAAGTAAGATTCTCAGCCACCTGTGTAATAGCTCTCTGGAACAGGGCATTTTCCCTGATAGACTGAAATATGCTATTGTTATACCTTTGCATAAAAAGGGGGATAGATCTGATGTCAACAATTACCGTCCAATCTCCCTTCTAACAGCTTTATCCAAAATTTTTGAGAAAGTAATTTATTTAAGAGTAGCTTTACATATCTGTAAAAATGAAGTACTAACAAAATGTCAGTTTGGTTTCCAGAAAGGTTTTTCAACAGAAAATGCCATATATGCATTCACCAATCAAATTTTGAATGATCTGAATAACCGAACACCACCCATTGGGATTTTTTGTGATCTCTCAAAGGCTTTTGATTGTGTAAACCATGAAATTCTGCTAGACAAGCTCAAGTATTGTGGCATGAGTGGGACAGTGCACAAATGGTTTAATTCGTACCTAACTGGAAGAGTGCAGAAAGTTGAAATAAGTAGTTCTCATAACATGCAAAGATCAGCACATTCCTCAAACTGGGGAACTATCAAGAATGGGGTTCCACAAGGGTCAGTCTTGGGTCCTTTGTTGTTCTTAATATACACTCCTGGAAATGGAAAAAAGAACACATTGACACCGGTGTGTCAGACCCACCATTCTTGCTCCGGACACTGCGAGAGGGCTGTACAAGCAATGATCACACGCACGGCACAGCGGACACACCAGGAACCGTGGTGTTGGCCGTCGAATGGCGCTAGCTGCGCAGCATTTGTGCACCGCCGCCGTCAGTGTCAGCCAGTTTGCCGTGGCATACGGAGCTCCATCGCAGTCTTTAACACTGATAGCATGCCGCGACAGCGTGGACGTGAACCGTATGTGCAGTTGACGGACTTTGAGCGAGGGCGTATAGTGGGCATGCGGGAGGCCGGGTGGACGTACCGCCGAATTGCTCAACACGTGGGGCGTGAGGTCTCCACAGTACATCGATGTTGTCGCCAGTGGTCGGCGGAAGGTGCACGTGCCCGTCGACCTGGGACCGGACCGCAGCGACGCACGGATGCACGCCAAGACCGTAGGATCCTACGCAGTGCTGTAGGGGACCGCACCGCCACTTCCCAGCAAATTAGGGACACTGTTGCTCCTGGGGTATCGGCGAGGACCATTCGCAACCGTCTCCATGAAGCTGGGCTACGGTCCCGCACACTGTTAGGCCGTCTTCCGCTCACGCCCCAACATCGTGCAGCCCGCCTCTAGTGGTGTCGCGACAGGCGTGAATGGAGGGATGAATGGAGACGTGTCGTCTTCAGCGATGATGAGAGTCGCTTCTGCCTTGGTGCCAATGATGGTCGTATGCGTGTTTGGCGCCGTGCAGACGAGCGCCACAATCAGGACTGCATACGACCGAGGCACACAGGGCCAACACCCGGCATCATGGTGTGGGGAGCGATCTCCTACACTGGCCGTACACCACTGGTGATCGTCGAGGGGACACTGAATAGTGCTCGGTACATCCAAACCGTCATCGAACCCATCGTTCTACCATTCCTAGACCGGCAAGGGAACTTGCTGTTCCAACAGGACAATGCACGTCTGCATGTATCCCGTGCCACCCAACGTGCTCTAGAAGGTGTAAGTCAACTACCCTGGCCAGCAAGATCTCCGGATCTGTCCCCCATTGAGCATGTTTGGGACTGGATGAAGCGTCGTCTCACGCGGTCTGCACGTCCAGCACGAACGCTGGTCCAACTGAGGCGCCAGGTGGAAATGGCATGGCAAGCCGTTCCACAGGACTACATCCAGCATCTCTACGATCGTCTCCATGGGAGAATAGCAGCCTGCATTGCTGCGAAAGGTGGATATACACTGTACTAGTGCTGACATTGTGCATGCTCTGTTGCCTGTGTCTATGTGCCTGTGGTTCTGTCAGTGTGATCATGTGATGTATCTGACCCCAGGAATGTGTCAATAAAGTTTCCCCTTCCTGGCACAATGAATTCACGGTGTTCTTATTTCAATTTCCAGGAGTGTATATTAATGACTTGCCATTCTATATTCATGAAGAGGCAAAGTTATTTCTCTTTGCTGATGATACAAGTATAGTAATCACACCTGACAAACAAGAATTAACTGATGAAATTGTCAATACTGTCTTTCAGAAAATTACTAAGTGGTTCCTTGTAAACGGACTCTCACTGAATTTTGATAAGACACAGTACATACAGTTCTGTACAGTGAATGGTATGACACCATTAATAAATATAGACCTTAATCAGAAGCATACAGCTAAGGTAGAATATTCATAATTTTTAGGTGTGTCCATTGATGAGAGATTAAATTGGAAGAAACACATTGATCATCTGCTGAAACTTTGTTCAGCTACTTATGCAATAAGGGTCATTGCAAATTTTGGTGATAAACATCTTAGTAAATTAGCTTACTACGCATATTTTCACTCATTACTTTCATATGGCATCATATTTTGGGGTAATTCATCACTGAGGAATAAAGTATTTATTGCACAAAAGCGTGTAATCAGAATAATAGCTGAAGTCCACCCAAGATCATCCTGCAGACATTTATTTAAGGATCTAGGGATATTCACAGTAGCTTCTCAGTATATATACTCTCTTATGAAATTTGTTATTAACAACCAAACCCAATTCAAAAGTAATAGCAGTGTGCATAACTACAATACTAGGAGAAAGGTTGATCTTCACTATTCAAGATTAAATCTAACTTGGCACAGAAAGGGGTGAATTATACTGGTACTAAAGTCTTTGGTCACTTACCAAATAGTATCAAAAGTCTGACAGCTAACCAACAAGTATTTAAGAAGAAATTAAAAGAATTTCTGAATGACAACTCCTTCTACTCCATAGAGAAATTTTTAGATATAAATTAAGAAAAAAAAATACAAAAAAATATTTAAAAAAATAAAAAATAAAAAAACACAAAAAAATAAATAAGTTGCTATATTAACTTAAGTATGTTGTAAATTAACTTAATTATGTCATGTATTGGAAAATTTGACTCGTTCCACATCATTACAAGATATCGTATTCATGATCCATGGAACTAGCATTAATCTAATCTAATCTAATCTAATCTTTCAGTCTTCCACGGTCTATCATTCTCTTCCCCCAAGGTACGAATTAAAACTTCAGAAAGCTAGGATAGTGTTGTGTTCTTCTATACACATCTACCAGCAGTACTAAATATTTCAACTCCAGAAAGCAAGTACTCACCAACATTTAAACAGTAGCAAGTACGAAAAACTCTGGTAGAATGTAATGTGTGCCTCTCAACGACTATGCTTCTGCTATTCAGTGAGTGAGGTCATAGAAAGAGGTGATTAGTTTTTGCATGTAGGGCAGTTTTATGTTTTTAAGCAATTATTAAATAATTCAAGACAACATTATCAATTTTACATTTCAGTTCATTCACATTTATGTTTATAGCACACACAACTATCAGCTTTCAGTTAGTAAATTAGACAAACATACTACAGGTCAGGAGCATATACGGGCACTATACAGTCTTACAAACTTTGACAAATAGCCTCCCCAAACAAATAAGTGGTTAAATACTTTTACTCAAATAATAATTGTAACTAAACATACTGGCAAATTGGCTGCATGAATATTCCGTGTAACACAGAAATTTACATGATGACTACATGACATATATTCACTCACATAAAAGTTTCACTGACTGACATAGGATTTGTAATGGATGAATGCTCATCACTAACTAACTGTGGCTTTGTGCATGACATTTATTTAAAGATTTACACAGGACAGATATTACAAACATTAAAATATAAAGCTATTATGTTTTAGTATTCACATGAAAGAAAAGAAAAGTAAAAAAATATAAAAACACATTATGCATGAGAATTTGGTTTAATTATAAGCTATATAATCAAAAATTCATGTATATGATGGTTCTGTTTTATGGGACAGTGGCTTTGTTGTGCATTTGATCTACAAAAGCTCGTCAAGAATATTCTGGACTCAGAAAAAATATGTAATACAAAACCACAACAATGAAATTTTGCAAGATTGTGTATTACATTAATTGTGAATAGGAATAACTTTTGATTCCCATAGTTGATAAGATGTCCTTTTAAGATGGGGAGTAGGGATTTTAAACAAGTGTAAGATGAATGTTTCCTGAAGAGGGGCAGCAGCCTTTTCAGTAGTTGCAGGGGTAACAGTCTGGATGATTGACTGATCTGGCCTTGTAACACTAACCAAAACGGCCTTGCTGTGATTGTACAGCGAACGGTTGAAAGCAAGGGAAAACTACAGCCGTAATTTTTCCCGAGGGCATGCAGCTTTACTATATGGTTAACGATGGTGGCGTCCTCTTGGGAAAAATATTCCAGAGGTAAAATAGTCCCCCATTCGGATCTCCAGGTGGGGACTACTCAAGAGTACGTCGTTATCAGGAGAAAGAAAACGGCATTCTATGGATCGGAGCATGGAATGTCAGATCCCTTAATCGGGCAGGTAGTTTAGAAAATTTAAAAAGGGAAATGGATAGGTTAAATTTAGATATAATGGGAATTAGTGAAGTTGGGTGCCAGGAGGAACAAGACTTTTGGTCAGGCAAATACAGGGTTATAAATACAAAGTCAAATAGGGGTAATGCAGGAGTAGGTTTAATAATGAATAAAAAAATAGGAATGCGGGTAAGCTACTACCAACAGCATAGTGAACGCATTATTGTGGCCAAGACAGACATGAAGCCCACGCCTACTACAGTAGTACAAGTTTATACGCCAACTAGCTCCGCAGATGACGAAGAAATTGAAAAAATGTATGATGAAATAAAAGAAATTATTCAGATAGTGAAGGGAGACGAAAATTTAATAGTCATGGGTGACTGGAATTCGGTAGTAGGAAAAGGGAGAGAAGGAAACATAGTAGGTGAATATGGATTGGGGGTAAGAAATGAAAGAGGAAGCCGCCTCGTAGAATTTTGCAAAGAGCACAACTTAATCACAGCTAACACTTGGTTCGAGTATCATAAAAGAAGGTTGTATACATGGAAGAATCCTGGAGATACTGTCAGGTTTCAGATAGATTATATATAATGGTAAGACAGAGATTTAGGAACAAGGTTTTAAATTGTAAGACATTTCCAGGGGCAGATGTGGACTCTGACCACAATCTATTTGTTATGAACTGTAGATTAAAACTGAAGAAACTGCAAAAAGGTGGGAATTTAAGGAGATGGGACCTGGATAAACTGACTAAACCAGAGGTTGTACAGAGTTTCAGGGAGGGCATAAGGAAACAATTGACAGGAATGGGGGAAAGAAATACAGTAGAAGAAGCATGGGTAGCTTTGAGTGATGAAGTAGTGAAGGCAGCAGAGGATCAAGTAGGTAAAAAGACGAGGGCTAGTAGAAATCCTTGGGTAACAGAAGAAATATTGAATTTGATTGATGAAAGGAGAAAATATAAAAATGCAGTAAATGAAGCAGGCAAAAAGGAATACAAACGTCTCAAAAATGAGATCGACAGGAAGTGCAAAACGGCTAAGCAGGGATGGCTAGAGGACAAATGTAAGGATGTAGAGGCTTATCTCACTAGGAGTAAGAAAGATACTGCCTACAGGAAAATTAAAGAGACTTTGGAGAAAAGAGAACCACTTGTATGAATATCAAGAGCTCAGATGGAAACCCAGTTCTAAGCAAAGAAGGGAAAGCAGAAAGGTGGAAGGAATATATAGAGGGTCTATACAAGGGCGATGTACTTGAGGACAATATTATGGAAATGGAAGAGGATGTAGATGAAGATGAAATGGGAGATACAATACTGTGTGAAGAGTTTCACAGAGCACTGAAAGACCTGAGTCGAAACAAGGCCCTGGGAGTAGATAACATTCCATTAGAACTACTGACGGCCTTGGGAGAGATAGTCCTGACAAAACTCTACCATCTGGTGAGCAAGATGTATGAGACAGGCAAAATACCCTCAGACCTCAAGAAGAATATAATAATTCCAATCCCAAAGAAAGCAGGTGTTGACAGATGTGAAAATTACCGAACTATCAGTTTAATAAGTCACGGCTGCAAAATACTAATTCTTTACAGGCGAATGGAAAAACTAGTAGAAGCTGATCTCGGGGAATATCAGTTTGGATTCCGTAAAAATATTGGAACACATGAGGCAATACTGACCCTATGACTAATCTTGGAAGCTAGATTAAGGAAAGGCAAACCTACATTTCTAGCATTTGTAGACTTAGAGAAAGCTTTTGACAATGTTGACTGGAATACTCTCTTCCAAATTCTAAAAGTGGCAGGGGTAGAATACAGAGAGCAAAAGGCTATTTACAATTTGTACAGAAACCAAATGGCAGTTATAAGAGTTGAGGGGCATGAAAGGGAAGCAGTGGTTGGGAAGGGAGTGAGACAGGGTTGTAGCCTCTCCCCGATGTCATTTAATCTGTATATTGAGGAAGCAGTAAAGGAAACAAAAGAAAAATTTGGAGTAGGCATTAAAATCCATGGAGAAGAAATAAAAACCTTGAGGTTCACCGATGACATTGTAATTCTGTCAGAGACAGCAAAGGACTTGGAAGAGCAGTTGAACGGAATGGATAGCGACTTGAAAGGAGGATATAAGATGAACATCAACAAAAGCAAAACGAATATAATGGAATGTAGTCGAACTAAGTCAGGAGATGCTGAGGGTATTAGATTAGGAAATGAGACACTTAAAGTAGTAAAGGAGTTTTGCTATTTGGGGAGCAAAATAACTGATGATGGTCAAAGTAGAGAGGATATAAAATGTAGACTGGCAATGGCAAGGAAAGTGTTTCTGAAGAAGAGAAACTTGTTAACATCGAGTATAGATTTAAGTGTCAGGAAGTCATTTCTGAAGGTATTTGTATGGAGTGTAGCCATGTATGGAAGTGAAACATGGACGATAAATAGTTTGGACAAGAAGAGAATAGAAGCTTTCAAAATATGGTGCTACAGAAGAATGCTGAAGATTAGATGGGTAGATTACATAACTAATGAGGAGGTATTGAATAGAACTGGGAGAAGAGGAGTTTGTGGCACAACTTGACTAGAAGAAGGGATCAATTGGTAGGACATGTTCTGAGGCATCAAGGGATCACCAATTTAGCATTTGAGGGCAGCGTGCGGGATAAAAATCATAGAGGGAGACGAAGAGATGAATACACCAAGCAGATTCGGAAGGATGTAGGTTGCAGTAGGTACTGGGAGATGAAGAAGCTTGCACAGGATAGAGTAGCATGGAGAGCTGCATCAAACCAGCCTCAGGACTGAAGACCACAACAACAAACAACAAGATGAATGTTATGGCAAGAATTCTGCCACATTGAAGTTTAAGATGTTTAAAGTAAGATTTGGCTGGGCTGAGCTTGACCGGTGTGGAGAGTGATAGGAAGAGGGGTGGGGGGTCTATAAGGTCGACCTGGCACTTGCTGACAAAGGAACGGCCAGCAGGACATAAACAACAGTTTTTTGCTTGGAAGCTGATGGCCAGGGTGAGCTCCCGGCTAGCTACATGAAAGAGACAATGTAGGAAATGAGTGTAATGACAGTGTTAGCCAGTTGTTGAAATATGGTGACATACAAACATTCTTAATTCTGAAATAATTCCTTGGTTCATCATAGCATATTACAAACATACCAATGTAATCACAGCACTGAGATGCATCTATTGGAATAGTAATGTTGTATATATCCAAAAAACTACATGAATTTGATGTCAACAGAAAATTAATATTATCACAATAATCAGTGAAAATTAATAACTGGTGAACACATGATATCTTAATAAACAAGGAATGACATGATAGCTTAACACTACAGCTATCATTTCACAATGCCGCACATTTCTACCTGTTTTATTTATTGAGCTATAACATTTTTGTCTCTTTATTAATGAAACGTGTCAGATCATCAAATCTGCCAGAGTCACACAGTGAATAACTGCAGCAGGGGAAGTAGTTATCAAGACTGATAATTACTATCTAATTGATAAGAGTGGTTCGAAATGTCCTCGGAATCACCACGAGAAGTCAGTGCTAGCGCAACGAGTTGTTCACATGATATTTATTGGACTGTTGCCTGTACATATGTGCTATGTCAGTGCTATTGGGAGAGAGCTGTGGCGGTGATATGCCTCTGTTGTTGTTCCCACATAGTGATTTGCGAAGATGGAAAAAAATCGAGATTCGAGCAGTGATTAAGTACTTCGTAAAGAAAGGTATGAAAGCAAAGGACATCATGCCAATTTCCAGAATACACTGGGGACTCTGCTCCTTCATATTCAACTGCCGCCAAATGGACCAATGAATTGAAATTTTGTCACAAGAGCGTAGATGATGATCCGTGCAGTGGTCGGCCAAGACGTGTCATGACTCCAGAAATCAATGCAAAAGTGCACAAAATGGTCTGTGAGGATCGCCGATTGAAAGTGTGTGAAATTGCTCACACTTGCCAGATGTCATCTGAAAGGGTATATCACATTTTAAATGAAGAATCAGAAATGCAAAAATTATCTGCAAGGTGGGTGCTGTGACTCTTGATGCTGGATCAAAAACACATGAGAATGGACATATCAGAACTATGTTCGGCCCAATTTAGGAGAAATGAACAAGATTTTTTGTACCAGTTTGTGACCACAGATGAAACTTAGGTGCACTACTATACCCCAGAGACAACAGTCAAAGGAGTGGAAACATGCTGATTCTCAGCCACTGAAGAAAGCAAAGACAATTCCTTCAGCAGCAAAGGTCGTGGCATCAGTATTCTGGGATGCAAAGGGGATTCTGTTTGTAGATTATCTCCCCAATGGGCAAACAATTACTGGAGAATACTATGCTAACCTCCTGGATAAATTGCAATAAAAGATACTGAAAAAAGGCCAGGTTTAGCAAGAAAGAAAGTCATCTTCTATCAAGACAATGTGCGGTCAAACACATGCCGTTGCCATGGCAAACTTAAATGAACAAAGGTATGAATTGTTGCCACATCTACCTTATTCACCTGATACAACTCTGTCAGATTTCCATCTCTTCCCAAAACTGAAAATGTTTCTTGGTGGACGAAGATTCACTTCAAATGAAGAACTCATAGCTGGACTTAACAACTATTTTGCAGGCCTGGAGGAAACTCATCTTCGAGATGGGATCAGGGCACTGGAACATCGTTGGATGAAGTGCATTAATCTACAACAAGACTATATTCAAAAATAAAAAAAAGTTTCAGTGATGTAAGTACTTTCTTTTTATTCTGTTCCAAGAACTTTGCAAACCACCCTTGTACTTAAAGAAGAGTCATTTTGGCCAGCACAAAGAACAACTGCAATTTAAGAATGGCAAAATATTTACAAGATGTGATGATATCAGTAGATTGAGTAAGGGGCAAAATTTCAATAGGCCAGGCCAAGATCATTCATTTACATATTCTAAATGTTTTATCATGTTCATTTGTCACAAGTACAAATGAACTTGGTACCTGATAAAATATTTATGTATAAACTGTTATAAATAGTATATAGTTTTTGGTATCAATAAAATAATGAGATGATGATTTGCCACTTAAAATATAAGTCTAATTTATGTATATGTAAATAATCAATTAGAGGTCAAGTAGAACTGTGTGGTAACAGTGGTGGATAGCAAATTTTCATTGGTGCGAGCAATCTGGCGCTCGAGTGTTCTGATTGGTTTTAGCAAGCTAGAAGGGATTCTTGAGGCAGCTAGAAAGACGTGTAATGCAAGGGTGTATGATTCAGGTGCTAGTAAAGTGTTGAGTTCTGGGTGCCAAGTGGTCACAACTGCTTTAACTTTCACTCATACTCATAAATTTTCTGAGTGATGTGGGACTTAGTCTCAGAGACTCTGTTTACAGGCCAGCGATGTTTAGTTAGCCTATGGGGATTCTGCTACCACTCAGTTAACACATTTATGGAAGTTGTACAGCTCTCAAAAATCATTATTAAGTTTGTTGCATATTTAACTGAAACTCTGCAGGACCACCATTTCAAAAGTTTTGGCGCTTTGTCTGGTCCAATAAATTAGTACATGCAACTTAAATCTTTTGTTGTCATCTTCATCAATTATTCAGTTAATTTCAACCCTTTATTGTTTATTATTATGATTTTTCTTACTATTATTATTATTAGTATTATTATTATTATGCTTCAAATTCTCTTACCTACTAATTTGCACTACTTGCCAATGCTTGCATAATTCGACTGCAGGATCACAGGTAAGCTATAATATCACAGTGAAATCTACTGCTGGACATGACAGCAGATATGTACGGCCATAGAAACGGCCATAGAAACTTCCTATACAGAGCCACATGTTGTTAATAGAGCCACACAGTGTCCAAGTACCTACCCCCAGGTAAGTTGTAAATGGCTTTCTAAATAGGAATTTGGTTAAGAAAATGAAAACGGGTGTGTCACAGTACATAGGTCAGTTGTAAAACAAACATTTACTAGCTTCGTCAAATATTGAAGTGCTCCTAGTTCAAACGACTTTTCATTTATTAATATTCCATTAAGTAAAAACGTTTCCTCAAAAACTAAATATACTGCTGTCATTAGTAATCTGAGTACTTTAGTGTGAATAATAATGTTTACTGAAATACAGAATACACAAGAATTTAGCATTTTCAAGCATTCATACTACATGCAAAAAGATACGAAAAATGGAAAAAGTACTTGTTGCATCAGGAGTGGGATAAGAAAAAACAGGACCATTTCAGCTTCCTCTGTCAAAAACTGATGACAGTTACTGAATGGACAACAAAAGAAATATACAGTCTAATACAAATGGCCACAAGTGCTGTTTGGTAAACTAAATTGTGAAACTTCCTGGCAGATTAAAACTGTGTGCTGGACTGAGACTCGAACTCGGCACCTTTGCCATTTGTGGGCATGTGTTCTACCCAAGCACGACTCACGAGCCATCCTCACAGCTTCAATTCTGCCAGTTCCTTGTCCCCTCCCAAAAGAAAAGGTCCTGAGTTCGAGTCTTGGTCCGGCACACAGTTTTAATCTTCCACTAAGTTTCATATCAGTGCAAACTACACTGCAGAGTGAAAATGTCTTTCTGGAAACTCCATTGTTTTTTTAACAGAGTGATTATGTCAGGTATTATTAGGTGAGACACGAATAGGAAAAAAATGAATTAGACATAAGGCTGGAGTGGATGACATGATTATGACTGTACTGAAAATTAACTTGGGTTGAGCAGGACGTATAGCATATAACAAGCAGTCTAATGGAATGAGTTTTACCATCCACAGATTGTTTTGACTGTTGGAGCTTTTACCTGATGTCTGGTAAGAAACTGTCACTTGACCATCACAACTGACTCTCATTCAAGGACCTAAAATCCACAGCCACCCCATCAGACACCATATTTTGACATGCTGCTTCTCATGTACACTCTGTAAAAATAGCCATGGTGCATATCACACAAAGAAACTTGGAGAAGTGCTCTGACAATTTATATGTGTCATTTTTCTGTACAGCTTGTAATTTTCACACAGTTGTCTTCTGAACCCCTGGAGGTACTTATGAATAACTGTGTATGTAGTTACAGACAGCTATGCAATAAGAAGTCCAGAGAAGATCTTTACCAAGCAGTGTATGTCAAATGGCTGATGGCGATGCCCATATCTAGTATGGAGTAAAAAGTATAAGGGAGAGTAAGAAGCATAGAAGCAGACGGCTGAAACAGAATGGGAACAGAAGCAGGCGGATAACAGGTCTAGGAGAGATTGAGGCCGGGGGATTACAGAAATGAACAATATTTTGAAGGAAAAATTACTGGCAGCACAATTCAGAACATCTGGTGTTAAGGAGGCAGGCTGATTAGACAAGGAAAATACAGTAGTAAATCCCACTATTCTGAACAGCATGCTCTGCAACTGCCTGCATTCACAGATTCATCTGGGTGAGTAGTTGATTAGTGGACATGCTCATGTCTAACACTGGTCAGCTGTTGAAGTGAAGCTGACAGGTAACACAAATTGTGGACAATCCACAATGGAATAATGACAATATTATGAAAAGGATAGAGTGCTACTCACCGTATACTGGAGTTGCTGAGTAGCTGACAAGCACAACAAAGACTACTAAATGCATAAGCTCTTGACCAGATGGCCTTCTTCTGAATTAGACAACACAAACATAGATACACAAATATTCAGCTCACACACAGATGATCATTGTCTCTGGCTGCCGAAGCCAGACTGCGAATAACTGTGCATGATGGGAGGAGCGGTCTGGGTGGTGGAGGTACGGAGCAGGCTGGGTTGAGGAGGCAGAGGGAGAACAAGGTATGGGTGGTGGATGTAAAAGTGCTGTTTCTGGAAGTATACAGGGACAAGGTGGAGGGAGGGGAGGGCTGCTAGGTGTAGTCGGGAGCTTAGACAGATGGCAGGGGGAGGGGGGGGGGGGGCAGTGAGGGGAAGAAATGAAGGGAAGTGGAAAGCAGGCAGTGTAGTGTTGGAGTGGGAACAGGGAAGGGAATAGTTGAGTGAAAGACAAAGAGTAACGAAGGATGAGGCCTGAAGGGTTTCGGAAATGTAGGATATATTGCAGGGAGAGTTCCCACTTGTGGAATTCATAAAAGCTGGTGTTGGTAGGAATCCAGATGGCACAGGTTGTGTAGGGATGGGTGAGGATATTGTGTAGGTTCAATGGATGGCAGAATGCCACTGCAAGAGAGGTTGGAAGGGTAGTGGGTAGGACACTCCCATAGGGACTCAATACCACCCAGGACTGGTGCAACTGAAGCACATTCTGCGCCAGAGTTTTGACTACCTCTCATTGTGCCCTGAAATGAGAAATATCCTACCCACTGACTATCCCCACCCCTCCCACATTCATATTCTACTGGCCACCGAACCTACACAATATCCTTGTCCATCCCTACACAACCTCTGTTCCCAACACCTTGCCTGATGGCTCATATCCTTGCAATAGATCTCGATGCAAGATCTGTCCCAAACAATCTCCCACCAGCACCTACTCCAGTTCGGTCACAAGGATCACTTATCCCATCGAAGGCATTGCTACCTGTTAAACCAATCATGTGATTTACAAGCTAAGCTACAACCACCGTGCTTCGTTCTACGTGGGCACGTCAACCAACAAGCTGTCTGCCTGCATGAATGGCCACTGACAAACTGTGGCCAATAAACAGCTGCACCACCCAGCTGCTGAGCATGCTGCTAAACACAACATTGTTCATTTTGGTGACTACTTCACACCCTGTGCCATCTGGATCCTTCCTACCAACACCAGCTTTTCTGAACTGCACAGGTGGGGACTCTCCCTACAATAAACCCTACATTCCCGTAACCCTCAATGTGTCAATCTTTGTTAGTCTTTTGTCCTTCACCAATCTATCCTCTTCCCTGTTCCTCCTCCAGCACTACACAGCCTTCTACTCCACAAGTGCACCCACAGTCATTTTACTTCTCTCCTCTTCTGCCCCCCCCCCCCTCCCCACCACTCTCCCTGCCCCCTGTCTGACCTCCCAATTGCACCTACCTGCCCTACTGTCTCCCCCACCACATCCCTGCATGCTCTCACAAACAGCACTTTACCGTCCCCCACCTGTACTTTGCTCACCCTCCTCCTTACCCCCACAACCCAGATTGCTTCACCCATCACATGCAATTACTCACAGTCTGGCCTCAGCAGCCAGAGACAGTGGTCATGGGTGTGTGAGCTGTGACGTGTAAATATGCATGTACGTTGTCTGTTGCAGAAGAAGACCTTCTGGCTGAAAGTTTATGTGTTTAGTAGTCTTTTTGTTGTGCCTGTCTGCAAAGTAACATCTACACCATACGGTCAGTAGCAACTTATACTTTTCATGATGTTGATACATAACCCAGTTGTTTTTACTGGTGGCCTTGGAAAAGAAACTGCCAGTGACAGATCTGCTGTGAGATACTGTAGTAGTTTCTGAAGGATGACTATTATGAAAGTTATTGGAAAGGGCATTCCTCATTTTGGGGCATGGCAGCTGGTAGTCAAAGTCCTGACTAAGACTGTGGTATTTTGGAGGAGATGTATTGTTGGTGCATTGTGGGTTTGATGTGAATGGAAGTTTACATAAAGGTATAAGAGTAGTGGAAGTCAACACTCAGGAAAATGTTTCATTTAGATGAGGATAATCAGGTGAAGTGAGCAGGGGATGTGGAGTTGGATGAGGTGACTTTAGCCTGAGCCAAGTTCATAAATACTCGACCAATTAATCTGATCCATGTGAGCAGTTTACGATTCTGAGTGGCTTGAAAGACCTCCTCCAGAATATCCAACACATGTTGCCAAAGAAGAGTGCCAAGCAATAACCTATGTCAATGGCACAGATTTGTTTGGATGTTCTTCTTTAAAAGGAGTATTTTGAACTGAGTGAGAAAAGGTTCATCATAGCTACCAAGATGGAATTAGTGGGTTTGAAATTAGCCAGATGTTCAAAGCGGCAACACAGTTACATTTTCTCTGACATCTTGACAGCCCTACACAGACTTTCTGTGATTTCACATTTCAAACCTCATTTTCAGTATTTCACTGTTGATTTTCTTCTTTACTGTGTCTCCCTTCACTCAAAGAGTCCTATGTAACATTCACACTTTACCCCAAATAGTTATGTTACCCTTCTTCTTCTGAATAAAAAATATGTGTGTACATATGGGGGAAAACACTGCTTATTGGGCTGAAATAAGTTGACAGCACACAAAAGCACAAAGTATTTTTTTTTTCTAATTGTTGCTCACGATTATTTGTGTGCACTTGTTTGTAAGAATGCCTTGCTTCAGAAAAAATAAGTTGACTTCCTTTCTGTTACATTGTCTGAACTGCATGTCATAGTTAATAGCAATTCATATCCTCATATGTGAGAGTGGGTGTAGGGGAGCAAGTTTCTGGGATCAAACTACTGAGTCCACATAAAAAAAGTTTAGTATATTTTGCAGAACTGGTATAGAATTACTTGTGCTAAAGTTCATGAAATGTTCAGTCACTGATTGCATTAGCTGTAGTTAAATCATTGGTTGGCAAAATATTCAAAAGATAGCATGGAGCACTTACAGGTGTTTTGTACAAACACACTATTCACTCTGGAGAAATATTTAATGTGTAAGTATACGTAATGATAAATAACTTTGCACAATAAAATAAGGATTGTTTGTAATTTGTATTTGAAGAGCACCATTACATAAATTACCTAAGCTGCACAAATTAAACAAAAAATATCTTTGGTTCCATAAAACACAGGACATACAAAAAATTTGGTTTATTTTATATCTAAAACACGTTTCAGTGAGAATAATTAAATTAACATTATAAGTTCAGTACACATCTCACCAAAAAGTGAATATACATATTTAGCTGTTTGTATAACACACACAATTACTTTCAATATTCATTTACATCATGCTAGCTCTGTCATGATAACGATATGCTCTAAATGAACCAATCTTCTCACCATCCCTGTAGTTGAATGACTTGAAACATATGTCACAAAAAAAGCATGGATCATGTGGAACACGTTTGTTATCCAATGTGACCCACCTGTAACAAACAAACAAATCATTTTGAAAAATGACAGAAGTTATTTAGTTTCATGCTACATGGATCATTTTGTGTAATAAATTTTAATGATGTGGAATGTGTCATTTTACATTCACATTGCAAATTAATTTGTAACTATGGCAACACGCTGAAAATTTGTAAGTTTTTACTTTATTTTACTAATATACAGATGCGACTTTAATTCCTGCCCAGTACCTTTTACATATTACAACAACAGAAATTCTTTTACAGAATAGAAGAAGTTGTCAAGTAGAAACTTTTTCAGTTTGCTTTCAATGTTTGTCAAACATTTTATATCACTCAGTAAAAGATAAAAAACTTTTGTTGCAGTACTCTGTGATGGTACAAACCCCCATTACTAGATGAATAGGCCTAGTATGCAAGGATTGCTTTGTGGAGAGCAAGCGGGCAACAAAGCACGCCATTCACAGAAGTGCGTGACACCCCCGCGCTAGATTTGCAATGAGTTGGTGGGATGCCTCCACCGCCGGGGGCCACGTGGTCCGCAGCTTGGGGCATTGTTTGGTTTTTCACGCATTACGTGAAAACCATGTAACTTACAGTGAAGAGCGATGCAGCAGTGGATTGTGGTCAGCAATATGCACCTTCTGAAAGACTGATCTTTATTTTAAGTCACGAGACACAAAAGTTATAGTAACTTGAAAATTGTTTAATGTCATGAATACTGAAAAATTAATGAAAATAGTAAATAACAACTTACAGAGATGAGCAAGCACTCATTAAGAACGTCTCATCATAGCAGATCGAGTGCCGTAGTCATATGTTAAGATTCATAAACAATTAAACTTGTAAATAGCAATAAACAAAGTTTAATGGGAAATTTTTTATAAAATTCTATAGAAAATTCATGACGTAAAGAACGGCACTATATAATATTGGGTGGCATAACACGTATTTTAAACTAGTTAAGTTATACTATACACTTAATTTGCATTAGTTTTCATTGTTTGCAAATTATTATTAACATTTATCACCCATAATTAATTAATTATTATAGATATGTAGATTTTGAGCAGTGCAATGTGTAGATCGCTACAGTTTATGTCTAAAAACAGTGCTATATGCAGTTCTATGTTAAAGCTTTGCAGCACAGATGTAAACAAACAAATTTGCGCTAAGTGCCAAAATTTGCAAAAAACTAAAACTTGATTTACAGGCGATAGAATAATCCTAAAAAATGTAGCATAGTAAATAAGATGTACTTTTTTTAGCAAGGTTCCAATGGTGTACTTATTTCTGTTGAGAGATGTATGTGTCGAAATTTGTAACCTTAACTGGTGACTGGTGGGGGGTAGACATCCGAGCCTACATAAGCGAGTGGCCACCTTGGCCGGGTGGTCAGTCATTTGGCAATCGGTGAGTATGTGGGTGGGGGAGTTGGCCGGTGGGTGTCAAGAGAGCCCCAATTGTGGGTGGCCCATGTGGTTGTTTGAGTAAGAATTTTTCATGCCGATTTATTCCAATAAAGCATATTGTTTAATAGTGCAAGTGTGCAAGCATATATTTGGTGAACTGAAAGTGCTATGATTATTTGTGTGGGTATGAATTACGAGATATACATCAGCGTAAGTGAACGTGTGATGATCTGTGATTTTGCGCCAAAACTGCTAGAACAAAGAGGACAGTGGGACTTGTGGTTCTGTTTGAGTTGATTGAGTAGCTTTCGATTATAGCAGCCCACATTACTACTATTGGGGGCTCGCAGTCAAATTATTATTAAAGTAAAACTGTAAACCGTCTCACCAGTGCTAATTTCATCATGTGAAAGAAAAGGACGACGCCAATAAATAGTGATAATAAAAACTTACTTGAACTGCATCATAAAAAATGATTTTGCTATAATAATCACCCAATTTTTGTTCCCTAGCATAAATTGTACTCATTTCTGAGTGAATATTAATTCAAAAAATATAACTAATGTGCAGGTGTGGAACAGTGTACTAATGCACCAAGTGTGGAAATCATCCCCTGAGACTTACGTGACAGCCAAAATTTGCACTAACATTTTTTAACGAACATTTGTATACGCACATTTGTGGGAACTCTTCAACCGTACTTATTTTCCACCCTGCTGCAATTCTGCATTCGTTTTGTGCTAAGAAGATTTTTTAATGCGCAGTAATGAATGTCAGTTTTCCTTCTGGTGCTGCAATTACGTACATCATTGTTCCTTTTGAAGTCTAATGGAATATTTACAACAAACTTAACAAGGGAATAAATATATTGTCAAACTGTACTCAGATTTTTTTTTAATAAGAAGTTCTTACAAAAACAGTGGACGTCCCACTGCAACCGTTCATGAGCTGCATGTGACTCTTGGACTTATTGCTGCTACAATCACCCGTTGATCTGCAAGTTTGAGACCATTCGTTCTGTTTCAAACATTAAGAAAACAGTATGACCGTGTTCTGTTCAAACACAAGAAAACATTGCTGTCGTGGATGATAATGTAACTGTAAGTCCCAGAAAATCAGTTCACCAATGAGCTCTGCAATTGAATTTATCACCTAGTTCACTATATGTAATCCTTTCAAAAGATGTGAAAATGAATGTGTACACAATTCAACTTATGTAAGAGCTGAAGTCTGCATATCACAGAACGGGACATTGATTGCCTCAATGGGTCTCAGCTTGACAAACAGAGAACGAGATCTTCACAAAAAGAATTATTTCCTCAGATGAGGCACATTTCCACTTCAGTGGTTACATCAATACGAAGAACTGCAGAATTTGGGGAGACAAAAATCCACAAGTGACTGTGGAAGATTAGATGCATCCAGGTTCTGGGCAGGAGGAGGAATCAGCCCACACTTTTTGAAAATGATGAAGGAGCTGCTGTCACTGTGAATGGTGACCATTATCAAATCATGCTCTTTTATTGGTTTTTCCCTCTTACTGACGAAAATCAAGAGTTTTGGTATCAACAAGATGGTGTGACATGTCAGATATCCTGTGAAAGGACTGGTCTGCTGAACAAAAAGTTTCCTCAAAAAATCATATCTTTGCATGGCATCAAGGATTGGCCTGCCAGATCATACAATCCTATGCCTTGTAACATTTTGTGGGGATTTGTGAAATTAAAAATGTATGTTAACCATCCTCAAACAATGCACCAACTGAAGGATGAAATCATAAGGGTTATTACTGGCACCCCACAATATGTTTGTGAATGCATTATTGAGAACTTCAATGACTGCATTGTTCATTGCCACATGACATTGGGTGGTCATATGGAAGATACAATTTCTCATGGATAAATGGGAGAAGTTACTCAACATGTTTGAAATACAAAAAATAAAATCACCTTTTCAATAAATTTTTTATGTTCTGTAGCATTTTAATATTCTTTGCTACTTCCCGGACACTTTCTGTATACATATGCTTGGATTGATTACAGTAATAGTGACATCTGCAAAAGGAACTAATTCTGCTTGTTGTACATTAGACAGAAGATCATTCACATATATGAACAATAATGGACCTAAGATTGAGCATTGGGGAGCCCCATACATGATCTCTCCCCAGTCAGAATTATGTCACCGGTCTATATCAGTGATTTACCAAGTACAACCTTTTGCATTCTTTTCATTCAATGTGGCATTAGCCACTGGTTGGCTATACCATCAATCCTATGAAACTTTAACTTACCTAGAACAATACTTTGATTCAAACAGTGAAATGCTTTAGATAGGTCAATGAAAATACCAACTCCTACAAAGAGAACTTACCAAGGAATTTCCAAAATAAAATAGCAGAATGTGTAGATCACTATTCACTAATTAAGGAAGGTGGTGTGTAACAAGAAGTTTTTTTTTTTTTTAAATAAAAATAAAAATAAAAAAACCAACAACTTTGCTAAGCTTTCAGCGAAGTGGACTCAGATTCAGGAGGACAATGGTTCAAATTTGTATCCAGCCATCCTGATTTGGGTTTTCCATGATTTTCCTAAATCACTTCAGGCAAATGCCAGGATGGCTCCTTTGAAAGGGCACAGCTGATTTCCTTCCCCTTCCTTCCCTAATCTGATAGGACCAATGAAATTAAATGTCACAAGTCTAGGGCCTCCCGTCGGGTAGACCGGTTGCCTGGTGCAAGTCTTTTTGGTTGACACGCCTTTGGCGACTTGCATGTCGATGAGGATGAGATGATGATGACAAAGACAACACAACACTCATTCCCTGGGGGGAGAAAACCTCCGACCCAGCCAGGGATCGAACCCCCTGACCTTGCTGTTTGGTCTCCTACCCCCATCAACCAACCAACCATGCTTTCAGCAAACATAGGTCATGAATTTTAAAATTTTCCTGGTGTACTGAACGTATTTTGTTCTTGCGAGTGGCTGTCACTTACAACACAATGTGACATTCTGATGGAGCATCTGACAATAGCTAACTTGAAGGTGATTGGCAGGTGCCCCGAATATGTGGTGGAGTACTGTAGCAGCCACAGATAGCGAGTGACTCTGGGTGCTGTCATTTTGGTTACAGCAACTGAGCTATTTTATTACTGGGAGATTGGGTGACTTGGAATTATTATTCGCAGGTCCAAAAAAACAGAATTTGTTCTGAAACTGATATAGTAATGATAAATAACAGCAGCAGCAGTAACAAAAACTTGGGTGAGGCTGGGGGTGGGTGGAACAGTTGGCTGAAAGGGGCTATTATGAGGTAGGGTTTTGCAATGATGACACGATAAATGAATCACATAATGAAGTAATAGAAGAAAAGGGAAGGGAAACTGGGAATTTGAATCCAAAGGAAAAAAAGGAACTTAAGAAATTTTATGGTAGCATTGATGGAAAAGGAGGGAGAGTAAGAAATTATCAATGTAAAGTAAAGTTGAAATCACATGGTCTATTCTTTATCAAGTCCTATGGAGGGCCAATTTGAAAAAGAAAAGTGACTGAAAGGGGACTTTAAAAGATGCAAAAATGGGAAATAATTGAGAGAAGTAGCAGTCAGTACAATGGCAGTATTTATTCGAGTATTAGATTTTCTTTTAGGAAGTGAACTTCGGGCAAAATTGGTCATTTATATGGACAAAATTCTTATAACTGGGAAAACATGTAGCCTTAAAGGAAGTAGGATAGAAGCTAAGGAAAGGGGGAATGACATTAAAATTAGAAAAGTGTAAGTTTGCTGTGAAACCACTAAACTTTCTACATCATAGCATAAGTGAAGAGAGGATTTTGCCTGACAGTGGCAAAATATCAGCCATAGCAAAATGTTCAAAACCAACATCAAAGAGTGAATTAAGATCAATTTTTCAGGTTAGCCAATTTTTATATAAAATATGTATTAACACAGGTACAGAAAGGGCCATGTTTAAACAACCTCTAAAGGAGAAAATATTATATGGAATGCATGCACTGTACAGAGAAAAAATTGTGTGAACTTTTATAGGGACACTCTTCTCTAACATTACTTTTCCTCAACAGAAGTTGGCGATACCAAAAAATATTTACGAATTTTTTAACAGATTAATATTATCTCAACTGTTGTTCTGAAAGAATTGCATGTGACTTTGTACATGATGTATTATATTTCAGGCTAAAATCTATAAAAAGAAACTACTTTATATTTGTTGTTACAATCGATATCGACTAGCTCTGTATGTATAGTTGAAATTACCTTTCTTAGAAACATTTGAAAATTAAGAAATATTCAGCATGCTTAAAATTCCTAAATTGCTACACCACGAAGATGAGGTGCTACAGATGCAAAATTTAACTGACAGGAAGAAGATGCTGTGATATGCAAATGATTAGTTTTTTCAGAGTATTCACACAAGGTTGGCGCCGGTGGCGACACCTACAGCGTGCTGACATGAAGAAAGTTTCCAACTGATTTCTCATACACAAACAGCACTTGACCAGTGTTGCCTGGTGAAACGTTGTTGTGATGCCTTGTGTAAGGAGGAGAAATGCTTACCATCACGTTTCTGACTTTGATAAAGATCGGACTGTAGATTATCGCTATTGCGGTTTATCATATCGCGACATTGCTGCTAGCGTTGGTCGAGATCTAATGACTGTTAGTAGAATATGGAATTGATGGGTTCAGGAGGGTAATACAGAACGCCGTGCTGGATTCCAACGGCCTCATATCACTAGCAGTCGAGATGACAGGCATCTTATCTGCAAGGCTGTAACAGATCGTGCAGTCACCTCTCGATCCCTGAGTCACCAGATGGGGATGTTTGCAAGACAACAACCATCTGCACGAACAGTTTGACGATGTTTGCAGCAGCATGGACTATCAGCTCGGAGACCATGGCTGTGGTTACCCTTGATGCTGCATCACAGACAGGAGAGCCTCCAATGGTGTACTCAATGACGAACCTGGGTGCATGAATGGCAAAACATCATTTTTTCGGATGAATCCAGGTTATGTTTACAGCATCGTGATGGTCGCATCCGTGTTTGGCGACATCATGGTGAACGCATATTGGAAGCATGTACCCGTCATCGCCATACTGGCGTATCACCCAGCATGATGGTATGGGGTGCCATTGGTTACACGTCTTGCTCACCTCTTGTTCACACTGACAGCACTTTGAACAGTGGACGCTACATATCAGATGTGTTACAACCCGTGGCTCTACCCATCACTCAATGCCTACGAAACCCAACATTTCAGCAAGATAATGCACAACTGCATGTTGCAGGTCCTGTAGGGCCTTTCTGGATACAGAAAATGTTCGACTGCTGCCCTGGACAGCACATTCTCCAGATCTCTCACCAATTGAAAACGTCTGGTCAATGGCGGCCAAGCAACTGGCTCGTCACAATATGCAAGTCACTACCCTTGATGAACTGTGGTATCGTGTTGAAGCTGCATGGGCAGCTGTATCTGTACATGCCATCCAAGCTCTGTTTGACTCAATGCCCAAGCCTATCAAGGTCATTATTATGGACAGAGCTGGTTGTCCTGGGTACTGATTTCTCAGGATCTATGCACCCAAATTGCGTGAAAATGTAATCACATGTTAGTTCTAGTATAATATATTTGTCCAATGAATACCCGTTTATCATCTGTATTTCTTCTTGGTGTAACAATTTTAATACACACTCTGATGATATTTATTATGTTTATTTCTGGATTTATTTATAAAATAATTGTGTCAATTGGTGGAGATACATTTGTCAAGAAAATTTGTCAACTCTTTGGAATATTGTTAGTACCGCAGAAAGGATTAATAGTGGGCATGCCTCTGACGAGCTCAGACGTTGTCATGTTTAGCAATAAGAATTTAATTTTCGATTTTGAATTGGAAATTGTACAGACAGTGTGATATAGAAAAATGCAAAAGAATGAAAATTACAGAAACAGAAAGTTGTTACATCAACTAGAACTATGACAACCTATAATATCAAAAAATTTCAGCTTCACAACCACAAGAAAAGAAGGTGAGTAAAAAGTTTATTGTAAATCTTACTCCTCTCGAAGCTTATTAAAAGAGTTATTACGAATTTAGTGACACTCAATAAATGATGTGAGGGAGGGGTAGATTACAAATGGTGGCATCATCTGGGATCAACTGACTGATAATGAAGTTTTGTCTGCTGCAGAAATGAAGACAGATAACAATAGCAAAATTTAGTGCAGTGAATGATCAGTTAACTGAAATAAGAACAGATAAAAATAGCAAATTTACTGCTGTTAATGATCAGTTGACTGAAATTTATTTACTTATTTATTTATTTATCCATCCATAGACCATTTTAAAATGTATGGATGTTATCAGTTTCTGTGCATTCACGTATTTATACAGTTTTTCATTACACATTGTTAAACATTGTGAGACGTAAGTTATTTACAATCATTTTTGTTCCTTATCAAGACACTAGATATAGTTAAACATTGTGAAGCAGAAGTCATTTACTATCATTTTTACTAAGGAATTCACTCATAGTGTAAAAGCAATGTTCCTGCAAATACAGTTTAAGATTTTTCCTAAAGCAGTACATGTTATCTGTTTCTCTTATTTTATGTAGCATTTTACATCTTCATACGAGAAACTATTTTGAGTCTTATAATAGAAAATCCAGGATGGAATGTAACAATATTAGAGAAGGAAAGTTGGTATTCACCATATAGTGGAGATGCTGAGTCGCAATAGGCACAACAAAAAATTCACACAATTATAGCTATCGGCCATTAAGGCCTTTGTCAACAGTAGACACACACACACACACACACACACACACACACACTCTCCACTCTCTCTCATGGAAACATGGAGACCTGTGTGTGTGTGTGTGTGTGTGTGTGTGTGTGTGTGTGTGTGTGACAAAGGCCTTAATGGCCGAAAGCTGTAATTGTGTGAATCTTTTGTTGTGCCTATTGCGACTCAGCATCTCTGCTATATGGTGAGTAGCAACTTTCCTTCTCTAATATTGTTATTTTGAGTCTTATATTTATTTATCCTGTCTACGTGAAGACAATGACTTGTTCCTGTACTACAGTCATGAAAACTGCTATTTGTACTATTATTTTCTATATTTTTATTGATATACACTATAGTTTGGAAAATAAATTCATGAGGAACAGTTAGAATTTCTAACATTTTGAAAATTTCTCAGCAGTGGGCCACTTACTGTTTTTTGTTATAATTCCTACTGCTCTCCTTGCATTTTAGATACTGTCTGCAAATTGTGAGTACTTTTTCCGCAGAAAATTAAACCACTACTGATTACTGAACGAATGTAACTAAAGTGTACAGTTCTCAGATATTCATCACTGCTTGCAGATGCAAGGCCTCTAAATGCATAGCGTGTTATGGATATCTTTTTCGAGAGTTTCATAGCATGTTCATTCCATTTCATTTGGCTGTCAATGTGCAACCCTAAGAATTTTGTTGTAGGTACATCATCTATTGAGATGTTACCTAGTTTTAAATTTAAGGGATTCTATTTTCTATTCATTCCAAAGCATATTGTATGTTCTCTTTACAATGAGGGTTACTTTGTTTTCCTGTGACCATTGGTAGACATCCTTCAACACTTCAGTAGAATTTTTCCAACATCTGTGCTGGTGTCTTGCTTGTGATAAATATGTTGCTATAATCAGCAAACAATATCTTCTCTGCATGGCTGATGCATTGTGGGAAATCATTTATATATACCAGAAACAACACTGGGCCTAGCACACTTCCTTGCGGAAACCCAATATTGATATATTGTGGATCCGATATATGTTTCTCAATGTACTTTGATCCACTGGAGATATGTGTGATCTCTGTTTTCCAAATATGAACAAAACCATTTGTTAACCACTCCCCTTACTCCTAGTGCCTGTAACTAATGCAACAGTTTCTGGTGGTCAACTGTATCAAATGCCTTAGACAGAGTTAGGAAAAGGCCAGTTACATAGCTGTTCTCATCTAGCATTTCTTAAACTGTTTTTGTGAACTGTGCTATATCGGATTCCGTTCATCTGCATGGCTTGAAAGTTGAATTTGCTTAGACAGCTTACAAGCCTGTTTTTCAATATTGTCTCTATCACTTAGGAAAAGGATGACAATAGGGCTATTGATCTGTAGTTCTCAATGTTTTCTACATCACCTTTCTTGTGAACTGGTAAAATTTTTGCATGCTCCATATAGTCAGGGAAGCAACCAGTTTTGAAACATTTATTTTATTTCTGTTAGTGGAGCTTTGATACCATTTATGCATTTTTTTCAGCATGAACATTGGTATTTCATCTAAATCTGCTGAGTTTTTGTTCATTAATTGCCTTACAATATTCCATACTTGCCCCTCAGTAGTTGCAAGCAATACCATTGTGTTAGCTATATGCTTCTGTGCTGGTTGATTAATAAGAGATAATGATAGCAAATTTGCTTCACTACAAGGGCAACGAAATGACCTAAAAACTGAAAACAATAGTAAGGATAAATATAATAGAGGGAAACATTCCACGTGGGAAAAATATGTCTAAAAACAAAGATGATGTGACTTACCAAACGAAAGTGCTGGCATGTCGATAGACACACAAACAAACACACAAAATTCAAGCTTTCGCAACCAACGGTTGCTTCATCAGGAAAGAGGGAAGGAGAGGGAAAGACGAAAGGATGTGGGTTTTAAAGGGTAAGGAGTCATTCAAATCCCAGGAGCGGAAAGACTTACCTTAGGAGGAAAAAAGGACAGGTATACACTCGCACACACACACGTATCCATCCGCACACACACAGACACAAGCAGACATTTGTAAAGACAAGGAGTTTAGGCAGAGATGTCAGTCGAGGCGGAAGTACAGAGGCAAAGATGTTGTTGAATGACAGGTGAGGTATGAGTGGCGGCAACTTCAAATTAGCAGAGGTTGAGGCATGGTGGGTAACGAGAAGAGAGGATATACTGAAGGGCAAGTTCCTATCTCCGGAGTTCTGACATGTTGGTGTTAGTGGGAAGTATCCAGATAACCCGAATGGTGTAACACTGTGCCAAGATGTGCTGGCCGTGAACCAAGACATGTTTAGCCACAGGATGATCCTCATTACCTACAAACACTGTCTGTCTGTGTCCATTCATGCAAATGGACAGTTTGTAGCTGGTCATTCCCACATAGAAAGCTTCACAGTGTAGGCAGGTCAGTTAGTAAATCATGTGGGTGCTTTCACACGTGGCTCTGCCTTTGATCGTGTACACCTTCCGGGTTCCAGGACTGGAGTAGGTGGTGGTGGGAGGGTGCATGGGACAGGGTTTTACACCAGGAGCGGTTACAAGGGTAGGAGCCAGAGGGTAGGGAAGGTGGTTTGGGGATTTCATAGGGATGAACCAAGAGGTTACAAAGGTTAGGTGGACAGTGGAAAGACACTCTTGGTGGAGTGGGGAGGATTTAGTGAAGGATGGATCTCATTTCAGGGCAGGATTTGAGGAAGTCGTATCCCTGCTGGAGAGCCTCATTCAGAGCCTGATCCAGTCCCGGAAAGTATCCTGTCACAAGTGACACACTTTTGGGGTTCTTCTGTGGGAGGTTCTGGGTTTGAGGGGATGAGGAAGTGGCTCTGGTAATTTGCTTCTGTACCAGGTCGGGAGGGTAGTTGCGGGATGCAAAATCTGTTTTCAGGTTGTTGGTGTAATGGTTCATGGATTCCGGACTGGAGCAGATTCGTTTGCCACGAAGACCTAGGCTGTAGGGAAGGGACCGTTTGATGTGGAATGGGTGGCAGCTGTCATAATGGAGGTACTGTTGCTTGTTGGTGGGTTTGATGTGGACTGACGTGTGAAGCTGGCCATTGGACAGATGGAGGTCAATGTCAAGGAAAGTGGCATGGGATTTGGAGTAGGACCAGGTGAATCTGATGGAACCAAAGGAGTTGAGGTTTGAGAGGAAATTCTGGAGTTCTTCTTCACTGTGAGTCCAGATCATGGAGATGTCATCAATAAATCTGTACCAAACTTTGGGTTGGCAGGCCTGGGTAACCAAGAAGGCTTCCTCTAAACGACCCATAAATAGGTTGGCATACGAGGGGGCCATCCTGGTACCCATGGCTGTTCCCTTTAATTGTCGGTATGTCTGGCCTTCGAAAGTGAAGAAGTTGTGAGTCAGGATGAAGCTGGCTAAGGTAATGAGGAAAGGTTTTAGGTAGGGTGGCAGGTGATCGGAGTGAAAGGAAGTGCTCCATCGCAGCAACGCCCTGGACGTGCGGAATATTTGTGTATAAGGAAGTGGCATCAATGGTTACAAGGATGGTTTCCAGGGGTAACAGATTGGGTAAGGCATCCAGGCGTTCGAGAAAGTGGTTGGAGTCCTTGATGAAGGATGGGAGACAGCATGTAATGGCTTGAAGGTGTTGATCTACGTAGGCAGAGATATGTTCTGTGGGGGCTTGGTAACCAGCTACAATGGGGTGGCTGGGATGATTGGGTTTGAGAATTTTAGGAAGAAGGTAGAAGGTAGTGGTGCGGGGTGTCTGTGGGGTCAGGAGGTTGATGGAGTCAGGTGAAAGGTTTTGTAGGGGACCTACGGTTCTGAGGATTCCTTGAAGCTCCGCCTGGACATCAGGAATGGGATTACCTTGGCAAACTTTGTATGTAGTGTTCTCTGAAAGCTGACGCAGTCCCTCAGCCACATACTCCCGACGATCAAGTACCACGGTCGTGGAACCCTTGTCCGCCGGAAGAATGACGATGGATCGGTCAGCCTTCAGATCACAGATAGCCTGGGCTTCAGCAGTGGTGATGTTGGGAGTAGGATTAAGGTTTTTAAAGAAGAATTTAGGGGCCAGGCTGTAAGTGAGAAATTCCTGGAAGGTTTGGAGAGGGTGATTTTGAGGAAGAGGAGGTGGGTCCTGCTGTGACAGAGGACGGAACTGTTCCAGGCAAGGTTCAATTTGGATAGTGTCTTGGGGAGTTGGATCATTAGGAGTGGGATTAGGATCATTTTTCTTCATGGCAAAGTGATATTTCCAGCAAAGAGTATGAGTGTAGGACAGTAAATCTTTGATGAGGGCTGTTTGGTTGAATCTGGGAGTAGGGCTGAAGTTGAGGCCTTTGGATAGGACAGAGGTTTCGGATTGGGAGAGAGGTTTGGAGGAAAGGTTAACTACTGAATTAGGGTGTTGTAGTTCCAGATTATATTGATTAGAATTTTGTGGTTTTGGGGGGAATGGAGCTGGAAGTGGGAGATTGAGTAGATGGGAGAGACTGGGTCTGTGTGCAATGACTTTTTCGACTTTTTTCACACCAGATCTCCAGTTGCTTTCTAGTTCTCCTTTATCTGTCCCCATATATTTTTATTTTCATTTTTATTTCAGCCTCATGTTACACTTTCCACCTTCTAATACCATGTCACCCTCACAACATCCCCACAACGACCCCATTAAGTTTTATTTACATTCCCTCCGCAAACAAACCTTCGCCCTAGCCAGATTACGCTCCCATATTTTATTTACTCAGGCTTGTCTTACATTTGGCATTACCCCCAAAGGCCTCACACTTAAAGTTCGCATCTCTGGCTGTAGCCCTTCTTTCCATCAGTCCCTATACCAGTTCCAAACTGAACAATCTATTGCCCTCACCCACCTAATCCTTCACCTACACATCAACTCAGCCAATGAACACACCCGTCAACTCCTACCCTTAATAAAAGGCCTCAATCTTTCCTCTCCCACATCCACACCAGCTGTTCAGAGCATCATCCTACAGGCCAACCGCAAATTAGAACAGCATGCCACGCTCCACCTCAAAAAACTATCCAATCTCCTGGTTTCCCACCTCCAGAAAGGCAACTCACTCACGCTTCACAACCTTTCCAGCAAACCTCAACCTCATCTCATTGCACACAGGCCCAGTCTCTCCCATCTACTCAATCTCCCACTTCCAGCTCCATTCCCCCCAAAACCTTGAAATTCTAATCAATACAATCTGGAACCACAACACCCTAATTCAGTAGTTAACCTTTCCCCCAAACCTCTCTCCCAATCCGAAACCTCTGACCTATCCAAAGGCCTCACCTTCAGCCCTACTCCCAGATTCAATCAAACAGCCCTCATCAAAGATTTACTGTCCTACATTCATACTTTCTGCTGCAAATATCACATTGCCATGAAGAAAAATGATCCTAATCCCACTCCTAATGATCCAACTCCCCAAGACACTATCCAAATTGAACCTTGCCTGGAACAGTTCCGTCCTCCGTCACAGCGGGACCCACCTCCTCTTCCTCAAAATCACCCTCTCCAAACCTTCCAGGAATTTCTCACTTACAGCCTTGCCTCTCAATCCTTCTTTAAAAACCTTAATCCTACTCCCAACATCACCACTGCTGAAACCCAGGCTATCCGTGATCTGAAGGCTGACCGATCCATCGTCATTCTTCCGGCGGACAAGGGTTCCACGACCGTGGTACTTGATCGTCGGGAGTATGTGGCTGAGGGACTGCGTCAGCATTCAGACAACACTACATACAAAGTTTGCCAAGGTAATCCTATTCCTGATGTCCAGGGGGAGCTTCAAGGAATCCTCAGAACCTTAGGTCCCCTACAAAACCTTTCACCTGACTCCATCAACCTCCTGACCCCACAGACATCCCGCACCACTACCCTCTGCTTTCTTCCTAAAATTCACAAACCCAATCATCCCGGCCGCCCCATTGTAGCTGGTTACCAAGCCCCCACAGAACGTATCTCTGCCTACGTAGATCAACACTTTCAAGCCATTACATGCAGTCTCCCATCCTTCATCAAAGACACCAACCACTTTCTCAAACGCCTGGAATCCTTACCCAATCTGTTACCCCTGGAAACCATCCTTGTAACCATTGATGCCACTTCCTTATACACAAATATTCCGCACGTCCAGGGCCTTGCTGCGATGGAGCACTTCCTTTCACTCCGATCACCTGCCACCCTACCTAAAACCTTTCCTCATTGCCTTAGCCAGCTTCATCCTGACTCACAACTTCTTCACTTTCGAAGGCCAGACATACCAACAATTAAAGGGAATAGCCATGGGTACCAGGATGGGCCCCTCGTATGCCAACCTATTTATGGGGCGTTTAGAGGAAGCCTTCTTGGTTACCCAGGCCTGCCAACCCAAAGTTTGGTACAGATTTATTGATGACATCTCCATGATCTGGACTCACAGCGAAGAAGAACTCCAGAATTTCCTCTCAAACCTCAACTCCTTTGGTTCCATCAGATTCACCTGGTCCTACTCCAAATCCCATGCCACTTTCCTTGACATTGACCTCCATCTGTCCAATGGCCAGCTTCACACGTCAGTCCACATCAAACCCACCAACAAGCAACAGTACCTCCATTATGACAGCTGCCACCCATTCCACATCAAACGGTCCCTTCCCTACAGCCTAGGTCTTCGTGGCAAACCAATCAGCTCCAGTCCGGAATCCGTGAACCATTACACCAACAACCTGAAAACAGCTTTCGCATCCCGCAACTACCCTCCCGACCTGGTACAGAAGCATATTACCAGAGCCACTTCCTCATCCCCTCAAACCCAGAACCTCCCACAGAAGAACCCCAAAAGTGTGTCACTTGTGACAGGATACTTTCCGGGACTGGATCAGGCTCTGAATGAGGCTCTCCAGCGGGGATACGACTTCCTCAAATCCTGCCCTGAAATGAGATCCATCCTTCACTAAATCCTCCCCACTCCACCAAGAGTGTCTTTCCACTGTCCACCTAACCTTTGTAACCTCTTGGTTCATCCCTATGAAATCCCCAAACCACCTTCCCTACCCTCTGGCTCCTACCCTTGTAACCGCTCCTGGTGTAAAACCCTGTCCCATGCACCCTCCCATCACCACCTACTCCAGTCCTGGAACCCGGAAGGTGTACACGATCAAAGGCAGAGCCACGTGTGAAAGCACCCACATGATTTACTAACTGACCTGCCTACACTGTGAAGCTTTCTATGTGGGAATGACCAGCTACAAACTGTCCATTCGCATGAATGGACACAGACAGACAGTGGTTGTAGGTAATGAGGATCACCCTGTGGCTAAACATGCCTTGGCGCACGGCCAGCACATCTTGGCACAGTGTTACACCGTCCGGGTTATCTGGATACTTCCCACTAACACCAACATGTCAGAACTCCGGAGATGGGAACTTGCCCTTCAGTATATCCTCTCTTCTCATTACCCACCATGCCTCAACCTCTGCTAATTTGAAGTTGCCGCCACTCATACCTCACCTGTCATTCAACAACATCTTTGCCTCTGTACTTCCGCCTCGACTGACATCTCTGCCTAAACTCTTTGTCTTTACAAATGTCTGCTTGTGTCTGTGTGTGTGCGGATGGATACGTGTGTGTGTGCGAGTGTATACCTGTCCTTTTTTCCTCCTAAGGTAAGTCTTTCCGCTCCCGGGATTTGAATGACTCCTTACCCTTTAAAACCCACATCCTTTCGTCTTTCCCTCTCCTTCCCTCTTTCCTGATGAAGCAACAGTTGGTTGCGAAAGCTTGAATTTTGTGTGTATGTTTGTGTTTGTTTGTGTGTCTATCGGCATGCCAGCACTTTCGTTTGGTAAGTCACATCATCTTTGTTTTTAGATATAGAAAACAATAGTAAAATGGATAGGGTACAATAGCCAATAGACCAACTCAGTAATCAAGATTCAGAGCTAAAAAATGGGTTGTCAGAGGCGTTAGAAAGTGTGAATGAAAAAGATGTCTAAGAAAATATATTTATTATTTTGGAAAATGAGTTAATTGTCGAATCGCGAAGACAGTCAGAGATTGTTAATGACATCAAAGTTCAACTGAAGACCATATTGGCAAAAATGAAACAAAACATCACTAATTTAGATAAAAAAATTTTAAATGTTGAAAACAATAAGCAAACTAATATAAACATTTTAGAACAAAAACTTTCTGCAGTTCGGGAAAATTGCATTCACAAAAATCTGTATTCAAATGATGCTGTTGCGTGATCCAGCACTCCAATCAAAAGTTTTCCATCAGACAATTTACATACAGTGGATTTTCTGCACCACTGTTGAGATAGTTTTTTGTGTCAGGCATGAATGACAATCAAAAAATTAAATTTGTCAAAAATTGTCTTGAAGGGAAATCTGTGTCATGGGTAAATTTAAGTTAGTGGGAAAATATCAAAGTTTCAAAAAAAGTTTTTTAAATAAATTTTGATCAGAAGCTGAACAGGGAAGAATTAAAAGTGGATTTTTGAATGGTACTAATTGTAGCAATAGGGATGGTACTCCGAAAGAGTTACGTAAGAATCAATTTAAGAAATTGACACAACACCTAGACAAACCATTTGACAAAATTACATTGATTGATGCACTTAAAAGGAAATTAGCAGAAAGGTTGCCGTGGGATTTAGAACACAGACCTGAGGACAGTTTTGAACAATTTTTACGATATTTTGACAGACTGGAGAGGCATTAGAAAGAAGTATGTATCATAACAAATGGAATGATAAGAGATCACAATGGAAATAACTACAGAAACAGAGATAATGGTAACTCCTATCAGGATCAAAACGTTAATAGAGTCAGAAGCTTTGAACATCAGTAGGATAGGAATAATGGGGATAACCATGGGCAATTTAATAGAGTAACAATCATAGAAGTAACTAATTGGGAAACAGCAGTCAGCCTCAATGAAGGTCCACAGTTTTTGAGAGGGGAAACACAACAAGCACAGGACTCCCAATTTGCACTTGCAATTAGACAATAATAACAGCGGTAATGACATGGCACAGGTATCTGAAATTGAACAGAATGTATATCAGATTTCTCATGTATGTTTTGATCAAACGTTTTGGGATACTATGTTTAACTATAGTGGTGTAGATCTTAATCACAAACCAGAATGTGAGAGTAGTGAGAATTTTGATTTAGTATGTACTAATGATTTCTTCTCTTGGTCAGAAAACAGTGTTATTGATGTATGTAAATCAGGTGATGACTGTATTGGATCTGAACTAGGCAATGTTTTTTTATGTAGATGTGAATGAGAGCTTTGAAATAACTGAGGTTGGTAAGTCTGAGGCTGGTAGCTTATTGCAAATGAATGAAGGTGAGGTAAGTGACTTCGATGGAGAGGAGACTTGTGTTGTTAATGATGCTGACAATGAAGTAATTATGAAACAATATGATGATGATGATGATGATGAGTATGAGTATTTGTGGAATTTAAGAACAACAAAGTTTTCAGATTTATTTGTGAATGATGGTGACAATACAGATAAGAAAAGTGATGAATGTGATACCAGTCCAGTCAAAGCAGTTTTTCATTAATGCCATGCAGAGTAATGATCCAAACAGTAAAGGTGAGTTATCTGTAACCCTAGAGAATAAAGGTGAAAACATTTGGGACCAGATTGATGATAACATAGATAAATGTGCATTTTGGAATAAGTTAGCTGTGGTTAGTCAAAATTTGTATCCAAATTGGTGGAATGAAGTGAAAGAGGATCTAAGTAGGAAGTGTAATTTTGACAGTAATATATTTTGTGTTCCTTGTGTGATGTTAGTTGTGCTATGGAATCCATTCATTGTGTTCAATCTTTACCTGATAACATAAGCAACCAAAGTAATGCTATCATATCAGTAGAGGTGATAAAACCCTGTAAAGAGTGTCAATGTAGCATTTGATGAAATTGAAAACAACAATTTAGAGACAAGATCCAGTATAGTAAGAATTTTGTGGAAATGTCCATTGCATGTGTAAAGATAAGAGGAGCTACTGGCAAGCAAACCAAGTATGTAAAGTGTCAGTATTTTTAACTTTTAGTACAGAAGACAAGACCATTGAACATGGATGCATGACGATCCCTAGTCTATACGAAAATATACACTATGTTTGCAGATTCATAAGACTTAATAGTTGTGTTTTGTTTATCAGGAATGTAGTACATAACATGATGTGATTTCTTAAGTTCTGTTTCACCTGTTGAGTGAGTTAAAATCTATGATACACTATATAGTTATGTTTTGTAATAGATTTGGGCTTTAGAATTTGATACATATATGCCATGAGACTAAATGAGTAGATCCTTTTGCAATTTTGAAATGGGACAATGTTTACAATTTGTACTGTAAAAATTAGGAACAGTATCTTAGTATATCTGTGTGTATCACCTTGCTAGTTCATTTTTTTCCCTTCATTTAACTCTGTTTTTCAAAATTTCATATGTGAATACTTTTTAATCTCATCTGACATAAATCCTACATAATTGCTTTTGGAGTATAAATAGGGAGAGCATATGCAGTGTGATGTGAAGAAGGTATTGAAAAGCATATTTAGTACACCAAACAATGTGAATGCTAGACAGGAAGTTACCTATCCACTGGAGCATGTGATGAGAACCGTAGGGAGGAAACTGAACGATGTGGGTAGATCCACTCCCCACACTGCAGTATGACTGTACCTTGCTTGACCAGTCAACTTACAAGAGATCATAGGTGCTGGGTAATGTACTTAAGCATCTGCAAACTACATCAGTGTTGTGACTGAGATTTGTAATTTTTTTTATCAATTGTAAATGAATCTTCTAGGTCTTTAAGTATGTTGGTTAGTTTGTATGGACAATTAGCAAATAGTGTGGAAGATATTTACTAGTATAGACAAAATAACAAGAAGTATACATGTCCACTTTCATACACTGATTTTGGTCCTGAAGCTACTTGATAATGTCATCATTCAAAGCTATTTATGACTCTGTTTACTTGTATTTATCCTGAGTACTGCAATACTGTATCTGACTGGAACTTGAGTTGTGGGCAGACTCATGCCCATGGTCATCACAACTGTGTGTGTGTGTGTGTGTGTGTGTGTGTGTGTGTGTGCGCACTCAATAAGAGATGCAACTACTGATTGAGGCTATAATTACTCTTTACATATAATTGAACTTATTGATGTGGTTATGAACTTTATTCATTTTATTGTGGCAAAACATTTTTTGCTGATTTGTACCCGATGTGGTGTGGATCATGGGTCGGTCCCACACTGTAAGCTTAGGCCCTAATATTTGTTTAATTCTTTTGTCCTTTCATGAGTCAACAACAACATACCCTTATGTACTCGTTTATGTGGCTGATTGATTCTTTGCTATAATCCTACTCATGACTGAGTATATTCTTCTGATCTGTACCCATCATTGTGAGTTTTTCGAGTCGGCTCACTCGTTGTACACTTAGGCTCTGGATTTTTTTCTCTTCTCTTTTGAAGATTTTGAAGGTGTGATTTTATGGTAATAAACTTGCAATTTGTACTTCTAGTAATTTACCTTATCACTGTATTTATTTCTAGAGTTTAGTATTATAATGTTCAGTTTTGATTTTGTAATTTTTGTCTTGTGACAGTATGTTCCACAGATCTGAAAATCTGAATGCCATGTCCTGATATATGTACAAATTATGACTTGTAAAGTAAATATTTTTCTTATGTTTTCTGTAATATGTTACATATCAGATACTTCTGTGCGTCTGTATTCTATCTTTTGGCATCATTGTGTACACAATTTGGTTAACCTTATAGTCTGACATTTGAAAATTATAATATATTTGGCACACTTAAAATTCCTGTTATTAATTGCGCAATCTGGTGATGTTTACTATGCTTATTCCAGGATTCATTTATAAAATAATCATATAAATTGGCAGAGATTCATTTGCCAAGAAAATTTGTAAACTCTTTTGAATATTGTTAGTACTGCAGAACGGATTAGTAGTGGGCAAACTTCTGACTTGACCAGAAATGTTTTGATGTTTGACAATAACAATGTACTTTTTGATTTTGAAGTGGAAATTGTACAGACAGTGTGATATAGGAAAATGTGAAAGAATAAAAATTACAGAAACAGAAATTACTTCTCAGGCAATTCTTTCAAAAGTTGTTATGTCAACTGGAACCATGACAATCTATAATATCAAAAAAATTCAGCTTCAAGAATCAACCTCTAGATGTGAAGAACTAAAACCAAAAACAAGAAAATAAGATAAGTAAAAAGTTTATAGTAAATCTTACTCCTTTCAAAGCTTATTAAAAGAGTTAATTATGAAGTGAGTGACAATCAACAAACGATGTGAGGGAGGGGTAGATTACAAACTCTATTATGTTCTTATTGTAAGTGGTCCAGTTTCTGTGTGTATTTATAAGGCTAATTATAGAATTAATAAGTGTGGAAATTTTCTGTATATCTATGCAGTTGACTAAATGTTATGCCATTTCTGACACCTACCCACTTTGAATGGATCTCTCTCTGGTAATGACTTGTACACTGGAAGCTCAACATAGTGCTGACACCTCTCAGTGAGCTAATGAGCATACTTATTAAGAGTGAAAAGAAGATAATTTTGCTCCGGAATGTTAAAAATTAGGATATATGTATTACCTTGCACTATAGAACTTGCATACCATACAATACTTTGATTTTCGTGCATTTACTGTCAAAAAACGAGGATAATCTGATGTACATAAGAAATCATCAGCATGCAACAGCCTGAAAAATTAGAAAATGTAAGTTACAAAAGAGTGTATGTTTCTATTTCAAATAACGGTGTTAATAAACTGATGGCTACTGACTACAGAGAAATATTTTCTATAAAAATATATGTGACATATTATGCTATTCACAAAAAGGATTTTTTGTTATCCCTTTTAAAGATTTCAAAATATAAATATCACAGTAAAATGTATCATAATGTACGAAGTCGATCAGACAAAATATTTTTATCTTCAAAATAAGTAACTTAAGTTTGTATTTTATAATAGATTAAAATGTTTTATGGTGCTATCAGGTTACCACACTGAAGACATGATCAAGACACTGAAAATACAATTTACTGTTATATTACACAAAACAAGTTGCAGCTGCCAGAATGAGATTTTCATTCTGCAGAGGAGTGTGCGCCGATATGAAACTTCCCGGCAGATTAAAACTGTGTGCCGCACCGAGACTCGAACTCGGGATCTTTGCCTTTCGTGGGCAAGTGCTCTACCAACTGAGCAACCCAAGCACGACTCATGCCCTGTCCTCACAGCTTTACTTCTGCCAGTACCTCGTCTCCTACCTTCCAAACTTAACAGAAGCTCTCCTGCAAACCTTGCAGAACTAACACTCCTGAAAGAAAGGATATTGCGGAGACATGGCTTAGCCACAGCCTGGGGGATGTTTCCAGAATGAGATTTTCACTCTGCAGTGGAGTGTGCGCTGATATGAAACTTCCTGGCAGATTAAAACTGTGTGCCAGACCGAGACTTGAACTCGGGACCTTTGCCTTTCGCGGGCAAGGGCTTCACCAACTGCACTGCCATGTCTCTGCAATATCCTTTGTTTCAGGAGTGTTAGTTCTTCAAGGTTCGCAAGAGAGCTTTTGTTAAGTTTGGAAGGTAGGAGACGAGGTACTGGCAGAAGTAAAGCTATGAGGACGGAGCATGAGTCATGCTTGGGTAGCTCAGCTGGTCGATCACTTGCCCGCGAAAGGCAACAGTCCCAAGTTTGAGTCTCGGTCCAGCACACAGTTTCCATCTGCCAGGAAGTTTCAAGTTGCAGCTGGTTTTGTACTTTGTCCATTATAAATACTATTTTACATTGTAATCTCATATCTAGCATGATTACATAAATTTTGTGTGAACAAAAATGTAAAAACTAATTATTGTGAAATTATAAAATTATGGGATGTTCTTGGTTTTATAATGAGTTGCCACACAATGCTCATCAAAAACTAGCCCTTCTGATAATTAGTGAATAGGACAATGTTAGATGATTACATATGGCTGATTCTATGGGAGCCAGATTGAAGATCCATACCTTCCAAATGAATAGAAAGGAAAAATAACCAGTAAGATGATGACATGTCAAAGAAATAAAAAGACTGTCACTCTAACGAGTTCAATATTGTTAAAAAATTACATCTTCGAATTATTGGCAAATTCTGAATGATAATCTAGAAATCTGTGGCACTGACAGTAGCTCAACAAAATGTTTGAATTCCTTGTTTTAACATCAGAAAATAAGCAGAAATAACGTGAGTAACAATAAAGAAATTTCTAAGTGCATTACTAAAGAGCTACTTTACTCTCAGATTACTTATAGAAAGAAAACAAAATGCCACACTTTGCCGATTTCAGTTTTTTATTACCACACACAATAAACTACTAGGTAATGAAACAAAGAAACCAAAAACATTTTCTTTGGTAATGTATAGTCAAACAGTACCTTATGAAAGCCGGCTGGTGTGGCCGTGCGTTTCTAGGCGCTTCAGTCTGGAACCGTGTGACCGCTACGGTCGCAGGTTAGCTTCAGAGGGAATCCTGCCTCGGGCATGGTTGTGTGTGATGTCCTTAGGTTAGTAGGTTTAAGTAGTTCTAAGTTCTAGGGGACTGATGACCACAGATGTTACGTCCCACAGTGCTCAGAGCCATTTGAACCATTTTTGAACTTTATGAAAATGATAATTAGACATCCTGCACCAAATATCACACTCAAGAGTTAGAATATACCTCTAGTGATAATGCTTGTGTCAACCATATGGTGTTTTTTTTTTTCTGGTTTTGAGTCATTAACTCATTTGCAGTTATTAATGTCGTGCACTGGTGTAATACAGTGGTGGTTGATACGGAAAGATGTGCTATGTGGAACATTGGTATACCAAACTCTATACCAGAGAGCCTTATTGTTCATATACCAGAAGGATGTGCACATTTTGTTGTGTAAGAATGTATAAATGAAATGCTGTCATTTAAGATAATATAACTACAATACTAGGAGCAGTGTTGTAATCATGCCACAAGTCACAGACTGAAAGACTTGACACAATGTGTCAAGTAAAAATTGTAGCCCAAATTCCGAAAGAATTGTGGAATCTTCTAGGTGTAAAGAATTGTGGAATCTTCTAGGTATAAACTTCTGGTCGAATACTTAGCCCAGGGGTCCTCAAAGTATGACCCACAGGCCAAAACTGAACCGCGAATACCATCAACCCAGCCCACAGTAATGGCTCAGACATGCATGATACTCGACCCACCATGATTTTTTTGTTACAGTCAATCCTTGCTTATCATGCGCCTCCCATTACAGGTAATTTATCTCAATGAGTAGAAGAAAATGCAAGAAATTGCCTTGCCTAATGAAGGCTATTTTGCATTAGGAGCCTGTTTGGTGTAATTTATTTTAGTCTTTAATAACCATTTCAGAAACGCCTTCTGGCCTTGATGGGTCTTTTTGGCCACTGTAAAAGAACATTAAGTCATGCATTCCCCCATAAACTACCACTCTGTAAAGCAGAAGCTCCAACGATGCTGTATTCCGTTAGCTGTGTTGATCACAATGTGCCTCACACAGCGATTGTTGTCACCCATACTACTACTCAGGATTTCACTACGATGTTGCAAACTCTTTACAACAATGTTGCAAGATCTTTCCTTCGCCGGTACATGGTAACCCACATTTTCCCTTGCACTGTCTGTTTATGAACTGCAGTTTCCATTTGTCATTGATAACTAACATGAATTCATTTAAGACGCTAGTGTGGCAGCAGCTGTGCGTGCCATGAATTTAATTAACAATAACACTATGTTCCATTTTCAACAGACTTTGAAGCACAGGCATAAACAAATATCTTTAAACAGCTTCCTTTAAAATATATTGCACTATAAATAAAAAATTACAATACTGTATTACAAATCTGTTTGAGTACCAATTTCTTTTGGAATTCAATGCATTGATTCCTACAGACAAAGTATTTCAATTAATGAGGGTTAATGATGAGTAATATTCAGCAACGAATCATGCTCATTATGTGAAGTAACACTCTACAGTGTAAAATTTACAATGTGGATAAATTGTACAAAATACTTACAATCACTGGCTGTTTTTATATTATGACCAGTTAAGAAGCACATTTATTGAGAACTGTAGATTAAAACTGAAGAAATTGGAAAAACGTAGGAAATTAAGGAGATTGGACATGGAAGAGCTGAAGGAACCAGAGATTGTTGACAGCTTCAGAGGGAACATTGCACAATGGTTGACTAGAACAGGGGAAAGGAATACAGTAGAAGACAAATGCGTAGCTTTAAGAGACTATAACAGGGGAAAGGAATACAGTAGAAGAAAAATGTGCAGCATTAAGACAAGATACTGAAGGAAACAGAGGATAAAATAGCTAAAAAGACAAGGTATAGCAGGAATCCTTGGATAACAAAAGAGATACTGAATTTAATTGATGAAAGGAGAAAATTTATAAATGGAACAAATGAAGTGGGTGAAAGCGAATACAAACATTTAAAAAAATGAGACTGACAGGAAGAGCAGAACCGGTAGGCAGGAATTGTTAGAGGACAAAGAGGAAGCATTTGAAAATGTTGACTGCAATACTCCTTTCAAATCCTGAAGGTAGCAGTGGTAAAATACTGGAGTAAAATGCTGTTTACAACTTGTCCCACTACCAGGCAGCAGTGTCAAGGGGCACAAAAGGGAAGCAGTGACTGAGAAGGGAGTGAGACAAGGTTGCAGCCTACCCCGGAAGCAGTGACTGAGAAGGGAGTGAGACAGGGTTGCAGCCTACCCCTGATGTTATTCAATCTGTACGTTGAACAAGCGGTAAAGGAAACAAAAGAAAAATTTGGAATACAAATTAAAGTTCAGGGAGAAGAAATAAAAACTCTGAGGTTTGTTGATGACATCGTAATTCTGTCAGAGACAGCAAAGGACTTGGAAGAGCAGTTGAATGGAGTGTACAGTGTCCTGAAAGGATGATATAATATGAACATCAACAACTGCAAAACAAGGATGAAACTTCCTGGCAGATTAAAACTGTGTGCCGGACCGAGACTCAAACTCGGGACCGTTGCCTTTCGCGGGCAAGTGCTCTACCAACTGAGCTCTCCAAGCATGATTCACACCCTGTCCTCACATCTTTACTTCTGCCAGTACCTCGTCTCCTACCTTCCAAACTTTACAGAAGCTTCTCCTGTGACCTTGCAGAACTAGCACTCGTGAAAGAAAGGATATTGCGGAGACATGGCAGTGCAGTTGGTAGAGCACTTGCCCGCGAAAGCCAAAGGTCCCACGTTCGGTCTCGGTCTGGCACACAGTTTTAATCTGCCAGGAAGTTTCATATCAGCACACACACTCCGCTGCAGAGTGAAAATCTCATTCTGCAAAACAAGAATAAGGGTATGCAGTCAAATTGAATCAGACGATGCTAAAGGAAGCAGATTAGAAAATGAGACACTTAAAGAAGTCCATGAGTTTTACTATTTGAGCAGCAAAATAACTGCTGATGGCCAAAGCAGAGAGGATATAAAACATAGACTGCCAATGGCAAGAGAAGTATTTCTGAAGAAGAAAAATTTGTTAACATTGAATGTAGATTTAAGTGTTTGGAAATCTTTTCTGAAGGTGTTTGTATGGAGTGTAGCCATGTATGGAAGTGAAACATGGACGATAAACAGTCTAAATAAAAAGACAATAGAAGCTTTCAAAATGTGGCGCTACAGAAGAATGCTGAAGATTAGAAGAGTCGATCATGTAACTAATCAGGTGGTATTGAACAGAATGGGGAGCCAAGGAATCTGTGGCAAAACTTGACCAAAAGAAGGGATCGGTTGATAGGACATATTCTGGACATCAAGGGACCACAAATTTAGTATTGGAAGAAAGTGCAAATGGTAAAAATCATAGATGGAGACCAAGAGATGAATACAGTAAGCAGATTCAGAATGATGTAGGTTGCAGTAGTTATTCCAAGATGAAAAGGCTTGCACAAGATAAGAGTATCATGGAGAGCTGCAACAAACCAGTTTTTGGACTGTAGACCACAACTACAAAATAATGTAGTTGAACACTTTAACTGTAATTAATTATATGAGAGTTCCTGAAAATTTACTGTAGCCAAGTGACATACAAAAGCAATTCACACAGTAAAATTAAAGAGACTTATGTTGCTGTAACTTAACACTTACAACTGTTCGCAGTTATGGATCAAGTTTACTAGCGGAAATTATCTGCAGTGACTTCAAATGTTCAGCAGTTAGTTTTGATTTGAAAATATTTTCTGTACATTTATTTTGGAGACACCCCCCCCCCCCCCCCCCACAGACATCCCCCCCCCCCCCCCCCCCCACAGACATAAGTAGTGGCAAAAGTGGAGGAAAGTCACAAGCAAACTTACACAACTGATCAGACTGTGTGAGTGGAAGATTCTTATAAAATTACAGTAATGATGAATTTAAATAGTTGTCTTCATAAATCTTGCTACATTGTAAATCAACCATTTCCATTTGAAGTCTGGATCAAAAGTTTCTATATTGGTATTAAAAGAATTTTGAAAAATCTTGGTATATTTGCAATTGCATCAAAATCTGAAAATCAATACTCAAAATTTATTTTTAAAGAACTCATCAGTGAAATCTACCAAAAATGTGTGAAACAATTTTTGGTCAGTTGAGACTGAAACAAAACAGCTTTTTTGTGTAAAGGATTTAATATGAGTGTAGAAATCAGGCCTTAGCTGGTTTTTCTCCTTGTAATTTAAATTATGTACTTTTAATTTGCATAAAATTATAACTTCAACAACCACTCATTTGTGTGCACCGACCGAGACTCGAACTCGGGACCTTTGCCTTTCGCGGGCAAGTGCTCTACCATCTGAGCTACCGAAGCACGACTCACGCCCGGTCCTAACAGCTTTACTTCTGCCAGTATCTCGTCTCCTACCTTCCAAACTTTACAGAAGCTCTCCTGCAAACCTTGTAGAACTAGCACTCCTGAAAGAAAGGATACTGCGGAGACATGGCTTAGCCACAGCCTGGGGGGATGTTTCCAGAATGAGATTTTCACTCTGCAGTGGAGTGTGCGCTGATATGAAACTTCCTGGCAGATTAAAACTGTGTGCACCGACCAAGACTCGAACTCGCACTTGCCCGCGAAAGGCAAAGGTCCCGAGTTCGAGTCTCGGTCGGTGCACACAGTTTTAATCTGCCCGGAAGTTTCATATCAGCGCACACTCCACTGCAGAGTGAAAATCTCATTCTGGAAACATCCCCCAGGCTGTGGCTAAGCCATGTCTCCGCAGTATCCTTTCTTTCAGGAGTGCTAGTTCTGCAAGGTTTGCAGGAGAGCTTCTGTAAAGTTTGGAAGGTAGGAGACGAGATACTGGCAGAAGTAAAGCTGTTAGGACCGGGCGTGAGTCGTGCTTCGGTAGCTCAGATGGTAGAGCACTTGCCCGCGAAAGGCAAAGGTCCCGAGTTCGAGTCTCGGTCGGTGCACACAGTTTTAATCTGCGAGGAAGTTTCATATCAGCGCACACTCCACTGCAGAGTGAAAATCTCATTCTGGGAACCACTCATTTGGTTTGTAACTCTGCCAAAGGACGATTCCTTTCATTCAAGAAAATTGTGATTGTTGTTCATAGCTCAAGAAATTACATCACAGCTTTTCCACAGCAAAGGCACTGTACTACTGTATAAGATGGTAAGTCAATATCTTCAATAAACTCAAGGAATTGACAATGATTGAGTGACTGTAACATTGTATAATTAACAGCAGACATGACTGGCTTTACAATTTCTGACATATCCAAACATTTTCTGCACAAAGACTGTTGATGAATGATGCAATGCACTATTAAGTTTTGACCCACCGTCATTTTCTACCAACTCTGACACAAGAGCAATAAAATCTTTATTTTTATCTTTTTTTTTCTACACATTTTTCTGTCACTTTCAGATGTAATACACTTTAAGTTTTCCACTAAACAGTATTTTCTCCTCCTCTAAATATTTCTTCCCCAATGGTCATGGCCTAAATGCTGTGAACATCAGGAGGCTCTTCATACACTTCATAATTTTTGTTTATCCTTCGAATAAAAATTAACACCTGTGCAATACCCGAAACATCTGTTGACTCATCCACAGCGAAAGAAAACTACTCTGAGTGTCAAGTTTTCTCATACAATTGAGTTAGTATATTTTCAGCAATATCACTTACTCTTCGACGCACAGTTTTTTGCTGACAAACAAGTGTTTTTACATAGATCAGCTTTCTCTGGGCACATTTCTTCAACTGATGCAAGCATGAAACCCTTTATTAATTCACCATCAGTAAATGACACAAGGAAGTTACAAGTTTTTTTGAAAGGGCATTACAATGACCAGCAAGAGTAATATTTATTTGCAGCAATCTATATGAAAAGACATTAAGGCTACATCTGAAGATCAAACAATAAGCTCTTGACTGCATAACGACAACTGCAGTACCACTCCAGTACTAGTGTATCAAGTCTCAATAAAACTTAAGAGAGTCTATAGGTAGGTCTTGGTCCTTGGGAATGCTTTACACTTTGAAAATAGCCACTAAACAAGATGAGACTTCTTTGTCAACTGGCAGGTACTGAAAATGCTCTTGCCAACAAAGATAATCAGTTCATAACATTAAATATGTGTTGATATCAAAACACCATAGACAAGGAAACCCAGCAGAGTGAGTGATGAAAGAACTATGCCATCTTTGTCAGACCTTTTCTTCCAACAAACATCTGAGATGGGCTAACTTAACACCCGACTCCAAAAAAATTTTAAACAAATTACCTCATTTGAGTACATCATGGGTGAAAAATAATTATTTAAGCCATTACTTTCCTTATTAGCTTGGCAACCTTCTGAGAATAGTAAATTGTTCATTGATGCTAGGTTAGTGTTTCAATCTTTTGATTCTACATGCTAACAGAGGTTTGTCAAAATATGACAATAAAGCTATTGAACCAATGTTTTGTACTGGTGGATCAGTAATGGCAAAAAGTCATGTTAGAACTGCCAAAATCAGTACAAAGACTAGAAATATTTTGCTTGTATGAGGTGCCTTTAGTAATAAGCAAAATCCCTCATCCCAAGGCCTTATTGTTGAAAGACCTGTCACATGAATCATTAAAGAGCAGTATAGTGTAGACCATACAAAACAAGTTTTGCATCCGAAATAAGTGTAGGGCAGACAAACATAATGTTAGTTACCAATTTTTTGTATTTTTTCTAAGTTCTTTACTGACTATTAGTACAGTTGCAATATTTTTTTTAGGAAAAGTGTTATTGATTTAGGAATTTACTGATCCATACTCAAACTGTAATTTCCAGAAATAAACTCACTATGAATATATCAGGCTATTGTGTAATGGTGGACACCTAATCCAAGTGCACGTATCATATTGTCCTAGAGAAGAGTAATGATATGAAGTCTATGTTGCAATATGAGTGAATTGTATGGATCTCAGTTAAGTACAATAGTGGGAACTGGAACATACTGATAAGGAAGACGCACATCTCCTGTTCTATAGGATCGTGACCATTTCTATCCTCTGGGCCATGCAAACAAGCCCTGCTTGCAGACTGATTATGGGGTTGTGGGGGGTGGGGTGGGGGTGGTGGGTGAGACTGTCTGTCTGTCTGTGAGGACTGACTGGTATCATCTCTTTGGTTCCAATTTTCTATTTTCTTTTCCTTGCCACACAGTCCAAACACTGCCCTCAGCCACTCTATTCACAAAGACAATACCACTGTGCAAACTTGTCCCATTTATGTTCAAATCTTCAATAATACATATTTTGTAAGCCCATTTCATATCTAATCACTCAAAGACCTTGCTTAGGGAGGGAGTGCAGTATTACTCAGAAACCATGTTAAGTGAAATTTTCCTCCAGATCCCCAAAGGCCATGTTTAAAGAAGAAGTACAACATTATTCAAAATTTGTTTTTTCTACAGAGTTGTGGCATTTTTCATATTTTTATGGGGAAGGTACAGCTCGAAACAAGATTTAGAAAGATATAGGCACTACAAATACAGTTCTGTCAGCCCACAATTTAAGCTCATAAAATAACACACTCGTATAATGGCTTATATTCCACTACAGATATGAAATGGTGCTAAAACAAATTGTTAATGATACAGAAGGTAAATTTTGATAGTCTGGTGCGTGAACCATTTACAAGCGCAAGTGAACTGTTGTAAAATAATGTAGATGTATCAACAATCATATAGGACCATGGGCAGTTCTGGTCGAGATTGCTGTGTTGTAGGCAGTGGTACCCTCCAGTTGTACTGAATAAAATGTAAGTTCTTGTATCAGTAATATTTAGGTACTGCTATATCTGGAGTTGTGCAAGAGAATGGACTCCATATCTGAAATGTGGGATGCATTCAAATTTAGGGATCTGTAATGTCCCCTTGATGGTTCTATTATGCTGAATGCTGCTGGAAAAGGCACACTGAACCTTAAGGAGTAGTATGTACTTCACATTGCACTGTGCGAAGCATTCTATAGAAATTATAAACAATCCTTAATTTGAATGAGGATGTTTGTAATGTCTGATAGTACTAGATGGATCAGTATTGAAATATAAAGCTTGGATGCTTAACAGGAACTGTTCCCTTCTAGTAGTACACATAACTACTTGAAACTAAACGTTGTTACAAGAAATATAAAACTGTGTATCACTGATGGGTCATGCGGACCAATACTGCAAATTTCTCAGGTAAAAATTGTGCCTGTAAGAACAAACATGGAATAAGTGTCTTGCCATATTTCTGTTAGCAAGTTTACACTTTGAGAAAAGGAACTCAGTACTTCCATTAAATTGTTCACAGCTCGTGGTTTAGTGGTTAGCATTGCTGCCTCTGGATCATGTGGACACGCGTTCAATACCTGGGGATTTTCTCCACTCGGGGACTGGGTGTTTGTGGTGCCATCATTTCATCACCATTCAGCAAAATGGCGAGACTGGACAGTGAAAAGATTGGGAATTTGTAGGGGCATTGACAACCATGCCATCGAATGCCCCACAAGCCAAAAAACATCACCACAAGGACTGTGAATATTTAACAGAAATTGTACTGTACTTGGGTTGCAGTTTTAATACCTGATTACAGTCTGAAGTGTTATACTGCAGAAAACGGAGAGGAAGAAGATGTGTTCCTATTTCTGTTAAAAACTGTGTCATGTGTAATTCAATTAATGTACATGATTTTTATCTAAACTAATATTCTGAAGCATTTGTCATTGAGCTGTCAGTAAATAATTCTTGTTGTTAACTGTAGCGATATATGGGGCACCTTCTGATAATCTCGGAATCTTCATTATTAGTAAAATATTGAATGGTCTCTTTGACCATGGTGGTCAGAGATGTAGTATTAATCCACATCTATATTTATACTCTGAAAACCACTGTTCAATGCATCGCAGAGGGTACATGCCTTTGAACCAGTTACTAAGGTTTCTTTCCATTCCATTCACATATGGAGTGTGGGGCAATCTCCTTTATAGACTGACTGCACTTCTCAAGTATTCTACCAATAAATCAAAGCCTGCTACCTGCTTTACCCACAACTGAGTCTGAGATCATTCCATTTCATATGCTTACAAAGTGTTACACCCACACATTTGTGTGTGTTGGCTAATTTCAGCTGTGACTCACTGATACTGTAGTCATTTATCAAGATCTGACTGAATATTTATGCAGCTTTTTTCAGACAGTACTTCATTATAAGTAACCACATTATCTGTAAAAAGTATGAGGTTATTATTAATATTATCTGCAAGTTCAGTCATATGATATTTGCCACAATAGAACTGAGCTTCAATAGAAGATAGTCGGACACATAAATGAAGAAACAATTGAGGTGTTTAAATCATGCTTCAAAATGTGAACTGGAGACATCTACATCTACACGGCTACTCTGAGCCCCACATTCAAGTGACTGGCAGAGGCTTCAATGAACCACTTTCACACTATTTCTCTACCATTCTATTCTTGAGCAGCACATGGGCAAACTGAATACTTAAATCTTTCCAAGTAAGCTCTGATTTATCTTATTTTGTTACAATGATTATTTCTTCCTATGCAGGCAGGAATCAAAAAAATTATTTTCACATTTGGAGGAGAAAATTTGAGATTGAAGTTATGTGAAAAGATCTTACCACAACACCTTTGTTTTAAAGATTACCAGCCAAGCTCACAAACCATAGCTGTGACAGTCTTACCACTGTTTATTATTTGTAATCAGGAGAACAAGAACTCTTCAGAAAATTTGCACTCTTTATTGTCTATTAGTTAATAACTTGCTGTTTTGTTTGACATAAAATTAAATATAGGATATATAAAACCAATACTGACTAGAGATAGGCAAGAAATTACACATTTCTTCAAACCTTAGTTCCTAGCATTTTTTTTCTCTCTAATCTTGCTACAGCTTTACATGACGTGCTTTCCTTTCTGCAAAAGAATCTATTACCTCATCAAATTTCATCAAACATTCTACTACATAAAAAATCGAAATGTTGTTACCTAATACTGAAAAATCTGTTAATACAAATAATACCCAAGACTGGTGTGGTGAGACTGTTTTGGCACAAATGGCAATTTTTATAAAACGACAGAATATAATCCAAAAAGTACCAATATCAAATGCGTGTTAGGCCTACTACAAGCAAAACGCTTGATGTTAGAAAATAGTTTCACTGTTCATTTATACGCACCAGCTTCTCAAGCATGAGATCGAAAAGTAGTATTACGAAATTTTTATATAAATTTGGAATCGCCTTATTCTTCCATAATTTGCATGATGTCACCATTTGTTCTCCTTCGTCGTTCTAACAAACAATCTTGTCATCACCAATTCTGTAGCTATTGCTACCACTGTCAAAATTTGTTCACCAATTAACTTCACTAACCCTGCCAGAATCACAGGTTTAGTTATCCCGCGATTATTTCCCGGTTAGGCATTATTACGTGTTCGAACAACACGTTTTCCGCATTACTTCCAGAATAGAACTTATGCGGCTGCTAGCCGGGGACTGTACTACTGGTCCGTACTAGTGTAGCGATCTGGCCAAAAATTTCCTGTCAAAATTTCATTTTCTTGGACACGCCGAGAAGATAATACGTGATCTTTCTCACCTGTTATTCCTGTCAATCGTTTATTTCCATTCTGGTAGTCTGAATCTATGGATTTCGCTAGTAATTATAACAATGCTGATCTTTCGCAAACCCAATCAACCACATAATCAGACAGCAATTGGCATTCAACCGTTCGGCTTTACTCCCTCAGCTCGTATAGCCCCGTCCCCTTTTGTCTGCGGAAAGTTTATTTCTAGATACGACGAGGATTCTCCTGACAGAGACATCACGTACACTACGCATGCATTCAAAAGTCAACTTATGATTCATTCAGAAATCAACTTAAAGTGTGTTCAAAAATGTTCACAACCAACATTGAAGCATTTCAAAATCATATGAATAATCGCTAGACAAACATGCGCTGGATACTAGGTGCTTTGTGAAACAAGTTTTTTTCCTCAAGAATATGAATTTGGCGCCTCCTTTTCCTGGTAGCATCTAGCTGCTTGCCGCGACTGCTTGCACAGCCAACAGCCACATTCCTGTTGCCAGACGCGGGACAATCTACTACTTAAACGTGACTCAACTGCGCAAGTGCATGAGACCGCGCATAAATGCTAAAACAAATCAAATGTAAACAGATGCGACTTCACGCTCACTGGAGGTAATTTGTTGTTATGAAGCACTGCATAGTCTTCCTAAAGCCTTTGACACGTTTTCAATTGGCAGATGCTTGTATGAGCAATGTGTGTCATTGTTATATACGGCGCATTTCCTTTGCAATTTAAGTTATTTTCGTAATGTAATTTCTTAGACTTTCCCGGCATTTGATGACATCTCGTGGAAATCGGGTTTTCTGCCGGATATCAGCGTCTTCCAAACACGATATTTCGACGTCATTACTTGACGTCTTCATCAGGTGATCCCTGAGACTGGCTACTTGCTGGACCGGGTCGCATATTTATGCCTGCCCGGTGCCTGGTGTTCTGTTTGCCGTTCCCTAATCAGTCTGCGCCCGCGAGTCGCGCTATCCTGCCACTCTAGGTGTTCCCTATTCCGTTCGCGCCCACTCCGGCCGCCTCCAACTGCGGTCGTGGCCTCCTGGTGTTGCCTTCTCAGTCCGCACCCATGAGTGGCGCTCCCCTGCCGCTCTGGACATTCCCTATTCCGTCCGCGCCCCCTCTGGCCGCCTCCGACTGCGGCTGAGGTTTCCTGGTGTTCCCTTCTTGGTTCATGCCCACAGTGTGCGGATGTCTGAGGCTCGTTGTTGGTGTTGGAAACATATTTTCTCCAGTATTGCTTCAGCAGTTCAAATGCCGGGTTCCACGCAGTGCTTACCTGGTATCCTGCTTCCCGGTTAATCAGGTTTTGTGCCATCTTTATTTCTATAGATTCAGTGATGACACTATCCCAGAACCTGGGGGGCCGGACCATGACCTTGGTGTTCTCATAATCCATGGAATGTTCCAACTCTAGGCAGTGTTTTGCTACTGCTGATTTTGCGGCCTGCCTTAGCCTGGTATGTCGCTGGTGTTCCTTACATCTGATTTCCACCGTTCTCGTTGTTTGGCCAATAAAGGACATACCACATTCACAAGGAATATTGTAAATGCCAGGCTTCCTTAAGCCCATGTCATCTTTGACTGTTCCAAGTAAAGCCCTGATTTTGCTAGGTGGGCAGAAGACACTCTTGATGTTATGTTTCATTAGTATTCTGCTGATCTTGGCAGAAACAGGCCCAGCATACGGTAAAAATGCCAGCTTCTTGATTTCTTCTGCTTGCTCATTCTCCGGTGTATCCTGACGTCTGGTGGGATGTAGAGCTCTGTGGATGTCCCTGGATGAGAATCCGTTGTTATCAAACACTTTTTGAAGATGTTCAAGCTCCTCTGCCAGGCTGTCAGAATCAGACAGTGTCTGGGCTCGGTGTACGAGTGTTCTAAGCACCCCGGTCTTTTGTGCTCGGTGGTGGCAGCTGTCGGCCTGTAGGTATAAGTCTGTGTGTGTTGGCTTTCAGTACACACTGTGGCTGAAGGTGCCATCCGCTTTCTTCTTCACCAGGACATCCAGAAACAGAAGCTGACCATCCTTTTCTAGCTCCATGGTGAATATAATATTCGGATGCCTTGAGTTCAGGTGGTCCAGGAAGTCTTCCAGTTTTTCGCGACTGTGGGACCAAATGACAAATGTGTTATCAACGTATCTCAGGAAGCATGTTGGCTTGTAAGTGGCAGTTGTAAGAGCCTCGTCCTCGAACTTCTCCATAAACAGGTTGGCCACTACTGATGACAGGGGGCTACCCATCGCCACCCCTTCAGTCTCTTCATTGAATTGACCTCCAGATAGGAAGTAAGTCGATGTTAGAATATGCTTAAACAGATCTAGCACAGCTCCATCAAACTTCTCACTGATTAAGTCAAGCGTGTCCTTAAGGAGCACTCTGGTGAACAGGGACACCACGTCAAAACTGACCATTAAATGTGCATCTGAGAAACGTAGGTTTTTAAGAATTTCCACAAAGTCCAGTGAGTTGCGGATGTGGTGTGCACACTTCCCCACATATGGTGCCAAAATTTTCTTGAGATATGTAGCAGCTGGGTAGGTGGCTCCCCAATATTGCTCACAATGGGTCGTAGTGGTACACCCTCTTTGTGGATTTTAGGTAGTCCATAGAGTCTGGGTGGTACTGGTGTCTTGGATTTCAGTTGTTTGATGACTTTCTCAGGCCAGCCAGTTTCCTTCAGCAGAGACTTGGTTTTTCTGTCCACCCTGTCAGTTGGATCCTGCTCTAGTGGTTTGTAAGCCGGGTCCTCCAGAAGTCGCCGGATCTTCAGGTCATAGTCACCTTTCTGCAGTATGACTGTGGAGTTCCTTTTGTCTGCTGGTAATACCACTATGTCGTCGTCTTCTCATAATCTCCTGAGGGCCATCTTCTCGTCTCTTGAGATGTTAGACTTAAGTGGCCTGGCTCTGGTAAGGGCTCTCTCCGAATCTCTTCAGCCGTACTTGAGGGTAGTGTGTTGACGACTTGATCCACAGAGCTGATGAAATTGGCTACCGGTAGATCTCTAGGAGTGACAGTGAAATTTAGGCCCCTGCCAAGAACTTTCAGGGTGGCGTCATCCGGTGTTCTGTCACTCAAATTTACAATCTTGCGAGTGTCATGATTTTGTTGAACTCTGCTGTTCAGGAGTTCAAATTTTGCCAATTGTCAGGCTGTAGCATTGTTCTTAATGCATGCTGCTGGTGACCAAGACACTCCATCAATTCTGTCCCAATCCTCTCGCGCTAGTTTGGCAGCCATGTACAGACGTAGATGTAACAGCTCCCTGGACGTGACATCAAGTTTATGGTGGATGTCACGGACTCTTTCTCTCACCAGAGTGATGCTGGCTTGGTGTTTCATCCTGTTGGCCGCCCTAGACGTAATATGATGTTTGATTTTGGCAAATACAGGCACCACATCTCCATCTGTGCACCTGAGGAGGAAGTTGAGTGAGCCCACCATGCTCTCTTTGCGTTGTCGCAGCTTGTCCAGTTTCTTCATACTGCAGCACGTTTCCTAGCCGTAGAGTCTTGTGATGTAATTTCTTAGACTTTCCTGGCGATTTGATGACATCTCGTGGAAATCGGGTTTTCTGCCGGATATCAGCGTCTTCCAAACACGATATTTCAACGTCATTACTTGACGTCTTCATCAGGTGATCCCTGAGAGTGGCTGCTTGCTGGACCGGGTTGCATATTTATGCCTGCCCGGTGCCTAGTGTTCTGTTTGCCGTTCCCTAGTCGGTCCACGCAAGCGAGTCGCGCTATCCTGCCGCTCTGGACATTCCCTATTCCGTCCGCGCCCGCTCTGGCCGCCTCCGATTGCGGCTGAGGCTTCCTGGTGTTCCCATCTTGGTTCATGCCCGCAGTGTGCGGATGTCTGAGGCTCGTTGTTGGTGTTGGAAACATATTTTCTCCGGTATTGCTTCAGCAGTTCAAATGCCGGGTTCCACGCAGTGCTTAGCTGGTATCCTGCTTCCCAGTTAATCAGGTTTTGTGCCATCTTTATTTCTATAGATTCAGTGATGACACTATCCCAGAACCTGGGGGTCTGGACCATGACCTTGGTGTTCTCATAATCCATGGAATGTTGCAACTCTAGGCAGTGTTTTGCTACTGCTGATTTTGTGGCCTGCCTTAGCCTGGTATGTCGCTGGTGTTCCTTACATCTGATTTCCACCGTTCTCATCGTTTGGGCAATGTAGGACATACCGCATTCACAAGGAATATTGTAAATGCCAGGCTTCCTTAAGCCCATGTCATCTTTGACTGTTCCAAGTAAAGCCCTGATTTTGCTAGGTGGGCAGAAGACACTCTTGATGTTATGTTTCATTAGTATTCTGCTGATCTTGGCAGAAACAGGCCCGGCATACGGTAAAAATGCCAGCTTCTTGATTTCTTCTGCTTGCTCATTCTCCGGTGTATCCTGACGTCTGGTGGGATGTAGAGTTCTGCGGATGTCCCTGGATGAGAATCCGTTGTTAGCAAACACTTTTTGAAGATGTTCAAGTTCCTCTGCCAGGCTGTCTCAGAATCAGACAGTGTCTGGGCTCGGTGTACGAGTGTTCTAAGCACCCCGGTCTTTTGTGCTTGGTGGTGGCAGCTGTCGGCCTGTAGGTATAAGTCTGTGTGTGTTGGCTTTCGGTACACATTGTGGCTGAAGGTGCCATCCGCCTTCTTCTTCACCAGGACATCCAGAAACAGAAGCTGACCATTCTTTTCTAGCTCCATGGTGAATTTATTCTTGTTTTTTTCTCTCCCTTATGTTTTATTGTTGAAGTATTATTCTGCAGTAGTGGGATACAGTAATATCCTTTGTTAGAGTATCGGTTCTTACCAGTCAAAATTACAAAAATTTAACTGAAAACTAAAACAATGAAAAATTCCCGGAATTCTAAAAATATCCCGGTTTTCTCCTGGATAAAAAAATTCCCGGGTTTTTCCCGGATCTCACAGTTGTCCCAGGTCCTATACACCCTGTTCTCCTGTTGCCTCCAGTAAGAACTGCATCTTGGTCTAATATTTTGTGGAACAATCCAGTAAAGGTTTACTGGGTTGTTCTACAAAATATTTCTTTCTAATTTGTAAAACTGACAAAATAGCCGCTTTGCAAACAGCAACATTTTCCATCTCCTCATGCCTCTTTTTTGGAAAAGAAAAATGGTTGGTGATGGTTCATTTCCTTTCTTCGTCCTCGCCAGATTTTCTTTTAGGGGACATGGTAGAGACATGTTGAGCTGTGGTGTTGCTCTGCCACTCTCGAGTCCTTTTCTTGTAAAGCATCTGGTGAATTTTTCTTACATCTTGCATGGTAGGTTCGTTACACCTTGGTTTACAAAGGGATGTCTACAATCAGGCTTCTTTGGAAAAGCCTTTGCTTTGTATCTGAAACAAAGTCCCACACTCAAGTACGTAGAAGCAGTATCTGTACATGCAGATAAAATAAAAGGGATGATAAGCACGACAAGCTAAGTTAAAAAATCAAGAAGTGTATATAAAAAGGAGTGATTAAACCACATGACTGATAGAAAATTTCACTCCTTTCTCCAGTGGTTGCTCAAAATTCTCCCCAATGGACAACTTCAGTGTAACTGAAACTGGGAGCAATCTGGCAACTGTGTAAATGAAGTGCATAATATAACTACATGCGGCCACGTGCACTCCTTGCTGCTCCCTGCGATATCTCCTGCATTTAATACAAATTTTCTACACTTTTCCTATGCACTACACTTTTCCTTTGTTTCCATACAGCTACGAGTTTCAATTTTACAGGAACTGTCCATTAAATTGGTCAGACTACACCACTGTGTAGAGGAGAACATAGACTGTACCACAAATTAGTTGAGATTCTGTGATAACAATTAATGTCAACACAGTTTTCACTACATAACACTGCTTTAGTAATACTTTTCATGTTCTTATCTTTCAGATTTGGAAATATTTCTCTTTCACTGATCAGGGTGCCTTTTCCATTTCTGGGAGGGACTGTCGCCCTCAGTTTGGTTCTGGTCATTTGTAACTACTACTACAGACTTAAATTCTTGAAGAATTCCTACTATTTCAATTATTCCCACTCCATTTGTACCAGCTTCTTCATTTAAACCATCCACAAAATCACTCATATTCTACGAAAATCTCATGTAAATACACCAACAAACACACTGTTGATCAGCTGAACAGTATTTATTGGAGCATTTTTCGACAATGCGCCAGCAACAAGAGCTTCATTGATGCATATTGCATTCACTACAGAGCAGCCAAAATAGCTCTGAATAATTAAAATATACCTTATAATTGTAATAAACTGAAAGACAGCTTTGAATGTCTAGACTGGTAAGTCTGTAGCTTGGCATCCCGACATGGTATGGTGACCACTGTGCCTGTCGAACTTGGCCCCTTTCACAAGCATTGTTCATTTAGGAGGCTTTGCAGTCAAAAACAACGAGCACTTAGTGGCTTTAGCAACTGAACATGATTTTCTACAGCCTTTATCAATGATGTATAGTGGATTTTGCACCCTGAAATCTATTCCATCACATAGGAACTGAAAAAAATCTGTACAGCTATGTGCCCAACTCAAAATCAATTAAAAATGTATTTAGGGCTTTTGTATCTGGGCTATGCACTACACCAGAATTCCCAACTTTTTAAAATGAATATAAAATTTTTCTATTGAAAATTTTTTAAAATTCCTGTTAAAATTATTTTTGTCTCATGTTACTGATGAGTTAGGCAGTTTGTTACACCAAATCACACCATTGAGAAATGGACTTCAGTCTAATGTTTCTAATTTTGCTATTTGCCAAAAATAGGCAAATTTTGTCCAGGAGTTGTTGTTATGTACATTCCTACACTTCCTTGTTTCATCTGATTAACTGAAATTGATGCAAAGAATATGCTGTTAATTATTTATGTTGCACAGACACTTGAATGTATAAATCTTATTGACCTCTGTAACAACAATATTCTGTTTGAATGTATTTCTGTTGCACATCCCCTAAGTCAATGCAGTGGTTAAAAAAAGGATATAGACAGATTGTTAGTGGTTGGCTAGGGACTATTCTTGACAGCTAAATACGGGGAAATACAAGATACACCTGATATTTCCACATACAAACTTACCATAGTTTACTCACCAAAGATCAAATTAGTTACCAGTTTCTGTTGCCAATATACACTGAAGCACCAAAGAAACTTGTATAGTCATGTGTATTCAGATGCAGAGACATGTAAACAGGCAGAATAAGGCACTGTGGTCGGCAACACCTATATAAGGCAACAAGTGTCTGGCACAGTTGTTAGATTGGTTACTGCTGCTACAATGGCAGGTTATAGAGATTTAAGTGAGTTTGAACATGGTGCTATAGTTGGCACGCAAGTGATGGGACACAGCATCTCCGAGGTAGCAATGAAGTGGGGATTTTCGCGTACGACCAATTCACAACTTATTGTGAATATCAGAAATCTGGTAAAACATCAAATCTCTGACATAGCTGCTGATGGAAAAGATCATGTAAGAATGGGACCAACAATTACTGAAGAGAATTGTTCAATGTGACGAAAGTGCAACCCTTCTGCAAACTGCTGCAGATTTCAATGCTGGGCCCTCAACAAGTGTCAGTGAACAAACCATTCAACGAAATGTCGTCGACATGGGCTTTCGGAGCTGAAGGCCCACTCTTGTACCATGAATGACTGCACCACATAAATCTTTACACCTCGCCTGGGCCCGTCAACATTGGCATTGGACTGCTGATGACTGGAAACATGTTGCCTGGTCGGACGAATCTCGTTTCAAATTGTATCGAGCGGATGGACATGTGCGGGTATGAAGACAACTTCATGAATCCATAGATCCTGCATGTCAGCAAGGGACTCTTCAAGCTGGTGGAGGCTCTGTAATTGTGTGGGGCTTGTGCATTTGAAGTGATATGGGACCCCTGATACGTCTAGATAGGACTCTGACAGGTGACACGTACGTAAGCATTCTGTCTGATCACCTGCATCCATTCATGTCCACTGCGCATTGCGACAGACTTGGGCAATTCCAGCAGGACAATGTGACACCCCACACATCGTGAACTGCTACAGAGTAGCTCCAGGAACACTCTTCTGAGTTTAAATACTTCCAATGGCCACCAAACACCCAGACATGAATATTATTGAGCATATCGGAGATGCCTTGCAACATGCATTCAGAAGAGATCTCCACCCCTCGTACTCTTATAGTTTTATGGACAGCCCTGCAGGATTCATGGTGACAATTCCCTCCAGCATTACTTTAGAAATTAATCAAGTCCATGCAATGTCATACTGCAGCACTTCTGCGTGCTCGGGGGTGCCCTACACAATATTAGGCAGGTGTACCAATTTCTTTGGCTCTTCAGTGTACTATTTATATTATTTACATAGGAGTGATAAGAAGAGTCAGTTATCAATGCCAATAACTGAGAGTTTTTGACATTCACCTGCAGGCCCTAATCATTGAATTATTTATTGATCTCCATAATAATATTCATTTGTTTAGGTCAGTAATAGATGTTAGTTTGAAAAACAAAACCTCTAATAAGGAATTGTCACAACCCACAGACTTGTCTGAACACAGCAGTGCTCTACTAGGCTGACATTTAAACTCTATAATGCCTGACACTAGTGTTGTCATGAGCTAGAGCAGAATTAATTGTTCACATAGTGCTCCCAGTGCAGTGTCACATGATGTAAGCAAGTGAACTGCAGCTGTCAAAGCAGTTGCATGCCCAGCTGCCAGAGGCACTGTGTTTTTGTGTATTTATTCCTTTTATTCGTTGTTTCATGAATTTTTATATCTTGTTGTTTGCGCCTTGTTTTCTCACTGTTACTGGTGACTACATTCACTAATTAAAAAAAAAAAAGTTTCAAACGGCTCTGAGCACTACGGGACTTAACTTCTGAGGTCATCAGTCCCCTAGAACTTAGAACTACTTAAACCTAACTAACCTAAGGACATCACATACATCCATGCCCGAGGCAGGATTCGAACCTGCAACCATAGTGGTCGCGCGGTTCCAGACTGAAGCGCCTAGAACCGCGCGGCCACACCGACCAGCTTCAGTAATTCCCATTGACAAAGAATTATGTTTTCAGCAAGGGATCAGTATGTTAAAATATGGATCTTTTTTCTATCGATTAGCAAGGATGTCAGTACACGATGTATCAAATATAAAGTTCTTACACCTCCAGATGAATGTTTGATTGCTAGTTTTCTGCTAATAAACACATCCAAGCAAAAGTTACCGTATTTACTTGAATCTAAGCTGCACTCAAAGCTAAGCCGCACCTGAAAAATGAGACTCGAAATCAAGGAAAAAAAATTTCCCGAATCTAAGCCGCACCTGAAATTTGAGACTCGAAATTCAAGGGGAAATAAAAGTTTTAGGCTGCATCTCCAAATTGAAACAAAGTTAGTCCATTGTAATATGCGACACAATTTAGGTCGAATGAATGACGATACAGCTACAGTAGTTTGGCTCGAGTCGTAAGCTTAGCAGTTAAGCTTTACCAGGTAGTCATTGCTATGCGTCAGGCGGTCCGTCTGTATTTATATGGGTACCCTTCCTTATCCATGTGCTTCGTCTGGTTTGAATTGATTGCTTATTTTTCTTTGATCTGATAAGTGCCAGTCTCTTTGTTATAGGTGTTTACGTCACTCTAAGCTGAAAATGCATTACTGTACTGTGTCATACATTGTTTGTCGCATTCTGATAGTGCGTGTTTACGGGCTGTCGCCGCTTGCTTTTGTGCGCGCTACCACTGCTTAAAAGAGAGAGAGAGAGAGAGAGAGAGAGAGAGAGAGGAATCGTCTCATTAGCGAAACAATGCAAGAGACTGCTATTTGTTGTTACTTACACTGCTGCTTCCTTTGATAATGATCAACAAGAACCAAATAATAGACAGCGTATGATAGAAGATGTTCTGAACGAGAGTTAAGCGAAAATTTTTCTCCGTTTGAAAATCTTTGCAGGCACCTCTTTAGTACATTACATTCTGCACAGAAATTAGAGTCATCTTAGACTTAAAAATCTAGTCACTTGCCATGCTTCATTTCTGACTGTATCACTATTAGGCATAAGAATAATACCAATATAAACATGACATGATATGTATATTCTTCCGCGTTTGCTGTTGTCTCACTATAGTTTCGTAGTTTATTAGGCAGACAGGATTTAAATGAGATAGCAGCAAACACGAAACAATACATGGCAAAATGTTTATATTCATATTATTCTTATGGTGAAGAGAATACTTCATAAAAGTTCCTATTAGCAACTATCTCTTCTCACAGGTACGAAAAAATTCAGAACGTAGAGTTGGCCATTATGACAAACATGTCAAACAGTCTTGCCAGTCGGATTTTCGTAGTACATTGCAATGCTGCTACATTCAAAGATGAACAATACAGAATTTGTATTTACTTCGTTGGATAATGTATGAAAATGCAGTGGTCGAAACTCAGGGCGGAGAAGAAAGCTCGTCTTCCACCTTTTTTTTAATTTACTTACTGACGCAGAGGTTTTGGTGCCAGTATTTATCTTTGTGCCTACAAAGAATGCCTGTGTAGCGCTACATATATTCGACAGCAGAAGTTAGTTGTGGCGGCATCCACCAACATTTTTCAGAACTTCCGATTGCTTTGCACTCGATTCTAAGCCGCAGGCAGTTTTTTGGATTACAAAAAAAGTGCAGCTTGGATTTGAGTAAATACGGTAGTCAGCCAAAGTTGAGCCGAAAGCAACAAGTGGTAACCCCGATATGGTCTGGAAGGAACTGAACTGCAACTGATTTTGTAAGAAGTGTACGGGATCTTAGAAAAATCAACAGTGTCAAAACTAGAGGTACAGTTACTTCCATTTTGGCCTAATAGCCCCATACTGTGGTTTTCACAGGTGAAAGCAAGTTCTTGCTACAGCAAAATCACAGCTGATGCAACAAAGTTCGCCCTCGTAGTGAGCCAACTGTATCACCACTTCGCAGCTGAGGTGTAACGCATCATCACTGGACCCGTGGAGGCTAATTTCTATGAGAACTTAATGACAGAATTGATATGGAATATCACTGCCTCACAAGAGAAATAGTATATGCCAAATTCTTAAGCAACAGGATAATGGAGACATTAAGTAATTGCAATATCTAAAGCATCTGTGCAGCAAGGTAGATATCGTCATTATACTCATTGCATACTCTGTCTATTACACACTCTGTGGAGTGGCAGATTACTACCACAGGTAAAGGCAATAGTGGCATCTCAAACAAATTTGTCATTGGACACTATGGCAGAACTGGGAGACTGCATACAGGAAGCCATCAACCCAGCCCAATTTTGCACAGCTGTGGCACAATGCAGTAGTACAAAAGCCACAGTGACAGTACTGCATGCCAATTACAACTCACTCGCAGCAAAGTTGGAAACATTATGCTTGCAGGTTGGTGGGCTGTTGTCATAAGGTGGCACTATAAGAAACAAGAGGGCGCTACCGCAGATATTCGAGGAGCCCGTCAGCCAGCAACACTAAATCTCCTCAGGTGAGCAGGCTGTATGTTGGTGCCACTGGAGTTTCATCCAAATGCCGGCATCTGTCAGTCATAGGAGCAACCAACTGCCCATCACCATCTCATTGTCTTTTCATTATCGACAGAAGTCCTGGCCTGAAATACCTGGTGGACAATGGTTTGGACCAGAGTATCCTACCACACTCTTCAAAGCATCAGTGCAGGCCACCAACTGCCTTCTGTCTACCAGCTGCCAACAATTTGACTATCGTGACCTACAGCATCCAGAGAATGGACTTGAACTTAGGTTACACCATCCATCCACCTGGAATTTTATTGTCACAGACATTACAAAAACTATAATCGACACATATCTCTTGGCACATTACAACTTATTGCCGGATGTGGTGAACGCCCGATTGGTTGACAGCATTGCCAAGTTAACTGTCACTCTGTTTCACCGTAGCGCAGCCATCCACTACATGATACTCATACAGCCACAAGAGGGTGAGTATGTTTCTCTACTAAGTCTTTTTGTGAAACCCCAGGAGTGCCTACGCAAATACCGCACAATATGGTGCACTATATCGAAACAACGAATGGATGCAGTGTTTATTATGCACTTAATGCAGCAACAGTGTCTGACCATTATGCTGTGTCATTGTTAAGGGACTATAACTATGCATTACATGGTGCAACAATATTCAGTATATTGCACTGCGCAAAAGCCTATATGCACATACCAATGGAGAAAGAAGACATTCCAAATGTTGTAATTATAATGTCATTCACGCTGTTTGAAAGCATGTATATGACATTTGGGTTACGGAATGAACCACAGACATGGCAAAGGTTTATTGAATCTGTTTTCAAGGCCATCTGCTCTGTGTCTGCGTCATGTGTACCTGGATGATGTGCTTGTGTTTTTGGTCACTCCAGAACAACATCAACAACACCTGTAGGATGTGTTCGTGCATTTCGATCATTACGGAGTCATGTCAAACATTGGTAAGTTCATTTTAGTGTAAACTGAGGCTACTTTCTTGGGACACAGAATTTCATCTGTGTGCTCTCTACCTTTAACATAGGAAATTGAAGAAATTTTGCAGCTATCTAGGCCAACCACAATCAAGAAAATATATTGGCTTCTACGCTTGCTGAACTTTAATCATCACACCTACCTCACGCACCACAATTGCAGGAACCGTTGACTGTAGTACCAGTAGGACCTAAAGAGAAAGGCAATTTCCCAGTGCAGTGGACTAAGACTATGTGCTCCACATCAGAGGGCACAAAATAAGAGTATGGCTGATGCAGCACTCCTTGCATATCTCAAGCTTGATGCACCCCTAGCTTTAGTAGTGGACACAAGCTATTATGGCTATCAGCACAGTGCTACAACAATGGTCAGAGGCTCCTGGCATATTTCTCTCACAAATTATCGCCATGTCAGAGAAAGTGGAGCACCTATGATGACAAGCTCTTGCCGATATACACAGCTGTTAAATATTTTCAACCACAGACTGAGGCACGAGTATCTGCAGTCTTCACAGGCCATGAACTGTTGATCTATGCATTTAAGTGAAACGGCATCAAATGCTCTCCTCGCCATTACAACCATTTCACATTCATAGCGCACTTCAGTACTGACATTTCAAGCATTGATAATGTGGTGTCCGACTGTCATTCACATGTCAACAGTGTGACGAGCCCTACTAACTTTTTCCACACTGGTCCTAGCGTAAAAAGATGATAAAGGGATCCGAAAATTCGATGACAATGCTATGTCAGCATTACAACTGCAACTTGTCAATATACCAGAAGAAGATGCCTGACTGTTCTGTGACATATCCCTTGGAAGACCTTCCCATCATTTCTTCCATCAGCATTCAGAATACAAGCTTTTCACAGCATCCACAATGTATGCCCATCTGTCATCTGATGTCCCAATGCTTGGTTTGACCAGGGACAGAAAATGACTGTTGAGAATGGGAACAACAATGTCAACAGTGTAAGGTGTTTTGCCACGTGTATGCACCAACCGGTGATTTTCTGAATGTAACTGTATGTTTTCTGCATGTTCACATTGATGTATTGGGACTGCTTCCTCCATCAAATGGTAAATTTTATTTATTCACCATGACAGATCATTTCACCTGCTGGCCAGGGGCAGAGCCCAGTCATAACATTACTACTGAACACTGGACTCTACAACTGTGTCAGTGTGATTTGGTTGCCCTCCACATATCATTACTGAACATGCTCAGCAATTTGAGATGGACTAGTTCAGACAGCTTGCCAAGTTTAGCAGGTATGTCCACTACAAGAACTGGGTATGTCCACCACAAGACTAAAAGTTACCATCCCACTAGCAATGGCATGACTGAGTGTTGGCATGGCTCCGTGAAGCTGGTGCTCATCTCACTTGATACAATTTGGACATTGGCTATTCTTATGGTCCTTTGCTACCGAAATGACATTAACTCTCTGGCCATAGGGCTAGTCTATTGACATCTTCCGTGTGATTTCATTGACACTGATGCCCTGCATACACCCACACAAGCCCAGTCAGAAGTCTAACATTGTCTTAGTGACCATACCGCTCAGATCTGGCCTTCAAAGGCTTCCCATCACAGCACACCACCTTGTTATGTGCTTCAAGATCTAGACAACTGCTTCCATGTCAGGCTCTGTATTGACAGCATGAAACCACCACTGCAACACTGGTTTGTATCATGTGTTACGAAAAGGTATGCAGATGTTGGACATCTCTGTGAACACCAATGCAATGGCTATTTCCCCCAACAAAGTCAAACCTGTGTATGTATTCAAAGAAGCATCATACCTGTCCACAACCCCAGGAAGACTTCAAAATCTTCTGGAGCCTGAGAGCAAGTCACAAGTACTGCAACCATGACGAATGACTGACAGAACAACCAGCGGTGAAGAAAACACATTCTGTATGACATTTTCATTTCCCTGTTGGTTTCCTTGACATTGATGCTTCATTTCTCCTGAGGGGGCTGATATAGCATCTGACATGAGTAGCATCATGCATAGTTGCAGAATTAAGTATTTGCATAGTGTTGGTAGTGCAGTGTCATGTCAAGTGAACCACAGCTGTCAAAGCAGTTCAACACCCAGCCAATAGGGCTGCTGTGATTTTTACATGTTTTCCACTTATTCTATGTATTCCTTTATTACTTGTTTTGTGAATTTTCACATCTTGCTGTATGTTCCTCACTTTCTTACTATTACTGATAACTATGTTCACTAGTTCTCTTTGACAAAGAATTCTGTTTTATGCACGGGATCAGCAAAATTAAAATATGATATCTCATTTTTATCAGTCAGCAAGGGTGTCAGAAGGCAACACACCCACTGTAAAGTTCTTACACCTTCAGATGTGTGTATGATAGCCGGTTCCGACTATGAGCACGTCCATCAAAGTCAGTTAGCCAAAGTTGAGCTGAAACCAACAATTCATTTTTTAGTTTCTTTGTAGATATGAAGTTGAAACCCATATTTCACAATGGTTTCCTGTGAACAATAATCTTGGAGGAGCTGGGTGGAGCACAGAAAATGTCATACCACTAGCAAACAATTGTCAACCGTGTGATAAACTGTCCTCACTTTCAGTCCATAATGAAGTAACATCACAGCCTTCTGGACTTTCTGAGTCACTAAATTCAATGTCAAACTCAGGATGATTATAGATTTCATTTTGGAAATCATTGCCATAAAAACAACAGGACGCAGGCTGAATGTGTGTTTTTTTATGTCGAGTATTCAAAGCTCCACATAGTAAAGACAATATCTAGTAGTAACCACCACAACAACAAAAATTACAGCCAGGCTACAAATGTAGGACTGGATGCTTTCTGATGGCTGAAAACTTAACTATCCATGCTGTAATGGATGTAACAGAGGCTAAGTTTTCAAAGGTCTGTTCATAAGTTACTTGATTACACTCGGGTTTTAAGTTCTTGTTAAAATAATAAAAAAAAGGTAACTCAGCGCCTCATGCTGAGGGGTTAATGTGGACTTCAAATTCTGGCACGATTTGACAATTTGCATAAGGTGAATGAAGAGATTAGTGACAGAAAAAAATTCTTAGGACTACCAGAGCGCTGAACCCAAAACCTTACAATGTGTAATCTGACACTTACCTAATGAGCCACCAAGTGAATAACTGGTTAAGTCTTCTAGCTATGGTGTTTATATTGAATATTAAACCCTTGTACTGACTTGATACCAGTAGCCCTTACTAATCAATCAACAGCTCAAGGCGTATTTCCCGAGTGAGTCCAAAATGGTGTAATAACACCAATCTACAAGAACTGCAATAAGCAAATTGCCTTTAATGGTAGATTCATTGTAGTCTGACATCTTTCCAAAATATTTTGGAAATATGGACTCATTTTTCTGAGCAAAACATAGTGGAGCTTTTATAAAGGATCCTTAAAAGTGACAAATCACATATAGACTTCACAAATGGAGTTCTGGAATAAAAAGTAAATTACAACATTTCTTGTAGTCTAGTGTAAGTATTTTTGAGCCCCTTGCACTTATTTTCATCTAAATCATCCGTTCTGTAAAAAGTTGGATAAATGCCATGTCTCTGAACATTTACTTCCCAAAAGCATCAACGGAATTTTGGTTTTTGTGCACCTATATTTGATTTGATTTGTGTGTGTGTGTGTGTGTGTGTGTGTGTGTGTGTGCACGCGCGCGCACGTGTGTGTGTGTGTGTGTGTGTGTGTGTGTGTGCGCGCACGCACACACATGTTCGTGTGTGTGTGTGTGTGTGTGTGTGTGTGTGTGTGTGTGTGTGTGTGTGTCACGGGCCTGAGAGGGAGAGAAATACAACAGATAAAACAAATCTGCTTGTCAAGATTCAGAAGCAAAATTTTCAGGCTGTAAGAAAATAGGTAGGATTTCAGTTACAATACACATCACCTGGCATCACTGAATACTATCAGATGTTCACAATTTCCCAAGTGCTGATACACATAAGGAAAACCGAAACGAACAGTCAGATCCATAAATGCAGTTTCTTCCATTACTGCAGTTCCAAAATTACCAATTTTCTTTCTTTCTGCCCATTCTCTAATAACAGCACTGTAATCGATGTTATTTTCATGACGAAAATCATTATAGAATATATCTTCAAAGAAGAAAAATCCAGATTTATAAATTTCCTGTAAACAAAAAGGAGAAGGAGAAATTTTCCAACATTAAAAAGCAGACATAAAAAATTCTGATTATCTCCTAATCAACATTTGGGGGAAAAGTACATGCTAAATTCAAAAATAAATGTCAATATAATTATAATCAATATAATTATAATCAATACAAGTTGAGATAGAAAAAGACCAACACTTACCAACTGCTGAAATAGAAGACATTTGGGGAGCATTGACATAGGAAAACATGAAAAGCCAGTGATAAATCTGTAGCTCTCCAGCTTTTAAGACATTTAGGCAGTTTTCTATCAAGAGAAAAATAAAAAATAACTCCATTTAAATAATTTGATATTATACATGTAGGAAATATACATTATTCACCTGGCAGCACACAAAGGAAGTTTTAAGCACTACTTCAAACTATTTCAAGCCTCAGGTACATTACATTGAAAAGCGATCCCCATTTTAATCACATGGAAATATGATGGCATGAAAGTATTAAAACACTGACTGCTGAGTTGCCACCTCTCTCTTAAAATGACATATTTTACACCACCTTGTGTGTGTGTGTGTGTGTGTGTGTGTGTGTGTGTGTGTATAAAAACATGCACAATCCATCAAGAGCAAACTGCCTCATTTTGGACTGCATCCCTTGATTCTCTTGAACCATCTTCCTAGAGCTACCTGACATTTCTGATTTTTCCCCTGCTCCTGCCATTAACAGAAAAAAACTGCAAGTTATAACTAAGTCATAGATTGTCTCCAAGTCTTCCATAGTACGTAATGAATACATTGCATATTTCAAAAAACAAAAAATGATATTTAAAAAAGTTATAACAGAACCCAAAGTAAAGGCAGATGTCTGCTGTATAAGTAGTTCCAATAACAAAATGAAAGCTGTATTGAATAAAGTGAAACTGCAAACTGATAACAATTCTCCTCAAAACTTCAATATTAAATTGCACTGTAATGGTAAAGAAATTACTGACCCTGTGTAAATAGAAAATGTGTTCAATACTTATTTTAGCAACACAACTGAGCAATTAGTTGCTGAATTCTAACCTTGCACTAAAAACTGTCCAGTATCATCTGAAAACATCAACATAAATCTTGCTTCATGCTTTCTTTTTCCAGCAACATAGAAAGAAGTACTATTAGTTATAAGAGCTAAAAATGAAGTACTCCACTGGAATAGATGGCATCTCAGGCAGCCTTATTAATATATGTGAAGATCTCATTGCTGAACCATTAGCTCACCTTTGTTGTTATAAAGGTGAGCTAATAGTTCAGCAATGAGATCTCCACATGTTTCAATAAGACTGTCTGAAATTTTCACGTTGTGGCTAAAAAGTGCCGACTCAAACTGCTATTCCAGAAAGGCAAAAGGAATGAAGTGGCTACAGGCCCAATGCTCCAGTGTCATACAAAAAATTTTCAAAGAAGAGTATTCGACTTCGTCAAAAAGCACAAATTAGTATCTATAGCACAACATGATTTCAGTAACAGCTGATTGCCTGGCACAGCAATTTTTGAACATTTCATTGCAGTACTTCAAAAACTAAGTAATGCGTGTGAAAATGTTACTGGAATATTTCTAGATCTCTCTAAGGCTACTGATACCTTAGACACACTAAACTATTACCTCAGCTTGATAACGTTGAAAGGAACATCTAACATTTGGATAAAATCATACCTATATGGATGAAAGCAGCTGGTTGAAGAGCAACACCATAGTTTCAACGAATTAACTCAACATTATTCAAAATATGAAACCATTAAACGAATTAACTCAGCATTACTGACTGTATGAAACAATTAAATACAGAGTGTCACAAGGCTGTGCTGGGACCTCTTATATTTCTATTGTATGTGAGTTACCTGTACAAATTCTGTGAGAATAACATTCCATTTTGGTTCAAATAACACACTGATGATAAATGCAAGTGAGACAGTGGCACTAAATTACTATAATGTGAAAAAAAGGTACGCAAATTGTTCAGGTTCAGGTACCTGGTAAGCACCTTCAGAGTCTAGACAACAAAAAGTTCCTGTCTCCAAAATAATTTTAAATGGGAAGCACACACTGAAATAAGTATGGGAAATTGAGCACTGCATTCCACTTAATGAGGATATTAGAAGGATGGTGGCGTGACATCACTTGTGGCTGGACTGCTGTTGAAACTGCTCGTCAATATTTTATAAAGTCTTAATCTTCAGTTACTTATTTCAAAGTTTATTTGTGTTAATATTTGCTGTAAAAGTAACTTATTAGTGGATTTTCATTAAACTCAGTCTTTCTTTGTGTGTTATTGACTCGAGTGGTCTGTTATTCGTGAGAGTGCTTACGTCGTTTGTCCAAGCCTCACACCTCAGTAGTGTGTTTACATTTTGCAGCGTGCAGTTGCAACTGTAGTGGTTATAAAGCTAAGTACTGACAAAGTTATTTGTACACTATTATACAGTTACTAAATTTAATAGTTTTTGCAATGTTTAGTGCTGTTTGTAGTGAAATAAAGATTTAATAAACTTCTGGAAACATTCGCTTGCTGTGTTTTTTAGAGTTTACTGTGCATTGAAGTTTTTTAGTAAACTTTGTGTTTCAGTTTTCAGCAGACTTTTCTTATTGTTTCTAGTGAAATATTCCAGTAAAATTTTCATTCAGTATATTAACTTCGTTGAGTGTTCCAGTGGCTGCTTGAATTTTTAGTTTTAGTTAGTAATTTTGTGAAGTTTTGTTGGTATTGGTATTAGCTGTGGTGTAGTAGTATAAATACAAGTAGTTGCTTTCTTAGTAGACAGAGAAGTTTGAGGCCACTATTGTTAGTTTTTAAATAGTTCTACTGGTGTAACTGAACTTAGGTAATGTGGAGGTATAGTTTTTTTTTTTTTTTTTTTTTTTTTTTTTTTTTTTTTTTTCCCCCCCAGTAACTGAGTAACTGTAAAATAATTTTACCATGAGTGAGAAGTGTGGACTCTGTCATAGGTTTGTGAGTAGTGGGTTACAGTGTGGGATTTGTTCTCAAACTATTTTCATTGGGGGCGGGGGGGGGGGGGGGGGGGGGGGGGGGGGATGAGCGGGGAAGCCAGTGGGCATTCTAGCAAGATCCTCTCCTGGGAATTCAGAATCTGCAGTAGAAATAAGTTGACAGAGGAACAGAAGTGTAAGATCTGTGCCCTTCAGGTGCAGTTCAACACGCAAAGGAGGAACTAGATAGGTTGAGAAAGATGAAGGGTGGTGGGGAATGGGAACTGGCAGTTGGCAAGAAGGCAGCTAGACGGAGGAGGTATTAGACAGTTATACTTCGCATATTTGCAATAGATTTGACCAACTGTCAGGAGTTGAGTGGAGAGGAGCCTCTTGTAGCTGCAGATGTAGGGAGCATGCAGCAGTCCTCACCAGTTAGGAGGTCCAGGTCAGTTGCAAAGTCCAACAGAAAGAAGAAGGTTCTGCTGCTAGGTAGTTCACGTGGAAGAGGTGTGGGCCAGCAGTTGCAGGAAGTGTTGGGGAGTGAGTATCAGGTCACCAGCATTGTGAAGCCTGGTGCAGGGTTGGCTCAAGTGACTGACAGCATAGAGGAGTTATGTAGGAATTTTATGAAGTAGGATTACGTAGGTAGGTGGAGCAGGGAACAATCTTGATAGGGACGGGGAATTTGATGTAGGTCGTGACCTGGTTAAGATAGCTACTTAAACTGGTGGCACTAATGCACATTTCATGCAACTATTTCAGCACCATGATCGGCCACATCATGGGTCACATTTCAGTGGTGCCAGTTGGGTTTATCAGTAGATAGGGTTTCACTAGGCATGGTCTGCATCTCAATAGCTATGGGAAGGGGAGGCTGGCAAAGCTTATAGGTGACAGTGCAGTGGGTGGTGGTGGTGGTGGTGGTGGTGGGATCACTCACGGAAAAATTCCCGTAGTAGTTGGTATTAGAGCTGCACCTTTTTTAGATTGAAGTCAGCTGATAGGTACACCTGCTTAAAGGGAGTCCCTCTAACTAAGGGCTCACCTCCAGAGGAAATCATGTTTACAGGTAGAGAAGGAATTAGCATATTTCATCAAAATATAAGAGGTATTAGAGATAAAGTTAGTCAACTGCTTATAGATGTTGATTCTGAAATTATTGGTGTATCAAAGCACCACTTAAATAATTGGACAATTCAGAGACTTCCTTTATCAGGATACAGATTAGCTGGCTGTTTTTCAATAAGTTCTTTGTGGGGTGGGTGAGTGGCTATGTATGTAAAAAACAGTATTCCATTTGAGTCCATAGACGTATCACAAAACTGCACTGAAAAGATATTTGAATGTTGTGCAGGGGCAGTTGAATTTAGTAAAACTAAACTTCTAATTGTCATTGTTTATAGGTCCCCTAACTGTGACTTCAGAGCATTTCTGTTCAAACTAGAGAGGGTTCTTTATTCACTTTGTAGGAAGTATCAGAAATTAGTTATCTGTGGAGACTTCAATATAAATTTTGTATATGATGGTGCAAGAAAAAGGATGTTGGTACAGCTCCTACATTCGTATGATTTGTGGCAGACTGTGTTTTTTCCAAACAGGGTGCCGGGGACCAGTAGTGCAGCCATAGACAATATTTTTATTCATTCTTCATTACTAGATGGGCATTCTGTTAGTAAAAGGGTGAATGGTCTTTCAGACCATGATGCACAAATTTTAATACTAAGAGGTTTTTGTACTCAAACAAATGTCACATGTAAATTAATTACAAACTAAGTAGCAATAGAGAATTTTTTAAACCTTGTCAAGAGTGGCAGGATGTTTATAGTGCCGATAACATAGATGATAAATACAATGCTTTCCTTTACACATTTCTCAGGCTCTTTGAGATTTGCTTTCCATTAGAACATTCTGAATGGGGTACTAACAGCAATAGGCAACCCAAGTGGCTGACTAGTGGGACAAGGATATCATGTAGAACAAAGGGGGAATTATATCAAAATATTAGAAGTAGTCACAATCAAGCTACAGTAGCCCACTACAAACAGTACTGTAAGATGCTTAAAATGTTATTGGGAAGGCAATGAGTATGTGGTGTGCAAATAGAATAGCTAATTCACAGGATAAAATTAAAAACATATGGTCAGTTGTGAAGAAAGTATCTGGTCAGCAGCACAAGGTCGACGATATGAAGTCAGTTCATAACAAAAATATTTCTGTTACTGATAAATCAGATATATATATAGTATTTAACAATCATGATCTCAGCATTGCTGGTGAATTAAATAAAAATTTAGTTTCTACAGGGATCATATAAGTTTCTTGGCAAATGCCTTCCCGAGATTGATGTCTGAAATACTCCTCTTTGGTACAGACAAGGGGGAGATTGAGTCAATAATTAAATCACTGAAGACTAAAAACTCTCATGGTTATGAAGGAGTGCCTAGCAGAATATTAAAGTACTATGCTGCACATGTTAGCCATGTATTTAGCCATATTCGTAATTTTTCCTTTAGGAATGGTCAGTTTCCTGAACAATTAAAGTACTCAGTAGTAAAGTCACTTTATAAAAAGGGAGAAAGGGATAATATAGGCAATTTTAGAGCTATTTCTATGACATTAGTGTTTCCTAAAGGTATTGAAAAGGCTGTGTATGTAAGGATAATTGATCATTTTATATTACATGATTTGCTACCAAATGCACAGTTCAGCTTTAGAAGTCATTTAACAACTGAAAATGCTATATTCTCTTTTCTCTGTGAGGTACTGGATGGATTAAACAAAAGGTTTCAAACACTAGGCACATTTTTTTATTTAACTAAGGCATCTGATGGTTTCGATCACAAAAGAAGTTGGACCATTACGGAACACGGGGAGCAGCTCACAACTGGTTCACCTCTTACTTTTGCACAGACAGCAAAAGGTCATTATTCACAATGTTGAAAATGGCAGTGAATTGGGGTCTGAGAAAAATATGGCTGAGTGGGGGGTGGGGGTGCCCCAGGGATCAGTGATCTGTGTTGGGGCCACTCCTGTTCCTTATTTATATAAGTGATATGCCCTCTAGTATTATGGGTAACTCTACAATATTTCTGTTTGCTGACAACACTAGCTTGGTAGTAAAGGATGTTGTGTGCAACATTGGCTCTGTTTCAAATAGAGCAGTTCATGATCTAAGTTCAAGGCTTGTAGAAAATAAACTAACTCTAAACCACAGTAAGACCCAGTTTCTACAGTTTCTAACAGACAATTCAACAAAACCTGACATTTTAATTTCACAGAACGGGCATATGATTAGTGAATTGAACAGTTCAAATTTCTAGGTGTTCAGATAGATAGTAAACTGTCGTGGAAAGCCCACATTCAGGATCTTGTTCAAAGACTTAATGTTGTCATTTTTACTATTTGAATGGTATCGGAAGTGAGTGATCATTTGATATGAAAATTAGTCTACTTTGCTTATTTTCATTCACTTATGTTGTATAGTATTATATTTTGGGGTAACTTCCCATTCTAAAAGGATATTTTTGGTTCAGGAACGGGCCGTTCGGGCAATAAGTGGTGTAAGTTCACTAACCTCTTGATGACCTCTGTCCATGAGTCTGTGTATTTTGACATGGGCTTCTCAATATATATATTCCTTACTGTCATTTCTTATTAACAGTATTAGCTTATTCCCAAGAATAAGTAGCTTTCACTCAGTTAATACTTGGCAGAAATCAAACCTACATTTGGATCGGCCTTTCTTAACTCTTGTGCAGAAAGGTGTGCAGTATACTGCTGCATCCATTTTCAACAAGCTACCACCCAAATTCAAAAATCTTAGCAGTAATCAACGCACTTTCAAATCGAAACTGAAGAGTTTCCTTGTGGCTCACTCCTATTCTGTCAAGGAGTTCCTCGAAAAATTAAGCTGATTCTTGTTGTATTGTTGATTGCATTTACATAAACTTATGGACTGACTATTTTCAGGTTCATAAACATTTTATTTTTACTGTTATTACTTTTATGTTGTAATTTCATGTGCTGACACGTTCCATGACCTTGGAGATTTGCTCCTCAATTTGATCCTACAGAACTTGATGTGTAAATAAATAAATAAAGATTGTCTGAAAACTGTATACTCTGCCTATATGACTCGCAACTGAATTTAACAACCAAAAGCCCTTTTGACTACAAAAAAGGATTATAAGAGTAAGAGTAATGCAAGATGTGGGATGAAACAAAACCTGTAGCCTATAGAGCACTCTTTAAATAGCTGGAAATCCTTCCACTTCCATATATCTATCTTTCTGCTTTAACAATATGTTCTCATTCCACTTTAGTCCTGTGGCCCAACTACAGTGAGGGTTGCCATTGGGAGGAGTAATGAGATGAACTGGGAGGTAGCAAAGGGAGAGGGAAGGGCTACAATGTGGTGAGATAGCAAGGGAAGGAGATACAAATATGGCAGCAGAACAACCTCATTCTGTGCTGGGACCTCTTATATTTCTACTGTATGTGAATCAACTGTACAAATTCTGTGAGCACAACATTCTATTTCGGTTCAAACAACACACTGATAATAACTACAAGTAAGACATTGGCACTAAATCACTATAATGCATTACTGCGCCTGGAGAAGCTTTCTCTAGATGGTGATTCGTATCTTATTTCCTTGCTGTTCCACTCTATCCTAGAACTTGCCCTTCCTTCTTTCACCCTTTCTTTCATCTACGTTTACCTCACATGCTCCGCCTGACACACCCTGTAACCCCAGTGTCAGCCTGCGCAAGTGATGTAGCAGGTGTGAGTCCCAGAACATAGTTTAAACTTCCAGGAAGTTTCATAATGCATTACTGCACCTGAAGAAGCTTTCTCTAGACGGTGATTCGTATCTTATTTCCTTGCTGTTCCACTCTATCCTAGAACTTGCCCTTCCTTCTTTCACCCTTTCTTTCATCTACGTTTACCTCACATGCTCCGCCTGACACACCCTGTAACCCCAGTGTCAGCCTGTGCAAGTGATGTAGCAGGTGCGAGTCCCAGAACATAATTTAAACTTCCAGGAAGTTTCATATCAGCGTAAACTCCGCTGCAGAGTTAAAAATGGATTCTAATGGAGCTTTGTGTGTATTTTCATACTCCGGCAAACAATGCCATTTCATAATCTGAGTCAGTATGTTCCAGTTTATCTCTATGTCTCAACCCATCTTTCTGTGCTTCCACTATATAGTCTCTAATAGTCAGTAGTCATTTCATTTTTCTTATATCTCTTTGCTCTTCCTCTGCTTCATAACTTTCATTTTCATTTTTATTTTCTTTAAGCATTTACATCTGACTGTAGTCTTGCTATGCACTTGTCCCACTGGATATAAATTTTCCTTAGCCTTCGCTCAACATAAAACAGAACTCCTTGACTCTATTTAGTATTTTCCTTTATCCATTTTCTCTCTTAATTGTGTATAAATTTACCTTATGACGCTCTTAAATCCAGACCAGCATTTAATGGGAGGGTTGACAAAAATTGGGAAACACCAAAAAACACAACACATTATCATTCTTAATATGGTGCAGGTGCCCATTGGCATTCAAAACAGCTTCCAGTCATCTAGATAAATATATATCCTGTATGGTTTTGAAGAGCATCTTATGCCAGTCTTCCAGTAAGATAGTGGCAAGTTCAGGTAATGATGATGGAGGTGGATAATGATCACACATTCTTCTCTTGAAAGTAGACCACAAAGGCTTAATAATATTGAGATCCGGTGGCCGTGGTGGCCAGGGGAAATGTAACAATACATCCTCATGCTCACAGTACCTGTTCTGGACAGCGCAAACTACATGAACAGGGGCCCTATCATCCTTGGAAATAGCTTCACCATAGAGGAACAAACGCTGTACCATAGGATGGACCTGATCATCCAAAATGGTCAACAATCCTTTACAGTAATGAGACCTCACAGAATAACCATGGGGCCATTGAATTCCATGATATAGCTTCCAAATCATCACTGGAATTCTGCCATGTTTAATTCTTGGGATGTAAACTTGACCATAAGTTTGAAACAGACTGAAACAAGACTATTCAGGTTTTTATGGCTTTCACACAATACTTTCCTGTTACAGGTGCTTATGTCACTGATGTGTAGTTTTAGAATTCCACCTTGCTCTGCAGTTCCCTGCTTGTGGAGCTGCCTTCATGTTATTTGCAACTGTCATCCTCTTATTTTTCATAATAACCCTCTACAATAGCCATCTGTCTGTCACTGTTACTCAACACGCACTTCCATTTTGACTTAGCGGATGATGTTTTTCTGCTTTCCCTGTATTCAGTATAATTCTTTCATACCAAATCTTCTTTAACACCAACATTTCAGCTAGCTTGGTTACAGAAGCACCTACCATAAAAGCACCAACAATTTCCCAATATTTGAATCCACTGAGCTCCAACATAATGCACGTGCAACTACACAAAACACTGTTCTGACCACAGCTGATACTTGCCATTAAGGAGATTGCACTGGTGCTGTTCATGGTCAAATACAGCCGTACTACCTGCTAGCATCTCCATTTATGTTCAAACATGAATGGCACTTCCACATTCTCGTTGACCCCTGTACACTGAATGCAAATCACACTATAATTAGTGTAAAACTAGGACAAAAATCATTTAATGGTTCTTTAACACATTCAGCAAAAAGAAAACAAATAGAAATGGGCTTGGCAAGAACCAACTGGAATAAAAAATAAAACTGGTTTCATATGAACATATGGACTTCTGTCAATATGAATTTAAAAAGTCTTCTTCCACCCATTTCAAGTGACAATTCCAATGAGCTTTGTGCTGGCCATTCCTTGGACATTGTCAACTAGTAACTGACTGTGGTGTCACTGATGTCATCATCATTATTAGTTGGAATACCAGCTGCAATGTCACTAATGTTCAGACCATCACCAAATAAATCAAAACTTACATCCCTCACTTGCCACATTCACTTCAACCTTGCAATAGCTATATCCCCCTCCCCTGTACAGAGTTCAAGCCACTGTCTTTACTGAGATCTTTCTCCAAGATTTTAATTTCAGTCAGTTTTCTTATTGCATTATACCAGAAAACATTCATCCATGAATTAATCACTGGATGCAGTTCAGTGTCCAGTTCCTAAAACTTGAAACTTCCCTCATGTTCTAGCTGGCATTGTTCTAAAGTGTACACTGACTGTCCAGTGTAACAGTAGACATACTCACAAACTATCTTACATACACTGGGCATTTTTAGTCCTATTATCTTCCTTTCATTACTGAGAAATAAAATGTCACAAATTCTTCTGTTCTTTGGGTGTGTTTTGTTACATGTCTCACGTGAAACAGCATGTAAAATTTGTCGGTAGTGGTATCCATTGTAGGGGAAGACCTTTTTCTACATGGCTCAGTTCATAGAGCAGATTTTCGTTATTCAGGACACCTTCAACTCTACGAAAGGGTCTTCAGAATACTTTTCTTTTGTGCTACATGGTGGTGGTCAAGAGCAAACTGATAGAAGTTCATATGAATAAGTTTCCTTTACTCACTACGGATGAGACATCCTTTGGTTGTTTGGCAGTTGAGCATGTTAAGGAGCTCCAAGACTCCAAGTTGTGGTGCACTACTGTAGCCCAAGTTACTTGAAGGCCATTGTGTATGTGACAACTATGAGAACACCCACAGCTTCAGTTATCTTGTAAATTTTAAGGTGTCTGTGGTAGCTTCCAGTGAATTTTTGCTTGAATACTATTGAGGTTTTCCTGGACCTCTCTCAGTTTTTCATGTCCATGGGGTGAGAAACAAAAAGGTTATTGACATAGCAATAAAAGCAATTAACATTTGTGGGAGTCATGTCAATGCCAAAATCTCTATGTTCTCCATAACATAAACAGATCTGCTACTGAAGGGGCTTCTCATCATTACCCCCATCCACTTGGAAGAAATATTACCCTTCTACAGTTCACGTCATGTAAGACGGTGCTTCCGCGCATAGAGGCGGAGCAGCGGAGAGATGAGAACTGCGCACACAAGGCAGCAGAGAGTGGGCAAAAAGAATCCATGTTGCCCTGTCAAAGAATAAGAACATGCATAGAACATGGTTGTAACTCACCCCTAGAGATCCAAATGATGAAGTAACCATACTTCCCTATATGATACATCAACGATTTGGTTCATAAAAACAAAATTCCCTTTTCGGGAATGTGTGGCAAGTGCAGCTATAGAAGTTCATTGTAGTTTAAAGCATGTACCTGATGAATCAAAATGTTTCGTATATGGTGGAATAGTCTGAAAATATTGTGGTGGGAACCATTCATCTCTGTCTACTGTTGCTAAGGATTTGATCGCAGATAAATACTTGTGACAAGCTAAAGTATGGAAACAATTGCTGCTAGTTTCATTCACAGTAATGTAAGTTGTGCTCTTAGAGTTCTGCCTGACCACACACTCAGAAATCACTACAGATTCAAGAACAAATGGTGAATTATTTGTGACAAGAAAAAGTATAAATGTAACTGTCAGTTGTTTTGCGCACCTTTGAAACAGCAATTTGTTGCCTTATTTACTGTGCTACAACAATTTGCACACTTTCAGCCATTTACTTCACATAATTCCAGTCGAGAGAGACACAGGCTGACTTGGTTGCCGAATGATGTGGGCATAATATGTAAATGCATGAAATTTTGGAACTGGGATGCCTTTGGGTGACTGTTGAAGATAGAGGATGACTGTTCAAATTTCTATTTGGTGTGACGGACAAAGCGCATATTGTGTGATAAAATAGTAAAATGAGGTATTAGAACATGACCAGTGATGCATATGTGGTATCATCCACACTGCTTTGTGAAAGTAAATCTTGAAAACATATCGTGTGCTTGTGGAACAAAGTGCAACAGTTATCTATCTGCGACTGGAACATATTGTGAAAACCGTGAAACCAATGTATTAGAAACACTGCCTAAAGAACTCCAAGCTACAAGAGAACATGCTCTGCTACTGGAAAGCATGATCAAAAACCTTTCTGAACTGCCACATAAGGAAAAAGTTAGAAATTTGTACAGTGATGCTGTGTTAAAAATTTGTACTAACAAAAGAAATGATGCTCCATTGAAGAAGAGTGAACATGAAAAATGTGGAACAGTAAACAAAGGTAACCTACAAGGTGCTTCTGAACACTTCTCATGTATGTAATTCAAAAATGGTTTAAAAAATTGACTGCAGTAAGTTGAAAACAAACACGAACATGAGTAAGCTTACAAATAATAAAAAACAGGTACTGTTACTTTCAGATAGTCATGGTAGGAACTGTGCAAAAATACTGAACGAAATTTCAACAAGCAGCTATAAATTTACATCTTTGATAAAGTCAAATGCTATATTCAAAGAACCAACATGCAGTATACAAAACAAAATGCATAGTCTAGGACAAAATGATTATGTTATCATCTTAGCTGCTGCAAATGATATTAATGAATCAAAACACGGTTTTATGACATCACTAGATGAAACTTCTGTAAAAACTAGGCACACACAACTAATTCTATGCACAATACCATATAGATATGACATGCCAAATGAAAATCTCGTCAAGTGCCACAAATTAGTTAGCCCATGACATCCAAGTGGAAACAGCACAAAATTTGCAGCCACACTCCAAATCAGTACCACTGGAAACAGTGACAAGATCTTCAACATGAAAACGCAGACCTCTAGCCTACAGCCAGGATTTTTATGGGCAAAAACACCAGTAGCTCCCTGCTAGCAGCAAAACAAAGGAAAACAGATGTAGAGCAAAATCTTCATGAACCAAAACTACAAGAAAACACGGTGAGTGGCGTCAAAAATCATTCCATTGGAAAACAGTCACTATTATCCTTTAAAATATTACACCATAATGTGCAGTCAATGTTTAATAAGTTACTAGAAATAGATCTCTTCCAAAAAATAAAGTCACACTTAGATGTTCTCTGTATTACTGAACACTGGTTAATAGAAGACAAAATTAAAAAAACGCCACTTGGTGAATTTACTCTAGCTGGTTATTCTTGTCAGAACAAAAGTAAGGGTGGGTGGTACAGCAATCTACGCCAAAAAAAAAATTAAGCTACAAAAGCCTCACAAAGAACAATAATATGCCCATAGAAACAGACTTTGAATTCTCCGTAAGACAAAATCCCACAAAAACTAAAATGCGAAGGCAATTTAATGATGATAGTATAAGGCTTTTTAACTATCTTTTAAGCGCTGAAAAGTGAGCAGAGGTCTAGAAAGAAAATGGTGTAAACTATATATTTAATTCCTTCCATGAAACATTTCTCCACCACTTCAATACTGCATTTCCACTGAAATCCAGGAAAATCAGAAACAAACACACAAACTCATGGGTAACAAAAGGGATAAGGATCTCCAGCTAAAAAAAGCATGACTTAAAAAATCACATGAAACACCATGAAACCGATGATCAGTTTAGGTCATATTGTAAGACCTATTTTGCAATCTACAGAAAAGTAATCCAACATGCAAAAAAATTATACAATGATAAATTTATAAAGGAATCTAACAATAAAATGAAAGGCTTGTGGACAGTTGTAAAAAATGAAACAAACAGTAAGCAGCATGTTATAAATAAAACATTAAAACTAAACCTAAATGATGAAGTCACATCAGATCCCCACAAAATAGTAAATGGTTTTAATGACTATTTTAGCAAAATAGCAGAAAACCTGATAAAGAAAAATTGACACAGACCAAATACTCAACACCAAACGCTAATAGAAACCATACCAGTACAGGCATCAATGTTTCTTCACAAAGTCTCCAATATTGAAGTACATACAGCTCTAAAAGGACTAAAGAATAAGTACTCCAGTGGCAGTGACAACATTCCTGATTTAATTGATAAGAAATGTGGAGAATTCATTGTAGAACCGCTAACCAACATAATAAATGCATCCTTTACAAATGGAGTTTTCCCTGACCTACTAAAGACTTCTAAAATTACCCCACTTCACAAAAAGAGCTCTAAAAATTATGTAGCCAATTACAGGCCCATAGCACAAGTCAGCTCATTCTCAAAAATATTTGAAAAATTATTTTACACCAGATTGGAAGACTTTACTAATAAACTATCCTTATTAACAAAACACCAGCATGGTTTTAGAAAACAATGGACGACTACCACAGCTATTTATGAGTATCTCAACAAAAACTTGAAAGCACTGGATAATAAGGAAATCTCTACTGGTATCTTTTTAGATTTATCCAAAGCCATACTCCTTAAGAAGCTAGCAAATAAAGGTATAAGAGGAAAACAAATGGTTGGAATCTTCCCTGTCAAACAGATTACAAACCTGTCAAACAGATTACAAAAAGTTGAAATTAATTTTGAAAAAAAAAAAAGAATATAACCACCCATCAATGTACCGTCAACTCCTCTGACACAATGCCTATTAGATATGGTGTGCTACAAGGCTCAATCCTGGGACCCATACTGTTTCTGCTATACATTGATGACATAAGCACGAAGCTTGCTACAGGACATACCACATTATTTGCCGATGACACGAGTATACTGATAACAGATACTGATACAGAGGACCACAACCAAAAAATTAAACCACTTATGTCATCACTCAGCAAATGGTTCAACGAGAACAAACTGATTATAAATACACAGAAAACAACGTACATCAACTTCAGACTCTCATCCCAAAAACAAGAAATTCCCAATGTGATTCTAAATAACCAAGAGATTACGTGAGGACTCTGTCAAGTTTCTTGGCATATGGCTTGAAGAAAATCTTAAGTGGGAGATGCACACAAATTATATCTCAAAAAAGCTATCAACTGTGTGTTACATTTTAAGGATACTCAAAAAATCAGTCACAAAACCTGTTGTCATACATGTATATTATGCTTACTTCCACTCTACATTACCGTATGGAATCATATTTTGGGGGAACTCACCTGGGGGTGGATATATTTTCAAAATGCAAAAAAAGGCAATACACATAATATGTAATCTAAGACATAACGAATCATACAGACAACATTTCAAAACAAATGGCATTACGACACTGCCCTCTGTTGACATTTATAATATCGTCTCATTTGTCAAGTCATACCTGTCAAACAATGACTGCATATTAAAATTAAATGGAGATATTCAGAACTATGCAACAAGGCAGCAATCTGACCTACGTATGTTTCAGTCCAGAACTACCGGCTACCAAAAAAGTGTTTTAAATGTTGGGATACAAATGTATAATAATTTACCAAATGAAATCAAAGCAACAAAGAACCCAAGAGCCTTCACACGTAAGTTAAAAAAATATGTCTTGGACCAATGCTTTTATGCAGTTGACCCTTTTTTTTGAAAAGGGGTTAAAATTGTAAAATATTATAATAAATGTTCAGTCAGGTCTGAAAATTATATACTGTGAATGTCTATGAAATATACTGGATTATTATATATTGTGCATGTTTATGAAATATGCTGGATTATTTTACTAATACATTTGTACTGGCTGTTTGTATTTTACTATACAACATTTGTATTTACTGTTTTGTTGAAGATAGACAATTTCCTCATTACAAAATAATGTAAAATCAATTTATTAAAAGTTACTTGCAAATATGTTCTCTTGACCTGTCTATCCAATATCTTACTGCAACCGTACAATTCTATGATTTGTATTGACTGTGTTGTTTAAGATAGATAATTTCCTCACTACAAAATAATGCAAAAATCATTTCGTAAAAAATACTTGTAAATATGCTCTCTTGACCTATCCAATATCATAAGTAGAACTACACAGTACTATGATTGCCTGGATCAATAAAATAAAATAAAATAAAATACAATACAATACAACAGCATGCTCTAAACATGAGAAAGTGTAAGTTAATGAAGATGAGTAGGAAAATCAATCCCGCAATATTTGAATAAAGTATTAGCGTTGTACTGCTTTTCACTACCACATCAGTTAAATATCTAAGCATAATTTTGCAAAGTGATCTGAAATGGAATGATCAAGCAACATCAGTTGCAGGGAAGATGAATGGCCAACACATCAACTGTTGTACTGGCAATATAAAACTGCCGGTAGCTCAACTACCCATCTAGAATGTCATAGATGTTCCTTTTTCCCACAGCAATTGTTATGACACCTCTTCCTCTTTGCCCCAAAGCTACACTACTGGCCATTAAAATCGCTACACCACGAAGATGACGTGCTACAGACGCGAAATTTAATCGACAGGAAGAAGATACCTCCCGAGGAGATCACGAACTAGACCTCTGGATCAATTGCAACTGAACTTGGAACACATATTTCTACCTGGAAAGAAATACTGGAGAGTATGGACCAGCAACCTCCTATTGGGATAGGGGTGATAACATGGAGAGAGGGGGGAGGGGGATGGAGGGGGAGAGAGAGAGAGAGAGAGAGAGAGAGAGAGAGAGAGAGAGAGAAAGAGAGAGAGAGAGAGAGAGAGAAGGGGGTAGGATGAGATGGACAGACAGAGAGGGGCAAGGAAGAGACAGATAGGGGACAGCAGGAGATGGACAGAGAGAGAGAGAGAGAGAGAGAGAGAGAGAGAGAGAGAGAGAGAGAGAGGAGGGGGAAATGGACAGAAAGGAAAGAGAAGGAGATGGACAGAGAGAAGGGAGAGGAGGAGATGGACAAAGAGAGGGAGGAGGAAGAGATGGACAGAGGGGGAGGAGGAAACAGAGAAAGGGAAGAGGGGGAGATGGAGAGGGGGGAGAAGAAGGAGTTGAAGAGAGAGAGAGAGGAAAGAGGAAGAGATGGACAGAAAAAGGGGGAAGGAGGAGAGGGACAGAGAGAGGGGAAAGGAGGACAGACAGGGGGTGAGGAGATGATGGACAGAAGAGAAAGGGGCAGGAGGACAGAGGGGGGAGGAGCAGAAAGACAAGAGTACAGAAAGAGAAGGAGATGGAAGAGGAGATGGACAGAGCAAGGAAAGAACAAGAGATGGACAGAGGACGGGGGAGGGGGAGGTGGAAGAGGAGATGGACAGGGAGGGGGAGGAAGAGTTGGAGGAGATGGACAGAGTGGGGGAGGGGAGAAGACTGACAGAAAGAGTGGGATGAGAAAATGTTCAGAGAGGGGGAAGGAGAAGATGGACTTGGAGAGGGGGAGAGAGGCAAAGAGAGGGGAGGAGGAGATGGGCTTGGAGATGGGAGGAAATGGACAAAGGGAAAAGGAGCATATGGACAGAGGGGGAAGAAGCAAATAAATAGAGAAGGAAGGAGCAGATTGACAGTGAGAGGGAAGAAGAGAAGCGGGATACAGAAAGGGAGGGAAGTGGGGCAAGGACCAATAAAACACTGAAATACAAACATACCCAGGCAAATCCGTGTACTCAGCCAGTTAAATATATTTGTGCAGAATGCTGTCATATAAAACGGAGTGTTCCATAAAATAAGCTGTACTCTCAGGCTCCTATCGAACTACCACCTCTGAAACCAGAACATTCTGAAAACACCCATAATTTTTTCGAAACGTACATGGCATTTCGCCAGTTTGGGTTAATGGGAGTAATTCACAAATACTTTACTGATAATTTAAAATTCCCTTTCAGGTACGCAGCTGCAACCTAGCTATAGATGTACATTCCAGCATTAGTTCTTGCAATGTCTACATGACAAACCATCCTATCCTTCAGTAAAAGCCGCTGACAAGGTACACATTCTGCCCTTTGTTGAATGCACTAACGTACAGACACCACTTGCAAGAAAATAGGGAGGTGTGAGAAAGGAGTCACTTGACTGCTGCTGGCCGTGTCCTGGGCTGGGGAGCAGAGGGAAGTGAAGTCGCTCCCTTGGTTCCTAGTTTCACAATGGAGAAGATGGCCTCATGCTGTCTGCCTCTGTCCCTGCTCTCTCCTACTGGCCACTGGCTAGTCCAAACATGAACCACCTTTCTCTTCCCTTCCTATTCCTGTATTTTGCTAACATTTAGACTGGATTTTGGTTTATTTTCATCACTATGTGCCCAGTTACAAAGAGATTCCACAGTTAGATCACACAGGCCAGAGGCGTGGCTGTGCATTGCCGCACTGTCCGTAGCACGCCCCATCAATGTATTCCAATGTGCCATGAGCAAAGTCCAGTTTGCCTGCCCACCAGCATGATCAGAGTCTTGACAAGTGCACTGAGCCACATCTTGCACCTGAGCTGCATACCAGTCTGGGACTCACAGGTACTCTATGACTGCTTTAGCTGGCCAGTGCTCCCCTGTTGCCAAGCACAACACGTCGCTGAGCTGGCTGCATGTTTGCAGAATGCAAATCATGCGCTGGGTTTATGCCACTTTCACAGCCTTTCGAAGCACATGAGCACTGTTTACGGTCGGTGTGACTCATATACCTCTGTTCTGTATCCCAAAAGTGTCACCCACTAGCTGCATGTCATCCACCTGCTGAGCCCACATTCTGCCTGCCAGCCTTTCCCATTGAGCTTGTAGTTGGGCCCAGCAGTACCACTCGCTAGTCGATTACCATGTGGCTGGTCTTGCTGCCCTGCTGCCATCCACCATGCTGCCTGCCTACTGACCAAGTTGTTTCATTCCTAGTTGTGCAGTCCATAATGGCCAGAGTTGTACCACCTTCAGCTGGGCAGCACCATATCACTGTTACTTATGGCTGCGCAGCCATTTGCCTCCTATTCATTGGTATACCCCACCTACTCTACTACATGAGTATCATGGTGTTGATCCTCAACGCTGGGGACATACTGCACCTCATCACTGTGGCAGCAGCTGCCACCTGGCTCGTGCCATCCACATACACCATACTACCATCACTCGCTACCCAACAGACATAGTGTCACACCACAATGTTCTATGTCGATCTGCTATTGGATAAGGTACAGAGGAAAAGACACTTCCTGTGAATGGCTTTAGTTATAGATGCAAGTTTTCTGTGTGTTACTTTTTAAGTGACTTTGTTGGAGTGGAAATTTGAAGCTAAATTTATTGGTATACAGAAGCTCTAGTTTTGAGGGTGCTAAATGATTTGCTAGGAAATATTTGTTTATTAATCTTACTATTTTAAGTTATATTCTGATGAGCCAAAATAGAAAGAAATATTGTTTCTCAAAAGAACAATTAGCACTTTTACTATGTGGCTAGATAAGACTCTTCTTCCTACAATGGCTCAACTTTAACTATATGTTTGCGGGTTCTGTGACTACAAAGGAAATATGGAGAATGATTTATGGAAATATCTGAGTACATTTGTATTTTATGAAATTACATTTTTATGATTCTTGGGTAGGGCTTTCAATTAATGTCCAGCGACTTGTGACTAGCAAGACATGGTTGGCTAACACAGCGTATTTCAGCTGTTTGTGACATTTGCTTCCCCACTGATTTTGTGTCACTATCCCATCTGCCTTCTTCCATCTTACCTATTAGTATCATTTGCAACCACTGTGTGTAGTGTCTGCCCCTTCGACACCTTGCTCCACAGACGTGAGAGCCTCAAGGGCTTTGCAGCGCCCCCTGTGGCAAAACACTTGTGTCTGCAGCCTCCAAAATCATCATCAGCACACTGAAAGTTTAAAACCTTTATGCAAATTTGTTCTGTACAATTATGCATACATATGCTAATTTATTATATCTTGAAACACTGATGCAGTCTATCCAGTCTTGACCAGCAAACAACACAGCGATGGTAAAGTGGGTTTTTGTTTTAAGACCATATAAAGACACCATGGTTTTAGTCTTCCCATGTGATTGTACTCAAGTTGCGAGAGTGGCATTTTATAAGATGATCTGGCTCATGTATAATGCTGTTTTTCCAACTGAGGTTACAATGTTGGTTAATCTAGATCCATATGTAGGATTTAATTGTGTATTTTATTCAGGATTCATTCAAATTCATTTTCAGAGTTGTTCCCTTCCTCATCAGTTATGAGGGACTTAACCCAAGATAGGACAGAACTAGTTTGGGCACATTTTCTGTGGCACAATTTTTTTCCTGCTGCTGAGAGGACAAGACCACAACAGACTGCTCTGCCGAACTTGATGTGTCATTTCCAGCTTATTTTCACCCTCCTGTGTCTAATTCTTATCCACCTTCTGTGTCACTGATGCTATTGTTTATTTCTACTTTGGCTGAAAAAGGATAGTGCAGGCTGAACTCTTCTGGCAATACCAGTTTTGCTCTCGCACCTTTACATCCATAATTTTGAGGCAACGAGCCTCCCTTGTTGCAGCATCCCTCTAGCAGTCCTCTCTTGTGGTTCTACCATTGGTAGTGAACGTCCATTTATTTTTCTTGGGCATAATTAGTAAACTGCTGATTGACCTACCAATGACTTTATGTTTAGTTCTTGTTCAGTACCAGTCCTGCTCTTAACTTTGGAAGTCTCATTAACATTAATTGTATCTGAGTCATACATCATTGTAAATAACATCTTAAAACTATCGGAAGGTACCACTCCTAACGTTAATCACACATGTGTACCCAAAAGTTGTAGTTATAGCTACATTTTGCTTTTGAGCTAGATGTGCAAGTTAAATAAACATTTTACGGGGGTTACATCTAGAATCGGAAACTTCATCTTACATGGAGTGTTTCCGTCATTTTAAATAGGAATATTATCCTTATGTTTCTGCACTAAGTAAAAGCTTTTATACTCTTGTATTTTGGCATGACTGAATCAAGCAAGAGTTACGTATATTGAACAAACTTCTGAGACATTAGTTAAATCCCATAGTGAATAGAGATTTTTGGATTGTACCATGTTAGGTCTATATTCTGACAACTGGGATTTACTAAATTTTTGTGATTCTGAGCAGTAATTTGTATTTTAAGACTTTTTGCAGATGATGCAGTTATCTATAATGAAGTACTGTCTGAAAGAAGCTGCATAAATATGCAGTTAGATCTTGATTAGGGTTCACAGTGGTGCTGGCAACATGCTTTAAGGGGGGTAGGACATCAAACGGGCTGACTTGGAGCAGGAGAGGCACCACAGGACATTTTAATTTCCACTGTCTATACTTTTACAAATAAATTCATAAAACTTTGTCAGCATGATCAGGAAGGATTCAGAATTCACACTCATAGCAGTGGAAGTTCAAAAACATAACAAATGGTTTTTTTTATTATTATTATTTTATTTTTTTATTTTATTTATTTTATTTTATTTTATTTATTTTTTTTACATGTGAAATTTCATCATTTTTTTCACTTACTAATGGCTGCATTTGTTCCTATAGGTACACTTTTCTTCATAAGTAAGAGAGATTCTTCGATGAATTTTGCACAGCATACAAACCATACTTAAAGGTGTATGAAACTCGAGGGTTTTCAAAATCTATTAAAAACTGTGGTAGAAATCAAGGTAATTAACTATAAAACTTGTGTTTTTTCTAAACATGAAGTTTAAAATATAACAGCTCATTCGTTTTTGATAAATTAAATAAATTCTGGAGTTTCATACACCTGTAAGTATGGTATGTATTTATGCCGTGCAAAATTCATTGAAGAATCTCTCTAACTTATGAAGAAAAGTGTACCTATAGCAACAAATGCTGCCATTAGCAAGTGAAAAAGATGATGAAATTTGACACGTAAAAAAATTTATTTTGTTATGTTTTTGAACTTCCACTGCAATGAGTGTGAATCCTGAATCCTTCCTGGTGATGCTGACAAAGTTTTATGAATTTATTTGTAAAAGTATAGACACTGGTTATTAAAATGTCCTGTGATGCCTCTCCTGCTCCAAGTCGGCCCATTTGAAGTCCTACACCCCTTAAGTGTCAAGAAATGTAACATTGTGCTCTTCACAAAATGAAAAAAAAAGTAGTACCATATAACTATAATACCAATGAGTCACTTTTGGAATCAGCCATCTCAGAAATACCTTTGTGTAACACTTTGTAGGGATGTGAAATGGAATGATCACACAGGCTCAGTCATGGATAAAACAGGTAGTAGACTTCGGTTTATTAGTAGAAAATAGTAGAATATGGGGCACGTGTCAGCAGTCTACAAAGCAGATTGCTTAGAAATCACTCATGAGACTGGTTCTAGAATATTGCTCAAGTGTGTGGGACCCGTACCAAACAGGACTAACAGGGGTTATTGAGTATATACAGAGAAGGGCAGCATAAATGGTCACAGCTTTGTTCGATCTATGGGAGGGTGTCACAGAGATACTGAAGGAACTGTACTGAAAGACTCTTGAAGATAAAATTAAACTATCCTGAGAAAATCTGTAAACAAAGTTTCAAAAACTGGATTTATATGATGACTCTAGGAATATGCTACAACCCCAGATGTATTAATCCTGGGGAGAAAGCCTAATAACTGGTACAATGGGACATACCCTCTACCATGCGCTTCTCAGTGATTTGCAGAGTATAGATGTAAATGCTGATGTAGAACGAGCCCTTCTTTACAACAATAAAAACAAACAAGTGTAACAAATTTCTCCCATAGAGTTACACCCCAACAAAGTTTGATCCCCCACTAATGTGAGCCTTACAGAAGGTAAAAGGATTGTACAAGGCCCCTAGCCAGTTTTGGGTATTAGGGGTAACTCATTGACACTTCATTGATATTTTTTTCCATGCATGTAGCTGCAACCAAGTTACAAGCATAGGTTTCCAGCATGAGCTCTTAAAGTACCTACATGACAAACCAGTCTGTCCATCAAGACGGAAGCAGTTAATTCCAGAAAACTTGATAACAGGGTACACTTTCAGCCCTCTGCTGGATCCACTAAAGTACTCAACACAAGTGGCTAGCCAACAGGGCCATGTGAGAAAGGCGTCACATGGTTCCTGCTGGGCATGTCCTGGGGAGGAGACTCAGTGGAATTGCTATCTCAGTTTATAGCTTTCAAACAGAACAGATGGCCTCAAGCCGTCTGCCTATATCAGTGCACTCGCTGACTGGCCACTGCCTAGTTCAAACAGTAATCACATTTCTCTCCCCTTCCTATTCTCGCATTTCACTAACACTGAGATTGGTGGGCACTCCTCCAGTCAAACCTGGATGAACCCTCAGGTACACCACACTGTCGGAACACGGTCAAAAGTTTATTTTATTCCTCTCTTTCATTTCAAAAACCACCGCCCTTCAAGTGCCCCCCCCCCCCCCCCCCTCTCCCATCCTTGACACAGACTGGCTCCATACCATGTGCATCTTATACTGAAACAATCAGTTTAAAAGTGATTGCTGCGAGTTAACTACCAAACTAACCTAGAACTCAGGCTGTGTTATGGATCAGTCCGTCACCATAGCTTGTCCTCTTCAATTCACTTTCATTGGCTTCACTAACTCACAACCAAACAGTAACATTCCAACCTAACATACACTATGGGTTACAATAAATATTGGACCTTCACCAAATCCACTTATCCTCCATGCTAGTTTGCATGTTAACTGAAAGAGGCGCTACTTCAGTCTCTAGTTAATAATGTCAAGTTTCCTTCAGTCTGCACTTCAGATAAAGAAGCCGCCATTAATTAACAAACAAAACAATAAAAACTAAAAAAGAAAATCCATTCCAACCATTACTTGCAAAACTCAGTCTCCTTAAACCACAGCTCACCCATCAAAAACAATTCGTCTACTAACGATCATCCCTAACACCAAATACATTATTTTCCATAATGGCATTCAAAAAATGACTGTTGAATTTCTTTGTCACATCCATGACAGATACTAATAATTCCAAACCACAAAACAAAGCAATCACCACTATCTACCTATAATTGCAACCACTCACTAATAACAACACAACAAACAAGTTTCAAAACTTCGAAATTCCACACCAGAAAGCCGCATCATGTACAATCAAACACCCTCTTCAAATAACCCACAGACCGGTGATACCACGTAACTTAACATTGTTATGTCATCAGTCAAAAACTGTAGTCCAGTACCGTACATTCCAGTTGATGTATATGCTTTAGTAATGAGAAATTTGACTCTCTTTCACTTAGAAGGATTCCCTCATTTTCTAGCAGAAAAATGTTTTGAAGCAACTGAAGATGTTATCCATTAACACATAAATATCTGCAATTTTAAATTTTTTCCAGCAAACTGAATGTTCAAGCAAATCCATTTCAGGCAAGCAGCCAAAATTTCTTTGAACATGAACATTTTACAAACCCTTCTTTATTACACCCAGAGGATGAAATCCATTCACTGGAAAAACTGTGGATAAAGTGCAGTGTCCAAAAAGAGAACTATGTTTAAAAATAAGTGCACATTCATCTAACAAGTCTTTCATGTCAGATCAAGAACTTTTCATTCCCATTGTAAAAGTAACACAATACCATTGCTTAATGAACAAATTATTACAAACCATGGAAACAAAGCAATCAACATTGGAATATTGGGATTAGAAGATAATAAGACACCATGAAAAAGACTGTTAATTTTGGTACTAATCACTGTCATTGTTTTCTTTATTCAGTGCAGGACAAGAGAAACTAAACTATGCCTTGAAGCACAAAATGTTATTTCCTACGCTCATAAATTATTTTGCACTTTTAAAAAAAATATATAATTACAGCTTTAAAATGTCAGTCCCGAATTGAAAAGTTACTGAAAACGTACATATGAGAAGATTTAACAGTCTAGTATATTTTAAAACTATAATGCAAAATCTTTAGTAAGTATATAAATAATTTGTTCAGGGATCATATATTAAGAACAGGATTGGATACATATGAAGATCTATCAAATTGAAGTGTTTCAATTTAGATAAAAAAAAACTTCATTTATCAATAGGTTTTACCTTTGCAACCTTATCCGAGCTCTTCTCAGGATTTTCACTAAGGTCACCATCGACTGCCAACCCAGATGGACACACGATTTTATCTCTAAGTTTATCAAGAGTTTGGTTGCCCAGAACAGCTATCTCATGGCTGCAAGTGATTGGTCTGATTTTCCGAGAGCCAGAAACGGATGAGAAAGGTTCATACACTCTAATGATTAACAGGATGTCATCGCCAGGATTAAGGTCTCTTCCTTGGCCTTTTTTGTCATCCTGAAACAATCAAAAGTTAAATCTCTAGCAAGTTTGGAGATGAATGGTATAGAAAATTAACTTCAACAATAGATGAGCAGAAAGGAAATACCTCTTGTTTAGCACAATGTTCTAAGTTTGTCTTCACTGTTGTATTTACATTTTAGTACATTAACTTTGTGTGAAGATTGTGGCATTATATTCTAGAGTGGTCATCCTTCAAACAGAAAGTTCATCATTCCACAGAGGGCCAAAGAAGAGTACTCAGAAGACTTGCTGCTGAAGCTTCATCATTTTATAGATACTTACTCAAATACTTTGGGTCTCTGACATCAGCTTTATTTATTCTGTATAGATGCTCCTCATTATTTACCTTAAGGACTGGTTTGATGCAGGTTCAAGTAGTGTGACAAGGTATTGGAGCTGTGAACACAGTTGTACTTGAATCCAAATGGCATACTAGTAATTTAAATAGTTTATGCGAATTTAAATGATTTTATTTGTGTGATACAATGTTATATGAAAATATATTTCATAAATGTATTTTTCTTTTTTCTTTTTTCATACTGAGAGGGCAAGCAATGTGATGTGCTAACGGTTAAATCTTTGCTGCT